>NC_071503.1:9646512-10937245 GCF_028408465.1 Anastrepha ludens
AACTTATTCATAGTCCTATTATATAATATAATATAATATAATATAATATAATATAATATAATATAATATAATATAATATAATATAATATAATATAATATAATATAATATAATATAAATATAATATAATATAATATAATATAATATAATATAATATAATATAATATAATATAATATAATATAATATAATATAATATAATATAATATAATATAATATAATATAATATAATATAATATAATATATAATATAATATAATATAATATAATATAATATAATATATAATATAATATAATATAATATAATGTAATATAATATAATATAATATAATATAATATAATATAATATAATATAATATAATATAATATAATATAATTTAATATAATATAATATAATATAATATAATATAATATAATATAATATAATATAATATAATATAATATAATATAATATAATATAATATAATATAATATAATATAATATAATATAATATAATATAATATAATATAATATAATATAATATAATATAATATAATATAATATAATATAATATAATATAATATAATATAATATAATATAATATAATATAATATAATATAATATAATATAATATAATATAATATAATATAATATAATATAATATAATATAATTATAATATAATATAATATAATATAATATAATATAATATAATATAATATATAATATAATATAATATAATATAATATAATATAATATAATATAATATAATATAATATAATATAATATAATATAATATAATATAATATAATATAATATAATATAATATAATATAATACAATATAATATGATATAATAATATAATATTTATAACATAGTATCATATACATAATAAAATCGCATGAAATAATTGCGAAGTCCCAATTCCACCTCCACGTAGTGGCAGGGAAACACTAGTGATTTCAATTGAAAATACTAAATATTTACTAAATATTTAAATAGAACCCAATAGGCCAACAGAGCGGGCAAACCATCTCATTTATCCGTGCATTTTCTTTTATTATTTTAATTAATTTGTATAGGTAACATCATTTGTACACCATCTGCAAATGTACAAGTGCATATACATATACATACATAGGTATGTACATATATGCACGATAACATGTGCAATTATATAATATGTAGAAACAAATTTTTATTTTTTTTATTTTATTAAATTTGTATAACAAAACTATTTTACTACATAAATATCAAAACGCAGCATTGGCTACGAGTCCTTCAGCCGCCATTTTAATTAAAGGTACATATGAGTAAAATTTACTTGCTAAGTGTTAGTGCAAGTGCTATTATCTTAAATATATTTAAGTCACTGTTTTTCAAGAAGTTGTATAATGTCATAATGTTTTCATCCGAGGGTGTTTTAAGCAGTTTTATGATATCAATGTTGTCATAGTTGACTGATGAATTGTGCAGGTTCGGGTAGAGAGTAAGCAAACGTTTGATAGTGACGATGTGGTCACAAAGAGGGCATTTGGAAAGGCTACTTACCTGACAGTAAGTGGGCACGTGTTATGATAGCGTGTCCAATTCTTAATCTGGTAAATGTCAAGTGGTGTGACAAGTGGCACCGTCATGTTAAAACGACATATCGTCCACATCCATATCTTCCAATTCGGGCCATAAAAAGTTAGTTATCATTTCACGATAGCTAACACTATTCACAGTAACTGCCTGACTGGCCTCATTTTGGAAAAAATACTGCCCAATGATGCCGCCGTCCCATAAACCGCACCAAACACTTTGTGGGTGCATTGGTTTTTCGGCAATCACTCTTGGCTTATCATTCGCCCAAATGCGACAATTCTGCTTATTGAAGAATCCACTGAGGTGAAAATGTGCCTCATCACTGAAGATGATTTTCTTCGAAAATTGGGCACTCACTGTTGCCATTTCCTGCACCATTGACGACGCTTGAAATGGTCAAGAGGCTTTAGTTCTTGAGTCAATTGCACCTTGTAAGCGTGTAAATGCAAGTCTTTATGCATAATGTTCATCAACGACGAGCGTGAGAGGTGCAATTGTTGGGCACGACGACGAGTTGAGGTGGACGGCTCTTCAACCTCACTATCGCGAATAGCAGCAAAATTTTCTGCAGTACGAGCTGTACGAGCATGCACTGGTGTTTTCACATCTCCTACAGACCCTACTTTTGCACAATTTTTCCGATTGTACGCACATTTGGACGATTAAATTGACCGAAAAAATCACGAAGTGCGCGATATGCATTTTGATTTGATAATAAGCCTGAATAACTTTATCGCGTTGCTCGATTGTGTATCTTTCCATAGTTTAAATTGAGTTAGTCTGAAATTGAAAAATGTCAAATGAAATGCAGAAAAAAAGTTGACGTTTTGGTGTATTTCACATTCAACATCGGCTCTTGAAACTTAACCACCCTTTATGTTTGACTAAGTTGAGAATGTTGGACTAACCTAGTATTTTTCTCTGTGTTTCACATTTGATGTTAGAGTGGTTAGAGAGTAATCCCAGTGCATTTGTGTTTCCTACAAATATGAAGGATATGGGTAAAGAAAGTGAGGCACTAGACTCCGGCGACCATGTATCAATGTCGACAAGAATATTTGAAAATAGAGATTGAGCTAAAGGAACCTCGGAAGCATTAAAACATCATAAGCACAGATCTGGTACTCAACTCCTTTATATTTTTTTATTATTCGACTGATATCATCAAAGGCGATAATAAACAAAAAGGCGGAGAGAGATGAGCTTTGCGGCGTACCATTATATAGTGGAAGTGTTGGTGAAAGAAAGCCGTTTATGTTAACTTTGCGTTTAGGATCTGTGAGATAGTTTGTAACGAAATGTAACACTTTTGGGCCTGTTTTCCATTTTATAAGCTGCCGAACTAAAATATGAGTTTTAATTCTGTCGAAAGCTCTGTGAAAATCAAAGTATAGTACGGATATGTGATTTTTGCTCGATAGAGCGTTGCATATAAAGCGTTTTTCAGTAAGAGCGCTCCAACTTTTTTTTTGAATAAAACACAAACGGTTTGACTTGAAATTCGATTTCTTTTGCATGACCACCGCGTGCACGTTTTACGAAGTCCAATCGTTGAACCCAATTTTCGACCACTCTTTTGCATAAATCGGCCGAAATTCCAGCAATTTCGCGTTCAATATTGGCTCTGACCTCACAAATCGTCGCCCGCTTGTTACTGTAGACCAATCTGGAAATAATGCGCTCATCGAACTTACTCTTCAACAAATCAATTGTAGCGTGTGCTGTGTGGCTTGTGGCCCCGTCCTGTTGAAACCACATGTCGTCTAAGTCCATACCATTCAATTGCGGCCAAAAATAATCGTTTATCATGTCGCGGTATCGATTTCCTTTCACAGTAACGTGGCGATCGTTCTCGTCAACGAAAAAATATGGGCCAATTCCGCCGCCAGCATGTAAACCGCACCAAACAGTGATTTTTTCGGGATGCAACGGTGCCTCATGAATCACGTGTGGATTGCTTTCTGCCCAGTAACGCATATTTTGCTTGTTGACAAAGCCATTGAGCCAAAAGTGAGCTTCATCACTGAAGATGATTTTTCGACTTTAAACTTTCTTAACAGAACACGCATTTTTATAATAAAATTCAATGATTTGCAAGCTTTGCTCAAGTGTGTAGCGTTCCATGATGAAATGTATACTAATGAAGTTTACAAATGACAAGCGAAAAATAAAAAATATTACGTCGTTCGCCCTCCCTATCGGAAAAAAGTTGAAGCGCACCTATTGAAAAACGCCTTAATATCATCGAGATTAATTAAAGCGTCTGATGTGCTTTGCCCTTCTTTATAGGCAACTTGGTTCGATGATATGTATTTGTTTCTCTGAGCGTACCACATCAGACGATTGTCCAATATTTTGCCCATGTTAGTTAGCAGAAGAAGTAAGATAATGAGGAGGATGGTAATGGTTGGACAAGATATAGGTTTTTGCAGTTTGAAATTGTAAACTAAAGGAATCGTCTGAACTGGTTACAGAGTAGTATCTTGCGAATAACTCAGCAATGTCTTTTGGATCGATAATGAAACCTGTTGCCCCACTTCATACAACGGATGGTTTGGTTACTAGGTGTTCCAGAAAGTTTATTCAAAACATTCCATATTATTTTTGGAATACAGGATGGATTGATATTGCTTGTAAAGTCCTCAAAGCATTTACGTTTGGCTGTTTTGTACTTCGTCGGAAGATAATATACCATTTGCTTTTTTGAAGGATATAAGGTTGGCTAGTGACCGAGAACGTTTGTATTGATACCAAGCTACTTGTTTTCTTTCCCGCAGCTCAGCAATATCTTTATTCCACCAGGAAACAATCTTTGTGTTTCTTACTGGCTTTGTTTTTGGTATGCTCGCGTTAGCTGGTTAAGTACACTCCTTTCGCATTTTGTACCAAGTGAATCAGTACACATTGTGAGGTCTATATATGAATAGGAGCAATGGGTTGAGAAATGTGTTTCGGCACCATTACTTAAATATATTAACCCTCTAGTACCCAAAACCGCCTGTAGACGGCCTAAGTTTATTTCACGCTTATTCCCTTTTAAAATACCATTTCGTTACTTTTTAAACTCTTTCTAATTCCGGAAAGTCCCAAAATTATTGCTGGTGCATTTGCAGCAGCGTCTTGTTTTTTAATCAGTCGTCATAGTCATTTGAAGTCGGAAAATAGTGAAAAGCGGTCAAATTAATTATTCTGCAAAAGTGGTGTATTTTAAAAATGAAATAAAAATATTAGAAGTGTATTTAGCTTATAATAAAAACTATCATAGTGTTGCTGGTTGTGTTCAAAATACGAAAGTTAAAAATAATAACAAAAAAAAAGTGTTTCCTGTATTTTATAAACCTTTGAAGACAGCCCGTCTAGAGGCGGTCCTGGGATAACTCGGAATAAATAACACTATGCGGTAAGTTTGAAATTTTGATATATTTAGAGGGGGGCTAAGCTTAAAGTTTTGGTTTTTTAGAAATGGATCAACGACAAAAGTCTAAATTATCATCCCTCAATGATGAAGATATTGCAACATTTTTGGATTTAATAGAAATCGACGATGATACAGACGTGGAAGAAGATTTCGAAGATCTTTTAGACGAAAATGTGGACGATGCAGAATTACCTATCGACACTGGAATTGACGAGGTGATTAACAGGGCGGTAAATTTGTCAGATTCTATGCTAGAATCAGAAGTGTGTGTCAATTTATGTACATGTTGTCAATTTATGTCTCGTTGATCATTTCAATAACAGGTTTCCGTCCATTCCGATGACTCAACGTTTATGTGACGATGAACAAATGTGCGCAACGAATATGAGGACTTTCCTTCGACAATATCTGCCAGATAAACCACATAAAT
This sequence comes from Anastrepha ludens, assembly GCF_028408465.1. Taxonomy (NCBI): domain Eukaryota; kingdom Metazoa; phylum Arthropoda; class Insecta; order Diptera; family Tephritidae; genus Anastrepha; species Anastrepha ludens. The sequence continues at coordinate 9,651,921 of NC_071503.1, forward strand.
GGGGTATAAAACTCTTCGCTTTGTGTGACTTCTTCGGATTTTGTTATAATTTCGAAATATATTGCGGCGCAGGAGACAATGCTGTTCTGACTGATACACCAGATCTTGGGGCATCAGCGAATGTGGTGGTCCGATTTTCCCGTAATATTCCAGATTTTAGAAACCATATATATTAACATATTTCGACAACTATTACACGTCACTGCCACTTCTGGTTTATCTAAAATCACGCGGAATACATTCGCTGGGAACTATTCGTTCAAATCGAATTCCGAATTGCAAACTTCCGACAGATCTTGATCTCAGGAAACAACCCCGTGGATATTCAACTGAATTTTGTGGATCTGCTTTAGGAGTTGACATTTCTTTATCAGTTTGGAAGGACAATAAAATAGTGTGACTCGCATCGAGTTACGCAGGCGAAAAGCCCTTCCAGAATGAAACAAATGTTATAAATAAGGTGTCGCGGTTCGTCCGCTCAGAAAAAAAAATTTGTTGATGTCGATTGCCTCAATGTAGTCCGTGAATATAATAGTCATATATGGGGGGCGTCGACCTCATGGATGGACTAATTGGGCGATATAAGATTCCGGTAAAGAGCAATAAGTACACAAACCGACTTTTTAATCACCTGCTTGATATGGCCATGATAAACGCTTATGTTTTGTTCAGAAGAATTAACTAGATTGACACGCATGCTAGGCAGTATCAACTGCCGAACTTCCGGGCAGAGATCGCATACGTACTATGCAAACAACAATATTCTTCAATACCAAGAGCTCCAGGTCGTCCATGACAAACTCCTCAAGTAAAATTTACTGGAAGAAAAGCTTACTTACCTCCTGACGACGTTCGCTACGACGGAGTTGGACATTTTGCAAAGTTTTTATCACGCACCGGTAAAAAAACGTGTGCCGAAAATGGAATCTGAATCTTTGTTTTTCCCAGCAAAAGGACTGCTTTCACAATTTTCACCATAAATAATTTGCACCAACTGCCTATTTATGCACAAAAGCACGCCTTTCTTTTGTAGACATTTTTCTAAAACTATTTGAAATAAGACTGACTGTTTATTTTGTATTGATTTCTGTTAAAAATTTTCTGTTTTGTTCAATAAAAGTACGTAATACACTGAATTTGCAAGATTTTCATTTAGATTTTTTTTGGCGTTCTTTCCCAAAGCCGCCTGCAGGCGGGGTAAGGTTTTATCCCTATATAATCGGATCAAGGAACAAAATTTCACTTTCTTGATAAAGAACCTATAATTTTACCATAATCCCCACCCAAAGCAATTTTTTTCAATCAAAAATAAAATTTGGGCACTAGAGGGTTAAGTTTGAAGATGGTAAAGCATCTTCGATACTTTTTCCCTTAGCGTGAGCTTTTGGTAAGCCCCAGAAGGGACTCCATGCATTAAAATCTCCGGCAAAAATTATTGGAGGATGGACTTGGTGAATAATATGCAATATATCTGAGCTAGTGAACTGTTAATCAGGTGAAATGTACGTGGAAATAATATTGATTTTTCCGACTAGGTTAATTTCAATAGAGAGAATCGGTAAGCTGGATTAAATGGAGTTTATTTTCTAAGGAATGTCTTTTCTTATGAGTATCCCGATCCTTTTTTGTTTGTATTTATGTGTGATATATTGTGAAAGAGACCTGTGTATTGTTTTAGAGTGAAAACCCGATCGTTGTAAGGGAGATCAGTTTCATTGAGAAGTATTATAGTTGGAGTGTGTTCGTGTATTAATAGTTGGAGCTCATTGTACTTATTAGAGTAACCGTTTAGATTCCATTGCAAAATTGAGATCATATGAAATAAGATTGAAAGAAAGAAAAATAGAGAGAAAATGGAGGGATAGAAAGGTAGAGAGTCCACTTGTGTGAGCAGTCAGTTGAGCTGAGTGTCACCAGTTGAGAACTATGTTAAAGGAGAAGAGATACCAAGGTTAGCTTATTCGGAGTCGATTTCTAATTGTTCAGTGTTTCCGTTGTTTGTTATGTACATATACATTTTCGTAAGTAGTATCAGTTGTTGAAATTATATTTTCATAATTGGGATCATCGGATTGCATTCCTGTGTAATTAATGGCATTGTACATATCGATTGAATTTAAGGTGTTACTTAAATTAGAAAAAAATGGGGCGGTTGTGGGACTGAAAGGTGTGGAGTTTAAAGAAGAGAGATATTGAGCACAGTTAGCGCTTATTGCTTTGTTGGGTTCTGGATGTGAAGTGAGTGATGTAGGCTTAGTTATGGTATGTTGTTTGTTTTCGGAGTTAGATTTTGATAAATGTGATACCTCTGGGTTTTTTTTGATACTTTGATAATAATATTATTGGTAGAAGTTGTCGAATGATTGATGGCTGGTAGTTTTGTTGGTGGGTTAATTGCAGGTTCGACCTCGTTAGAATTTTTTTGAACTTCGCGCAAAGTGCATTTATCTACGGTTTTTATTTTTAAAATTTTTTTGGCCTGTTTATATATTGAGCATGTGTTGTCCGAAGAGCACTGTTCGGCGGAGCAGTTCGCACACATAACAAGGGTGCAGTCATTGTCATGGGGAGCTGGAAAGTTGCAAGTTTCGCACATTGGGGTATTTTTACAGTGCCTTTTTGTATGGCCTAACTTTTGGCAAGATTTACAACGCATTGGATTCGGCATCCAAGCAATATTGATTTTATTTGGTAGGAAGTAGCTGTTAAATGAAAGTAACAATATAACACCAGTATTTTCAGTTTCACTATTGATCTTCGGTTGGAGACACTGGGCAAGCGGAGCAAACCTGTTATCCCTGAAACGGGTGCCCCCGGGGGCATTTTTTTTAATTTTTGTACACTGTTGTATATTTTTGATATTATTATTCACTTATGAAAAATGATTCAGCCCGCAACTACAATAAGCAGAACCGTATGAAAGGAAACACCAAGCTAAAGCTATGTGAATAGCAATAAACGAAAAAGCTGAGAGAACGGCGATGGCACAACTGCTCAATACGAGGTTTAGGCGGTGAATGATAAGAACAAATAAAATATATATTAGAGTAAAAGAAAATACTATAAAATACTTCAAATGAAATAAAACGTATATTAAAATATCATTCATTAAATTCGAAATATTGGCAAAGTATCAAAGATTCTGAAGAACAAAATGTATGCTTATCAGGCATGTTCTACAAATCGTTTTCGGGCAATATTTTCGCATTTTCCGTTTTCAAATCGTTTGACATGTTTTGTAAATCGTTCCGTTTTCGTATTTTTTCGAACATCAGCAAATCGTTTTGTCACCCTGTTCTGGAAATCGAAATCGTTAAAATTTTCCAGTTAAATTTTCGGCAACTTAAACGTTAACGGTTTGTGGCATTCTTATAAACTGTTTGTTGAAATAAATTTATCAAAACGTGAATATTTACTCAAAATAACTGCATATATTTATGTAAATAAAAGTGTTTATTTAAAATATTTAAAACTTATTCAAAAACGTTTAGTGGAAAACACAAGAACTCCAAGCAAGAACTAATTTTAGTCGAGTTTATGGAATCTCATCCAGATTTCGCGAAGAATTTTTCGAAGGGCGACAGAGTTGCTGTTGAGGAAAAGTGGAAAGAGCTAACGACGCTGCTAAATGCAGAAGGGCCGCCCCAAAAAGATGTTAATTAATGGAAAAAAGTAAGTATTTAGTCAAATATTAAAATAAATATTTTTGAGATGTCTTTTTTCAAGATATGGTCTGACTGGAAGGGGTTCATTCCGAAAAAGGTTGCCCATAACAATCTAGAATCGAGGGCAGGAGGTGGACCCTTTAATAAGCATGTACCTACGAGCAACGAAGAATGTGTTGCAAGAACTTGTGGAATTTTTGCAGCCGTTGAGGGCATAAACCATTCTAGAAGCTTTGGGACAGAAGAAAATAATAGCGCTATCGAATCTGAGGAAGAACGTTCCCACACAAGTAGGAAAGCGGTGGCTACCCCGAGAGCTGCAAAAAGGCCCCGAGTGTCAACGCAGGACAGCCTTCAGACGTGTATGGCAACGCAATCTTCTTGTAAGAAGAAAATATCCACCACTTTAGATAACATTTGCGAAAACCAACACAAGATTGCAAAATCGCAGGAAGATGAAAGGGAAGAAATTCGACGACTTTGTCGTGCTGTTGAGAAACAAAATGAATGCTGGCGAGCAAAATCGCTTGAAGGCTCAAAGTATAGAGCAAAAGCAAAGACATTACCTCAAAATGGAGCAGTTGCAACATGAAACAGTTAAAATTAAAATTTAAATGCTTGAGATAGAGACTAAAAAATAAGTATAAAAGAATCTTATTGAACTGTTATGTATATATTTTCTTTTAATATGAATAAATTTTATGTTTTATAATATTAAATTTCTAGCAATAGAGTCTCTTATATTTCTGTCAACACTATATAAACTACTGTTTACTTATTTTCAGCAATTTCCTCATCAATTCGATTGTTTTCTTATACGCTTTCTGTTTCAATGTCATCTATTTAATTACTCCTACATACCTATGTTATGTAGTGCGCAACAAACATTTATTTTCTTCGCTACCTTTCGCTGTTTCGAACCTAAATTCGAATTTAAATGAAATCGGACGAATTACAGAACACTCAAAACCAAATCGTACGAATTGCCATTTCGGATCCGAATTGAAATCGCGCGATTTTCAGAACATGCCTGTATACATACATATGTTACATTTGTACTTAAAAACATACTTCGAACTTGTATATACAACGCTTCGCCCTTCCTCTTCAATATGACCGTTTGCGAAAAATTTAGTGATTGTTACTATCTCATTACTCACTCAATGGTTTAACTAAGCGCCTGCACTGTCCATAAGCTTATTTTGCTCGAAGAAGACAAAAATATTTGGTGAATCGAAAATTGTTGTCGTGTAAAGTGCCGGTATCTTCGTATATACATACATACGTATGCATATCCATATGTATGTAAATACATATGTCTTCTAAATGGGCGACAGAATGGCTATGATAAACCAAATAAACAAACCCGAATATCAAGAATTCAGAGTAGTCTAGCTCACTAAGGAAACAATTTTTATCAAAATTCATTCATTTTTGTTTGAGCGTGTTTGTTTATATTGAGCGTTTACTCTTTGTGCAGGCGAGGAAAGCCATCATTGGTTGCCGTTATTTTTTGGCACGATGATTTGCGTATCTTTATGCATTGGTCCATCGAAATTTTTCAACGGCCCAGGGGCAGTGCTTTCGCAGAAGCACTAGGACGAAAAAGTCTAATAATTGAATCCTATGTTCTCTACACTCACCAGTAAACCAGTTAATTGTAGATAAAACACATTTATCAATTATACGGTGCTACAATGAATCAGAACTTTCGAAGTGACATGATGAGCACTGTAGATCTAGCCGAGAACGACGCGGAACCGTGTTCCAAAAATTTTTAACACCCTCAAATTTTTTTATTTATCGTTAAAAAACCGAGTTAGGGTGTTTTCCGACACTAAAAATTTCGTAGCTCGTCTGCATTTTATCCGATTTCCAATCTTGAAACAGTTTTGTTGAGGTAAGTATTAATCCATCTGTCGTATGTCTTCTATTTTTCACGCTAAGCAAAAACAACCCCTGATTTTTTAACACAAAACTTAAATTGTAGTAAATTTTTCCAATTTCTGCGGGTTTAACGAGAATTTGTCGATAATATTGAAATAAATGGTTTATTTATAAGTAAAAAGTCTTATATATGTGTCTATTCCGATATTAATATAAAATTCGAAATCGGAGCAAAATTGTTTATATGGTTTTTTGGCTATAACTCGTCGACTAATTGATATTTTTTCAATCTGTAAAAGCCAAATTATTGCCAGAGACTTGTGCAACAATTACAATTTTTGAAAAAATTGATTTCGAAAATTTTTGTGGTACTTATGAAACAATATACTGAAAATCGGCATTTGACTGCAAACTTCGAAGGCCGATTAAAAAAAAATTCGAACTAACATAAAAAAACGGCGGTATACGGGTCTTCTAATTTCGCCTCTATTTTCACCCGCCACTCTCAGAATGGACCTAATTTTTGCTAACCTGAATTTGTTCCACAGCGTAATTCGATTTAGCCGGCTGCACGCACGAAAAAATGTGTCGTTACCTTGCTCATTTGTCGTTACCTTGCTCATTAGTGTTACCTTGGTCATTAGTGTTACCTTGCTCATTTGTCGTTACCTTGAATGAACTGCAAGCGAAAGCGCGGAACGAACAAAGCAAACGAATGGCAACGTTCGACATCTTGCTCTCTCCTATTTAAGTGAGCGTATATATGTATGTATATGCGCATATGTACATATATAAATTCACGTATTTGAATTTGCATATGCCTTCTTATTGATTATTATTAATTTGATTTACTTGAAGAATTTAAAATAAAACCAAGTTTGTTAATAATACCTGTTGTTTTAATGTTATTATTATTAATTTTTTTATTATATATGAAGGAAAAAATGTATGGTAATATTTCCCATAAACCTTATAAGATATGTTGTATACTAATATATGTATATAAACATGCATATACATATACAATTTCGCGCAATTTTCAAAAAGAACAAATCTATATGTAAAGATGCATACAAGTCATATGGACATATCAAATATGCGAATCTATTCCGTACGCAAGCAAATGTAAGCTAATGTGCTTGAACTGCAAGCGAGAGCGCGGAACGAACGACAAAGAGCACAATCTGCCCCCGCGTTCGGCAACGTTCGACATCTGGCTCTGTCCTACTTGAGTGAGCATATATATGTATGTATATGCGCATATGTAGGTATATAAATTCACATACTTGTATTTGCATATGCCTTCTTCCTGTGTGCATGGTAATGAACCATTTCTCTGTTGAGAATAGGACGATGATAGAAAAAGTAGGAAATGAAAGGGAGTGTTTCGAGTGTAAAGTGTCTTGAAAAAGGCAAATCGATGATAGTGTCTCTTAGTGTTGTTGACTTATTAACGTCTGATGCACAACCGAAATTGAAGATATCTTTCATGAATTTGATAAATGTTTCGTCATTTTTCACGTTTGTGTAAATGTAACTTGACCTATTCCATTGCAATTCCATTTACCTCCTCCTCTATATCCATACAAAATATCTATCAAACAAATAAAATTAAAATTTTGTTTTGAAAATTGCAACCATTCCATCAATATTTTCTTATGACGTTGTCACGTTAAACTCGTCAGTAAACCGACTTTACGGACAACCTCTTTTGACGTGATAACGTCTTATAATTCGATTTAGAGGGCTGCACGCACGAAAAAATGTGTCGTTACCTTGCTCATTAGTGTTACCTTGCTCATTTGTCGTTACCTTGCGCATTTGTCGTTACCTTGCTCATTTGTCGTTACCTTGAATGAACTGCAAGTGAAAGCGCGGAACGAACAAAGCAAACGAACGGCAACGTTCGACATCTTGCCCCCTCTTATTTAAGTGAGCGTATATATGTATGTATATACGCATATGTACATATATAAATTCACGTATTTGTATTTGCATATGCCTTCTTATTGATTATTATTAATTTGATTTACTTGAAGAATTTAAAATAAAACCAAGTTTGTTAATAATACCTGTTGTTTCGATGTTATTATTATTAATTTTTTTATTATATATGAAGGAAAAAATGTATGGTAATATTTACCATATACCTTATAAGATATGTTGTATACTAATATATGTATATAAACATGCATATACATATACAATTTCGCGCAATTTTCAAAAAGAACAAATCTATATGTAAAGATGCATACAAGTCATATGGACATATCAAATATACGAATCTATTCCGTACGCAAGCAAATGTAAGCTAATGTGCTTGAACTGCAAGCGAGAGCGCGGAACGAACGACAAAGAGCACAATCGGCCCCCGCGTTCGGCAACGTTCGACATCTGGCTCTGTCCTACTTGAGTGAGCATATATATGTATGTACATGCGCATATGTAGGTGTATAAATTCACATACTTGTATTTGCATATGCCTTCTTCCTGTGTGCATGGTAATGAACCATTTCTCTGTTGAGAATAGGACGATGATAGAAAAAGTAGGAAATGAAAGGGAGTGTTTCGAGTGTAAAGTGTCTTGAAAAAGGCAAATCGATGATGGTGCCTCTTAGTGTTGTTGATTTATTAACGTCTGATGCACAACCGAAATTGAAGATATCGTTCATGAATTTGATAAATGTTTCGTCATTTTTCACGTTTGTGTAAATGTAACTTGACCTATTCCATTGCAATTCCATTTACCTCCTCCTCTATATCCATACAAAATATCCATCAAACAAATAAAATTAAAATTTTGTTTTGAAAATTGCAACCATTCCATCAATATTTTCTTATGACGTTGTCACGTTAAACCATCGTCAGTAAACCGACTTTACAGACAACCTCTTTTTTTTATTTTTCGCTTGTCATTTGTAAACTTCATTAGTATAGATTTCATCATGGAACGCTACACACTTGAGCAACGATTGCAAATCGTGCAAATTTTTTATGAAAATAATCGTTCTGTTGGACCATTTCACGGTCCATTTAACAAGCCGTCCCGTTTTGGCGTTATGTGAGGTCATTGGTCTACAGTAGCAAACCGGCGACGATTTGTGAGCTCAGAGCCAATATTGAGCGCGAAATTGCTGGAATTTCGGCCGATTTATGCAAAAGAGTGGTCGAAAATTGGGTTCAACGATTGGCCTTCGTAAAACGTGCACGCGGTGGTCATGCAAAAGAAATCGAATTTCATAATTAAATGTATATGTTCAAACTCGATAATAAAAAAAAATTAGTTAAAAAAGTGAAACCGTTTGTGTTTTATTCAAAAAAGTTCAAAAGTTGAAGCCCTCTTACTGAAAAACCCTATATAAGCCTCATAAGTAATGAGAAAAATTATGTATGTATATTTAATTAAAAATTAATTACTTAAAAAAATATCTGAATTAAACACCATTTGGCATAACATCGCTGTCGATCGTTATAAAAGAACAATTCCCTCTGTATCAAAAAACAAACCCAGCGATATTTTTTTCAATAGGGCTGAAAGAATAAATTACCACGATTTGACTGATTTCCAAAGCAGAGTTTACCAAGATGTTAGTTAACAAATCAAAAAAATTAAAAACTGATAAATCATCGGTTGAACAAGAACAGGAAAGGCTGGAAAAAGTTTATACGGGAGATGAGATATTCGATAGGGACAAACAAATAAAAGGAAAGCACAAGACGCTAAACTACGTGTTTCAAGTAGTAAAAATTATAAAATATAAAACCACTATAATCAACCAAGAGAACACTAAAGGAAAGACAGAATAAAAAAATATATATAAGTATGAAAAAATTAAAATAATAATAGTATTTTAAAAGAAACAAGCACATAGCCAAAGGTCAAAGTAAAAAGTGCTAAATACAGGGTTGCCCATATTCGACGGACCCGACGGATTTCGATGACTCTTCGGGCCCATTACAATCGACGAGGCTTGTCCGCAGGCAACAATCTTTGCGTCAATTGAATCTTATACGGGAATAAATGCAAATCAATGCGGATAATTCGTTGTAAAGTGGTCCGAGCAATGCCCAACTGCTGAGAACGCCGATTTTGGGATGTCCTTGGGGCCGCCTTGGACGGTTTTGATTTGGCCTCTTTGGATTAGAAAGAGCATCACCAGTCGAAAACCTTTCGTACAAACGTTTAATGGTGTTCTTAGAAGGCGCACTTTTCACATTATTTAATTTTTTATACGCACGTTGAGTTTATACAATTGACTTCTTTTGTTGAATGTAAATTTCAACAATTTGGGAGCGCTTGCGTGGCGTGTACTGTTCCATGGTAAAAATCTGCTTGGACTGACGCTTCCAACGCGGTATGGCATTAAGCGATCTGACGTCTCTGTCAAAAGATACAGGGTTGCCAGATGGGTCCGTCGAATATTGGCTACTCTGCAAAAGAGGCTAAGTCTGTCTAACAAAAACTGCTCATATTGCTTATAAAAGGCAAACTATACCCAAAATGTATAAAAAGACGGATAAGTTTACTAAAGTTACAAAACTGGCGCGTAAAAAAAATAAAATGAACAAGAAAAATCTTCTTTGCAAATGATTTCTTTATTCTCCTTTGGCTATTTCTGTAGCGCAAGAGTTTCTTTACCGCGGTCACAGGACCACGTATGCGTCACATAAAGCATACATAAGATTAAAAAAAATTAAAAATAACAAATTCTCGGATTCTACGGTCTTGCCAGTAATTAACTTCTCAAAATTGGGGATGGAAATATAAATTAGAAATACTTAAACAAAAGGTTTTACAACAGTTAGAACGACAAAACATACAAATATTAAAAAAAATAATTATTTGTTACTCCTGATCCTGATCGTATACCTTTTTTCCCCGAATCATGGTAAGACAGATTTTATAACGGGCGTATGTGGCCTTAATGTCTACAAATACGTATCTCCGCTGGTGATGATCGGACATAGGCATGCTTGGATTCTGAATGGACACTTCAGTTTAGCTCATGTAGTGGACCTTAACTACTTCAACATAGTATTAAAGAAATTGAGCGAGTCAACGCGACACGGTATCAAAAACGAAGCTACAATTCCACATGGATCAAATAAAACTTCGCCTAGATGAGCTACATATGAGTGGCAGCATGGAAGTAGATCCCCGGGTACCCAGATGCAGTCGACTGGGACTACATTTTGCAAAGCCTGAAGGATATATCATAGTAATAAACAACAACCACCAGTACCACATCAATGAAAAACCATTAAATGTCACACGAGAAGCTATGGAGAAAGCACATTAACAAAATAAACCAAAATATTAACGAAGAAAACTCGGAGCTTCTGAGCTTGAGCAATCTTTGCAATCCTAAAAGAACAGGTGTCGGAAGCCGTGCAAGCATGTCAAATAGCAAAATCTGGTATCATAATGCTGGAAAAAACCTACAGACCAGGATCAGCCTACCACCCATGTCGAGAATATTACTTAAAAATATTTTAAATTGAAGGTAGTTAACACGGTGTCTAATACACTGACTATTTACTTTAACCCCATGGCCTCGCCTAACCAAAATGCAATTCATGGGAAGCGCAGCGTCAGCCATATGAGGCACCTAAAATATAATTAGTGGAAAGCGCAGTGTCATACGAATAATAAATAAGCCTTTGAGACGGTAAGCAATAGAAATAAGAATTAAGTTGCATTCATTCTTAACTGGAAAGCGGAACTAAATAGTAAATTAATTTTATAACTAATTTAGTTTCATTCTTTTTCTTTAGAAAGGAATTCACGGAGCCACAGGAGGGCCCTCAACTTTAGGTTAGGTTAGCCTGGTTGGCAATAAGCCACGCATAGACCTTTTGGTCCCTAGCTATACCAGATGGAGACCGACCTCTATGAATACCTAAAGTAGGCATCATGTAGGAGTCAGCGCTTTTGGCAAATCTAAGGGCTGGGAGCTCCGCTTTTGAAACGTTTTCCAGACCTTCAAACAGTGGGGCTCCCAGGCATCTTAGTCGCGTTTTTGATAATGCCGGATAAACGCACAGAAGGTGTTCTAAAGTCTCCTCAACATCCTCTCTGCATTTTCTGCATTTGTCCGTGTTAGCAATCCCTATCTTGTACGCATGTGCGGCCAATAGGTTGTGACCTGTTAGCATACTATGATAGTTCTGCATTCCTTTCGCGAGAGCGTAAGTACGAATTGAGTAAGTTTTTTGTCGTTAGTTCTACACATGACTTTTGCTGTTTTGCATGTGGTCAGGTTAGTCCACCTAGCTTCCACTTGCCTTTTCATGTGGTCGTCCATTTCGTTGTATATTGTGTTTAGCGGTCTTGGTATGCCGTTCTCTTGTTTTTTTTTTGCTATCTCATCTACTATTTCGTTTCCCATAATGCCTTTGTGACCAGGTACCCAGTAGATATGCAGCCTACTGTTTCCGGCTAGCCTTTCTATGGCCTCCCTGCTCCGTCGAACATTTTTGGACTTAGTACAATATGAGCTTATTGCTCTTATTGCTGCTTGACTATCCACGTATATATTTATTAATTGTTGAGTTCTTTCTTGTTCTAGTGTAGGCTAGCTCCGCGGCCATCCCCACAGCAAAAACTTCCGCTTGGAAAATACTGCTGTGGTCTGGCAGCTTGATAGACTGCCTTATTCCTAGTTTTGGGCAGTAAATACCCGCTCCCACTCCGTCTGGAGTTTTCGAGCCGTCTGTATAGATGTGAAAAGTTCTATGGCCAGGCTTCATGCCTTTGTGCCATCCCTTCTCTTCAATTGTAGTACGAAACCTTCTCTCCCAATTAAAGTACGGAGTCGTGTAGTCTGTGCAACCTGAACTCCACTTTCTTACTGAACTGTGTCCGAAGGTCCTACTGGTGAATACTCCCGCAGCCACTAATCTCCTCGCGGATTTCGCTGCCAGGTTTTCCGCCATGAGGTCAATAGGTGGCATGCTGAGTATCATTTCCAGCGCCGCCGTTGGAGTGGTCTTCATCGCTCCTGTTGTGCACAGAGCAGCGAGTCGTTGAATCCTTTCCAGCGGCATTAAGTATGTCAGTTTTTTTGTCGCAGTCCACCATACTAAGGCTCCGTACAGCAATATCGGTCTGACTACTGCTGTGTAGCACCCATGCAATACTTGATAGACCCCAAGTAATGCCCAACATTCTTTTACATGCGTACAACGCATTACTGGCCTTTTTCACCCTCTCCTCAACGTTGTGCTTCCACAACGATTTGCTGTCCAGTATTACTCCGAGGCACTTGAGAAGTAGTTCGTTGTTGCCTAGTTTCGGGAGGTTCCACGCCGGAACTTTGTACTTCCTGGTAAAAAGTACCATGCCCGTTTTTCCCGCGTTTATCCCTAGCCCTGCGCGAGATGCCCATTGGTGTATCGTATTGAGAGTGCTGTTCATCACATTACTGATGGTGTCCAGGTACTTTCCCGTAACTACTATAGCTATGTCATTGGCATATGCCAATAATTTTGGTGCCCCTCTGTCAAGTTTCTTAAGAATTTCATTTGCTACAAGTAACCATAATAGCGGCGATAGTACCCCACCTTGCGGAGTACCTCTGCATGCATATTTGGTGACGCTCGCATCGTTCTACTCCGCTCTTATCTTTCTGCTAGCTAATAGCTGCCTTATATATAGATAAACCGCGGGTTGCACATTAAGTGACTCTATGCTATTTAAAATAGCATCTTTTGTCACGTTGCACAGTGCGGCCGATTCCCGAAAAGCTGGCCAAAACTAAAAAAATTAAGTAATTGATTCAAAATTTCTTACTCGGGGGTTGTCGGGGTCGCTGATTACGAATTTGATCTTAAAATTTTGAAAATCCACCCCCTTCCACCCATATTGGCCACCCCCTCACGTGAAATAGCGTATATTCTAGAACATAATCAAGATGCATGTTAATTTATATGTTTTCGGGGTCGCTGATTACGAATTTGATCTTAAAATTTTCCCCCCTATTGGCCACCCCCTCACGTGAAATAGCGTATATTCTAGAACATAATCAAGATACATGTTAATTTATGTTTTCAGGGTCGCTGATTACGAATTTGATCTTAAAATTTTGAACATCCACCCCTTCCACCCCTATTGGCCACCCCCTCACGTGAAATAGCGTACATTCAAGAACATAATCAAGATGCATGTAAATTTATATATTTTCGGGGTCGCTGATTAGCAAGTGGTAGCAGCTGAATCTTGTTTTATTCAGTAACCATTACTTTTTTGAGTAACCTTTAATAGGTTTCAAAGCAGCATATGACGGCGTTGTATTACTATACAGTTTAAAAACTCAAATTTTATAAAAAAAATTGCAAAAAATGTATCTACGTATTGCTGCAGCTAAAAATTTTGTGTCGAGGTATTGATATGTACTAAAGATTTTTCGTATTTTACTAACCTTCCGAAGATGATTCCATTTGGTTTTGTTCAATTTACTCCATCACAAAATCTTTCAAATGTGTACAACTTTCACTATTCATCGACAGTAATACGATGCTCAAACGAAGGCCACGTTGCGACTGAAAATACAGAGGATACTTAGGGTACAGGACGTTGCTATGAACGGTTTTCACTACTCAAGGCATTACTGTAGCCAACCCAAAGACAAAAAAACTCTATCTAGAAACTTTTTTTTCGATTTTTGGCCAGCTTTTTGGGAATCGGCCGCACTGTGCGTTGTTAAAGGCCCCTGATATATCTAGAAATACTCCTAGAGCATACTCCTTATATTCTAACGCCTTTTCTATGCTTAGTACAAGTGAGTGAAGTGCAGTTTCAGTGGATCTGCCTTTAGTGTAAGCATGCTGCGCCTTGGATAATTCGTCCGGCGCAATTGTGTCTCTAATATTATATATGTATCTAGAATCTTCTCTAACGTTTTCTGGAGAAATGAAGTCAAACTAATGGGCCTATATTCCTTTGAGTATAGAGGATTGCTTTTTCCTGCTTTTGGAATAAACACAACTCTCGCTTCTCTCCACAATACAGGAACGTAGCTGAACCTCAGGCATCCCCTGAATATCGTTTTTAACCATGGTACCACAAGATGGCTTACCTTTTGGAGCATGGCTGGGAGGATTCCATCGAGTCCTGGCGATTTATATGGGTCGAAACTTTGTATAGCCCATTCTATTTTGTTGGTTGTAATTACGTTCGTCGGGATTTCGTGCCCGATATCTCCTCTAGGTTCGAGATCTGCAGTGTCCGCACACCCTGGAAAATGTGTACTGACTAGGTGTTCTAGAGAGTCCTCACAGCTGTCAGCCCACTCCCCGTTAATTTTTCGTATTGTTCTTGGCATAGACGGATTCTTGGATAGCAGTTTCCTGAGTCTAGCCACATCGTTAATGTCTTCCATACTGCTATAGAAGTCTTTCCAAGATTCTCTCTTGGCTTTACGTATCTCTTTCTTATATACTTTTAGTAGATCCTTATAATCTGTCCGACAGAACTCATTGTCAGCAACTTTGGCTAACCTATAGAATTCATGTACTCTACGTCTTTGTGCTCCTAATTCCCTGTTCCACCAAGGAGGCTTCACCTTGCGTCAATTACGTGTTGGAGGGCAGGATCTTTTAAAGGCTTTGACAAGAGTAGTTGCAAACAATTCAACCCCTTTCTCAAGTGCGACGTGTGACTTGTATCTCCGGGGTATCATTGGTGTTTTTGATAGTATATCCCTATACAAGTCCCAGTTCGTATTCTTAGGATTTCTAAAGGATGTAACCTTGTTTTTTGAGCGGAATATAACCTGAAAGCTTATGTATCTGTGATCAGAGAATGAGGGCCTACTCAACACTTCCCATTTGTGAACCATAACATGCCTGCTAGTGTAGAGTGTTAAATCGAGTACATTCTTCGAGGTTGGTCCCACATATGTTGGTTCTTCACCTCTATTAGCTATTTCTAGGCTATTCTGAAGAATATAGGTAAATATTGACTCACCTCGGTCGTTTATGTCTGCACTTCCCCAGACCGTGTGATGTGCGTTTGCGTCCGT
This sequence comes from Anastrepha ludens, assembly GCF_028408465.1. Taxonomy (NCBI): domain Eukaryota; kingdom Metazoa; phylum Arthropoda; class Insecta; order Diptera; family Tephritidae; genus Anastrepha; species Anastrepha ludens. Next base: position 9,667,495 of record NC_071503.1, read on the forward strand.
TCCTACCACCAGAGCATGCTTCTTTCTGGCAGCTGTTTCTTCCAGCTTCCGAAGTTCCGTCTGTGGTGCTTCTTCATCATGTGGCATATAGCAGGACCCAAAGAGTGGCGTCTCATCCTTGTAGCCCTCCAGCGCCACCACTGTCAGATCATCTGAAGAGAGATTATAATCAATATAAGAACATATACTTTTTTTGACCATTATCGCTGTTCTTACCTTATTTTTTACAATCGGGATGTATGTGTTGTAGTTGTGTGACCTTAGACCGGAGACTATGTTGCCCGATGCTATCCATGGTTCCTGGACTAGAGCCACATCGTAGCCGACACCCTCTATGTTGAGCAGGAGCTCGGCTGAGGCGTTCTTACTTTTGTGGAGGTTTATCTGAAGGACTTTCAGCATCTGGCCTCAGTACCTTCTCGGGGTTGGATACTACCTCCAAGTCACCCTTCTCCACTTCCTGTATATTGAGCGAGGCTTCCAGGATCTCTTCTATACCGAGATCCTTTTCCACCTCCTCCGCAGCGAGCGTGTTGTGGTTGTCATCTGTCGAGTTGCGCTTTTTGAGGCGAAGGTGCACGCTAACAACTCCCCAAGCCATCTTCCCGAATCGCGCGTAAAGCAGGTCCCCTGCCAGCTTGTTGATTTGGATGATGTAGTCCTGGCCACTATCAGCAGTTGCTGGTTTTGCCACGCTTAATACTTTCCAATCGCCTGTCGGCACGTCCGTGTTTTGTTGTTGTAGTAGTCGCAGCGCATATTCCGGTTTTGCCACTCGCGGAATGAAAACCTTTGCCTTCGGTATTGAGGGAATGCAACTGCGATCAACAATTTCCAGTGATTCCCCCTCCCACAGGCCGTGAAGCGTTTTTACCGCTTCCTTTAGCCATGTGAGCGTGGGGTGATCCTTGCATTTTATGATTTTGACGCCGCTGAACCACCCTGCTCCGTCCTAAACCACCCTGCTGGCATGGGTGCGATCGGCTCTGCGTCCATTTTAGTAAACAAGGTTTCCAGTAGCTTCATTTCCACTACCTTCCACCGTTCCTGCGTCATTCGCCCCAGCTGGTCGCTACGGTCAGTGAGTGCCACTATGAGGTGTCTCTTGGCAATTTCACTGGCCGCTGCCGCTGCTTTCGACGTCGTAGGTCTTTCGTCTCCGTTTTTCGGTTTAGCCGTCTCGTGCCTGTGCCCTCAACTTTAATTTTCCAGAGTTTGTACTGGGAAACTCGTTAAGTTATATAAATAGAATTTTTGTAAATTAAGTGTAATATTTTCTTTTTTAATATTTCTTTATCAATAGCTGTTTTCTTTTTAATTGTTTCTCATTTCTCTTTAACATCTTCATATTTTATGTCTAAACTAGCTGTACCTGGCGCGCGTTTTAAGACAAATAACTTTAAAGAAAAATCAGTACACAAATATTCAATTCATTTGTGACATTACAAAGTTTAGTTTCCATTCGATGTTTATTGAAGTGCTGTGGGATGCACAATATTTCTTTTTTTCTATCTGGTGCGTAGACGAATAAATCAGGTTTTCCGACACGTGAGTAAGCTACATAGAGCTGTCCATGTGAGAAGCATGTATTCTCCAAATTTAATCCACACACTTGCAACGATTGTCTTTGTGCTTTGTTAATAGTCATTACGAAGGCAAGTCGCACCGGGAACGATAAACGTTTGAATTCGAATGGGATACGACAGATAGGATCATTGGGATACGTGGCAACAGTACGTCTTCACCTTTGAATTTTCCAGTCAAAATTGTTGCTTCGATAACATTGTTCATAATTTTCTTGACTGAGAGTCTGGTTCCGTTGCAAAGTCGTGGTGGATTTATGTTTCGAAGAAGAATGATTGGTACGCCAATTTTCAATGTAAGAACGTGCGGCGGCATGCATGGCAAATCAACCGAACTCAAAAATTCAGTTGGATAGTGGACAACATCGTCTTGAATCTCCACAGTATCGATGGACTTATATGTTGTCGTTTCACTGGGTACTCCATGCTGAATGGTGAAGCTGATGGTTTTGACATCGATTTTTTTGGCTGCTAATATAGCACGCGTAATGAGCCACTGATGGTTTTTGTAGTTTCGTGCAATGTTTGGGAAAACTTTTTGCACCAATTCGTCGATGCCTTCTGTGATCTTACAGAAATTTGCTGGCTGGGTGATACATTGTGTAGATTCATCAATTTCCATTCGCGCATTTCCAATATCTAATAAATGTTTTGCAAAATTTCCAGCCGATGCATCCCGTTGTAGTTGTACACGCATGACATGCATTATGTTCATCAGCGGGTGTTGAACGTGGTATAATGGGCAGTGTTTGTCGAATATCCGTCTGTTTCCTCTCAAATCTCGCAGTGTACGATCAACGCTTCCAATGCTTTCTTGTGAGACATTGTACATTTGTCCCATATGATAACCTGACACCTTTGGAGTACTTTTCTCATTCCAGAGGTTTTGTTGATGCTGCATGTTGGTGCCTCAGTGTTTTGCAAATTCAACGGCAGTTTCAATACTTAATGCGCTGTTCGGTCACCATCCAAAAGAGTTGCCGCAATTCCAGATGATGCAATAGCCAGTGCAATATTATTTTGTTATCGTATGGTTGCCAAAAAAAGAAAAGTCCTGCCTGTACCACTGGGCGCATATATGAAAAACAGTCCACCGCTTTGTTCTGTGATTGCACGCATAATTCTGTCAAGCGCAACGCGTTGTTCTGGAATCAACTGCGGAAGACTCGTTCGTCAGAATCATAGTGTGTTTTTCCGTTGCAAATCCCGATCAAAAATGTTGTTTGCAGGTCGGTTTGAAGCAGGCATTCCCAGTTGCACCAGTACCTTGTTAACGATTGTCAAACATGTGTCTTCAATCAAAAAAATATATGGTCATACCGATTTTCATGACAATCGGTTGAACGGGGCAGAAGTTGCTACTCTCCAGCGCCACCTGGTGGCGAGTGGCATCAATGAGCATATTCTACAAACCTTCTCGGTGAAAAAATACATATATATACCAATTTTTATAATAATCGGTCTGGTAGTTTTTGAGCTCATCGATTACATATAGACAAACATTCATTTTTATATGTATAATAGCTAGTGATTTTTTAGCTATTATCTTTTTAAACATGTGAATAGAACACATAACAATATCATTTATCATCATTATTTTTAATATTTATGTAATTTTATTAGTAAAGGGAATAACATTGCACTAGTTGAGTTTTATCACCAGCTGTCGCCCCTCGACAGGCAATGGCGGACCTTCGCGTGTATTTCCGCCATGAAAAAGCTCCTTATAAGAACTCCGTTTGGAATCGGCTGAAAACTTTAGGTACCTCCATTTGTAAACAACATGAAAACGCACGCCACAAATAGGAGGAGGAGCTCGGCCAAACACCCAAAAAGGGTGTAAGTGCCAATTATATATATTTATATGTGTTCTAGACTGACACCAATAGGATATTACGTATATTTATAATACTCAAATTCTTGCTGAAGTACAATAATATTAACTAAACAATATTCATATTTTTTAAAGCCCTTTTCAAAGTAAGAATGAAATTTTTTATTTAATAAATTTAAATGTGATCTATTTTCCAATTGTTTGTTATTTTTGAATTAAATATATATAATAGTAATAGTTCTAGAATATATTATTTTGTTATTTTTTATTATTTTTAGCTTTTCTTTTCATTAAACCTAAGAATTTTTTTTATTTTTGTAGTTGAAAAATATTTTCTATTTTCTCTAACAAATTTCGTAAGGTTTTTTAAAGCTTTTGTTTTTAATTATTTAACATTGAATTAACTTTTCGAAAAATGTTACCGTTTATCTTGCGAATATTTAGCATAATACTTATTTATTCACCTCTAAGACCAATTAAATTATTATCCAGATCCACAACGTACAAAGTTATATTTCTAATCGTGCTTGTAATCATGATGGTATATAGGATTCCCCCAGCGGGTCGGGAAAAGTACACCTGCGGCAAGGCATGTCTGTCGTAAGAGGTGACTAAAATCCGGCAGGAGAAGAAGGGGCCCAGCTGAAAAGGCCTCTTATACCCTGAGAATCTCCAACGGCAGGGCTGTAAAGCTCATCAGGATCGAGACCAGTAAGATTATGATATACTGGAAAAATTATTCGGATTAAACAGTCTGTTGAAAGTAAAGGGTGATTTTTTAAGAGCTATAGGAAAGTTTTTCAAAAAAACAAACGTAAAATTTAGAAAAATGCATGACATTTTTGATTAAATCGATAGTACAATCCGTATAATTTAATGTTTGAAGATTATTTTATGCAAATGTTGACCGCGACTGCGCTTCAAATGGTCCATCCGCTTAGTCCAATTTTGGCATACTCTTTCCAATGTTTCGGCCGGTATCTCACATATAAATGCTTTAATGTTGTCAGTGGCGGCGCTAGACCAAATGTGTACGTCGGCGACATCAACTTCGCGAGGCCTCTTTACTTCGCAGTGAAAAAACCCGTAAAATTAAGTGGGCCAAATTATAAAATAATTTATGAGTTTAACGAGTTTTATTGTTAATAAAATGTTGACAAAAAATAATTACACACAAAAATTAAAATACTCGAACTTTTCGGCTTTTAGCCACTATTTCAGGTTCAATTGACAGAACTGATAACGCGGATAGTCTGTCTTGGCTCATTGTGCTTCTCAAATAGGTTTTTATCAATTTCAACTTTGAGAAACTTCTCTCAGCGGAAGCTGTGTTGACCGGAACTGTGAGCATGATTCTAATTGTAATATAATTATTTGGATATATTTCTTCTAAATTATTTTCTAAAAAGTATTGGATGAGTTGTTTCGCGTCGTTGATAGAGTCTAGTGAATTAGTTTTTAAAAGCTGTACCTAAATCAGTAAAATGTTTGAGAAGAACCTCTTTTGGAATAGATTTCAAATAATTGATATCATAAATAAAACCAAATTGCTCAAAATATTCATTGAGCACTATAAATCGACATTCGGTATCGACTATTATAGCATATTATACCATTGTGTTAAAATAAATAACTCTGAACTGCATTTCAGGAGATTCAACTGGTTCATCAGTATGTTCGTAACTAAACATTCGTTTTTTCCTGGCTATTTTTTTTTCCTTAAATTGAGACTGAATTTCACAAATACTTTTCTCCACAAATAATCTAGCTTCTGTTACGCTTTTTTCAAATCCTGTATTTCGGAAGTCTTGAATCTAGCTACAAAATGAACGTAAAGTATCAATAGCGACTTGCAAGTTGACTTGAACCGATTGCCATAGTTTACTTATATTATTTACACGTAGCAAAACCTCATACCACACGTGTAATGCAACAATAAAATCAAAAGTTAACATTTCCTTCATTACTTCATTACATTACTGCTTCACAGTCGCTTAGAATTTCGGAATCATCAGTGTTATTTTTCAGTTCATTCACACATTCGATGACATCATCAAATTGTAAAAATATTGCTTTTACTGCTCCGATTCTACTCTCCCACCTCGTTTCAGACAGAGTTTGTAAAGTCAATTTTAATTTACTTTTTACTATCTCCCAACGCTTCCTTGACTTTGAAAACAGCACAAAGATTTTATTGATAAAGCCGAAAAATGTTTTGGCTGTCGTTGAAGAGTTAACTGCATCTATCAAAAGTAAATTCCAACTGTGGCATCCGCATGGTGTGAAGAATGCTCTTGGATTTATATTGAGTATTCTTGTTCTGATACCTTTTCTAATTCCGACCATATTGGCGCCATTATCATATACCTGTCCTCGACAGTTTAGGATATCTAGATAATTTCTTTCCAGTTCTGGTAATATTGATTTTGTTAAATACTCTCCTGTTGTTTCTGCGACGTCAATAAGCCCAATGAAATGTTCTTCTACAGCTCCAGTTGACAAATTGCAAAATCTTAATATTATTGACATTTGTTCAACACGGCTTACGTCCCTGGTACAATCGAGCAAGATGGCATAGTAATAACTTATTTAGACATTAAAGTAATTAATTCGTTTTGGATGTCGTGGCTCAGATAATGTTGATTAAGTTGTTTTTCATTAAAACGTTGCATATGCTCCCGTAATGTCGGATCATATTTAGAAAACAACTTAACTAAGTCTAGAAAATTGCCAGAAATTTTACTATTGTTCAATTTCAAGAATTCTCGATAAGCTCTAAATGCCAAATTGAGTGAGGTCAAGTAGTTTATTATATCTATCAATCTTTCAAACAAATTATACCAATGCTTTTGGGATTCCCTAATCAATCTCTCGTTATCCTTATCTATTGTTTTACCGTGTTTGATTCCTTTAAAGAGTTCCGTCCATTTCATAATGCACTCCATGTGTCCTTGACTTTGTTCATGTCTTTGCAGTATCCGACTCAGATCCTTCCAATCACAATATCCTTCTTTTACAATCTGTGTCTGCAAATGTGAAAAAAGTCTACATGGAAAGCAATAAACTTTATCTTGAGGCATGGAGTAAGTTAACCATCTGCGATGTTTCGTTTCGCCGTTACTCAATTTTCTAGTATAATGAAATTTAGAAAAATGTCTTTTGGGTAATTTTCATCAGATTTCTCTAGGTTTTGATCGAGACCGTTTTGAATTAAGAGATGGCGCTGCGCATCATTTAGTGGCAATACCCACTTCCCGGGTCTAGGTCTATTAATGGCTCGCTTAAATGAACTTCTTGCTCTTGATTTTCTGACTCACACATATACTCACTTTCTAACTCTTTATTGAAATCAGAAGTTTAGGTCACAGCAGATTCACTCGATGTTGAAGGTAAAGTTGTATCAGAAATGTGACTAAAGGTTTCATTGAACTATGTAGCTAATTCTGTTTCAGAAAATAAAGATTCATCACATGACTCTGAAGCAGTGGCACCTGAAGAGGGCTTTTTAAGAAATTTCATCATACTGGAACTCAGAGCTTGGTTGGATACAACCGTTTCAGTCTTTCTTTTTCTTTTTGACGCACCGGATTCCCATTTTCTCCCTACATCTCTGTCTCTAGAGGGTCCTCCAGACATGATAACCTTACATATTTTTTAGTTAAGTTTGGTAAGAACGCAATGTTACAGGATACAGATTATAAGAGTTGGTTGATGATTATTAAATGAAAAGAAAACGACTATACAAAATTTACGAGTCAGCTGCCAACTTTGTATCATCATTATCATCATCTGAACCGGTAGGCATCTACTGCTGGATATAGGCCTCCCCTAAGAGCGCCACCTTGATCTGTCGCGGGCCTATGGTCTCAATGGTATTTGTATGTACGTACATGCCACAGATTGAATATTTTTATTTTATAGGCACTATTAAGAAGGCAAAGGTAAGTAGTACCAACCTACTTATTTTGTTGAATACGTAATGCAGAAGCAACTTATTATAAGCAAGGTCTTTCTATGGAGAAGTGAAATAATTCGTTGTAGGTACCTATTCATTCATATGATTTTGTACTTATTGTAGGAACACCGCAAGAGATGTAGGTATGTATGAAAAAAGAACTCTGTGAAAATAATTGTTACGAATTTTGACGCATACAAAATATACTCGAAGGCATTGGTCGGGAGGCGAAATATTTCTATTATTTCGAGAAAAACCACTAGCGCAGGTTTAAAAATAAGTAGGTAGATACTTCACTTATCTAGGTAAATATAAAATCGAATATATTTATTGATTAATATTACGAGTATTTACGACTTATAAAAGATATAGGTAACTATTGATTTTGACGAAATAATTTTTCTTGATCACTCTGCCGAAAGTACGGTGTTTCTGGCCGCATTTGACTCCAGGAAGACCGACTTTTGAGGCCTGTTCGAGCCGCAGCGCACTCTAGCGGATTACAAGACTTCCGTGGCCGGCTCGGCTTCGTCTCGGCCACCATCTCACACCCGCCAGGAAATCCAACTTTCTGGCCTTGGGTTGTAGAATACTATCGTTAAAGTCGTTAAAAAGTTGATGTTGACTTACCTTAACATTAGGTATGAAATTAATAACAAATAACGTAAAACTTGTATGCACTAGAACATCGGAGTGATGACTTTACAATACAATAAAAAGAAACTTTGCGCTTGCGAGTCTGCAAGTTGTCGTATGAAGAAAACTACTCTCACAGACAAATGAAATATAGATAAATAAACTAAACAACACGGGGATTCCCCGTCCAGAGTCTCGTGCGGCGTGCGCGAAATCGAGCGCTCGATATTTTCATTGGGCGCTCATAATGAAGAGGACACACACACATTTTGTTTGTAAATATGCTAAACTAAGACCTTTTGCACGTGTAACTGATTTATTTATTGCATTCATAGGTTTACCTGCACCCATGAGTTCAATCAATAAATAAATGATAAATGCCACACACATTACTTACAAACATTTTCACCCAATACAGATATCGTGTCGGGCAGTGTGTGTGAAAACGCTCATTAAAGCGAAGCCAGGATGATTGGCGAAATGAAAATAAATAGGTAACTCGTTTATCTGCGAGGCTCCCTCAGGCGCGAGGCCGTCGGCTTTAACATAGCCCCACAAAAAATAATCTAAGGCGTTATATCGCACGATCTGGGTGGCCAATTGACAGGTCCCGAACGTGAAATAAAATGTTCACCGAACTCGCCTCTCAACAAGTCCATTGTTACGCGTGCTGTGTGGCATGTGGCACCGTCTTACTGAAACCACATGTCATGCAAGTCAAGCTTTTGCATTTTGGGCAAAAAACAGTTGGATATCATTTCACGGTAGCGCTCACCATTCACAGTTACGTTACGATTCGCTGCATCTTTGAAGAAGTACGATCCAATGATATCTCCAGCCCATAAACCGCACCAAACTGTGACCTTTTCTGGATACATTGGTAGCTCTTGCAATTCTTCTGGCTGATCTTCACTCCAAAATCGACAATTCTGCTTATTTACGTACCCATTGATCCAAAAATGAGCTTCGTCACTGAACACAATTTTTCGATAAAAAAGTGGATCTTCGGCCAACTTTCCAAGAGCCCATTCACAAAAAATTCTGCGTTGCGGTAGGTCCTTCGGCTTGAATTCTTGCACCAGCTGTATTTTGAGAGGCTTCACACCTAAATCCTTTCGCACAATTTTCCACGTTGTTGAGTAACAGAGGCCCAATTGCTGCGAACGGCGACGAATCGATAATTGATGGTCATCATTACGTAAGCGTGTTGGTGGTTTGAAGTCCAATAATGTAAATTTGGTTCTAAACTTAGTCACAATAGCTCGAATAGCCGCTTCAGTGGGTCGATTAAACTGACCATAAAATGGAAGAAGCGCGCGATAAACTTTCTTAACAGCACACCCCTTTTTTATAATAAATTTCAATGATTTGCAAGCGTTGTTCGTTTGTAAGACGATTTATGGTTAAATTATAGACCAAACTGAAAATGTCTGACAGTGAAACAAAGCACGAAATGTGCGTCAGCTCTTCAAAGCAACTGTTTAGAAAGATAATAGCTAAAAAATCACCCGTTTCTAATCTATCTATCTGATTAACGAAACCGACACAAGACAAAGCCTTGAATATACGACCTCACCTATGCTGACGACATTTGGCCCACGTACCAGGACACGAATAGTTCAATAATAGCCCAAAACAGTGTGCGATGGAAGAGTCTTGTGTGGGTCCTATGCTCCCGAGCGGAATGAACAAGAATATAAGTAATATTAATAATAATTAATATCATCAATGATATTCAATAATAATTCTCCGGATTCGATATCACTGACAATTTTAGTAAATTTTATGATGTTTGTTTAGTTGTTAGTAGAAAATAAATTATTATTGTAAATTAATTTGTTTCTTATTATACTGTATTTATTATTTCAATTTCCGAGTATACCCGGATTTTTACTTTTTATATTTCACGTCTAAATAAATTAGCCATTAACCAATAATCAGAATTCAACATATCATTACCTTCCTCGTGAGAGACAGTTGCCAGGCATGTCGTTGAATGCTTCATGGGAAACCTCGGAAAAGCTCCTCTCTTCGGCTCGGGAGATATATGCTGCGTAATCAAGTGTGCCGATGACTTTTCCACGGAATTTATGGAGAAGTGCGTTGCTAAGATCAGCAATGCCTGGGAGAGGCTTCATACCTGCATCGGAGATTCCTAGAAGACCCAGAGCCCGCACTTGGCTGCCGAAGCTGAAGCTGGGGAGTCCGAAGATCCTCCACTGCCTCAAATTAAAAAACTCTGATGTTCCTATCGATAAATGGTCTGTTATCAAGTAAGAAGAACCTCAGAAAAATAGCTCCAGAGTCCTGCTGCTCGTATCCCAAAAGTCCCTGGAGGTACTCGAAAAAACCTGGAAAAACTTCGCTTTGGCCTCAAAATGGCCAAAGTTAGGATCTTCCCCGCGTATGTTTCCCCAGATGGCGGCCTGGACGAAATATGGAAAGAAGTCAACCAACCGCTCGACGAACTACGTCTGTCTGTGACCGACGTAGTTCCAGAGTCCAACGACTCCATGATATCTTCGGGGCCCTTGGAGGCTATAGAGCAGGCTTAGATGAGCTTTCTTTTACAAAGTCATCTTAAGGGTTTAGCCAGCGATAACTTTTGTCTTATCCTCAGGGAGGAAGACATTGATACACGCTTAATCCAAGAATACTGAGTTCGGCCTAGGTAGGATAATGGGTCCCCAGAACAGGTACCACGATCTTTTCTGCTTCCAGTAAGCTTAGGGCATGTATCCTTTTACGAATACTATTAATTCCTTTTGTCATTTCAGCTCACCAGCCGTAGTAGAACCATCTAGTGGTCGTTCTACTATTTGGCTATGAAAATTCTGCACCTCTTGGGAAAGGGACTCACTCACATCTACAAATGAGGCCATCCTCATCGGCTGTGACGCAAATGCCAGACATATCGTTTGGAGTAGCCGCGAGGTAAATGATCAAGGGAGTCCTAGCATGGAAACATCATGTAGTTAGGAGGAGGCTTTTGATATCATTGATTTGATATGCATGATTAGAAGATTTATAAGGGAAATTCTTTTTCGGATAACTTGCTGATCCTCTTCGAAATTAATTTCTCGTGGGAAACCAGATCTCTCCACAGGAACTCAAAAAGAACCGACTGGTGTCTGTTCAATAGGGTTTTCAACAAGAACAGGCGTAAATTTTCCATTTCATCTACCGATCAACTAGACAAGCAGGTGGAACACTTAGAGCGGTCCTATCAGACTGCTTTTAAAGTGGTGGAGCCGACTTGAACGAGAAAGTTAGGAGGGTTTTTAATGAATTAGAAACTTTCAAACTTAGCGTGTAATTTTGAATGAATACAAAAAAGCCATTAAGTATGTGAAACGCAACTCTGGAAAAGAATCCAGCAAAACTATTGAAATCAAGATTTCGCCAAACTAAACAAGATCCTTCGGGGAGACCACTTCTGCAGAACTCTTTGATAATACTGGTATATACTAATTTTCCGGAAAATTCTATTGCCTCATGTGACATTGTCGACACGAGGCGACAGATAGGGTTACTCGATGTTTCTAGGGAGGGTTGCATTGGCATCACCGGCGTATGTTGACCTTATCCCAGTGCTGCCCTTAATGTCGTTTTGCATTTACTTCCCATCGACTTTCACGTATTTCCATTGCTGCTCAAAGTACAATCACGTAAAGGGAGGTTGGCCTCTGGATGTAATCTCTCAAGGGACATGGTGGCATTTTTAGGTAGTTAACACCTTATCTCTCTGAGCCTCGTAAATATCTCTCTATTCACAAACTGGAGTTTGAGGGTCTGAGTAAGCAGCTTTGGGACGAGGGAAAATCTGCACCGAAACTCTGTCTTCATTGACGGCTCCAAGATGAAAACGGGAGTCCAACCAGGGGTTTTCTCTAAACCAGCCACTTTATCTATCTCGTTTAAACTGCCGAATACTGCTGGTGTTTTTCAGGCAGAAGTCGCAAAAGAAGTGGAGCTCCATTTTCGAAAACCTTTTGGCCCCCGGCAAATAGACGCAGAACTCTGAAAGTCCTCAAGACTCAACACCATTCAATTTCCACACTCTTAGCTGTGTTTATCTGTCATTGGACAATTGACACACACAGCTTTTCCGCATTTCCGCAGAAGACTATTGAGCACTTTCTATGTAAATGTCCGGGTTTGGCAGCCACACGATTAATGTCACTGGGGGCTCTTTTTTTCGTCAGCATGGGGCAGTGCTCCAACCTAGTTCTAAAAGTTACCAGGTCTTCCATGTTTTCGAATTTGTTTTATAATCAACGGGTGATCACTTAATACCACGAAAGTGGTATATTTACTGTGACATTTTTCGTTCTTTGAGAGCTAATGTTTTGTCTGGTAAACATTAAAAGGACAAATCTATTTCATCCGCCCTAAAAATATCAGATTCATTTTACTTTTCTAGTAAATTCGGCAAAATTGTACATCTCCATTTCCACAGTCCTCGTCAGGAACGCCATTACTCGCACAACACATTTTTATATCGCACGCAATGCTTCAAATAAAGCAAATATATTCTATTGCTTCGCCCTTTAATATTGTCCCTGATATTGGCATGTTGTGATTTCCAGCTCTGTAATAGACACAAACTTTTAAATGTTGCTTTCACCATTCTTTTGCAATGCCCAAAAATAGCACCGGACTCGAATAACACTATTATCGATCCTTTATTTTTACAAATTGTTGAAACCGTGTTTCTTGGGATACTTTACTTTTCAGCCACGTCCTTATTCTTTTTCCCACTTTCGATTTCATTTATTAACTTATATTTTTCTTCAATAGGCAAACACTTTAAAACACGCTTTAAAGCCGTGTCAGCCTTTAGTCTACGAATTAACAAATTTATATAAAGAAGAAACGTCAAAAAGCAGCGTTCACTTTGCAAATACCCAAAAAAAGAGTTTTGTGGAAAATACCATACAATAATTACATAATTTGGAATTTCCCGTAAATAATTCGAGCTTTAAAAGTTCAAGTTATAGAAGTTCAAATGTAATTGCATTTTTCCATGCAACTATATTGACTACGCGGAAAAATCCATCCAAGATAAGTAGAGAAATGCAATCTTAGAACAGTTAATGCAGATAATTGGAGATCTAAGTGCTGAAACACCAACCTTGAAACTAACTAAAGGGTGATCAGATTCCAGTTACTTTTTCCAATACGGTTTTTTGACAGATCACCCGTGACTACTGTCAAACTAAATACATTATGAAACATTGGATTTATTGCGTCGTGGTTTCGGTAAGCAATTTATCTCTCGCCTTGGACCAGTGGATTTGTGACCAAGGTCGTGTAAAATCACACCTTTGGACTTTTATTTGTGGGGTTAACTAGCTTCGATTGGGGTATTAGTAAAGTTATTCACGAGGTACCAACCAAGATCAACCTGCAAGCCATTCAATATTGGTGTTTACGGGTGGCCGAATTACGGCGCAGTTGCGGGCAACATTTGAAAGGGATTACCTTAAAACAAAAAATCACATGAATGGCTCTACACAAAAATAATTAATATTGCTCAACCATTTTGAATTTTCGCTGTTTTATTTCTATTTACAATACAATGCCTCCAAGTTGATCACCCCTTATATCAGCTTCTTAGAAAAGAGTGACTGCTTTTGAGAACGCATGTGCTGATGTTCTCACCCTGCGTAGTGAACTGTTTCCTACTCAGGCTCACCTCAGTACTCTCGAGAGTAATGTCGTTTCTACAGATTTGATTATCAACAGAGATCCCGCAAAGAGCTGGTGAGGTTTGCCTGAATTATTTCCTAAGGCTTGAAACACGGCTCCTTACAAACCTCCATCTTAACGCGATGCTTTTAGGCTACCAAATGCAAAAATTAATGTACAAAATAGAAGAGCGTTTGTCCGATTGTTGCTAAGATGTTTTCTACACCGGACCGCTTGCACCTACTCAAATCTGTTGCTCCATTCCGCAGCACAAAAAAGAGATCACATGTGCTTTCTGACAATGGGTTGCCTAGTTACAGATCGATATCTGTACATTAAAGTCTACCGAAAAGCTGCGAGAAGTGCGACGAAGAGATGGTGTGTGTCGATTCTGCTTTCATGGGGTTTTTTCCAATATTTGGCGTATTGTAAATATCTGGTGGATTGTGAACCGTCCAGGTCTACAGCCACAATGATAAGGTCCAATCAGTTGGTTGATGGTGGGCTTTCACATAATACGCTCGCTACAACCTTATAGGCGCTATTTAGAAAACTAATCCCGCGATAATTGGCAAAGATTGCTGGATCACCCTTGTTATGCATTGGGCAGAGCACACTTAAATTCCATTCGGTAGGCATGCTTTCATCCGACCCCGTTTTGCATGGAAGCTGATGTATGCACCTTACCAGCTCCTCGCCGCCATGTTTGAATAGCTCAGCCGGCAGTCTGTCGGCGCCCGCAGCTTTGTTGTTCTTAAGCCACGTTATTGCTATTCTCACCTCGTCATGGTCGGATAGCGGAACGACAGTTCAGTTGTCAACGATTGTGGTATAGGAATCTTCACATTCACTGCGGCATCCACAGCTGTCACTATTTAAAAGGTTCGAGAGGGAACATTTCTCGTAAGAGATTATGTTTATTTAGAAACCAGCATTAATACCGATAACAACGTCAGCCTTGAAATCCAACGTAGAATCTCTCTTGCCAACAAGTGCTACTTTGGAGTAAGTAGGCAACTGAGCAGAAAGTCCTCTCTCGACGAACAAAACTAACACTCTACAAGACTCTCATCATGCCCGCCGTATGGCGCAGAAGCTTGGACGATGACAACATCCGATGAAGCGACGCTTAGAGTGTTGGAGAGAAAGATTCTGCGTTAGATTTTTGGACCTTTGCACATTGGCAACGGCGAATATCGCAGACGATGGAACGATGAGCTGTATGAGCTGTACGACGACATAAACATGGCGCAGCGAATAAAGATCCAACGGCTACGTTGGCTGGGTCATGTCGTCCGAATGGATACAAACGCTCCGGCTTTGCAAGTATTCGATGCGGTACCAGCTGGTGGTAGCAGAGGAAGAGGAAGGCCTCCTCTGCGTTGGAAAGATCAGGTGGAGAAGGACTTGGCTTCACTTGGTGTGTCCAGTTAGCACGAGAAAGAAACGACTGGCGCGCTTTGTTAAACTCGGCCAAAATCGCGTAAGCGGTTAGCACGCCAATTAAGAAGAACTGCTCGAGGATTTGAATGAGTGGCAAGCCGACTGCTGTATCGCTGATTGATTCTGCTGATTTATTCGTAAATTACCGTAATATTTAGATCTCGGTGCAATTTAAATCGCGTTTCGTACAAACCATGGCGCATTTGGTTTCTTTAGGTTTTGTTGAGGTTTTCTTGTAAGTAGCAAGAAGCAACTGAGGCATGGCTACTTTTGGACATTGTAGCCGTATCATTGGCATAAGTGGCTGTATATGTGCTCTTCGTTAAAGGTAGGTCGGCTGTGAACAAAGTGTACAAAACGGGTCCTAGAATGCTTCCTTGTGGTACACCTGCTTTAATTTCTTAAAGTTTGGTAGTTTCATCGTTTATTTTGACAAGAAAATATCTACTATTCAGGTATAGTACTCCTTGTTTTCGAGCGCTTCTCTAGCGAATTTGTACACACAATTAACCTGCTCTATAGTGGAGTGATGCTTGCGGATCACAAATTGGTGTGTTGGAATGAGTTTCCTTTGTTCAATTTTCGGATTAAGTATTTTCAGAAGTAGCCTTTAAAAAAGTTCAGAAGCAATATGCAGCAGACTTATTGGCCTATGGTTGGAAACATCGTGTGGAGGTTTCCTAGGTTTTGGAATAAGTGTAAATTCAGCGACATTCCTCTGAATGGGAGAATACTCGTTTTTGGTCATCGCTTTAAATATGTAAGTGATGTATTTATAGGCACCTGTGGACAACTCTTTAAAAATCTTACCCGTCATAAGGTCTTACCCGGCGTCTTTTTTATTCTTGAGATCTTGAGATCTTTGCTTATTGTGTGTTTCCCCTCTTTCCAAGTAAATCGTGGAATCGACAAATCCATTTGAAATGTCACTGAGAAAAAATTTTCAATATAGAATTCACTCGGAAAGGGTACTAAAACCTTTGAATAATGTTTCGCAAACTCGATAGCTTTTCCTTGTCAGTTTTTGCCCAGATTCCTTTGAACGTTTTTATCGGTGCAATGTTGTAGCAATGTTTTCGTTGCCTTCCACAGTGAATAGTCCGTAGCTAGCGTAGGCTGCATTCTTTGCGTAGCTGCTGTTGTTGTAGCAGTAACTTTGCCTTGCCTTCACATGCCAGAAATATTTTTGGTTTGTCGGAGTCAATTCTGGATAGGTAGTGGTTTAACCTGCTACAGTATCCAAAACGTAATTGTGCCAAGGTTACGCGAGACTCTCGGGGAAGTTGGAGTTCTTCGTCTGCTATGGGTGGTAGTTGGACTCCGATGACGGCATTCGGGGGCGGGAGCTGAAGATGGTGGTAAGAGTCTCCCGATAAATTTCGTAATTGTCTGTCTGTACACTGTCCGATCCAGTAGCTGTCGGTCTGTTTTGTCTTGGATCTCGTCCGCGTAATTGAAGAGGTGCCTCTTGACGTGCCTGGGAGGCGGCCCAGGCCCAAGCAGGCGTCTGCATGGGTAGAACCTGTGGTAACACCCTATCGGGAACTGCTTGCTGAGCAGTTTATTGTGCCTCGCCGTGTAGATGTCAAAAGACATTATTTTCGTCCGTATGCCAAATGCGCCGTAGCTTGCGTTTTTCATTTATTAAAGTCTTAATGCGATCGTCAAGGTGTGTGGCAGCATAGCTGCACTCTATTCCGGCGTTGCCATCCATGCAGCACTCTGAATGCATTTGTTGAAAAACTCGACAGCAATATCCAAATCAGTGTTGGTTTTTAGCGGAATATTTAGTGACAGCGAGTCCTCGAGCAAATCTTTAAAGCAAACCCAGTTTGACTGCTTGCTAAGCAACCTTGCTTGAGTTTTCTTTTCGTAAAAATAAGATGTTAAAGTTAAAATCAGTGGCGAGTGGGCTGATGAGAGCTCGGGACATGTATCTATGGAGACTCTATTTTTGGATATACCTTTGCTTATGCAGAAATCTATGACTCTGGTATTTTATGTGGGTGGCCAGTAGGTGGGGTGCCCGGAAGAGAAATGATGCAAGTTATTCGCCTGCATAGCTCTGAAAAGTGTGTGTCCTCTTGGAGTTATTAGGCGTAAGCCTCATTTGATATGTTTCGCATTATAGTCGCCGCCTGCAACAATTCGGGGTCCTAGCATTTTAAAATAAGTTTGAAATTCTTCGCTTTTAATTGAATGATTTGGAGGACATTACACGGATGCAATAACTAGAGAACCCATTCGATCAGTAACAGTTATGACAGTGGCTTGTAGGTTATATTCATTGCTGCTACCATTAACTATGTATATGTGCAGTATTATTTTTTATTAAGATTGCGGTTTTTCCTCTTGCTGTACTTGCGGGATGATTTATGTGGTATATTTTATAGTTTGATATTTTAATGTAACATGTATGTCTGTCAAATGAGTTTCAGACATTAACATTATATCTATATTCTTATCTGCAAGTAGCAGCGGCTTATTTATTTTGGTACGTTCGGGAGCAATGCAGTTAGCAGGTTAAGTACCGTACTCATCTGCTCGGCTAAAGTTTTTACCATTCTTTTAAGTTCTTCAATTTCACTATTATATACTTTATCAATAGTTGGTTATGGTTGTTCCTGTGCCGGCAAGCCGTTTTCTTGGTGCTTCAAATTTAATTTTTTGTGTAAAGCAAGATATCACAAGCGTAAATGTCGTTATTTTTGCTATCTGCTTTGAGACTAACGTAAAAAAAGGAAGAGGTATTTTAGTTTGTCTTTGACGCAAATTTTAAATATTTGTAATCTGGTGACCTAGGTTTTCCTTGGCTTCAAAGCTCCTTGAGCGTTTGTGGTGGTGGAGAATCATTGGGGGTTTCCTCTTTATCCAGAATGGCCAAACGATTTGAATTGTCTGAGGAAGGGGTTGCGAGCCAATTTGGCAACTATTGACTGTTTTGTTTTATTAGGTGGAAAGTTACCTGAACTAGACCTTCCTCGCTTCACCGATACAGCGTAGTTTTGAGTTTTTGTGATACCTTTGGGTGAGGGTGACTGACCAATAAATGTTAGTGTCGTACTCTGTGTACTCCATGATGCCTCGTTGGAGCTGCGTATTTGATTGGCAGCTTGCAGTGATGCTAGCAGACATTTGCTTGACGACGGCATTGTGTTTATGCTTTAAAGTAGATCGCCACTCTCTATCAGTTTTTGAGTGTTTTTTAATCTATAAAAATTATTTTGAATAATTAGGTTTTGGCAAATTTGCCGAATTATCACGACACAAAAGCGCCCACGAAAACTGCGATGTTTTGTGGAGTTTGTGCGTCCTGCGCACACGTTTATTTTTGCGATTCACACCGGAGCTACTACTAACAAGTCCGATCGGTAAGAAAAATATTATTTATTCAAGAACATATGATTTTTTTCTTTGTTTATATGCGGCAATACTTTCATTGTGACGCCAAGGTACGTTTTACACGTCACGGTAGTCAAATACCTCAATATTCCTTTCTTTCGTGGTTAATTTAATGCTTTCACATCTTTCACATGCATTTGTGTTTTTGTTGTGGTTTTCAGAACACGTGTCAATATATATATATATTTAATTGGCGCTTACGCCCTCGTTTAGTGTTAGGCTGAGCTTCTCCTCCTATTTGTGGTGTGCGTCTTGTTGTTGTTCCACAAATGGACGGACCTACAGTTTTATGTCGAATCCGATATCATTTACGAGGAGCTTTGTCATAGCAGAAATACACTCTGAAGTTTGCCATTGACTGCCGAGGGGTGACCGCTATTAGAAAACCTTTTTTCTTTATTTTGGTGTTTCACGGAGATTCGAATCTACGTCTTCCGAATGGTCGTCATGTACCAACTATTCAGATACCGCGGCCGAAGGCCAGATTGCATTTGCTAGGCATTAATTCAAGAAATTCCGCCTTCAGTAGTAATGAAAACAAAAAGAAATTAATTGATATATTGTGCAAGCAATGTTGTATGTTTAATTTGGTGATTTTTAATGTGCGAAACCTGAACATTGTTATTCCTGAAATTTCAGACAATGCATCAAATATAAAGGGTGTCCTGTGTGCACAATCCTTATAGATGTTGCATGTTACATTGATTTTTATTGAGTTATCTGTGTTTTTAATCGAATATGAGCGTTTTTTTATATGTGGTGACTTTAATCATTGAGTAATAATAGGAGTTCTACGCAAAAATACTGTGGATTGCGTAGCCGGAGTTGAACTGATGAGGGTTATTGTTTTGAAGGGCGGCCGAAGGCCGCCCGTGCGAAAAAAATTATATGCATGAGGACCCGTTTGTGAAACTGATCGAAGCAATACAATACACTTATATAATGTAATTTTTGGCTTTTAATTACTTTATTATTTTTTGTGATAAACTTAATATCATTGTTTTTAAGTTTCGATGAGTTGCATGTTTTTATTTTCAAAAATATTTCTCAATTTTAAATTACAGCAAATAATAATAAGATAGAGGCACAATCACTCGTTCCCATGGCAGCCGGTTCTACGTTACCGGAATGACTCGGGTTTTTGTTCCCGACCAACTGCTGCCGCCCCAGTACACTAGCCCTGTCTAGTGCACCGTATTTTACCCCAAATCTATCGTCACAGGAGCAACTCATTGCAGCCAGTTTGCTCCAAATACTTCTCTTCCGGGCTGGCGTCGAACCCAACCCCGGACCTGAAGTATTCTACTGCTGCATTTGCCACAAACGGCTCCACCTCGGTTAGGTGTAACCAGTGCAACGGGTGGTGCCATCTTAAGACCTGCTCAGGCCTTAAGACACACAGGGAGTGGTCCACAAGGTATGTGGCCACGTGTTGCTCCCGCTAACAGGCGGCCCCCGCCTCTACGGCTACACTGCCCTCAGTGCCGGCACATCACACTGCCGCCACTAACAACACCTCAACGGTAAGGAGCCCCCAAGAGCAACACAACTCCCTCACCAACCCACAACCATCCTGCTCCTACCCCAGTGCGGGGACAAACCAGCAGCTCTTGGTCCCCCGCACAGTCAGCTCCGTGTGTCAGACCGTAGTTCCTCGGAACTTGACAACTGTTCAATGCAATTCTTGCTGTGGCTGGTGCCATTTTCGGAGGTGCTCCGGCCTGCACACCACCCGTGAGTGAACACGCGACTACGTTGCCCCCTGCTGCAGAGCTCTGCATCCGCAACCGCCCCCAGTGGCGCGGCCATCAGACAGCATCAGGCCACTACCCATTTTGCGGAACGCACCGCAGGACCAACGCAGACAACATCACGCATCCCTCACCCCCCGAATTACGACGACACTCCCGCGAAGCTTCACGCTTTTGCAACTGAACTGCAACGAACTCACGAGCAAGATTGACGAGATAGTCGACTTCATGAGTCGGTTCGGAATCAAGATAGCTGCGGTCCAGGAGACAAAACTGCACGCTAGCTCCCCCCTGATTACCAGGGTCGGCTACAATGTGCACCGTAAGGACCGCGAGCGAGACAACGGTGGTGGCCTAGCGTTCATAGTACACCATTCAGTGCAGTATTGTCTTATTGATGAAGGCATCGACCGCAGGGACAGCACCTTAGAACGTCAAGGTATAGCTGTCCGGTCAGGCGATGCCGAGCTCGAAATATTCAATATTTACATACCCCCTGTCACCTGCTGCCCGGCAGGATATCTCCCCGATATTGGTGCGCTCATCAGGGGAGAAAACCGATTGGTAGTAGGTGACTTTAACGCGCATCACGATCTTTGGCATTCAAGCCTGCCCTGCTGATCGTAGGGGGCAGCTATTGGCAGAGCAGATAGACGATTCGACGTTCAGCAATTGCAATTGCAGCAGCTCGCCTGACATAACAATTGCTAGCGCTGGTCTGATTAATAGCATAACCTGGCGACCTATGCTATCGCTTGCATCAGACCACTTGCCCATTATCACCTCGATCGAGAGACCTGCCGACTTCGTTTCCGCGGATCACCGGTCATACGTCAACTTTAACAAAGCTGATTGGACCAGATTCGCGGAATTTACTAAAGACATCTTCGCAGCCCTACCCACTCCCACCGATTTGCGCGCAGGCGAACGCGCATTCCCCAAGGCGATCACAGCCGCCGCGGTTCGCTTTATGCCCGCTGGACGGATCCGGGAATTACGTCCCAATTTCCCAGACGAAGCAGCCGTTTTGGCAAACGAGCGTGACCGTCTACGCCAAGCCGATCCCGGGGATCCTCGAATAAAGGATCTCAATTCGGAGATCCGGCAACTGGTCACCCAACATAAGCGGACCAAATGGGTAGAGCATCTGAAGTCCTGTAACTTCACCTCTGGTGTGAGCAAGCTCTGGTCCACCGTAAGGTCTCTGTCGAACCCGACGAAGCACAACGACAAGGTGGATATCACCTTCAACGGTCGTACTTCGTCGGACACGAAGAGATGCGCGAGCTATTTTAGTCGTCAATTTATACTGCATCCTCCGGTCGACAGATCCAAACGTTGTGCCACCAGACGGTTGCACAAACTGCCATACAACAGTGCACCGCTACTTTTACCAGCGACGAGGTTCAGGGGGCCATCAAACATATGAAACCATCAAAAGCCATCGGCCCCGAAGGACTAAACATGCTGATGTTGAAAAAACTGGGTCCATTGGGAGTAGAATATCTCACTAAGGTCTTCAATCTGTCCATGGCCACTCTCATCATTCCTGATAAGTGGAAATTAGGGAGAGTGGTCCCACTACTGAAGCCTGGGAAACCCGCCAATCAAGGGGAGTCTTATCGTCCGATAACTCTCCTTTCCCCAGTAGTGAAGACACTTGAAGCCCTTCTACTCCCATTCCTCACAAAACACCTGACTCCAGCCCCACACCAGCATGGTTTCCGTAGAGTGCACAGCACCACCACGGCACTCACCGTCATAAACACCCAGGTAAACCGCGGACTAAACCAAAACCGCCCCTGCGAGAGGACTGTCCTAGTAGCGTTGGACTTACAAAAGGCTTTCGATACAGTCAGCCACGCCACGCTACTAGATGACATTTTGCAGTCGACACTCCCGCCAGGGCTGAAGAGGTGGACCGCGAACTACCTGAGTGGTCGCCACTCGTCGGTGGTATTTCGAGACCAAACTTCTAAACAGAGAAAAATAAAGCAAGGAGTACCGCAGGGTGGTGTCCTTTCACCCTTGCTTTTTAATTTCTATATTTCGAAACTCTCCCAGCCACCAGAGGGAGTCTCACTGGTCTCATACGCCGACGACTGCACGATAATGGCGTCGGGCAATGACATTGATGGCCTATGCGCCAAAGTAAACGACTACCTCGCCCGCCTTTCTCGCTTCTTCACTGCAAGAAACTTTCTAACACTAAATCCACGGCGACCCTTTTTACCACCTGCACAAAGGAGGTCAAGCTGCAACTTCAGGTGCACGTCGATGATACCCCAATACCGACGGTTAATAACCCCAGAATTTTGGGAGTCACCTTTGACAGCTTGCTCTCCTTCTCAGCGCACACAACCGCTATTGCAACGAGAGTACAGAAACGCAACAAGGTCCTCAAGTCGCTCGCCGGCAGCACTTGGGGCAAAGACAAAGAAATGTTGCTGTCGACTTTCAAAGCAATAGGCCGACCGGTTCATAACTATGCCGCGCCTGTCTGCTCGCCTGGAACCAGTGATACGCAGTGGATGAAGCCCCAGACCTGCCAGAATACTGCCATTAGGACCGCGACAGGATGTCTCCTGATGTCCCCAATTCAACATTTACACGACGAGGCTAACATGCTCCCTGTTAAGGAGCACAACAAAATGCTCGGCAAGCAGTTTCTGCTACGGTGTCACTGTAGGCCTCACCCATTCAGACACCTGCTCGAGCCTGAGCCCCCTCCCAGGCACATCAGGAGACACTTCCTCGACTACGTGGACGAGATCCTGGACAAAACAGACAGACCACTCCAGGATCAGACAGGCCATTAACGACATCCTTCGGGAGACCCTTACCACCTTCTTAAGCTCCCGACCCCCGAATGCCGTTATCGGAGTCCAAACACCACCCATCGCAGACGAAGAGCTCCAGCTTCCCCGAGAGTCCCGCGTAACCTTGGCACAATTACGTTTTGGATACTGTAGCAGGTTAAACTCCTACCTATCCAGAATCGAAGGCACCCCGCACGACACTAACCACTTTTTCACATGCCCCAACAAACCCACTCATCTAACACCCCTCTCCCTCTGGACCCAACCCGTCGAAACAGCCAGTTTCCTGAGCCTACCGTTAGATAAGCTAGACGATGACGACCGGTAATTACACTACACTGACAGGGCGAAGATACTGCTACAACAACAACAAAGGCACAATTTTTGGCAAACGGGAGTATCGATGCGGTCGGTCGGGTGAAAAGAAGAGGAAGGGAAATCGTGACGAGTTGTAATTGGCGTGAACAATGTCTTTGCTCGCATACACAAAACGAATGCTACACGAGATTACACTTGCCAGAAAAAGTATCCGTACACAAAGAAATGAAAGCAACATATTAAGAAATTCGTTATAAAAAAAATAAAACATTTTAAACTTTTATGAGAAATGTTATGTCAGTATTTTTTATTACAAACATTTTTACCTTCGTATGTATAATGCATCTTTAAAAATTAAATTTTACAAAACAAAAACAAAAAACTTCACTTCAACGAAGCAGAAAAAGTTTCCGTACACATGAAAACAGAGATTCCCCGCAGTATGTAGTGACACATGCATACCCAATAATAGTTTTATTTTAGTTTGTAATTAATTTTGCTGTGACTACACAACTTTTGAGTTATTTTAAAGTTCTGGTGTACAAGAAATAGCGATGGCTTAAACCTAGAAAAGAAGATAAATCTTTGCACGAAATTGGGTAAATAGAGGAAGAAGTAACTCTTCTGTGCAGTATGTTGTGTAAACATACCTACAATACAACTGGTTCAATTGTGTCAAATACACGTTCCAGCCGACCTAGCAAGCTGACCGTACGTGAAAACTGAACCATATTGCAAATCAGTGAAAAATAATCCTCGAATTACGGCTTCTCAGATATGTCAGATTTCAAATTCCTTTGGTAAGCATATGCACGACGATGTTCTACGTAAAATACTTAAAACAGATGAGTATTGCTGACGTGTAGCACGTAGAAAATCGTACTAATCCGAAATCAAAAGAAAAAAAACGCATGGATTTTGCAAACGAACATGTTAACCAGCCTCCAGAGTTTTGGAAACGTGTTCTATATTCGGATAAAAACAAATATTGCATATTTGGCATTAAAGGAAGAAAACTAGCTCAAAAAAGAAAATCTTACACCAACTGTGAAGCATTGCGGAGGAGGTGTGAAGGTCTGGAGGTGTATGGCAGCGCAAAAAGTTGGGAACCTTGTTATTATAGAGTCAACAATGGAAAATTTTTCTTATTTAAATAAGACTAGCATGATGCAAAGCGTTGAATAGTTGGAGCTTGGTGATGATATCTGGTTTCAGTATGATGATGATCGAGGTATTCAGGTATAGTACTCCTTGTTTTCGAGCGCTTCTCTAGCGAATTTGTACACACAATTAACCTGCTCTATAGTGGAGTGATGCTTGCGGATCACAAATTGGTGTGTTGGAATGAGTTCCCTTTGTTCAATTTTCGGATTAAGTATTTTCAGAAGTAGCCTTTAAAAAAGTTCAGAAGCAATATGCAGCAGACTTATTGGCCTATGGTTGGAAACATCGTGTGGAGGTTTCCTAGGTTTTGGAATAAGTGTAAATTCAGCGACATTCCTCTGAATGGGAGAATACTCGTTTTTGGTCATCGCTTTAAATATGTAAGTGATGTATTTATAGGCACATGTGGACAACTCTTTAAAAATCTTACCCGTCATAAGGTCTTACCCGGCGTCTTTTTTATTCTTGAGATCTTGAGATCTTTGCTTATTGTGTGTTTCCCCTCTTTCCAAGTAAATCGTGGAATCGACAAATCCACTTGAAATGTCACTGAGAAAAAATTTTCAATATAGAATTCACTCGGAAAGGGTACTAAAACCTTTGAATAATGTTTCGCAAACTCGATAGCTTTTCCTTGTCAGTTTTTGCCCAGATTCCTTTGAACGTTTTTATCGGTGCAATGTTGTAGCAATGTTTTCGTTGCCTTCCACAGTGAATAGTCCGTAGCTAGCGTAGGCTGCATTCTTTGCGTAGCTGCTGTTGTTGTAGCAGTAACTTTGCCTTGCCTTCACATGCCAGAAATATTTTTGGTTTGTCGGAGTCAATTCTGGATAGGTAGTGGTTTAACCTGCTACAGTATCCAAAACGTAATTGTGCCAAGGTTACGCGAGACTCTCGGGGAAGTTGGAGTTCTTCGTCTGCTATGGGTGGTAGTTGGACTCCGATGACGGCATTCGGGGGCGGGAGCTGAAGATGGTGGTAAGAGTCTCCCGATAAATTTCGTAATTGTCTGTCTGTACACTGTCCGATCCAGTAGCTGTCGGTCTGTTTTGTCTTGGATCTCGTCCGCGTAATTGAAGAGGTGCCTCTTGACGTGCCTGGGAGGCGGCCCAGGCCCAAGCAGGCGTCTGCATGGGTAGAACCTGTGGTAACACCCTATCAGGAACTGCTTGCTGAGCAGTTTATTGTGCCTCGCCGTGTAGATGTCAAAAGACATTATTTTCGTCCATATGCCAAATGCGCCGTAGCTTGCGTTTTTCATTTATTAAAGTCTTAATGCGATCGTCAAGGTGTGTGGCAGCATAGCTGCACTCTATTCCGGCGTTGCCATCCATGCAGCACTCTGAATGCATTTGTTGAAAAACTCGACAGCAATATCCAAATCAGTGTTGGTTTTTAGCGGAATATTTAGTGACAGCGAGTCCTCGAGCAAATCTTTAAAGCAAACCCAGTTTGACTGCTTGCTAAGCAACCTTGCTTGAGTTTTCTTTTCGTAAAAATAAGATGTTAAAGTTAAAATCAGTGGCGAGTGGGCTGATGAGAGCTCGGGACATGTATCTATGGAGACTCTATTTTTGGATATACCTTTGCTTATGCAGAAATCTATGACTCTGGTATTTTATGTGGGTGGCCAGTAGGTGGGGTGCCCGGAAGAGAAATGATGCAAGTTATTCGCCTGCATAGCTCTGAAAAGTGTGTGTCCTCTTGGAGTTATTAGGCGTAAGCCTCATTTGATATGTTTCGCATTATAGTCGCCGCCTGCAACAATTCGGGGTCCTAGCATTTTAAAATAAGTTTGAAATTCTTCGCTTTTAATTGAATGATTTGGAGGACATTACACGGATGCAATAACTAGAGAACCCATTCGATCAGTAACAGTTATGACAGTGGCTTGTAGGTTATATTCATTGCTGCTACCATTAACTATGTATATGTGCAGTATTATTTTTTATTAAGATTGCGGTTTTTCCTCTTGCTGTACTTGCGGGATGATTTATGTGGTATATTTTATAGTTTGATATTTTAATGTAACATGTATGTCTGTCAAATGAGTTTCAGACATTAACATTATATCTATATTCTTATCTGCAAGTAGCAGCGGCTTATTTATTTTGGTACGTTCGGGAGCAATGCAGTTAGCAGGTTAAGTACCGTACTCATCTGCTCGGCTAAAGTTTTTACCATTCTTTTAAGTTCTTCAATTTCACTATTATATACTTTATCAATAGTTGGTTATGGTTGTTCCTGTGCCGGCAAGCCGTTTTCTTGGTGCTTCAAATTTAATTTTTTGTGTAAAGCAAGATATCACAAGCGTAAATGTCGTTATTTTTGCTATCTGCTTTGAGACTAACGTAAAAAAAGGAAGAGGTATTTTAGTTTGTCTTTGACGCAAATTTTAAATATTTGTAATCTGGTGACCTAGGTTTTCCTTGGCTTCAAAGCTCCTTGAGCGTTTGTGGTGGTGGAGAATCATTGGGGGTTTCCTCTTTATCCAGAATGGCCAAACGATTTGAATTGTCTGAGGAAGGGGTTGCGAGCCAATTTGGCAACTATTGACTGTTTTGTTTTATTAGGTGGAAAGTTACCTGAACTAGACCTTCCTCGCTTCACCGATACAGCGTAGTTTTGAGTTTTTGTGATACCTTTGGGTGAGGGTGACTGACCAATAAATGTTAGTGTCGTACTCTGTGTACTCCATGATGCCTCGTTGGAGCTGCGTATTTGATTGGCAGCTTGCAGTGATGCTAGCAGACATTTGCTTGACGACGGCATTGTGTTTATGCTTTAAAGTAGATCGCCACTCTCTATCAGTTTTTGAGTGTTTTTTAATCTATAAAAATTATTTTGAATAATTAGGTTTTGGCAAATTTGCCGAATTATCACGACACAAAAGCGCCCACGAAAACTGCGATGTTTTGTGGAGTTTGTGCGTCCTGCGCACACGTTTATTTTTGCGATTCACACCGGAGCTACTACTAACAAGTCCGATCGGTAAGAAAAATATTATTTATTCAAGAACATATGATTTTTTTCTTTGTTTATATGCGGCAATACTTTCATTGTGACGCCAAGATACGTTTTACACGTCACGGTAGTCAAATACCTCAATATTCCTTTCTTTCGTGGTTAATTTAATGCTTTCACATCTTTCACATGCATTTGTGTTTTTGTTGTGGTTTTCAGAACACGTGTCAATATATATATATATTTAATTGGCGCTTACGCCCTCGTTTAGTGTTAGGCTGAGCTTCTCCTCCTATTTGTGGTGTGCGTCTTGTTGTTGTTCCACAAATGGACGGACCTACAGTTTTATGTCGAATCCGATATCATTTACGAGGAGCTTTGTCATAGCAGAAATACACTCTGAAGTTTGCCATTGACTGCCGAGGGGTGACCGCTATTAGAAAACCTTTTTTCTTTATTTTGGTGTTTCACGGAGATTCGAATCTACGTCTTCCGAATGGTCGTCATGTACCAACTATTCAGATACCGCGGCCGAAGGCCAGATTGCATTTGCTAGGCATTAATTCAAGAAATTCCGCCTTCAGTAGTAATGAAAACAAAAAGAAATTAATTGATATATTGTGCAAGCAATGTTGTATGTTTAATTTGGTGATTTTTAATGTGCGAAACCTGAACATTGTTATTCCTGAAATTTCAGACAATGCATCAAATATAAAGGGTGTCCTGTGTGCACAATCCTTATAGATGTTGCATGTTACATTGATTTTTATTGAGTTATCTGTGTTTTTAATCGAATATGAGCGTTTTTTTATATGTGGTGACTTTAATCATTGAGTAATAATAGGAGTTCTACGCAAAAATACTGTGGATTGCGTAGCCGGAGTTGAACTGATGAGGGTTATTGTTTTGAAGGGCGGCCGAAGGCCGCCCGTGCGAAAAAAATTATATGCATGAGGACCCGTTTGTGAAACTGATCGAAGCAATACAATACACTTATATAATGTAATTTTTGGCTTTTAATTACTTTATTATTTTTTGTGATAAACTTAATATCATTGTTTTTAAGTTTCGATGAGTTGCATGTTTTTATTTTCAAAAATATTTCTCAATTTTAAATTACAGCAAATAATAATAAGATAGAGGCACAATCACTCGTTCCCATGGCAGCCGGTTCTACGTTACCGGAATGACTCGGGTTTTTGTTCCCGACCAACTGCTGCCGCCCCAGTACACTAGCCCTGTCTAGTGCACCGTATTTTACCCCAAATCTATCGTCACAGGAGCAACTCATTGCAGCCAGTTTGCTCCAAATACTTCTCTTCCGGGCTGGCGTCGAACCCAACCCCGGACCTGAAGTATTCTACTGCTGCATTTGCCACAAACGGCTCCACCTCGGTTAGGTGTAACCAGTGCAACGGGTGGTGCCATCTTAAGACCTGCTCAGGCCTTAAGACACACAGGGAGTGGTCCACAAGGTATGTGGCCACGTGTTGCTCCCGCTAACAGGCGGCCCCCGCCTCTACGGCTACACTGCCCTCAGTGCCGGCACATCACACTGCCGCCACTAACAACACCTCAACGGTAAGGAGCCCCCAAGAGCAACACAACTCCCTCACCAACCCACAACCATCCTGCTCCTACCCCAGTGCGGGGACAAACCAGCAGCTCTTGGTCCCCCGCACAGTCAGCTCCGTGTGTCAGACCGTAGTTCCTCGGAACTTGACAACTGTTCAATGCAATTCTTGCTGTGGCTGGTGCCATTTTCGGAGGTGCTCCGGCCTGCACACCACCCGTGAGTGAACACGCGACTACGTTGCCCCCTGCTGCAGAGCTCTGCATCCGCAACCGCCCCCAGTGGCGCGGCCATCAGACAGCATCAGGCCACTACCCATTTTGCGGAACGCACCGCAGGACCAACGCAGACAACATCACGCATCCCTCACCCCCCGAATTACGACGACACTCCCGCGAAGCTTCACGCTTTTGCAACTGAACTGCAACGAACTCACGAGCAAGATTGACGAGATAGTCGACTTCATGAGTCGGTTCGGAATCAAGATAGCTGCGGTCCAGGAGACAAAACTGCACGCTAGCTCCCCCCTGATTACCAGGGTCGGCTACAATGTGCACCGTAAGGACCGCGAGCGAGACAACGGTGGTGGCCTAGCGTTCATAGTACACCATTCAGTGCAGTATTGTCTTATTGATGAAGGCATCGACCGCAGGGACAGCACCTTAGAACGTCAAGGTATAGCTGTCCGGTCAGGCGATGCCGAGCTCGAAATATTCAATATTTACATACCCCCTGTCACCTGCTGCCCGGCAGGATATCTCCCCGATATTGGTGCGCTCATCAGGGGAGAAAACCGATTGGTAGTAGGTGACTTTAACGCGCATCACGATCTTTGGCATTCAAGCCTGCCCTGCTGATCGTAGGGGGCAGCTATTGGCAGAGCAGATAGACGATTCGACGTTCAGCAATTGCAATTGCAGCAGCTCGCCTGACATAACAATTGCTAGCGCTGGTCTGATTAATAGCATAACCTGGCGACCTATGCTATCGCTTGCATCAGACCACTTGCCCATTATCACCTCGATCGAGAGACCTGCCGACTTCGTTTCCGCGGATCACCGGTCATACGTCAACTTTAACAAAGCTGATTGGACCAGATTCGCGGAATTTACTAAAGACATCTTCGCAGCCCTACCCACTCCCACCGATTTGCGCGCAGGCGAACGCGCATTCCCCAAGGCGATCACAGCCGCCGCGGTTCGCTTTATGCCCGCTGGACGGATCCGGGAATTACGTCCCAATTTCCCAGACGAAGCAGCCGTTTTGGCAAACGAGCGTGACCGTCTACGCCAAGCCGATCCCGGGGATCCTCGAATAAAGGATCTCAATTCGGAGATCCGGCAACTGGTCACCCAACATAAGCGGACCAAATGGGTAGAGCATCTGAAGTCCTGTAACTTCACCTCTGGTGTGAGCAAGCTCTGGTCCACCGTAAGGTCTCTGTCGAACCCGACGAAGCACAACGACAAGGTGGATATCACCTTCAACGGTCGTACTTCGTCGGACACGAAGAGATGCGCGAGCTATTTTAGTCGTCAATTTATACTGCATCCTCCGGTCGACAGATCCAAACGTTGTGCCACCAGACGGTTGCACAAACTGCCATACAACAGTGCACCGCTACTTTTACCAGCGACGAGGTTCAGGGGGCCATCAAACATATGAAACCATCAAAAGCCATCGGCCCCGAAGGACTAAACATGCTGATGTTGAAAAAACTGGGTCCATTGGGAGTAGAATATCTCACTAAGGTCTTCAATCTGTCCATGGCCACTCTCATCATTCCTGATAAGTGGAAATTAGAGAGAGTGGTCCCACTACTGAAGCCTGGGAAACCCGCCAATCAAGGGGAGTCTTATCGTCCGATAACTCTCCTTTCCCCAGTAGTGAAGACACTTGAAGCCCTTCTACTCCCATTCCTCACAAAACACCTGACTCCAGCCCCACACCAGCATGGTTTCCGTAGAGTGCACAGCACCACCACGGCACTCACCGTCATAAACACCCAGGTAAACCGCGGACTAAACCAAAACCGCCCCTGCGAGAGGACTGTCCTAGTAGCGTTGGACTTACAAAAGGCTTTCGATACAGTCAGCCACGCCACGCTACTAGATGACATTTTGCAGTCGACACTCCCGCCAGGGCTGAAGAGGTGGACCGCGAACTACCTGAGTGGTCGCCACTCGTCGGTGGTATTTCGAGACCAAACTTCTAAACAGAGAAAAATAAAGCAAGGAGTACCGCAGGGTGGTGTCCTTTCACCCTTGCTTTTTAATTTCTATATTTCGAAACTCTCCCAGCCACCAGAGGGAGTCTCACTGGTCTCATACGCCGACGACTGCACGATAATGGCGTCGGGCAATGACATTGATGGCCTATGCGCCAAAGTAAACGACTACCTCGCCCGCCTTTCTCGCTTCTTCACTGCAAGAAACTTTCTCCCACTAAATCCACGGCGACCCTTTTTACCACCTGCACAAAGGAGGTCAAGCTGCAACTTCAGGTGCACGTCGATGATACCCCAATACCGATGGTTAATAACCCCAGAATTTTGGGAGTCACCTTTGACAGCTTGCTCTCCTTCTCAGCGCACACAACCGCTATTGCAACGAGAGTACAGAAACGCAACAAGGTCCTCAAGTCGCTCGCCGGCAGCACTTGGGGCAAAGACAAAGAAATGTTGCTGTCGACTTTCAAAGCAATAGGCCGACCGGTTCATAACTATGCCGCGCCTGTCTGCTCGCCTGGAACCAGTGATACGCAGTGGATGAAGCCCCAGACCTGCCAGAATACTGCCATTAGGACCGCGACAGGATGTCTCCTGATGTCCCCAATTCAACATTTACACGACGAGGCTAACATGCTCCCTGTTAAGGAGCACAACAAAATGCTCGGCAAGCAGTTTCTGCTAGGGTGTCACCGTAGGCCTCACCCATGCAGACACCTGCTCGAGCCTGAGCCCCCTCCCAGGCACATCAGGAGACACTTCCTCGACTACGTGGACGAGATCCTGGACAAAACAGACAGACCACTCCAGGATCAGACAGGCCATTAACGACATCCTTCGGGAGACCCTTACCACCTTCTTAAGCTCCCGACCCCCGAATGCCGTTATCGGAGTCCAAACACCACCCATCGCAGACGAAGAGCTCCAGCTTCCCCGAGAGTGCCGCGTAACCTTGGCACAATTACGTTTTGGATACTGTAGCAGGTTAAACTCCTACCTATCCAGAATCGAAGGCACCCCGCACGACACTAACCACTTTTTCACATGCCCCAACAAACCCACTCATCTAACACCCCTCTCCCTCTGGACCCAACCCGTCGAAACAGCCAGTTTCCTGAGCCTACCGTTAGATAAGCTAGACGATGACGACCGGTAATTACACTACACTGACAGGGCGAAGATACTGCTACAACAACAACAAAGGCACAATTTTTGGCAAACGGGAGTATCGATGCGGTCGGTCGGGTGAAAAGAAGAGGAAGGGAAATCGTGACGAGTTGTAATTGGCGTGAACAATGTCTTTGCTCGCATACACAAAACGAATGCTACACGAGATTACACTTGCCAGAAAAAGTATCCGTACACAAAGAAATGAAAGCAACATATTAAGAAATTCGTTATAAAAAAAATAAAACATTTTAAACTTTTATGAGAAATGTTATGTCAGTATTTTTTATTACAAACATTTTTACCTTCGTATGTATAATGCATCTTTAAAAATTAAATTTTACAAAACAAAAACAAAAAACTTCACTTCAACGAAGCAGAAAAAGTTTCCGTACACATGAAAACAGAGATTCCCCGCAGTATGTAGTGACACATGCATACCCAATAATAGTTTTATTTTAGTTTGTAATTAATTTTGCTGTGACTACACAACTTTTGAGTTATTTTAAAGTTCTGGTGTACAAGAAATAGCGATGGCTTAAACCTAGAAAAGAAGATAAATCTTTGCACGAAATTGGGTAAATAGAGGAAGAAGTAACTCTTCTGTGCAGTATGTTGTGTAAACATACCTACAATACAACTGGTTCAATTGTGTCAAATACACGTTCTGGCCGACCTAGCAAGCTGACCGTACGTGAAAACTGAACCATATTGAAAATCAGTGAAAAATAATCCTCGAATTACGGCTTCTCAGATATGTCAGATTTCGAATTCCTTTGGTAAGCATATGCACGACGATGTTCTACGTAAAATACTTAAAACAGATGAGTATTGCTGACGTGTAGCACGTAGAAAATCGTACTAATCCGAAATCAAAAGAAAAAAAACGCATGGATTTTGCAAACGAACATGTTAACCAGCCTCCAGAGTTTTGGAAACGTGTTCTATATTCGGATAAAAACAAATATTGCATATTTGGCATTAAAGGAAGAAAACTAGCTCAAAAAAGAAAATCTTACACCAACTGTGAAGCATTGCGGAGGAGGTGTGAAGGTCTGGAGGTGTATGGCAGCGCAAAAAGTTGGGAACCTTGTTATTATAGAGTCAACAATGGAAAATTTTTCTTATTTAAATAAGACTAGCATGATGCAAAGCGTTGAATAGTTGGAGCTTGGTGATGATATCTGGTTTCAGTATGATGATGATCGGCATAGCATTCGGCATATAATGTTATTGTTGCTGTAGCTTTGTGACTCGCTTTGCCCTGTCAGTGTATTGTCATCACCGGTCGTTTTCGTGCTTTCACATGGCGGGCATATGTTTAGTATATCGGGGTCAATTTTGGATAAGTAGGAGGTTAACCTGCTACAGTATCCAGAACGTAGTTGTGCCAAGGTTACGCGGCACTCTCGGGGAAGTTGGAGCTCTACGTCTGCGATGGGTGGTGGTTGGCCTCCGATGTCGGCATTCGGGGGCCGGTAGCTGAAGAAGGTGGTAAGGGTGCTTTATTTTCCTCTGTTTGGATGTGACGACGAGTCACGACCGCTCAGGTAAGTTCGCGGTCAACCTCTTCAGCCCTGGCGGTAGTGTCAACTGTAAAATGTCAATAGCGTGGCGTGGCTGACTGTGACAGTCCTCTCGCAGGGACGGTGTTGGTTGACTCAGCGGCGTACGTGGGTGTTTATGGCGATGAGTGCCGTGGTGGTGCTATGCACTCTTCGGAAGACACGGTGGTGTGTTCCTGGGGTTAGATTTTTCGTAATAGTGGGAGTAGAAGGGCTTCAAGAGTCTTCGCAACTGGGTAAAGAAGAGTTATCGGACGATAGGAATCCCCTTGGTTGGCGGGTTTCCCAAGTTTCAGTAGTGGGACCACTCTCCTTGATTTCCACTTGTAAGGAGTGATGAGTGTGGCCATAGTCAGATTGAAGACCCTGGTGAGGTATTCTACTCGCAATGGACCCAGCTTTTTCGACATCAGCATGTTTAGTCCGTCAGGGCAAATGGCTTTGGATGGTTTCATATGGTTGATCGCGCCCTGAACCTCACCGCTGGAGAAAGCAAAGTATGTCAGTTTGTGCAGCCGTCTGGTGGCACTACGTTTGGATCTGTCGGCCGGAGGATGCAGAATGAATTGTCGGCTAAAATAGCTCGCGCATCTCTCCAATTTTCTTCGAGGAAGACAAAAACATTTGGTGAACAGTCAATTTTTGTCATGGCGAGTGTCCGTATAAATTATATAAAATATAAAAGTTAAAAGCGTGAGATGCTTGATATAGTAAATATTACAATCATTCTATTGGCAACTATCTATGTACAGAAGGTTATGAAAGTTAAGCAAAATGCATCCCACGCTTTTAACTCTAATTTGAATTACTCTATTTGTATCTTAATTTTTGTTATAGTTCTGTTCTGAGGTAGTTGACTATGACTGATCGTTCGATTTGCTATTACTTCATTATAGGTCTCTTTGTCATTAAAATTTATTTTCTACTTTTTAGTTCGATTAGCAATAAAAGCATGTTTTTTATTTTTTTTAAACTATGTTTTATTTTCTACTTTTTAGTTCGATTAGCAAAACAGCGTGCATATTAGTTTTTTTTTTAACTATTTTTTATTATGAATGAAAATTATTGTTATCATTGCAGTCAGTGAATTAATGATTCGTGTTATATTTAATTCCTTATAGCCGAAGGCCATAGTAGCCAGTGCTTTAGCTCTTTAAGTGGAATAGTTATTTATAATTGTTACTCTTTTAATAAATAAATAAATAAATTTAATTCCTTTCTTATCGACTGTGAGTCTAAAGCTATGCAGTTATCGGCCGTGATAAAGAAGTAATCGGGATGAAGCACTTGTTTCGTGGAGGGAGCCTGAGAAACGGCTACCCCACTCCTGAAACGGAGAGGTAACAACAAAATATACTGACATAATCAATATGTTACATACTTTTTCCCATATAGATCATTGATTGAAGGTCGAGCCTTGTTTTTCTGAATTAAAATTATTGTTTTCATTTAGTCAGTGATTTATAGTCCGATTTAATTGTGTTATATTTAATTTCTTCTTTACCGACTATATGTCCAAAGAAAGGCCAGCATTGGCCTTGACACAGAATAGATACTCTCAGCACAGAAATAGGAGACCGTGGATTATATTGACACAATCAAAACGAGATGTAAAGTTCCAGTTTGGTTTTTTTTAGTCCATTTTTGTTGTGAATTGTACTTTAATCGATACAATTTTTTAAATGAAATTATGGTAATGATAAATTCCTCGTTTATTTGCCAAAATTTTGTTCCGTAAAATAATTTCAAAATTTATGTTTTGATTATTTTATTGTAATTAACAAAATTACATCTTATATGAAAATTATTTCATCTTATATGAACATTGAATAGAGCAAATTTGTGTGTATGAGACTTGTATGTAGTATCTACGCATGTGTGAAGACTATACAAAGTGAGAATGCAACTACCCTGAAAACGTTTTAGCCTTCTATTCGTACTGCAGTGTCGCGTGCCCGAGCAAGTTCGAATTCGAAAGAGTAAGTCGTAGACTCCCGAAATCAATAAGAGTAACTCGGAGAGTGCAGGCATGCGCAGACCGCGCGTTAGCTCTGTATTTCTTACTCTTCTACAGAAGAATAGATAACTAGATGTCAAGGTGGATTTATTAAGGTGACAGCATTCACCCAGCTGAATTTTTCGCCGTAGGTATGGCTTACGTCAAAATGATATGCTTTGTTTGTATGTATTGGTATGTTTACATTCGTATGTTTACATTTGCTTGCTGATTTTGACGTGATGCTTGCACCAAACGCAACAACAAATACATGTAGGGTTTTACTTATATGTGTTTGCTGTCACCTGTAATAAATTCGCCTTGCTAGATGTGAAACTTATTCATTTTGAGAGAGAGCGCGCCATGAGGACGTTTCAAAACTTGGCAGCACTCACACATTATGGGATTTTGAACAGCTGATAGGCGAAATGGCAGACTACCAGAAGAAACGCGCCCAAAATATCAGACGAAAACAGTTCGTTTTTGCTTAATGGAGAAATTACGTGTTGAAATGTTTATAATTATTTGTTTTAAAATTAATTCAATTGAAATGTAATAATTTGAATTTAAGTGAGTTTGTAGAATCCAAAGCTCGTTATATCCTTTTCGACTTCTACTTTTAATTAGTCTTATGTACATAATGTAATTTGATTGAAAATTGTGTGTTGGTTTATGTAAATTTGTATATACGTAAATATTCTATGGTTGAAAAGCGTAGGTAAGGGAACTGAATTTGTGTTTGAGATATTTTACAAAAATTAAAGGTAATCTGATTTAATTTATTCTGTTCGTTGTTTGAGAATTTTTTTTTTTTACTTGCCAATTTCTGTGTTATATTAAAAAATCACAATAAGTCATGTTTTTAATTATAATTTATGTTTTTCGGGTTCATAACTTTATTATTATTAAATTACTTATGTATATCAGTTTTAAATAATTTCATTTACATATAAATTTTTAAATTTTTGGCTTATTTATGTACATGTTTCATACGGATTGTGCTTATTTTTCGTATATGTAGGTGTTTACGAGTGCCTTATGGGCAATAGCCTTATGGGCAACCGCACACTAAATACTAACCTCAATGGTGGTGTGGAAACTAAAAATTCCAGACCTTTGGTTCAAAAATACACAATTCATGTTTCTACCGGTGTGGCAATATTGGAAAATGTTATAAAAATTGCACATTTTTCAGCGCTCTCACGAGAAAAAGAGTTTCACATCTAGTCATCTATGTACAGAAGATCTACTACTGTGGGCAAAACGTAAGGTGCATTTATTTTTCAAAGTTTGCGGGATAAAAATTTCGCTCTAGTTATCTTTTTCATGAGTTGGCAGCACTGTTAATAACATCTGGGCCAACTTTCATGTGAATGTCATTATCAGTAATATATTTACGCTTGTGTTTACCAAAGGACCAAGAGTGCATTTTTCGATTTTTACAATGTCTGATTTGATTGAGCAGAGAAGTGCCATCAAATTTTGTTTGGGGAATGAAATTTCGGCTGCGGAAACGTTTAGCATGTTGCAGAAGGCATTTGCTGATTCGACCATGTCGCAAAATGTTTATAAGTGGTACAAAGACTTCAAAGAGGGTCGAGAACGTGTTGCTGACTTGGAGTGCTCCGGACGACCATCGACGTCAACAGATGACCAACACGTCAATAAAGTGAAGGAGTTAGTGCTCAAAAAGCGTCGGTTGACTGTTAAAGACCTTACTGATATGATCGGAATATCAGAAGGATCTTTGAAAACCATTTTGAAAGACCATTAGGGCCTACGAAAAGTCTAATCTCGTTTGGTACCGAAAACTCTCAATTTCTTGGGAAAAAGTCGTCGCGTTGATGTGTGTGAAACAATACTTTCAGACTATCAGGACAAGCTCAAATGCATCATTACGGGAGATGAGACTTGGATTTGTGCTTACGACCCTGAAACAACCGACCAATCAATCAAGCGAATATCGTGCTAAAGGCGAGGCCAGACCGAAAAGAGCACGTCAAAGTCTTTCAAAAATAAAGGTCATGAAGATAGTTTTTTTCGATTTTCGTGGTGTGGTGCACTATGAATTCCTTCCACAATTCGTCTAAAAAGACCAGAATTATGGGCCAACAACTCTTGGTTTTTGCATCACGATAATGCACCGTCTCACACTGCACTCGTTCTTCGTGACCATTTCGCCAAAAATTCCACGCATATCGTTCCGCAACCACCGCATTCGCCTGATTTGGGTCCGTGAGACTTCTGGCTATTCCCAAAACTCAAGAGACCACTCCGGGGATCGCGTTTCGAGTCGATTGAGGAGATAAAAGCTGAATCGAAGAAGGTGCTGATGGCTGTACCGGAAATGAACTATTTGGCATGTTTCGGGGATTGGAAAAATCTTTGGCATAAGTGTATTTCATCGAGAGGGGATTATTTTGAAGGGAATGAAATTGCTTTACAAGAATAAAAAAAGATTTTTCATTTTACAACCAAATTCACCTTACTTTTTGCCCACAGGTAAAAAAAGAAAATATTAATCCTGGCAATCCTAATAAGGATAATGGAAAACTTTTATCAAATTATTGCATTGTCATCGGTCCTTGATAGGTGTGCAAAATTCCAAGTCGATCAGACTTTTAGAAGCCAGTGAAAATTAAGCTCAAAGATTCCGTTACATACATACAACCCGAGCTAATAAAAGTGTGTTAAAAATGACAGTGCCGTTTAACTTTGTTGCTGTTGTTTTGTAATTACAAGTACTTTAAAACATAGGTGCGTAGATTTTATTTTCACTTAATAAAAAGCACCGTTACACAGGCACGAGTCAAACTCAATCGACGTAACTCTTCATATAAATTTATTTGTGAGTTCAGCAGTGCTTGGTGAACTTTGAGTCCGTGTTTCTCGAATTGTGTTGAAAATAATTCATTAGTGTAAAATGGAAAACAAAGAGACATGTAAGTACATAAATGTATTTAATTAAAACACTTATTTCTGTGGCTATATTTGTAAATAACTTATTAGCCTACATAACTTTGAAGTGATACAAGTTATCTACCACATTGACTTTCTGGAAGTCCTATAAAATTTTGACCCCGTTTGGCCTCTTTGAAATTCGAAAAAAAGATGGAATGTTATTTAATGAGTTATTGGCAATTTATTTCGTATTGCGGTTTTTTGCGTTTTAAGAGTAATTCCACTTTTCTTTAGGCATCCTCGGTATAAAAAAAACGATATGTTTGAAATATGGCGAAAAGATCGTTCACAAAAGAAAAATTTGATGACTTTCTTTTTATTTTTAATTAATAACATTAAACATTAATATTTCTGATGAAATGAAGAAGGACTCAATGCAAAAATTACATTTTGTACTGTAATATTAACGCAAAAGTGAAAAAAATATCATAGAAAGATAAACGCCTTTAAGGATGAAAAACTTGTGTGGCTAAATTCGGAGTTAAGGTTGGTGGTAAATATTGTAACATTCCCGAAAAAGCAACTTATACCATTGTTGGTCGTCCGCGTGTGCCATTCAGCATTCAGAAAAATCAGAATTTGGCAAAAGAAAAGAAGCCGCGGACCTTTCAAATGAGAAAGCTGATACTAATCTTCTTGTTCGTGCAGCAGCAAAATCGGCGCGTAAGCAAGGGGATACCGATTTGGCTGCAACCCTGAAGGAACGTATATAAACCCCAAAAAGGCCATTAAAAATGCGGGAGATGTGAATTCAAGCTACCAAATCGCCAATTCAACTTCTTCCACATGAGGCTTTAGCTTTCCTTCTTGAAAATAATTTTTCAAAAGAGCAGTACAACGCAATACGCTACGAAAATAAGTTAAGAAACAGCGACATTTATCCACACTATTCTAAAATTACAGCCGCTAAATTCAAATGCCGACCACAGGGTATAGAAGCAAATGAGACCCTTGCAAAAGTTTCGTTACAATCTATTTTAGGGCATACGGCTGAAAGAATTGTTGAGATGCAAAAGCGCAAACGTTCCACACTTCCTTCAGAAGTAATTTAATTATTATGTTGCGAAGAATTTAATGTTAACAACCAAGACGATGAAATTAATGCAAGTGAAGATGTCATATTTAATTTAAATTTACAAAATGAATTAGATTTAAGTAAGTAATAATGTTTTGTGTAATTTAAAAAAAAACACGAATTCTCACGTTTACATTAATTGCTGCAAATTGGTTAATTTTAATTTATGGGCGTTAATGTGTTAGATTACATTTTTTTTTAGATTTATTCTTACTAGTGAATTGCTGACTAGTTTGGTTTGAATATCATGATTTTCTACCTGTAATTAATTTTACACAGAAAAAGTAGTAATTCGAAAGAGAGAATGGATTTCCTTGAAATTGTAAAAATTATGCTACCATTTATTCTAGGCACTCTGGCGCATATAAAAGGGTTTTTTAATAAAAAGTATTATTTTGATATTCAAAGAAAAATGCTATTTTTTAATATACATGATCGGATGTTTATTTCATATAAAGAGGAAGGTATGCCGTTGATAGTGGAAAACAACATCAGGCAATTCACCACCACGACCACGCTTACAGGACAATATCCTTTTCATGAAATTTTCCATAACCGATTTGCTAAGTGGCTGCCCTATGTCCTCGATAGCCTCACTATTTCCATCTTTGAAGTCATGAATCGACCCT
This sequence comes from Anastrepha ludens, assembly GCF_028408465.1. Classification (NCBI taxonomy): domain Eukaryota; kingdom Metazoa; phylum Arthropoda; class Insecta; order Diptera; family Tephritidae; genus Anastrepha; species Anastrepha ludens. The sequence continues at coordinate 9,708,248 of NC_071503.1, forward strand.
GGGCTGTTGGCGTAGACCTTCTCTTTCACGTGACGACAAAGAAAAAAGTCACAAAGTGTTAAATCACAACATCTCGGTGGCCAATTGTGATCACCTCTTCGAAAGATAACACGGTCCGGTTCTCGTAAAAGATCAATAGTTTCGTTGCTTATGTGTCCTTAGCGCCGTCTTGTTGAAAATAAACGTTGTCTAGATCAATACCATCCAATTCCGGCCATAAAAAATCGTTAATCCTCGCTCGATAGCGCAAGCATTCACCTGTAACACCTCTTATTAGAAAATCCTATATTATATAAGTCACAGCTTCACAACTTCATGCTTTTCAACAGAGTGGAAAAATGTTATCATCATTCCAAAAATACCGCAACCACTTAAAGTGTAAATACGTCTATAATTCAAGTGCGTGATTCTTCTTCTTCTTCTTAATTGGCGCGATAACCGCTTACGCGATTTTGGCCGAGCTTAGCAAAGCGCGCCAGTCGTTTCTTTCTCGTGCTAACCGGCGCCAGTTGGACACACCAAGTGAAGTCAAGTCCTTCTCCACCTGATCTTTCCAACGCAGAGGAGGCCGCCCTATTCCTCTGCTACCACCAGCTGGTACCGCATCGAATACTTTCAAAGCCGGAGCGTTTGTATCCATTCGGACGACATGACCCAGCCAACGTAGCCGTTGGATCTTTATTCGCTGCGCTATGTCTATGTCGTCGTAAAGCTCATACAGCTCATCGTTCCATCGTCTGCGATATTCGCCGTTGCCAACGTGCAAAGGTCCAAAAATCTTACGCAGAATCTTTCTCTCGAACACTCCAAGCGTCGCTTCATCGGATGTTGTCATCGTCCAAGCTTCTGCGCCATACGTTAGGACGGGCATGAGAGTCTTGTAGAGTGTTAGTTTTGTTCGTCGAGAGAGGACTTTACTGCTCAGTTGCCTACTTAGTCCAAAGTAGCACTTGTTGGCAAGAGAGATTCTACGTTGGATTTCAAGGCTGACATTGTTATCGGTGTTAATGCTGGTTCCTAAATAGACGAAGTCTTTTACAACCTCGAAATTATAACTGTCTACAGTGACGTGGGTGCCGATACGCGAGTGCGCCGACTGTTTGTTTGAAGACAGGAGGTACTTCGTTTTGTCCTCGTTCACCACCAGACCCATTCGCTTTGCCTCTTTGTCCAGTTTGGAGAAGGCAGAACTAACAGCGCGTTTGTTAAGGCCGATTATGTCAGTATCATCGGCATACGCCAGCAATTGTACGCTCTTATAAAAAATTGTGCCTGAGCGATTAAGTTCTGCGGCTCGTACGATGCTCTCCAACATCAGGTTAAAGAAGTCACACGACAGCGAGTCACCCTGTCTGAAACCTCGTTTGGTATCAAACGGCTCGGAGAGGTCCTTCCCAATTCTGACGGCGCTGCTGGTGTTGAGCAACGTCATCTTACATAGCCGTATTAGTTTTGCGGGGATACCAAATTCAGACATCGCGGCATACAGGTAACTCCTTTCCGTACTGTCGAATGCAGCTTTGAAGTCGACGAAAAGATTTTTCTTTCTCGATTCTCGAGATTCTTTTCCAAGATTTGGCGTATTGAGAATATTAGGTCGATGGTAGACTTTCCAGGTCTGAAGCCACACTGATAAGGTCCAATCAGTTGGTTGACGGTGGGCTTCAGCCTTTCACACAATACGCTCGCTAGAACCTTATAGGCGATATTTAGAAGACTAATCCCGCGGTAATTGGCACAAATTGCAGGATCGCCCTTCTTATGGATTGGGCAGAGCACAATTAAATTCCAATCGGCAGGCATGCTTTCATCCGACCATATTTTGCATAGAAGCTGATGCATGCACCTTACCAGCTCCTCGCCGCCATGTTTGAATAGCTCACCCGGCAGTCCGTCGGCGCCCGCGGCTTTGTTGTTCTTTAGCCGCGTTATCGCTATTCTCACCTCGTCATGATCGGGTAGCGGAACGACAATTCCGTCGTCAACGATTGGGGTATCGGGATCTTCACTTTCTCGGTGACATGCGCAGCTGTCACTGTTTAATAAGTTCGAGAAGTGTTCCCTCCATAATTTAAGATTGCTCTGTACGTCAGTCACCAGTTCGCCGTCTTTGTTCTTACAGGAAAACGCCCCGGTCTTAAAACCTTCTGTAAGCCGCAGAACTTTCTGGTAGAATTTTCGGGCGTTGTTCCTGTTGACCAGCATCTCAAGCTCTTCGCACTCACGTATTTCGGTCTCTCGTTTCTTCTTTCGGATAATACGTCTCTCTTCCTTTTTCAGCTCTCTGTAGCGATCCCACATGGCTCGCGTTGCGCCCGATCGCAGCGTGGCTCTATAGGCGGCATCCTTTCTTTCTGCGGCAGCATGACATTCCTCGTCGTACCAATTGTTTTTTCGGGATCGCCGGAATCCGATTTCTTCTTCGGCGGCGGTACGTAGAGAACGAGAAATGTTGCTCCATTGTTCGTGGATGCCGGTTTGTTGGGCAGTACTCTCTGAGAGCAGGAGTGAGAGTCGAGTGGCGAATCTTCTGGCAGTCTGTTGTGATTGCAGCTTTTCGATGTCGAACATTCTTTGCGTAGGTAGATGCACGTTTTTTGCTGCACAGAGGCGTGTGCGCAGTTTGGCTGCAACAAGGTAATGATCTGAGTCAATGTTGGGTCCTCGGATCGTACGTACAACTAATACACTAGAAGCGTGTCTTCCATCTATCACAACATGATCGATCTGGTTTCGCGTTTTTCGATCAGGGGACAGCCAGATTGCTTGGTGGATTTTTTTATGCTGGAATCTGGTGCTGCAGACTACCATGTTTCGGGCCCCGGCGAAGTCGATCAGCCTCCGTCCGTTACCGGATGTTTCGTTGTGCAGGCTGAATTTTCCGACTGTGGGACCAAAAATTCCTTCCTTGCCCACCCTGGCGTTGAAGTCGCCAAGCACGATTTTTATGTCGTGGCGGGGGCAGCGCTCATAGAAAGAATCTTTGGTCGCATCGTCCTTCTCTTCCATCGGGGCGTGGGCGCAAATTAGCGATATGTTAAAAAAACGGGCTTTGATGCGGATTGTTGCGAGACGCTCGTCCACCGGAGTGAACGACAGTACTTGGCGACGAAGTCTCTCTCCCACAACAAATCCGACACCGAATTTGCGCTCCGTTACATGGCAGCTGTAGTAGACGTCGCAAGGTTCTATGGTTTTCTTACCTTGCCCCGTCCATCGCATCTCTTGGATGGCAGTGATGTCAGCCTTTACTCTCACGAGGACATCAACCAGCCGGGCAGAGGCACCTTCCCCATTAAGGGACCGGACATTCCAGGTGCATGCCCTCAAATCATATTCCTTATTTCGTTTGCAGGAGTCGTCATCAGTATAGGGAGGTCTCATCCGAGGCTTTTTCAAACTTTTCATTGGGGGAGATTTTTAAGTGGCGGGTCCCAAACCCAACGCACAACCAGCTATCCTGGAATGTTTCGCCTTCTCACGTTAGCTCACTCCCGAACGGATGTTCGAAAGCTACCCAGAGGATACGTGGGCTAATCCCGGCCGTTGTGAGCTGCTTGAACCATATGCAGAAGAATCGTCCTGGCCATTCCCAAGTGAATGGCGATCAGTAACTTTCCCCACTTGCGTGGACTTCTACACATGGAACCATCCTCCAAAAAAAGTGCGTGACTACTTGCCTTAAATCGATGCTCCAAAAGCCTTTTAATTGGGAAAATCACCTCCGGTTACAGTGAGATAATTCGTTTCGTTGTATTCGCAATTATTTCTATGGGACACAACTAATTAAAAACAAAATACATTTTATATTCTTTACTTTTACAAAATTCGCCGCGTAAACTCCAAAGTGCAGTTAATATTCAGCAAAACAGTTAAGAGAAACTAATAGCCGCCTATAAAAGATAATCATAGCTTATAAACAAAGTATCATTTGGCAGATCAAGAACAGTTTGAAAACTAACTGGTGGGTCTGTCAACTAATACACAGCTCCAGGAGCTAATAGTTATAGAGTTGCCGTTGTGTAAAATATTTGCAAATAAATAAGTAGATTTCAGCCGCTTTCCTCCTCCGGGTGGTGCAACGACCCATAATTTTCTCATAAATAAGGACTCAGAAATATCAGAACTAAAAAAAGATAAAGTGAACTAGAAACATTTTGCCGTCAACTCAAAGAGAAAAAAATCATAAACTCTCATTGAGAGTGGACATGCCTGACTTGTGCTCTAGATAAAATAACTATTAAAAACAATATTAAAGTGTTAAATTATACCAAAAGTTACCGTGACTAGGTGCCAGCGATTGGAGAGCCGTCCTGGACATCATATTGGGAGCGGTGATCAGCAAAGAACCAAATAGATAGGTAAAATACAAAAACCAAACCAAACAAAAAAAAAAAGAAACAGAAACATTTTCAGCATAACAAGGAGAGCGGCCACCAGTTGTTCTTGTTAATCAAAATAAATTACTGGTGTGGTGCGCCATCTATGCGCTATCAAATCTGTAAATATTATCAAACTGCATTATCAACGCCAATTGGAATAGGCTGCCATTTAGATAAAAATGAGTTTACAAAGAACGGATCCACCAGGCGGTGGAAATACGTCACAAAATCGAGCCACTATTAATGAACTCACCAAAAAATTAGAAAAAATCGATGAAATGTGTAAAAACCTTTCAAAAGAAATAATCGAGCCAAAAGCTGAAAATTTGAAACTTAAATCCGTCCTATCAAAGGATTTCCAAACGAATGATAAAGCACACTTCTCAACTGATGAGGAAGAACTTACTCGCGAAACCGACTGGATTTTGAAGAAGAGACCAGCAAAGAAGAGAAAGGCAAAATCATCGCCGGAGTCGTAGTTAAAAAGTCGTAGTTAAAAAACTACACCATTCCTGTGAAGCCAAGGCAATCATAGAATATTTAAGAAAACAAGGTCTTAATGCACTAAGTGCTCACAATAAACTAAAATGGAAAACCAAGGAGCCCTTAGATATGTTTCTGTTAACATTCGACTCCATGGAAAATGTAAAAAAGATATATGAAATAAAAACTATTTAAACTCAGTTGTCTCGATCGAACCTGTAAAATCATCAAATTTGATACCACAATGCAAACTATGTCAATCCTACGGTCATACACAAAACTATTGTGGTAAACAGCCAAGATGTGTTAAGTGTGCAGGAAAACATAGAAGCATTGACTGCAATAAACCCGAATAAGAAAAAGAAGCCCATCCAGCCAGTTATAGAGGGTGTGTAGTACCAAAAGAACTACAAAAAATGCGCAGTCAAAAAGTTGGATAGGAAAAAAAAAGAACTTTCAGCTCCCTATGCAACGAAAGCCAACCAAATTAATGAAGAAAATTCTGAGAAATCAATGGCTTGCAATTATCTTATATATAAAATAAAGTGAACTTTTTTTTTAACCGGCCGTGTCTTTGCACCGAATTAAACCAAACTTACACACATTATTAAGTAGATATTGGAGATGGTTTCCGTATAGTTTGGATACCTATTGGTAGATAGGGTCTCGAGATATTGGTCAAAACGTGGACCCGGGTAACCTTCGGACGTGTATGTACAATATGGGTATCAAATGGAAGCTGTTGGTGAATGCTTTAGTTCAGAGTATTTTTCATGCCGCTCCGTGACTAGGGTCTCGAGATAGAGACCAAAACGTGAATCCTAGAATGTGTTTGTACAATATGGATATCAAATGGAAGCTGTTGGTGAATGCTTTAGTACAGAGTATTTTTCATGCCGCTCCGTGACTGGGGTCTCGAGACATAGGTCAAAACGTGGACCTGGGTAACCTTTGGTTGTGTATGTACAATATGGGTATCAAATGAAAGCTGTTGATAAGTGCTTTAATACGGGGTAATTTTCATACCTATTGATGACTAGGGTCTCGAAATATATGCCAAAACGTGGACCCGCCGTGTCTTTGCACCGAATTAAACCAAACTTACACACATTGTTAAGTAAGTATTGAAAATGGGTTTCGTAAAGTTTGGTTGTAATTCGGAACACTGGCAACGGGTACAGCGTTCTTTTGAACCAGCCATAATGTCGTTTACTTTTATAACGCTTGGAGCGGAACTGAACTGTCAAATTGACAGTGTGAGTTACAATGTGTCAATATTTCTTTCTGATTTGGATGCCATAAGGGGAAGACGTAAGGGCAAAGTGTAAAAATTTTTTGTGAATTTTTTTGGAGTGGATTTTGGAACAGTGAATAATTTCTTACGAAATTTGAGAATTTAATGTGAAATCCGAATGCTCAAATGAAATTATGTGTTCGTGGAAAAAAAGTTTTTTTTCGTTTTTTTTTTTTAAATATAAATGGATAATGGTTAAAAAAGCTCCAATGCTTAATAAAACATATAAATTGAAACGAAAAATTCATGGATGATCAGGAAAAAAGACGATTGTGTCTTACTTATTCATTTGCGTTGATTTGAAATTTAAAAACAATCTTCTTTTTTTCCTGATTTTCAATTTATATTTTATATTTACTCAAAAACAAATAGAAAAAAAAAATATTGTTTATGCCAAAGCGCTTGAATAAAGAATAAAGAAATAAACAATATGAAAACCATATCTTTTCTATTCTAAACCATATCTATTATATTTTAGTGTGCCCAGCGAAGCGGGCCGGGTTTGCTAGTACATTAAAAAAAACAAACCCTACAACAACTTACTAACGCACATGTTCTAAAACAAAACACTCCTAATACTGCTTGCTCTGAAGATGCACTAGCACAGATACTACAGAAACTAAATGAGCAAATGGATTTCAATAAAGCACTGGAAATATGCTTATCTAAACTTCAGATATTCTTATCAGAATCTAACCATGTCTAAAACCCTAAAAATACTTTTATGGAACTCGAATGGACTACTAAAGCACAAAAATGAGTTGGAGATTGTACTCAATTCGGAAAATGTTGATGTCTGTATGATATCTGAAACGCATTTCACAACGCAATCAAACATAAAAATTAAAAACTATGAAACCCATCATGTGATTCATCCAAGCAATTGTGCCCGTGGGGGTAGTGCAATAATAATAAAAAGCTGCATCAAGCACTTCGAAGAAGAAAAAGTTTCTGATGATGAGTTCCAAGTTACAGCAGTAACCATTAATGAAGATCAAAACCCCCTTTCGCTTATCGCACTATACAGCCCCCCAAGATACCAGATCAAATGTGAACAATATTATAAGCTATTAAAAAGATATAAAAATAGATTCGTCATGGGTGGAGACTTTAACGCTAAACACGTATACTGGGGTTCAAGACTAACTACAACGAAAGGAAGAGAATTACATAAGGCAATGCAACTTGCTGGATGTGATGCGGTCACAACATGCAAACCAACGTACTGGCCAACTGATTCCAAAAAAATGCCTGACCTAATCGATTTCTTCATAGTTAACAAAATATCTCGAAACTTTCTAGAAATTGAAGATAGTGATTATCTAAACTCGGATCACTCACCAATATTTTTGTCTCTCAGCGAGCATATAATTTTTAAAGAACATATGGACAAATTGAGTAACCGATTCACAGATTGGCATTACTTCAAGAAAATTCTACAAAATTGCAAAAATAATGCAGCACAAATAGTTAATGAGGAACAATTAGATAGTGAAGTTCAAAATTTTACGTCCAACGTGCAACTTGGAAAAGTATTCCAACTATTAAAAAAACCGCAGTCATTACTCAATACCCAAAGGACATCAGAGATCTTATTTCACTAAAGAGAAAACTTCGCAGTAAGTGGCATCAAACACGAGCACCAATAGATAAAACTAGGCTAAACAAAATGACCAAAGACCTTAGTCGGAAAATAAAGAAAATTAAAAATGATGGGTTTTCTCGTTACTTGCATTCATTGTCCAACGATCGTCGCGTGGATTACTATTTATGGAAATTCACAAAGTACATAAAAAGGCCACAAATGCACTGTCCTCCTCTCAAGATAAAAAAAGGAAAATGGGCTAATAACAATTCCCAGAAAGCAGAACTATATGCAGATTATCTAGCTGATATTTTTACACCTCATGAGGCAACATCCGAAAGCCTGTCTACATCCACGCTCCAAGAGTTTGAAGAAATTCCACGAGTCACGAGCGCCGAACTAAAAAGAGAAATTAAAATGCTCAAAAATAAAGAATCCCCTGGTTTCGATATAATCACTGCAGAAATACTCAAGCAGCTTCCACCTAAAAGCATCAAAATTCTCACTAGCATAATGAATGCATCTTTTAAGTTTCATTACGTTCCTATTCTCTGGAAAACTGCGGAGGTTATTATGCTCCAAAAACCAGGCAAACCTGGACACGAAGTTTCATCGTATAGACCTATATCACTCCTACCAGTGATCTCAAAGCTGTTTGAAAAGCTGTTGATTAAAAGACTCAATAAATAATAGAACGAAAAAAAATAACTCCAACACATCAGTTTGGTTTTCGAAGTAAACATTCTACAATTGACCAGGTATACAGGATAACGCACGAAATAGAAAAAGCACTCGAAAAAAAAATGTATGTTCTGGCGTATTGCTCGATGTGGCAAAGGCATTCGATAAAGTTTGTCACACAGATTTGCTTTTTAACCCTTAACCTTAACCGAGAGACTACGTCATATAAACAAATCCTGTTTATTTGCTATTGGAACCACCTACATACATGTCGCTCCGCCTATTCCTTCCCCTATTGGTGATTAAAAAATAGTCACATTTCTGTAGATTTTGTTCAGTTATACTCTAAGTTAGAAACGATTATATTTGCGCGGTAGTCTGTCAGACTACGCCGGACCCTTTACGTTACTTTAGTGCGTGTTTCAAATATAGTGAGTTATGGCTGGGCCATCTAAACGGGTGCGTTTGGGCGATTGTGATTATGAAGAAACTCTCTCTAAGTGGAATAACGAAGACACTGATAGTGGTAGTGATATAGACGATGTGTCGGACGACTATGATATTGAGTCAGAGCATGACACTAACTCGGAATTATCTGAATGTGAGGAGGACAATGACAGTGATGAAGTGGACTCAACGGAAAGTGAAAAGAAATGTATATATGGCAAAAATCGGTATAGGTGGTGTACTTCAGAAGTTCGTCCATCATCTAAGGGGGCGTCCATAAATTGCGAGAGGTGTTTTTTTCAATTTTCTGTACCTCCCTCCCCCCCTGGTGAGATGTCGTGAGATTTTATTCAACCCCCTCCCCCATTCCCCAATCTCACGTGAGATTTTTCAAAATGTGGGTTTCGTATGTAAACGCGTTGGATTGTTATTGCAAAAAGAAAAACAAATTTGCTTCGTGCTTTTATTTACGACTAGTTAAGACTAGTAATCAATATTACTGAGAGTTATAAGTGTAATAAAAAGTTAACAATAGAAGACTTAAATCGTAACTACTGCGATTAAAAAAAGAATATCTACTCTAATTCAGTCCATGGAGAATCATGCGCGGTTTCAAGAGAGACTATTGGGACCAACATGTCCATATGATTTTCAGTAAAATCATCTGCTCCTTCAACTTCGTTCTGATCTATCCACTCTAAGCCGTTGACGCTTGCGCACAATAACTCATTAGCTCGTCTTGCAACAATTCGTGAGGGTCGCACTTTGCGGTACATATGCGCTTGCTTAGCTGGAGCAAAGTGAGCTGCCCGCCTGTGCTCTGCAGCTCTTGTGAACGATGCGAAGTAAATACCGCATTTACTGCAGCATATTTTCTCTAAATCATCACGTATACTTGGGCAATAGAGATCATAAGGCGTGCTGATAAAGGCACTCAGCGGTTGAATCGGTAGGCGTATTAGAAATGGAGCAAATGACTTTCCGTCATGTTCTTTAAAGTCCGGAATTATCAAACGTCAATCAACCTAAGTGATATGCAGATCACTCCGGCGTGGGCTGCAGCAGTTCTGATCATCGCATTTCACAACCTAAAAAAAAATTAAAAACAATTCGCGCTCGTTAAAAAACTAAAAAAAAAAAATAAAATAGGCACGCATATGAATCAACTGCAATGTACCTGGAGTAAATATTGGCTCACTCTAAACAAAGAAGGTTGGAATCTGTCCGTGTGTCGCTGCCTTCAACTCGTACGCTCTTGTTCATCGAGTCGCACGTTCGGCTGATAGTGGCGCGAAAACAAACGACGGGCTACACTGTACCGTAAATTCAGATTAAGTTGAGCTATTTGGTCGAAAACATATATGGTGGTTTGACAGCAGTAATGTATAACGTCGAAGTATGAATGAAATTATTTTCTTTCGAACGAATTAGTGAATGATCTTAATTATACTACGATTACGCTTAAGATTAAATCTTAAGCATGTACAATCTGGATAATGGACCAAAATAGTATAATTTTTTTTTTGTTTCAATCAGAAAAAAAATTGCGTGATATTTGCCGAGACCGCCCCCTCTCTCCAAATTAGATGAGATTTGACTCGACCCCCTCCCCCCCTTAAATATCTCACGTAATTTATGGACGCCCCCTAAAGTCCGAAATCATAACATTGTGATGAAAGTTCCCATACTGAAAGCAAAGGCAAGGATGCTTGGTGAGTCTGCAGATCCGCTAGCTATTTGGGGCTTACTTTTTAGTGACAATATATTGGAACATATTATGCAGTGCACTAACAAAAAGCTAAATTCGATGAGTGAAAAATATTCTGCTGTGTCAAAACACCACCTAAGAGAAACAGATATAACTGAGTTGAAAGCTTTTTTTTGGACTTCTCGTGTGCACGACAGTATTTAATTCAAGTCATGAACACCTAGACTGTCTATTTGCAACAGATGGAACTGGAAGGGACATATTCAAAGCAGTTCTCAGTAAGAAAAGATTTGCTGTCCTTTTGGCTGCGATAAGATTTGATAATCGAGAAGATAGAGAAGAACGCAAAAAGGATGACCCTGCTGCAGCTATATCGTGTTTAACAGTTTTATAGAGAATTGCCAAAGTTTATATGGATTAGGGCAATCTGCTACTGTAGACGAAATGCTGGTGAGTTTCCGTGGGAGATGCCGCTTTAAGATGTACATGCCAAACAAGCCAGCAAAATATGGCCTTAAAATTCAGTGCTTAACGGAAGCGAGAAACAGCTATCTTTATAATGCTTATATCTATTGCGGAAAGGACTCGGACGGTTTTGGTCTCAGTGACGAAGATAAGAAACTTTTAAAACCTACGCAAGCAGTATTACGCCTAGCAACGCCGCTCTTCAACAGCAATCGCAACATAACAGCTGATAACTGGTATTCTTCAATACAGTTAGTGGACGTCTTTCTAAAGAAAAATTTAACGTATGTAGGCACCCTAAAAAAAAATAAACCCGAAATACCACAGACCTTCCTACCCAATCGCAAAAGAGCTGCTGGATCAACATTCTATGGATTTAGGGAGGAATGCACAATAATTTCCCACGTTCGAAAAGTTGGAAAAGCCACAATTCTGATATCTTCCATGCACGACAGAGAATACACTGACCAAGTAACTAATAAACCAGAAATAATCACCTTTTATAACGAAAATAAAGGAGGAGTTGATTCCATTGGCGAAAAGTGTTTAAAAAGTACATCCAGTCGTCGTAGTCGAAGGTGGCCATTGACAATCTTTTTCCGTGTCTTGGATATTTCTGTGGTAAATTCTTATATTCTTCGTCAGTGTTACAAAAACAATCCAATAATAAAAGAAAACAATGTTTTTGGAAAACAGCTAGCTATGCAATTGGTGGAAGATCATATGAAACGGCGCATAACAATGATGAATATACCACGTGAAATACGAACCATGATTAGAAGGATACTTAGAGTTCTAGAAGAACAACGAACTAATGATGAAACAAATCTTATTCTCCAAAAACGTAAGATTTTCCATACATGCCCTAGCAACAAACGCAGGATGACCAAATACCTATGCGTTTATTGCAAGAATCCAGTCTGCTTAGGGTGCACAGATTCAATCTGCAAAAACTGTATCTCAAACTTGTGAACTTTGGGCCTTGCTGGATACAAAACCACCTTCAACTTTCCATATCTTTATGAGTTTTATGGTTATATAATGATTTACAAATCAATTCTTAAAAAAAAATAGTTAACTAGCTTGTTCTCACTTTTTTATGATTTTCGGAAAGAATAAGCATTTTTTTTGTAGATGTGTGGTACATTATTTCTTCTTGTGTTTATAATTTGTTAGACTTTGCCCCAATTGCATGTATTTTTACTAAATGTAATTCATTTGTGTTATAATATCGATGTTTATTAAAAAATAATAATAACTTTATGTTGTGTTTTATTCTTGAGCTTCAAAACGTACTCGTCTCACAGACTACGCCTCACCAGATATATTACTAATGGAGTACCGGACCAGTTAAGGGATAAACTAAAATTAATACTTCCTAAGCAATACTACGAAATCTTGGAGTCGTACTTATCATATCGCTATTTTCGAGTCAAGCAAGATGATGCTTATTTAAGTCTTCGACAAATAAATGCAGGAGTACCTCAAGGCAGCGTTCTTGGGCTTCTGCTATACCTTATATTTACACATGACCGTCTGATCCTAATTACGTCACAGCAACGTTTGCAGATGACACCGCCTTGATTGCAGTTGGTGAAACCAGAGAATGTTAATGCAATGAGAACGTGCAAATGTTACTGTGAGCTTTTTTTAGCACACTTTTATTACCTTGGGTTGTATGTATGTATGTAACGGAATCTTTGAGCTTAATTTTCACTGGTTTCTAAAAATCGGATCGACTTGGAATTTTGCACACCTATCAAGGAGCGATGACAATGCAATAATTTGATAAAAGTTTTCCATTATCCTTATTAGGATTGCCAGGATTAATATTTTCTTTTTTTACCTGAGGGCAAAAAGTAAGGTGAATTTGGTTGTAAAATGAAAAATCTTTTTTTATTCTTGTAAAGCAATTTCATTCCCTTCAAAATAATCCCCTCTCGATGAAATACACTTATGCCAAAGATTTTTCCAATCCCCGAAACATGCCAAATAGTTCATTTCCGGTACAGCCATCAGCACCTTCTTCGATTCAGCTTTTATCTCCTCAATCGACTCGAAACGCGATCCCCGGAGTGGTCTCTTGAGTTTTGGGAATAGCCAGAAGTCTCACGGACCCAAATCAGGCGAATGCGGTGGTTGCGGAACGATATGCGTGGAATTTTTGGCGAAATGGTCACGAAGAACGAGTGCAGTGTGAGACGGTGCATTATCGTGATGCAAAAACCAAGAGTTGTTGGCCCATAATTCTGGTCTTTTTAGACGAATTGTGGAAGGAATTCATAGTGCACCACACCACGAAAATCGAAAAAAACTATCTTCATGACCTTTATTTTTGAAAGACTTTGACGTGCTCTTTTCGGTCTGGCCTCGCCTTTAGCACGATATTCGCTTGATTGATTGGTCGGTTGTTTCAGGGTCGTAAGCACAAATCCAAGTCTCATCTCCCGTAATGATGCATTTGAGCTTGTCCTGATAGTCTGAAAGTATTGTTTCACACACATCAACGCGACGACTTTTTCCCAAGAAATTGAGAGTTTTCGGTACCAAACGAGATTAGACTTTTCGTAGGCCCTAATGGTCTTTCAAAATGGTTTTCAAAGATCCTTCTGATATTCCGATCATATCAGTAAGGTCTTTAACAGTCAACCGACGCTTTTTGAGCACTAACTCCTTCACTTTATTGACGTGTTGGTCATCTGTTGACGTCGATGGTCGTCCGGAGCACTCCAAGTCAGCAACACGTTCTCGACCCTCTTTGAAGTCTTTGTACCACTTATAAACATTTTGCGACATGGTCGAATCAGCAAATGCCTTCTGCAACATGCTAAACGTTTCCGCAGCCGAAATTTCATTCCCCAAACAAAATTTGATGGCACTTCTCTGCTCAATCAAATCAGACATTGTAAAAATCGAAAAATGCACTCTTGGTCCTTTGGTAAACACAAGCGTAAATATATTACTGATAATGACATTCACATGAAAGTTGGCCCAGATGTTATTAACAGTGCTGCCAACTCATGAAAAAGATAACTAGAGCGAAATTTTTATCCCGCAAACTTTGAAAAATAAATGCACCTTACGTTTTGCCCACAGTAGTAGATCTTCTGTACATAGATGACTAGATGTGAAACTCTTTTTCTCGTGAGAGCGCTGAAAAATGTGCAATTTTTATAACATTTTCCAATATTGCCACACCGGTAGAAACATGAATTGTGTATTTTTGAACCAAAGGTCTGGAATTTTTAGTTTCCACACCACCATTGAGGTTAGTATTTAGTGTGCGGTTGCCCATAAGGCTATTGCCCATAAGGCACTCGTAAACACCTACATATACGAAAAATAAGCACAATCCGTATGAAACATGTACATAAATAAGCCAAAAATTTAAAAATTTATATGTAAATGAAATTATTTAAAACTGATATACATAAGTAATTTAATAATAATAAAGTTATGAACCCGAAAAACATAAATTATAATTAAAAACATGACTTATTGTGATTTTTTAATATAACACAGAAATTGGCAAGTAAAAAAAAAAAATTCTCAAACAACGAACAGAATAAATTAAATCAGATTACCTTTAATTTTTGTAAAATATCTCAAACACAAATTCAGTTCCCTTACCTACGCTTTTCAACCATAGAATATTTACGTATATACAAATTTACATAAACCAACACACAGTTTTCAATCAAATTACATTATGTACATAAGACTAATTAAAAGTAGAAGTCGAAAAGGATATAACGAGCTTTGGATTCTACAAACTCACTTAAATTCAAATTATTACATTTCAATTGAATTAATTTTAAAACAAATAATTACAGTGCACTCGCGGTAACTCGAATAGCCGCTAAGTCGAACGACGTGCTAACTCGAACACATTTTTTTCCCTATTGACTAGTTTGTAACTCGAACAATATTAAAGCGCTATAACTCGAACAAAAAAACAAATTTATTTGTACACACATTCTTTTCAAACATGTACATTTTGTACATACATACATATGTAATAGTATATATATATAAATTATATTTATACTAGTGTATTGTCCATATGAATATTTCGACGTTAATATCCCCTTAGTTTTCTGGGAACAACATCTTGCATTGACCAAATTGTTTTAAATTTGTCATTTGTAGTGTATCAGTGCACGTGAGTAATGGATCGTAAAAGGTTGAAGTGTTTAACATTAAAAGAGAGGGCTGAAGTCCTTAACAAAATTAAACGTGGACGTAGTGTTACTTCTCTAGCGAAGGAATATGGGGTAGCCAAGTCCACCATAAGTCTTATAAAAAAGAAAGACAAGGCAATTTTAAAAGCAGTAAACAACACGTTTTTGGGTCCTGGGAAGAGGAGAACTTTAAAAGCTCCTGAGTTTCCTAAAATGGAAGCCGCTTTATACAAATGGTTTCTGTCCTAAAGAAAAAGAAAAAAGAATTACCCAATAAGTGGACTCATCTTGAAAGAAAAAGCGAAAGCTTTTCATACCCAGTTGTGTGGGGAAAGTTCTACATTTTTTGCCAGTGACGGGTGGCTTCAAAACTTTAAGAAACGTTATGGGGTACGTTTGTTAAAAATTTCTGGAGAAAAACTGTCATCACAGCCAGAGCTGGTAGACCCTTTCAAAATGGCTTTACAAGAAAAAATAAAGGAAATGGAGATATGTGCCGACCAAATCTATAACGCCGACGAGTCCGGATTGTACTGTAAACTTCTTCCTGAGAAAACTTATGTTTCGTTGTCGGAAAAACAAGCACCGGGAAGAAAGTCTGAAAAGCAGCGTTTTACATTTATGGCATGCACTAACGCTACCGGCAACCATAAGCTTAAACTTCTCGTTATTGGCAAAGCAAGAAATCCTCGTGTTTTCAAAAATTTTAACTGTCCGGTGGAGTGCCCGAGGTAAGGTATGCCTGTCGTAAAAGGCGACTAAAATCTAGGTTTGCCAGTGCCTGAGTAGTATGGATGCTCAACTGGCAGAGTCTTCGGGTTCGATGTCTTACCGGAGACCTTAACTCGGTACCACGGGGAACAGGAGCCCTCAGAGTTCGCTCTGACCTGTTCATTGGGAACGGCCCTTCGGGGAGGTTTTCGTGGTGGCTGTGGTTGAGACCTAAAGCGCGGGTAGAGCTTCAGCTCGATGTAGTGTTGCAATTAACCGGGTGTCGGGACCCAAAGAACGGCAGAGGTATGGGTAGGCCTCGAGCCCTACCAAGGTGGTTAGTGTGTCCATTCCACACTACCAATCGGTAACCTTAAATGCTTCGGCATTTTTGGGGCGCTGATCAACGCATTGTTTTGATCCGTTGTGCTTTTGAGCACCGTGGGTTCGGGCTGTCGCCAGCAGGTACTCACGTTAAAAACACCAGACGTTGTTGTCCGGTGGAGTACAAAAATTCCAAATCAGCCTGGATGACTTCGGCGATTTTCAAAGACTGGTTTCATAATTCGTTAAGTTAAATGACTCTAATATTTAGGTAAGAAAATATTTGAAAGAGGGGAGACTACCTGAGAAGGCTCTTCTTCTAATTGATAATGCCCCATCACATCCCAACGAAATCGAATTAAAGTCCGAGGATGGTTTAATTTTAACTATGTTTATGCCGCCGAATGTGACACCATTGATCCAGCCAATGGACCAAAATGTAATTCGTATAACGAAACTATACTACAGAAATTTTCTACTGGCTTCCATTTTCAACAATAATTGCGATATAACCGAATCTATGAAAAAAATTAATTTAAGAGATTCAGTAACTTTATTAGATGCAGCTTGGAGTCGGTTAGAAAAGGAAACTGTATCCAAATGTTAGAAAAACATTTTGAGTTTTGATAACTTAGGCGACTCTGATGAAGATAATATTCCATTGAGCGTTTTAAAAAAACAATTGTTGGAAGAAAACCAGATAGTAACAGACTCTATTCTTAATAAGCTTAACAATTTAGCCCCACAGGTATTCTGACTGGAATATATGTTTTAAAACTTTGACTTCTTTATGAAAACCATAATTTACAGGTCGAATTTACGCTTCATGATGTTAACAAATGGAATGATGGTGCCGAATTTACCGACACAGAAGAAATAATTGAAACTAGTGATTCTGAGTCTGAGTTTAACAACACAACTGAGACATGTGAGCGGATATCATCTGAGGAGGCAGTTAGCTCTATCAATAAGGTAATTTAGTGGGCCACAACTGAACAAGTAAGCCCCGCAAAGGTTAACACTCTTCAATTGCTGCGTGAAAAAGTCATATTCAACATTGCTGCAGGCAAGAAAAGACAAACACACATTACAACTTTCTTTTCGGCCTAACTTTTCTGTTAAAGCTGACTTTTTTGTGTAACTGACACAAAGACTGCCAAATATTTGATGAAAAATATTGAAACGAATTAATTATTTTAAACATATTCGTGTTCATATCCATATGTAAATAAATAAATAAATTTAATTGAAAAAAATCGATATCGATGACTGTTTTTTTAACATAGCACACTCAATTGATAAGTCGAACAAATTCGATAAATCGAACAGCGCCTGTTTTAATTAGTTCGAGTTATCGCGAGTGCACTGTATAAACATTTCAACACGTAATTTCTCCATTAAGCAAAAACGAACTGTTTCCGTCTGTTATTTTGGGCGCGTTTCTTCTGGCAGTCTGCCATTTCGCCTATCAACTGTTCAAAATCCCATAATGTGTGAGTGCTGCCAAGTTTTGAAACGTCCTCATGGCCGCGCTCTCTCTCAAAATGAATATGTTTCACATCTAGTTATCTATGCTTCTGTAGAAGAGTAAAAAATACAGAGCTAACGCGCGGTCTGCGCATGCCTGCACTCTCCGAGTTACTCTTATTGATTTCGGGAGTCTACGACTTACTCTTTCGAATTCGAACTTGCTCGGGCACGCGACACTGCAGTACGAATAGAAGGCTAAAACGTTTTCAGGGTAGTTGCATTCTCACTTTGTATAGTCTTCACACATGCGTAGATACTACATACAAGTCTCATACACACAAATTTACTCTATTCAATGTTCATATAAGATGAAATAATTTTCATATAAGATGTAATTTTGTTAATTACAATAAAATAATCAAAACATAAATTTTGAAATTATTTTACGGAACAAAATTTTGGCAAATAAACGAGGAATTTATCATTACCATAATTTCATTTAAAAAATTGTATCGATTAAAGTACAATTCACAACAAAAATGGACTAAAAAAAACCAAACTGGAACTTTACATCTCGTTTTGATTGTGTCAATATAATCCACGGTCTCCTATTTCTGTGCTGAGAGTATCTATTCTGTGTCAAGGCCAATGCTGGCCTTTCTTTGGACATATAGTCGGTAAAGAAGAAATTAAATATAACACAATTAAATCGGACTATAAATCACTGACTAAATGAAAACAATAATTTTAATTCAGAAAAACAAGGCTCGACCTTCAATCAATGATCTATATGGGAAAAAGTATGTAACATATTGATTATGTCAGTATTTTTGTTGTTACCTCTCCGTTTCAGGAGTGGGGTAGCCGTTTCTCAGGCTCCCTCCACGAAACAAGTGCTTCATCCCGATTACTTCTTTATCACGGCCGATAACTGCATAGCTTTAGACTCACAGTCGATAAGAAAGGAATTAAATATAACACGAATATATCGAATCATTAATTCACTGACTGCAATGATAATAATAATTTTCATTCATAATAAAAATAGTTTAAAAAAAAACTAAAAAAACACGCTTTATTGCTAATCGAATTAAAAAGTAGAAAATAAAAAATCGTTTAAAAAAACTAAAAAACACGCTTTTCTTGCTAATCGAACTAAAAAGTAGAAAATAATTTTTAATGACAAAGGGACCTATAATGAAGTAATAGCAAATCGAACGATCAGTCATAGTAAACTACCTCAGAACAGAATTATAACAAAAGTTAAGATACAAATAGAGTAATTCAAATTAGAGTTAAAAGCGTGGGATGCATTTTGCTTTACTTTCATAACCCTCTGTACATAGGTAGTTGCCAATAGAATGATTGTAATATTTACTATATCAAGCATCCCACGCTTTTAACTCTAATTTGAATTACTCTATTTGTATCTTAATTTTTGTTATAATTCTGTTCTGAGGTAGTTGACTATGACTGATCGTTCGATTTGCTATTACTTCATTATAGGTCCCTTTGTCATTAAAATTTATTTTCTACTTTTTAGTTCGATTACACAGGCCGACAAAATTTAACCAACATTCAGACCCAGAAACCAGACTATATATTTCCGAAGGTTTATGATGCGCTGAATCCAAATCTGGCCTCAGAATTGCTCTATCAGCTCTGGTTTTCGAGATATCCTAACCTAAAAGTGCAAAAAACACCGTTTTTCCCCATATTTGAGGTTATGTAGCCTTGCAGATGTTTTCTTTCACCAAAATTAAAGGATGACATCTTTAAATACAATCCTTCTTTTTTCAAATGGCGTTTTGTTTGCTCAAATATCATTTTTTTTCGCAGAGATATCGCGTTTTGAAATTTTCATGTTTCGAAATTTTCCTACACCTGAAAATCGATTAAGATAACATAGACATGATATATTCGATTACTAATTTTCTTGAATTGAGTCTTATTTTTCTTAAAATTTTGTCTCACACCATAAGTGTGCTGACTCACCACATCCCTACACTATCTAACCTTTGGGTACCGAGTCACACACAGCCCTAACCCCTAGAAACCACCCCTATCATACCGCGAGCAGGCTAACCCACATAACCGCAAGCAGGCTTTCCCACAAACTCCAAATTTACATACTATTAATCCATATATTTCAGGCCCTCAAACCCAAGAAAATTAGTAAGCGACTATATCATGTCTATGTTATCTTACCCGATTTTCAGGTGTAGGAAAATTTCGAAACATGAAAATTTCAAAATGCGATATCTCTGCGAAAAAAAATGATATTTGAGCAAACAAAACGCCATTTGAAAAAAGAAGGATTGTGTTTAAAGATGCCATCCTTTAATTTTGGTGAAAGAAAACATCTGCAAGGCTACATAACCTCAAATATGGGCAAAAATGGGGTTTTTTGCACTTTTAGGTTAGGATATCTCGAAAACCAGAGCTGATAGAGCAATTCTGAGGCCAGATTTGGATTCAGCGCATCATAAACCTTCGGAAATATATAGTCTGGTTTCTGGGTCTGAATGTTGGTTAAATTTTGTCGGCCTAGTTCCATTAAACACGAAAGATACGATTATCGTAAAAACTCAAACTAATAAATTAATTTTAGTTATCAATCCGAATTTTGCATGGACAGAGAAGCAGATATTAGTTTAAATTATTTCGGATACTTTTCCTTGTAGACTAGTGTTAGCAATAAAAGCGTGTTTTTAGTTTTTTTAAACTATTTTTTATTAGTACAATTGAGATTTGAAACATTTGTAGTAAGGGAATTTAGCACGCCGAGTTTATAGACACCTCACTGACTTTTGCCCACACAAAGATTAGAAACACCACACATCTTTCACCTCAACACACAACACATTTCTCACCTCGACATTAAACCAATTAAATTTTTACTATTTTCGTATTTTTGATATAATAAGCGAATACGTAAAATTTATTGCTTAATTTTTTTTTTTCAATTACATTAAAAAAAAAAACGAATTTAAAAAAAAAAATTAATAAAAAAAGTTTGCGCCGTTAATTGAAATCGAGTCTAACATGTGGCGAGGAAAAATAGGCGGTGTGTTTATATCTTCGACTCCTTATTTTCTTACCATTTTGTTACTTTTGAAATGATAAGCGGATACATAAAATTTACTACAAATTTTTTTACGATTACATTAAAAAAAAAAATTTTAAAAACGAAAAAAAAAAATTTGCGCCGAGAATTGATTGCGAGTCACGTGGGAAGGATAAATACGCAGAGCGTTCATTTCTGCGCCTGCGGTGTGAACAGAATTTTTGTGATGTCTACGTACATATGTAGATATGTATGCGCGCGACGCGAATAAGTTTTAATAAATTCTGATAGTAATTCATGAACGTATACTCTATATGTACATAAATGATGGTATATGACAATATACATAATATGTATGTATGTACATGTCAATAGGAGATATTTGCATTCAGAAAAAAAGAACGGTTTAAGATAAATCAACACTTATTTTATATTGTATGTCAATTTATAGTTTATGTATTCGACAGCATTTACATACATATGAATGTATGTACATTTGTATATGAAAAACAATAATGCATAAGCGCAAGAACATCATCTTCCTTTCATACATATGTACATATGCATGTATGCCCAATAACCTTGACTTATGTATGTACACATGTCACAGCACATCACATTCTTACAAGAAATCAAATACACATACTCACTAGTGAACGAGTTTCTTTCTAACAAGTGCAAAAACAATTCTGCTCTATGTATGTATGTGTATATACCCATTTTATGTCCTAGCATATATACCTACATATATATATACCTACTTGCCTTCTAAACTTCCTCCAAAATAATTGTATTCATATGTTACTACATTCATGCACGTTCATACATTCATGCATATATGCGCGAGCACAGCGCTCCCTTCATGCTTCCGTGTACTTTTGTCTTTCACCAGTCGATATTCCTAATATTGTACTTACAAAAACACAATAGGTACTTTGATAGACGCAAAAGCAACAGCAAGCGCAACACGATGGCCGCTTTGCCACCACACATTCTAAAATGTTCTAGAACACAACAAAAACACATACCTCACATGCGCATGTCGCCCAAAGCTAAAATCTAAGCCTAGCGACTACAAAAAAAAAAATACATTCGTAGACGCAGTCGCAGCGGCCATCATTCATTCATTCATAAGTTCGAGCTCATATTTCAATTTAATTCATAAAACAAGCCGCCCATATGCCAATTTTCGCGACCATTCGTAAATAGTCAATATTGGAAAATTTCGCGTGGAATTATTTGCCAATATTTGATAAATCTTGAATTTTTGTCATGTCGAGTGGCCGCGGCTCCGTCTGTATGTATGCACCCCTATATGTATGTAAATATGTCTTCTAACTGTTCGACAGTCGCGAGTTCATGCGACTTATATTACGTTTCCACCAAAAGCAAACACCGTGTTTGCAGGAGTTGTGTTTGGGAGAACTGTCAACTGTTTCCACCAGAAGTTTGGGAGAAATTGTGTTTGAACTGTCTTTTGTTGACATTGTGAAATAAAAATTATAAAAATTGATAAAATTATAAAATGGTGCATAAAATTCAATTTGTTATGTTGATTTTATCATTTTATTTTAAAATAATTGATAGTGAGTTGGTCACATATTATTTAAAAAAAAGGTTAAGGGAAAATAAAATAATTTTAAGCGTTGCTGCCAATTTAATGCGTTCGCAAAGTGTATGGTCTTTGGTATGGTAAACAGATTTATGATACATTATTTGTGTATAATGTACATGTATATTTTAGGAACATTCCAGTACCTTTTGGGAAGTAGACTGCCAGAGTAATGGGGACAAGTTTTTCAAAGATAATTTCCGAATGGAAAGATCCTGCTTTGAAAAATTGTGCAGCAAACTTGAAAAAATAGCCAAAAGAAAAACGAAGTATCGAAACCCGATTTCACTAAAAAAGCGCGTGGCAATTGCTCTGTATGCACTAGGATCTTCTAGTGAATACAGATCAATTGGACATTTGTTTGGAGTAGGCAAAGCAACTGTTTGCAAAATACTCATCGAGTTTTGCAATGAAGTTGGGACATCTTTGGCTCCAATATATTTAAAAAATGTTCCACTGACAAGGGCGCAAATTGAGAATGGAGTCGCAGATTTTAATGCAATGGGCTATCCACAATGTATTGGAGTAATAGGTAGGTTTATAAGTAATGCGATAAAAATAACGTTTAATCAAAAGCATCTTTATTATACAGATGGATGTCATATTGAAATTCATCTAAGAAAGGAAGAAGCCATTGATTACTACAACTACAAAGGGTGGTATTCCGTAGTACTATTGGCTTTGGTAGACGCAAAATATAGATTTGTTTATATACATTGTGGCAGTCCTGGAAGATGCAACGACTCCGGAATTTTTGAAAAATCATCGCTAAAGCGCGAGTTGCAAAGTTGTGCACTTCTTGATGAATTAAGCTTGCAGTATGGATCCACAAAAATACCAGTCCATATTATAGGGGACTCTGCTTTTCGTCTCTCTCAGCATTTAATGAAGCCATATCCGCATAGTGTGACCAATACACCCGAACAAAAAAAATTTAACTATAGATTGTCTAAGTGCCGGCGTGTTGTGGAAAATGCTTTTGGCCATTTAATAGCCCGGTAAATACAACTTAGAGATTCTAATATTTTTAAAAATTGGTAATACAGGTTCTATTTTAGATTTAGGAGAATTGGAAAAGGCGTGGATAACCACATCAAAAATGTAAACACAGTTATTTCATGTGCATGTGTTTTACATAATTTTTTGATTGCTGAGAAGGATTTAATTTTGGAAAATTGGCTAGTGGAAATGCATCGCGGTTCCAGGCGCAATATTCAATACGGCACCAATGCAGTTGACCGATCTGAAGGAGAATCGATAAGAAATGCGTTAAAGGAATATTTCAGTGAGTAATGTAACTTTTTTCATCTAGATTCTCCCGTATGTTTTATTAAATTAACTATAATTTATTGGTTAAAAAGGTTATTTGGTTTAAACAATTTTATCTTCAAACCAAATATTTATTTAAATATTTCGACCTACAAAGAGTCCAATTGGTTTAAATCTGAAAAACAACTTTTCACCAGAACAATAAAATTTGTAATACATAATTTTATAAAATAACATTTTATTCATTTTTGAAAAAAGATAGGCACTTAGTGCAACTTTAAAAGGCACAATTCATTAAAACTTAAATATCATTTCACATATTAATTTTTAACAATAAAATTTGTAATACATAACTTTATAAAATAACATTTTATTCATTTTTGAAAAAAGATAGTAGTAGGCACATAGTGCAACTTTAAAAGGCACAATTCATTAAAACTTAAATATCATTTCACATATTAATTTTTAACAATAAAATTTGTAATACATAACTTTATAAAATAACATTTTATTCATTTTTGAAAAAAGATAGTAGTAGGCACATAGTGCAACTTTAAAAGGCACAATTCATTAAAACTTAAATATCATTTCACATATTAATTTTTAACAATAAAATTTGTAATACATAACTTTATAAAATAACATTTTATTCATTTTTGAAAAAAGATAGTAGTAGGCACATAGTGCAACTTTAAAAGGCACAATTCATTAAAACTTAAATATCATTTCACATATTAATTTTTAACAATAAAATTTGTAATACATAACTTTATAAAATAACATTTTATTCATTTTTGAAAAAAGATAGTAGTAGGCACATAGTGCAACTTTAAAAGGCACAATTCATTAAAACTTAAATATCATTTCACATATTGATTTTTAACAATAAAATTTGTAATACATAACTTTATAAAATAACATTTTATTCATTTTTGAAAAAAGATAGTAGTAGGCACATAGTGCAACTTTAAAAGGCACAATTCATTAAAACTTAAATATCATTTCACATATTAATTTTTAAGCACTTTCACAAACAATATTTCAAAGGATTTATAATTATAAGTTTTAGTTAATTAATTTTTCTCCAAGAAACTAACCACACTTTTTGTCAATAGCAGCAACCTTTTTTTTCGATTTCAATTAACTCAGCAGTTAATTTATTGTTTTCCGTCATACAAGATTTAATAGTTTCGTTTAATTCACTTACTTTCGCATTTTTTGTTTTTGCTGCAGGTGCGGAAGCTTCGTTCAGTGCTGGAGACGATGGTGGCGAAAATGAAAACGAAGCAGACGGAGCAGCTGAAAATGAGGAGCATGAAGGTGATATCGGCGAATTTGATAGAGCTGGCGAAGCAACCGAATCAGGCATGCCTACATATATAAATAGAAATTAACATTATACAATTAGATGTAAATACAAATAAAATTACATATATAAATAAAAGAAATACCTGTTATACTATCAACAACGACCGCATCAACATTATTTACTCTATCCCTTCCTATTATTTGATGAACCCTCCGATAGTGCTTCCAAGAAACAGGAGAACATCCTGTCCCCTGCTCTGCTTTGCATTTTCTGCAAAGGAAATTTTGAGGCTGTAACAAAATTACTTTAATGAAATAATATATTATATGCCTTACCTATATTTCATTGTGAAATTGTGAATTTTATATTTCACGTCAACTGGACGGACCTCATGTCCAAGCACTCCCAGCGACTGGGCCATCTCCGCATATATGTGTGAGTTCTTGCGTGGACCTCGCAATTCAGCTGCCTTCTCACCCCATATATCTAGGAATGCTTCGTCCGCGGAAGGCAGCCAAATAGTTTTAGATTTTTTAATGCTTTCCATTAAAATCAAGTTGATTCAGTATTCCTGAGGAAAGATTGAAGACTTATTTGGCCAGCTTAATATTATATTAATAAAATTAGATGTAAATACAAATAAAATTACATATATAAATAAAAGAAATACCTGTTATACTATCCGCAACGAGTTGATTCAGTATTCCTGAGGAAAGATTGTAGACTTATTTGGCCAGCTTAATATTATATTAATAAAATTAGATGTAAATACAAATAAAATTACATATATAAATAAAAGAAATACCTGTTATACTATCCGCAACGAGTTGATTCAGTATTCCTGAGGAAAGATTGTAGACTTATTTGGCTTATTTGACTTATTTTATATTTTGCGCGCGCCACTTACGCTTACCACAAGAAAAATATTAAACGTCAATCAAATGTCATATTGACAAATTGCAATCATTGTGGCCATGTTTCGATAAGAATTCAATAATAAATGAGGAAAATGAGCAACATTGCCACCACTTAATAATTAAATTAGATGCAAACCCAACAAAACACGCTTTGAAAAGTGGGTTTAGGTATGGAGTTGTGTTTTAATTTTGTATGGGATTTGACAGGTGTTTTGTTTGGTGTTTGCGCTAAGAACACGATAGCGGCTGCGGTGGAAACGTAATATTAGATTCCTTGAACAATTCCAGCGAATCACACATTTCTGTCCGCAAAGCCGCATATATGTACCCTATGATCAAAAAGTGCCGGGAATGTTTAAATTAAACAAAACAGAGTTAAATTTAAGGCAAATTTATATTATCTCCTTCAAAATATGACCCGTCTGAAGCAACACACATGTGCCAATGTTTAACCCAGTCCTCCAAACACCTCCGGTAGGCCGACATGGCCTTCAGCTCCTTCGTCGTATTCTCTTTGATCAGTGCGATGGCGCGTTACCATCATGCAAAATCCAAGAATTGTTTGCTCACATTTCCGGCCGTTTGCAACATACATTGACTGTCTGGCCCTATAGAAGGTACTCATGGTGGACTATGCCTTGGCAATCGAAGAAAACAGTCAACATCACCTTCCCGGTTCTTTTTGCTCATAGGGTATACATATCCCATCTTTTCACTGACGGACAAGAAGACGGTCGCAGTTGTTGTTTTTTATATGCATACATTTTGCGTTCGTTGAAGGTTTGTATATATTTATATACATATGCGTGTATGCGCGCTTGGCTTTCTGGATGCATCCATGGATATTAGAATATTTTCTCATCAATATGTGTATGTAAGTGGTTCAGGGGTGGCTTTCTGTAATTCGATATCGAGCAAACACGATAGTCGAAGTATCTCACAAAAAATGTCGTAGCGTTACATCGAACGCTCGATGATACAGCTTGACACCACTTTTGCTCGCGTTTTCATTTTCTCAGCTGTTTACTTCTTCAAAATGTAAGTTAAAATTTTTAATTTTTTGAAGTGAAAACTTCTTTAGAATCGTTGGGAGTGATTTGAGAAAAAGTGAAACGAAAAAGCGGCACCAAAAAGAAGAAGAAAAAAGATATACGTATATATATGTATGTATAGAAAATGCTTCATTACCAGGCACACAGAAGGACGGCATAAGCAAATTTAAATTTGTGAATTTATATATGTATGTATATATGCGGATATATGTATATATGTTGTGTGTATGTACATATGTGCCTCGCCACAGCAAAACATACGGTAAAATTTCTCAAGAAATCCAGCGCGAATCCATAGGCACAGCGCACATTCATAGGCACAGCATTGCATGTACAGTAGGGCGGGTCGATTTAAAAATCGCTCATTGCTCTATGAAAATCGTATTATAGGGATCAAAATAAGAAACTTTGCCGAAGGAACCGTACCTCTAAAACGAATTCTGATGTCCCCCAATTTCAAAATATCACCATTTTTGGCCTTTACATGAAAAAATCAGCTAAATGGCTATGTTTTTTTCTTTATTTTTATTTATTTATAATATTATCTATTTTTTCTCTTAAGAAATTTATTTAGTCAGAACATATGTAAATGAATGAATGTGAGTTATAGAAAAGAAACTAAAAAGTTCGACCCATATTGGGGGACATCAGAAATCGTTTTAGAGGTATGGTTCCTTCGGCAAAATTTCTTATTCTGATCCCTAGAATATGATTTTCACAGAGCAATGGGCGATTTGTTTGCCTTCCCACAAATCGACCCGGCCTAATGTACAGTAACCTTGAACAGGCAGCTGCGGTTGTCGAGCATTTAGAAACATATATTTACATACATATATGGGTGCAAACATATTTACGGAGCCGCGGGCACTCGACTTGACAAAAATTGAATATTGGCAAATAATTCTACGCGAAATATTCCAATATTGACTATGTTCGAATTGTCGAGAAAATTAGCATATGGGCGGCTCGTTTTATGAATGAAAGTACTTGCTCTTAGAACTATGAGCTCGAATTTATAAATCAATTTTTTGATGATGAGTTTGTTGCACAGTACAATAGTTGAAACTGTTCGGCGCCGCCGCGACTGTTCAGCGCTATGGCAACTAGGATGATGGCCGCTACGCCTGCGCCTATTAATGCATTTTGTTCTTGTAGTCGCTAGGCATAGAATTTTAGCTTTGGACGACATACGCATTTACAGCAATAAAGTGAGTGGCCTGTGTGTGCGGTTGTATGTAGATGCATATGTGTATATTAATAAGCATTATTTTGCTGGAAGTTCAGAACACAAATATGTATGTACGTACATAGGCTAGGCCATAGTATAGCATACATACATATGTATAAAAAATTCAAACCAAGCGTCCTACGAATGTTTGCGTGTATGTTAGTACGTCTGTGTATTATACGCGTTACGACGCTCATAATAGCAACCGCGTGTGCTGTATTGCGTCCGTATTTTTATATTCGTAAATATTTTCATTTTTAAATATTTACCGCAATTATGCCGAAAAATAATGCAGAAAAGTGTCGTGAATTTCGACAGAAAAAAAAATACCAGTCTTACGGTTAGACGCGATAGAAGTGAAACCTTCCGTAAAACAAACTGAGAGAGAATGAGATCAAAAACAAGAATTGACGCGGTATTTCAAAGATATGTTGACAATCACACTCGTATCATTTGTTGAAATTGAAAACATTTAGGATGAGTAATAATAAAATGAAGAAAATAAAATATGAACTTTATAGCAATATTATAATGAACCTATGTATAATTATCCCGCTCCTAATGCTGCTTTCGTCTCATTCTCTCTCAGTTTGTTTTACGGAAGGTTTCACTTCTATCGCGTCTAACCGTTAGACTGGTATTTTTTTAATTTTAAGTTTTATATACAACTAGCATTTCCCAGTGGGCTTCGCACCACCATACATAAAATTTTTTTTTATATCGCAAGAAATTTTTCATATTAAGTTTTCTTTATAGAACTCGTAAAATGTTTAAACAGTTGAATTAGTTGATTTTTTTCATTCAACATACTTTCTAAAGATGTCACATTAGCCTTTTCTGTACTTTTTTTGAATTTTATTGTGGTGGTCACCTATATACAGGTAAGGTGAAAGAGCCGATACAAACTTGTAATTAAACTTTGATTCTTTAATTTCCATTTCAATTTTTTACGCTAAATAAATTATGCTAAAATAAATAAAGATAAAAATGTTTTTCCAGTTCCTCCTGGAGCATTCAATTCTTTATTATTGTATATTTGCGTCCAAAATGACTTACAATTCGATAAAAAATTGATGCGAAAGTTGATTGCATCGCAAAACAAAATTGTTTTCTTGAGGGCGAATCATCAATCGATACGAATAAAAATTCATCGCACTGACGGTTTTCGTTGATTTTTGACCTGCGATGCAAAAATTAATTAGCGTATGAAAATTATTTAAAAATCATATTTAAACAAAAATAAAATGTGTATGTACCAGTTGTTGGATTTATCATTGGTATGTTGATATGATAGCCATCGTCCCCTCTCCAAAACAAAATGGGGTATTGCAATGCATCATAACAGCGATGGATTTCTGAAATACGTTGTTATTGCTCATTTCTACGATACAAAACAATATCTCGTGGCTGAAACTGTTCACCAACCACAACAATAGCTACTTCATCAATCGTTGGTACATTGAATCGTCTGGCGTGCTCCCAATTGGTGTTTTATCGGCTTTTATTATGATTTTGTGGCCATCGGTGGGCATCAGATCGAGTGCCACTTTGAACAATTTCACCAATTCATTGTGTTGATGGAACATTATTTGCAATTCATTCACGATTGATCTTCTCGTATTCGTCGAAATTGCACAGCGCTGATCTAATTCACGATTCTCATCACCAATAAAATATATTTGCAAAAATTGATGGTCACCATCTGGGAATGGTAGCAAAGACCCAGCTCTATGGTATATTTGACCTTGAATCTGTAAAGTTCGAGAAATATATATAGATAACGGTTCAGAATTTTTAAAAACATTTTAACTGGTTGTAGTACATAAGAATGCAATCTCTTAACCTGAAGGTGAGTTCCCAATTGGTCTATTTCTGGAGTCCTTAGTTACCCAGCGAAAAGAAAAGTCCTCTTTTCATTAGCACTTATCAACAACTTACAATGGATACTCATGTGGTTCAAACACATCCTAGGGTTATCCAGGTCCACGTTTTGGTCTATATCTCGAGACCCTAGTTACGGAGGGGCATTAAAAATACTCTAACTATAGCAATCATCAACAGCTCCCAATTGCTACCCATATTGTACGAACACATCCTTAAGTTATCGGGGTCCACATTTTGGCCGATATCTCGAGACCCTAGTCACGGAGCGGCATCAAAAATACTCTATACTATAGAATCATCAGCAGCTTCCATTTGCTACCCATATTGTACAAACACATCCTAGGGTTACCCGGGTTTACGTTTTGGCCTATTTCTCGAGACCCTGGTATCCGATTCTTAAAATTTCAAAACACAAACCATCTACTGAATAGTCCAAACAAAGCCTAAAAATTTGGTTTGGATAGGTGAGCCCGTTCTTGAGTTATAAGATTACCAAGGAAATGTAACTTCTTTTTATATATATAGATAGTTGTTTGCATAGGTCTCAACAAACAAACCCTGCTCAACTAAAGATAATGGTGGAATATATGGAAAAGCACGATTCATTAGCTAAAAATAGCTTACAGAGTGCAGCTAATGGCCGTTCGAAAAAGAAAGAGTTATGGGATAAGCTAACCGAATTGTTAAACATTTGATTCAATAAATACAGGAACCTTTGTGTACGCTAATGCTTCTTTCGACAATGCTTCTAGCCTTACTGTGAATGTCGTTGAAAATACATTTGCCTATGTCGGTCTCATTTTCGCGTAATCGATACGAGGTCATAAGCCATGGCTCAAGGGGTATCCAGAATCCCCTAAAAATATACATATTTATTCCCGCCACTCAATTTTTTCCTATTTAATTACTCACCTAATAGCCACGAACTTGTATCTCCATTATTATAGCGCCATTCCTTTACCTTCCTCTCATTTGAGGCTTTCCAAACAAAGGAATCGTGCGCAGCCCCTCCGTACTGTGGGCATATAGCTTTTATTCTTAATTTATGGTCACATATCTGCAATAAAAAATGTAGAGTACGATAACTCCAAGAAAAAAGCATTAAGTGCTAGTGTAAGTATATATTTACAATCATCGCGTTTATACTATGCTTTCCTTTCCTGTTGAAGTATATATGTTCGTTCTCAATAGGCCTCCACAGCATTAAATGAGTACCATCTACGGCACCAACAACTGCAATGAATGAAAATAAGGCGTTTTTCAATAGGTGCGCCTCAACTTTTTTCCGATAGGGAGGGCGAACGACGCAATATTTTTTATTTTTCGCTTGTCATTTGTAAACTTCATTAGTATACATTTCATCATGGAACGCTACACACTTGAGCAACGATTGCAAATCGTGCAAATTTTTTATGAAAATAATCGTTCCGTTGCTGCTACTTTAAGAGCATTACGGCCATTTTACGGTCCATTTAACAAGCCGTCCCGTTTTGGGGTTATGTGAAGTCATTGGTCTACAGTAACAAGCCGGCGACGATTTGTGAGCCCAGAGCCAATATGGAACGCGAAATTGCTGAAATTTCGGCCGATTTATGCAAAAGAGTGGTCAAAAATTGGGTTCAACGATTGGACTTCGTAAAACGTGCACGCGGTGGTCATGCAAAAGAAATCGAATTTCATAGTCAAGTGTATATGTTCAAACTCGATAATAAAAAAAAATTAGTTAAAAAAGTCAAACCGTTTGTGTTTTATTCAAAAAAAAAGTTGAAGCGCTCTTACTGAAAAACGCTTTAGTAAAAAATTTAAATTTCGTTAATATTGTACTACTTACTTCCCGGAAAGTTATATATTTCATGGAACCACTCTTTGCACGGCTGGAAGTTTTTTTCGAAAGATATCCATTGGTTGCATAGATTTCTTCGATCGACGATAATGTGCTGCGAAATATATTCGACAGAGTAATGTGCCCCATTGCTTCTGTGAGTGCGCCGCCAGTTTGCCACTGGTAACCGCCACCTGCAAATATCTCCAGCGTTGCAGCTAGCCTCAAAATTGGAGGTATATATGTACTCCTAAGTCCTTCTCTAAGGTTTATTTCACAAAGAACGTACATAAAAACCTCCTTGGTCAGTCGGTATTTTGTTTGGAAGCTGTGAAAAAGAAATACTTTGATATTTACTTAATGAAATTTGTATTTATTTTATTATAAATCGGGCAATTCCATTGGATTCGACGCATCGCGTATTCTCCTTCTATTTATTGAAGAGTTTTCTTCATTAAAATCTTCGAAAATTAAAAAATAACGCCAATTGTACATATTTACTTTTAATTTTTATTGCTTTCATGCACTTTTTGGCAACTATAAATCACTTTTCAAACACTTCCGAAAATATGAAAACGATAGTACAAATATCGAAATACGGGAAGCAAAATGGGATCGTCGCGCATTCGATATCGAATTAAAGTGTCGACCAAACGAGTGTCGACTATCGAATTACAGAAAGTCACCCCAGATTTGACTGAAGAGATTAAATATAGAATGAATATTCATATGATTGCCTTTATGGCTGTTTTACATATAAATCAATTCAAAAGAAGTATGAATAATGTTATATAGAAAATAAATTTCTAAATAACAGGTATTAGAAAAACCTGAATACACTATTTTAAATCAATTATTATTAAACCAAATACAAAAAATTAAATAAAAATATCGAACAAAGAAAACTGTGTACAGGACTTGAACCTGAGTCAAATATGGGACGATGTACTGCATACACGACACGTCTTTTACGATTGCGCTAAACTATAATTAGTAATGAACTTTTCTAAATCAGTCATTTATTCGATTCGCAGTTTTATATGCACATATTCTGCGTTAGTTGAAAGTTTGTATGCGTAATTATATGCATATGTATATATGTGTGTATGCGCGTTTGGCTTTCTGGACGGATATTAGAATGATATTTTCTCAACAATATATTGTAATTTGGATTTGATGAAAGAGATTAAAGACATATGTACATAACATATTTTCTGTTTTGATGGATTTATATAAAAATCAGGTCATATCCAGTATGAACTATTTTATACCGAAAAGAAATTTCCATTTATGAAATACAAAAAAAAAACAGTATTTTAAAGAAATTTTAATTAAAATAAACTCAAAACTTTTACCAAACTTTCCTGGTTTGAATTGTAAAAAAAAATGTGCAAGGAAAAAAATATGACTTCAGGACTTGAACCTGAATTAAATACGTGCCAAAAAACAAAACGAATAATTCCGCCGACTTTAGCTTCTGCACCACAAATTAACTGCCGCGCGGCCTTCTTAATCGCAAATTTATTCGCTTCGCGAAAAATCTTATGAAATCCCTTAGTAGTGTGGTAAACGCAGAAAAAATCTGAGTTCCTGTCCTAGCGTAGTAAGTAAATATAGAAACCCTCCACTTGCGTGGTAAATATCTGCAATCCCCCACTAGTGCGGTAAGTTGAATTTGAAAATCCCATAGTATGAATCTCCAAATTAGTACTCGAAAAAAGCTCATTCAAAATTTGCATTAACATTCTCATTGCATTAACATTCTCTGGTGAAACTGAAAACGAATCGAAAGCCACATTACAAACCGCGTTAAATAAGATAAGTCAATGGACTAATACATGGAAAATTAAACTTAACCAAACGAAATCTGTACACGTAGTTTTAACAAACACTAAAATACAACATATACCACTATACATAGGTGATCAACAGGTCCCATACTCAAACTATGCGAAGTACCTAGGCATGACACTTGACTGCAAACTTCGATGGAAAGAGCATGTCAAGAAAAAGAGGCAAGAATTGGACATCAAACTCAAAAACATGCAATGGCTCATGGGTAGCAGATCAGCTCTCTCGATAGAAAACAAGCTGTTAATTTACAAGCAGTTATTAAGGCCAGTATGGAGTTATGGTGCGCAGCTATGGGGGTGCGCCAGTCAAAGTACGAAAAACCAAATCCAACACTTCCTTCACCTTAAAATAAACTCCGTCAACACTGAAATCGCAAAGATTGCAGTTGCTCATAAAGAAAGACTAACAAATCAATGAAGAAGCACTTAATTTAATTGAAACCAATGGATTAATACGAAGGCTCAGACGCACTAAACCTAGCGATCTCATACCTCCATAGAAATGCTTTATGTCATGTAGAGTGAAAATTGTTTAATGTTATCATAATTAAGTTGCTTATTAGTCATTTGTAAATATTTATGAACTACAGGGTGAACGATATGAAGTGTTACCAACTTCACACTGCTTGTATCTGTAAAACAGCTCATGACATCAACGTCAAAATTGTTCTAATGACAGTTTAATATATTGTTTATGAGCCATCAAAAGCATTTGCGTCTCAGTTGTGTTGAATTTTTTTTCTGTGATGGAATTCAAACGTAATAGTGTGATTGCGTTACATTTAGCTGGAAAATCACAACCAGCCATTGTTCGTGAGCTTAGTCACCTCAAAGTGAATAAAATGTTTGTGTATCGCACTATAAAACATTACAATGATACTGGTAGCATTGCAAAACGCTATGGAGGTGGACCAAAAAAAACCGCAACAACGCCAGAAAAGGTTCGGAAAGTGAAGGCTCCACTTGAACGAAATCCACGTCGAAGTGGAAGAAAAATGGCCAAAGAACTGAAAATATCGCAAGACAGCATTCGACGCATAATGAAAAATGAGTTCAAGGTCAAGGCAAAAAAAAGTTCGGTGCGAGATTGCAAAGGAATTGTTGCGCTTGCACGAACGTGGCGAATTTTCTAACATTGAGTTTTCTGATGAAACAAATTTCCCAATTGAGCAGTTCATAAACACTCAAAACGATAGTGTTTACTTGACCGAACGCTCTTATGAGAATCCGAACCCTCGTATGGCGTCTCGAAGCAATTTTCCATCGCAAGTAATGGTTTGGGTCGCAGTGACCGCTGATGGACGCTCTCCAATTCTTTTTTATCGAGCCTGGTGTCAAAGTGAATGCGGCTTATTATCGGAAAAATGGTTTAGAAGTTGCTTTAGAGCCGTGGATACGCAAACATTTCGGTCGTAGACCATGGACGTTCCAACAGGACTCGCCACCGTCTCATAAAGCTCGTGTGAATCAAGAATGGTTAAAAAATCATGTCGCACTCTTCATTTCGTCCACACAATGGCTTTCGAATTCGCCAGACGCAAATCCGGTGGACTATTCCATCTGGTCCATTTTGGAGAGCAAGGTGAGGACTAAAAAATATGCCAGTATGGATGCGCTGAAGAAAGCGATTATGCGAGAATGGGCCACAATACCTCAGGATCACATTCGTGCAGCATGCAACTCATTTTTTGACCGTTTGAAGGCTATATTCAAGATAAAAGGTGGTCATTTCGAGCTAAAGTGAATATATGTTAAAATTGTAATCATTTTTGAACAATTTTGTCTTTGAAATCAATAAAAACTAATTTCACACAAAGAAGCTATGGTGTTTTGAATAGGTAACACTTCATATCGTTCACCCGGTAGTTGCAATAAAAAATTAAAAAAAAAAAAACGCAAAGAGAAAATAAAAGTGTTGCTAATTATAAAGCCTTTAAGAAGAATGAAAATGAAATCGAAAAAATACACTATGAGACATATGAAGAAGAATTAACGCTTGAAACTAATTTTATTCTAAAAACAAAAAATGAAAAGCTGATGGTGGATAATACTCAAAAATATAATATGAGCCTCGTCCTCCTCTAATATCGAATGCTAAAAATCATCAAAAGCTAAGCGGCGCAATCAATGAGCTGGCAAGATATTCATTTACTATAAAAATATTATATAATGGCACAAAACTAACGTAACTCAAAGTGATGACTATAGGTCAATAGCAAAAATGTTAACCGAATCCGGAACATCTTGGTATTCTTATGAAAATAAACAAACCCGACCAATCAAAGTAATAATAAAGAACCTACACTATTCGTGTGACCACAAGTCAATCATCGCTGATTTAAAAACCCAAGGTCTTGACGCCATAAACGCCTTTAATAAATTGAAATGGAAAACTAAAAAGCCATTGAATATGGTTACATTTGATCCAAAAGAAGACGTCAAAAAATATGCAACATACGGATATGCTAATATGTTCAATTGCTACAGTTGAGCCAGTCAAATTGTCGAACCTTATTACACAGTGTACAATAGACTGGCCGCAGCTTATATGGAGAAAAATAAAAATTGAAAATCCAAAAGTTTTCGGGTCGTAAAACATGAGGTTAGATGCAATAAAGAACGGTAAATTTTTTCAGCCCGATCCGATGATGCCTAACCGTGCCCATTTGATCCCAAAGTATGGAAAATGTAAAAAAATCACAATTTTTACTAATTTTTTTTCGTTTCCAATTTTTTTGTTCGAATCTTATATTTATTGACGTCGCATCACATTTTATTTTAATTAATGATCTTGTTTACTTTATTGCGGTATGGCCCAATTTATATCGCGAAAGTCACCTGACAAAAGGCGCTTTCAGCACACATAACTGATTAGTGATATATTACGTGGAAAATATGTCACCGTCAGTTGAGTAATAGAAATTGTGTTTTATGAACGGTGTGTTGAGCCAGCTGCTAAATGAAATAATTATTTTTAAATTTTATGCAAAGGTACTTTTTAAATAATTTTTCACACTTCACTATAATAATAAAAATAAAAATTTGTTTCATAATCAACACTTTGGTGATCGCTAAACAATTCATCAACTGTTGTGTTCGCTGAATACGCTAAAAGTTTTGAATTTTTTCCCGATATTTCAATTGGTAGGCTATGGCATTGCATTTTTATTCAGTTTCAGTTGTCTTATGCGTTTAATAGTACAAAAGTAATTAGTTAGTGAAAAAATTAGTTCAAAATCATTATCAGGCATTCCGAAAAAAAGATTACGTTCTGAGCAAAAAATATTTCTTGTGGGTGAATGTGAAAGTGTTATTTTGGGGGCCAAGTTGCCATCAAAGAAACAGGTGCTCCAATTATTGTTTTACAAAATGAGGCACGAAAACTTGACTTTGGAAAGCAGTATGAAATACACTATTGGTGCCACCATTGAATTTTGGGGAAAAAGCTAAAATTCCCACGGCAAGAAAAAAATTGTATTAAAAAATTTAAAAATCTTTACGAGGAATGGAGAAATTTACAAAAACATTCTAAGACTCCTATCGAGAAGTGTCGTAAAAATGAAGCAGAGTTTAAGGATAAAATTGAAAACTTCATATTTGACATTGCAGCCATGGATGTCCTAGGTATAATGAAAATGCAGGAAGATAAAGACTTTCTTTTGCTCCAAAGAAATAGAGGACGTCCAGGTAGTGTGTATGGTGCCGATACTGTACTCACAAGAAAAGAAAAACGCAAAGAGCAACGAATGGAAGAAGAAAGAAAGCGCGTTGAAAAGCATTTAGTTCACAGTAAGTTTATTGAAGTTAAGCTTTACTGGTTCTTTTTTTTAATATTTGATCCCATTTGAAGCTAATTATGCTCTTGAAGTCTCTGATACCGAGGATGCTGAAAAGGATATTTCAGCTGGCGAAGAAAGTGCAGCAAAAGATATGAATGAAGGCGAAGATACAGAGGAAAAATTAATTTTATTGATGATAGAATGCTTGCATGCATGGACAAATGTAAATTTGATACAACAGCTGCTAATACGGGAGTTAATAATGAAGCAGCGTTCTTGCTTGAAAAAAGATTGGGCCGAAATCTACATTTCTTTCCCTATCGTCACCATGTTAGTGAGTTGCTAGTCAAAGCAGTGTTCGAACTAAATTTTGCCAAATCATCAGCATCGGAAGTTCCCTTATTCAATCGTTTCTTTAACAGCTGGAAAAACATTAATTCTAAGTCATTCAAAAGTGGAATATCGGAAAATGAAGTTCGGAAAGTCTTTACAATAGCTGAAGTGGAAATATTTAAGAATTTTTGTCTAACTGCATTAAATAGTCACCACACTCGTGCCGATTATAAAGAATTACTACTATTAAGTACGGTCACCTGGTGCAACATCCCACGCAAGGTTTATGTCGAAGTGCCTATATTGCTACAAAATGTTTCTGTTTCGCGAGCAATTCGTGTTAACGACTTCGGAGATAAAGATTCTAAGAAGCGTTTGTATTTGTTTAACCTGCATCTACGTTCCATATTGGTTTCGTTCTGTGGATCCAATAGCTGCTCCACAAAATGACCTTAAGCTCATTCAAGATGTGATTGTATATTTCGATAAGAATGTATCCAATGCCTTGTTACATAAAATTAAAAATCATTTATGGTATTTGTCGGAAGAGGCGGTTGGCCTTCAATTTTTTGATGATCAAATACCTTCACATATTAAGCGAAAAATGGTGGAAGCAATTACTAGCGATAACCAGAAGGAAGATGCTATTCCCAACAGAGTTGTTGCAACAATGTCAGAAATAACGCTTTACGGCAGCAAGAGTATAAATGATTTTATTTCATCAAGAACTAAAACATTCTTTACCCGCTTAGGAATTGAAACAAGTTTTTTGGAATCAAACCCTTCAACATGGCAAGAAAGTGAAAACTATATAGCGGGAAAACGAATTTGTCAGCATTTGTCTGTAGTTAATAACGCTGCAGAGAGAGCATTGAAATTGATCACAGACTACAACAGATCGCTTACTTATAATGAAGAAGATAAACAGTACTTATTGCAAGTGGTTGAGCACTACAGGCAATTGTATCCGTCTTACACCAAAACATCTCTCATTAAATAGACAATCTAATTCTTTAATTAAAATTTTATTAAATTAAAATAAATTATATAAATAAAGTTAAATTATATATATATTAAGTATATACATATTAAGTTATATAAATTGGAAACAAAAACAATTTTGTAAAAATTGTGATTTTTTGAAATTGTCCATACTTTGGGATCAAATGGGCACGGTTAGGCATCATCGGATCGGGTTAAAAAATTACACCGTTTTTCATTACTCCTAACCTCATGTTTTAAGACCCGAAAATTAATGGATTTCCACAAAAAAAAAGTTACGGCCAGTCTAGTGTACAACTTGTGAAGCATTGGGGCATACGAAAAACATAAACATAAAATATACGGTAAAGAGCTAAGATTTGTAAAATGCAGTGGAAAGCATAGTGCATTAGACTACAAAAAACCGTCAGACCAAAAACCAAAATGTTGCAATTGCGGCCAAGACCAGCCAGCAAATTATCGGGGATGTGTTGTTGCAAAAGAACTGCAAATAATTCGCGATAAGAAGAACTTTAAACCAACAATACAAAATAACCGTGCTAAAAATACTGACACTACAAATGTTGTTACACAAAGCAATCGAACTAATATTGTAAAGGCCAAGAAACTATCATTCGCTGAGGTAACAAAAGAAACTATAATAAGCAAAAACCCAAATATCAAAGCAGGTAATGACTGTCTTCAAACAAACAGTCGGCGCACTCGCGTATCGGCACCCACGTCACTGTAGACAGTTATAATTTCGAGGTTGTAAAAGACTTCGTCTATTTAGGAACCAGCATTAACACCGATAACAATGTCAGCCTTGAAATCCAACGTAGAATCTCTCTTGCCAACAAGTGCTACTTTGGACTAAGTAGGCAACTGAGCAGTAAAGTCCTCTCTCGACGAACAAAACTAACACTCTACAAGACTCCCATCATGCCCGTCCTAACGTATGGCGCAGAAGCTTGGACGATGACAACATCCGATGAAGCGACGCTTGGAGTGTTCGAGAGAAAGATTCTGCGTAAGGTTTTTGGACCTTTGCACGTTGGCAACGGCGAATATCGCAGGCGATGGAACGATGAGCTGTATGAGCTTTACGGCGACATAGACATAGCGCAGCGAATAAAAATCCAGCGGCTTCGTTGGCTGGGTCATGTCGTCCGAATGGATACAAACGCTCCGGCTCTGAAAGTATTCGATGCGGTACCAGCTGGTGGTAGCAGAGGAAGAGGAAGGCCTCCTCTGCGTTGGAAAGATCAGGTGGAGAAGGACTTGGCTTCACTTGGTGTGTCCAATTGGCGCCGGTTAGCACGAGAAAGAAACGACTGGCGCGCTTTGTTAAGCTCGGCCAAAATCGCGTAAGCAGTTATCGCGCCAATTAAGAAGAAGAATGATGAAATTCTGGCTCAGATACTTAGTAAATTAAATAACTAGGAAGAATTCAATAAAAACCTTCAAAAACGGTTGAGTGAGCTTGAACAACCAATCAAATCTCAGTATTAAATTATGGTTGACATGTTAAGAATTATGGCATTGAATGCGAAAGGTTTAAAAAAACACCAAAATGAGCTACAAGTACTACATATTAGATTTGGAAAACTGGATATTTGTGTAATACCTGAAAAGCACTTTACTAGACAATCCCATGTATAATTTAAACATTATAATGTTTAT
Source organism: Anastrepha ludens (assembly GCF_028408465.1). Taxonomy (NCBI): domain Eukaryota; kingdom Metazoa; phylum Arthropoda; class Insecta; order Diptera; family Tephritidae; genus Anastrepha; species Anastrepha ludens. The sequence continues at coordinate 9,748,768 of NC_071503.1, forward strand.
TATACCGTCCACCTAAGTAATTGCCCAAGATAATAATTTAAATAAAATAAAATGAGTAAATGTTTCGATACCTATCTGAGTTAACAGCTGATAAAAAAATTACTACTCGTTTTGGAACTGCACAAAATATTTAAAAATACCAAACTGTCACGTTCCGCCAGTGAAAAATGCACATGACACCTGGGCGAGAAGTAATAAGGATAAAGCTATAACATTTGCAAAGTATCTATCCAACACCTTTCAATTGTACGAGAATCAATGCGATGACTTCTATTCCTCCTTAGATCAAGAAACCACTCTAATTCCACATATATAAGCAAACTGAAAAGAGAAATAAAGCAACTAAAAGACAAAAAGGCACTTGGATTTGATTTAATCACAGCGGAAGTATTAAAGCAACTACCCAACAAAAGCCTAGTAAGATTAGCCATCTATTCAATTCGTGGATCTGACTTCAGTTTGTTCCAAGTCTGTGGAAAGTTGCGGAAATGGTTATGATTGCCAAACAAGCGAAGGATCCACACATTGTTTCTTCACACCGGCCAATCTCCTTGCTGCCACAAATTTCAAAACTACGAGGAAAGCTCATTCTAAATTAAAACCAATCATTGAATTTTGCAATCTGATACCCTCACACCATTGACTTTTACTTCAATACAGTGCATTTATGAAATCATATATAACTGAACGCTATTTTCGCGTAAAACAAGGGAATGAGTATTCCAAATAGTAGCAAATAAACGCTGAGGCGCCGCAAGGGAGCATCCTTGTACCCCTTCTTTACCTTCTGTATACGAGAGATATACCATTACCTCCAAGCACTCTGATGATACAGCGATTCTCGCAACAGGAAACACCGCCGAAGTAGCGGCAGCTAAACTTCAAACCGCTATAGACGCAGTAGAAAAATGGACGAAAATTTGGCGAATAAAATTCAACAGTAACAAATCAATTCATGTGACTTTTACCAATAAAAAAGCAAGCCATCACCCAATAATGCTACTAGGTTCTCCAATTCCATAAGCAAATACTGCCAAATATCTTAATATAACCCTCGATGCTAAGCTACGTTGGAAGGATCATATAAAAATAAAACGAAGCGAACTTAATTTGATAATACTAAAAATGAACTGGCTCATTGGACGGAATTCAAAACTGTCCATATATAACAAAATAATGATATACAATCAAATTATCAAACCAGTGTGGTCTTATGGCGCACAAATTTGGGGCTGTGCCAGTCAAAATAATATAAACATAATCAACGATTTCAAAATAAAATTCTCAAAAACATTGTGATCGCACCTTGGTACATTCGCAATGCAGATATTCATCGAGACCTTAACATTCCTACGACCGCTAAAGTTATTAAAATACAAGCAGAAGCCCACTCTAAGAGGCTCCAGAGGCACGTAAACGAGGAAGCCAGCAAACTTCTCAATACCTAATTCAACGACTCCAGTGGAAAAACCATATGATCTTATTGGTGGATAATGTAAAGAAGGGATTTTAAAACTCTCTTCATAAAAACCTCACAAAATTGTTAATCATACTGCTTGTTAGTTTCCTTTAAACAAGTTGAGTGTCAACAAACATTGTATACCTATACAAAAAAAATCATTCCTGTAGCCAAAAAGTACAATGTTACTAACCCTAGTAATTATAGACCTGTAAGCATTTTATCAGCCTTTTCAAAGGTGGGCGAGTCGCTGAAGACAAGGCAAATTTCATCACTTGTTCAGGAAAATAATTTATAGCACCCACTCGAGTCTGGGTCGTGACCTAAGTGCTCCAGGGCTATGATAAAAATACTTGACGACCTAAGGATACAGATTGACTGTGGTTACCAATCTCTGCTTTGCCTTCTACATTTCCTTAAGTTATTTGATTCGGTAAATCAACATATTTGCTGCAAAAAGCTTGGTTGGGGAATAAGTTCGTAGAGGTTTTACTGAAGACTTTTACAAACAAAAAACTATACATATAGTATATCAATAAGTTAATCGATTATATATTCGCCATTGCTGTTTACAACCTCTTCCCACCTCTCAACCAATTTGTTGATGCCGTTCTGCCAGAAATCGCCTGGTCTGGTGTCAAAGAAGTTGTTGAGCTAGTTTTTAAGGACCCCTTCATATGGTTGGATAGGGAGCAGAAAAGATGGTAATCGGTCGGTGAAAGGTCCGGAGAATACTGATGCTGAAGGACCTCCCATTCGAACTCCTGGAGTGCGGCTTTAACGATGTGTGTAACATGGGGCCTGGCGTGAAGAAATATGGTGTGACCATGTCGAACAGGTCATTTCAATAGCCTCATTCACGCAGTATAGCTGGGCAATGTAGAGCTCCTTGTTGACCGTGGAATTCTTTTCGACCATTTCCCAGTGCACCATGCCCTCCCAGTCCCACCAAACACATATCATAATCATCTTTCGATTAAGATTCGATTTAATTCTCGGCTTTGGCGTATCTCCTGGAGCCATCCACTCCTTTCTTCGCTTCTTATTGATGTATATGCTCTATTTCTCATCTCCCGTGACGATTCGGTACAAAAAGCCCTGTTTATGACCGCGTGTTACTCGATGACGGGCAAGATGCTGAGAAGCAATTTGAAGGCGATTTTCTTTGTTTGTTTCGTTGAGCTCCTGAGGCACCCAGCTTCCAAATTTTTCGGTAAACCCCATTGAATGAATTGATAATCGTTTTATGATCGCAGTTAATTTTTTCCCCACTTCCCGACTGCTTTAGTGACCGTTCTCCTTCAAAAAGGATTCGAGACGTTCTTCATCGGATTCGGAAGTCCTTCCGCTGCGGGACGTGTCATCGACTTCAAAGTCGCCATTTTAGAACTTTTCAAATCATTTCCATGCAGTAGACTCGCCTATGACACCTTTTTCACGTGTCATACACATCGCAAATCTCCCGGGCTGCCTCGGTAGCTTTTTGGCCTCGATGAAGAGCAAAGAAGAGCAGACGTCGAAAATGTTAATGTTTGCCTTCTGTGTATGCCATTTCTAAGCCTCAAAACTAATAAAAATTAAATAACCAAAAATACAATTAACATATGTAGTTTTGTAAAGCAGAAAGAGTTCTATCGAATGAATACTTACCCTTTGCCAAAAAGTAGTGATTGAGGCTGACTCCCCCGTGTTTAGTCATGTGGGCTCCGCTATGCTCCAAGGTTCTGCCCCTGGTCCCCTTTTGTTTAGTGTTTTTGCGAGGTATATATTCTCTGTGTCTAAGTATGTCTATGTCGATGATCTAGTTGAGGATTTGTGCTTTAAAATTAATAGTGACCTCTCTGCAGTTTCCCAATGGGCCCATGATAATTTTCTTATGCTAAATGCAGCCAAATCATATGTATTGCCTATCAGTAGTAGTGTAGTAAATGTAGAAGATATTCCAAAATTCTTTGTTGGCAGTACTGCCCTGATGTTTACCAACAAGATGAAAACTTAGCCTTTGTTGTTAATTCTGTGTTGAGCTGTTCTGACCGTGTAAGTAAAGTTATATGTAACGTTAAATAAAGTTATATATTACGTAGATTAAGAATTTCAGCGTTTTTTACGCCATTAGAGACTAAAATAAAGCTAGCTATTATGTATACTTATTATTGTAAAGAAAAGAGGATTCTAATTTTTAATAGCTTCTTTGATGGATACTTTAAAAAACCTGTAAAGGTATTTATATATTTTATTCTTTTAGTTTTTACATATTTTTACAATTCACTATTTAATTATAGTATATATTTTTATTTACCTTAGTTTCCCCTCTTATGCTTTATTTTTTTTCCAATTGGGCCTTATATGTGTCCGCGTGCACCGAAGAAAATGAAATGAGCGAAATAAAAAGGTAAAGCTAAGTTATAATGATTTCGGGCAGAGTTGCTCTATTCGTAAATGTTTAAGGGTTGCTTAAATCGGCAACAATGTGCCCCCGGTAAGCAGACGAATCTTCGGAGGTTGCCTTGTCTTTGCCGATGTCGAGCACTGCAAGCTTTACTGCTGGTCGTTCTAAAACACCTTGCCTCGTTTTTACTTTAACTCGCATTACCTGTCCATCTTTTGCCATCGTTGTTTCTACGACTATACCTTTTAGCCAAGTGTTCCTCTCTGCATTTTCCTCGACAATCAAAACGATGTCACCCTCGCTTATGGGTTTCACTTTTTTAAACCATTTACTGCGACGTGTAAGTGATGGAATCATTTCACGTACCCATCGACGCCAGAACAAATTCGCAAACATCTCGCTTTGACGTAAATTCACTTTTTAAGCTAATTTCTTCAGGTTTACCAAACGGCTTGGCTCCATTTGAACTGCCCAATAAAAAATGGTTTGGGGTAATCGGTTCCTGGTTCTCATAGTCGAGCGATAGATATGTCAGCGGTCGAGAATTAATGATCGTCGCCACCTCCAGTAAAACCGAACGTAAACTTTCATCAGAGAATCTCTGCGACGGCGAAATCTTATACAGCACTGCCTTTGTTGTTCTTATTAGGCGTTCCCATGCTCCACCCATGTGAGGTGCAGCTGGTGGATTAAACTTCCAGGCGATACCTTTGTGAGCAAGTTCACGTTCTACGATAGAAGCATTGAGTTTAAGCAACTCGTCTTTTAAAAAGCTATCAGCCCCGCGAAAATTCGTGCCGTTATCGCTATATATTTCAACAGGGCAGCCACGGTGAGCAATGAAATTTCGCAAGCACATTAGACAGGAGTCAGTACTTAGAGAATGGGCTATTTCTATGTGTATAGCTCTTATTGTCAGGCAGGTCAGCAATACTCCCCACCTCTTCTTCGCCTTGCGGTTTTCAGTAACTAAGATCGGCCCAAAAAAATCGATCCCAACATACGTAAAGGGACGAGAGAATGCGGCAAGCCGGGCTATGGGTAATTGTGCCATTTGTGGAGCTTGCGGAGCGGCGTTCGCGATTTTACATACTTGGCAATTTCGTTTCACAGCTTTAAATAACGATGTCAGTTTTGGTATAAAAAACAAATTGTCTTACCTCATTCAAGGCTGTCTCGTGCTGAATATGGTAAAAGCGTTGATGATAGTGATCTACTATATGTAAGATAGGTTACTCGATGACCTGGTGGTAGAACAATGAAATCACGTTGAGGCTGGTCGCATGACTGAAAATATGTTGCCCTATTTTTCACGCGAATGAAATGCTCGTCGTCCATGTAAACTTGCAGGTTTCGTAGCGGACCAGTTTTCCATACAGGCTTACCAACTTTAAGCAATGACCAGTCATGAAAATGTTCCATTTGGATTGTCTTAAAAATAAACAGTTTTGCGCGCCGAAAAAGATATGCGGTTAGATGACTGCCTTCCGATGTGATTTGGAGCCGTTGTTTAAGTTTTTCGATGTAAAGCACACAATTTGCTATAGCTCTATATAGTCGAATCCAATTCGAAAAATATTCAAAGTTGATATTTACCTTTCACATGTTGTCAATTAGAAGCTTAGTTCGAAATTCGCTGGTGTTCACCGTACCCAGATCTTCTTGTTCCGGCCACTCTCTAGTAGGTAAAGTAAGAAAAGCGCGACCATTTATCCACTAATAAGCTACCTCAATGCAAGGCTTCGTTTTCGTAGCAGTTTCAGCGATATTCATTTTTGTTGGTATCCAACGCCATTCACTGATAGCAGTTGCTTCTTGGATTTCAGCTATACGAAACATTACAAAGTGTTGAAATTTGCGAGGATCATCATGAAGCCACTTTAGAATGGTTTTTGAGTCGCTCCAGATGCAACGCTTCTCAAATTTTATACGATGTGCTTCCTCAACCATGTTTGTTAAACGTGCACCAATTACCGCAGCCTGTAGTTCCAGTCGTGGTATTGAGAGCGGGCGCAACGGTGCGACCTTTGCTTTAGCTGCTACCAACCTACTGACGATGTAACCACCAGCTTCAATACGAAAATATGATACGGCAGCGTATGCATTTTCACTTGCGTCTACGAACGTATGCAGTTGTACTTTACAGTCATCTTCGTAAAGGAGTGGAGAGTAGCAACGTGGTACCGACACCGGGAATGTATTCAATCTAAGTTTACCATTTCAATGAAAGTTCATAATTTAACGGTTGATCCCAGTCTATTCCACTTCGCCAGATATCTTGAATAAGAATCTTTGGATATGAAGTTAAGCAAGCTACTAGTCCCAGCGGATCGAAAACTGACATGAGCACTTGCAATACCTCTCTCTTTGTAGTGACGACCCTGTCCGCAAATACATTGCGCTAAGCCGAACAAATTTGAGCACGTAGCTGAATGTATCGGATTTTGGTTCCCAGTACATATCAAGTATTTTTTCGAAATTTATGACATCCTTACTGCAGTCAAATGATTTAAGTTGTGGCTCCTAAAAATCTGGCGAATTGCTTGACCAATTACGCATGTTGAAACCACATTTAGAGTGAACATCTCGAACATTTTTTGCCAATTTGATAGCTTCGTCGACGGTTCCAGTCGAATCAATAAAATCATCGACATAAGGGTGATTCTTTATTGCACACGCTACCTGAGAATTTTGATCAGCGTGTACCGAAGCATTTAGGTTTTGCACGTAATGCGCTAAACATGGAGAACAAGAAGCACAAAAACTTAAAACGTTGTGCCTGTAATGGTTTATCGGATCATTTATGTTAGTACGCCAGAGAAAACGCTGAGTATCTGCGTCTAGGTGTCGTAACTTAATGCGGTGGAACATTTCTTCGATATCACCGCATATTCGAAAGTTGAATAATATAATATATGTACCAGTGGCGGTAACATATCTGGCCGTTTCAGTAAGAAATTATTTAGGGACACATCTCTAGATTTCGCGGCTGCATCCCACATAAGTCGAATTTTATTTGGCTTGTGCGGATTGCGGACAATAAAAACCGGCAAATACCAAATTTTGTCACCATGATCATTTATAGCTTCGTTCGGTAACTTGGTCGCATAATTTTTCTTAACTAAGTTGTCAATTTGTTGCTGCATATTACGTTGTAGTTCAGGATTGCTAGAGCTGTTGGCAAGCTGTCTGGCAATCGTATATTGTCATTTGGCAATCGTATTTGTCAGCAAGCTCGCGGTGTACTGACCCTCATGCCGCTCGCAGTTACGCTAAATTTCTATGGCTCGTTGATCTTCCATTGAAACTGGATTTACCTTTGGCACTGAAATTTTAGATATTTTCATTCAACATGAAAGACTATACGAGTTCATGCAGGTTGTAATCGCTCTCACAGTCACATTTATGTAAGTTTAATCCGTTACCTTTACTCAGATTATTACCGCCACCAAAAATTGTCCACCCTAATCTGATGTTCGCCCCTACGGGATCTTGCCATCAACCTTCACGTACCTTCTGTGCCATTATCAAATTGGGGTTATTTACACCAATAATTAGCTTAGGAACTATGTCAATAAAGTTTGGCAAGGGAATGCCTTTTAAATGTGCATATTTTGTTTTCAATTGGTCAGCAATCAATGTTGATGATGACATATTTAAGCTACTAACCGTGTAAACACCTTGGAGTGGTTATATTTTCGCACCTTGAATATTAAAACTGAGATTTAAACTATGAACGGAATTTAATTCCCGTAAAGCACGAGTAATGGGAGCATTACTGGCATACTTAGTTTTAAAGTTTCCCCATAAAAAGGGTACAAGTTCCTAAGGGATCTATGGGGAACTTTAAATCGAATCCTTTCCAACAAGTAGGGACAATCAATTACTCCAGTAATAATATTACGAGTAAAAGACAGACACAGTATAGACCTAATAATTTCTAAGGACTTGAGACTTATAAGCATGAGACGAGCAGAATATGACGGCATAGGATCAATAAAATGCAGAGACCGAAGGGCATATTTGAGAAATATTTTTTGCACACGTTCGATTCTATTGATAGCTTGCTGACTACAAGGTCTCCAAATAAAAACAGCATATTCTAAATGAGATCTAACATAAGATGTATAGAGTAACTTAATGATGCAGGGATCAGAGAACTTAGTGGCGTTCCGTCTGACGAAGCCCAGTATAGAAAAAGATTTTGAAATAATATAATTTATATAGTTATTAAAAGAGAATTTGTTGTAAACGCCGAGGGCTTTAAACTCGTCAACACACTGCAGGAGAGATGTCGAGATACTGTACTTAGTGCACAAAATATTAGATGTTTTCGAGTAAGATATTTGAAAGCACTTAGATAAGTTCAACGAAAGTCGTGAATTATGGCACAACAAGTAAAGCCTATTCATATCGGCTTGAAGTTGAATGGCAACCTATTGAGTCTTGATTGCTGAGAAGATCTTAAGGTCATAAGCATAAAGCAAAAATTTAGTTAGTGAGAAAAAACGTTTAATATCATTAATAAATAATACAAATAAAAGCGGTCCCAAGATACGTCCTTGCGGAACACCATAGGTGGCAGCAAAAGGCGTAGATGAAATACCATCAATTGTTACAACACAACGTCTATTGCTCAAATAAGAGTTTATCCATTGCAGAAATGCAGAATGAAAGCCAAAACAAACTAATTTTTTAGCTCAGATTCTACGAGAAACTTTATCGAAGGCTTTCGAAAAGTCGGTGTAAATAAATACAATCGACCTGGAAGCCAGCCGAGAAAGAATCAATGCAGTATTCACTTAAAACAGCCTGATTAGATACTGTTGATCTGTTAGCAATAAACCCATGCTGATTAGGGCAAATTAAAGATTTAACCGCAAACTTCAGCTTTGCATTGACCGCGTGCTCAAACATTTTGGAAATAATCGACAGCTTTGGAATAGGGTTATATTTTTAAATGTCACTTATTGCTACTCTTAAAGAAGGGCGTAATGAAGAGAGTTTCTCGAGAGCAAGGCCGGCCAATTTTTTATCAAAACTGCTGAAAGTCCATCAGCATCAATTTGAGAGGATAATTTCAATTTAAGTAAAGCATTACTAATATCCTCAGCAGAGAGGCAAAGAGCTCCAAAGTTCAGGTCATAAACTATGATACATACGTCAGAAAAAAAGTCGGACGGAGGATCAAATTCTTCGTCAACAAAATTAGATTTAAAAATCTCAGCAAATAAGTTTGCCGCTTCACTCGGGCTTCGCGCTTGACTATTATCGAAAAAGATTTTATGTATATATTTTCAGAAGGTTTTGGGATTTGCTTTAATGTTTAACTCTATGTTGTTAATATAGCTATTATAGAGAGTTTTATTTAAATCGTTGAAATCCTTTAACGTTTGCTTATATTTAACGAAATACAAATGATTCTTCGTAGAATTAAACTTCTTGAAATAATTATTTTTAAGAATTTTAAGCTTTTTCAAAGTCTTAGAATACCACGGTAATTTATATGGCTTTTTCTTTCTGATCGAAATGTTATATAAGCAGAGTTTAGACAAAATGGACTTAAAGGCAGAAAAACTACTAGTTGTGTCATGTTCAGCAAAGAAATTATCCCAATTAATGTCCAGTAAATAAGTCAAAATCGCATAATGAATAACTAACTGATACATTTTTAAACAGTTAACACATTTTCACAAAAAAATGTACTTGCCACTAATGAGCACTCAACCGTATATTTTGAAATTCCAGAACAAAATTTTTAAAATAAAGAACATTTAATTGGGTGCAGCTAATAGTAGGTATTATATATGTGCCTAGGTTCCAAATATATATAAGAGGTAACTATAGACCAACTTCCAGCCTGGAATTGTATTATTTTTTATTTTTATTATTAAAGAAAACCACCCACCAACATGTTTTTTAACAACTCCAAAACCGTCGCCATTGGGTTGGAGGTGTAGGTGCGGTTGAGATGACGCCCGTCTTTCTGTCCGGTCTAGCTCTGAACGCATGCCCCTCGTATGGCCTCCCTGCCGTGGCATAGAAAACAATGGGTCCTCTAAGGGACGACTACACTTTACGGACTTTGGATGATATATTATATACAAACACCAAAAATTCCAGGTGGTAGCGGGAACTCGCAGTCAAGTCCTAAAACCATCTTTCGGAAGACAGGATGGGCGAAATTGCCTCTACGCAAATTCTCCCGGAGTGCAGCCCCGAGGGCTGAAGCTCCTGGTGGTAGCAAAGTGTCGGAATCGGCTAGAAAGGTAAGCCACAAGGGGACCCTGAGAGGATGTCTGAACCGACTTACAGCAAGAACTTGGGGGTTCTATGTGGGGCGGGGGAAGGCAGAGGAAAGGGGCTGGATGCGAATGCGCCACAAGCAGATTCGGGGGTAAAGAGCCAACGATTCCAGGAGAAGGATGTTTGCCTCGAAAAGAGACCAAGGACCAATGGCGGCCTGCCCAAATCATTTAGCGAAGTAGCTATACAGGCAGGCTCCACCACTCTTGGAGTCAGGGACAGCGATTGGGAGGACGGCGCCACTTCCAGGAAGGAATTGAAGAGAGTAGCGTCCGCCATTTCTGCCGTTTTCATGAGGGTAGTAAGGGCAAACACTTGCCCCAGCCCCACTGTGAGTGTGCCAGATGGCACTACGGCCCTTTAAAAAGAATAGTTTGCGCTGACGAACGGTCGGCTACTGTGTATAGGGCGGCAGTGGCCTTGGCAGGAGAGGTATGGAAGGGAGCTAAGCTGAGGCGGTGGACAAAAAATACCTACCTATGCGCCCGCGAGCATGAGTCCGGCTCCTTTCTGAAGCCTCTACTTAAGAGAAAATGGAGGAAATTCTCCGGTACTGCAACCTGAAACTTCCCACGCGCAATTGGAAGGTGGTTAAGGTGGAGAGGATTGAGGGATCTTATCAGCAAGCGCTGATGCTACTGAATGAGGGGTCTCTTGGTTCTCTAGCTGGAACAATGGGGGTTATCAACTATAGTTTCGAAGAGGTAGTCCTTAAGGTCTACCAAAGCGATGCCAGAGCGGATGGCTCTGCACATCCGCAGGTGCTGGAAGAAGAAGGGCCCACAGTTGAGGAAGCTCCTGTTGACATGGAGATAGAATTCGTCACGTCGAAGGTTGGCTGGGTTGGTGATGTGCTCTCACGACCAGGGTCCGTCATAAGCATTGGGTCATTCTTTGACAGGGTGGACACCGACCTTGGGGTGCTGGAGAGGATTATAGAGGATCCACTGCATTTTTATTCGTTGCACTGTGTCAGCAGCCCTATGTCCCTGTACTCGCCATCGCCCACAGGCAAAGGTACAATAATCTTTCTCTTAAGCACTCCAAGGCAATCCCCGGTGTTACATATTAAAAATAATAATTGTCAACAGTTGCGTCTGTGAAGATACGTGAGTATGCCGACTGTTTGTTTGATAGCAGGGGGTTCTTCGTTTTGTCTTCGTTCACTATCCAACCCATTCCCTTTGCTTCTTTAACCAGTTTGGAAAAGACAGAACTAACAGATCAAGACGACACCGATTAAGCTCTGTACCTCGCACATTCTTTTCCAGCATCATGTTAAAGAAGTCACACTATATCGAGTCATCCTATCTGAAACATCGTTTGGTAACAAAGGGCTCGGAGCAGTCTTTCTCAATTCTAACGTAGCTGCTGCTATTTCTCAACGTCATATTTTACAACCGTATTTCTTTTGTGAGGATACCAAATTCAGATATAACGGCATGTAGGCAACTCGCCTTCGTTCTGTGGAATACGGCTTTAAAATCGACGAAAAGATGGGGTGTGTCGATTCTCTTTTCATGGGTCTTTTCCAAGAAATGGCGTATTGTAAATATCTGGTCAAATGTTAATTTTCATGTCGAAAGTCGCACTGATAAGGTCTAGTCAATCGGTTAATCGCTCAATACGATCGATAGAACCTTGTACGCGATATTTAGAAGATTAATTCCGCGGGAGTTGGTACAGATTGCAGGGTCAGCCTTCTTATAAGCTGGGCAGAGCACAATTAAATTCCAATCGGTAGGAAAGTGTTCTTCCGACTTTATTTTGCACAGGAACTGATGAATGCACCTTACCACCTCCTCGTCGCCTTGTTTGAATAGATCAGCCGGCAATCCTTCAGCTCCCACGGCTTGGTTGTTATTTAGTTACTCCTCGCCATGGTAGGGTAGCGGAACGCCAGTTCTATCATCACCGTGGTATCGGAATCTTAACATTCTCTGTGACCAGCATTTCACGCTTCTCACACTCACGTATATCGGCTTGTCTTTTCTTGTTTCTGATAATACGTCTCTCTTCCTTTTTTAATTTCCGATAACGATTCCACATGGCTCGCAATGCGCCCGATCGCAGCGTGGCTCTATATGCAGCATCTTTTCTTTTTGCGGCCGAAACTCAATTTTTTCTTAACGTAAAGAAGGCGAAATGTTGATCCATTGTACATGCCAGATTGTTGGACAGTACTTTCTGAAAACAGGAGTGAGGGTGGAGTGGCGAATTTTTCGGCTGACTGTTGCGATTGCAGCTTTCCGATGTCATTCGTTGTGTAGTTAGATTTACGTGTTTTGCTGCGTGGGCTTATTTACAGCCAAACAACAAAATAATGATCCGAGTCGTTGTTGGTCCTAGGATCGTACGTACATCGGTTTGGATACATTTCAAAGAGGTTTTCAAATGGATGCAATCTATAAAAATTTGTCTAATATTAATAGCTAAGCTTGAAGGTTTCGGCTTTCAATTTCTCCAGTGGTTAATTTCCTATCTTAGTTCTCTTACTGATCAGACATGCTTTTTATAGTGGGTTTAGAACGCAACTTACGGTGTTTTTATTTTCTCATTTTTCTTAATTGTTGTTGTTTTCAAAAACAAAAACAAACATTACTGATTTGTGTGATTGGTGCTGCATGGTGCTGCATGGCCTCGGGGCCACCAAACCTGGGGGATAACAGGTTCGCTCTGCTAGCCTTAAGTCCCCAACCAAAACGTAAGAAAATTAAAAAAATGTTGAAACTTTCCCCTTTCTTCCTAAAAATGAAACAAATCCCAAATACGTGGTTGTTTCTGCTGTAAATGAAGATAAACCTTTAAAATCGTATAGATGCTTCGCAGTTCACACCGCCTTGAAGTTAATTAGGAAAGAAATCGTTAAAATTCTGAATTTCGTGACGGCAGCCTTTGCCTTTTACTCAAAGACAAACCAACAGCGGAAAAATTCATACGTACAAAATCTCTACATGGTGTTTGTGAGGTGACAGCAAAATATCATGATAAACTGAACCGTACAAAAGGTACCATTTACGCCCCATATCTAAATGAGCTCAGTGAGGATGAAATTGTAAAAGGTTTAGCTGGCCAAGGTGTGGTAGAGGTTTATAAATTTTCCAAACTTGTTGACGGAAAACAAAAACACTCCGGAATATGTCTTCTTACTTTCGATAAATTCCACCTTCCGAATAGAGTCGATATCACATGGCATTCAGTAATGGTTAAACCTTATTTCCCAAACCCAATGCGATGTAAGAATTGTGGTAAACTCAATCATACGATGAAACGATGCAATAACACACAAATGTGCCAACAATGCAATCTCCCTCCTCATGCCCCCAAAAATGTCTCCGAGCAATGTGCACAAATTGTTCCGGAAATCATACAGCATATGATAAGCGAACCACAACAGCTAAATTCTAATTTACCAAATAATACCTGACAACAAAATATAGCACAAAACATAAAACATGATAATCCTCTCAGTAGCATTCTCACCCAAATAATCTCCAACCAACAACATACAGACAACCACTTACTTCACCCACGAATATATTTACCAACAATTCAATGCATTCACAGCAAACAACACAATCAACAACGATAACCTGTTTTCTATTAATTCTCCTGCTCTCCCAATTGAGCAACAAGATGTTAATATGGAATCAAAAACAAATACAGAATTATCTCCCTAATTTACTTTATACCCAACTATACCATTTTTGTCGCGCATAAAAACACTAGTCTACCTTCATAATGATCTCGGTACTTCAATGGAACATTAATGGATATTTCAATAATTACCATGAATTGCTATTACTAATAAAATAACTCCACCAATCCCTTTTATGTTTACAAGAAACTCATATCCCTCACAATAAGAAAGCATACCCTCCAAGCGGATATGAAGCCCATTTTTTCAATTCACCCAAAAACCTATATGGTAAGCAAGATTTTGCCATTTTAGTTAAAAGAGGAATACCTCCCAAAATTCGTTTTACTGACGATGATCTCCTGAGTATTGCTGTAGAAATCACGCATAACACAAAGCTCACTATCATTAATACATACATACCACCAAATAAACTATTTTCACATACACATATATTCGAAATTTAAAAAAAAGCAACTGGACCCATTCTATGGTTGGGCAACGTAAATGCCTGGAGTCCTCTGTGGGGCTCATCATCTGTTAATGACAGAGGCACTGTTATTGAAGACTCTTTGTTATCGACTGATATGGATGTACTAAACGATGAAAGGCCCACTCTCTTTTCTACGCATCATACTTTCACGCACGTCGATATAACGACATGTACGCTAAATCTGGTCCCTCTGAGTACATGGAAAATAATCAATGACCTTCACGGAAGTGAGCATTTTCCTATTGTTACTTAAATAGTATCCACTAAAGAGCACAACAAAAACAAATATAGTCCCAAGTTTTTTACACGCAAAGCAGGTTGGGCTAAATATCAAGAAATGTGCACAAATACCTATATCCACGAAGTACCCGGTGTCAACTAATATTAATAAAGAAGCAACCTCAATAAAGAAAGTTATTTGTACTTCAGCTCACTTTTCCATTCCGCAGACAAAAAACTTCAGCCTGACACGATATAAACCATGGAGGAATAATGATTTACAAAAAATACGAACTCTAAAGCAAAAGAGTTGGCACAAGTACAAATGTACACGAGATGTTCACGATCCTTTAATACACAAAGGCAACAATGTCATTTTCAAACACGAAGCTAAAAAAGCAAAACGTGATGCTTTCGAAGATTTTACTTCTAACATTAACCGGCAAAGCAGCACAAAAAAATTTGGCAGGACTTAGGGGGCCTATCGGGTATTGGTAAATCACACGCAATAACCTGTATAAATACTCGAAACGGTAAATATACCGACCCTAGTAGTATAGCGAACGAATTTGCAAAATATTGGAGCTCCTACTCTAAACATTCCAACTTTCCGTATGAATTTATAGAAAAATAGAATAGCATTACTAACCGACTTTATGAGCCTGAGGAAAAACTAAGTATCTCTGCAAAATATCTGGAATCTGATATCACTAGTGACGAGTTTGAGAGAGCCGTCGCCAACTCTAAGGGAAAAACCCCACGCCTTCATAAGATATCATACCCTTTGTTGAAAAACTGTCCTTCTCCCTTTAAAAAAAGGAGAGTAAACTTGTACCACGAAATTTTTTCGCAAGGTAATTACCCACAGAATTGGAACGTAGCAGACGCAATACCAATAGCTAAACCTCTCAAACCACAGGTGGAAATTAGCAGATACCGTCCCATATCTTTATTACCCTGCTTAGGAAAGATATTAGAAAAAATTGTAGCCCAAAGGATTATGTGGTTTTCAGAAAAAACTAAGTCAATTAGCGCCAACAAAGTAACATTCAAAAAAGGGAATGGACCTTTAGATGCTCTGCTATATTGCGAACACTCCACGGCAACCGCAATCGCCAATGAGGGGCATTTAACAGCTCTAAGTCTAGATTTCGAGAAGACATACGTTCGTATCGGTGCACACATCGTCCTACAAGAACTACCGAACTGCATAGTAGGCCCTAAAATTTACAACTTTGCTAAAACTTTCTTGAGCAATAGAAAATTCCGATATCAGTCCCAATATTTATGATCGCTTTCAATAAACTTAGAAAAATTATATCCCAGTTCCCAGTAGAACATTGCATTTATTCAGATGACTTTCTGATTTTTTTAAGAAGATTCGATCTGACGCAAGTCAAAAGTAATTTTACAGAAGTCTTAAATAAAATTTCTGAATGGTCTCTCACATCGGGAGCCAACATATTATTTCAAAACACTTCACATATTTGCTACAAAAAATCATTAGATGGATTTAATTTAAGATACAATATTAAAATACCAAATTAATAGGTATCACTTTTGACTCCAAGTTTAAGTTTAAGCAGCATTGATTAGCTTTAAAAGAAGTGATTTGATAAACTAAGTATTGTTCAGTTCCTCTCATCGCAAAGATCAAATATTCATCCTAATATCCTAACCAACACAACTAAGGCTCTACTACTATCGGCCATTGATTACGGTCTTCCAATATATAGCACCGCGCTGGAAACTCATTATAAAAACTTTACGCGCCATACCATTCGGCTATCAGACGCAGCATCAGAGCTTCTCCCACGTTAAATACAAAGAATGTACTTGCAGAAACTGGCATGCCACATATCCAAGAAAGGCCCGAATTGAGCACATTACGACTTTAGGTATCAGCCGTCTTTTTTATACCCATAATCCCACATTACACAACACAGAAAACGTTAATGTATAGATAAGTCTCAATGACAGGAACGCATGGAATTTTGAGGGGTACTTGTTTTACGCACGGAGTTCACCACAGACATGTTTTCCACCGAAAATGAACAGAAATATACTCAACTGGTTAAATTAAACAGCAGTTGAGTAAAATTCGTTTGTATGAAGGAAGAAAGAATGTTAACACTGTAGGCTAGCTAAAGGAACTTTATCATAGAAAACAAATATGCTAAGATCAATAGTGACTTAGAAAGAGCAAATCATCCAAAAATATGTATGTATGTACACATACTATGTCTGTCAAAGGCATCTTCTGTAAAACCTTGTTTTCCCTGCAACCAAATCAAATCATTCATAGACAATTAATTCATTACCAGGCACACAGAAATATGGCGAATGCAAATTTAAATATGTGAATGTATATGCACATGCACATATATATATACATATATCCTGTGTGTATGTGCCCTTGCGACAGCAAAAAATATTACGGTAAAACTTCCCAAGAAATCCAGCGCGAATTCATAGGCATTGCATTGTAACAGGTGGCGCTAAAGTAATCCTCCTATCAGAAAATGCTATAAATTTTGCGATTGGCCCCTAATGTCAGTTCTGTTTTGACATTTGTGTAGTAAACACATGCAAAATACACGTTATTAAACAATGTTACGCTACACTGCTCCAGAACGCGGAATATTACTGACTATTTATTTGACCAATAATCGGTCGGTGACTTTGGCACAACGTGAATTTCGTCGCAGATTTCCTCGCCGTCCAACGCCTACTGGTGAAACACTGCGACGTTGACCCACTCGCCTCGAAGAGACTGGCACAACACGAGATGCTGCCAGGCGTGGCAGACCCGGAGTAGCCGTTCTGCAGAGAATATTGCTGCTGTAACCGAGGATGTCATGGAAGCGCCATCGGCATCGACCAGACGACTTGCCACGCAAATGGGTATCAGTCGACGGTCTTTACAGCGAATTTTGGCACAAGATTTGAAGATGTTTCCGTCCAAAGTCCAGACGGTCCATCAGCTGTTAACTGTTGACCGCCAATCGCGTCTAACATACGCTCAAGCCATCCTTAATCACCACCAAGAGGAAGATGATTTCTCATCAAAAATTATCATGAGTGATGAGGCCCATTTCCATCTTAGCGGATACGTAAATAAGCAAAATTTACGCTTCTGGGGCACTGGAAATCCGCATGTAACCCACGAAGAGCCATTACACCCGCTCAAAGTCACTGTATGGTGTGCTGTTTTCGCTGGAGGAGTCATCGGACCTTTTTCTTCGAAGACGTCGCGGGCCAAACGGTTACTGTGAGTGGTGAGCGCTACAGAGCAATGATCGACGAGTTCTTTTTGCCGCAACTTGATGAATTGGGATTGGAAAACATGTGGTTCCAACAGGACGGTGCAACGGCACACACTGCACGTGCCACAACCGATATGCTGAGGGATGCATTTCCTGGGCGCCTAATCTCCCGTTTTGGCGATTTGCACTGGCCAGCAAGATCGCCTGATTTGACCGCTCCAGACTTCTTTTTGTGGGGCTTTTTGAAGTCGCGGGTTTATGTCAACAAGCCTCAGCTCTTGCAGCTCTTAAAGACAATATCCGTCAAGAATGTGAGGACCTATCGCCGGAAAGTGGTCAAAGTGATGGAAAATGCCATAAAAAGGGCTAAAATGGCAATCAACTGTGGCGGCGGCCATTTATATGACATCATATTCTCGACTTGATGTAAAAAAAATTAAAAGACCAAACAAAAATAATCCACAAGAAGAATCAAAGTTTTTCATTTTTTTTTAAATTACAGCCAAAAAATATCGCAAGGTTACTTTTGCGCCACCTGTTATGTACAGTAACCTTCAAATATGTACTGGAAGCTTTCAGAGTAAGTTTCAAACCTTGCCCTTGATACACAGCAGCTGCGGTTGTCGAGCATTTAGAAGACATATTTACATACATATATGGGTGCAAACATATATACAGAGCCGCGGCCACTCGACATGACAGAAATTCAAGATTCCTCAAATATTTATACGCGAAATATTCCAATATTGTTTATTTTCAAATGGTCGAGCGAATTGGCATATGGGCGGCTCGTTTTATGAATGAAAGTACTTTGCTCGTAGAAATATGATCACGAATTTATCAATGAATTTTTTGATGATGAGTTTTTGTTAAAACTTTTCAGCGCCGCCGCGACTATTTTAGGCTGTTCAGCACCACGGCAACTATTTAGAATGATGGCCGCTACGGCTGCGCTCATTAATGCATTTTGTTCTTGTATTCGCTAGGCATAGAATTTTAACTTTGAACGACATACGCATTTACAGGAATAAAGTAAGTGACCCGTGTGTGCGGTTGTATGCATATGTGTATTATGCATATTAATAAGCAGTTTTTTGCTGGAAGTTAAGAACACAAATATGTACGTACATAGGCTAGGGCATCAAGTGTGCATGCGCACATACAAATATGTATGTAGATGCATATGCAGAAGAGAATAGACTAACAAATGGCAGGAATTCGATTATTCGGATATTTACTCCCTAGCTATAAGAAATATGATAAGGCGATTCTCGTGAGGTAGGTCTTGTTGCTTCAGGGCATACATATGCGTGCAAAACTATATTTATTAAAGATGCAATAGAACTTAGTTGTACCATAGGTGCAAATACGTTTCTTTAAAGTTTTCTTTTATTTATTTTAAATTTCAAAGTTTTATACTATCTAGAAAATGCATACATATATTATTCCCTGTAATAAAATGTAAATTGAAAAAAATTTCGTTTGCCAAAGGAACAAATAAATACATATTCAAATGTCAATATGATAAGGCGATGCGTTGTGAGATAGATCATGATTCCTGCAGTTTACGTTCTCTAAATTCATAGAGAAGGCGCAGCCCGGGCCCGTTTCTCATTTTGGGCTCTAACAAAACACGGGTAAGAAATTCAACTCAGAAATTACTCCACCACAAGTTAACAGTAGGAAATTAATTAATATGGCTGCCGGAGAGAAATGAGAGGGAGAGAGTGACACGCAAGTGTGAAAACATGTAGTTTACATTATCTGACATTTGCTTGCGTACAGAATAATATAGATTTGTTCATTTGATGTGCCCATATGATTTGTACGCATGTTTACAGATTTGTTCTGTTTGGTTTTTTTTATGAAAATTGCGCGAAATTGTATGTATGCATGGCTATATATATTAGCATATGACATATTTATGTATTTTAGGTTGAAAATTGTATGTATGCTTGTTTACACATATAGATATATTAGCATATGACATATGTATGTGTATTAGGTTTTACTTAAAATTCTGCAAGCATATCAAAATAATAATCCTCATAGAGAAATGATTCAGGCACACAGGAAGATGGCATATTGTCATATAGTTAAATAGTTACATTTAAAGTTAGTCTAAGGTAGTGTTAATAACAAAAGAAACAACAACTGTTAAATATTAAAAATGAAGAGAATAATTAATAAGTAAATAGGAAGCGAGAGCATTTTTTTTTTAGTCGGGACAACTAGCAAGTGTAGCACTCAGACATTAATTGAGTCCATTGTACTACACTTAGATTCAGTTTTAATTTTCTTTAAATCTACCCGATCTCCGAAGAAATCTGAGTAGGTCTTGTGGTGCCAAGGAGCCAAGATGCCCAACCTTTCCATGTGCTTTGCCCACAGAAAGTGGCCCGTCATCAGTCCAACCAGCCGTCTACACTCCCCTCTGCCTAATGACAGAAGGGTTTGCGACAGTCGATCGGACATGACAGGTAACATCAGATACATATAGATCTGCCTCTCCATCGGTTTTCCACAACAAAGCTCATCGCTTCTTGAACTGCATACACCTCCGCTTGAAACACAGATGCATGTATTCCAAGAGAAAAGTGCAGTTTTGTCCCGCTGGATTCCACGTAGACCCCCGAGCCGGAGCCATGCTCGGTCCTGGAGCCATCCGTAAAAATGCGAAAACAGTGTTTGCCGGGCTCATTTTCGGAGTCTTCCCACAACTGAGCCTCTGGTAGCACAACACTGTATCTCTTTTCAAGTACGACTCTTGATGGCATGGAGTCAAGGGGCATGGAGAGAATCGTTGGATCGATGTCCATGCCTTCTCTGTGTTCCAATGCCGGACAAGGGCCGTACCAGTTTCCATTGTGTTTCAGTCTGCAGATGGCCTTCAAGGCCTCTCCTTGGATGAAAGCATCAAGTGGTGGTAAACCAATCAGAGCATCTAGTGCCGGGCCTGAAGTAGTCGGAAAAGCTCCGGTACAACAGATGGCCACAGTGCGTTTTAGTCTCGATAAGGTTCTCCTGACTCCCACTACAGAGAGTCTACTCATCCAGACCACTGATGCATAGGTGATAATGGGTCTTATCATAGCCGTGTAGATCCATAGGACCTTGCTAGGAGAGAGACCCCACGTTTTCCCAAAGACACCTTTGCACTGCCAGAAAGCTGTCAGTGCTTTGGATGCCTTTGTTTCAACGTGTGATTTCCATAGGAGCTTACTATCGAGGATTACTCCAAAATATTTAATTTCCTTGGATAGCTGGATTGTGACTTTTAGCTTTGGCAGAACGAGTCCATCAAGCTTCCTCCTTCTGGTAAAGAGGACAATACCTGTCTTGGCGGGATTTGCCGATAGCCCATTCGCACAGCACCAAGTGTCAATCCGATCCAGAGATTTCTGCACTTTCCTGCAGATGTTCATAAGCGAAGGGCCTGTTACCAAACAAGCAACATCGTCCGCATATGCTTGTGCGTAGACTCCCGAATCGTTTAAGGTGGGGAGTAGAGGATCGATTACCATGTACCAGAGCAATGGAGACAGCACACCGCCTTGGGGGCAGCCTCTATTAGCCCCAGATGACACCAACAGATCTTGCTTTGCTCGCACCGAAACGATTCTTTGGGCCAGCATCGAACGAATCCAATTTACTAGCACCCGGTCTACGCCGTGCCTACTAGCAGAGTTACACATACTATCAAAAGTGGCATTATCAAACGCCCCCTCTATGTCTAAAAAGATGCCCATAGCGTAGTCCCTCCTGTCGATGGCCAGCTCTACCCTAGCAACAAGGTTTTGCAGTGCCGACTCGCAGGATTTTCCACTCTGATAGGCATGCTGAAATAGAGACAGAGGGTGAGCCTTCAGCGACTTCTGACGTATGCGCAGTTCCACCAGTCGTTCGAGACTTTTCAGCATGCAAGAGGTCATGCTGATGGGTCTAAGGCTTTTGGGGCTGGTGTAGTCGTCTTTTCTAACCTTTGGGATGAAAGCGACCCTCACCATCCTCCAAGAGCGTGGTATGTAAGCGAGTGCCAGGCATGCCGAGAAGATTTTCTTCAGGGCTGCTGTCACGAACTCTGCACCCTCCTTCAACATGGCAGGATATATGCCATCTGGTCCGGGCGACTTGTAGCCGCCAAAAGATTTGATGGCAAATCGAATGGCGGCCTCATTCACCACAGATCTGGCAACGAACCAGTCATGCCGAGAAGGTGTAACAGCTCTGACAACTGCCTCTATCAATAAGGGCTGTTGCCGGCTGATGCTTATCTGATTACCAGGAAAGTGAGATTCCATCAGCAAGCTGAGTGTCTCACTTTTCCGCTCCGTGAAGGAGCCATTAGATTTCCTAAGTGACCCCAGCTTTGCAGCTGGGTCCCTTTTCAGGATCCTAACCAATTTCGCCGTGTCACTCAGAGATTCAATACAGCTGCAGAATTCCCTAAATGAGGCTCTTTTCGATTCCCGAATGAGCCTCTTATAGTTCTTCTGAACATCACGGTATCGCTCCCAGTCCTCTGCAAGGTTAGTCTTGAGGGCCCGGTTTATAAGTTTTCTCGACTCACGCCTCAGCATCTGGAGCTCTCGATTCCACCAAGGAACGGGAGTCCGGTTAGGGAGAGGTCGAATTGGACAGCCTGACTCAAAACATTCGGTTAGGGCAGCGTTGAGCTTCTCAACAGCCGCCTCAATGGCCTGTTCTTTTCGAGCTCTTGGTGGCGTAACGTCAAGGTCCCGCAACGCCTCCCTAAATTTCTGCCAGTCTATTTTTCTTGGGTTTCTAGAGGGCAATGGCATTTGTGCCTCCTCGCCACACTGAAACTCAATGTACCTGTGGTCCGAGCACGAATCTTCGGCAAGGACTCTCCAGTTCTTGATTGACCACCCAAGTTTTGAGTTTGATAGGGTTAGATCAATCACCTCCTGCCTTCTAGCTGTTACAAACGTTGGCTGTGAGCCCTTGTTATGTATGTCTAGGCAGGAGGACGCGATAAATTCGAATAGTCGAGAGCCTCGTCCATTGCACTTGCTGCTGCCCCAGATTGTATGCTGGGCATTAGCATCGCAACATAGGATGAGGCCCAGACTGCGCCGCTCACAGAACCTCACGAGACTAGTGGCCTTCCCGGGTGGTGGCCCTTCCAGAGCATCGTAAGGAAAATAAGCAGATGCAATCACAAACTTCGACCATCCGCGTCTACCTCTGTAACACACCTCAGCCGCTACCAGGTCTTGGCAACAGAATTGCTCAAGACCCGTCACAGTGAGATGGGATGATACTATAAGACCGGTCCTAGGTCTACTGGAACTCCTGTCATATAATAACGTGGCCCCTTTCAGCGCACTTAAGCCACAGAGACGGCCCCTAAAGACCCAGGGCTCTTGCAGTGCTGTTATGTGGGGTAATGTGTGCAGCTGGGAAAGCCTTCTACTTAGTAGTGCAGTAGCGGCTTTGGAATGCTGCAAGTTAATTTGCGTCACCGTCAAAGGACGGTAGCTACAGGAACCGTCCGAGCCAATCATTTCGGAAAGACATGGAAGCTGGCCGTCCCAAAGAAGAGACTCAGACGGTTCCCGTACCGTGAGCCCATGACATCAACACTGGCCTCATCCACTCGCACCACAAGAGCAGCCCCTGCCTTTCCTTCCCGGTTTTTGCTCTTGGTGTACGAGACGACTCGCCAAAGCCTCGTGTTGATGCCCGGATTTTGGGCACGTAAACAGGATAGGGCATCCGCCGTAGACAGGTCGCTGTAGACTGCGAAGCGAGTGGTCCCCATGGGGGGCACGTTATTGACCACGGTCCTGATCCACTCGAAGTTGGCCAGAGACGCGCACGTCACCTTTATGGTGCCGTCCTTTGTCTCATAGCCCTTCGCGTTGGCTTCAGGACCGGAGGCAATAACCTAACGCATCAGTTGACTTTTGCAGTATTTGATTTCTGCATCCGTCAGCTGATGGTCAGGCCCCAGTTTTCCAATTACAGCCACAGGTCGTGGGCCAGGAGCCTTCTCGCTATAGGATGGCTTGGCTGCACCCTTGGATGTGCTTGGGCGAAGGTCCAGCTCCCGATCCTCCACTGACGAAGATTTCGCCGGGCAGACAGCTGTGCTGGACATTTTGTCGAGGCGCCGATAGGGACGTGGCTCAGCAGAACCTTTTCCCGCCACATTGACTGGCGCCAAAATCGCGCTCGTGCCTTGGGGGGTCGTGGCTCGGCCATTGGCGGCAACCGCAGGGCAGGGAGGTGTGCTGCTTTCAGCCACCGTCTTTCTCCGCTTACCTCGAGGGCGAGACAACTTGGGAGTGCCCGTGCCCACCGAGGATTCGGTAGCTTCCGTGGGTGTCACTTCCGCTGACCGAGGTCTTTTGGAAGACACAGACGCAGAAGGGCCGGCAGAGCCACATGAGGATTTCTCCCGCATGAGCCTTGCCCGCCGCTTTCTTCTCTTCCTCCTTGCCACGCTCTTCGATTTCCCGGCTTCTTTGGGAGGTCGTGCAGCCACCGAAGAGACCTCACAACTCAGGCCCTCCGAAGCAGGGAAACGTTTCTCGGACTCTGAAGGAGAGGAGATTGCGATAGCAACCCCCGTCTCCTCCAGGATGCGCTCCCGCTCATAAAGCTGAGAGACTTGGGTAATGGTTGGGGCCTTCAGAATCCATGCCCCTGGAGGATTCCACCTGGAGTAATAGATCATTTGTTTTCCATTACCTTTTTTGGTTTTTTTCGGGACTCCTTCCTAGCCAGTTTGGTTCGCGGATGGCACCCTGATTCTATGCCAACTTTGAGTCATCCCACGAGTGTTGAACCCACCCCATCAGGGAAGGCCACGCTTGTGCTGCCAGGGCTTCCCTATCCACCACCTGGGACGCGCCCGATGGGAGATCAGGCAACTCCACGCGGGAGCATAGTTAAAAGTTATTAATGTAACTGGATTGAAATAAAGTTTAGTTCTTCAAGTGACATTGAAGAGGTTTGTCTGACTTGGATACTTAATTGGCGACGAGGATGAAGATTTTAAAACCTGCATAACTTGACAAGAGTCATTTGTGTTCAATTTTTTAAATTAAGCGAACATATTTTCAAATGTGAATCAAGATGGTTAAAAAAAAAACAAAAAAAAAGAAATAAACTTGGATGAGATGAAAACAAAAGACAATACAAATAAAAGACATTGAAAAAAATAATAGTAATAAGAAATTATATGAACTGAATACAAATATTCTGAAAATTTAAATGTGGCAATACATTTCAGTTTTCACCAGATTAAAAGTGAAAGCAAATTAGAAATTAACTATTTATACCAAAATTATAAAAAAAAGAATATAGAAAATCATAAAAATAAACGTCAACGTTTTGACCTTTATGAAGGACAGAGAAAACAAAATTTCTCATAAAGCGGAATTTATTTTGGAAACCGCAATATTTGGACATTTCTAGATATCTCCTAGTTAAAATTTTGAGCAATTAAATAAATCAGCAGTAACTTCAAAGAGAGTGGAAAAATAAAGCGTTATTAAAAAGAAATACTCTTGTAGGGACAAATTGAAAAAGAAATAGAATCAGTCAAAAACACTGCAGCTTCAAAAACATGTGTGCAATATAAAACAACAACAAAGCATCCATTAATTTTAAAGAGCATACGATCATATATCGCCGATAACAATATTTCAAAACAATACTCCTTCTTTCTTACGACCATATGTATGCGCTAGTGAGTGAGCTTGAATAAGCAGCGAAGCAGTGAAGCCGATTTAGCAACAGCGTTAGCGGAAGCGGAAGAGACAAATCAACAAACAAGTAGCAGCGTACGCATAAGAAGCGGACTCTCAACGTGGACTAGTGGAGCAGAAAAGCAAACAGAGCGAACATATTTCTCTTTTGCTTTTGAGTCTATTCAAACTCATACTACCTGGATATTATTAATTTTTTGCAACAACAAACATAATGGATGCTTTAACCATAAGTAGGTTCAATATAATACATATTGACATGTATAAAGAACATTGAAAGTTTTGATGGCAATGATGCAAATCAATTGCCAGATTTTATAAGCCAAATAGAAAATATTGTACCATCACTTGTCGAATTTGATAGTAATAACAAAAATATAATATTCGGTTACATAAAAAACAAATGTGTAGGTAGAACGAGAGAAGCGATTCATAGATACTCGAATGTGAATGATTGGCCCGTTTTAAAGGAAATATTGGTTAAAAATTTTGGCAAAAAAGAGGTTGTCTGTAAAGTCGGTTTACTGACGATAGTTTAACGTGATAACGTCATAAGAAAATACTGATTGAATGGTTGCATTTTCAAAAGAAAATTTTAATTTTACTTGTTTGATAGATATTTTGTATGGATATAGAGAATGAGTTAACATTAACATAACATAATATACTTAAACATAACATAACATAACATAACATAACATAACATAACACAACACAACACAACACAACACAACACAACATAACATAACATAACATAACATAACATAACATAACATAACATAACATAACATAACATAACATAACATAACATACCATAACATAACATAACATAACATAACATAACATAACATAACATAACATAACATAACATAACATAACATAACATAACATAACATAACATAACATAACATAACATAACATAACATAACATAACATAACATAACACAACACAACACAACATAACATAACATAACATAACATAACATAACATAACATAACATAACATAACATAACATAACATAACATAACATAACATAACATAACATAACACAACACAACACAACACAACACAACACAACACAACATAACATAACATAACATAACATAACATAACATAACATAACATAACATAACATAACATAACATAACATAACATAACATAACATAACATAACATAACATAACATAACATAACATAACATAACATAACATAACATAACACAACACAACACAACACAACACAACACAACATAACATAACATAACATAACATAACATAACATAACATAACATTACATTACATAACATAACATAACATAACATAACATAACATAACATTACATTACATAACATTACATTACATAACATAACATAACATAACATAACAAATTACCCCGTATTAAAGCACTTATCAACAGCTTTCATTTGATACCCATATTGTACATACACAACCAAAGGTTACCCGGGTCCACGTTTTGACCTATATCTCGAGACCCCAGTCACGGAGCGGCATGAAAAATACTCTGTACTAAAGCATTCACCAACAGCTTCAATTTGATATCCATATTGTACAAACACATTCTAGGGTCCACGTTTTGGTCTCTATCTCGAGACCCTAGTCACGAAGCAGCATGAAAAATACTCTGGACTAAAGCATTCACCAACAGCTTCCATTTGATACCCATATTGTACATACACATCCGAAGGTTACCCGGGTCCACGTTTTGACCTATATCTCGAGCCCTATTTCCAAAATAAAATATAATCCATGTTACTCGTGGATGATGTAGCTTTCGAATGGTGAAAGAATTTTTAAAATCGGTCCAGTAGTTTTGAGCCTATTCATTACAAACAAACAAAGTTTTCCTCTTTATAATATTAGTATAGACAACATATCTTATAAGGTATATGGTAAATATTATATTACCATACATTTTTTCCTTCATATATAATAAAAAAATAAATAATTATAACATTAAAACAACAGGTATTATTAACAAACTTGGTTTTATTTTAAATTCTTCAAGTGAATCAAATACAAATACGTGAATTTATATATGTACATATGCGCATATACATACATATATACGCTCACTTAAGTAGGAGAGAGCAAGATGTCGAACGTTGCCGTTCGTTTGCTTTGTTTGCTTTGTCGTTCGTTCCGCCCTTTCGCTTGCAGTTCATTCAATGCAATGAGCAAGGTAACGGCAATGAGCAAGGTAACACTAATATGAGCAAGGTAACACTAATATGAGCAAGGTAACACTAATGAGCAAGGTAACTACATATGAGCAAGGTAACGACACATTTTTTCGTGCGTGCAGCCTGTTAAATCGAATTATAAGACGTTATCACGTCAAAAGAGACTAGTAATGATTTGATGGATGATTTAAAAACGTATAGGCTACGTGGAACAATTGAAGAATATTTTTTTGAAATAAATAAGTTAGCAAATAAAATACATAATCGAAATTTAACACATGGTGAGAAAACTTATACAACGGAAGAAGTTAATAGAATTTCGCTCAAAACATTTAGAGAACATTTACCCGAGCCTACGCGTACATTAATTTTTGCCAGAAATCGTAATAACTTAGAAGATGCTTACAAAATAATACTAGATGCCAGACATCAAAATTACACTCAATTTGGACCTCCGCGAAATGGTAGCTTTAATACAGATGCTTTCCATTTCAATTCAACCGGGCTATTCGGGTCATGTTCTTCGATTTCGATGTAACTTAAATATGTTGCTCTCTGGTCGAAATAATGAGACACGTATTTTTTTGTTCGCCCGAAAAAAATTTTTTTCAAGAGTTATCGGCAATTTTGTTTTTCGCCTCAAACTCGATTTTTTTTAATTATATAAGAAAAAATTTTTTTTAAATGCCCATAACTTAGTCAAAAATTAACCGATTTTAATAATTCTAGGTTCAAAATGATCGTAATTACTTGCACAAGCGACTTCATGTAGAAACAATTGCAAAAAAGTAGTTGAAAATTTTTTATTTAGCAAAAAAGAAAAAAAATTTAAATTTTTTCAAAATTCAATATTTCAAAAAGTGTATTTTTTTTTTTTTATAACTTTTTCCAAATCAAAAAAACATCTCAAACTTTAATTGAGCTGCATGCCTAGTAGCTAAAATGAGTTGTTTTTGAGTAATGAATTTTTGAGTAAACACCCTGTTTCGCACTTTTTGTTTTTTGCAAAATAAAAAATTTTCAACTACTTTTTTGCAACTATTTCTAAATGAAGTCGCTCGTGTAAGTAATTACGATTATTTTGAACCCAGAATCATTCAAATCGGCTTATTTTTGACTAAGTTATGAGCAATTAAAAAAAATTTTCTTATATAGATTCTTTCCATTTCAATTCAAAAGGGCTATTCGGGACATGTTCTTCGATTTCGATGTAACTCAAATATGTTGCTCTCTGGTCAAAATAATGAGACACGTATTTTTTTTTCGCCCGAAAAAAATTTTTTTCAAGAGTTATCGGCAATTTTGTTTTTCGCCTCAAACTCGATTTTTTTTAATTATATAAGAAAAAAGTTTTTTTAAATGCCCATAACTTAGTCAAAAATTAACCGATTTTAATAATTTTGGGTTCAAAATGATCGTCATTACTTACACGAGTGATTTCATGTAGAAATAGTTGCAAAAAAGTAGTTGAAAATTTTTTATTTTGCAAAAAACAAAAAGTGCGAAACAGGGTGTTTACTCAAAAATTCATTACTCAAAAACAACTCATTTTAGCTACTAGGCATGCAGCTCAATTAAAGTTTGAGATGTTTTTTTGATTTGGAAAAAGTTATAAAAAAAAAAAATACACTTTTTGAAATATTGAATTTTGAAAAAATTTAAATTTTTTTTCTTTTTTGCTAAATAAAAAATTTTCAACTACTTTTTTGCAATTGTTTCTACATGAAGTCGCTTGTGTAAGTAATTACGATCATTTTGAACCCAGAATTATTAAAATCGGTTCATTTTTGACTAAGTTATGGGCATTTAAAAAAAATTTTTTCTTATATAATTAAAAAAAATCGAGTTTGAGGTGAAAAGCAAAATTGCCGATAACTCTTGAAAAAAATTTTTTTCGGGCGAACAAAAAAATACGTGTCTCATTATTTTGACCAGAGAGCAACATATTTAAGGTTCATCGAAATCGAAGAACATGACCCGAATAGCCCGGTTGAATTGAAATGGAAAGCATCTACAGTAAAAAGAAATTTTAGTAACGATTATAAAAATACTAAGCCATTTATTAGAAATGAAAAGGACAATTTTCAAAGTATGTATCGAAATGAAAATGAGACTTTTCTTAGGAATAATGATTCATACCTATAACAGTTTAAAAAAAGCAATAACGCTCCATTTGATAACCAACAGCAATTTCAAGCCAACTGCTCCCGCTTTAATCGTAATATGTACCATTATTCCAATAATTCAAACAGAACTAGGCAGACAAATTACACACAAAACGAAAATAGGAAGTATAATAACAATACAAATCGAACCTATGGATATTGGTAGTTCGAGTGTAAATTTTCCAAATGCAGTAGAGCAAAATTACCCCATATAACAATAAGTAACCCCAACAGAAAATTGAAATTTGTTATTGACACTGGTGCTGAGTTCAGCCTAATTAATACTAATATTTGTCCCCCTAAATGGAAACGAGATGTGAATGTATTAGCAAAAGCTCTGGGTAGAGAAACACTGCTAACGAAACTTTGTAAATTCCCAATATTTAAGGAATTTAATTTTGAAGGTTACTATTGCGAATTTTTAGAGTGCAATTTTAATAAAAATTTTGATGGATTAATTGGTAGTAACATTTTAAAAGATTAAGGCTGCATAATTGATTTTCCTAATAGGCAGTTAATTACTAAAAATGATATAATAACTTTAGTTTTATCTGAAGAAGTAGAGTTGTTAAGCAAAAAATCGAAAAAAGTATCAACTGAAAATTTTGCTAATGAAATTGTTAAGAACTATCGTGTAAGTAAATCTAAGCCAAAGTACAAAAAAGTTGCAAACTATGTTCAAGAAGGGAACTATTCAATATCCAAAGATGAGAATAAAAAAAAAAAATATACAAAACACAAGTGAAAAGAAAGCACCTATATTCTCATTAAAAGTATGTATTTTTTTTTATTAGGCAGGGACTGCCTAATCTGGTGGAGGTGTCATATAGTTACATAGTTACATTTAAGGTTAGTCTAAGGTAATGTTAATAACAAAAGAAACAGCAACTGTTAAATACTAAAAATAAAGAGGATAATTAATAAGTAAATAGAAAGTAAGAGCATAGTTATAAGTTATTAATGTAACTGGATTGAAATAAAGTTTAGTTCTTGAAGTGACATTGAAGAGGTTTGTCTGACTTGGATACTTAACTATATGCAAATGCAAATATGTGAATTTACATACTTAAAGTAATATACTAATTAACTTTTTACCTACTATCAGAGAACATAAAATAATTGTTTCGAGATTTTCTCTTAGTATTGAAATGTCCGACACAGAACTTTTTTGTAACCTACTTGTGCTGCTTTCTGCAACTTCATGCGCGCACTTAACGAGCATTTAGAAGACATATTTACATATATACATATATTGATGCATACGTATGTATGTACGGAGCCGTGACCATTCAACATGACAAAAATTGAAGATTTACCAAATATTGGCAAATAATTCAATGCGAAATATTCCAATATTGACTATTTTCGAATGGTCGCGAAAATTGGCAAGCACTTTGCTCGTAGAAATGTGAGCTCGAACTTATCAATAAATTTATTTTTGTTGTGCTTTTTATATTTGAAACTGTTCAACGCCGTCGCGGGTAAATAATCATGGCCGCTACACCTGCGCCTATGAATGTAGTTCTTGTAGTCGCTAGACTTAGAATTTTGGCATTTGAGGCATAAAGTGAGTGTGTGGGGTTATATAGGGGTTTTCAGTAAGAGCGCTTCAACTTTTGAACTTTTTTGAATAAAACACAAACGGTTTCACTTTTTTAACTAATTTTTTTTATTATCGAGTTTGAACATATACATTTAAGTATAAAACTCGATTTCTTTTGCATGACCACCGCGTGCACGTTTTACGAAGTCGAATCGTTGAACCCAATTTTCGACCACTCTTTTGCATAAATCGGCCGAAATTCCAGCAATTTCGCGTTCAATATTGGCTCTGAGCTCACAAATCGTCGCCGGCTTGTTACTGTAGACCAATGACTTCACATAACCCCAAAACGGGACGACTTGTTAAATGGACCGTAAAATGGTCGTAATGCTCTTAAAGTAGCAGCAACAGACGATTATTTTCATAAAAAATTTGCACGATTTGCAATCGTTGCTCAAGTGTGTAGCATTCCAAGATGAAATGTATACTAATGAAGTTTATAAATGACAAGCGAAAAATAAAAAATATTTCGTCGTTCGCCCTCCCTATCGGAAAAAAGTTGAAGCGCACCTATTGAATAACCCTATATAAGTTAATTCCAATGATTAATTTTTATTTAAAAAAATAAAATATCTTTAGTCCGAAGATGTGGTTCTTCATTTGAACATTTTATTGGAACCGATCTAATTAATTAATTTTACAGTAATGAAACTTAAGAGCTAAAGTGCAACTCAGCAATTTATTTTTTGTTTTTTCTTATTTCATATTTTTCAACTATTTTACAACAACCAGCTTTTAATACCAATTCCTTAGAATTGGTACAATTTGTATTGTTAAGCCTGTGAGATTTAATTATTATTAATTCATTAATAACTTCCGTCGACTGGTAAACAATTCCCCAGAATCGACACAACTTCCGTCAACTGGCAAGCATTTCTTCAGAATTGACACAATTTATTTGTTGAGCTTGTAAAAAATAAGTAGTATTAATTTAGCAATAACTCCCGTTAACTCTTCCACCCTTAAATGCGTTCGCCCACGAGCGCTCTAAAAGTAGGGTAGATTATGTAATCTTGATGTTGATGTTGGACTAATATCTTTTGGGGCTGGTATCTCTGTTTCGGGATTCACGATTACTATGGTTAATAATTTTTTATTTTTTTGCTTTCCTAATAGCCAAAAGTTGTAAACTAAGTGTAAAAGGAAAAGCAATAAAGATAGTAGCATTACCCATATTTCTCTTCGTATTCTATGAATTATTTTTATGTTCTTTAAATGTAGTTCTTGAAGTGACTCTAGAGATAATAGGTTAAGTCTCTTCTCTTCTATTGGAGATTCTTGTATTATGGCGGGTATAGGCGTCATATAAGATGCTTCCAGATTCTCATATACTTTTTCGTTGATTTTTATTATAGTGTTGTCAAATCTTATAAGGAAGGTTCCACTTGGATCATATCTCATGGATTCTGTTCTTGTAGTTTCGTTTATATTATTGAGAAGACCAAGTCCTTCTGATATTTCTTCAATGCGTTGAACATGGTGAATATTACTGGTTGTGCAAGTTGGTCTTTGATTAGTCATGATATTTTTAAAACATTTATCTTTACTTAGATTTATAATTCGATTTCTTTTACAAATTTCAATTTTATTATATTTTAAGCAATTATTATTTATTGCATATATTTCGTTTTCACTTACAAACATTTCTTTAAAAGTTAAATTTACAATAGAATCAGTTTTAATAATTGGTTTTACAATAATCTTTATATATAAAAATGAAATGATGTTCGTTTGTACGCAATTTTTTGGGCCGAAACGAGGCCATTTTTATTCGGTCTTTTTTTCATATTATAGGGATCCACTAGGGGAAGGTTTTTAGAAAAAAAAAAATTTTTTTTTTAATATTTTCTTCATATAAAAAAAGAAAAAATCAAAATATTGTACAAAACAAAAGTTGCTCGATTCTTAGATTATAGTAAGTTTCGAATCGACATTCATTTTATGTGTACAACTTTTTTTGAATTTTTCGTTATTGTGAAACGATTTGTGTCGTGTTGTAATTAAAGAGTCGAATACAGAAATTTCAATGATTCGAATGAAAATATTGTTTCAATTCAATTGAGCAATGCTTTCCTTGACCAATTCTATATGGAAATGAATGCGTTTGCAAACGATGTTTTTGGCTATGAACAAATGTTGGAATCGAATGAAAAAGGAAAGAAACGCGAAATGATAAAAAAAATTCTTGGAAAATTTAAAATGAATGGTGCTTCATTGGAAAAATTCAAAGGTAATAAGATTATACACAAGATAAAGTTAGAATTTGAATTTTTAGATTTATTTTGTTTATTTCTCATTTTTTCAGAAGTATACCACACAACAACTCATTCCAACTCTGATTTTGAAATCCTGTTGGAATTGGTGATCGATAATTGTGTCACTATAATGGTCAATGGAAATTTGCGTGTATCAGACCCTGCATATTATTTACCATATCAACTTTTTATGGAACATATGGACCAAATGAACACAAAAAAATAATTTAGTTTTGTTTTGATTTTTTGCAACATTTTGGTTTTCAGTTAATACAATAAAAACAATACTATTTTTTCGTGAACACAAGTGAACACAAAATTCTAAATTTATTACGTTGTTTGTTTAGTATTTTTTTAGAAAACAAGTAAATTTTTTGGTTTTGAGGAAATTTGTTTATTGTTGCTATTTGTGAAGGCGTAGATATTTGTAAGTATTTGACTATAATCCTAAAAGTTTTTTTCAAAGGGGTGTTTTTCAAAAATTATTAAAAAAATTGTTTTCAAAAATTTTGAAGAAATAAAGTAAAATAAAAAAATTTCGAAAGCATGAAATTTTTTCAAAACCAAATTTTCCTCAAAAAGATAAAAGAAATTTCTTCGAAGAGGAGTTTTTCTAAAATTACAAAAAAAAAATTTCAAAAATTTTAAACAAATAAAATAAAATAAAACTTTTTCAAAGGTATGAAATTTTTTCAAAACAAAATTTTCTGAAAACCAAACAAAATTTAAAAAAAAAAATGGTGTTTTCA
The DNA here is from genome assembly GCF_028408465.1 of Anastrepha ludens. Classification (NCBI taxonomy): domain Eukaryota; kingdom Metazoa; phylum Arthropoda; class Insecta; order Diptera; family Tephritidae; genus Anastrepha; species Anastrepha ludens. The sequence goes on from NC_071503.1 coordinate 9,783,248, forward strand.
AAGCATTTCATATTCCACTATTAATAGAGAATACATTTTTTCGAGGGGGTGTTTTTCAAAGCGGCAAAAAATCTTTTTTAACAAATCAATTTAAACTTTTACAAAAGTATGAAATTTTTTCAAGAACAAAATTTTCTCAAAAACGTTAAATTAAAAAAAAAATAGTTTTTTCAAAATACTTAATTTTCAGTATTAACTGAGAAGAAATTTGTTAGAGCGAAGTGTTTTTCAAAACTTAGAAAAACACTTTTTAACCAAAAAAATAAACCTTTTTTCAAAAACAACAGGAATGATAGCATTGCCTAACAATTTCTGCACTTTTGCACAGTCTAAAGAGGCATTGACACAGAGTGTATTTCCAAACATAGTTCAACATTACAACAACCATGATTGGCTCAGCGAAAGAGCAATTTTAGCTGGGAAAAATAAGGACGTCAATGATATAAATTCAGCTATTTTAGATCAAATACCTGGGGACATAGTTGCGTATAAGTCAATGGACACTATTACTGATCAAGATGATGTCGTAAATTATCCAACTGAATTCTTAAACTCACTCGATTTGCCAGGTCTACCACCTCATAATTTACGATTAAAAATTGGAGCACCGATTATTATGCTGTGCAACATTAATGTGCCACGACTTTGCAACGGTATCAGACTCGCTGTGAAGAAGCTAATGGGTAACATTATCGAAGCAACAATTTTGAAAGGGAAGTACAAAGGAGAAGACGTTTTGATACCCAGAATTCCACCTATTCGCCTTGCCTTCGCTATGACAATTAATAAGGCGCAAGGACAGTCTCTACAAATGTGCGGTATTAATTTAATATAGAATACCCAATTTTTTCTCATGGACAATTGTATGTAGCTTGCTCACGAGTAGGCAAACCATCGTCATTATTCATTTACGCGAAAGAATGAAATTGTATGAAAGAATTTGCTTTGTTTCGTATTAATTTTATTCTCTTTCAGCAAATCATTGAATTTTTCGACTAGCGAAGCGGGCGAGGGTACGCTAGTATTATTATATAAAATAGGATTTGTCAAAGGAATTTTAATTATGTATAAGAGGTTTGTGTTATTACTTAATCTATTAACATTTGCCAATTCTAAAGCTTCCTCTATATTGTTAAAGGGCATGTTCTCTTTTTTCAATTTTTCTATAGCAACAGTCATCTCTTCTTTATTTAATAGGAATGAATTTATAATATTATTTTTAGCCCATTGTATGGCATACTTTATATTAACAATTGTTTCTTTTATCAATCTCACTTTATTTTTTAAAATTTCTATTTCTTCATTAATAAATGCATTTGAAAAATCATTTACCAAGTCTGTTGTGTTGTTCAGTCTGTTAGCGAAATCCGTATTTATTATCATTTGCTTCTCAGTATTGTCAGCTATTTTGTTTAGTGTCTTATAAATAAGTTCAGCGTCATCATGGTCGGTATATATGAGTACCTTAGCGCGACCATACAAATAGTTCCTGAGCTGATTTAAAGACCAAATAATGGCCAACATTTCCCTTTCATTGGCCGCATAGTTTCCTTCGGTTTTATTGAGGGATCTTGAAATGAAAGTGATTGGCCTATTTTATTGGCTAAGAACGGCTCCTATAGCGTAGCTAGATGCATCAGTTGTAAGTTCAGAAGTTTTATTAAAATCTGGGAATGTGAAGATCACATCCCTGGATGACAGTATAGCCTTCAGTTTATCAAAAGCTTCTCTTGCAGACATATCGAGTTCTATCTTTTTTTTGCTGGATTGGTTTCGGGACACACGACCCTCTTCCCCTCTTAAAAGGTTTGTCAGAGGCTTTGCTTTTTTAGCATAATCCTTGACAAAACGGCGGTAATAACCGGATGAACCAAGAAAAGATCGAAGGTCTTTCAATGTATTGGGATAGGGAAAATTTACTATGGCTTCTACTTTTTTCGGGTTTGACTGTACCCCTTCCTGGGAAACGACAAATCCTAGAAATTCGACCTTGGTTTTAAAAAACTCACATTTGTCAAGCTGAACTTTCATGTTAGCTTGATGTAAGGTTTGAAAAATCTAATTGATATCACTGCTATGTTGATCCTCACTAGGGCGGAAAATGATTATGTCATCAATGTAGACATAACACCTAACTCCAATATGAGGGCGCAGAATTTCATCCAGTGCACGCTGAAATATTGCCGGTGCATTCTTGAGTCCAAATGGTAACCGAGTGAACTCATATTTGCCATTATTAATGGAGAATGCTGTTTTTTCTATATCCTTTGGCCGTAATGGTATTTCGTGAAAGCCATTTTTCAAATCTTACACTGTAAAATATTTACTTCTTCCCAATTGTGCTAGTACCTCATTAATTTCTGGTAAAGGGTATTTATCCGCTATGGTAATTGCATTTAACTGACGATAGGCGATGACCATACGAAATTTCTTTTCCCCACTAGCGTCTATTTTTTTTTTTGGAGCAATCCACACCGGTGAATTGTATGAGGATTTTGATGGCCTAATAAATCCATCTTCCAATAAAGCCCATAGGATTAGTGTATGTATTAGAGTAAATTGGGTATTCAGTCTTCGTCCGAATTTCTCCTATTATTTTTGTGGTATAAGTTAGTTTTTCGTACGGAGTAGAAAAAAGATTAGCCTAAGTCGATACAGCTTTATTAAGCATGGTTTTTTGTCGTTGTGTCATGTGGTTAGTCCGAATTGAAGTCATATTAATGCTATCTGTTGGAAATTGTTTCAAAAATTTTCTTATCGTTTCCTAATTTCATATAGTTATATTCGGTATAAATTATGGCGTCAAAGGTTTTGAGAGTGTCATTACCAAGGATGCCATGAAAAGTTCTTAGTTCTGGAAGTAAAAAAAACTTAATTGGTACGTCCGTTCTTCCGAATAATCTGGCGTTCGTGTGAAATTTAATGTCTACTTTACCTGCAATGGAATTTGCATAAAAGCTTTTTTTTTTTGGAATGGGATTTTTTACAAGATCTGGTCGTATATATTGTAATTTTTATTCGAGCCCGTATCGATTAGAATTTTAAGGATTTGTCCGTTGTCCCTCTTACACTCAAAATATGGAAGAGTGGACGAATTTAATCTAAAAAATGAATCTCGTCAACGTTGTCATAGTCGTAATCATCTAATGTTTGTTCGTGAGAAATGTCTTCTTTTGGTCCCTGATAAATGTCGTCGGTGTCTTCTCCGTGGTATGGTCAATCTCGGATCTTAAGTGAAAGTTTCTGCTTTGTTTCCGGGCTTCTGTATTCTGTAGTGGTGGTGGTCGTTTGCCAAGGAATCCATTGTTTGAAGGTCTGTTCATGTAATTAATATTTTTCGTCCTAATACTTTGGTCCACGTCCATGGGCTCAGGCCTTGGTGGTGGTTTCGATGCAAAAGGTCTTGGTGGTATATAATTTTGATATTGGTTATATTTAGGAATAGCACCTTGATGCTGATAATTTCTCTGTCCTTGGTTGAACATATCTCTTCCTTGAATTGTATCTGGAATTCTATTAGGTCGAGGTGGCGATGGAATGTATGCCAACTCAGAATGAAAATTATTCTGATTTCGTAAAGCAGATTGATTTCGTGAAGAATAAGAAGGAAGTTGGTGTCGCGAAGAATATAGAGTAGATTGATTCCTTGAAGGAATGGTACTAAAGTTCCTATTTGATCTAAAGTTATGAGCATAATTTTTCCTAAAATTCTGATTCTCTAATTTTAAACATAAATGCAAAGCATTGGGCAAATCTGTAGGTTCCATTATTGCAAGAAGTCTTGGTAAATCGCCTTTTAGGCCTCAAACAAAGGTGTCCAAAACTTTGTCCCTATACGTCTGAGTAAGTAGACACATAGATTCATGTCCTACATCCATTGAACTTATTTTATTTAATATCAAGGATGAATGATTATACACTCTTTGATAAAAATCTTGTATTGTTTCTGCACCTTGAATCAGAGAAGTCATCTGATATTTCAAAGTGCCGACGTCCCTCTTGTCTGCATAATGCATAGTAAGGCAACGTGAGATACTGTCCCAGTTGAGAGGTGTGTTATATGACTCAAGTATAGCGTCAGCATTACCAATGACCTTATTCCTTATAGTATTCAATATGCCAAAATACTTTGGTGTACCCATAAGATGTTGGTATATGCCTAGTATTCTATCAACAGATTTTCTGCAGGAACTGTATTCCCCTGGTTGACCAGAAAACTCCCTAAGACATCTAACGACTTCTGGTATCTTATCCAAGTCACTCAAAGTTTCCCTGTGTTGAGGGTCAATCACTTGATCCTGATTAATTTGAGCAGCAGAAATCCTAGCCTGCTCCTGAAGAGTCTCAGTTATTATCCTCCTAATTTCTTGTTGTAACTCTGCCATATTAACTCCCTGATTCTGTGGTGCATTCAAGACAGATGGCCTAACAAGGTTGTTTGGGTTTGACATTATTAAATTTAACAAGGACCTCACTATGTCCGTCAAAACAAATATTTCCGTAAAAAAATGTTTTTGCAGAACTTCTTTTGTAATAGGACTATGAATAAGTTCGTGCGGTTTTTTCGAAATTTGAAACTTTATTGACGTAAAATGGTTACAAATTTAATATTCAAAATATTGTCCATCGCTTACTACTACTTTTTCCCATCTTTCTGGCAATTCACGGATTCCCTTTGTGAAAAATTCGGTCGGTTTTGCCGCAATCCACGAATCGATCCATTTTTTGACTTCATCGTAATTACGGAAGTGCTGGTCAGCCAGGCCATGTTGCATCGATCGGAAGAGATAGTAATCGGATGGCGCAAGGTCTGGACTATACGGCGGGTGGGGTAGGACATCCCATTTGAGCGTTTCTAAGTATGTTTTGACCACTTGTGCAACATGTGGCCGAGCATTGTCATGTTGCAAAATAACTTTGTCGTGTCTATCGGCGTATTGCGGCCGTTTTTCTCGCAGTGCTCGGCTCAAACGCATCAATTGTCGTCGGTAGACATCCCCCGTAATCGTTTCATTCGGTTTCAGTAGCTCATAATACACAACACCCAGCTGGTCCCACCAGATACACAGCATAACCTTCAGGCCATGAATATTCTGCGCCGACGTCGATGTTGAAGCATGGCCAGGGTATCCATACGTTGCCCGACGTTTTGGATTGTCGTAATGGACCCACTTTTCATCGCCAGTCACAATTCGATGCAAAAAACCCTTTCTTTTGTGCCGTTGAAGCAGTTGTTCGCATGCCATAAAACGGCGTTCAACGTCTCTTGGCTTCAATTCATACGGCACCCAATGGCCTACCTTTCGGATCATTCCCATGGCTTTTAAACGTTTGGAAATGGTTGATTGATCAACTCCCAAAGTTTTTGCAACCTCTTCTTGCGTTTGAGCCGGATCTTGATCGAGCAATTCCTCCAATTCGGTATCCATGAACTTTGGCGGCGCACCCTCGCGTTCTTCGTCTTCCAAGCCAAAATCACCACTTTTAAAGCGTGCAAACCACTTCTGGCACGTTCGCTCAGATAGAGCATGCTCACCATAAACTTCCACCAAGATACGATGACTTTCGGCTGCTTTTTTCTTCATATTAAAATAATGAAGAAGAATTCCCCGCAAAAACACATTATTTGGCACGAAATTCGACATTTTCAAGTGTGGTAAAAATATTGTTGTTTACGCTTCAAATAAAAAACTTATACTGACGTTTGTGCCTTACGACAGTAGCTCTCCAATGAATGTTTGGAAATGTGGATCGATGGAATAATAATCAAGTTACGCCATCTGTTGTAAAACCGCACGAACTTATTCATAGTCCATTAATTTGTATGCAAATGAGTTAAAAGGTTTCTCGAACAGGCACAAATAAACAAAACAACAAAACAAACGAGGCAAACAAACACACAAGAACTTCAATGAAAATAAATTTGTATGCTATCGACTGTAATCTTCTTGTAAATTTCAGTTATAAATTTAAATTTCTTTATTTTTGGGTAATAAAAAAAAAATGTACTTTATAATTTTTTTTTTTTTTAATTTTATAATTTTCCTTATCTTCAATTACTTTCTCTTTTAAAAAAAAATAATGGACTATGAATAAGTTCGTGCGGTTTTACAACAGATGGCGTAACTTGATTATTATTCCATCGATCCACATTTCCAAACATTCATTGGAGAGCTACTGTCGTAAGGCACAAACGTCAGTATAAGTTTTTTATTTGAAGCGTAAACAACAATATTTTTACCACACTTGAAAATGTCGAATTTCGTGCCAAATAATGTGTTTTTGCGGGGAATTCTTCTTCATTATTTTAATATGAAGAAAAAAGCAGCCGAAAGTCATCGTATCTTGGTGGAAGTTTATGGTGAGCATGCTCTATCTGAGCGAACGTGCCAGAAGTGGTTTGCACGCTTTAAAAGTGGTGATTTTGGCTTGGAAGACGAAGAACGCGAGGGTGCGCCGCCAAAGTTCATGGATACCGAATTGGAGGAATTGCTCGATCAAGATCCGGCTCAAACGCAAGAAGAGGTTGCAAAAACTTTGGGAGTTGATCAATCAACCATTTCCAAACGTTTAAAAGCCATGGGAATGATCCGAAAGGTAGGCCATTGGGTGCCGTATGAATTGAAGCCAAGAGACGTTGAACGCCGTTTTATGGCATGCGAACAACTGCTTCAACGGCACAAAAGAAAGGGTTTTTTGCATCGAATTGTGACTGGCGATGAAAAGTGGGTCCATTACGACAATCCAAAACGTCGGGCAACGTATGGATACCCTGGCCATGCTTCAACATCGACGTCGGCGCAGAATATTCATGGCCTGAAGGTTATGCTGTGTATCTGGTGGGACCAGCTGGGTGTTGTGTATTATGAGCTACTGAAACCGAATGAAACGATTACGGGGGATGTCTACCGACGACAATTGATGCGTTTGAGCCGAGCACTGCGAGAAAAACGGCCGCAATACGCCGATAGACACGACAAAGTTATTTTGCAACATGACAATGCTCGGCCACATGTTGCACAAGTGGTCAAAACATACTTAGAAACGCTCAAATGGGATGTCCTACCCCACCCGCCGTATAGTCCAGACCTTGCGCCATCCGATTACTATCTCTTCCGATCGATGCAACATGGCCTGGCTGACCAGCACTTCCGTAATTACGATGAAGTCAAAAAATGGATCGATTCGTGGATTGCGGCAAAACCGACCGAATTTTTCACAAAGGGAATCCGTGAATTGCCAGAAAGATGGGAAAAAGTAGTAGTAAGCGATGGACAATATTTTGAATATTAAATTTGTAACCATTTTACGTCAATAAAGTTTCAAATTTCGAAAAAAAACCGCACGAACTTATTCATAGTCCTATTAGCTTTATATATTTTATTTGTATTTATTATATAATTTATATTCACTTTTATCAAAAAAAAGTTTTTGAACTTATCTTTTTCCTTGTTTTAATTAATTTCTTGAATAATAATATTTTAATTCACTTTCTTTTTTCTTCAAAAAAAAAACTTTTTATACCTTAAATAATTTCCTTTCCTTCTTCTTTTTTTTTTTTTTGTTTAAAAAAATATACTTAAATGTAAACTTACAATAACATCAGCATTGCGTTCTCCTAATTGGTGATTGGTTGGTGACTCTAGGTGTTCCTTTTTATCCCACGAACGGGTGACTCAGGCCTTCGGTACACACTTCACAAGAAAAGGACGGTGATGGGTTATTGGTGTTGTTCTTTGGAACCCAGTCAGGAAAAAATGCTTAAGTGTAGTCGGATGTAATGGCTCCTATGGAGGTTTTTATTTTACACACTCACTTTTTAATTTCTTTTTTAATATGATTATCCTGCTAGGCCCCACGTTGGGCGCCAGTTAATTCCAATGTCTTCAGTCCGAAGATATTGTTCTTCATTTGAACATTTTATTGGAACTGATCTTATTAATTAATTTTACAATAATGAAACTTAAGAGCTAAAGTGCAACTCAGCAATTTGTTTTTTGTTTTTTCTTATTTCATATTTTTCAACTATTTTGCAACAACCAGCTTTTAATACCAATTCCTTAGAATTGGTACAATTTGTATTGTTAAGCGCGTGAGAATGATTTATTATTATTCAATGATAACTTCCGTCGACTGGTAAACAATTCCCCAGAATCGACACAACTTCCGTCAACTGGCAAGCATTTCTTCAGGATTGACACAATTTGTTTGTTGAGCTTGTAAAAAATAAGTAGCATTAATTTAGCAATAACTCCCGTTAACTTATTGTATATAAAAACATATGTATATACGAATATGCTTTGTTTTGCTTAGAATAGAAACATCTACGTACATACATTGTCCCAACATATGTAGTCATATGTATATGCACTCATACAAATGTACATATATGTAAACGCATACGGTCTAGAAGAGTTTTTTTGCATATGTTAGGAATATGTTCGCATATGTTTGCCTATTTGCTCTTGAATTTTTTATATAATATGTACAGTTAGTAACAGAAGTAAGTATACACCGGGTACGTTTTCAATTTTCCCCCAATCGATTAATTCAAACAACCTAAGTTATAACAAAATTGTGTTTTATTTACATGAATGAAATATTGTACAAAAATCATATTTAATTCAAATAACGACACAATTTTAAAAAGCAACAAAATTATAGCTTTTTATATTAAGCTTTATAAAAATTCATGTCTCAAAAGTAAGTATACAGTTCATCATATGATTTGATTTACTAATCAAATCCTAGTATTTGGTAGGATAACCATTAGACTTTACAATCGCTTTAAGTCATGATGGCATTGATTTCACCAAGTTTTCAGTTACAGCTGGTGGTATTTTATTCCATTCCTCTTGAAGGACGTTTTTCAGTTGTTCCTAATTTCTAATGGGAGGTTAACGTATTTGTCGCTTTAAATGTTCCCATAAATGTTCGATTGGGTTGGTATCCGGGGACTGTGGGGGTGTTTCCAGCTGTTTTCGCTATACAATGTGCGACTCTCGACAACGAGCCACTCTCGTACAATGTTGGATGTGTGCTTGGGGTCATTATCCTGCTGGAAGATAAACGTTGCTCAAAGGCCCAATTTCGTAGCGCTTTCTTCTAAAATATTTTTCAAAATATTTAAGTAACCATATCGGTCCATAATATTTTTGATAAATACCAAGTTTCCAACCCCGTTCGCAGCCATACTACATCCCCAAACCATCACAGAGCCCCTCCATGCTTCACAGTGCCGGTCATATTGTTTGGATCCAATTCCGCGTTGACTTTTCTCTAAACTTTTTCACGGCCATCAGATCCACAGATACTGAACTTACACTCATCAGAAAATATGACTTGGTTCAAAAACGTTTGGTCATATTTTTCATGATCTTCTGTGAATGAAATCCGTTTACTCCGATTGACACTACTCATGAAGGTCTTTTTACTAACACTGCACCCATGATAACCAGCACTATGCAAAACCCGGCGAATAGTTTGAGTGCTTAATTGTTTTCCAGTCTGATTTTCAACTTCAGATTTCAATTTGGGGGCACTTATTTTGGGGTTTGTCCTGATTTTCCGTACGACTAAGCTTTTTTCTCTGTGACTTAAGAGCGGCGGACGCCCACAATGCTCTTTATTAGTGGTTCTTCCCACACTTTTATATTTATTCACAAACTTTTGAACTGTAGCAAAACTCCTATCTATCAAACAACCGATTTCTCGCAATGATTTATGTTCCTTGTGATCTTTTATAATCAGTTTTTATCAATCATCAGAAAGCTCTTTTCCTCTTGATGTCATTACTAAAAATGTCGCAAAAATTAATACAAACGTAGTTCCCTAAATTTTTATACTCACTTTAATAATTTCCTTTTAATAGCTTTAACTTTTTTAATCAATACGTAAAAATAAATGTTATGCTAACTTAACAATCGTTTTCTGTATACTAACTTGTGTGACATAAATTTCGCTGGCAATGACAAAGCAAAGCGTGGACAACGGTACCTAAAATTTACAGCTAAATTAAAGCGCATATGAAAGCTTATCCCAGTGCTCAATTACCATGTGTAAAATATTTTGTTTACATATTAAGGAAATCGTTAGCGTCAAACAATTCCATAAATCAAGCTCCTGTATACTTATTTATGTTACTAACTGTAGATATGCATATGAGCTGTATATGAGGCAGGTAAAGATTTTTTTCTGCCCACATAAATATAAATAGATGTTATATGTATTCAACACTTTGTAGTATATGAATATACATAATAATTTAAAAAGTACAACATATTGTGTACTTACCCGTGATGTAAATGAATGGTTTACAAAGTTAATTTTTATGTGGATATTTTGAAATAATTGCGATAATACACTTAATATCAATACAATTTAGTTAATTGGATACTAAAAACTTCACATTCATGCATGCATATGCTTAGAATTAATTTATTCACCTCACAAGAAATAATCCATTTGCGCATGCAAAATGCCGAAATATGCATGAAAGAAATATGTTGAAGTCTGCTGTTAATTATAATTTTTATTATTTTTGTTATATAATTTTTTTTTGTTTAACACCAAATCACCCTCATCATGTTGGTTTCCTTGCCGCGGGGATGAGGCTAAAGTGGTGGTTTGACCCCCATATCATGGGGACCAACCCAACACGAACTAAGAGGGAAGCTCCATATGAGGATTTGCTAGCCAGCCATCCTCTTTACGGCGAAATTGGTGGCCACCCAATCACCATATGAAGATCACCGTACCGACGAAAATCCCCTGTCAATCCTAAACCCCATCATCACATCATGTCCTCTCCTTGCCGCCCCTAGCCCAAGATGTCATGCAACCCGTGCCTATTGGGTGGTTTGCATTCAGGGGGTTTTCTGTCCGACTGTATTTCTACGGAGCTACCTCGGTACCGGATCACCTCGGGGTATAACCATGACCTTGCCGTGGTATGGGGCGCTGCCACGGACGACCATTATGTTTCCCCTTCCTATTTATAAGATCACCATATCTGCCACGGTGGACGGTGATCGTACGAAACAGATGGAGTCTTAAAAAAAAATAACCTATATGGACAAGCAGTCCTTAAATGCAAAGGAAGCTATTGCTTCCACTCCCAAATCTGGATCAAGCCAGATTTCTATTAGTACGACGGAAGCTGGGATAATCAAGCCTAGTAGAAGTATCGGTACATCCAAGCCCTTCACGGCTAGCGCACTTCGTACGGCGGAAGCTGGCGCTGAGGACAAACCTGGCAACAGCAGAAGTGGCGGTACAAAAAATAAACCTCTGGCCTGTATCACCAATACCGGGACTAGCCCTAGTAAAGGTGGCAAAACTAAGTCTGAAACGACTGATGCCTTTGCATTAGCAGAGTCTGCATGGCATGGCTACAAGGAGAGACGTGCTGCCTTCAGGCTACTGGAGTGCTTAGAAACGATCACAGAGGGGGAGTGGTCTGTCAAACAGAAGCACTCATTTACCCTTGTCGCCCAGGGTAACGGAGGAGTCCCCTCGGGGTTCTGAACCGAACCCAAAACGTCAGTTGTCGGACGACCCACCCAGCAACCCGAGCACGTTAAAGAAGCCCCGACACACCAAGACTTCTTCAGCTACGTACAGCGAAGCTGTCAGAGGCCAACCGCTATGGGCGGTGGTTGATAAAAGAAACCCTGACGGCACTATTTTGCCTGAGAATAGGTAGAAAGTGGAAGCCAGGCTCCCGATCGTTTTCTTCCATATTCTGAAAGATAATCCTGGTCCAGCTCCTTTCTGTCGCGATAGTGGATGGCATCAGAGCCACGTGAAGCGTATCGCCTGTGCCGATTAGAGATCAACTGATCTCTATAAAATAGCCATTTCAAGGATCGGCGAAGTATGGCCTGGGTCTAAGCTCAAGGTAATTTCAAGGGATGACATCCCCAGCTTATCAAATGCTAGGGCCAGGTTACCAGCGGTAACCTCAAATGATCCTTGAAATGCTGCGGGTATGTAATCCGGAGATTCCTACATTGTCTTGGAAAGGCACCAAGCTGGACGATCCCAAGGGTGAGTACTGAAGCGCTACTTTCGTAGTCTGCAGGAACTCGGTGGACGCACTGGCGCGATCTGGCGGTGTAGTAAGCTATGGGTTTTCGTCCATAACACTGAGGGTCTATAATAAGGACAAGACGTCTAACTTAAAAGACCCGGTTGGAGTTGAGATAGGCCTCACGGCGGAATCTGGCTCCGGTCCCAACAGTGCTACAGCGCTACGAAAGGCATCTGCTGCCGGCAGTATCTCCTCCTTGTTAGATAAAATACTTGATGCTACTCTCACTGATAAGGAGGAGCTACTGATTTTAGCGCGAAGTCCTCAAAATTGGGAACTGCTAGAGAAAAGTGATGGTACTTTCACTACAACCAGTAAAGAGTCTCTAGAACTTTTACTTTTACTTTTACTCATTTTCCAGGCTGCTCAGACATTACTGGGCATGACATGGAAGATACGGTACACTGTCGTGAAGTCATAATAGAAGCTATATTTGAGGATCGGCTCTGGAAGATTGAAAGTTTCAAACCTTTTAAATCACCGAGTCCAGATGGTATTTACCCGGTGGAACTGCAAAAGGCTGCCGGATTTCTAGCCCACTGGCTACTAGCAATCTTCAAAGGTTGCTTTCTTTACGGTCATATACCTCTTAAGTGGAGACAAGTCAAAATTGTTTTCATTCCAAAATGGGGTAATTACTGCAGCACTCACTGATCTTGGGGTAGAACCGGGCCTGGTAGGCTTCATTGGCAAAATGCTAAATAGCAGAATCATTGAAGCGGAACTAGGAGAATCGGTACTCAGGAGATTGGTAAGTAGAGGTACACCGCAGTTGTAAATAAACTTCTGTTAATACTGGAATCTGTGGGCTGTAAGGTGATAGCTTATGCCGATGATGTTGTTATAGCTGGCTCCGGTAAATTTGTATCTACATTAAGAGACCGAAAACAAAATGCTCTAGATATACTTTCTAGGTGGGCAGAAAAGTGTGGTCTAGGAATCAACCCAAATAAAACACAACTCATATTGTTCACTAGGAAACACAGAATCCCTCAGACAAGTCCAATTATGCTCAAAGGGGAAGCTCTTGTGATTTCGGAAGAAACCAAGTACTTGGGACTAAACATAGATAGGAAACTGACTTGGAAGTCAAACATCCTGGGGAATTAAACCTAAGGTTGCTCATTGGCTTTACACTGTTGTCGTCAGACCCATTCTTCTATATGGAAATGTTGTCTGGTGGTGTGTTATGCAGAAAAAAACCTATTCGATTTTATTGAATAAGGTGCGGAGATCAGCGGAACTAGCAATATGTGGCGTCATGAAAACCCCGCCATCTATGGCGGTAGATATCATGCTACATCTGCCACCCCTAGATCTCTTCTGCAAATACTCAGCGGCCTGCTCCGCTTTAAGGCTCAAAGCGAGCTCACAATGGAGGAGTGTCACACATGGACATTCAACCATCTTAAACTCCTACATGGCTATACCCAGTGACTGTGATGATCACCCTCCTATTCTTTGCTTCGAAAGGAATTTCCTAATGAAAATCCCTTCTATACTGGAATGGCTTGAAGAAGATCCAACACCCAACACACCCGTTAAGATCTACACGGACGGATCTAAAATGGATACCGGTGTAGGATCTGGGTTATTTTGCGAAGAGCTTTCTATTAGGGAATCCTTTAAACTACCGGATCACTGTAGTGATTTTCAAGCGGAAATAAACGCTAGTCATGAAGTCTTAAAATGATTAAAGATAAACAAAATATCATCAACGGATATCTGCATTCTATCGGGCAGTCAAGCTGCCCTATGGGCCCTGGATGCATTCCAAACAACATCAAGGAGTGTCTTACGTTGTCGCCAATCTCTAAATGAGATGGCCAAGCAATATCGTATAATCTTATGCTGGGTTCCAGGCCACAGAGATATACCAGGGAACTGTAGGGCAGACCAACTTGCAAGAGAAGGTACCTATATGCCAGACATAAGTAATTTTATTAAGATACCTCTCGCAACTTGTAGGCATCTCCTTCAGGACGCACTAATCACTTCTGCAAATCAAAGGTGGATTAGTGTTAACAACTGTGAAATTGCTGGGCAACCACGGTCAAGGCTAAATTTACGTCTTTCCAAGTATTAATATATAAAACTGAGTAGACTTCAAATCAGGGCCCCTACCCTCACAGGACATGGTCTCATAGGAAATCATGCAAGAAGATTAGGCATTTACACGCATGATTTCTGTCGTAGCTGCAAAAACGAGGAGGAGTTGGAAACAATTCAACACCTTTTTTGCACATGCCCGGCTCTAGCTAGAAGCAGGAACCGATTTTTAAAATCCTACTTCTTAACGAATATAGATAATCTATACACTTTAGGTATCAACAACTTTTTCCGCTTTGTCAAAAGAGAGGGAAATGTAGCCCAGCCCCCGCGGCTCACAACGGATCCATTTCATGGTCGTAAGTGGCATCGTTATCTATATGTGCGATGTGGCCGCCAAACCCAACCTTACCTAACCTAACAGCAAATCATGGCATTTTACATTTCAATGCAAACGCTATATTTAATTCTGTTGACTACGCTCCGCTATGTTAACTCTCTTATGTTAACTTTTCCAAGGTCGTGGTGAAATGATAAACACTTCTTAGCCGCGTTTTGTTAGCATTTAACCTGCTCATTCGGTCTTGAGCCTTCTCCATGAATTTGCGTTCTCTGCTTAAATCTTAAGTGGGCCAGTGCCTATGTGTTACTTTAAAGTGCAAGTAATGCTGCAAAAAGTCACCGACGTAAACGTAGTCCCTTCCCAGCTGTTACGATCAAACTACTGAGAGGCCCATGTAAATGAAAAATTACTTCCCTTCCGTATCGTACTATCGTAGATTTTCTCGCAGGATTTTTGGAAATTCCTCTCAGGATTGCTCTCCCAATCATTTACAAAATAAACTTTGAAAAATTTTAATTTTTGTCAAAATAACTTAAAAACAAAGTTGAATAATGTTAATTATAGATAAATGAACTATTTCCATTTGTTGGTTTTTGGCTTTGGTTTATTAAACAATGAAAAATTGTAACTGATAACGCGGATGTGTGAAAAAGTGCAAAAATATCATTAGCAACATTGTGTTGATACAACCAAACACATACACACACAAACCGATGTATTGTGTAAATATGTAACTAAAAGAACGCAATTGTTCTCTGCGGGATGAATTTTGCTCAACTATGTGCTCTCTAGGGGCTGCGGTAAGGGACTACGTACGTCGCAGTCCCCTGTCAGCTGTCACGATCAAACAAATGAGAGCCCCATGTAAATGAGAAATTACTTCCCTTCCGTATCGTAGTATAGTAGATTTTATCCCAAGATTTTTGAAAATTCCCGTACAACCGTATCAGCTGATTGCTCTCCCACCACACAGTGTTGCCAAGCAGTACATTCCGAAATCATTTACAAAATAAACTTTGAAAAATTGAAAGTTTTGTTAAACTAACTTAAAAACAATGTTGAATAATGTTGATTATAGACAATTGAACTATTTGTATTTCTTGGTTTTTGGCTGTAGTTTATTAAAGAATGAAAAATTGTAATAGACAACGCGGATGTGTGAAAAAGTGTGTAAGCAAAAATATCAATGGCAACATTGTATAGATACAACCAAACACATACAAACACAAACCGATGAGAGAGTACAGTTGCTTATTATAAGCACATCTGCTCAGACAACTGCGTATCTTTCCTTTTTTTCTAATCACACAAAAAAAAGTAATGATAATAAAAGAAAAAATATTCATATATATATAAATATATACATATATACATAAATTAAGAAGCAGAGAGAATAGCTGATTATCATCTGCACATCTGCTCAGACAGCTACGGTGAAAGGTGAATGACATCTGACTCCCACAGGTTTAAGCAAACCACCCAACAACATGCCGAATGAGTCTCCGGGCAAATAAAGAATCGAAGGATAAGAGCGATACGATCAATCCGTTTCTGAGACGAGCGAGAATCGCTCCCTCACCTGTGAAAAAGCAAATACTCACTCCTGAGCAGAAGCGCGCTGAAAAGCACCAATGCGAGCATAAAACTTCAGACATGGAAAAAAGCGACACGCAACACCAGAAGGAAGAGGAAAGGGAGCAAGCGACTAAGCGAGAGTCAAACGGTGAGCCGCTACGTGGAATGGGAGAAAAAATAAAAGACCTCATTAGTATGATGGAAATGCTGAGGCATATCAACATTCCAATGAAAGACTTGGTGAGTGCAATAGAGAGACAGCATCAGAAAGCATTAGACATGCACAGCATATCTAAGCCACCCACTGTGCGCGCCAATCAAAGTACACAAACCGACACAATTGAGAACGATCGCACAAACCAAACAAAGAGAGCCCGCACGGCCGCGAATAGCGGGCGGGTCGCGCCCAACTCGCCGCAGCAAATAGCAAAGTGCATCCGCTTAGAATCGCCGAGAGGACCAATAGAGGCCCAGCCCAAAGAGCAACAACACTACTCCAATCAACCAATCGCAACCTGACCTCAAGGAACTGAGCCATATAGTAAAGGACATTAGAAAGACGGCGAAGGACGAATTATTATTCGAACTAAGGCGGCAAGCTGATCCAGCTACTGAGAAGCTCAAGACAGCAATAGAAGGTGTCCTCGGCGAAAGTGCACAGGTTCGTTCCCTAACACAAGAAACGGTCACACAAATAAAAGATATTGATGATGTGACGTCCAGAGAAGAAGTGTTAGAGGCGATAAAATATAGCCTCCCTGACGAAAAATTTGCTCTATCGGTCATTCGAGCAATGTGCACAGCATACGGCGGCATGCAGACATGAACCATCAGCATACCATCGGCGTCCGCACAAAAACTACTAAGCCTATCCAAAATACAGGATGGGCCATATATCGTTTGCTACTTTTTTGAGAATGGTAACACATATGATATGTCAAATGTGTTCATAATTTACTTAAAGGTTTGACATTTACGAAGTGGGACGCTATACACTTGAACAAAATTGGGAAATATTGAAAGCCTATTTCCAAAGTGGTGAGTCTTCTTCTTCTTTTCTGATTTTCACATCGGTGACTACGTCAATAAGCAACGAGTCACTGTTTGGTGCGGTTTTTTGTCTGGCGGCATCATCGGGCCGTTTTTTTTTTTCGAAAATGAGCGAGGAGCCGCGGTTACAGTAAATGGCGAGCGTTACCGTGACATGCTCAACGAGTTGTTTCCAAAAATTGAAGAGGATGACATGGACGACATTTGGTTTCAATAGGACGGTGCAACTTGTCACACTGCCAAAGTTACACTCGAACTTTTGGATACCGTTTTTGAAAACCGAATAATCAGCCGAAATTTCGATATAAATTGGCCGCTCGGAGCTGTGATTTAAGCCCGTTGGACTATTTTTTGTGGGGAGCCGTTAAGGAAAAATGCTATGCGAACCATCCAGAGACGATTGATGCTTTAAAACACGAAATCGAAGTTGCCATTCATCAAATTGGAGCCCAAGCAATCGAAAATGTGCTAAAACATTAGGTTGATCGAATGGCCTACTGTAAAGCCAGTCGTGGCAGTCATTTCAACGATATTATTTTCCATTCATAAATGACAATGTTCAATCTTCAAAATAAAAAAAAAGTTTGAAAAAATATTGATTCGTTTTTTTTATAGCCGATTCAAAAAGAAAATTTTACATGGCCCACATTATACGCATTGACTGGGTTTATTGCACAAGGTGCTACAAATGCCACGATTTTCGGAAGCTGAAAGAGCGTGGATTACCGCACTACTCAGGGCTTCAGATGGGGGGGCCAGACCATAAGGCTAAAAACTGCGTAAATACGCCGAGGTACGCGCTATGCCTACAGCACGGCGAAAGTGAACCTAACCATGTGTCGGGAGTGCGAACATGTCCCGCATTCCAGAGAGCAGCCCAACAAAAGAAAGTATGAAGGTCTTGCAACTTAACCTCAACCACTGTTTGGTGCGGTGTTATGGCCACTAGAAGTATCGGCCCATATTTCTTCGAAAATGAGAATGAAACACCGGAATTGATTTCAGGAGCTTCTTACAGAACATTGATTGAAAACTTTTTGCGGCCAATGGCGGAGAAGTATTCTAATTTGTGGTTTCAACAAGATGGAGCAACGGCGCATACTGCTAGGTAAACTATGGACCTGCTGCGTGAAATTTTTGGCGAACGTCTGATTTCCTAAAGTTCAGATTTCCTTTGGCCACCTCGTTCGGCAGATTTGACTGCGCCCGACTTCTTTTTATGGGGATATTTAAAAGACGAAGTGTATCTTAATAAACCAGAGACTATTAAACAGCTGAAGCAAAATATTCGAGACGAAATACCAAGCCTTCAACCAGAAACATTATGTGGCGTAATGGAAAACGCGTTAAAAAGAGCCAATCTTTGTATCGAGGAAAATGGTGGACATTTGTCTGATGTAATATTTCATGCATAACTTCCATAAAATATATTCAATGTATAAAAACAATTAACCAAAATAAATGATTATTGCCAAAGTTATTTGTGTTTTACATTAGTAGGTCTTATTTGACCAACCCTGTAAATTCACATATTTTAATTTGTATATGCCATCTTCCCTTTGTACACATATAATGCTATCTTTTAACTGTACTTTAAGAATTAGTATTAGAAAAATATTTATTTCGAAAGGAGCTACAGCTGATCTCCGGGAGCTCCTCTCAGAAAAGACGTTTTGCGGTGACCACTATGTTATATCTCTGAACTGGATCCTCTGAAATTACAAAAACCAAACAAATTTCGTTAAAGTAATTTTAAATTAATCGAACGAATAAGCGAAATAAGTTTTTTTTGACAAGATGGCGGTTTCTGGAAAAAAAAAATCGATTTTTGACCAAAATTTCAGTCTTAAATTGTTAAAAAAAAATATATTTATGGGTAAGAAATAATATTATTAACAATAATTAATTAATTGCTATATTTAAGAAGCTCGTGTTAAAATTTTTAGACTTATCGGTTTAGCCGTATTCAAGTCATGTTGGTCACCGACTTTGAAAACATAATTTTGATAAAAACGCGTTTAAAGTTTGAAAAACACTTTTAGCACTCTGAAACGACTTTTCAAATTTACGTGAAACTTCAAAATATATGTACACTAAGAAAAAAACTCGTTTTTTTTCTTTAATTCTACCTGTATATAACCTTAATTCTACCTGAATATAACTTAGGGGAAAAAGCGTCGAAAAAATGGAATCTTGTTGCCTATTACCGCAAAAGTTTTGGAGTGACTATTTCTCAAAAGAATGATGCCCATAATTCAAGGCCGAAAATTAATCCCAAATCACCAATTCGGTTTCAGAAAAACATATGCTACCAACGAACAAGTATATAGACTCGTAAATAATATTCGCAAAGCATTCGAACAGAAGAAGTATTGCACAGCTGCACTTGTCAACCTGTCTCAAGCCTTCGACCATGTTTGGCATGACGGTTTACTTTGTAAAATAAAGGCCACTCTACCCACAAATGCTAACATCTTTACCAAATCCTTTCTGAAGAATCAGCACTTTTTTGTAAAACAAAATGAAGAAATATACTCCAAAGCAGTATTATGGCTCCCATTTTATACTTGCTTTACACTCACGATCTACCAGTTACTGACGAAACTATCGTCGGAACTTTTGTAGATGACACCGCTTTACTCGCAATTGACTCCCTCCCTGATGAGCCTTCTCTTAAGCTCGAAAAAGGACTTGATGAAATAACTCAGAGGCTCAAGAACTGGAAAATAAAATCAAATGAGTTAAAGTCTGATGAAGTTACCTTTACACTCAAGCGAAATACTGGCCCACCAGCTAGAATCAATAACACAATCATACCATAAAAGTAATGTTACAAAATATCTCCGAATGCATCTTGAGTGTAAGCTTACATGGAAACCCCATATTTTTACTAAACGCAAAGCACTAGGAACTAAACTCCGAGGTCTTTAATGGCTGTTCAATCTCAATGCTCATGTATCCGTCGAAAATAAGCTCTCACTGCACTCAGCTATCTTAAAACCAGTATGGACATATGGCATACAACTCTGGGGCACCGCAGCTAACTCAAACATCAAAATACTCCAATCGAAAACTCTCAAAATGATCGCAAATGCACCATATTATATAACAAATGCTCAAATTTACCATGATCTCAAAGTTCCCACAATGAAGAAATCAAAAGGCACGCCTCATCACACAATATAAGACTTCAATCAAACACAAACCCATTAACCCTCTAGTACCCAAGACCGCCTGTAGACGGCCTAAGTTTATTTCACGCTTATTCCCTTTTAAAATACCATTTCGTTACTTTTTAAACTCTTTCTAATTCCGGAAAGTCCCAAAATTATTGCTGGTGCATTTGCAGCAGCGTCTTGTTTTTTAATCAGTCGTCATAGTCATTTGAAGTCGGAAAATAGTGAAAAGCGGTCAAATTAATTATTCTGCAAAAGTGGTGTATTTTAAAAATGAAATAAAAATATTAGAAGTGTATTTAGCTTATAATAAAAACTATCATAGTGTTGCTGGTTGTGTTCAAAATACGAAAGTTAAAAATAATAACAAAAAAAAAGTGTTTCCTGTATTTTATAAACCTTTGAAGACAGCCCGTCTAGAGGCGGTCCTGGGATAACTCGGAATAAATAACACTATGCGGTAAGTTTGAAATTTTGATATATTTAGAGGGGGGCTAAGCTTAAAGTTTTGGTTTTTTAGAAATGGATCAACGACAAAAGTCTAAATTATCATCCCTCAATGATGAAGATATTGCAACATTTTTGGATTTAATAGAAATCGACGATGATACAGACGTGGAAGAAGATTTCGAAGATCTTTTAGACGAAAATGTGGACGATGCAGAATTACCTATCGACACTGGAATTGACGAGGTGATTAACAGGGCGGTAAATTTGTCAGATTCTATGCTGGAATCAGAAGTGTGTGTCAATTTATGTACATGTTGTCAATTTATGTCTCGTTGATCATTTCAATACCAGGTTTCAGTCCATTCCGATGACTCAACGTTTTTGTGACGATGAACAAATGTGCGCACCGAATATGAGGACTTTCCTTCAACAATATCTGCCAGATAAACCACATAAATGGGGTATAAAACTCTTCGCTTTGTGTGACTCCTTCGGATTTTGTTATAACTTCGAAATATATTGCGGCGCAGGAGACAATGCTGTTCTGACTGATACACCAGATAATGGGGAATCAGCGAATGTGGTGGTCCGATTTTCCCGTAATATTCCAGATTTTAAAAACCATATAACATATTTCGACAACTATTACACGTCACTGCCACTTCTGGTTTATCTAAAATCACGCGGAATACATTCGCTGGGAACTATTCGTTCAAATCGAATTCCGAATTGCAAACTTCCGACAGATCTTGATCTCAGGAAACAACCCCGTGGATATTCAACTGAATTTTGTGGATCTGCTTTAGGAGTTGACATTTCTTTATCAGTTTGGAAGGACAATAAAATAGTGTGACTCGCATCGAGTTACGCAGGCGAAAAGCCCTTCCAGAATGAAACAAATGTTATAAACAAGGTGTCGCGGTTCGTCCGCTCAGAAAAAAAATTTGTTGATGTCGATTGCCCCAATGTAGTCCGTGAATATAATAGTCATATATGGGGGGCGTCGACCTCATGGATGGACTAATTGGGCGATATAAGATTCCGGTAAAGAGCAATAAGTACACAAACCGACTTTTTAATCACCTGCTTGATATGGCCATGATAAGCGCTTATGTTTTGTTCAGAAGAATTAACTAGATTGACACGCATGCTAGGCAGTACCAACTGCCGAACTTCCGGGCAGAGATCGCATACGTACTATGCAAACAACAATATTCTTCAATACCAAGAGCTCCAGGTCGTCCATGACAAACTCCTCAAGTAAAATTTACTGGAAGAAAAGCTTACTTACCTCCTGACGACGTTCGCTACGACGGAGTTGGACATTTTGCAAAGTTTTTATCACGCACCGGTAAAAAAAGGTGCGAATATCCTGGCTGCACCTCCGAAACTCAAATCGTGTGCCGAAAATGGAATCTGAATCTTTGTTTTTCCCAGCAAAAGGACTGCTTTAACAATTTTCACCATAAATAATTTGCACCAACTGGCTATTTATGCCCAAAAGCATGCCTTTCTTTTGTAGACTATTTGAAATAAGACTGACTGTTTGTTTTGTATTGATTTCTCTTAAAATCTTTCTGTTTTGTTCAATAAAAGTACGTAATACACTGAATTTGCAAGTTTTTCATTTAGATTTTTTTTGGCGTTCTTTCCCAAAGCCGCCTGCAGGCGGGGTAAGGTTTTATCCGTATATAATCGGATCAAGGAACAAAATTTCACTTTCATGATAAAGAACCTATAATTTTACCATAATCCCCACCCAAAGCAATTTTTTTCATTCAAAAATAAAATTTGGGCACTAGAGGGTTAATTACACAATTACGACCAACCCAATTCTCTCTAACAGATTTAGCAGGAAATGAACACTAGATCTCATGTGATAAAAAGCAAAAATTGAAGAATGGTTGCACCACTGTCTGCTTTCCATGCATGTCACGTAGAGTATTTTAGCTTTGAGTATAAATATTGTTAAAAGTTATTAAACAGATAAATGGGCAGATATTAAATAAATGGAAAACAAAAATTTAAAAAAGTTTCACTTTCGGGTAAGGAAATTTTTACCACATCAAGAGTTAACATTTTTTTACTTAAAACATTTTTATTTTTGAAAATTCTAACTCTTCTTCTGTGTTGTTAGATGGCATTTCTTCTTTTAATTCTTCTAGTCTGATTTTTACTTTGTTTTATTTAATGCTAGCTGACCCGACGAACTTTGTTCCGCCCTAGAGGCAATAAAAAAGCAGATTTTTGATTTTATTAAGTTAATTTTTTTATTAATGAAGTATTTCAATGAAGCTTTAATAGATTCCATTTTTCAGTTAAGCACCTTGTGATACACGACATTTCTTGTTTTATTATCAGGAGCAAAAACAAACAACGCAGATGGTTTTCCGACCCGTGAACATGTCACATATAATTGACCATGTGAAAAACATTGATTTTCTAGATTCACACCACAAACTTTCAAGTATTGGCCTTGGGATTTGTTAATGGTCAAGGCGAATGCAAGACGGATCGGAAACTGAAGTATTTTAAACTCAAGCGAAAGATCGGTTGGGATCATCGGGATCCTCGGAACGAGAACTTCTTCACCTTCAATTTTTCCTTTGAGTATCGTCGCGTAAATCACATTGTTCATCAAATTATTTAGCACGAAACGCGTACTGTTGCAAAGTTTTGGTGGGCTTATGTTTCGAAGCATGATTACTACGGAGCCAGCTTTTAGGCGTTAATTGTGCGGTGGTAAGCCAGGCACATACAAAGAGTTTAAAAATTCAATTGGATAGTTGGTTGCATCATATTTATTTCTTACACAGTCAATGGATTTGAATGAATGCATTGTTCCAATGATATCATTTTGAATTATGTAGTTTAGGTCATCTACATCTTTATTCTTAGCCGCTAAAATTGCTCGCTCACTCAACCTTTCATTATTTTTGTAGTTATTAATGATGTTTGAGAATACTTTATTGATAAGTTTGTCTTTCGATGAGACAAAGTTACAGAAATTCTAAGGAAATGAAATCAATCCGCTCGATTCGTCGACAGGTACTCGACCATTACCGATAGTCAGTAATAGCTCAGAGAAATCTTCAGTAGATGTATCATTAAGTAATGCAACTCTCATGTTTGTTGTCAGCTGAAGTTTCTTCACATAGCGAAATAGATTCGATGATTTGAGGCAAGCGTTTATTTCATCAGCAGCCGTTGATCTTGGAATTACTGGCAGTGTTTGGCGGAAATCGCCAGATAGTAAAATCATTGCGCCTCCAAAACATCTCGAGTTATTGCGTATATCTTTCAATGTTCGGTTAAGTGCTTCTAATGCACGTTTATGCGCCATTGTGCATTCGTCCCAGATGATGATTTTCGATGCCGATAAAACTTTGGCCATTGCTAAGTTTTTTGAAATATTACATGTTGGTTCTTCAATTTTTTGAAGATTTAACGGCAATTTTAATGCTGAATGAGCCGTACGGCATCCTTCTAACAATGTGACTGCTATTCCAGAAGAAGCAACTGCAAGCGCAATGTTGGATTTCGCACGAACAGTGCTAAAATTACTGACATGAGGAATGTTATACCAGTTCCACCAGGGGCATCAAGGAAATATAAACCACTATTTCCATTATCAATTGCCTTCATTAATGTATCATAAACTTCTTTTTGTTGGCGATTCAACAGTGGTACATTCGTTTGAACTACTAAATCTACTTGTTGATCTCTGTTATTCGCTCGACGATTACGCATTGCCAACCGAGCCGTTTCACGGGTTGCCTTGCTTTGCTCTTGTGATTGAGAAGCACGAAGCCGAGCCATACTAACGCGGCGCTCTTCACGGGCAATTCCTTGTGCTTCTTCAGTCGTTTCATTCGCAATGTTTCGTATCCTTCTTGCATTACGGCTTTGTCGGGAAAGATTCGATCATCTTGGTCGCGACATTGATAATGATGATTCAAAGAAAATACAAATTACTGTGATTATATATTTCTGACAAAATTTATATTATCAAATTTTCTACTGAACCATAGACAAAATTACGTTTAGCTGTCATTTGCGTTTTCTTATACCACATTTTATAGTGACTTCACGGAAATGCGTTCGAATGGGAGAAAAAGTATCCTATGTCCGTCTCCTGGTCCTAAACTACCTCTCCACCGATTTTCAGCCAAATCGGTTCAGCCGTTCCCGAGTTATAAATAGTGTAACTAACATGACTTTCTTCTATATATATAGAATTACAGTATTCAGTATATTTACTCTTGCCCATTGTAAGGCGTATTTTATGTTTATCAATTCATCCTTAATTAATCTTATTTTACTTTGCAAATCTATGTAATATATGTTATTATTATGTTAAATTAATTTGTCGTCGCGACAATTTTACTCAATTTTTTATTAAAAAGATTCTTAATTATTGTAGTCGGCGGCCGCCGTAGCCAAATGGATTGGTGCGTGACTACCATTCGCATTTTTCTAATAGCGGTCGCCCCTCGGCAGGCAATGGCAAACCTCCGAGTGTATTTCTGACATCGGAGTCAGCTTAAAACTGTAGGTCCCTCCATTTGTGGAACAACATCAAGACGCACACCACAAATAGGAGGAGGAGCTCGGCCAAACACCCAAAAAGGATATACGCGCCAATTATATGTATATATACTTGATGAAGTCAATTAGGTGAATGAGCCGAAAGGGCCGTCCTGCATGTTGGCCAGGCCACTTCTTGTATTCACTAAAATTGCTTTCATGTAGTCTAAAATTTCTACGTCCCCGTTTATAAGTAGGCGTAGATGGAGCCTGTGGGTAGATAAATTAACTAACTTTTGGTTGGTTGGTTGTAGTCCTGTCTGGGTGAAACGCCAGACTCAATTAGCACAAAAGGTGCCATTGGGGTATACCATTAGTAGAACCACTGCCCATATTTAGTCAAATCATCTTGATTTGATTATAACTCTGCCTATGTCATCTATTTTATTTCCTTCAATTTCTACCAAGTTGTTTGTTGAGAATTTCCCCATCATTCTATGTCGTAGAACACTCAGACTTGGGCACTCACACAGATAGTGGAAGACTATCTCCCTAGAATTCTCTTGATTGCAGCTTCTATTTACATCTATTGTTATACGGCCCCCCATCTTCCTAGCAACGTGTCTGATAGGCCAATTTCCGGTTATTATGTAATTCTCAAGATGTCTGTTGTTGGCTTTCGTAACTGCTCGTTCTCAATTTGTTGTAGTCTGCATTTAATTCTTCTTTACATTGCCTAATAATTTTTGAATTGGTTGTTGGTGACCTTATAGCTAAGATGGCTGCTTGACTATCCGTAAAAATACGTGCTTCTGATAGTTGTTGTGGATGATTCCTGTTTATTCTACAAGCTACCCTTATCCCGAGAACCTCTGCTTGAAAGATGAAACATTACAATTCGCCAGGCGAAATGACTTGGAAGTTTCGAGGCCTTTCTGATATGCCGCGCCGACGCAGCAATCCATCTTGACTTGACTACTAACTTGGGTATTAATTCCTTTCGCGTTGGAAACATTATCTTCAATTCAAGTCAGAAGTCTAGGGTAGTGGTAATGTAAACTGATGGATTGCCGGTTAGCTTCCGACCATCACGAATAGTACTATGACTAACATCCTAGCATTCCAACAACCACCTTTATTTCTTTAATTCTGCTTGCGGTATTTACTGCTGTTAGTCGTAGTTGCAAATCTACTGGTAACAGGTAGGGTGCTCGTTGTACGCTATTTAACTGTCTAACATTATATCGTTTGTTTAATGCAGGCCTCCACTAATGCTCCTTGTGTCAACTCGACTCGACTTCTGAGGGCCTCTGGACAGTCCAAGTTCTTGGAATGTCGTTTTGCTTACACCCAGGAAAGAGGCATTTAACTAACATTTCTAGTGATTCTCTGGCAGAGCTTGTCTACACCCCAGCCTCTCTTCTAATGAAGGTAGGGCTGGAGTGTTCTTTAGAAAATATCTTACTCAGCCTTGCGGATTCTCTAGAGTTTTCTATTGAAGTGGAATATGGTTTCTAACACTCAGCTTCAGCTTTCTTTAGTGGTTTGCTGTATTTTTTCTGTTCCTCGTGGTATGGCTGACGAACAACGGTCACATAACATTCGTTAGAAACTGACCTTAATTAGTCTCTAAGTTATCTCAATTCTTGACAACATTGATGGGTGTGGATTTCTTGAGGGCCTTATTCAGGACCCCGTCCAACACGCTTACCTTCTCATCCAGGTTAAATAGTACATAGAATAAAGTTAAGTACTGACTCATCTCTGCTATTTGTTTCGCTCCATCCATAGGATATAACTCGCACTCGCGTCACACCCGAAAAGACAAATTTCTTGTTGGTTCTGCTTAACAGCATCCTTCAGTTCCTCCGGCGGTGCTTCTCTGTCGTGAGGCATGTATGCCGAAACCAAAATGAAATTCCGGAGCATCCCGAGCAGGGCTTCTTCTATTCTTACTATCGTGATACCTGATGTGCTGTTAGTAAAATATAGGTAAGAATTTTTACCTTTCTTGATAAGACTGGAAGATCTAGGATAACCTGGCTTTTTCTGAAGAAAAGACTGTACGCACTATTGTTGAACCCGAGGATTTTACCATGGTTTATCCAGGGTTCTTGTATGAGACTAATATGTATATCTTCCTCGCTGTGAAGGGTATCTAAACTGCTAGTGGCTGCTTTTAAATGTCTCAGGTTATTCTGCACAAATCTCCCCATCCTTTTTGTTGTTGTTGTTGTAGCAGCATAAACACTCCACATACATGGACGAGGAATGCTGCTGGAGTGACAGTCCTTGCCGGATATAAATCTGTGGTCGTTCCGGTAACTTAAACCGACTGTCATGGCAACGTCCACATCCTTGTTGTCGTCGGAGATGTTTACATCCCTCATCAACTGATAGGTGAAATCGACCTCCTCTGTATCGTCTTCCTCTGGGTTCTCATCGCCTCTGAATATCTTCATTTTGGCCTCTCGTGTGCAAAAGCGGATTTTGTTGTCCGCCTTGGACAACTCTTCGAGTGATTTTTCACTGGTGGCCAAAACGGGGTTTTCTTCGCTTCTTTTATTTTTATTAGGTGCCATTCGTTGACAGCTGGTATCTTGCTATTCTGCAACTTGATACACCGAAGCAGCTGTTCGTCTGGTTCGTTAATCGGCGGCAATCAAATGGGAGCTCTAGGCCTTCTTGGGATCTCACTCGCCAGGATCAGCTTGAGCTTCAACCCGATACCGTGTCACTTAGTTTAGCTACACTATTAGCGAGGAAAGCCAGAGAGAACTGATCTGTGTGTTTGATTACTTTATAACCCCTAAAGGTTTTCGGTGAATTAAACTCCGCGTGAGGACCTTCGGGATTGTTAAGTACGTAGATCATTACGATTCGAGACATTCCACATCGATCTCCACCCAATTTTGCTGAACTGAATGCGGTGTTTTGGTATTCTAATCTATGATCTCTCTTGCGAGCTCGATGAAGAGCTCAGTGACTGCTGGAGCTTCGCCTTGTTGTTCATCCCCCTTTTGGGCTTCTTTTAATATTGCTCTTATGTACAAGTTTACCTATTCTGTCAGTATTGTGGTGCTTTTGTCTTGCTTGACTATTTCTTTCCGGCACCTTGGAGATATATTTGATTCCATTCTTTTATTAATTTCTAAAAATACAGGTGGCCCTTCTTCAACACGGTTTCGCTATAACACGATTCGTAAATTGCGCGAACCCTCGTACAAGACGGCACTATATTACACGGTCTCGCTCAAACACGATAAGAAATTTGCAAAAACCTCTACTTATATAGCCGCGGCGAGGCCTGCCCTCTTAAAGGTACAGTATTGCAACTGAGATGTATACATTTCTATCTCTGTGAGTGTTGGGGAATTTATTTCTTTTTATCTCCGTGGCCTGAAAACAAACATGTCTTACACTGCTGATCGGAGATCTGCGTCACGCCGCGGTGTGTTAAAGAATACCAAAAGCAATGTCCGAGAAAGATACAAAAACAACGTTCAAGAGGAAATTAACTTCCTCAGAAGCCAAGCTACCTGCCTGTCTCCTGATCTAAGAACACGAAACTAGATCGATCATGTTTTGATAGATGGAAGACACGCTTCTAGTGTATTAGGATCATTACCTCGTTGCACCCACGCCTTTGTGCAGCAAAAAACACACATCTACCTACGCAAAGAATGTTGGACATCGAAAAGCTGCAATCACAATAGACAGCCAGTAAATTCGCCACTCAACTCTCACTCCTGCTCTCAGAGAGTACTGCCCAACAAAACGGCATGCACGAGCAAAGGAGCAACATTTGTCGTCCTCTACGTACCGCCGCCGAAGAAGAAATCGGATTCCGGCGAGCCCGAAAAAATAATTGGAGCGACGAGGAATGTCATGCTGCCGCAGAAAGAAAAAATGATGCCTATAGAGACACGCTGCGATCGGGCACAATGCGAGATATGTGGGATCGCTACCGAGAGCTAAGAAAGGAAGAGAGACGTATAATCCGAAAGAAGAAACGAGAGACCGAAAAACGTGAGTGCGAGGAGCTTGAGATGCTGGCCAACAGGAGCAACGTCCGAAAGTTCTACAGAAAGTTCGGTGGCTTGCAGAAGGTTTTAAGACCGGGAATTTTCCTGTAAAAACAAAGACGGTGAGCATACTTACATTATGGAAGAAACATTTCTCGAACTGCCTCATCGATAAATAAAAGACCTAATCTTTTGTATAAAATGATTTTAAAACAAACAAATCGAATCCGTATTTAATAAAAAAGCATTTATTGAATAAAGCATGAAGTTTTATTATTATTTTCGATACATCATGTTGCTTACTTAGAAAACAGAGTTTTCCTGAAATACTGGCTATTTATAAGGTTTAAATTTGATATTCACAGACCCACACTGTTAAAATACAGTCTGTTAATTAATTTAAAGCTTTCTCATAAACTATATTTTTTGTTTTGTTTTGTGGTGCGTAAATAAACAAAGAAGACGGTTTTCCGACGCGCGAACACGCGACGTATAATTGTCCATGCGCGAAACAGAGAAACTCCAAGTTGATTCCACAAACTTCTAACGACTGTCCTTGCGATTTATTTATTGTCATCCAGACCAGACGTACTGGAAATTGTATGCGTTTAAAATCGAATGGTAAGTCCTTTGGAATCATCGGTATCCGCGGGATCAAGACATCCTCTCCTTTGTATTTTCCTTTTATGATTGTCGCCTCAATGACGTTATTCATCAGTCTTTTCACAGCCAGTCTTGTTCCATTGCATAGTCGAGGTTGATTAATGTTACGCAGCATGATGACAACTGATCCTACTTTTAACTGCAAATTGTGAGGTGGTAATCCAGGCAATTCCAGTGAATTTAAGAACTCAGTGGGATAGTTGATTACGTCATCCTGGTTCATTACGGTGTCGACTGATTTGAAGGAAACCAACTGTCCTGGAAGAAAATTCTGAATGGTCGCATTAAGATCCTCGACATCTTTATTTTTCGCTGCTAATATTGCTCGTTCACCCAGCCAATTATGGTTATTGAACTTTTGCGCTATATCTGGGAAAACTCGCTGAATAAGCTCCACTTTTGAGTCTGTGATGTGACAGAAATCTGTAGGTAATGTGAGGAATTCGGTCGAGGTGTCCACTGCAACTTTATTATTTCCAATGTCTAACAACTGCTTCGCAAACACATTTGCAGTTTCATCTTCTTGCAAAAAAACTCGCATGTTAGTTGCTAAGTGGAGTGTCTTTACGTACTGCCACAAATTTGATGATTTTAGGCATGCATTTAGTTCATCAGCAACAGTTGATCGGGGAATAACTGGAAGAGTCTGACGAAAATCACCTGACAACAGAATCATGGCCCCACCGAAAATATTTTGGTTGTCACGAACATCTTTCAACGTTCTGTTCAGTGCCTCCAGTGACCTCTTATGGGCCATTGTGCATTCATCCCAAACAATCAATTTGCATACCTGTTGGATCTTGGCCATTGCGCTATTTTTGGCGATGTTGCAAATTGGTGTTTCGGTGATTTGCATGTTTTATGGTAATTTCAAGGCAGAATGTGCAGTTCGCCCGCCTTCTAGCAGAGTTGCAGCTATTCCAGATGAAGCCAACGCTAGAGCAACATCATTTCGCGATCTGATCCTCGCCAAAAGCAATGAAATTAAAAACGTTTTTCCGGTTCCTCCGGGAGCATCAAGGAAATAAATTCCACCAGATCCACTGTTCACAGCTTCTATCAAAGTATCGTACGCAATTATTTGTTGTTGATTTAATTGTGGAACATTTGTACGAACTGTTTCGGCCAATGCTTCAATGTCGTACTGATGTTCTCTTTGCAACTCGTGGTTTAATGCATCGTGCATATGACGATTGGGTGCTGTCATTCCCAAACACGACAATACTTTATTTGCCATCAATAAACACATATCTTCGATCATGATCAATGTGTCATTGTAAATTTCTTCAGTCATTTGTAGTGTAGGATTCAAAGTTTGACGGCGCACACGATGCAAAACATCCTCAGACATGTCATCTCTATACTTAACCCACAAATCTTTTGGATTCGAGGGGAAACATGTCGATATGATAATCGCAAACAATGTACGAATTTGATGCGGCGACGAAGATATTACGGAATCCTTGAGCGTATCATCCCAGTGCGAATCGTTCTCAAGTAAATGTAATAGTTGACATGCCTCACGGTAAGTCGCACACAGCTGTCCATTAACTGTTCTCAGTTGTTTAAACGATGTCGGACCACGAACATTCACCAACAACAACCGCAAATAATAACATTCATCGTTATTTGGATGTACTGTGTAGATGCGACCCAGAGCGTCTAAAGAAAATGCATTTGGATGTCCTTCAACTGGTGTTCCTTGTTTTCGACGCTGAAATGATTTCGATGGTGCGTTCCATGTGTAATAGCGTGGCATGTCAGTATACAGCAAAGTGCGAGCAAAATCATCAGTTTGACAGACTGTGAAGAAACTTGTTAATGTTGTCGACGGTGGATGTGCCGCCCTGTCTGCCGCGTTAGATTCATTAAAATAAACTCGTTGACCATTTTCTAAATGGACTGCCAAATGGACTACTGTAGGGTGTCTTTCATGGATCGCAAATGAAAAGATACGCCAAATAGCTTCGTTGCTACTTACATAGCGACCCATCTGGTACTGTGATATTTCATCATTTGCATTGGTTACACCGAAGACAGCCATATCACTACCTTTATTAACATATTTACATATGTACTTTATCGACTTCACAGAATTACAATATTCCACATTGAAGTGAGTCTCAAAAGCTTTGGACAATATTGGCGAGTATGGCACAATCCAACGATTGTCTACATCAACATTTTGTCCTCTTACCTTCACAACTACCGATCGCCCACTGTCCGCAAATGATCGCCGACGATACAATGGGTATCCATCATTTCCCGTTATGGTTTCAGCAAGCAGGTCTCTTGGGTATCGCTTGGAACACCTACCGTCGACCATACAAGGTGAATTGTAGTTGAAATGTCCGCAAGGTCCATGTATCATGTGTTTGGTAACTACTGCATGCAATTTTGGGTCAACTATTTCATCTGGAATTTCAGCTGAAATTATGGAATCAATCTCATCTGGCCTTATTTTGTCCACTAACCAGACTAAAATGTGCGCATGTGGCAATCCACGCTTTTGCCATTCTACAGAGTACATCCAACAACGGACTCGGCCATACACACAATGCTTTATTAAGAAATTCATGAGAGATTTTAATTTTTGTTTAAAAACTCTGGCAGTTATGTCATGTCTATCAACTGGTGTTTGGCTATGTAGTAATTCCTTCTCGATTTCGGACCATTTTGGGTTACATGTGAATGTAACAAATAAGTCTGGGCGGCCATAATGCCTAACACATGACATAGCATCCTGAGCATATTCATGCAGGTGGCGTGGGCTTCCTATATAAGTAGCTGGCAAAATTGTCATTCTTCCTACATTATTCACATTGCCATCATCATTTATAGCATCGCGGAGATGGATGTATTCCTCTGACCGTAGCCGTCGTTGGTTCAAACGGATGTATGTCAATCGTTCAGTCTCAATTTTGACATACATGTCAACTGCAAACTGATGAAAAAGTCGTTGACACATCAAAATATGATTTACTTCACCTTGACGGATCATGAGTCTGTATGAATAGAAATTCATAGCACTAACTTTTTTGTTGGTTTCAGCACCTGCAATCAAAAATGATAAATGTTTAAATTGTTACTTAGATGAATTGAATTTAAAAATATTATGTACTCTTGTTCAATTCATTTACCTGTTACTTGATTTACCATTTTGATGTTAAAATGGTATCCATCTTCCCCCTGCCAGAAGATCAAAGGATATTGTAGTGCATCATAACTCTTGTGTGTTTCAGATACACGTTTTAAATCACTATTCCGACGATGAAGCACAATATCTCTAGATTGTAAATTTTCTCCCACAATGACAACAGCCACTTCATCAATGGTAGGTGAATTGAACCTCCTTGTGTGTTCACCGGCAGGTGTTTTGTCAGCTCGAATAATAATATTATGGCTATCAGATGGCATCCGATCCAATGCTATTTTGAACATGTTTACTAAATTGTTATACTGATGAAGAAACATTTGTAATTGTTGGACAATGGTTCTCTTCACTGTTGGATTGTGAGCACAACGATTATTAATTTCCGCATCTGAATTGCCCATAAAATAAATTTGTAAAAATTGATGATCTGCATCAGGTAGTGGTAACAGAGTTCCCAGTAAGTGATAAATTTGTCCTTGTATCTGTAATTTTTCAAAATTTGTCCATTAATTATTTCCGATATATATATTTTAGTACAAACTTGAATAATATAAAAAAATATTCTTATATAATACCTTGAAAGTGGGCATGAAATTGTCTTGTATAATATGTGTAGCACCAAATGATGTCATCTGGAAACAGTTGTTATATTTCTGAATGTTGGTCAAGAAGTGCTTAGAATCATTTCCAATCCCAGAAACTAAAGAGCGTAAAGGATCTGGTGGTGGGACGAATTGTGGCAATTTTACTTTGCCTTCAGCACAACATAATCCAGTAGATTCACCAGTGTATTTTAACGCCTTACAATATTTACAAATTGTTTTCATTTCCCCAATTGTTACCGATTTGTCGGCACAATAATCAATTGCCGGATCATAGTGGAATGCAGCTCGTTCAAGAATCACAGGAGCACTGCGTCTGCGGATTCGCTCAATTTCATTATGTCTAGCTTGCTGTTGTTCTGTTTGATGTGCACGAACTCGTTGCATTCTAAGCCTATCTCCTACATTGTCACTCACTAAAGAACGCAATTCTGGCATAGCAATACGACTATTTTCTTGATCTGTCTGTCTCTGGTCAGCAGTGCGGTTAGCACGTGAGGTAGCTCTTCGCACATTTGATTGACTACGACGACCTAAGTCAGGTCGTCTTCTCCTCGGCATCGTAAATTGTAATTAATCAAAGTGAGAAAATTTCCCGCTCATTTAGCAGTAAAGTGTCACTATCACAAAAAAGAGCACATTACTTGGAATGTCACTATCACAAAGGATCACCAAAGTAAAGAAAGTTCTCGCGCACGTAGCCACAAAGATAGATATAATATCGTAATAATACTTTTTTCCGTGCTCTGAAATGTGACAGGATGGATTGACATATTAGTTGGTTGTCAAATCTAATGTCAAATATTATGATTGCGTTCAGAAATTTAACTTAAGATTTATAATTTAATTTGTGACAAAACTTAAGATTTATCTTTCGATTTCTATATAGTCTTATTAAAAAAATAATCGGACAGATTAACAACTGAAGTTAGCTAAAATTGAGTTTCTCGAAGCCGACCACTATTTATGTACTATGTATTTTGAGACTATGCAATTTTGTCGCGTTCGCGATTCACTTTCACTTTTGTTGAGTTTCAGAACGCGATATTAGATCCTCCAACGCGTACGCGAATTTGAACTTTATGCAGCGGTAATAAATTACAAATTGACTCTCCATTTTATTTAGAAAACGTTTGTATGGGAAATACAAAAATGCTGTTTTGAGGATTTTCCCGGCAATTATTCGAATTTTTCTCACCTTTTAAACCTTCCCTAGACCTCCACGAATAATTCAAGACCAAGATAAGATAAATCCATTCAGCCGTTCTCGAGTTTTAGCGAGACTAACGAACAGCAGTTCATTTTTATATATATACTAGCGTACCCTCGCCCGCTTCGCTAGACGATAAATTCAATGATTTGCTGAAAGAGAATAAAATTAATACGAAAAAAAGCAAATTCTTTGATACAATTTCATTCGAACTTTATTGTAACACTTTTTGGTAGATAACGTTTTTGGTTTTTCCATCTTTCGTGTAAATGAATAATGACGATGGTTTGCTTACTCGTGAGCAAGCTACATACAATTGTCCATGAGAAAAAATTGGGTATTCTAAATTAATACCGCACATTTGTAGAGACTGTCCTTGCGCCTTATTAATTCTCATAGCGAAGGCAAGGCGAATAGGGAACTGCAAACGTTTGAAATCGAATGGTAAATCCGCCGGAATCAGTGGAATTCAGGGTATCAAAATGTCTTCTCCTTTGTACTTCCCTTTCAAAATTGTTGCTTCGATAACGATACCCATTAGCTTCTTCACAGCGAGTCTGGTACCGTTGCAAAGTTAAGGGCACATTACTATTGCACAGCATAATAATCGGTGCTCCAATTTTTAATCGTAAATTATGAGGTGGTAAGCCTGGCAAATCGAGTGAGTTTAAGAATTCAGTTGGATAATTTACGACCTCATCTTGATCAGTAATAGTGTCCATTGACTTATACGCAACTATGTCACCAGGTATTTGATCTAAAATAGCTGAATTTATATCATTGACGTCCTTATTTTTCCCAGCTAAAATTGCTCTTTCGCTGAGTCAATCATGGTTTTTGTAATGTTGAACTATGTTTGGAAATACACTCTGTATCAATGCCTCTTTAGACTGTGCAAAAGTGCAGAAATTGTTAGGCAATGTTATCATTCCTGTTGTTTTTGAAAAAAGGTTTATTTTTTTTGGTTAAAAAGTGTTTTTTGAAGTTTTGAAAAACACTTCGCTCTAACAAATTTCTTCTCAGTTAATTGCTGAAAATTAAATATTTTGAAAAAACTATTTTTTTTTTAATTTAACGTTTTTGAGAAAATTTTGTTCTTGAAAAAATTTCATACTTTTGTAAAAGTTTAAATTGATTTGTTAAAAAAGATTTTTTTCCGCTTTGAAAAACACCCCCTCGAAAAAATGTATTCTCTATTAATAGTGGAATATGAAATGCTTTGAAAACACCATTTTTTTTTTAAATTTTGTTTGGTTTTCAGAAAATTTTGTTTTGAAAAAATGTCATACCCTTGAAAAAGTTTTATTTTATATTATTTTATTTGTTTAAAATTTTTGAAATTTTTTTTTTTTTGTAATTTTAGAAAAACACCTCTTCGAAGAAATTTCTTTTATCTTTTTGAGGAAAATTTGGTTTTGAAAAAATTTCATGCTTTCGAAATTTTTTTATTTTACTTTATTTCTTCAAAATTTTTGAAAACAATTTTTTTATTGTATAATTTTCGAAAAACATTCCCTTTGAAAAAATGCTTTCTATGTGTCATAGTGGTATTCCATGAACTTTTAGGATTATAGTCAAATACTTACAAATATCTACACTTTCACAAATAGCAACAATAAACAAATTTCCTCAAAACCAAAAAATTTACTTTTTTTCTAAAAAAATTCTAAACAAACAACGTAATAAATTTAGAATTTTGTGTTCACGAAAAAACAGTATTGTTTTTATTGTATTAACTGAAAACCAAAATGTTGCAAAAAATCAAAACAAAACTAAATTATTGTTTTGTGTTCATTTGGTCCATATGTTCCATAAAAAGTTGATATGGTAAATAATATGCAGGGTCTGATACACGCAAATTTCCATTGACCATTATAGTGACAAAATTATCGATCACCAATTCCAACAGGATTTCAAAATCAGAGTTGGAATGAGTTGTTGTGTGGTGTACTTCTGAAAAAAATGAGAAATAAACAAAATAAATCTAAAAATTCGAATTCTAACTTTATCTTGTGTATGTTCTTATTACCTTTGAATTTTTCCAATGAAGCACCATTCATTTTAAATTTTCCAAGAATTTTTTTTATCATTTCGCGT
Organism: Anastrepha ludens; assembly: GCF_028408465.1. Taxonomy (NCBI): domain Eukaryota; kingdom Metazoa; phylum Arthropoda; class Insecta; order Diptera; family Tephritidae; genus Anastrepha; species Anastrepha ludens. The sequence continues at coordinate 9,820,260 of NC_071503.1, forward strand.
CTCTTTCCTTTTTCATTCGATTCCAACATTTGTTCATAGCCGAAAACATCGTTTGCAAACGCATTCATTTCCATATAGAATTGGTCAAAGAAAGCATTGCTCAATTGAATTGAAACATTATTTTCATAAATACTTAGGACCTTAACTAATGCACCTTGGTACATACCTAACGCAGATATTCATCGCGACCTTGACATCGATACTATTGATGAAACAATACAAAGCGCTAGCAGAAGACACATAAATGACTATTAACGCATACAAATCCTATGATGAGAAGACTACCAAATAAAGAAAAATCTACCCAAAGTCGGCTTAACCGTCAAACACCAACAGATCTTGCAAAATCCTTGTAATCAATTGTCAACTAATCGTATATATCATTGTTTGTTAACCACTTGTTTTTAAATAATATGTATATATTTCTTCTAAATGAGCTTGGGGGCATTGGCCCTTCAATATCACTCTCATTCCATCTTTTTGTAAATCAAATTACTTATTGTCTAACGACAGGTGTAATATTTTATGGAAGAAATAAAAAAAAAAAAAAAAATTTTCATTCGAATCATTTCAAATTTCTGTATACAATACATTTCTGTATCACAATACAAATACAAAAAATTCAAAAAAAGTTGTACACATAAAATGAATGTCGATTCGAAACTTACTTACTTGGACAATATTTTGATTTTTTCTTTTTTTTATATGAAGAAAATATTTAAAAGAAATTTTTTTTTGCTAAAAACCTTCCCCTAGTGGATCCCTATAATATGAAAAAAGAACGAATAAAATTGGCCTCGTATCGGCCCAAAAAAATGCGGACAAACGAACATCATTTCATTTTTATATATATAGATATAGATTGTTAAAATTAGAAAGAAATTACACCCGTATATGATTTTGTTATGAATTTTCAAATTCGATATAATTTTGAAATTTATTTTATTCTCTTCATCTATTTGTTCGAATGTAAGTTTTTCTGTAAAATTCTTTATATTGTCATATTGCAATCTCATAATATTTCCTTCGAATCTTTCAATCCAATTAGAGTAATAATAATCATTAATTTTTATTGAACAATTGTTAAATTGGATTGCGTAATTTCCGTTCAAAACAGTGTCATTTATGTTACATGTGTTGTTTACAAATAAATTGAATGCATTTTTAACTAGGACTGTTTTTTCGTCTAGTGTTATAATTTCTAATTCTTTACTTGATATTAATTTACAATTTTTCGTTATTATACAATGAGTGCTGGGTTTTAGTTGTCTGAAATGTTTATTTTCTTCAAATTTCATAATTTTATCTTTATAAGTAAAAACTTCCTCTATTTCTGCTTCTATTTCTTTTTGATTCTTATTTGGTAGTGGTACAATTTTTCTTATTTTTATTTGTATGAATGATTTTGGAATTTTAATGCTTAATATTAAATAGGTATTATTAAAAGTTGTTATTCCTAGCTGTAAATATTTTAATTTATTGAAATCAATGTTATAACTGGTAATTTCCTGATTTGTTAGAATATTGTGAACTAGACCATATTTGCCTGCGACTACATTGTCTTGGATTTGTTCTATTTTACTTTTTATTAACTGAATTTTTGTCATCTGTTGTAAGTACATATGTTGTTGATTTTCTTCGTCTATGAATTTATTTATACTATTAAGTCCTTTTTCAATTTCTTTCCTATCATCTTGTACAATATTTCTTATTTGTTTCATTGCCAAATTAAAATGTTCATTTATGTGTATTGGTTGATTCAACATTTCGTCCGTTTGTGTTAAATGTTTTTGAATTGTCTGTCTGTCGTCATCGTCCATTGTGCCAAATGTCCATTTTGCTACAGTACCTATTGCGTTTACAAGTCCTCCCTTATGTCTTTTTTCTATTGGTATTAATGTCATTAACTTATTTCTCGCTTCTAATAATTCTGTTTGTAATACATTTTTGTTAATTGTCTTTACTTGTATAATATTTTCTGTCATTTCATTAATAATATCTTCTATTTGTTTATCGTCAATTATATGGAGTACTATATCACTGTCCTTAACTATGTATTGGTCTCTTATTTGTATGTCAACAAATCCTGTTTGGTCCGTTAGTTCCGTTAAAATTATCGTGGTGTCACTATGTCCTATCCATGTCAGCACTAATATCATAGTTAGTATTTGCAAATTTTAATGGTCTTTTAATGTTGTTAGGATGAATGTTTTCTAATTTTTCCTTCCTATACTTTGGTTGTTCTTTATGCCTAACCGCTTTATAGTTCTTTATGAATCCTTCTGTTCTTTCTTCTTTATAGTCTTCCCTGGTTTTATTTAGATTGCTTATAATTTTATGCTTCCTTGCTTCTAAATTGCTTTTTATTATTTCCGGATCTATTTTATTGTCATGTACTGCGTTTGGTGTACATTTTATTGTTGAATGGAATCTATCATTGTAATTTCGTATGGCTTTCTGTATTAAGTGTTTAATTGATAAACCTTTTTCTAATTTATATAAAATTCTAAACTTTTCCGCGTAGTGTTGTGAAACCTTTCAATATCGGCATTGCCAGTATGGCTATTAGGTTTTGTTAAATGAAGCTCTACATTTTCAGTATCCAAAAATTCTCTTATTCTCGCGGCCTTAAATTCGTTATCTCCAATTATTTTCCTTGGTTTCCCTAATTTAGCAAAATGTTCTTCTAACTGTTCAACAATGGTAATATGATTTCTATCATTCAATTGGTACGCTGCTCCGAACTTTGAGAATTTATCTACATATAACTGTTAAAAAATGGTTTCCCTTCATGACATACGGATCTATGTGTATAATTTCATTTTTCTTTACTGGTGTTTCTGAGAAACTTAATTTTTGTTTTATGGGTTTCCTATCGTACTTGACTTCTTGGCAAATTTCACATTGATTTAGAACCAAGTGAACCAGTTCCAGTAACTTAGGGTAATAGATTTTATTTTTTATTTGATTGTATGTTTCTAAAATACCGGAATGTAAACTTTCTCTAACATGGTAAAATGAGATTTGTTTTATGGCTTCAACCTCTGTTTCAATGTCTTGTGCTCTTTTTGTACACTTAGTGAATTGAAGTTTGTTGTCATTCGAATACATACTAATCAGTTTTTCTTGTATATACTATGTTATAGCTGTGGTCGGTTAGTTCCGAAAATATTCCAATTTTTCCTTTTAAAATATATCTTCTGAAAATTTCTCCCATTTGTTCAAAATCACACTCTGCAATAAAAATTATCCTTTTTCCGTGTATCTCTCTAAACTCTTCTGTTTTATTATTTGTAAGTATAATCTGAGTTCTATACTTGTTCACTATCTCTTCCTTAATCGCAAAATGATCACCCAAATTCTCCTCTGCTGAATGTACTGTTGCCATGCTTACGTTGTCTTTCTCCCCGCGAAATTAAGTTTATGCTATTGGAACTGTCATCATCATCATATTTCAAAATATTATTGTATCTTCACTTTTTTCTATTCTACTGAGAAAACCCGCTACTTTGCTCTCTCTACCTTTTATATAGTCTACTTCGAAATCGTACTCTCCTAGTTTGAGTATCCATCGTTGGTGTCTTGGCGATATATCCTTTCCTTTGTATTTTGTGCATAAAAATTTCTTGAATCTATTCAATATGTCCCTTACTTCTCTATATTCCTGTGTATTCAAATGGTTCAATTGAATTCTGTCCCAGTCAAAGTCTGATCCTTCCAGTGTGTAAACTTGGATGTTTTTATATGGGTTTACTGTAAAATTTGTTATTCTATTATTGAAGGATATGTGACCATCCTCTAGATTTATTACTGTTTTAAAGCAGTTCATTAAATCAATGCCTATGATAAATTTGTATTTTCGTCCTTTCAATTTTGTTGCTTTCCACCTGATTTTCGCATTTTCATTTACGTTAAATTCTTTAGGTGCGTCTGTTAACACTTCATATCTTATTATATCCTTTCCATTTATTGTACTGATTTCAATTGGTTTTGTAAGTAATATTTTCTTAAATTGTTTCATATCATTGTCTATTAAACTTATGTTTGCACCGGTATCTATTAGTGCATTATATTCTTTATTATTAATTGTTAACTTTACGTGGGGTAAGTAGTCTGAGGTTGTTCCCAAAAAAAATGGTTTTGACTATTTGGGGTTTGTTTAAATTGACCTCCGTCGCATTTACATTCTTTTAGTTCAGAATTTTCTATTACTTTATTTAACTTATAGTTTTGTACATCATTTCTGGATTCCATGGGTGCGTTTAGGTTTTGCCTAGGTTGTTCCAAGCGATTTTGGCTGAAACATGGCCTAGGGTGTCCTACCTGCCCGACCCTCTGGATATTGTGTATACCATAACGCTCTATATTATCAACGTCCATGGGTTCGTTTAGGTTTTGCCTAGGTTGATTCCATCTATTTTGGTTGAAATTTGGCCTAGGGTGTCCTACCTGCCCGAAACGCTGGAAGTTGCCTGATGGGTTATTATCCCTACTATTTTGAATTCTAAATCGTCCTGAATTATTATAATTATCATTATTATTATTATTATTATTTCGTGCCTGTGCAGTATTCTGTCTAAAATAACTTTGTCCTACATAATTTCGTTGATAGTGTCCCTGGTTGTTAAATGTATTCTTGTTTTGAGGTCGATTTTGCCTAAATATCCTGTCGTCATTAGTCTTAAATTTCCTGTATTCTGGCCTAGTGCATGTATTTTCGAATCTCCTTTTGGTCAATATTTTTAATGTATCATTAATGTTTCGTTCTTCGTAGATTTAATCTAATAGAGTCCCTTGTGTCATTTCTTTAATTGTGTTTACAAGTAAACTATCTATATTCGACAAATCAATATAATGATCATTGTGATAATATACCGTTAGTTCATCTGACTTATATTTAATGTTTTGTACTTCAATTACTAACTCACTCACCGAATTCACCTTTAAATTGGCTATCATTCTGTATAGTTGATGTGGTTCTACGCTTGGCCTATACCTCAGTTTTAACATCTCCTTGATCTGCTGCCAGTTGTCCGGGTTGGGAATGTTTATGATGATATCTTTCGCCTGCCCCTGGATTATTTTGTAAAATATTGTTCTTGTGGCTTCCTTCTTAATATTTTCATCTTGTATAGTTGATAGCAAGTACTCAATACTGCTGAAGAAACTGTTTACCGTTACTTCTCCTGTACCGGTAAAAGTTGGTAAGTGATTTATTGTTTTCAAAATGTTGTCTCTTCTACTGTTGTCTTGTATATGGTGTTGTTCCAGGTTTTGCTGTTGTTGCTGTAACTGGTGTGTTTGTTGTTGTAGGTCTAAGTATGCTTGGCGTAAGCGTTCTAGTTGTTGATCCTTTCTGGCAACTTCTTTGGCCACGCTGACGGATGCAATGTGAGCCTGTTCTTCCATTCTTCTCCGTTTGTCAAAGGATTGTTGCCTCTTGGAATACAGTTTTAGAAAAAAATATAGTGGTGTCTATTGTTGTAAATGTTCACTGCACTATAAATTTTTTTTTATTTTTTATTTTAGTGGTGTTCAAGTAGCATAAATGTTCACTGCACTATTTTTTCTTTTTAGTGGTGTTCAAGTTGCATAAATGTTCACTGCACTATTTTAGTGGTGTTCAAGTTGCATAAATGTTCACGGCACTATTTTTTCTATTTTAGTTAACGTATGTTAAGTTATACCCTGGAGGGTCCGGCCAACTCCTGAGTTGGCTACGGATTCGCAGGATTAGTTTTGGGTGTTTATAACATTTTTTTTTTTCTGCCCGTATTTTCGTATCACTGGATCCTTTTTACTTCTTAAAGGATCCTACCGACTGCGCCATTTACGTTTTAGAAGTTAACTGGCGTTAAAAAAAACTAAATTTGTTTCCGTTTATTTCGTTTATTTATTAAACTCTGCAACTACTCCGATGAACGGGAGGAACAAGACTGCCTTAAAACTATTTACATTTGTGTTTTATAGGGTAATTCAACATTGCATTTTCGTAATGGGAACGGAAATGCAATAAATGCGAATTTGACAATATTTGTTAGAATTTATTATTTTTTTAATTCTTCTTAAAGTTACTTTTTGAAACGGTTGCAATTCTCAGAATTGCGACCGAAAAATAATAAATTAATTTTTTAATATTATTTAGTATTGCATTTACGGTATGGGAGCGGAAGTGCAACATATACAGATTTTATTATTTCACTTAAGGTTCATATGTGTACATATTTGCTTACTTGCTAAAAATTGCTGATTATGTTTTAATAAAAAATTGTTTATTCTCTGGAAATTTTATGAATTGCGACATGTGCCGGAAATTGATATTTGGTTACTGCTATTGTCAATCTTATTTAAAAATTTTTCGAATTTATCAGGTACATTGGCTTTGAAATCAATGTAACTGTTTGTATATGTAACTCGGGCGTCGACGGACGGCCGGCTAAGCTATTCAAACATGGCGGCGAGGAGCTGGTAAGATGCATGCATTTCCTCCTATGCAAAATATGGTCGGGTGAAAGCATGGCTGCCGATTGGAATTTAAATGTGCTCTGCCCAATCCATAAGAAGGGTGATCCTGCCATCTGTGCCAAATACCGCGAGATTAGTCTTCTTAATATCGCCTAGAAGGTTCTAGCGAGCGTATTGTGTGAAAAGCTGAAGCCCACCATCAACCAACTGATTGGACCTTATCGACCAAATATTCATCAACACACACCATCTTTTCGTCGATTTCAAAGCTGCGTTCGACAATACAAACAGGAGTTAGAGTAAGATCGGGTATTGTGGGCTATTCGGGTAATGTGGTCAACGCATGTATTTTTCATAATTACGAACATGTACTAAGAAGATTTCTTATGATCTTCAAAATTAATATAACGGATATTTTACGCTGCTCGCCTTTTGAATTGGACCCTTTACTGATGAGCAGCTGATCAAAATATTTTGTGAAGTGCAGCCGATTTGTTTTTCAGTGGTGTATAATGTTAATGGTATTTTTTGGCGAGTGATTATTTTTCGAGTGTGAAAGTTCAGATAGAATTATTAAACTATTCTGCATTTTTTAAAGCGGTAAGAAACTCTTAAATTAAACAAAAGTTTGTAATACTTTTTTTCGTGTAAGTGGTACAGTGTCTAATGTGGGCTAGCCAGCGTCGGGTAATGTGAACTAGTAGCCCACATTACTCTATTAATATTTTCCTAATTCTCGTTAATTTTCCTGTTGGGTATTTCCCAATTATACATATTTAGACATGCCAAAAATCGAGAAATAAGGAAATGGGACCCCGGTATGATGAAAAAAGGCTTTGTAGCTGTTAGGAATGAGGAGATGGGCACACTTTTTGCATCAAAGACTTTTGATGTGCCGCGTTTTACATTACAAAGAATGGCAAGGAGTAATGCATCCCCTAGCCTGCTTTTAAAATCCCCACTTGGACGTAAGTCAATACTGGACGAAGCCACAGAAAAATACCTTGTAAAATATACATTAGAAATTGAATCAAGACTTTGCGGCCTCACAAGACACGATATTCGTTCCCTGGCGTTTCCATTGACGGAATTGCCAAAGTGCCAAACAAATTTTCGGTCATTAAGCAATTTGCAGGGAAAGGTTGGCTGCATGGATTCCTGCGCAGGCACAAAAAATGAGTTTAGTTTTCGCTCTCCAACGGGAACGTCTTTTAATAGAGCAATGGGTTCACAAAAGAAAATGTAAAAATGATTTTAGAATTAACTTAAGCAAGAGTATGAGAAGCACATATTTCCACCACCTGCTATACAGAATGTGGATTTATATTTACCTAAGTTTAATAATTTTTTTTTTCAAATAGTCAACAAACAAGGTCATTAATTAAAATAAAAAATATATATGAATAAATTCATTGCCTTATTATGAACTCTTACAATTGTTTTTGGTGATTTTATCTAGATGCCCACTTTACCCGAATACACCGTACCACATTACCCACCATTTTTTTTTTTCATCAACTTTTAAGGTGGTTTCAGTTTTTCTATTGTATATTATTAGACGAAAACGAGTATATTAGGGTATATTTTGCAATGAAATATAAAGAAACTCAATATCTGTTAGAAAGAAAACAAGATCGTTTTCCCATTCCGATTATTTTGGCAAAAATTGATATCAAGGTAAAATGGTGCCCACAATACCCGACTTTACTCTACCTGTATGCCGCGATGTCTGAATTACTTAGGTATCCCCACAAAACTAATAGGGCTATGCAAGATGATGTTGCTCAACACCAGCCGCGCCATCAGAGTTAGAAAGGACCTCTCCGAGCCGTTTGATACCAAACGAGGTTTCAGACAGGGTGACTCGCTATCGTCTGACTTCTTTAACCTGATGTGCGAGCCGCAGAACTTAATCCCTCAAGCACAATTTTTATAAGAGCGTACAATTGTTGGCGTATGTCGATGATATTGATATCATCGGCTTTAACAACCGCACTCTTAGTTCTGCCTTCTCCAAACTGGATAAAGAGGCAAAATGAATGGGCTGATGGTGAACGAGGACAAAACGAAGTACCTCCTGTCATCAAACAAACAGTCAGCGCACTCGCGAATCGGCACCCACGTCACTGTTAGCAGTTATAATTTTGAGTTTATAAAATACTTCGTTTATTTAGGAACCACCATTAACGCCGAAAATAATGCCAGCCTGGAAATCCAACGTAGAATCGCTCTTCAATCAAGCTCTGTATCGACATCCTATCGTTGTCGCTACAAAACTGAAAACATCGATAGTAAATGCGTGTAGCAAGAAAATATGGCTCTCTTCAGTTGAAATAGAAAACGTGCATGAATCGTCAGAAAATGATATTGGTAGCATATTAGAACTTTCTAAATCAATCGGAGCCAAGGTTTCGTGGATATGGCTATTGAAGACGTTTTAAATTTATTGGTGGAAGAAGAAGCCGACGAAGCAGAATTGATAAAAACAGCATCCGAAGCTGTAAATCAAATCGATTTTGGGGGCACTAGCAGTGATGAAGATTTTGCAGTTAATAATTTAACTTTAAAAACATTAAAAGAAGGCCTGAGCTTAGCTGAAAAGCGCGAGTAATTTTCCTTGAATGCAGACCCTTCTACTGAAAGAAACCGAAAATTCAAAAGGGTGCTGCAAAACTGTCTAGCTCCATACCCAGAAATTTACAATGACCTGGTAGGGACCAGCAACCAAAGTACAATTACAGATCTGTTTAAGAGGGAAGAAGATGCAAGAACTTTAAGTGAAGAAAAAAGTTCTGAAAGTGAAGACGATATCATTCCATCGAAAAAACTTGCCGGTGGAGTATATTAAGTAGTGACGACGAAGAAATTCATTAAATTAATAAATAAAATAAATAATTGGCGCGTACACTTCTGTTAGGTGCTTGGCCGAGCTCCTCCTCCTATTTGTGGTGTGCGTGTTGATGTTGTTCCACAAATGGAGGGACCTACAGTTTCAAGCCGACTCCGAACGGCAGATATTTTTATGAGGAGCTTTTTCATTAAATTAGAGTTCTGTTAAATTAAAGTAATATGTTTTTTTTTTTGTTTTGTGTTGAACATACATTTATATTTTTAATAAAAATTAAGTTGCTTATGTAGAATTAATAAACAATGGTTTTAATGAGTTTTCGGAATATAATAGCCCTTCTGTATTGGCTCTGGGTCTCATAAGACATGGTTACACACAAAATTTAATTTTTCACCAAAAGTTAACAGAAATATACTCAACTGATCAAATTAGCAGTTGAGCAAAATTCGTTTAGAATCAGGAACAAACAATGTTAAAGGGCACTTTATAATAAAAACAAGTAGGCTAACTTCAACAGTGGCCTTGAAAGAGCAAATCATCCAAAATTATATATACATATATGTATATATATATACATATATGTATATATATATATAATTGGCGCGTATACCCTTTTTGGGTCTTTTGGCCGAGCTCCTCCGCCTATTTGTGGTGTTAGTCTTGATGTTGTTCTACAAATGGAGGGACCGCTATTAGAAAAATGTTTTTCTTAATTTTGGTGTTTCATCGAGATTCGAACCTACGTTCTCTCTGTGAATTCCGAATGGTAGTCACGCACCAACCCACTCGGCTACGGAGGCCGCCGTATGTATATGTATACATACATGTTTATCCTTGAATCTGTCTAAGCACCTGTTAAATAAGACTTTGTTGAATTTCCTGCAGCAAATCAAATTCCTTCATAGAGAATTGCTTAATTACCAGGTAAACAGGAAGATGGCATATGCAAATTCAAATATGTGTATTTATATATAATATATACGAGTATGTACATATGCGGCTGCGTGCACTCGCCACAGCAAAAATATTACGATTCGCTAAAAACTTTCAAGAAACTCACCGCATATTCATAGGCACAGCATTTTGCCAAAAATAATGGATTATGAAGTGTCAACAAAATTCTTTCATAATTCACTTAAACAACTTTTTAGGTCTTTACTATGAAGTATATAGTACATTATTAATCGATAAGTGAATTTTATATTGACTCAAAAACTTTAGTTTAACGACTTGCGGCATTTGTCTCTGTTGTTATTAACAGTGCTGCACAGCTCCCAGAAGCTTCAATATTAAATATTTGGCACTTTGGGCTTCATCCGAAGGCTGAATGTATGTACAGTAACATCTAAATACGTCGCAGCGTAAGCTTCTAAATTTGCGGCTACATACAATAAGTAAGTAAGTGAATTTTATAATACATTTTATATTGACTCAAAAATTTTAGTTTAACGACTTGCGGCATTTGTCCCTGTTGTTATTAACAGCGCTGCACAGCTCACAGAAGCTTCAATATTAAATATTTGGAAGGCATCCGAAGGCAGAATGTATGTACAGTAACATTCAAATACGTCGCACTAATGTTTCAGTGTAAGTTTCTAAATTTGTGGCTACATAAAATACAATACAATACCTACTATAGAGAACAAAAAATAATTGTTTCGAAATTGTATCTAGTATCGAAATATTCTCTAGTATCCAAATGTCCTGGACAGAACTTTTTTATAAACTAATTGTTGTCATTTTCTGCATCTTACTGTACGCTCATGCGCGATACGCGATAACGTATCACATTGATTGTTATGGAGTCATTATAAATAGATTTATTCTTTAAAAAATCGACAGTCGGGATACAACCGCTGTGTAGAATATAACTCAATGTATACTTTTGATATGAATGAAAAATATATTTTCATTAAAACATTAAAGGTACATATTTAATTGGGGGCTCAACCGGGATGCCTTTCAAAAAATTAAGCATCCTGAGTAAAAATATTGTTAAGTGTTTAAATTCTGTTACAAAGGATAGTGCAAAAAAATCTAGAGCTTATTGAAACCAAATATGCAGCAAATTGATACTCTTACTCAGCAACTAGGACAACTAGCCGCTGAAATCCGGCAGTCAAGGAATCCTAGGGGAGTACACATTGAATAATAATAACCAGTACAACCTGGAATAACACAAGCTTCGCAAATAAACGTCCAGATATTTACAGAAATATCGCCATTTGATGGAAATCCAGATGAGTATGGACCATGGAGAAATATTATAACCGATTTAATGAAACCTTTGGAACCTTATTAAGTTCCAAAGAATATTATGATGTGCTTTGTTTAATACGATATACAAAAATTTAAGGACCTGCGTTATGTTTATTAAAAAATCAAAACACTCCATTAAATCTCAAAGCAATATTAAATCGACTCGACTACAATTACGCAGATTCCAGAGTATTTAATAATGGAAGAAATGAAAAAATGCAGACAAGGAAAAACATCCTTATCCGATTTTCACAGCAGAATTAGTCAACTAATGAATCAAGCTTTAACTAAGTGTGAGATTGATTACCCAAATAGCTATGAAGGTCTTCAGGAAAATACTAAAGAAATTGGAAGAATATGCTTCAAGAACGGATTACGAGACAAATTCACCCAACATACCCTCTACCAGTACAAATCTACAGACCTAGAAACAGCATATGCTATTGCCGCAGGCATTGAATATCAAAAACAAAAAATTGAGGAAGAAACACCAATGTACATATAAGCAACGTGTAGAAAGAAGAGAATATAATACATATAAACTAGCAGTCCAATAAGCCAGAAGAAATGTAGGAGGCAGTCCACCAGAACCTATAGATGTGGATAGATCTTATAGGAATTACAGATATGAAAATTCTTATCACAGCAACTAAAACAATCCCCAAAGAAATACCTATAATCAACAACAAAATTATAGAAATAATTTTGATCGACAAAAAGTCCCGCTACAACCAATGAACTTCCAGAGAGGAGAACCAACCAAGAGGGATCATCAACACTCATCGAGGAACTTCAATCCTAATTAAACTCAAAGGATCAATCAGGTGACGGACAATAACGACCAGGACTCATTAGAGGTAAACTTAGATGATAAACAATATGAATTACAGGGAACTTTTTTAGAAGAATAAATAACTTGCCGTGTCTTCAAGTTAGTTTGAATAAAATTAAATACAATGTTTTAATAGACACAGGTGCAACACAAAATTATATAAATATAAAAATTAGAGAAGGAAAAAGATTTTTTGTTAAACCGTTTGAAAGTAGAACTCTGAATGGTTCGAATCAAATGAAAAGTGCAAAAAATATTTTATTGCCAGGATATGAATTATTATTCTATTAAATAAAAGGATTACAACAGTTTGATATGATTTTAGGAGAGGAATCCTTAGGAAGAATGAAAGCTAGAATAGATTTCGCTGAATATAAAATAAAATATGTTGATAAATCAAAGAAATCAATGAACCAAATTAATTATACAATCGACAACTTAAATATAAAAGAGAAATTGAAGAAATAATGAAAATTAACGAAGAAACTAATCCAGTACTTCCATTCACTACAATGATTGAAGCTACAATTAGGACAAGAACAGAAGATCCTATTTGGACTAAACAATATCCTTATCCATATGCAGATAATGATTTTATAAATAAAGAAATTGATAAAATATTAAAAGAAAAAATTATACAACCAAGTAAGAGTCCTTTTAATGCACCCATATGTACGGTACCCAAGAGAGGGACAAGATGAATGAGGAAGACCAAAAAGAAGAATGGTAATATATTTTCAAAAATTAAATAATGAAACGATAACTGATAGATATCTAATTCCTGGTGTAAATATAACAATCCAAAACTTGGGAAAGGCTAAAGTATTCACTACGTTAGATTTAGAATCGGGTTTCCACCAGATAAAAATAAAAGAAGGTGATAGAGAAAAAACAGCATTGAGTATAAATAGAGCAAAATACGAATTTTTAAGAATGCCATTTGGATTAAAAAATTCACCTTCAATATTCCAACGATGCGTTGACGATATCCTTCGTCCCTTTATAGGAAAATTCGCATATGTTTATATTGATGATGTACTCATATTTTCCCCCACACCCGATCAACATATGCAGCATATGCGCATTATAATCACTGCACTCAGAAATTCTAATACGAAAATATCAAACGAAAAGTCTCATTTCTTTAAGGAAAGTATAGAATATTTAGGACACATAATAAAACATGAAAGAGTAACAGTGGACCCTTCAAAAATTGAAACTATAAAAAATTACCCTAATCCTACAAATTTGAAAGAACTTCGATCTTTTCTAGGATTAGCAGGCTATTATTGGAAATTTATGGGAAATTACGCTCAAATCACAAAGCCCTTAACGATATTTCTTAGACGAGAAAACGGAACTCTAAAAAAAAATAAAAGTGGAAAAACCGCCATCAAATTAAAAGAAAACGCTCTTAAAACGATTGAAGTAGTAAAAGAAACTCTACAAGACCAAGTAGAATTATTTCAACCAGATTTTAATAAACCATTCGACTTAACTACGGATGCAAGCAATTTTGCAATAGGAGCAGTCCTTTCCCAAAGTACAAAACCCATATATTTTATATCCCGAAAATTAAGCGAAACAGAGCAAAAATACTCTACGAATGAAAGAATTGTTAGCCATAGTATGGGCACTACAAAAACTAAGTAATTATTTATATGGAATAGCTGATTTAACAATATACACTGATCACCAATCTCTAATATTTTCTATATCAGAGAAAAACTCAAATAATATCGTCAACAAATTAATCAATTATCCATTGGTAATGATTCGAAAATTCACAAAACAGTTCTTCCTATGGGCAAATAAAATAAATAAACCAGTAACCCATTTTAGTAATCAAATAATAATAGAACCCGGAGGAAATAATCCGATACAGATACATACTAAACAAATATTTGATAACTTACAACACCCCATTTACTTCACAACAGTTCAAATGCTAAAACATAATCTAAAAGATGTCATACAACTAAACAAAGTAAATGCAATCTTCACGTCAGCGGAAATATTATTCTTAATAGAAAAACCGATCTTAGAAGAATTTTCCGCCGTAAAATTCATTATAACGAACTCACTATTGGAAGATATATCAGACACTGATATACATACGTACTAGTATTGTAGAAAAAATACATAACCGAGCGCATAGAAACTTAAAAAAAAATAATACAAGACAAAAAAATGAGAAATATATATTATTGGCCTAATATAGTAGAAATGACTATGCGAGATATGTAAAACCTGTAAATACGACAGACCCCAAATAAAATACTTTTTGGTAAAACACCAACACCAAATAAAGTAGAAACTCATATACACATAGATACATTTTACATGAATAGATAAATATATATTTGAACAATTGAAAAATACTCAAAATACTGTTTCCTGAGACAAATACAAACAAAAAAAGATTTAAATAGACTATTAGACGAAATACTCTCACAAATTTTCCCAAACGCTAAAACATTAGTCAGCGACACATATCACTACACCACCATATCACTTGACAACTAACGGTCAAGTAGAACGGTTGCATAGCACCATCGCAGAAATAACAAATTCATTAGCAAAACAACACAAATCAAAACAAAAGGATATAATATTTGAAGCTGTAAAACAATATAATAAAACTATACATTCAACCACAGGATAAAAACCCACGCACGTGTTTTTTAATCAACAGGGATATCCAGATATAGAAGAAAAATTAAAGATTAAACAAGAAAAATTAAAGATCAATTCACAACAAGGAAACTTTAAAAACATCACTTATTAAGAAGGAGACGTCATATACACTAAGACCCACTGTAGGGATAAATCAAAGAATAAATTTCGTAAAAATATTGTAAAAACTGGCAACGGAAGAACTATTACGACAATTAGGAATAAAATAGTACATAAAAATAATATAAGAATATCTTAAAAATTAAAACCTTTACAATCATATTATTAATAAGATAAGATAAGATAGATAGAGATAGAAAACAAGCATTATGTATTAATTGAATCATTGGATCCAACAGATATATTTACTAAATATAATTATTTACACCACATATCAAATATAACTCGAATACTAGAACCATATGGGAATACAATTAAGAACGGATATAATTTAGAACATAATCTTGAAATAAAGATATTAATGAACAAAATTGAAACCCTTGAAAGCCAAATTATAACTAGAATTAATAAAAGATCATTAGATTTTTTAGGCACAGGATTAAAATGGACGATAGGAACGCCAGACCATGACGATATGATAGAAGTACAAACCCGAATTAATCAACTATTGGAAAACAATAACAAACAGAGAAAAATAAATAATCAATTTGAGAAAACATTAGAGAAACTTAATATAAAAGAACTATCTGAAATTATGGTAATAACAGAAGTTTATAATGAACTAAATAATTAATTACCTCAATTAATTTAGCAAAAAATAATAATTTTTTATCTAATTCACTAAACCTAAACGATGTAAGAAATATTCTACAGCACGAAAAAAAATATGTAACTACAATAAATATTTTAGGATATTCAGATATACATGTCATTCAATATGAAAATAACATAATTCTGATGTATAAATAACCAATAGTAGATAAGAAATGTACAGGATATGAAATAGCTACTCTATCTTCATATAAAGGAAAAATATTAATGGACAAAAGAATCGCAAAATGTAAAACTAAGTTTATTAGAATAAAAAAATGAAAAAAATTAATCTCTCAAATAATATGTGAACAAAATTCAGAAGATTCTTGCACTACTCAGATATTGGATAAAAGAAATGCTGAATGTAAATTTATAAAGGAAAATAATGTACCGATTCAGATATTTGAAAAAGGAGATATTCTAGTAACGGGAAAACATATAGTAGAAGGAAATGAAATAAGAGCTATAAAACTTATTCAATTTAACGAAAATATAATAAGAGATAATATAATTTACAAAAACCAAGCCAAAATTTCTGTCTAGAATTATACATACATGAACGACATGAAGAAAAACTAACTGTATTAGAATTGTTAGAATCAGAATCAATATACAAATTTAATTATATAGAAGAATTATCTACAATATTTATACCCATTGAACAACATCGTGTTAAATATACATTAACTAGCGGGCCCTCACCCGCTTCGCTAGGTGAAGGGAAAATATAAATGAAAAGTGGTCTTTGTTTTTTTCTTGTTTCATCATTTAATTCATGCTCGGCCTTTATTTTGTGACTTATTCTAATAACAATGTTTTATTTATTTTAGTGACTTACTCTAATGATTGTAAACTAACAACTTATTCTAAAGCCTTCTGATACACAAAATTTTTGGTTTTATTTTCATGCGGTGTCTAAATATAAAGTAACGATGGTTTCCCTACTCGAGAACATCCTACATACAGTTGCCCATGTCCAAAGCATGGATAAGTTAGGTCAATTCCACATAATTGAAGTGTTTGACCTTGAGACTTATTGATTGTAATAGCAAAAGCAAGGCGAATGGGAAATTGAAGTCGCTTAAAATCAAAAGGCAAATCTGTTGAAATCATTGGAATGCGCGGAATCAAAACATCGTCACCTTTAAATTTGCCTTAAAAAATTGTTGCTTCAATTACATTGTTCATTGTCCGTTTCACTTCTAATCTTGTCCCATTGCGTAGTTTCGGCTGATTGATATTTCGCAACATAATGAATTGCAAACGACTTTCAATTGCAAACGATGTGGTGGCAAGCCAGGCAAATTAAGTGAATTCAAAAATTCAATTGGATAATTCATTACATCGTCGGGATTAGTGATTGAATCAATTGATTTATAGGTGACAACTTCACCTGGAGTTTGAGTCAAAATACTGGCATTGATTTCATTGACATCGACATTTTTGGCAGCTAATATAGCTCTCTCGCTTAGCCAATCTTGATTTCGATAGTTTTGTGCATTTGTCGCCACGTTATGCTATTTATCAGATCTGCGCTAGCAATTGTTAGGTCAGGCGAGCAGCTACAATTGCCCATTACCCTGGTGGGTCTTCGTCGTTCACAGTGCTGAATGTCGAATCGTCTATTTGCTCTGCCAATTGCTGTCCCCTACGATCATTTGGCAGGCTTGAATGCCAAAGATGGTGATGCGCATTAAAGTCACCTACAACCAATCGGTTTTCACCTCTGATGAGCGCACCTATATCAGGGTGATATCCTGCCGGGTAGCAGGTGACAGGGGGTATGTAAATGTTAAAAATTTCGAGCTTGGATCGCCTGTCCGAACAGCTATGCCTTGACATTCTAAGGTGCTGTCCCTGCGGTCGATTCCTTCATCAATGAGATGATACTGCACTGTGTGGTGGATTATAAACGCTAGGCCACCACCATTGTCTCGCTCGCGATCGTGTCTGTGCACGTTATAGCCATCCCTGAGCATAAGATCTCGTCGACCTTGCTCGTGAGTCTGTTACAGTTAAATTGAAGAAGCTTAAAGCTTTTGGGTGATGTCGTTGTAACTCGGGGCGTGAGGAACGCATGGGGTTGCCTACGCTGGGCCTGCTATGCAATCCGCTGTTGTTGTTGCGGCCTCATGATGGTGGGCGGCCGCTCAATGGGTGGCGGTTGCGGGTGCAGGGCTCTACAGCAGGGGGTAGTTGTCCACTCACGGGTGGTGCGCAGGCCGGAACATCTCCGAAAATTGTACCAGTCATTGCAAGAATTGCACTTGACTGATGCCAGATTCAGAGGTATTAAGGTCTGACACACGGAACAGAGCTGCTGGAGCTGCTGGTTTGCCCCCGCACTGGGGTTTGAGCAGGAGGGAAGGGGAGAGGTTAAGTCAGGGGAGTGGTGTTGCTCCGATAGGTTCCTTACCGTTGAGGTGCTAGTTGTGGTGTGTTGGTAGTGCCGGCCTATCAGGGGTGGTAGTAGCCGTGGAGGCATTAGACGCCTGCTGGCGGGAGCAACACGAGGCCACATACCGTGTGGTCCACTCCCTATGTGTCTTAAGGGCTGAACAGGTCTTAAGATGGCTCCACCCGTTGCACTTGTTGCACCTAACCGAGGTGGAGCTCGGGTGGAGCCGTTTATGGCAGACGCAACAATTGAATACTTCTGGCTCAGGGTTGGATTCAACTACAGCCCAGAGGAGAAGTATTTGGAGCAAGGTTGCTGCGAGGAGTTGCTCCTGTGACGTAAGGGGTGGGGTGATGTACTGTCTATTAGACAGGGCTAGTTTACTGGGGCGGCAGCCCTAGGTCGGGGAAAACCCGAGTCATTCCGGTAACGTAAAACCGGCTGCCATGGGAATGTCGTGAGATAGGTCATGGTTGCTGCAGTGCGTATTTGTATGCCCTATGAATTCTCGTCTAAAATTAATTTTGACTCGAAAAATTAGTAAAAATGTTCATCAAATTTGTATGAAATTTTAAATTTACTAAACCGCGCACAACAAAATGTGAAGTCGTTTTATGCTGTTTTTGTATAAATTCTTCTTTTTACATTAAATCAACAAACATTATAGTTACTTTGATTTTAAATGTAAAAAATATATAGAAATGAGCACCTTGACCACAATATTACTCTAAGTTCTACTTATTTACAAAAAACGTTGGGTTTGTTGAAACACTGCTTCCAATATTAGAACTTCCAGTATTTTGCTGGCTTCTTGTCGAAGTCGCGTACAATTGTTGTTGAAAGCTGTGATACTGCTGTGCGTATTTAAGATCATTCGAGGTGGGGCCAACGAATGGTTTGTATCCTACATTGCCTACATCACCGGAACCATTTCCACCGTTGCCACCACATCCAACAGGTGACGACTACTACATACTTGCATCGCATTTGAGAGCATAGTGATGTTGTTAGCCATCATTATTTGTCCATTTACTGCAGATTGAATTGATGAACTGTGATCGTTTGGAAGCAAACTAGCGTTGGCAGATATTTGTCCACTGTTGCCCACATTTTCTGTGTTCATATTTGGGCAAATGCTGCTGGTTCCTATTGATTTAACAGTCTTTTGCTGACTACTACCAACAGTAAACATTTGACCTTGCCCTGGTACCCCTGTGACGCCCTGCGTAAGACCGTGCACCGGTCCATTGCCACTTGGGTTATTTGCCATGCACACAGAGCTTTCTCTGCACTCCATTGGATCCTGTGTCCCATTCGCAAAATGTCCAGGCATCACTGTGACACCAGGAGCTTGCAGACGTGGCCCAGGAAGCATTTTATTTCCTGAATGACCTGAATGAATATGCTGCTGTCTTATCGACGGTATGCCACGTATCATTGTTGGATGAGGTACCATATTCATTTCGTGACCAGTCATAAGATTGCCCCCTGCCATATCTTCCTGCTCACTTACCATTGAACTCATCTGATTGCAATTTCCGAAAAAGTGGGCAGCAGTGTTACCTGCTCCTCCAGAGCCACTATTGCAGTTTCTTATTTTGACCGGATCCGTTGCAGCACCTGTATTTCCTTGTCCTAAATGACTATTGTCTATAATATTGCCCGTTGCAGCAACATGTGGATTCGTGTAACGTAAAAACTCCAGACTCGGAGGCACACGCATATTGCTACTATTATTGTTCTGAGTACGAACTGGCATATACTGTATCGTATTTGGCATGCTGGCTTTCACTTGTATGTTAGGCGAAACATTAAAGCTACCAAAGTTCATAGCCATACGACCCATCATACGGTGAGGTGGCATTACACCATGCAATCCACTTTGTCCGTCACGTCCAATACCACCACTGGCGGGATTAAATCCACACATCTTCGGATTAAGCAAACGTTGCCCCATAGATCCAAGCATGGAATTTATATGGCAGTTGCTAGACAAAAATGACCCGGAACCATTAATATGCGGCGGCATGGCCATATTACCAGACGAACCAGCATTGCAGTGATCTAATCCAGAATCCATGGATCCCATTATAGCATCCATATTCTGATTTAAATTATTCGGAAGGTTTACATCATTTACTCCAATGAGACCCATGCTTCCGGCACCACCTGTATTAATAGACACACAGCTTGTAAGCTGTTGAGACATTTGAGCTAATGACGATATTGGGTCAAATGAGTGGCCTAATTTATTTTGAGCCGAGCGGTTACTATTCGGATTCAGTGGGAGGCTATCGGTCCGACGACAGAATTGTGAGGGTAAAGGGGCTGAATTTTGGCGCTAGAAATAAAACAAAACCATTTATAAGAAATTTATGTATGACATATTAGATGAAGTCTAATTCGACTCGTAACGTTAATATTAGTGTCACTACTTGTCGGTGAATCATCTGATTGGAAATTGTTTTTACATTGAGCATTTGTAGTGGAAATTGTTGTGCTAACTGTTGACGTTGCTGACGTTACAACTAGCGTCGTTGGCATAGTAGGCACATGCACATCCATATTAGGCGAGTTTGCTGATATTCCTAATGCTCCTGATGTTCGAGGTGATGGTAAGGATAAGTTTGATGAAGGCTCTGCAAGGAGGGCACTAGGCCCTGAACCCTTTTTAGGTGTCAATTCCGCATCGATGCAACTATGGATTGACGACTTCATGAGGTCTACCCACAGAGGTCGTTGGTCCGAGTTGAACTCGTGCAGAGTAGTCAAGTGCTTTGTGAAAGAACCAAACAGGAAAACAGCGACCTTTCTCCTAAAACTCAGCAGTAAAGTCCTGAGAGTACTGGTTAGGTGTAATCACAGGACACAACGTCTGTGGTCAGCATATGGCAATCATGGGGGTCGTAGACAGCCCGATATGCCTATCCTGTCTTGAGAATGATGACACTGCAGAGCATTTTCTCTGTAGCCGTCCTGCATTTCCCAGAACCAGACTTAGGATACTGGGTGCGATACACTGAGTATGGACAAAGTTCATACCCTTCCTCTTCCGGATCTCTTAAAATTCATCAAAGAATCCAAGAGATTTGAGGAAGAGTGACCTCAAATTAATTTATACGTTTTGTACCATCCACCTTTTACCTTTCCTATTTCTATTCTTTCTACTGATATCTATCCGGGTGTAGTACAATGGTCTACTGACTGAGTGCTTGGACTTGTCCAACCCCCCACAAATCTAATCTAATCTAATCTACTTGCCACAGAAAAATATTACGATTCGCCAAAAATTTCCAAGGTATCCAGCGCGCACTCATAGGCACAGCATTATGCTGTTGCTATGAACAGCGCTGAACGGTTCACATATGTATATTATTATGCCTGTCTGTTAAACTAGTTGATTGAATTCTCAAATCAAATCCTTTATAGAAAACGCTTCATTACCAGGCACACAGAAAGATGACATATGTGAATTTATATACCTATGCGCATATACAGTGTCGGACAAAATAAGTTGAGCTCATTCATACTTCGATGTAATTATATTTTCCTAATGTGAAATGTCACTTCAAATATAAATTAAATACCCCGAAATTACAATAAGACAAACTATCATTTCTTGAACGCATAAAAAACTTAACAAATATTTTATTTCATAAAAATATATGCGTAAAAAACAATACATATGCGATATTTAGAGCGAGAAAACATGTTGGAATAACAATAATTAGATAACTAATATTTTATAGCATAACCATTATTTTTTATAACTTCACTACATCTTTTTGGCATGGAAGCTATTAGATTGTTGATAACGTCAAATGGAATATCCAACCAGGCTTGTTTAGCAGCTTCAAATAGCTTCTTTTTGTCCCCATTTACTCCTTGCCTGTCTATCCTCCTATCGAGTATCTCCCAAAGGTTCTCAATTGGATTGAGGTCCGGAGATTGTGCTGGCCACTCGAGCACATTGATTTTTCCCGATGCGATCCAATTTGCTACCAACTTCGAGGTGTGCTTTGGGTCGTTATCTTGTTGGAACGATCACGAAAGTGGCATATTCCACTCAACATGGAGAAGCATCACGCTCTCTAGTATATTTTGGTATACAAACCTATCCAAAATTCCATCTTTTAAATGGAGAGGTCCAACACCAAACCCAGAAAAACCACCCCACACCATAATACCACCTCCGCCATGCTTAACCGTACCTTTGCAGTATCGAGGATCTCAACGAGGCTTTTTTAGTACTCTATAACTGTTTAGTCCACCTGCACATGCTCTGCGTGGTACAGTTCGGCTGCTAACCTTTAAGTTCAGCTCTTTAACTATTCTTGCTGCCGACTTCTCTGGATCTTTCTTCAATTCTATCAATATTTTGGACTCTTCGTGCTGTGTAGTACCTTTGGGTCGTCCTCCATGGTGAAGAATTTCAAGACTTTCAGTTTCTCGGAATTTTTTTGTAATGAAACTAACTGTTGATTGTTTCATTGCGAACTTTTGACAAATATCCTTTTGCGATAAACCGTTCTTGTGATCGTTTATAATTAGTTCTTTTTTTCAATTGAACTGAATGTTTTTTCCCCGCCATTAGCACGTTTGTTTAATAAAAGTAGAGAATTCTAGAATTTTCAATAGGAAACTACTACTGACTTATTTCAACGCTCACACAATAAAAACAAAGTATCTTAGTACACATGGCTTCTACAGTAGCACAAAAATAACGGAATTTTAGTCGCCTACTTCGACAAACTGAGACGAGTCCAATATGTTTTGTCGCACTGGATATTTTATATGCTTGCCTTTTTTCGCATATAATGTAATACAGTCTTATCTTAGAAAATATTTTTAATGTTTTCATATAACAACTGGTTGCATTTCATTTCTGTGATATTTCTTATTTAATATAATATTTGCAAGAGTGAAAAGAAATAGCTTCACTAGTAGATATCAGTCCAATATGTTTTGTCCGACACTGTAGGTATATATGTATGATGTGTATATGCATGTGCACTTATATATATATATATATATATAATTGGCGCGCACACCAGTTTTGGGTGTTTGGCCGAGCTCCTCCTCCTATTTGTGGTGTGCGTCTTGATGTTGTTCCACAAATGGAGGGACCTACATATTCAAGCCGACTCCGAACGGCAAATATTTTTACGAGGAGCTTTTTCATGGAAGAAATACACTCGGAGGTTTGCCATTGCTTGCCGAGGGGCGACCGCTATTACAAAAATGTTTTTCTTAAATTTGGAGTTTCACCGAGATTCGAACCTACGTCCTCTGTGAATTCCGAATGGTAGTCACGCACCAACGCATTCGGATACGGAGCCCGCCGCATGTGAACTTGCCACAGAAAATAATATTACGGTAAAACTTCTCAAGAAATCCAGCGCGCATTCATTGTAGTAACCTTCAAATATGTGCAGTAACCTTCAAATATGTACAGGAACCTTCAAATACTCTGATTTCAGAGTAAGTTTCTAACCTTGCAGATATATGCATTTGTTTTCGTGCCCTATTTATCAATTGAAGAACTACATACGTAAAGTAATATACTAATTAACTATTTACCTACTGTCAGAGAACATAAAATAATTGTTTCGAAATTTGAAATGTCCGACACAGAACTTTTTTTATAAGATACTTCTTGTTTTCTTCTCCAACTTACTGTATGCTCATGCGCTCACTTGACGCACAGCAGCTGCAGTTGTCGAGCATTTAGAAGACATATTTACCTACCATATATGGGTGCAAACATATATACGAGTCGCGACCATTCGCGAAAATTCAAGATTTACCAAATATTGGCAAATAATTATTCGCAAAATATCCCAATATTGACTATTTTTGAATAGTCGAGAAAATTGGCAAATGGGCGGCTCGTTTTATGAATGCAAGTACTTTGCTCTTAGAACTATTAGCTCGAATTTATCAATACATTTTTTGATGATGAGTTTTTCTTGTATTGTACAATAGTTGAATCTGTTCAGCACCGGCGCGACTAATTTAGATTGTTCAGCTATGGCCGCTACGGCTGCGCCTATGAATGCATTTTGTTCTTGTAGTCGCTAGGCATAGCGAATGTACGCAAATATGTACGTACATAGGCTAGGACATCAAGTGTGCATACGCACATACAAATATGTACACACATATGCAAAATAGAATTGTTTGAGCATTTGTTAGGCAGGAGTTCGATCATTTGGGTATTTACTCCCTAATTATTGCATGCAGCTACGATAAGGCGATGGGTCGTGAGTTGGATTTGTTTGTTAACAGTAATAGTAGCCCTGCCAGTATCGGGTATATCTCCTGTCATCTTCGTCTAGCTCATCTAGAGGTAGGCCCAGGAAACATGCTGTTTCGACGGGATGGGTCCAGAGGGAGAGGGGTGTTAGATGAGTCGGTTTTAGGGGGCATGTGAAAAGGTGGTTAGTGTCGTGCGGAGTGCCTTCACATGCCGGACATATTTTTGGTATGTCGGGGTCGATTCTGGATAAGTAGGAGTTTAACCTGCTACAATATCCAGAACGTAATTGTGCCAGTGTTACACGTGTCACACGAGGAAGCTGGAGCTCTTCATCTACTGTAGGTGGTGGTCGGGATTACGCCATTCACAGGACGGGAGCTTAAGAAGGTGGTGACGGTCTCCCGGTGAATGTTGTTTATTGACTGTCTAAATACTGTCAGGTCCAGTAGATTGCGGCCCGTTTTGTCCTGGATTTGGTCAGCGTAGTCTAAGAGATGTCTGGGAGGCGGCTCGGGCTCACGCAGGTGTCTGCAGGGATAAGACCTGCGGTAGCATCCAAGCAGGAACTGCTTGCTGACCAATTTGTTGTGCTCCACAACTGGGAGCATTTGTGCCTCGTTATGAAGGTGTTGGATGGGTGACATCAGGAGGCACCCGGTCGCTGTCCGAATGGCGGTATTTTGACACGTCTGTAGCTTTTTCCACTGCGAATCACTAGTTCCAGGCGACCAGAGAGGCGCAGCATAGTTAAGAACCGGCCGGCCAAATGCCTTAAATGTCGAAAGCAACAGTTCTTTGTCTTTGCCCCAAGTGCTGCCGGCCAGCGATTTGAGGACCTTGTTGCGATTTTGGACTTTTGTGGCAATTGCGGTTGTATGCGCAGAGAAGGAGAGCAACCTGTCAAAGGTTACACCCAAAATTCTGGGGTTATTTACCGTCGGAATTGGTGTATCATCGACTTTTACCTTAAGGGACAGCTTGACCTCCTTTGTCCAGGTGGTAAAGAGGGTCGCCGTGGACTTGGTGGGGGAAAGTTGGAGATTCCTCGCAGTGAAAAAGCGAGAAAGGTCGGTGAGGTAGTTGTTCACTTTGGAACACATGCCATCGATGTCATTGCCCGAGGCCATTATCGTGCAGTCGTCAGCGTATGAGATCAGGGAAACTCCCGCTGGTGGTTGGGGGAGCTTCGAGATGTAGAAATTGAACAGCAGGGGAGAAAGGACACCACCCTGCGGCACGCCTTGCTTAATCTTTCTCTGCTTTGAAGTTTGATCTCGAAATATCGCTGACGAATGCCGACCGCTCAGATAGTTCGCGGACCACCTCTTCAGCCCTGGCGGGAGTGTCGACTGATAAATGTCATCTAGTAGCGTGGAATGGCTGACTGTATCGAAAGCCTTTTTCAAGTCCAACGCTACTAGGACAGTCCTCTCGCAGGGGCGGTTTTGGTTAAACCCGCGATTTATCTGGGCGTTTATGGCGGTGAGTGCAGTGGTGGTGCTGTGCACTCGTCGGAAACCGTGCTGATGTGGGGCTGGGGCCAGGTGTTTCGTGAAGAGTGGGAGTAGGAGGACTTTAAGTGTCTTCACTACTGGGAAAAGGAGAGTTATCGGACGATAAGATTCCCCTTGGTTGGCGGGTTTCCCAGGTTTCAGTAGTGGGACCACTCTCCCTGTTTTCCACTTGTCAGGGATGATGAGAGTGGCCAGGGACAGATTGAAGACCCTTGTGAGAAATCCTACTCCCAAAGGTCCCAGGTGCTTCAGCATCAGTGCGTTTAGTCCATCAGGGCCAATGGCTTTGGATGTTTTCGACTTGTTGATGGCCCCCTGAACCTCATCACCGGAGAAAGTAAGTGGCGCACTGTCGTTCCTTAGTTTATGCAGCCTTCTGGTAGTACGACGCTTGGATCTGTTGGCCGGAGGATGCAGTAGAAAAAGCCGACTAAAATAGCTCGCGCATCTCTTTGGGTCCGACGAAGTACAACCGTTGAAGGTGATGGCCACCTTGTCGTTGTGCTTCGTCGGTTTCGACAGGGACCTAACGGTGGACCAGAGCTTACTCACCCATTCAGTCCGCTTGTGTTGATCTGCCAGTTGGCGGATCTCCAAATTGAGATCCCTTATGCGGGGATCCCCGGGATCGACCTGGCGTAGGTGGTCATGCTCGTTTGCCAAGCTGGCTGCTTCGGCTGGGAAATGAGGACGGATGTCCTTAAAACTTCCAGCTGAAGCGAGCCACAGCAGCTGTGGGCACCTTGCGGAATGCGCGTTCGCCTGCGCGCACATCGGTGGGGATGGGAAGAGCGGCGAAGGTATCCTCAGTGAATTCCGTGTAGCCGGCCCAATTAGCTTTTTTAAAGTTAAAATAGGACCGGTGGTTCGCGGAAACAAAGTCGGCAGGTATCTCAATCGAGACGATAATAGGCAAGTGGTCTGATGCAAGCGATAGCATAGGTCGCCACGTTATGCTATTTATCAGACCCGCGCTAGCTATTGTTAGGTCAGGCGAGCTGCTACAATTGCCCACTACCCTGGTGGGGGCTTCGTCGTTCACAGTGCTGAATGTTTGTTCAGCGCGGCGCAGTTTGGAGATTACTATTTTTGCCATATTACATACAGCGGACTAATGTTCTTCTGACTCTAACATAATATCCACTAGGTGGCTTCCCCACCCTAGTGCTTAATTCCTCCCTTCGAACACAAATCGCGGCCAGAAAAAGAAAACATGTTCTGCGTCTTCTACAGCTGGTGCACAATGAGAACAGTACGGGTCGTCTTCGTGCTTAAACCTATATAAGTAGGATTTAAAGCACCCATGTCCCGTCAGCATTTGGGTCAGATAGTAATCTAACTGTCCATGTTCACGGTTAACCCATTTGGAAATTGTGGGAATCAAACGGTACGTCCAGCGTCCGTTGGGGGACAAGCTCCATTTCTCCTGCCATGAACGCAGGCTACGCTCTCTTGCTATCTTGCGTATTGTCACCCGTTCTGAAGTAGCTTTTTTTTTTGTATATTTCAGCATACTCTGTTGCCATTAGGTTGATTGGGAGTAGTCCTGCTACAACCATAATGGCGTCTTCCGATACAGTTCGAAACGCGCAGCACACTCTGAGGGCACTTAATCGGTACACTGATTTCATGCACTTCACATATGAGGTGCAGTTTGTGGCTTCCGCCCATGCTGGAGCTGCATACAGCATAATCGATGAGACAACAGAGTTCTAAAGTGCTGTCCCTGCGGTCGATTCCTTCATCAATGAGACGATACTGCACTGTGTGGTGGACTATAAACGCTAGGCCACCACCATTGTCTTGCTCGCGATCGTGTCTGTGCACGTTATAGACAGGAGGTGGAGTTCGGGTGGAGCCGTTTAAGGCAGACGCAACAATAGAATACTTCTGGCCCAGGGTTGGATTCAACTCCAGCCCTGAGGAGAAGTATTTGGAGCAAGGTTGCTGCGAGGAGTTGCTCCTGTGACGTAAGGGGTGGGGTAATGTATTGTTTACTAGACAGGGCTAGTTTACTGGGGGGGCAGCCCTTGGTCGGGAAAAACCCGAGTCACTCCGGTAACGTAGAACCGGTTGCCATGGGAATGTCGTGAGATAGGTCATGGTTGCTGCAGTGCGTATGCACATGAGTACTTTTGCACAAATATAACTAACATAATATATGTATATATTGACATACATATATATCAATATACTAAAACACTTGTATGCTCTATGAATTCTCGTCTAAAATTAATCTTGACTCGAAAAATTAGTAAAAATGTTCATCAAATTTGTATGAAGTTTTAAATTTACTAAAACGCGCACAACAAAATGTAAAGTCGTTTTATAGTGTTTTTGTATAAATTCTTCTTTGTATCCTTTGATTGTACATTTAATTTTGTTAAATATATATTGAATAAAATAACGTTTATCAAGGGAACATAAACATGCACAAGCTAATTCTTTGCAAAATGCTGTCGGCTATTCGTCAATTTGATTTCATACAGAAGCTAAAAACTGGTGAAAAAGTCTTCGCGCGAGTTAACGACGTTAGTCATATACATATATACATAGATAATCAATGATTACTCATCATTGTCTATACCGACAAACAACAATACTCGTATGCACTTTCACCTTCATATATAATCAGTGATTACTCATCATTGTCTATACCGACAAACAACAATACTCGTATGCACTTTAACCTTGTGTGATAACGATGTACAAAACAACAAAACTTATCTCAACATGATTCACTACCGAACTACAACGGACAAACAATATAACAATAGAAATTAGGAGTGGGACTATTTTCGAATAATATTCGAATAAAACGAATAATACTATTCGTTTCAAATAATTCGAATAGTTCATTATTCGAATACCTTACTATTCGAATACCTCACTAATCGAATACCTTACTATTCGAATACCTCACTATTCGAATAGTTTACTATTCCAATACCTCACTATTCGAATAGTTTACTATTCCAATACCTCACTATTCGAATACCTTACTATTCGAATACCTCACTATATATTCATTTATATCAGGGAGAAAATGCTTTTAAAAATATAAAAATTACATTGGCCCTTCTCATGGTGCTAATCAGTTTTTCTCGATTTTTGAACATTGTGATTTTTTGATTTGACCGCTTTATGTTTCAATTAGCTAATACTAACATCACCCAGTGGGCTTCGCACCACCATACATAAAATGTTTGTTTTACATCGCAAGAAATTTTTCATATTAAGTTTTCTTTATAGAACTCGTAAAATGTTTAAACAGTTGAATTAGTTGATTTTTTTCATTCAACATACTTTCTAAAGATGTCACAATAGCCTTTTCTGTACTTTTTTCAAATTTGATTGTGGTGGTCACCTATATACAGGTAAGGTACCGGTTCAAACACATCCTAGGGTTATCCAGGTCCACGTTTTGGTCTATATCTCGAGACCCTAGTTACGGAGGGGCATTAAAAATCCTCTATACTATAGAATCATCAGCAGCTTCCATTTGCTACCCATATTGTACAAACACATCCTAGGGTTACCCGGGTCCACGTTTTGGATTATATCTCGAGACCCTAGTCACGGAACGGTATGAAAAATACTCTATACTATAGAAATCATCAACAGCTTCCATTTGCTACCCATATTGTACGAACACATCCTTAAGTTATCGGGGTCCACATTTTGGGCGATATCTCGAGACCCTAGCCACGGAGCGGCATCAAAAATACTCTATACTATAGAATCATCAGCAGCTTCCATTTGCTACCCATATTGTACAAACACATCCTAGGGTTACCCGGGTCCTCGTTTTGGCCTATATCCCGAGACCCTAGTCACGGAACGGTATTAAAAATACTCTATACTATAGAAATCATCAACAGCTTCCATTTGCTACCCATATTGTACACACACGTCCGAAGGTTACCCGGGTCCACGTTTTGACCTATATCTCGAGACCCTATCTACCAATAGGTATTCAAACTATACGGAAACCATCTTCAATACCTACTTAACAATGTGTGTAAGTTCGGTTTAATTCGGTTTAAAGACACGGCGGGTCCACGTTTTGGCATATATTTCGAGACCCTAGTCATCAATAGGTATGAAAATTAACCCGTATTAAAGCACTTAACCACAGCTTTCATTTGATATCCATATTGAACAAACATATTCTAGGGTCCACGTTTTGGTCTCTATCTCGAGACCCTAGTCACGGAGCAGATGGAAATACTCTGAACTAAAGCATTCACCAACAGCTTCCATTTGATACCCATATTGTACATACACGTCCGAAGGTTACCCGGGTCCACGTTTTGACCTATATCTCGAGACCCTATCTACCAATAGGTATTCAAACTATACGGGAATCATCTTCATTACCTACTTAACAATGTGTGTAAGTTTGGTTTAATTCGGTTCAAAGACACGGCGGGTCCACGTTTTGGCATATATTTCGAGACCCTAGTTATCAATAGGTATGAAAATTACCCCGTATCAAAGCACTTATCAACAGCTTTCATTTGATACCCATATTGTACATACAGAACCAAAGGTTACCCGGGTCCACGTTTTGACCATTTTCCCGGCAATTATTCGAATTTTTCTCACCTTTTAAACCTTCCCTAGACCTCCACGAATAATTCAAGACCAAGATAAGATAAATCCGTTCAGCCGTTCTCGAGTTTTAAGCGAATATAGGGACAGATTTTCACATTTATATATATAGACTAGCGTACCCTCGCCCGCTTCGCTAGACGATAAATTCAATGATTTGCTGAAAGAGAATAAAATTAATACGAAACAAAGCAAATTCTTTGATACAATTTCATTCGAACTTTATTGTAACACTTTTTGGTAGACAACGTTTTTGGTTTTTTCATCTTTCGCGTGAATAATGACGATGGTTTGCCAACTCGTGAGCAAGCTACATACAATTGTCCATGAGAAAAAATTGGGTATTCTAAATTAATACCGCACATTTGTAGAGACTGTCCTTGCGCCTTATTAATTCTCATAGCGAAGGCAAGGCGAATAGGGAACTGCAAAGGTTTGAAATCGAATGGTAAATCCGCCGGAATCAGTGGAATTCAGGGTATCAAAATGTCTTCTCCTTTGTACTTCCCTTTCAAAATTGTTGCTTCGATAACGTTACCCATTAGCTTCTTCACAGCGAGTCTGGTACCGTTGCAAAGTCGGGGCACATTACTATTGCGCAGCATAATAATCGGTGCTCCAATTTTTAATCGTAAACTATGAGGTGGTAAGCCTGGCAAATCGAGTGAGTTTAAGAATTCAGTTGGATAATTTACGACCTCATCTTGATCAGTAATAGTGTCCATTGACTTATACGCAACTATGTCACCAGGTATTTGATCTAAAATAGCTGAATTTATATCATTGACGTCCTTATTTTTCCCAGCTAAAATTGCTCTTTCGCTGAGTCAATCATGGTTTTTGTAATGTTGAACTATGTTTGGAAATACACTCTGTATCAATGCCTCTTTAGACTGTGCAAAAGTGCAGAAATTGTTAGGCAATGTTATCATTCCTGTTGTTTTTGAAAAAAGGTTTATTTTTTTTGGTTAAAAAGTGTTTTTTGAAGTTTTGAAAAACACTTCGCTCTAACAAATTTCTTCTCAGTTAATTGCTGAAAATTAAATATTTTGAAAAAACTATTTTTTTTTTAATTTAACGTTTTTGAGAAAATTTTGTTCTTGAAAAAATTTCATACTTTTGTAAAAGTTTAAATTGATTTGTTAAAAAAGATTTTTTCCGCTTTGAAAAACACCCCCTCGAAAAAATGTATTCTCTATTAATAGTGGAATATGAAATGCTTTGAAAACACCTTTTTTTTAATTTTTTTTGGTTTTCAGAAAATTTTGTTTTGAAAAAATTTCATACCCTTGAAAAAGTTTTATTTTATTTTATTTGTTTAAAATTTTTGAAATTTTTTTTTTTGTAATTTTAGAAAAACACCTCTTCGAAGAAATTTCTTTTATCTTTTTGAGGAAAATTTGGTTTTGAAAAAATTTCATGCTTTCGAAATTTTTTTATTTTACTTTATTTCTTCAAAATTTTTGAAAACAATTTTTTTTATAATTTTCGAAAAACACCCCTTTGAAAAAATGTTTTCTATGTGTCATAGTGGTATTCCATTAACTTTTAGGATTATAGTCAAATACTTACAAATATCTACGCTTTCACAAATAGCAACAATAAACAAATTTCCTCAAAACCAAAAAATTTACTTTTTTTCTAAAAAAATTCTAAACAAACAACGTAATAAATTTAGAATTTTGTGTTCACGAAAAAACAGTATTGTTTTTATTGTATTAACTGAAAACCAAAATGTTGCAAAAAATCAAAACAAAACTAAATTATTGTTTTGTGTTCATTTGGTCCATATGTTCCATAAAAAGTTGATATGGTAAATAATATGCAGGGTCTGATACACGCAAATTTCCATTGACCATTATAGTGACAAAATTATCGATCACCAATTCCAACAGGATTTCAAAATCAGAGTTGGAATGAGTTGTTGTGTGGTGTACTTCTGAAAAAAATGAGAAATAAACAAAATAAATCTAAAAATTCGAATTCTAACTTTATCTTGTGTTTGTTCTTATTACCTTTGAATTTTTCCAATGAAGCACCATTCATTTTAAATTTTCCAAGAATTTTTTTTATCATTTCGCGTCTCTTTCCTTTTTCATTCGATTCCAACATTTGTTCATAGCCGAAAACATCGTTTGCAAACGCATTCATTTCCATATAGAATTGGTCAAAGAAAGCATTGTTCAATTGAATTGAAACATTATTTTCATAAACACTTAGGACCTTAACTAATGCACCTTGGTACATACCTAACGCAGATATTCATCGCGACCTTGACATCGATACTATTGATGAAATGATGATGAATACAAAGCGCTAGACACATAAATAGACTATTAACGCATACAAATCCTATGATGACTACCAAATAAAGAAAAATCTACCCAAAGTCGGCTTAACCGTCAAACACCAACAGATCTTGCAAAATCCTTGTAATCAATTGTCAACTAATCGTATATGTCATTGTTTGTTAACCACTTGTTTTTAAATAATATGTATATATTTCTTCTAAATGAGCTTGGGGGCATTGGCCCTTCAATATCACTCTCATTCCATCTTTTTGTAAATCAAGTTACTTATTGTCTAACGACAGGTGTAATATTTTATGGAAAAAATAAAAAAAAAAAAAATTTTCATTCGAATCATTTGAAATTTCTGTATACAATAACGAAAAATTCAAAAAAAGTTGTACACATAAAATGAATGTCGATTCGAAACTTACTTTAATCTAAGAATCGAGCAAGTTTTGTTTTGTACAATATTTTATAAATATATTTATATTTTTAAAATATACATTATTTATTTCTCTTAAAAAGAAGTCTGAAATAGATTACGTATTTCAGTGTCACATGAAGTTTATTTTCTTATTAATAAAAAAATAATAATAATAAAAATAATAATAAAAACACTCATTAACGATCTAAATCCTTCATTTTCAACAAAGGATGTCGGCAGAATATCCATTGTTAACATTTTCGTTAACGCCTGGGTAATTAGTTCTTGGCGGTCTTGGGTAATACTTGTGGAACTGCTGGTTGAAGTACTAACCCGTGACTGCCGCTTCCGGTTTGGAGGCAAAATTTCTTCTGAATCACCTGTAGCACGGCTGCTCGAAGGTTCCGGTTGATTATCAACTCCATAACTGAGTTTATGCTTAAAGTTATAATGGTTCCATAAACAAGTGGTGGATCCCATACGTTTCAGCATATCACCACAATAATTGCAGGAGGCCTCACCGGTATTTTCCACGATTGTAAAATGTTGCCAAACTTTGTTTCTGGGCATTATTATTATTTTTTTTATTTGTCTTGATTGATGATTAGATTGGCTGAACGTTCTTGATTGTTAATGAGTGATCTAAGCGCGGGATTTAAAAAAATACAAAGGAAATATGTATACATAAGCGATCGAAATTCCCCCAACTAAACTCAACCCAAAGAAAAGTTTACCTGAAATGTCCATCTATATATTTCTCATCGCCAGTTACCTACGCGTATGCATGGTCGTAGGACTGTCTGCACTCGTTTATCGGGCTTAGGTCAGTCAGTAGCAGGTAGAGTAAATGAATATATGTATGTGCATATAATAGTACTGCGAAAAGCAAAAAAACCTAAAAGAAAATAATTTTATGCCTCAAGCAAGAGTAGTCCGCTAATCTAAGTAAATATTTACCAAAATATGAAACAAAAACAAAGCGCCGACACAATAAAAAGTAGGTAGTATTTTCATTTAACACGTTCCCTGTCCGCTGAGCCACATATGGTTCAGTAAACGTGCGCCTGATAAGCACTGATACGTTCCTGAGCCATATGTGCGTCAGGGGGTATATGAACCACATGTGTTTCATGAACGTGCAGAAGCAAAAATGTCCCTCTACGCTCATGTACCATATATGTTTCAGGTAGAAATACCCTACATCCGTTTTTTCTTTAATTATTATTATTACTAAAGCTATCCTATGACTACAAAAAAAACAAATTATTCAAAAAACCCTGTTGGACTTGTTGGTCAATTTTGCATTTTTGTATTGCGACAGGGAACGTGTTAATATAAGCCTTTGCGTGGTTTTTGAATTTGCATACATAGGTACATGCACTTGTACAGAAACCGATTAGTAGTCCGCTAATCTAAGTAAATATTTGCCAAAAATATTCGAATAGTGAAGTATTCAAATATTAAGGCATTTGAATGGTGAGGTGGTATTCGAATAGTAAGGTATTCGAATAGTAAGGTATTCGAATAGTAAGGTATTCGAATAGTGAGGTATTCGAATAGTAGGGTATTCGAATAGTGAGGTATTCGAATAGTGAGGTATTCGAATAGCATTATTCGAATAAACGAATAAAAAATTCGAATAAATATTATTCGAATTACGAATACCTCTCGAATAAAAGATTTTATTATTCGAATAATTTTTATTCGAATAGTCCCACCCCTAATAGAAATACACTATCCCTAAGACAAACAATAATAACCTCTACTAGCAAACAGATAACGACCTATGTACGCATAACAATGGTATAAATAGTTCTAAGATTCATGTAAACGAGTCAGTCTAAGATTATGAATAAAGAATGCACATCTTAGTGTAACAACATATTCTTTTACTCAATTATCGATACAAGATAATAACTGGGGGCTCAACCGATTTTAAGCCACTTCTATACCTAAACATAAAAGGATAGAAAAAATAAATTCCACGGGACATAAGACGTCCAACACCATATATTTGAAAAAAAGTGTATAAATAAGCAATAACCAAAAAAAGTTTCTAAAAAATTTAGAAAAAAGTTAAAAGAAACTGGATACCTTACGGAAGCTCCGGTTAGCAGACAAGCATAAAACTCACGACGCTCTCAGAAGACTAAGTAGAGTTACAATGGAACAACAAATGGCCCAACTAACTGCCCAAATTACCATGCTGAGGGGCCAGATGCAGCAACAAATAACGGACTTCACGGGGAGAATAGCTATGCTAGAACAACAAAATGCTCCGCAAGAATTAGTTTTATATGATGAAGTAAAACTAAACATCACCGACCCCAATTTCACAGTGAGGTTTCTAAGGCCCTTAACTTAGCCTTAACGAAAATTGAGATGTCTAGTGATGACAATAGCGAAGGAATGAAAACATACGCTAATCAGGAGGCAGTAAGAACATTTATTCTTGGGTTAAACTTCAAATATACCAGCGGTACATTGTACAGCCATAACCCAGGGAATTTAGAATCAGCATATGCAACAGCCTGTACCATTTCTCACGACAAGGTAAACGAGGAGTTTGAGACGCAGTTCAGGCCTCTAAATCAACGCCAACACTATTCGAACCAGAATCGACATAACTACCCACAACCACATAAAGAAGAGAGGGAGTACAAGCCGAACATAAGGATACAGAGGAGCAACTATCAACCAAGAAATTTTTACCAGCAGCAACAACAACAACAACAACCCACGCCTATTCCAATGGACGTAGATCACTCCAGGCAGTATATGCAGACAACCAGGTACAACAACGCCGTAAGTCGAAATCATTTTAAACCAAACAATGCATATAAGAGAGATAGGGCATCTAACTACAATAATGCGACTTCCCTGCAAGATAGGAAGTTCTAAAGAATAAATCAATTAAATAGAGATCTAGAGTCAGTAGATGTATCAAATTACGAAGAACAATATGAAACAGGTAGTACTTTTTTAGGCGAGTAAACGGGTTGCCTTGCTTACGAACAAAATGCGGCCTAACCGGCACACCCGTTACCTCATTAATCGACACAGGCTCTACTAACAATTACATAAATATAAATTGTAATATAGGGAAATCTATTAAATTGAAACCATTTAAAACCAAAACCTTGCATGGCTACTCAATTATAAATTCTAAAAAAATAATAACGATGTACGGGCATCATTTAACATTCTATGAAATTAAGGAGTTGAACGATTTTGACATGATACTTGGAGAACAGGGATTACGCCAAATAAAGGCAGAAATTAGTTTATTTGACTATAGTTTGAAATATCAAAAAAAGAAGACCTTAGAAGTAAAACCAAAGATTAGTTATACAATAAATAATGAAAAATTTAAAGATCAGGTGGAAGAGCTAATGAATAGAAATAATAATACTAATGGGAAATTGCCCTTTACAACCACAATACAAGCAACTATCAAGACTGAATCGGGAGACCCCATATGGACAAAACAATATCCATATCCCATGTCCGATCACGACTTTGTCAAGAAAGAAATTGAGAAACTTTTAAATGACGGTATAATACAACCAAGCAAAAGCCCATATAATTCACCTATATGGACTGTTCCAAAATAAGGCACCGATGACCAAGGGAAGCCCAAGCGAAGGATGGTTGTTGATTTCCAAAAGATAAATTCTCATACGATTACGGACAGATATCCAATTCCAGATGTCAATATGACAATACAAAACCTCGGAAAAGCAAAAATTTTTTTCAAAATAGATTTAGAATCAGGCTTTCATCAGATAGTAATTAAAGAACCTGATCGAGAAAAGACTGCATTCTCTGTCAACGGTGCGAAGTATGAATTTATAAGGATGCCATTCGGATTAAAGAATGCACCCTCAATCGTTCAACGATGTGTTGACGACATACTAAGAGAATACATTGGAAAGTTCGCATATGTTTATATCGATGTGTTAATTTATTCATCTTCTGTAGAAGAACATATGGAACACATCCGAATCATAATTAATGCCCTTCACAATGCCAACATGAAAATTTCTGACGAAAAGTCACGTTTTTTCCAGGATTCAGTTGAATACCTTGGACATATTATAAAACATAATAGAATTACTGTAGACCCAAAAAAAGTCGAAACTATAAAGAACTACCCAAAATCAAAAAATTTGAAAGAATTGAGATCTTTCTTAGGACTCGCTAGTTACTACAGGAAGTTTATAAAGGATTTTGCTAAAATCACAAAACCTTTAACGATTAATTTGAAAGGAGAATTAGGAATGGTGTCAAAAAATCAAAGTGCTAAAGTACCGATACAATTAGATGTAGCAGCAGAGGAAGCCTTGGAAAAAATAAAAAACTCTTTACAAGAGCAAGTTGAACTTTTCCAACCCGATTTTTCTAAACCATTCAGTTTAACAACCGATGCTAGCAATTTTGCTATCGGGGCAGTTTTGTCACAAAATCACTACCCGATCGCATTCATTTCACGCACACTAAATGAAACAGGACAAAACTATAGTACTAATGAGAAAGAACTACTAGCAATCGTTTGGTCCTTACAAAAACTTAGAAATTATTTATATGGTGTAGCAAACTTGACAATTTACACGGACCACCAATCCCTAATAATTTCGATTTCTGAAAAAAATCCGAATGCGAAATTAAAGCGTTGGAAAAATCTAATTGAAGAATATGGTGCCAAACTGGTTTATAAACCGGGTCACCAGAATGTCGTTGCAGATGCGCTTTCGCGTCAGCAAATCAATAATACAACAAATTGTTCCGATCATTCACAACAAAGTTCTTCTGTCGAAACTATGAAAAAAGTTAAACAACCACTTAACTCTTTCAGAAACCAAATAATTATTTTACAAGATAATGAAAGGAATGAAGTCCTCAATCAAACAATATTTCCCGGTCAATTTAGACACACAATATTTTATAGAGACACCCCGGATTTACTATCTAAACTTAAAAATGTAGTTAATCCAAAAGTTACTAACGCGATAAAGGTAGATGAAGAAATACTGTTTCACCTAAAACAAGAAAGTATCTCCGCCTTCCCAAATTATAACCTGGTACTAGCCCAAAATAAGTTAAAAGACGTAAAATCTTTAAACGAACAAAGAGAAATTGTCACACAAGCACATAAACGTGCACATAGGAACTACAAAAATAACACACAAGAAATATTGTTGACCCATTACTGGCCCAGGGTATATTCAGAAACGCATTTTAATGCGCAACGTACTTTTGCAGTGTTGGCAATGCGTTCAGAAATGCAAATATGGCAGTACTGCAAATGCATCGCGTTCCAAAACGCCATTTTTGTATCAAACGTCACGCATTATTTGCAGAAAAAATTTTAATACTGCCGCTGATTACGCTAATATGATGTCTGATGAAAAGTGAGTATAAAACTAATTTTTTTAGCTTTTAATGCAAAGATATATTAAATATACGTTATTAAAACAACATTTTATTACATTTTTCTTGATTTTAGCGATTATCTAAGTACATCGGAAGTAAAATTGCTTCTCAGAGTCCGACTGAGCATGGAAAGTGAATTTGCTTCAGGGAGGAGGAAAACGAGTGTTTTGTGGAATAAGGTGGCGGAAGAAATAAAAAAAGTGAATAAAGATTTGAAAATAGACGGGCAAATCGCGCAGCGAAAATTTTCTAACTTGCTGGTAACCTATAAGCGGATAAAAAAACGCAACAACTCATCCGGTAGGGAAGCTACATCGTGGCTTCACTTTGAAGACTTTGACGAGGTGTATGGTACCAGACATTCCATTAATGTGCCCATAGAAAACTCCATTATTGGAACGAAATGATAATGAACCGCCAAATTCTCCACCAACTTCAACGAAGAACCACCCAATCCAGAAAGAATGCCAACAACGAACTGATGCATTTTTTAGAAGACGAGGCGATGAAAGAGCAGGCCCGACACGATGAGGTATTGGCTGTTGAGAAGGAGAAGCTTGCTTTGGAGAAAGAACGAATAAAAACGCTTCTGGACTTAAAATCGATTTTGAGCCAATGTCTGCAAAAGTGATTTTTTTACCACAAACAAAACGAAGATGAACTTAAGGGGTTATATACCTTGTGTTTTTCAAAAAAATCAAAATAAATTTTATTTCTTTATCGTAAAGTACAATCCCTTGAGAACATTTTCCAAAAATTTCATAGAGATCTGAGCAATAGATCGAAAGTTACAGCGTTTTAAATTGTGCGTCGTCACGTCCTGAGCGTACGGCCTCATGCGGCGCTTGAAACTTTAAACGCGATTATCTCAAAAACGTGTTTTTCCAAAAATGCTTTTGCGGTGGACGCGATTGCAAAAAAAGTATTCAACCGATTTTTATAATTTTTTTTTTAAATTGTTCGTAATTGATGTCGCCTCTTAGTGAACGATCAACTTTTTATGTATAAATTTTTATTTTGCAGATATGAATTTTTTAATGCCAATTTTAGGACTGTAGAAGTGGAGTTTTTTAAAAACATGTTCCTATTTTCACAAAAATCAAAATATTTAATATATTGATCGTTCACTAAGAAGATATAACCCTATACTAATGAAATCTTTTCGATTTTTTGATTTCAGTTGACTTGGTGGACTTGAATCGCGTCCACCGCAAGCCTCTTCCAAAAAAAGGGTCTTGGGGGAAAACGCCATAACTCCGCCATTTTTAAATATTTTTACACAAACAAAGCCTTTTTTTTTTCTTTAAACATTGTAATATCCAATAATAAAAACTTTTATACAATAAAATTATTGCTACATATCTTTAAAAAAAACCCAACTTTCGCTAATTTCACCGGACCACAAGGTATATAACCCCTTAATTTGTTTTTATTTACCTATATTAAGCGAAGCTGTGAAATGTACCTTTTATTTTATAGTGAATTAAAATTATGTGATATGAACTTTATTTATTTTATTGAATAAAATATAATTAAAAAGTTTAAATTATGAATTCAGTACAAAAATTAAAAAAGTATTCTATTTACGATTAAATTAAATTAGGTTCATGATTTTAAATCATTACTTATGAGGAGAAAAGAGCTTTTAAATAATTTTTTCTATCAACTCCATTTTCATCATCCGTCTCAGCGGACCATAAAGGGGAATCTTGAAGTGTCTCCAACTCACTTGCAGCTTCTATGTTGACATGCTGCTGTGGTGCCATTTCATCAATATGTTCTAAGGGATTGTCTTTCCTTAAAATAAAATTATGCAAAATGGCACAAGCAAGTATCACATCAGATATGCCCTTAAGGCTTGAAATATCTATATGATTTAAAATCTTACATTTTTTCTTTCATATTCCAAATGCTTGCTCAATAAAAACGCGTGTTGAACTTAGACGTGTGTTGAATTTTTTTTCTTCCCTGGTGAGGTGTCCGTTGTCTCTGTAAGGAACCATTACGGATTTCGATATAGGATACGCGGAATCACCCAATATTATTGCACCTGGTGCTAGCTGTAACTGCCCGGACGTTATGCCATTAAATACTGGGCTACTTCTCCAGACATTAGCATCGTGGCTGCTGCCTGGATAACCAATAAAGACATCCAAAAAACGAAATTGACTTTCACATATGGCCTATAAAGTATTAAATAATAAGTGAGTCTTAAAAGTAGTATATTCGAAGAACTTACCTGCATTTGGACAGAATGTTTCCCTTTGCGATCATAGTAGCTAATAGCATCTTCACTAGGCGTGGGTATATTGAAGTGCGTTCCATCTAAACAACCAATTACGAAGGGAAACGGATTCTCTCTGCTGTTTTCGAACTTCGTCATGATTGTTTGCTGCTGTTCATCAGATGTCCATTTTATTTCGCTCTTCAATTCACAGAGGACTTTAATTGTTTTTTTGAACAGGTAATGTGCAGCTCCTTGCGCAATACCAAACCGATCCGAAAGCTGTCGGAAAGTGACCCTGCTATTACATAATTTCCATAATGTTACGTACAAACATTTATCCAAAATTTTCCGCAACGAGCAGTCCTTGCGGTTGACCAAACTTTATCAAAAAATGCTGATTCAATGAAAATCAAAAAAAACTACCTCAAAAGTGGACCAATTCATTCGAAAATGAGAATAAAATACGTCCTCGGGAAACAATTTTATGGTTTCAAAAAAAGATTTATTTTTGGGAATTTTTCGTTTTAATGAACATCTTACTATATGTAATCTTCTTTTTAGCTTTACACGTCTTTTTTTTCTTAAATTTAGCAAAAAACTATCACTATTTACTTCAAATATATCGTCAACAACTAAACTCAATAATACTTCCATTTTAGTGTAAAACGCCCCAATGTTAAGGAAATGTGCCGTAAACTAGTCATAGGCTGTGAAATTGGTTTACAGCACAAATACGAAAGACAACCAAATAAACAACCGATTGGAAAAACTCCAATACCAACACAAGTAGGAGAATACATACAGATGGATGTTTTCCAAATATTGCTTCTTACGAAAACTAGACACGAAGATAAACTGTCATGAATACATTGAAGAAGTACTTACACAAGTTTACCCAAATGCCAAAAATCTTATGACTGATAACGAAAGTATATTTATCGGAAACATAGATAAATTCTTGTACAGCCGGCTACAAATAACGCACTCCGTTACGCCTGTACATCATTCGACATCAAACGCCCAAGTTGAACGGATACACTGTACTCTAATTGAGCTCTGCCAAAGTTTAGCCGCAGAAAATCATACAGCTCCCGGCGACGAATTATTCAACGCAGT
This sequence comes from Anastrepha ludens, assembly GCF_028408465.1. NCBI lineage: Eukaryota > Metazoa > Arthropoda > Insecta > Diptera > Tephritidae > Anastrepha > Anastrepha ludens. The sequence continues at coordinate 9,862,390 of NC_071503.1, forward strand.
TCGCCAGTACAATAGAACAATCCATTCTTCAACAGGACATAAGCCCGAGGACGTATTTTACAACCGCGAAAAATATCCTGATATCAAGAACATACTTGAAGATAAACAGAAGAAACTACTCAGGCATCACAATAAAGGGAGACAGGCCATAATATACAAACCAGGCGACATAATTTATAGCCGAACGGATCGGCGTAATAAGCTTGCAACCAAGTACAATAAACCTAAGGTAAAAGTAGATCGTGGGGACACAATTTTAACAGTGAAGGGGGAAATTATACATAAAGACAGCAGTCGAAAAAATAGCACACCATGCAACGAATCGGCTTCCTAATTTTAAAGATAGTTACTTACGGATTTTGCGTATATGTACTTACTGAAATACATTGTGTAAAATAAGTACCCGGAATTTATAATTTAAACTCTCCCGGGAATACCTGACACTTCAAATTTGGTTTTTTCATGTTGGTACACATGTCCTTGAATGCACAAGCCTTATTAGAACGGGATCTATTACTTAGTGTGTTTTATTCTTCAGTCAAAGTGAGTTGATCTTTTGTTTACTTGGCGAATTTTACTATGGATTTTTGCAAAAAGAGCATCGGAAGGAGGTCTCTGAAGAGATGGTTTTCCGAGCTAATACGGACCCTACGTTCATGAAACGCATAATAACTGGTGATGAGACATGGGTCTACGAGTACGATATGCAAACCAGTCAGCAATCGTCTGAATGGCGCTTCGAGAACGAGCCGTATCCAAAAAAACCACGCCAAAGCCGGTCAAAAGTGAAGGTTATGCTCACGGTTTTCTTTGATTACCAAGGCGTGGTGCACTCTGAGTTCCTTCCAGAGGGCCAAACGGTTAATAAGGAATATTATTTATCCGTTTTAAGGCGTTTACGTGAAGCCATTCGCCGTAAACGGCTCGAATTGTGGAAGGACAATTCGTGGATTCTGCACGACGACAACGCGCCATCGCACCGAGCCCTGATTGTACGCGAATACAAGACCAAAAACTTAATAAATACTATCGAACAGCCACCGTATTCGCCAGATCTCCCACCCTGTGACTTTTTTCTCTTCCCAAAACTAAAATTGCCACTTCGGGGAAGGCGTTTTGAGTCGATTGAAGACATTAAAAAAAATTCGCTAAAGGAGCTGAAGGCCATCCCGGCGCCGGCCTACCAGCGGGCCATGGATGACTGGGTTGTTCGTTGGAATATTTGTATCGGCTCAAAAGGAGCCTATTTTGAAGGCGATCCAACAAATAATGATGAATAATATGAAAAAAATGTGTTTTTTTTTTTTAAATTCCGGGTACTTATTTTACACAATGTAGATACTGCGTATACCTACGAGAGCTCATCCTTTCTTTACCACGTATCGAACTTATCTATAATATTACAACCATATGAAAGAATAGTGCGAACTAAGTATGAACCAAGTCAAAACGAGGAAGAAAATATACTAATTGATAAAATAGAAACTCTGAAGTCACAATTAATACCATCCGAGTATCGTGCCAAACGTGCCCTTAATTTTTTAGGTTCTGTGTTAACATTTGTAACAGGAACACCAGATCACGATGAACTTGTTGAAATTATAACAGGACTGAACCAGCTTATTGAGAATAATAATCAACAAAGGAAAATAAATTCCCGGTTTGAAAAAATTTTAGCAACATTAAATCCAGAATCAATTTTTAATCAGTCAGTACTAACAGAAATATATAACGAATTAATAACTATTACAAACACCATTAACTTTGCAAAAACCGGAAATTTCTTCTCTGGCACACTTAATTTTGAAGACGTACAGCAGGTAATAAAAGGCGAAATATATGATATTCCAATAATAAATATACTAGAGTATTCTGATATCCACATATGTACTTCTAATAATGCTATAATTACAATTTATAAATATCCCATAATAACAAATAGGTGTAAAATGTACAATGTAACCCCACTAGCCTTTAAATACGGAAAATACCAACTTTATAATAAGATTGCTTTGAGTAATAATAATTTCACCAATTTATCAAAATGCAAAAACTATGTTGGAACACATATTTGTAAAAAAGAACCAAATGATAATTGTACTATCCCTTTATTATTGAAACAAAAAGCCCATTGTAATATTATTCAAGAAAAAAACTTTCCCTTACAAATATTAGATAATGGCAATATACTTATCGACAACGAACACACGTGGAACGGAATTAGGATAAATGGCCCACATTTAATCCAATTCCATTTCAACACAACTATTGATAATAAAACATATATTAATTATAATCAAGAAATAAAAAATGTAATACATGCTCATCAGAACGAAAAAGTTAATGTACTGAGAATCTTAAAATCTGAATCAGATTATAAATTTACTAATATACAAGGAATGTATAAATTATTTTTACCAATTGAAGAACATCCTTGGAAATTTACTCTATATTTAACCATAATCATAATTATATTAGCTTTAGTCACGTACTTAATTATAAAATTATATACATATCGACAACTACAATTAAACATCAGACACCAAAGAGAGTTCGAATTGGTTTATCTAACCGAGTTACGACTACAAAACCTGAGCCCTTCGAAATGAGGACATTTCATTTTTAACGCAGGGGAGAGTTAACGACGTTAGTCATATACATATATACATTTATAATCAATGATTACTCATCATTGTCTATACCGACAAACAACAATACTCGTATGCACTTTCACCTTCATATATAATCAGTGATTACTCATCATTGTCTATACCGACAAACAACAATACTCGTATGCACTTTAACCTTGTGTGATAACGATGTACAAAACAACAAAAATTATCTCAACATGATTCACTACCGAACTACAACGGACAAACAATATAACAATAGAAATACACTATCCCTAAGACACACAATAATAACCTCTACTAGCAAATAGATAACAACCTATGTACGCATAACAATGGTATAAATAGTTCTAAGATTCATGTAAACGAGTCAGTCTAAGATTATGAATAAAGAATGCACATCTTAGTGTAACAACATATTCTTTTACTCAATTATCGATACAAGATAATAACTCGCGCAACTTTTGCCGAATTTTTGACAATTCGAACGTGATACTTTTGACAATGTTGCCCGAATTTTACATCGAACGTGATACTTTCACTAATCATGCAACACTGCGGTTGTGATTGAAGCTTGAACAAGCCCTTTACCTTGTATAATCGGAGTATAGAAAAGTGTAATTTCCTAACAGTATTTAGGAACTTATAGGAATACTAACAAACCCAGCCCGCTTCGCTGGGCACACTAAAATAGAATAGATATGGTTTAGAACAGGAAAGATATGGTTTTCATATTATTTATTTCTTTATTCTTTATTCAAGCGCTTTGGCATAAACAATATTTTTTGTTTTTCTATTTGTATAGTATAGTTGACCATGGGTGAATACTGGTTCTTCTAAATTCATCACACATATTTCTAAAGTTGGCCCTTGTGATTTAATGATAGTTATTGCAAATGCTAAACGAATGGGCAGTTGCAAACGCTTGAATTAAAATGGCAATTCAGGTGGAATCATTTGAATTCTTGGTATTATAACGTCTTCATTCTTGAATTTGCCAATTAAAATAGTTGCTTGGATAACATTATTCATCAATCGTTTGACTACTTCATTTTAAAAAATAAAAAAAAAAAAATAAAAATAAAAAAAAAAATAAAAAAAAAAACATATACAAGAAAAATTTATAATAAATACATTAAGACTACATTAATTATCGATAATAATAATTTATAATAAATAATAATAATAAACAATAATAATAATTATTAATAAATAAATAAATTATAATGTTAACTGCTCGCACTCCGCCGCCAGGCGGTGGAATACCGTCTAAAAACACTAAAACCTTCGATATAACAGTCTTAATACAAAAACTAAACGATTTAGAAGCACTTTGTCGTGAATTAAAAGACGAAAATGAGAAACTTAAGCTTGAAAATAGAAGTTTTACTAGTGCTTATGCTTCCAAACAAACAAATAACGAGATCAAAGTAACATATGAAACTGATGAAGAGGAATTAGCTTTAGAAACCGATTGGATTTTAAAGAAAAATAAAAGACCCAATAAGAAACGGAAAGCTGAAGGATCTCCTGTATATCTAGTATCCGATAAGCACACTGTAAACGATCCCCCCGTGTTTGAAATCTCCGCCGCGAAAAATGGCAACCAAAAATATGAACCTCGTCCTCCGCCTATCATGGTATCAAATATCACTAACTATCAAAAACTAAGTATCGCAATAGAAAATTTGATTAAAAACCCATTCACTCTAAAATTATTAAACAATGATATATACAAAATAAATGTTACACACAGTGACGACTATAGGTCAGTAACTAAAATGCTAACAGAATCAGAAATATCCTGGTTTTCGTACCAAAATAAGCAAACGCGACCAATTAAAGTGATGATAAAAAACCTGCATCACACTTGTGAACCTGAAGCAATTATAGCTGACCTAAATGATCAAGGCTTTAACGTTTTAAATGCTGTGAACAAGCTAAAATGGAAAAGTAAAGAACCTTTAAATATGTTTATGGTTACTTTTGATCCCAGTGAAGATATCAACAAGATTTACAAAATAAACCATGTCCTCCACTCAATCGTTGTTATTGAACCTGTCAAAGCATCAAATCTGATTCCCCAATGCAAAAGTTGTCAAGCATTTGGTCATACCAAGAACTACTGTAACAAAACTCCAAGATGTGTAAAGTGCAGTGGAAAACATAGTACATTTGAATGTAAAAAACCGTCAGACCAAAACCCAAAGTGTTGCAACTGCGGGGAAAACCATCCCGCTAATTACAGGGGATGTATAGTCGCGAAAGAATTGCAAAAAATCCGTGATAAGAACAGGAATAAACAACAAATGCCAAATCATAGTAATAAAGTTATCGATACTATAAATAAAGTTACTAAAATAAATGCTGTGAAAACAAAAAAACCATCTTTTGCTGAAATTCTGAAAGAAGATAAGAAGATTGCGATATCAAACAAAATAACAAACAATGACCAGATTCTTGCCCAAATACTTCTCAAATTGAATAATCAAGAAGATTTCAACAAAAGCCTCCATAAACGGTTAAATGATCTTGAAAAACAAATACTGTCCAAAGGTAACGAACACAATGACTGATATGCTGAGAATTATGGCATGGAATGCGAACGGCTTAAAAAATCACAAAAATGAATTACAAATTTTATTAGAATTAGAACATATTGACGTCTGTCTTATTTCTGAAACGCACTTTACCAAACAATCGCACATTGAATTCAAGCATTATAATATCTACCACACTACACACCCAAGCAACTGTCCAAGGGGTGGTAGTGCCGTAATTTTTAAGAAAAATATTGAGCAGTACGAAGATTTCAATTTAAGTACAGAAATATTCCAAGCCACAACTGTAACAATCCAAACAAAAAACCAACCACTTTCAATCACTGCCATGTATTGTCCACCAAGATACAATATATCTTCAGAAAAATACAAGAAACTCATCAACATGCACAAATTTAAGTTCGTAATTGGTGGAGATTTTAACGCAAAAAATGTTTATTGGGGATCACGTTTAACCACAGTGAAAGGACGTGAGTTGTACAAAGCAGCGCGAGAAACTGGATGTGACTTCATTGACTACGGCGAAACCAACATATTGGCCAACTGATGTCAATAAAACTCCGGACCTGATCGACTTTTTCATTGTAAAAAAACTGTCAACGAACTTTATTCAAATAGCCGAAGGTTCTGATCTCAATTCTGATCATTCACCAATATTCTTAACTATCAGTGAAACAATAATCGAGAAAGAAAGTAAACCGACGCTCAATAATAAAAATACTGACTGGAAATCCTTTGCAAAAATTCTTCAAAACATTCAACAAAATGACTTCTTAGTAACCACCAAAGATCAACTAGAAGAAGAAGTTCAAAGGTTTGTCCAAGAAATCCAGAAAGCTGCCTGGATGAGTACACCCAATTTCAAAAGGGTAACAAATGGAGCTAACTACCCCAAAGAAATTAAGCAGCTCATCACAAACAAAAGAAAATTACGGCGAAAATGGCAACATACTCGTTCCCCTAGTGACAAAACCAAGCTCAACAAAGCATCACAAGAATTAAATAATGAAATAAATTGTATTAAAAATGAATCAATAAATCAATACCTTTCAAGCTTGAGGTCTGATAAAAAAGGTGACTACTCACTTTGGAAGTGTACTAAATATTTGAAAAGACCAAATTGTCATGTTCCTCCAATCAAAAGAGATAATAATACATGGGCAAAAAGTGACAAAGACAAGGCAGTAGCTTTTGCAAAACACTTAACAGAAACTTTCCAACCCAACGAAAATCAATCTGACAATTTGTATACTCATACTGTAGATGAAAACACTCCTATTTCATTCATTACTATAAAAGAACTCAAAAGGGAAATAAAACAACTAAAAGATAAAAAAGCGCCCGGATTCGATTTAATTACAGCTGAGGTTTTAAAAAAGTTACCCTACATAAGTTTGGTTAAATTAGTAAAGTTATTTAATCATTCAATTCAGCTTCACTATGTTCCAACCCTGTGGAAAGTTGCGGAAATGATAATGATTCCGAAACCGGGAAAAGATCTACATCTTGTTTCCTCGTACAGACCAATCTCGTTGCTGCCTCAAATTGGTAAGCTATTTGAAAAGCTCATCCTCAATCGGTTGACGCCAATTATCGACTCTAAAGATTTGTTACCTTCGCATCAATTTGGCTTTCGGTGTAAGCACTCAACCATCGATCAGGTGCAATTGAAAACTCTTTTGAACAGAATAACGTGTGTTCAGCAGTATTCTTGGACGTCGCACAAGCTTTCGACAAGGTTTGGCATGGCGGTTTAAATAACAAACTAAATACCTGCCTTCCAAGCGGTTTTTGCGCCCTCCTAAAGTCGTATCTGAGTGAACGCTACTTTCGCGTTAAACAAGGAAATGAATACTCTGACCATGAAGAAATAAATGCTGGTGTGCCGCAAGGAAGCATTCTTGGTCCGCTCTTATACCTTTTATACACCAGAGACTTGCCGATACCCTCGAATAGCTTGATCGCCACTTTCGCCGACGACACTGCCATCTTAGCAATTGGAAAAAGTGCTGAAGAAGCTGCAACCAAACTTCAAATTGCAACAAACGCTATTGAAGAATGGACGAAAACTTGGCGCATAAAATTGAACAATACCAAGTCAATACATGTAAACTTCACCAACAAAAAAGTGAATCATTATCTAATAATGCTGCTAGGTGCCGCAATACCACATGCAAACACTGCAAAATACCTTGGCATGACGCTTGATGCTAAGCTTCGATGGAAGGAGCATATAAAACTTAAACGGCATGAAATCCATCTGAAGGTAATACAAATTAAATGGCTAATTGGACGAAGATCAAAGCTATCCATATATAACAAAACAGCGATATATAAACAAATTATAAAACCAGTGTGGTCCTATGGCGCGCAATTATGGGGTTGCGCCAGTCAAAGTAATATAAATATACTTCAACGACTCCAGAATAAAATCCTTCGAGATATTCTCAACGCACCTTGGTTCGTTCGCAATAAGGATATTCATCGTGACCTCAATATCCCTACGGTCGCTGAAGAAATTAAAAAACAAGCAGAAGCCCACTCCCATAGGCTTCAAAGGCACGTGAACGAGGAAGCTAGCAATCTGCTCAACACCCCAGGCCTAACTCGACGACTGCATCGAATTAAACCACATGATCTGGCATGATGGCTGTTAACTTAAGGAAGGGACTATGAAAATCTCTTCACAAAATTTTATTTATGTTACCAAAATTGTACTGCTCGTTAGTTTATCTGTAACTAGTTGCAGTGCCAACAAACATTGTTATGTATTTTATATTGTATCTATGTTTGTAATAAAAAAAAAAAAAAAAAAAACTTCATTTTGCTCTTGCCGTTCTTCTGATGTCGCGTTATTCCGGGCATTTCTCAATCGCCTATTATTATTTGTCGAACGACCAATATGATTACGTGATTGTCTTGGCATTTGAACTGTAATAAACATGATTGTAATTATGGTATTCTGAGATTTTAAAACATGTTTTTTTTTCAATTTTGTGGATTATATTTCCGATGCATATGTGTTTAAAAGCCCAAGTCCACATGGTCAGGAATTTTGTTGTGATTTTCTCATCATTTTCTCATCTCTTTTCTTCTGAAAATTGTTGACAATTTGCATGATAAGACTATTAACTTTTTCATCAAAGTTACGCATTTTTCGTGCTCTTCTTTTGCATCCTTTAACAATTTCTTTTGTTTTTTAATTTTTTTTTTACCATTTTTTTCACTCATGGTGTATCGTAACTTATCGCATATGAACCGAAAAAATAAATCCACAAAACATAATTTCATTTGAACATTCGGATTTCACACTAAATTCTCAAATTTCGTAAGAAATTATTCACTGTTCCAAAATCCACTCCAAAAAAATTCACAAAAAAAGTTTACACTTTGAACCTGTCAAGATCAGAAAGAAATATTGACACATTGTAACTCACACTGTTAATTTGACAGTTCAGTTCCGTCCCAAGCGTTAAAACAGTAAACGACATTATGGAACCCATTTTCAATACTTACTTAACAATGTGTGTAAGTTTGGTTTAATTCGGTGCAAAGACGCGGGTCCACGTTTTGGCATATATTTCGAGACCCTAGTCATCAATAGATATGAAAATTACCCCGTATTAAAGCACTTAACAGCTTTCATTTGATACCCATACTGCACATACACAACCAAAGGTTACACGGGTCCACGTTTTGACCTATATCTCGAGACCCCAGTCACGGAGCGGCATGAAAAATACTCTGTATTAAAGCATTCATCAACAGCTTCAACCCCGTATTAAAGCACTTAACAGCTTTCATTTGATACCCATATTGCACATACACAACCAAAGGTTACACGGGTCCACGTTTTGACCTATATCTCGAGACCCCAGTCACGGAGCGGCATGAAAAATACTCTGTATTAAAGCATTCATCAACAGCTTCCATTTGATATCCACATTGTACAATCACATCCTAGGGTTACCCGGGTCCACGTTTTGGCCTATATCTCGAGACTCTAGTCACGGAACGGTATGAAAAATACTCTATACTATAGAAATCATCAACAGCTTCCATTTGCTACCCATATTGTACAAACACATCCTAGGACTACCCGGGTCCACGTTTTGGCCTATATCTCGAGACCCTAGTCACGGAACGGTATGAAAATACTCTATACCAAAGAAATCATCAACAGCTTCCATTTGCTACCCATATTGTACAAACACATCCTAGGGTTACCCGGGTCTACGTTTTGGCCTATTTCTCGAGACCCTGGTATCCGATTCTTATAATTTCAAAACATAAACCTTCTCCCCATGTGTCCCTTCAATGTGGCAAAGTTGGTATATAGAATAACATTCAACTACCAATTGATTGTGTTGGGCTTTCACCTTGGACCTTTTTAATTTGATTTCACAAATGTGATATTTCTTTTGCTTTCTTGTTCAAATGTATTTATCCATTTTGTGAACAAGGTCGGTTTAACTTCAGTAGCTGGACGTTTGAACGTTTAAGATTAGAAAAATCTAGAATTAATGATTAAAACTAAACTAAAAATACTCACCCTTTTGTACTCTCAGCTGACTTTTACAAAGCAGTCATTGCGAGAAAATTCACACATTAACAGATAAGAATATGAGCGTTGTATTTTGTGAGACAAAACGTGAAAATATATAGAAACGGGCACCTTGACTACAGTATTACTCTAAGTTCTACTTATTTACAAAAAACGTTGGGTTTGTTGAAACACTGCTTCCAATATTAGAACTTCCAGTATTTTGCTGGCTTCTTGTCGAAGTCGCGTACAATTGTTGTTGAAAGCTGTGATACTGCTGTGCGTATTTAAGATCATTTGAGGCGGGGCCAACGAATGGTTTGTATCCTACATTGCCTACATCACCGGAACCATTTCCACCGTTGCCACCACATCCAACAGGTGACGAGCTACTACATACTTGCATCGCAGTTGAGAGCATAGTGCTGTTATTACCCATCATTATAGGTCCATTTACTGCAGATTGAATTGATGAACTGTGATCGTTTGGAAGCAAACTAGCGTTGGCAGATATTTGTCCACTGTTGCCCACATTTGCTGTGTTCATATTTGGACAAATGCTGCTGGTTCCTATTGATTTAACAGTCTTTTGCTGACTACTACCAACAGTAAACATTTGACCTTGCCCTGGTACCCCTGTGACGCCCTGCGTAAGACCGTGCACCGGTCCATTGCCACTTGGGTTATTTGCCATGAACACAGAGCTTTCTCTGCACTCCATTGGATCCTGTGTCCCATTCGCAAAATGTCCAGGCATCACTGTGACACCGGGAGCTTGCAGACGTGGCCCAGGAAGCATTTGATTTCCTGAATGACCTGAATGAATATGCTGCTGTCTTATCGGCCGTATGCCACGTATCATTGTTGGATGAGGTACCATATTCATTTCGTGACCAGTCATAAGATTGCCCCCTGCCATATCTTCCTGCTCACTTACCATTGAACTCATCTGATTGCAATTTCCGAAAAAGTGGGCAGCAGTGTTACCTGCTCCTCCAGAGCCACTATTGCAGTTACTTATTTTGACCGGATCCGTTGCAGCACCTGTATTTCCTTGTCCTAAATGACTATTGTCTATAATATTGCCCGTTGCAGCAACATGTGGATTCGTGTAACGTAAAAACTCCAGACTCGGAGGCACACGCATATTGCTACTATTATTGTTCTGAGTACGAACTGGCATATACTGTATCGTATTTGGCGTGCTGGCTTTCACTTGTATGTTAGGCGAAACATTAAAGCTACCAAAGTTCATAGCCATACGACCCATCATACGGTGAGGTGGCATTACACCATGCAATCCACTTTGTCCGTCACGTCCAATACCACCACTGGCGGGATTAAATCCACACATCTTCGGATTAAGCAAACGTTGCCCCATAGATCCAAGCATGGAATTTATATGGCAGTTGCTAGACAAAAATGACCCGGAACCATTAATATGCGGCGGCATGGCCATATTACCAGACGAACCAGCATTGCAGTGATCTAATCCAGAATCCATGGATCCCATTATAGCATCCATATTCTGATTTAAATTATTCGGAAGGTTTACATCATTTACTCCAATGAGACCCATGCTTCCGGCACCACCTGTATTAATAGACACACAGCTTGTAAGCTGTTGAGACATTTGAGCTAATGACGATATTGGGTCAAATGAGTGGCCTAATTTATTTTGAGCCGAGCGGTTACTATTCGGATTCAGTGGGAGGCTATCGGTCCGACGACAGAATTGTGAGGGTAAAGGGGCTGAATTTTGGCGCTAGAAATAAAACAAAACCATTTATAAGAAATTTATGTATGACATATTAGGTGAAGTAAAAAGTTCTGAAAGCTTTCTTAATAAAAGCAATTTAAAGTAAAATGATATTGTATTTATCCAAAGGAACATGCTTACGGGGCAGAAAGGTCTACGGACATTATGCCGTATAAGCTGTCTACGGAGATCTAGCGTGCTTTTGAATGTGAGTACTCTGTTGCTTCTTTGGCATCGAGGGAGCTTTCGACAACGCTTCTCACTCGGGAGTATATCGCGCACTAGAGAAGATGAACGTGCAAAGACATTCTTTCAGATGGAAAAGGGGCAAGTTCGAGAATACACTCTGCGACATACTGCAAAGTACTTTAAACCTGACAAAGGTTGGTGGCTTTAGACATAAACCCGTGCAAAATTGCCATCATTTTCTTAATCAGGAATAAGGGAAATCAATATGGACGGGTTTACTATAGTCGAAGTTAAGTACGTTGGCATTATCCTGGACACCAAGCTTAACTGAACAAAATTTGAGAAGAAATTTAGAATCGAAGTGACGATGAAGAAAGGTGGAATTCACTTGCTTTCGAAAGGAAAAGAGTCTACAACACCATTATTAATAGGATCGGAGCCCTTTCGTGCTATGAAACAACACGCCGTCAAAGAGGATCTTAGAGGCGAAGAGTTAAGGCTGCGGGATGTAAGTTGGCACCAAACTGTATAATATCCAATCAATATAAAGAGATTCAGGCCACTTATAACTCTCCCTAAGCACAAACTGAGAATGCTCACTGGCATTCTTGCAGGTCACTGCAGACTACGAAGTCATCTCGCAAGCTGGGATATGGTCCACTGAGTCTCGTCGTTTCTATGAAGAATCCTCGGAAACTCCAACACTCCTTCTTCTCGAGTGTGACGCTACAGCGCGAAGGATTAGATATCTCGACCAGATGCGGCCAGAAGAAAGGTATATACCCTCCAGCCCAACTCAACTCTATTTTAAATTTATTGATGGTGCTGGGTTTGGATGAGGTACTGTGACGAGTAGAGCACGCAAAAGACCATGAGGTCGACGTACGTACCCCATTTTCATTCGAAAAGAAAATTCGATATAATCGCCAATACCACTTCGACCAAATTTAAGAACCGGAGCATGCAGCCAAAATAAGTTGTGTTGTTTGGCCACAGTACAGTATCGGACTGAACACAGCATCGTCGGTTCCAAGGATTCCATTCTGGTAATATGAACGTCAAAGAAGGTGTATCGTCGAAAATGTCGATAAACTCATAAAAGCCAGAAGCCCCGAGAGTTTTGATGTTGTATTCTATCCCAATTGCCGCTTGTTCCAACCCTGGTGCTAGGCAATTGTTACCTTTTCAAGCATTTGAAAAATTACCATGATGGTGCAATACTGGCTTCACGAAAGCCGAACAATGACAATTAAGTTAATTTTTTTGTCGAAATACAAAATAGTCAGAACTTTTTACTTGACCATAAACCGTGTACGGTTACTCCACCTCGATGGGACCTGGCGTTTTGTAATTGTTGACAACGCTACTATTCGTATTTGGAATATGTTGCGAAAAATTCAAGCCAGGACTAGCTGAAGGATAACGGCCTTCCATATTTCCAGAGTCTGTAATATTTCCACTGTTCGGTCCCATCAATGGAGTTCGGGATCTTTGTGGACTAGGGCGAGCATTCTTTAAATCTGCTAAATTTAAAAATATAATGTTAAATTTTCCAAATTTAAAGGATATATGTATATATATACCTGTTGGTAAGTTTGTGTGAAACGATTCCAGATCTTTAGGTGACAAGTGTGATAAAGGAGTGCTTGGATTACTATTGAATTGGTTTATTTGATTGCTTCGATTTCGACTCGTAACGTTAATATTAGTGCCACTACTTGTCGGTGAATCATCTGATTGGAAATTGTTTTTACATTGAGCATTTGTAGTGGAAATTGTTGTGCTAACTGTTGACGTTGCTGACGTTACAACCAGCGTCGTTGGCGTAGTAGGCATATGCACATCCATATTTGGCGAGTTTGCTGGTATTCCTAATGCTCCTGATGTTCGAGGTGATGGTAAGGATAAGTTTGATGTCGGGTTGTTAGGGCTTGCTGGATTTGGAGACTGCGTTGCAATTGGAACAGACGCCGAACGTTGTGTGGGGTGATATGGTGGTGGTGGGCCCTGTGCTGATCGAATAGTTTGACTATTATTTGTCGTAGCTGTCGATACACACGTTCCTCCCATAAGAGGTCTTGTATTTACATTTCCTATGCTTGCAGAGTTCGAGCGGCAAAGTGTTGCTGCCATACAGCCGACGTCGTTTGGTGCTTGACACTTATTATTTTTAATACGTTCTTCGAAAAATTGGTGTTGCAACTTAGACCACTCTATCTGAGCCATTCCTACTTGACCGACTTCTAGAGGATGAACACCACCAGAACCCATCAACTTAACCGCATTACTATTTAAATTGCTATCTCCAATGAAATTGCTTATCATTTCAGGGGAGTTCGGCATGAGTCCACCGGGTGCATTGATGTTACTACTCCCTCCACCTCCACAATTATTGTTCCCTACGGTATGGCAAGGTAACGCGTTACTGGACATATTTCCAACACTAACGTTCGGAGCAACTGCACTAATAACACCATTGGGACCACATGACATATTCAACTGATTGTTTATTTTCATTGATTTATTTGCGTTACACGTTACATTGTCATGAGTATTCGGGATATTTCCATCGTCTAATGCTGTGGCCATATTTTCTGCGTTGCATAAATTTTGATTGGTAGAATTCATTACACTTTGTGATATACTATGCATATTGTTATTCAAGGGGTTACTCATCTGCGATCCGATGCCCGTTGAACCAGAACTAGGCAAATTTAACATTAGACCAGGAAGATTTCCCGATACATCTGTGCCCAATTTACCCAACGGATTTGCACTTTGTAACGGGTTAGACAGAAATTGGTCTATTTGTTTTAATTTTGCCAATTGCTCTTCCCGATGTTGTCGTTGCTGTGGTGTTAAATTTTCATCTGGCACCTTAATACCTTGCAATGAAGGAGTCCCACTCTCACTCCCTGCACTGGGATCGGATGCGCTAAGCGGCTTACTGGCAATGTGGGGAACCCCAATAGAATGAGGTCCTCCTACGACTCCATCAACTCCATTGGGTATTTTCATAGCAGAGTGAACTTCGTTAGACGCTCCTTCCACATTATTTCGACTCTCCTCCCAGCACATTAAGCCGTTTTCATTACCACCTAACGTTTCCGTTACTTCGGGAAAACTAGGATTATTGGACTGACGTAAAGGTGCTTTATTTTCTAAATTTCCACTCAGACTCATAAAATTAATTTTGTTTCCATTTGGCTTTTGTGACATTTTAGGTCCTGAGTTGCTGCCCCCAATCCATTGTTGACTCCCTGCATTTACCGATATATTACTTAAACTAAGAGTATTTTGGCGTTGTAGTTTAGATATTTTCATTGGACTTTTCGAAAAAAAATCTTCAAGAAAGTTTTTCGTTGCCGGCTGTGTGCAGTGGTATGCTATTATTGTTGGAAACTGACCACTTAAAACTGATTCAGCACCCTTATTGGCTAGTTGGGTGGAGAATACAAAAATATGGTTTTGCTGCTGCATAAAATCCATGCAGTTTGTAATTGAGCCTCCAGAATTATTAGTATTATTAATAATATTTACTGCTGTGTGATATGTGCCACCAATACAAGAATCACTAGATGTGTTAGCCAGGGAAGCAGAAGGTGTAGAATTGAAGTCTTCTATGCAACTACTGGGACCATTGTTACTAATAGAACACAATACAGATGACAATTTATCATTATTACTCGAATTCGTGCTGCTGTTATTACAACTATTACTGGCCTTCGTAGTCGATACCTCGTCAAGTTTAACTGCGAGTTTTATTAACTTTGTATATAAATTGAATTCATAAAAGACATTGCTTACCTGGTGTGCATGAGCGAACGTCTGTCGAGATACTGCCTGATAAGTTGACAATGGATCCAAACCCAGCCGGCGACATTTCAGGTGAAACGTTAACGTCTTCTTTCTTAACGTTAATTAAATTATTCATAACATCAGTTTCTTCTTTAACAGAAGACAAAGAATTCATTACCGATGTTGCGCACAGAAAATTCTTAGTAGAAGTTCCTGTTAGAGGATTAGCACATTTGTCCAAAGATGACTGCACAACTATAGTATAAAAACAAATATAAATAGGGAAATGTAAATAAAATTGAAAACAGAGCTTATACAAAGAACAGTGTATACCATTTTCCTCTCCTTTTACAGTGCCTTGGTTCTTATTAACATTTTTAGCCGAATTGTTTAAATCCTGAAGGATATCTGTTGCACCGTTTTCTATCGGTTGTGATGAAATATTGCTGCAATTCGAATGATCACTACCATTATTGGGCGAGGCTGCATTTCCAGTATTAGGGCACGATTTAATGCTACTATTGGAATTTTGACGCATCACTGATGTAGACGCTGTTGTGGAGTTCGCGGGGCAATCGCGCTCGCGTTTGACAATGGCATCTATTACTACATTAGTAGAACCACTGTTGTTATTGTTGAGCGTTCCATCTAACGCACTATGGCTGTTTGCGCTGTCTACAATATGATTTGTTTTAACTCATAATATTATTAGTACATATAAATCTCAGTTTGTTTTAATGTTTTAAAAATTAAATAAAATACATAACATTGTCTATTCAATCCTGATATTCAGGGTTTCTGAGAAAGTCATCCTACAATAGATATTTAAGAACATTATTATTTAAGTAGTTTCTGATTAGTTTGGATATCAAAATATTCGGTTTTAAAGATAATTAAAAAAAAATTTTTTTGTCTCCTACGTCCAATTTTTTTTTTTTTTTATGTTAGTTCAAGAGTCCGATTCTTTTTCTGTTATTAGTTAAATTAGGTATCGTTCCGAGAAATGCGTATCATAATCAGTACGGTAAAGATTAACCCTCGAATTACATCAATAAAAATTGTTGAAAACCTAAGCCAAACTTTTTAAAAATGAATTTGTGCGGAAAGTGCTAGAAAAGTTTTACATGAAGCTGAATGCCATGGCAGTGTCACTCAAAAAAAGCCGTTTATTTCACTTGTGAACAGACGAGAGCGTATTGAAATTGCTAATAACTAGTATGTAACCCCCGAAAATCGGGTGGGCTTTTTCCCACGGAAAGTAAACAGCATATGTGACACTTTTATATATTAAAAGTTATGATGATTAGAAAAGTGTATATTTGTATTCATATGTAATATGTAAGAACTTATGCATATAACATTTTTAAAATTTTTTTCAGTTAAATCAGTAATTTTTTTTTTAATTACTTCATTATAAACTACAGTCAACGTCAAGTTTTCGTTATTGCCCATTTTAACTCGTATATTTTCCCAGGATCTATCCCGGCTTAACGCAACATAAAGTTGGCCGTGAGCAAAGCAATCATCCTTTAAATGAAGGCGCACCCTTGATAATGTTTGCCCCTGGGCCTTATTTATTGTTATGGTGAAGGCTGTCCAAAACTCTTTCTAATTTGCACTGTTACCGTTGTTTGAAGTGAATTGACAAATTTCAAGTCAATTGACAATTCATACCAATTATTGCCTTCACAAGAAAATGTTCATGAATACATATTTATTAGTAAAGAGAACAAAACAAAACAATTATTGAGAATCCAAATGTATACAATGACGTGCTAAACAAAGCAAACGTACTCATATATATGCGTATGTTTGTGTGTCATCCCGCGTTGCATAGACATCGCTGTTATCAATATGAAATTTTTGATAACTTTACACGCAAATCTTTCATGAACAAATTAACCAACTTTAATTTTTTTAATTTTCCGGAAATATGCTCATCAAAACCTTTCTTTTGATATATATTTCATATCTGTACATATTGTAGTTTAGTCAGAATAAGCGCCATGTTTTAAAATAATAATATAGAAGATTATCTAATTATTCAGACGAAAGAGAATTTTGTATTTTGGGAGAAGGTGTCATCGAATTCTTTGGCGCAAATCAGGAATTGCTCTTGAGAAACAAAAACTTGTAAGTATTGTTGTTATTGTTGTATTAACAGCTAGGCGGGGTTTAGGCCTATGCGATGTAGTTACCGGTCGTTCTGGTCTAACTGATCGAACGGTAGACCCAGGAAGCGTGCTGTTTCAACAGGTTGGGTCCAGAGGGAGAGGGGTGTTAGGTGAGTAGGTTTGATGAGGCATGTGAAAGGTGGTTAGTATCGTGCGGTGTGCCTGCACATGCTGGACATATCTTGCGTATGTCGGGGTCGATTCTGCATAGGTAGGAGTTTAGTCTGCTACAGTATCCAGAACGCAATTTAAACTCTTAATCTGCAAAATATGGTGGTTGGACTTGGGCGACCTACAGAAGTCAGGAGTTTAGGAAGGTGGTAAATGTCGCCCGATGAAGTCGTTTAGTGCCTTTCTGCATTCCCATGGCAGCCGGTTCTACGTTACAAGAATAATTCCGGTTTTCCCCGACCAAAGGCTGCCGCCCCAGTAAACTAGCCTTGTCTAGTGCACCCTACCTTGTTGGTACAGTCAAACATAGTGATGGTGGAGTTATGGAGTTGGATTGCATAGCGGCAAGTGATAATGTTCTTTCCAACCGACCGATAGACAAATAGGGGTATTTGAACATTTTACAAAGAAAATTCAAACTGATTGTCGAAAATCTTAGCTTATCAAGAACGTTTTGATTTCAATAAGCTAAGGACCCAAAACACACAGCCATGGTCGTTAAGCTTTGGCTCCAGTACAACGCTTTTAAACAGCTCAAAACTTCCACCAATTGAGCGTTTATTCAACAACATGTAATAACAAATAAGGTGGCTTTCAGAAGTGTTATGCGGTCTGAAAGGACAAATATTACAACCGAGGAAGCAGAGAATTTAGTAAACTCAATCTTACCGTTATGTAAAATATGTGGTGAATAACTTTGTTTTCTTTTGTCACATTTTACCCGTTACACAAATGGTAAAGGATTTTCGGTTCATTCTAAAGATTTCCCTAAAATATAGATGAAAATATGAAAATCTTCTATAACTTAGGAAGGAAGCAACAAGGTAAACAAATGTTTACCCAGCAATCCATAAGGTGGGTCGTTGGCTTCTTTAGCCCATACAAGACACCAGGGGCTAATGGAATCCGCCCGGTAGTACCATAGTACTAGAGCTTGCGGGGAGTTAATCATACCACATCTAGTTGGGATGAAGCGGGACAGTTTCGCGCTGGCATTCATACCAACAGTGTGGAAAAGAGCACAAGTGGTTTTCATAACAAAAATAAAAAAAACGGACTAATCACTGGCTAAATCTTTCAGGCAAGTTACTTTCACCTATTATGTATTAAAAGTAATGGAGAAGATTATTGAGAATGAAATCAGATCAAAAACTCTGCGTATAACACCTCTCCATCAAAATCAGCATGCGTACAGGACAGGAAGGTATACGGACACTGCGCTGTATCAGCTATGTACGGAGATCCAGAGAGCATTTACTGTGAGGAAGCAGATCC
This sequence comes from Anastrepha ludens, assembly GCF_028408465.1. Lineage (NCBI taxonomy): Eukaryota > Metazoa > Arthropoda > Insecta > Diptera > Tephritidae > Anastrepha > Anastrepha ludens. Next base: position 9,881,490 of record NC_071503.1, read on the forward strand.
TGATGTCTTCCTGGATATCGAGGGAGTTTCGACCACGCCTCTCACTCGTGGATATGTCGCGCAATAGTGAACAGAGACGTGCAGAAACCCACTTGCAGCTGGATAGTCCTTGCTAAAGACGAGGATAGCTGAAACCGCAACAGCGCTTTAAACGTGACAAAAATATGGTGTGCGTCTGGATTTAAACACGTCCAAAACAGCCATCGTTCCTTTCACCAGGAAAAGGGTTTTACCAGAAATGAGGGAGATCAGCATGGACAGGGTGCTATTCGTTTCGACAGCGAAGTTGAGTATTTTGGCCTTCTCCTAGATACCAAGCCTAATTGGAAGAGGCACGCTGACGCAATCGTGTCCAAAGCAACAAAGGCTCTCATGATCTGCCATGCGTATCCTGTTGAATATTACCAGGGAACGCCTCGGGAAAGGAAAAGTAATTCCATCTAAAACATGTAATTGGTGAGAGTGCAGCTACCCAGAGATGATATCACTGAAGTCATCAAATTCGAAAAGAAGTTCAGAATGGAACTGGACGATTAGTTAAACTGGAATAGACCTGTATTGAAAGTAAACTTCAGGAGTGTACCCTACACTGGTACACAGATGGCTCGAAGACCCCAAAAGGCATAGGCACTGGAATCTACGGCCCCAGAACCAAGCGTTCAGTGGCGATGGGTAGTTCTCCAAGCACTTTTCAAGCGGAGATGTATACCATTTGTCTATGTGCAGATAAACTTGGACAGAAATTCCCGGAATGAGCCATTCTGAGCGACAGTCAGGCTCCACTTAAGGCCCTATCGTCCTGCAAAACCAAGTCCTCGCTGATGCTTGTATCGAAAAACTCAATCTACTAGGAACACACAAACGCATCCGGCTGATTTGGGTCCCAGGTTACGCCAGGCGAAATCCTTACTGGGATGCTACAATCAAAAGAGGTCTAAAAAACTCAAAACCCTCCCCAAGGACAAACTGAAAATGCGTACGGACATTCTCACATGCCAATGCAGACTGCGCATGACCGGGATTTGGGCTACTGACTCTTGTCGTTTCTGCAACAAATCCCAGGAAACTCCAATGCATCTACTCCTGGAATGCAGTGCTATAGAGCGAAAGAGGTTGAGACATCTTGGCTAACTGCAGCCAGAAGAAAGACAGATACGATCAATCCTAACCAGCGCTATCCTGAGTTTAATAAGGTAACTGGGTCTGGATGAGGTACTATGACGAGTAGAGAGCACAAAAGACCATGTGGTCGAAGTTCAAACTTCATAAAATATCTATCTATCTGACATCCCAGTCCCTTAACATTGGATCTCCATCCCTATGTTTGGTTACCTTACCACAGTACGGTTTTGAGGACGTTTGGCTAGTTCATTGGACCTAGCACAGTTTTTCATTTACTTACCGGCCAGTTCACAATCATTCTGGCTGGTTACGCTTACTTATAGTGATTTTTTTGTAAGTCGGTGCATGCAATTCTAGTTTATTTGCAATCTAAAAGTCAGATTTTTTAAACAAAAAGATATATCCCATTGGTTTTCAACACTTTTTCCCGATAAAACCGCGAGTCTTGACACAGTGCTGATTTAAACAAAATTACATAATTTTTACGACTTAAAAGTAGATTTTGAGGAAGATCAGATGGAATTAAATCTTTGGTATAAAATAATTTGCAATACGATGTCCCAGGAAAGGCCAAAAATTGTTTTCAAAGCAGAAGATAGGCTAACTTTCTATACATCGCTTTGCTATTTAGCACTGCGATGTACTTTTTTCTGTTTTACTTTAAATTTCTGTGATGAGCAATTTTTGTTTGTGACGCGTATCAATAACTTAATGCATGCATTTAGAGACTTCACACGATTACGCTTAATAGACCTTTTTGTTTAGGAATCTAACTTTGTACTTATTCAACGCAACTGACGTTTAGGAAGTCAGCCATACGCTGTTGAATATACAATGATGGATAAAGGCTTTTATATATACCCTCTACTTTAAATCTATACAAATTGTATTGTCCACTGAAAAACTTTTTGATAAAGTTTTTACTGAATCTTTTTTCTAATCAAAACAAGCTGAACAATTAATTTTTTAACTCATAACAAAGTTATCAGGGAAAAACGCAAAATAAGCGGTGACAAGTCTGCATATAGAATTAAGTTCCAAGATTGTTATAGCATATAGATTGATACAACATAAGCATTCCACATACATGTACGGATAATGATACTGGAGAGACAGTCCTTGGCCGGTTATAAATCCGGGTCCTTCCGGTAACGTAAAACCGATTGTCGTGGGAATGTTGTTGTTGTTTTAACAGCATAGTTAGCCCCGTCAGTGTAGGTATATCATCTGTCGTCTTCGTCTAGCTCATCTAGGGGTAGACCCAGGAAACATGCTGTTTCGACGGGTTGGGTCCAGAGGGAGAGGGGGGTTAGATGAGTCTGATTAAGGGGGCATGTGAAGAGGTGGTTAGTGTCGTGCGGGGTACCTTCACATGCCGGACATGTGTTTGGTATGTCGGGGTCAATTCTGGATAAGTAGGAGTTTAACCTGCTACAATATCCAGAACGTAATTGTGCCAATGTTACACGAGTCTCACGGGGAAGCTGGAGCTCTTCATCTGCAATGGGTGGTGGTTGGACTCCGATTACGGCATTCACGGGACGGAAGTTCATGAAGGTGGTAACGGACTCCCGGTGAATGTCGTTTATTGACTGTCTGAATACTGTCCGGTCCAGTAGGTCTCGGTCAGTTATGTCCTGGAGTTCGTCAGCGTAGTCGAGGAGGTGTCTCCTGACGTGCCTGGGAGGCGGCTCAGGCTCAAGCAGGTGTCTGCAGGGGTGAAACCTGCGGTAACACCCCAGCAGGAACTGCTTGCTGAGAAATTTGTTGTGCTCCGCGACTGGGAGCATTTGTGCCTCGTTATGAAGGTGTTGGATGGGTGACATCAGGAGGCACCCGGTCGCTGTCCGAATGGCGGTATTCTGACATGTCTGAAGCTTTATCCACTGCGAATCACTAGTTCCAGGCGACCAGACAGGCGCAGCATAGTTTAGAACCGGCCGGCCAATTGCCTTAAATGTCGAAAGCAACAGTTCTTTGTCTTTGCCCCAAGTGCTGCCGGCCAGCGATTTGAGGACCTTGTTGCGATTTTGGACTTTAGTGGCAATTGCGGTTGTGTGCGCAGAGAAGGAGAGCAAGCTGTCAAAGGTTACACCCAAAATTTTGGGGTTATTCACAGTCGGAATTGGTGTGTCGTCGACTTTTACCTTAAGGGACAGCTTGACCTCCTTTGTCCAGGTGGTGAAAAGGGTCGCCGTGGACTTGGTGGGGGAAAGTTGGAGATTCCTCGCAGTGAAAAAGCGAGAAAGGTCGGTGAGGTAGTTGTTCACTTTGGAACACAGGCCATCGATGTCATTGCCCGACGCCATTATCGTGCAATCGTCAGCATATGAGATCAGGGAAACTCTCACTGGTGGTTGGGGGAGCTTCGAGATGTAGAAGTTAAAAAGCAAGGGTGAAAGGACACCACCCTGCGGTACGCCTTGCTTAATCTTCCTCTGCTTTGACATTTGATCTCGAAAAATCACTGACGAGTGCCGACCGCTCAGGTAGTTCGCGGACCACCTCTTCAGCCCTGGCGGGAGTGTCGACTGATAAATATCATCTAGTAGCGTGGAATGGCTGACTGTATCGAAAGCCTTCTTTAGGTCCAACGCTACTAGGACAGTCCTCTCGCAGGGGCGGTTTTGGTTAAACCCGCGATTTATCTGGGCGTTTATGGCGGTGAGTGCCGTGGTGGTGCTGTGCACTCGTCGGAATCCGTGCTGATGTGGGGCTGGGGCCAGGTGGGTCGTGAAGAGTGGGAGTAGGAGGGCTTCAAGTGTCTTCACTACTGGGGAAAGGAGAGTTATCGGCCGATAAGACTCCCCTTGGTTGGCGGGTTTCCCAGGTTTCAATAGTGGGACCACTCTCCCTGCTTTCCACTTGTCAGGAATGATGAGAGTGGCCAGAGACAAATTGAAGACCCTTGTGAGGTATCCTACTCCCAGGGGTCCCAGATGCTTCAGCATCAGCGCGTTAAGTCCGTCAGGGCCAATGGCTTTCGATGATTTCGACTTGTTGATGGCCCCCTGAACCTCATCACCGGAGAAAGTAAGTGGCGCACTGTCGTTCGTCAGTTTGTGCAGCCTTCTGGTAACACGACGTTTGGTTCTGTCGCCCGGAGGATGCAGTGTAAACAGCCGGCTAAAATAGCTCGCGCATCTCTTCGGGTCCGACGAAGTACAACCGTTGAAGGTGATAGCCACCTTGTCGTTGTGTTTCGTCGGGTTCGACAGGGACCTAACGGTGGACCAGAGCATACTCACTCCGGAGGTGAGGTTACAAGTCTTCAGGTGCTCAACCCATTTAGTCCGCTTATGTTGATTTACCAGTTGCCGGATCTCCAAATTGAGATCCCTTATGCGGGGATCCCCGGGATCGGCCTGGCGTAGGTGGTCACGCTCGTTTGCTAAACTGGCTGCTTCTGCTGGGAAGTGAGGACGGATGTCCTTATAACATCCAGCTGGGATGAAGCGAGCCGCAGCAGCTGTGAGCACCTTGCGGAATGCGCGTTCGCCGACGCGCACATCAGTGGGGATGGGAAGAGCGGCGAAGGTGTCCTCGGTGAATTCCGTGAAACCGGCCCAATTAGCTTTTATAAAGTTAAAATAGGACCGGTGATTCGCGGAAACGAAATCGGCAGGTCTCTCGATCGAGACGATAATGGGCAAGTGGTCTGATGCAAGCGATAGCATAGGTCGCCACGTTATGCTATTTATCAGACCCGCGCTAGCTATTGTTAGGTCAGGCGAGCTGCTACAATTGCCCACTACCCTGGTGGGGGCGTCGTCGTTCACTGTGCTGAATGTCGAGTCGTCTATCTGCTCTGCCAATTGCTGTCCCCTACGATCATTTGGCAGGCTTGAATGCCAAAGATCGTGATGCGCATTAAAGTCACCTACAACCAATCGGTTTTCACCTCTGATGAGCGCACCTATATCAGGGTGATATCCTGCCGGGCAGCAGGTGACAGGTGATCAGAGATGACCTAGCGTGCAACTTTGTTTCTTGGACCGCAGCTATCTTGATACTGTGCCGGTTCATAAAGTCGACTATCTCGTCGACCTTACTCGTAAGTCCGTTGCAGTTAAACTGGAGAAGCTTGAAGCTTCTCGGTGAGGTCAGTGTAATCCGGGGGGTGAGGGACGCGTGGGGTTGTCTACGTTGGACCTGCTGTGCAATCCACTGTGGTTGTTGCGTCCTGATGGTGGTGGGCGGCCGCGCCTCCGGGGGAGGTAGTGGGTGCAGAGCTCTGCAGCAGGGGGCAACGTAGGCAGTTGTCCACTCACGGGTGGTGCGCAGGCCGGAACATCTCCGAAAATGGCACCAGCCACTGCAGGAATTGCATTGGACTGATACCAGATTCCGAGGTATTACGGTCTGACACACGGAACAGACTGTACGGGGGACCAGGAGCTGCTGGTTTGTCCCCGCACTGGGGTTGGAGCAGGAAGGGATAGGAGGGGTTAAAGGGGAGTTGTGTTGCTCCGATAGGCTCCTCACCGTGGAGGTGTGGGTTGTGGTGGCGGTTGGTAGTGCCGGCCTATCAGGGGTGTGGTAGCCGTGGAGGCATCAGACGCCTGTTGGCGGGAGCAACACGTGGCCACATACCGTGTGGACCACTCCCTGTGCGACTTAAGGCCTGAGCAGGTCTTAAGGTGGCTCCACCCGTTGCACTTATTGCACCTAACCGAGGTGGAGTTCGGGTGGAGCCGTTGATGGCAGACGCAGCAGTAGAATACCTCTGGCCCAGGGTTGGATTCGACTCCAGCCCTGAGGAGAAGTATTTGGAGCAGGTTAGCTGCGAGAGTTTGCTCCTGTGACGTAAGAGGTGGGGTGATATACGATACACTAGACAGGGCTAGTGTACTGGGGCGGCAGCCCTTGATCGGGAAAAACCCGAGTCATTCCGGTAACGTAGAACCGGCTGCCATGGGAATGTAGGAATGTCGTGGGAATCATCCTTTTCTCTTTTTATAATATTTCTTGCTGTTCTAATATTGAATTCAGTAGTAATTTGGACACTTTAAAATTGAGTCGACAGTACAGTTCTTTGTAAAAACAACTTTAAAAACATTGGTTCCACAGAAAAAAAACCGCGTAGTGGCCCTCCGAGGAAACTGTTTCGTAGAGACATCAGTTTCATTCTCAAAGATGTGGACAAAAATCCAAAAGTTAATGCTTCAAAATTAGACGAAAATGGTAGCGGGCACATTAGAAAAGCGTGTCCATCAAAGAGGAATTCGCAGAACTCTAAACAATAACGGTTTCCACAGTGGAATACCATGCAATTAGCCTTTAATTTCTGGAATACAACCGTAAATTTAGCTTGGAGTTCGCAAACAAGGGGATGGATTTTTGGCGAAAAGTTTTGTTTATAGATAAGTCAAAGTTTAAATACTGCACTTAATACGAAGAATTTAGTACCAACTGTCAAGCATGGTGGCAGCTCCGTAAGAATTTGATGAGCTGCTGCGGTATCTGGAGTCGGAAAAACCATAAGCTATAAATACAAATCTTTGCTAGAACATAATTTGAAACCTGCTGTGGATAATTTGGAGCTTGATGCAGGTTGAAATTTACTATGCTGCTTTACTAGTTCATTTTTCAATTCTTAATCATTTTTGTAGAGCATTGCTTTTGCTTTTTATTGCCTTTCATGGGCACATGCATATGTAATTATGGTAGCGCCAAATAAAGTATTGTGAGGAAGTCTATAAATATTTACTTATGCTACTATATATATTAATATTGATGGGCGGATTTTATACCAAATCATTAATTTGTTATGTTCAGGAAATGAAATTTTAAACACATATAACAATTCGTCCTAATGATAGAAATCGGTCAAAAAACACGCCCACCTGCCATATAACGTTAATTTTCAAAAAAGAAAAAATCGTGAGTTCTCTGTTGCAAATGAAGCAAAATTACTCAAATTTAGTGCAAATCTTATTTTTTATTATTATTATATTAGTATTTTTATTGCAACTAGTATAACATTACACGACATTTGCATTCTGGATGATACGAGTAATTCTGCGAATTTGTTCAGTTGTTGAGTGTTGTGCGCGGAATCCTGTGATTCTATGATATTGTTCAGGCGCTTTATCAAAAAATTTTGCAATATTTATTATTTCGATATAATGCTGCATCGTTTGGAGGCTTTCCTGGTTTTAGAATCATGATAACATCAGCTATTTTCCAATAAATTGGAAAGTATTGCAGCTTAAAGCAAGCGTTTATTGCGTTTGTTAGTTTTGTAATCATGTTTTGAGGACTTCGGCTGTTATTAAATCAAACCCCGTAGATTTCTTCGGCTTTAACTTTTGTATCTCGTCGCACATTTCATCTTCCGTTGTGGGTACTATATCGCCATCATTATCGCTGGCTATGCCATCATTATTAGGTGTTGGTGATAAGTCGCTGTTGGGTGTAAAGATTTTTGCTACATATCTTTGCTTTTTCTAGGTTTGTGTTCGCCCACCCGTTATTATCTACTTTCATTGCTGGATTATGGCTAGCTGGCTGTTGCAGCGTTTTGGTGCGTTTGCATAGTGAGTAATTTGTGTCTCTTTTATTATTTAATTGCTGTACGTAGCGATTGATTTTTGTATTCTTTAATTTAAGATTTGAGATTTTTTGCTGCTTTATCAACGGCTGATCTTGTTTGATGCCATCTACGCCGCATTTTTCGCTTCTTTAGCACTATTTCTTTTATATATTTTGTGCATTTGTGTCAAGAGGAAATTTTAATTAAAGAAGGTGTGTTCGACCAGGCAGAGTGTTGTATTTTTTTTAAAACTTTGTCATCTAGGTTTGTTGTTGAGTCTATTGGTAACGTATTGTCTTCAGATACTTCTAAAATTTTGCTGAAATAATCACAGTCGGTGAATGGACTAGTTAGATTGACAACTGGATCTCTTAACATTACTGTTTCGCTGCGAGTTAGATAAATTGGCGAGTGACCTGAATTCATGTCTAGCCCGTTTTCAATATTAAAATATGCAGTGGAGACTTCTGGTGATGAAAAAATCGATAAGGTCCGGATTTTTTTGTGGATCAGATGGCCAATACGTTGGCATCCATGAAGATGCAGTGCTACAGTTTGTTTGTTGAAGCGCCTTGAAGAGCTCCCTTCCTTTAGTGGCTGTTAGCCTAGACCTCCAATGTATATTTAGCATTAAAATCGCCGTAAAAACCATAATACATTTTGTTTTTCGACGCTCAATAAGATGGACATAATGATCGCATTTGATTTGGAGTCTTGGTGGGCTGTAAACAGCAGTCAATGTTAGATCACCTTTAGCATTAATTGAGATGGTGATGGCTTGGAATTCATTGGTACTGACTTTTTCTTGCTGCTGTTGTTGTTGTTGTAGCAGCATAAACAATCCCTATAATGGAAATGCTGCTGAAGTGACAGTCCTTGGCCGGGTATAAATCCTGGTCGTTCCGGTTACGTAAAACCAACTTTTTCTTGCTCGTAGTGTTTGATATTACTTCTAATAATTACAACACTTCCGCCTCGTGCACTGCTGCTTGGGTGAATAGTGTGGTAGGTTTTAAAGTTTTTGACTTTGAAACAAGTTTGATTAGTAAAATGCGTCTCAGTAATTAAACAAATCTCGATTTTTTCTGAATTGAGAATCATTTCCAGTTCCTCCTGGTGCTTTGGGAGACCGTTCACGTTCCATAGCATTATTTTTAAAAAATTGGGCATGTGTAATTGACTTTAAAAGTTAAATTTTAAATTCAAGATTTTGCAACCTATGCTCAAGTAATTTTTTAAATTCTTGTTATTCTGATAGTTTTTGCAATATTTTTGAAAGTATATTTTCTTCATGTGTAGTGGCATTTTCGTTAATTTTAGCCACCTGTGAGTAGGTTTGTAGGTTGCTTGGTGCTGTAATTTGTCTTGCTTTATGAGATAGTTTTTGTATATTACTAGCTTCTTTTTTATTTTTTTCTATTCCTCTAGTTTCGCTCTCAGCGTCAGTGTTATTTTTCCACTGTCCGGTTTTCTTATCTCGATTTTTTTGTAATTCTTTAGGTACTATGCAACCTCTGTAGCTAGCAGGGTGTGCTTCTCCACAGTTGTAGCATTTTGGCAGTTGCTCCTTGTTTTTGTGCAGTCGATTGTTTTGTGCTTCTGTGCACATTTGACGCAGCGTGGCTGCTTGCCGCAATAGTTTTGAGTGTGTCCGTAGGACTGACATGACTTGTATTGAGGTATTGTTTGTTTAACCTTAACCGCTTCAATTTTGACAATCGCATAAGATTGTTTTTATTTCAATTGTTTTTTTAATATCTTCAGTTGATTCGAATATGTATGAGTAGAAAAATATCTAATGCCTCCTTCGTTTTCCTTTTTAGTTTTTTCACTGCATTAATGATTTTTGAGCCTTGTTTTTAAGATGTAGTATGATTTCAGTAGGATCGCATGAATGATGAAGATTTTTTGCTAAAACTTTTATTGGCCTTCTTTGCTTATTTTCATAAGTGTACCAAGAAATGTTTCTATAATTAACTGGATGAAATGTATTTATTTTATAAATCTTATTGTTTAGAAGTTTAATAGGGAACGCATTGCTAGACCCATTTTTTACTCGGTTGAACAGTTTTTCGTACTCTGTTGTAACTCATTATTGAATTCAACTCAAATTTTCTGTTTTTTTTTAATGGAGTTCACCCTCTATGTCTTCATCATCAACATTGTTGGCTGGACAACCCTGCTGTAGCATATGCCTCCAATCGTCTCTTGCTTCGTGCCAGTGTCCTCCATGCCCGAAATCCCAATAAGCCCGCGTCTTCTTCGAAACCGTCAATCCATCTAAGCAGCGGCGGCCCCCTCTTCTCTGTCTGGCTAAACTTAAGAGTTCGAGTGCTCTTAAATGACCACCAATTGTTGTAACAGAACAACAAATTAAGCAACAAAGGTGAGCAAACAAAACAAAAAAGGTGATATGTACACGAGAAGTCCATCAACAAGTGCTGTGCCAGTTTAACGACCTATAGGCTAGATTTACTGCGTCGTCGTTTTGGTGAGCAAGTCTCTCGTCTCGGACCAGTCGATTGGAACTTTGATTGCGGCATTAGAGGCCAACGTTACTAAAGTTATTCACGATATACCGACCAAAGTCAGCCAGCAAGTCATTCTAAATTGGTGTTTACGGATGACCGAATCACGGCGCAAAATAAATGTCATGAATGATTCCACACAAAAGTAATAAAGATTACCCAATAATTTTGAGTTTTCGTTGTTTTATTTCAATTTAAAATCCGATACCTCTAAATTAATGTAATGTTATGATCTCCGACGGCCGCCGTAGCCGAGTATTTGGCGCGTGGCTACCATTCGGAATTCAGAGAGAACGTAGGTTCGAATCTCGGTGGAACACCAAAATTAAGAAAACGGTTTTTTTCTAATACTGGTCGGCCTTCGACAGTGAATGGCAAACCTCCGAGTGTATTTTTGCCATGAAAAAGATCCTCCTAAAAAAAACTATCTGCTGTTCGGAGTCGGCTTGAAACTGTAGGCCCCTCCATTTGTGGAACAATATCAAGACGCACACCACAAATAAGAGGAGGAGCTCGGCAAAACACCCAAAAACGGTGTACGCGCCAATTATATATATATATAATGATCCCCGATCCCAAAACCTGGAAAAGACCCATGAAAAGCAAGTCGACACCCATCATCTCTTTGTCGACTATAAAGCTGCGTTCGATAGCCCGATAAGGGATTGCCTGTACGCCACCATGTCTGAGTTCGGTATACCAACGAAGCTCATACGGCTTTGCAGAATGACGTTGAGCAACACAACCAGCTCCGTCAAGGTAGGAAATAACCTCTCCGAGCCATTCAATACCGTTCGAGGTTTCAGACAAGGCGACCCACTGTCATGCAACCTCTTCAACTTCGTGATGGAAGGGGTGCTCCGAAAAGCAGGTGTGCATCGTAATGGCACTATTTTCTGCAAATGTGTCCAGCTCCTTGCGTACGCCGATGACATTGACATTATCGGCCGCTGTAAGCGAGATGTCACGGCTGCGTTTTCTGCTATCGAGAAGGAATCATCACGAGTAGGTCTGGCGGTGAACGAGGGTAAAACGAAGTATATGCTGTCTACAACGCAGAACACACGTGTAGGAACGCACGCCATTGCGGACAACTATACTTTCGAAGTTGTGCCAGAATTTATTTATCTTGGCACCGCCGTTAACAGCAACAACGATATCAGCCTGGAGATCAAACGGAGAATCACTCTTGCTAATAGGTGTTACCATGGGCTAAGTAAGCAATTGAGTAGTCGAGCCCTCTCTCGCATGACCAAACTGACACTTTACAAGACGCTCATCATACCCGTGTTGCTTTAGGGCTCAGAGGCATGGGTAGTGTCACAAAGCGATGCAGCCGCTCATGGGGTGTTCGAGAGAAAAGTTCTTCGTAAGATCTGCGGTCCTGTGCGCGTTGGCGAAGACTACCGTTCAAGAATGAACCACGAGCTGCATGAGCTCTACGCCGACATTGACGTAGTTCAACGCATCGCCATCCAACGCCTGCGTTGGCTAGGGCAGGGCATGTCGTGCGTATGGATGAAGAAGCTCCAGCAAAGAAGGTGTTCGAGGGCGAAGTCCAAGGGAGCCGACGCAGAGGAAGACCGTTGCTCCGGTGGAGGAGACCCTATGCTCGCTTGGTGTACAGATTTGGAGAAGGCGCGCGCGGAGCAGAGGCGCCTAGTGAGGTCGGCCGTAACTCGGTAACGGGTTGTTATGGCCACCTAAGTAAGTAAGTAAGTAATGATCCCCGACGGAAATTCTTAAGCACCTTATTTTTCTTTGGATATAATATATACTGAATATTGTTGGATGCTACCTCGGCTGCATTCTCACGGCAGACGGCGAAGCAGATGGAGATGTCAACTACAGGCTAAACAAAGCAAATATTCGTGTACTAAACCGCGAATATTCATCTCCTTCGTGAAGTCAGTATTGGCGAAACAAGGCTATATGGATATATATACTTAGTCCTGCTATAAGTTCTGTTACAAGTTAAGTCCGTCATACCTTATCATATTGGTCTTCTTTCCGCGGGGATGAGGCTTAAGTGGTGGTTTGACGCCCATATCATGGGGACCAATCCAACATGAACTAAGAGGGAAGCTCCATATGGGGATTGGCTAGCCATCCATCCGCTTTACAGCGAAATTGGTGGCCATCCAATCACCATGCGAAGATCACCGTACGGACGAAGATCCCTTGTTATTCCTAAGTCCCCGTCATCCCATTCTTTCCTCTCCTTGACTCTAAAAACGGTATGCAACGCACGGGCGCTATAGTCCGCGAAGACTCGGGACTGGAAAGTGTTGCAAACGTAAATACTAATGAAGAAGAAGTTTTACTTCGCTCTCCGGTGAAGCTTGATGGTGCCAGTTCTATGAGTAAGAAAGGGCCTAGAGCTGAGCCAACCAAGGAGGGAATGCAAGCGAAAGCTGGCCGCGGTCAAAATCAATGCATGACCAATTTGACGCAAGCTGAAGCGGAACGATTGGCATGGGCTAAAAAGGAAGTCGAAAGGGGCCTGCTCACTTTGCAAATCGCGCTGGGTGTGCTGCATCAAACCCGGAGTTCGTCAATAAGTTTGAGGATAGACTGGCCGAAAAAAGGCAACGATCGACCGTAAGCGAAGGTACGGGTTACGGAGGCTGTGAAGAAGCTTCAAGGCCTATGGGAAGGTGCCGCTTTTGAAATAGTGAATAGCAGCTGTGTACCGTCGATACCATATGCAAAGGTGTTAATACCGCACACGATAAGCCCGGAGCATGCACTGCGTCTGCTACATATGCAGAACAAAGCTGTACCTACCGACGACAGGAAGGTGTTGAAAGTGGCTAAATCAGCGAACGCCAGAACTACATCCTCCAGATAAATAAAACGGCGGAGGACATCTTGTACGAACGATTTGGGAAAAAGGCGTGGGGCATTGGAAGCGTTTTCCTTTCGTCCCAAAATCTCAACCCAACGGATAAAAACGAAAACACGCTCAAAACTGGGGAGGTGGAGAAGGATATCGGCATTGAAGAAATACTCGAAACCTCTCTTAACATATTGGACGAGGAGGTGGGTGAGCTGGAGCAAGTATTCAACCCCGTGAATGAACCAACGCTGAAGGTCCTTCAAATTAACCTTCATAAAAGCAAGGGAGCCTCAGTTGAGCTCCTTCAAAATTGAGAGGGGATCAACTAAGACGTGGCTTTAGTCCAGGAACCATGGATCAATTCGGCAAACTTGGTACCTGGACTGGACTCTCCAAATCATAACACATACTTCCCGAGCTTTACGAACAGGGTATTGGTTAAAGGTTAATGGTAGTAAAGGGTTAAGGTATGCGCCTTTAGCGCTGCGACCATATTGATCTATTGTGCACCCTATGCTGTCTATTGACTGTTAAGTATGCTTATGAATGGTACCAGCTCCTTTTGAGGGCGTGATTGAAGGTCTTCATCTATAAGCATGAACTTGTTTAAAAACTTTTTCCTTCTATGCGTCATCCCCGGACATTCGATGATGAGATGTTCTATAGACTCCTCATCTTCGCAGCAAAATCTGCAGGTGCTGGTGTTAGTTATATCTAATTTATGTAAGTGTTTGTTGCAGGTGAAGTGACCCGTGAGGGCGCCTGTGAGAGTGCGAATGCTCTTTTTGTTTAACGTGAGGGCCATGTTAGCTCTTTTAGCGTTGAAACTTAAGAACTTTTTGGAGTGTCTAAGACCCTCTACGTTGTTCCAATGCTGGTTTATTAGAGTTTTGGCCCAGTATTTTACTTTTTGTTTTAGGCTGTTTTTGTTAAATCCAAACATGGGACTAGGTCCGATGAAATTTATATCTGCCCCTTTTTTTTTGGCTTGACAGGTTATTGAGTGCCTTGTGGCATTCTAAGAGAGTTTTTGAGTTGTAGGTATAGCTATCTAAAGCTTTTAGAACTGATTGGCTGTCCGAGAGTATTATAATCTTTACTCTCTCGTGGTTTCTACGTTGCATTATTTTTGCTGCTTCCATTATTGCGTATAGTTCCACTTGGAAGATGGTGGTGTCCCCGGTGAGAGTGAATGATTTGTGGGTTCTGGGTCCCACTACTCCTGCTCCTACACCATAAGGTGTTTTTGATCCATCAGTGTACCATTTTTGTGAATCATCATTCATCCATTTTGGGTTTGTTTTCCACTCGATCCTCTCAGGAAAGGTAACTGTGTATCCTTTTGTGAAACAGAAGGTTGGGTCAATGTGGTCTGAAACTTGAGCCATGCTTATGGTGTTTTTGATTTTATTTAGGATACTTAGGTGACCGGCGAGGTTGCCTAATTTGAAATTTTCTTTCATGTGTAGCATGAGTGCTTGCGTAGCTCCTTCCTCTTGGAGTGCTTTATGAAGTGGTGGCAGATTAAGTGCTTCCATGCCAGCTGTTGGGGTAGTTCTCATAGCCCCTGTGATGCATAGGCAGGCAAGCCTTTGTACTTTTCCCAGTTTGGTTATCGCTGTTTTTTGAATAGATTTGCTCCACCATACTAGTGCCCCATACAGTATGATTGGTCTAACCATTTGGGTGTATATCCAGAGGGCCATACTAGGGTTGAGGTCCCAGGATCTCCCTAGTAATTGTTTGGTTGTCCACAAAGATTTCGCGGCTTTTTTTGTTATATTATTTATATGTGATTCCCAAGTGAGTTTTTTATCTAAGGTTAAACCTAGATACTTGACCTCTTCCTTCAGTTCTATCACTGTTTTATTTATTTTCAATATAGGAAACTCCAACTTTCTTTTTCTTGTGAAGGGGATAATTGTGGTTTTGTTAGGGTTGATCGACAGCCCCTCCTTTTTACACCATTCTCATGTTGTGTTCGAGGCATTTTGCATTAAGTCTGTTAGTGTCCTTTCATGATTGTCTTTTATTATAACAGATATGTCATCTGCATAACCAATGGTTATAAATCCCTTATTGTTTTGGTGCAGCACAAGTCAGTAGGGAGTATAGTAGTGGAGAAAGAACTCTTCCTTGCGGACATCCCTTTTTCTGTTGTTACATTAAGTTCAGCTTGGCCTAACGAGGCTTTAATAATCCTCTGATTAAGCATTTGGCTTATCCAATGTGTTAGTATAGGGTTTGCACCTCTTTTCTCGAGTGCTGTTTCCATGGATTTGTAATTTGCGTCGTCGAAGGCTCCCTCTATGTCCATAAAGGAACAGAGGGCTATTTCTTTTTGATTTAGAGCCTTTTCTATATTGACAACGAGGGTTTTCAGTGCTGTGACTGGATTTCCCTTTTTGGTAAGCAAATTGCAGCTTATGGAGGGGTTTTTTTAAGATTACTTCTTCTCTTAGATAGTATTCAAGTAGTTTTTCCATTGTCTTTAACATAAACGATGATAGACTGATTGGTCTGTAAGATTTTGGAGAATCAGGGGGTTTGTTACCTCCCTTAGGAATAAATATTACCTTCACTTTCCTCCATATCTTTTGCATGTATTCCAATATTAGACTAGCTCTGAAAATTTGGGAAGTGAGTCTTTAGAAGAAGCTCTAGTGTTTCTAAGAATGTGTTGGTAATAGTACCATTTGGACCTTTTAGTATACCTATGGGACTTGAGTCACCTTTGGATAGTGATTTTTGAACAGGGTAAGAGCAGTAATACTTGTTAAGAAAAGTGTATGTTCCTACTTTAATACCAATCTCTCCGCAGATGACCTGACGGTGGTGACTATTCAGGGCTGCAGAAATAAAATATTACTTCGTGGGTCCCGCTATATATCACACGAGAAGGAAGCACCGCCGTATGAGCTTCATAGGCTGGTTAAGGAAGGCGAGCGAAAGAAGCTAGCTCTAATTATAGGCTTCGATTCTAACTCTCATCACCCTCTCTGGGGGAACTCTGGCACAAACCATAGAGGTGAGTACCTACTTAACTTTATTTTACAAACTAGCCTAGAAATAGCAAACTGGGAGTGAGGAACCAACATTTATTCGACCCGCCTCCGCAAATGTTCTAGACTTAACTCTCTTTACGAATAAATCTACGATTGTGGAAGATTGGAGAGTATTAAATGCGCTGTCTTTCTCCGACCACAAATACATACAATTCAAAATAACAATATCGCCCAAGCTAAAGAGCTAAACCTTAAAAAATCCTAGAAATACAAACTGGGACCTGTTTGGGAAAGTGCTATTGCAAAAACCATTGAGACCTTGCAGGTTCTATGCCACCTAATAAAATGGATTTAAGGCCAAAAAATCCTGTTGGTTAGTCAATGCATCACGAAGGAACAAAGTGGACAATTCGTGATATATTTACCCCGAAGATGCGCCGCAATTAACCAATCCAAATGATCAACAATTCCTCTGTTCACTATACAGGGCTAGTTTACTGACAGGACTGTTACCACCTTCACAAGCTCCCGTCCAGTGAATGCCGTAATCGGAGTCCAACCACCACCTATTGCAGATGAAGAGCTCCAGCTTCCCCGCGAGACCCGCGTAACACTGGCACAATTACGTTCTGGATATTGTAGCAGGAAAAACTCCTACTTATCCAGAATTGACCCCGACATACCTAACTTATGTCCGGCATAAGAAGGCACCCCGCACGACACTAACCACGACATTCGGTTCTACGTTACCGGAACGACCCGGATTTATATCCGGAAAAGGACTGTCACTTCAGCAGTATGCCCCATATATGTATGGTGATGATTATGCAGCTACAACAACAACACTAACAACCTTTTCGCATGCTCTTTGAAACCGACTCATCTAACACCCCTCTCCCTCTGGACCCAACCTGTCGAAACAGCATGATTCCAGGGCCTACCTTTAGATGAACCTAACGAAGACGACCGATGATATACTCTACACTGACGGGGCGTCACTTACTGCTACAACAACAACAACAACAACATCAACAATTCTAAGGCCGGTTCTACGTCACCGGAATGAATTGGGTTTTTCCCGACCAAGGGCTGCCGTCCCACAAAACTAACCCTGTCTAGTGTACCATTTCTCACCCCTCTTCTACCGTCACAGGAGCAATCCTATGCAGAAAGTTTCTGGCAAATACTTCTCTTTAGGGCTGGTACTGAATTCAATCCTGGACCAAAGGTATTCTATTCCTGTGTCTGCCAAAAACGGCTCCACCCGAACTCCACCTCGGTTAGGTGTGACAAGTGCATATGGTGAAGCCACCTTAAGACCTGTTCAGGTCCTAGGTAACACGGTTAGGTTAGGTTGGAACGGCTGCCCAGGGAAGGAGCACACTTGGACGCAGATAAACGGATTCGTCCTTCGGGATCCCATTATGAAGGAGGTGAGCTAAAAGAGAAAAACCGATGGTATGCAAGGAGAAGGTGGAGAGAGGTGATGGTGGTATGGTTAGGAGGGTGGGTTTAGAGCGTGTGGATTACGAACGATGACTGTGCTGCGTTTGCGTCAACCGCCCTGTACTGCTGATGAAATTCATTGGAGTTTTAATGTCCACGCCAGCTATATCTATAGCAAAGAAGTAAGATCCAAGATTCCTGGATCTTAACCCTGCCAGAGCAGGGCAGCTAAGGAGAATGTGCTGAGATGATTTCACCTCATCCTCCAAACATCCAGCGCAAAAAGGACTCGAGGTAATTCCAAGTCTCACAGCATGCATTCCTCGCGCATAGTGTCCAGTGAGAAAGCCCACGAGACTCGAGAGCTGATATTTTGTTAACCCCAGAGGCTCGCGAGCGCCCCCGGTCCACACGTGGCCAGAAAGATTTCGCGACCGTACAAGTTTGTGTACTTGCTCAACGCTCGATGAGTTGGCGCGAAGCCCATCTATCCAGGAGCAGACCCCAGGTAGTCAGGGGGATCCCACGGTATGTGGCTACGTGTTGCTACCGCCACCAGGAGTCTCTAGCCTCAACGGCTACCACATCCTCTAATGTGCCGGCACTACCGACCGCCGCCACAAATCACACCTCAACGATAAAGAGCTTATCGGCGCAACACAACTCCAACAACCCCAGTGCGAGAACAAACCAGCAGCTCTTGGTCCCACGCACAGTCTGCTCCGTGTATCAAATGCAATTCCTGCAATGGCTGGTACCATTTTCGGAGATGCTCTGGCCTGCGCACCACCCGTGAGTGGACACGTGACAACGTTTCCCCCTGCTGTTGAGCCCTGCGCCCGCAACCGCCCCATGTGGCACGGCCGCCTACCACCAGCAGGCCGCAACATTAACAGCGGAACGCACAGCACGTCCAACGCAGACAACCTTACGTGTCTCACACCTCGCGTTACGACAGTCCTCCCGAAGAGCTTCACGTTTCTTGAATTCAACTGTTACGGATGTACAAGCAAGATAGACTTTTTGAGGCAACACAGAGTCCCAATAGCTGTCCAAGATAACCAAGGATGGCTATACCGTACACAAACAAGAACGTAAGCGAGACAATGGCGATGACCTTACGTTCATAGTCCATCTTAGCATGTCAGCTAGAATGTCGAGGTATAGTTGTCCGGTCAAGCGATAACGAGCTCGAAATTTATAATATAATATATGCTCCTTGTCACCTGCTGCCCGGCAGAATATCACCCTGATATAGGTGCGCTCATCAGAGGTGAAAACCGATTGGTTGTAGGTGACTTTAATGCGCATCACGATCTTTGGCATTCAAGCCTACCAAACGAACGTAGGGCAGTGCAGACCTACCAGGGTAGTGGGCAATGACAGCAGCTAGCCTGTCGTAACAATTGCTAGCGCTGATCTGAAGATTCGGCAACTGGTCACCCAACATAAACGGACCAAAAGGGTAGAGCACCTGAAAGCCTGTAACTTCACCACGGGTGTGAGTAAGCTCTGGTCCACCGTAAGGTCTCTGTCGAGAACGACGAAGCTCAACGACAAGGTGGCTATCACCTTCAACGGTTGCACTTCGTCGGACCCGAAGAGATGCGCGAGCTATTTTAGCCGGCAATTCATACTGCATCCTCCGGTCGACAGATCCAAGCGTCGTGCCACCAGACCGCTGCAGAGTGGAAATCAGGGAGAGTGGTCCCATTAGTAGCTGTTGCCTTTGTCCTTCCAAAAGTAACGGATTATTACTGAGAGCAATGTCGGAGTGCGGAAGATGCCGAAAAGGAATCAGAGGAGAAACAGGTGTTTATGATGTCCTAAACGAAATGTTCAACGTAGCAGAGACCAACAAAGTCAACATAAAAGAACAAAAAGTGATATTGAGAAACTGTTAGGCGAGCATAACAAACAGATTAAACTGTTGGTGAATAGCATTAAAAAATTATTGAATTATGCAAGCAGAAAAATGAACTTATAAGTGAAGTTTTGAAGGCAAAAAACCAAAATAAAGAGAAAAATAGTATGGGTGTATAAAAGGTATACCTCATATTATTGTTAAGGTGAAAATTGATAGGGTATTAAATAAGCATAATGGGGAGGTGGTAATAAACGCTAAGTGTTATAGAGAAAGAAAAAATTAAATCAGCTTTAACCAACAATCTCAATAAAGTGTATGATATCACAGAAAAAAATGAATAGTCCAAAGTCAGTCAAAGGAACTAAATATTGTTTGGAACCGCTGTCCCGTCTATGATGGGCAAACAGTAAACAGATGCTACAAGTGTTTGGGTTTCAACCATGGCTCTAATAACTGCAGCAAAAAAATTAATGTGTAGCAAATGTATTGGGGAGCACAAATCAGAGAACTGCACTGAGAGTAGTCCAAAACCAATTTGTTGTAACTGTCGTGATGCCAACAAAGATTTAGGGCTGAATCTTGACACCGAACACCATGCATTTAGTCGGGAGTGTCCGGTCTGCATTAGACGACTTAAACTTGCAAAGCAAAGGGTAGAATGTTAGCAACTAAAATGAAACAGAGGGCAACACAATTATTTAAGTGCGTATATCTTAATATAAATAGTTGTATAGCTAATAAAGATAAACACGAAAGGCTTATTGATACTGTTGACCCGGATATAGTTCTATGTTCTGAAACATGTACAACATATGAAATAAACAATTCCGAATTAAAGTTCCCAAAGTATCAATTACTAAGGTGCGATTCATACAGTAGACATACAGGGTGACAAAAAATAAGTGTATACAACATTTCTTAATGAAAAAAATGTATCATTGATAGTAGCTCAAAACAAATTGTGAAATTTTAAGGGAGGGGTCTAGGGTTTGACTTTCAAAAAATCGATTTTTTGGAAATAGCTTTTTCTTATAGTAAATCATCTCAAAAATATTGTCCAAAAATTTCAGCTCAATCGGAGCAAAACTTTTGGAGTTATAGACGTTTTTGTCCCCACTCCTCTGCGACAGCTGCGAGCGTTTGGAGCGGAGCGTTACAAAAATGCCTTTTTTTCAAACGCGTTTTTCTCGAAACCACTTTTTCAAAGTCCGTGACTATTAGAACTTCAACAATATTTAACCGATCCTTTTCAAATTTGGTATACAACTTCTATATATAAAATACCTCCCCCCCCCCACTGAGAGATTTTTCACTTTTTTGTTTTACATTAAGGGCGGTTTCCACTTATACAGCGAAAAAATCAGTGAAAATCGCACTTTTTGCTTCAAAAACGCGCTGGCAACGTAAAAATTAAAAAAAAAAATCGGAGCCAGTGGGGGGGAGGTTTTGGTGATAATTTAACCAAATAATTCTGTTTTTTTTATTTCAGGTGATTCTACAACTAGATACGATAGTCACCGCAAATCACCTTTTGGAAAAGGCGTTTTCGGAAAAGTTACCTCACCGGCTTATTTCCCGATATTTTCTTACAAAAATTTAGTACAATACTAGCGTACCCTCGCCCGCTTCGCTAGACGATAAATTCAATGATTTGCTGAAAGAGAATAAAATTAATACGAAACAAAGCAAATTCTTTGATACAATTTCATTCGAACTTTATTGTAACACTTTTTGGTAGATAATGACGATGGTTTGCCTACTCGTGAGCAAGCTACATACAATTGTCCGTGAGAAAAAATTCGGTATTCTAAATTAATACCGCACATTTGTAGGGACTGTCCTTGCGCCTTATTAATTCTCATAGCGAAGGCAAGGCGAATAGGGAACTGCAAACGTTTGAAATCGAATGGTAAATCCGCCGGAATCAGTGGAATTCAGGGTATCAAAATGTCTTCTCCTTTGTACTTCCCTTTCAAAATTGTTGCTTCGATAACGTTACCCATTAGCTTCTTCACAGCGAGTCTGGTACCGTTGCAAAGTCGGGGCACATTACTATTGCGCAGCATAATAATCGGTGCTCCAATTTTTAATCGTAAATTATGAGGTGGTAAACCTGGCAAATCGAGTGAGTTTAAGAATTCAGTTGGATAATTTACGACCTCATCTTGATCAGTAATAGTGTCCATTGACTTACTTATACGCAACTATGTCACCAGGTATTTGATCTAAAATAGCTGAATTTATATCATTGACGTCCTTATTTTTCCCAGCTAAAATTGCTCTTTCGCTGAGTCAATCATGGTTTTTGTAATGTTGAACTATGTTTGGAAATACACTCTGTATCAATGCCTCTTTAGACTGTGCAAAAGTGCAGAAATTGTTAGGCAATGTTATCATTCCTGTTGTTTTGAAAAAAGGTTTATTTTTTTTGGTTAAAAAGTGTTTTTTGAAGTTTTGAAAAACACTTCGCTCTAAAAAATTTCTTCTCAGTTAATTGCTGAAAATTAAATATTTTGAAAAAACTATTTTTTTTAATTTAACGTTTTTGAGAAAATTTTGTTCATGAAAAAATTTCATACTTTTGTAAAAGTTTAAATTGATTTGTTAAAAAAGATTTTTTTCCGCTTTGAAAAACACCCCCTCGAAAAAATGTATTCTCTATTAATAGTGGAATATGAAATGCTTTGAAAACACCTTTTTTTTAATTTTGTTTGGTTTTCAGAAAATTTTGTTTTGAAAAAATTTCATACCCTTGAGAAAGTTTTATTTTATTTTATTTGTTTAAAATTAAAATAACACCTCTTCGAAGAAATTTCTTTTATCTTTTTGAGGAAAATTTGGTTTTGAAAAATTTTCATGCTTTCGAAATTTTTTTATTTTACTTTATTTCTTCAAAATTTTTGAAAAAAATTTTTTTTATAATTTTCGAAAAACACCCCTTTGAAAAAATGTTTTCTATGTGTCATAGTGGTATTCCATTAACTTTTAGGATTATAGTCAAATACTTACAAATATCTACGCTTTCACAAATAGCAACAATAAACAAATTTCCTCAAAACCAAAAAATTTACTTTTTTTCTAAAAAAAATTCTAAACAAACAACGTATTTAGAATTTTGTGTTCACGAAAAAACAGTATTGTTTTTATTGTATTAACTGAAAACCAAAATGTTGCAAAAAATCAAAACAAAACTAAATTATTTTTTTGTGTTCATTTGGTCCATATGTTCCATAAAAAGTTGATATGGTAAATAATATGCAGGGTCTGATACACGCAAATTTCCATTGACCATTTCCATTATAGTGACAAAATTATCGATCACCAATTCCAACAGGATTTCAAAATCAGAGTTGGAATGAGTTGTTGTGTGGTGTACTTCTGAAAAAATGAGAAATAAACAAAATAAATCTAAAAATTCGAAATCTAACTTTATCTTGTGTTTGTTCTTATTACCTTTGAATTTTTCCAATGAAGCACCATTCATTTTAAATTTTCCAAGAATTTTTTTTATCATTTCGCGTTTCTTTCCTTTTTCATTCGATTCCAACATTTGTTCATAGCCGAAAACATCGTTTGCAAACGCATTCATTTCCATATAGAATTGGTCAAAGAAAGCATTGCTCAATTGAATTGAAACATTATTTTCATAAATACTTAGGACCTTAACTAATGCACCTTGGTACATACCTAACGCAGATATTCATCGCGACCTTGACATCGATACTATTGATGAAACAATACAAAGCGCTAGCAGAAGACACATAAATAGACTATTAACGCATACAAATCCTATGATGAGAAGACTACCAAATAAAGAAAAATCTACCCAAAGTCGGCTTAACCGTCAAACACCAACAGATCTTGCAAAATCCTTGTTATCAATTGTCAACTAATCGTATATGTCATTGTTTGTTAACCACTTGTTTTTAAATAATATGTATATATTTCTTCTAAATGAGCTTGGGGGCATTGGCCCTTCAATATCACTCTCATTCCATCTTTTTGTAAATCAAATTACTTATTGTCTAACGACAGGTATAATATTTTATGGAAGAAATAAAAAAAAAAAAAAATTTTCATTCGAATCATTTGAAATTTCTGTATACAATAACGAAAAATTCAAAAAAAGTTGTACACATAAAATGAATGTCGATTCGAAACTTACTTTAATCTAAGAATCGAGCAAGTTTTGTTTTGTACAATATTTTGATTTTTTCTTTTTTTTATATGAAGAAAATATTTAAAAGAAATTTTTTTTTGCTAAAAACCTTCCCCTAGTGGATCCCTATAATATGAAAAAAGAACGAATAAAATTGGCCTCGTATCGGCCCAAAAAAATGCGTACAAACGAACATCATTTCATTTTTATATATATAGATTGTTGAAATGATGCTTTATAATATACAAAAAGTTTAAATACATTTTCACTATTCATATCTCTAAAGCAAAGTCTCAAAAATTCATTAAAAAAATGCTCAAACCCTAGACCCCTCCCTTAATAGACAATGTTTGAGTAACATTATATTCAGCCAGTTTCGAAGTGGCCACCTTTAGCAGGAATACACAAGCTCAAACGTTTCGAAAAATGTTGGGCTATAGGCCGTAGTTCGTCTACCGTTATGCGATCACACTCTCGACGCAACGCTTACTTCAGGGACTCCAAAGTTTTGTGGCGTTTTGCACAGGCCCTTGCTTCCAAAATCGACCATACGCTGTAATCTAGCGGATTGTAGAGTACCTCCACTCCACTTTCAAACTTTTTTCGAATTCTTTAAATATATTTTTAACACTCAAACTCAAATTATGTAAACCATTTCAATTCACTCTACTCTTCAATTTCAATGACATAATTCTTTTCATTTCAACTTACTCTACTTTAATGACATAATTCTTTTCATTTCAATTTACTCTTCTCTTTAATTTCAATGACATAAATTCTTTTCCTTTTTTTTGAAACCCGAAACATAAGTAAACACATGGCACACACCAAATACATTTTTTTGTCATATGATACCCCACTCCAAAGCAAAGCCATAGCTTACTGTGAAGTAAGTTAACCTAAACAAAATTTAAGTCAACCTAAGCAGAATTTCGTTTGTATAGTATTTTTAAGTGTTTACAATTTTGTTATTGATTTTTACTTGTAACAATGTTTGATTGTAATTATGTATATTTTATTGATGACAAGGCAAAAAGAAAGTATAAAAATAAAGCCATTCTATCAGAAGGCAGCTCAGTCTCAACCTGATAGTTGGAAGGCAGTCATTTGCCCTAACTGAATAAAAATCGTTTATTTACAAAGGAATCTTTAGTCGGCAGGTTTGCCCTAAAGCTCTTCCATAAAATAATAACACTTATACATTTGACGATCCTGCATCACCTTTACAGGATTCAGATCCGGTGAGTAGGGTGACCATTCTTGGGAAGTAATGAAAGAAGGGAGATTGGCTTTGCACCACTCTTGGGTTGTTTTTGCTCTGTGGGCTGGACCAGGGAAGAAAAACTGCTTCTAATACGGTAAACTTTTTTATTGATTTTGACTCCTTGGTCTATGAAAATCAGATACCATGACAGATCGCGGATTTTGACGATGTTCAACAATGGACGAAAGTCCAGAGGCTTCTGTAGATCAATTTCTTTCGTTTTGATGATTGTGAGCTTGTTCAACGGTAAACAGCTTCTCATCCGTAAAAACAAATTTTTCCCAGCCCGTACCTGCTGCCCGACGTTGGAGCGAGCGACATCTTTCGAGTCTTACTTTCTTTTTTTCATCCGTGAGCAGCTGGCATTTTTGTAGTTTATAAGGTTTGAGTAGTCCAAGGTCTTTTTTTTTGCTATAAGGCGAACACATAGTATTTAAAAAGAACTGGAACAGAAACGAATACTTTTTTTGTACTTCAGAACACAAAATAAGAGCATTCGCTTAAAAAATTTACATTCATTTAATTGCACAGAGAAGTTTGTATACAGTTACTTTTTGTCACCCTGTACAGGCGGAGTAATAATGAGAAACACACCGGACTTTAAAACAATTTAATAAATCTATAGATAAAAATATATGGTGCTTAGTTATTCAGTTGAAAAATTGCAAAACCAAATGGAAGATCGGAGTGATATATCACTCACCTAGTGCAAGTGATGCTGATTTTCTTACTTATATGGAGCCATTTTGTCAGAAATATGCGACAACTTGGTAAATACTATTATTATTGGCGACTTTAATATAAACCTTAACATAGTTTCGACATATAGTAAGAAGAGATTTTCGCTCAACAAGCAATGACACAACTAATAAATTTTAATACACGGGTTACTGAACACACTGAAACCTTTATCGACTTACTATACTCGAATACTGATTTGTTAGTATATGAAAAAGCAGAGGAACAAAAAACATCACATCATGAAACTATATTGTTCCGGTGTAGCATAAAAAAACAAAGCCCAAATTTCCCGTTACTGTGCAACTTATCAATAAAGTATTCCCAAACATCATTAATAACTACAAAAATAATGAATGGTTGAGTGAGCGAGCAATTTTAGCGGCTCAGAATACATATGTAGATGACCACATAATTCAAAATGATATCATTGGAACAATGCATTCATTCAAATCCATTGACTGTGTAACAAATGAACATGAAGCCACCATCCAATTGAATTTTTAAACTCCTTGGATGTGCCTAGCTTACCACCGCACAATTTGCGCCTAAAAGTTGGCTCGGAAGTAAGCCCACCAAAACTTTGCAACGGTACGCGTTTGGTGGTAAATAAATTGATGAACAATGTGATTTACGCGACGATACTCAAAGGAAAATTCGAAGGTGAAGAATTTCTCATTCCGAGGATCCTAACCGATCTTCCGTTTGAGTTTAAAAGACTTCTATTTCCGATCCGTCTTGCATTCGCCATGACCATTAACAAATCACAAATACAATCCTTGAAAGTTTGTGGTCTGAATCTAGAAAATCAATGTTTCTCACATGGTCAATTATACATATGTATATAAAACAAATATATATATAAAACAAAAAATGTCGTGTGTATCGCAAGGTGCTTAACTGAAAAGAACAATATATTAAAGCTTCATTGAAATACTTCATTAATAAAAAAATAAACTTAATTAAATAAAAAATCTGCTTTTTTATTGCCTCTAGGGCGGAACAAAGTTCGTCGGGTCAGCTAGTTAGGAATAAATGGTATGACAGAGAATTAGTCGAAACTAATAAAACAAGTTTACGTTTTATCAAAAAGCCATTATGACAGAAGATTGGGTAGAATACAACGAAATAAAGAAAAGATTCAAGAAAATGGTTAAAGTTAAAAAAATTCAGTATATGGAACACAAGGTTGAAACAAATAGATATGATGAAATATTTAAAAAATGTTGTTAATAACACAGATAACAAAGAAAACATGAAGACGTGCTTATCAACGGGAAAATATTATATATAGAAATAATAGCGAGATTGCTAATAAATTAAACGAATTCTTTGTGGATAGTATTATTGACATAAATAGTAACATAGAAAATGTTGATTACACTGCGTTACAAAAACGAACTTTTCTTCTGTCCTATGAACCAAATATACTTTTTCGGAAAGGCGAGAAAAAATAAAAATACACGTGTATCGTCGATTTTCATGTGAACGTCAGAATTTTTTTTTATGTATAAAATATAGAGCTCGTAGTCCGCCTGTGTGAAAAACTTTGGATCAATTTTTAACCCTTTTTCCGTGATCCAATCGCGCTGAATTTCTGCAGGCAGACTCGTGGAAATGTTTTTATTATGTAAAATTAAAAAAAAAAAAAATTTTATCAATTCTCAGATTTTCTTGAATTTTTTTTTTTTCTAAAAACAAAAACTTTTTTCTAAATTTTCGGCATAACTTGAAGGGACTCCAAATTTTTAAACAACTTATTAACCTTTAATTTATTGTTTCACACAACACACTCTGTGCCGTTTGTGCGTTTGTTACAGTTCCGGAAGTTCCGATCATCTGACAGTTGCGCTACTAGGAGACGTATACTTTGACAATTGTTTTAAGTTCTGTTGCGCGAAAGCGTCTTCCTGTATATTTCATCTTACGAAAAATGCAGTGCCCGACTCGGAATAACTTTTGTTACGTTTGTGGCTTATTTGCACCAAGTAAAAATTTTAAAAATATTACGAAAACAGTGGTTAATTCGTTTCAGAAAACATTCAAGACTGCTTATGTTTCTTACTTGTGGTATACTCCGGAAGTCGTGTGCGACTATTGCTATAGAAATTTATGCAAGTTTACTGATGGAAGGCCAACAATAAAGTACTCTGTACCAACAATTTGGCTACCACGTACGGAGCACTCCAGTGAACTGTGCTACTTTTACGTAACTTTTACTCAAACTAAAGGGTACCAATATTTTCGCCGCAACCAAATTCGCTACGCTAATGTAGAATCGGTTATTCCAGCGGTTCTGTACTCACCAGAAGAACGTATAGCGGCTTCAATGGAGATTTTTGATGATGTTCCCGAATTAAGGGATGGAGAACCAACAGTAGCACCAACAATGCTATCAACATTTCTTGCATCGAATGCGAGATGCGGGGAACCAGAAGTATCGGAATTTGTACCAACACCCAGTGAACTTGGGACTGCAGTGCCGCATTTAGTAACGCAAGCCGACTTCAATGACCTTGTACGAGAAGAAAATTTGTCAAAGAGAACAGCCGAACTCTTTGCATCACGCTTTAAGCAGTGGAATATAGTGGCGGCTGATTTTAAAATAACAGGCGCTCATGATCGACGTAGCAGTATTCCATATGACGAATTTTTTAAATTGCACGAAGATCAGAAAAAAAACCTGGCTTATTGGTTGTGATATTGATTCGATGTTTGAAAAAATTGGTTACCCTCATATTTCAGAGGAGTGGCGACTTTTCATCGATGCATCGGTCAACAGCCTTAAAGTAGTGCTGCTTCATATCGGTAACAAACATACAGCTGTCCCGATCGCATATGCCACCAACCTCAAAGAAGCATACGAAGGCATGGAATTAATATTACAGCTGATAAACTACCAAGAGCATAATTGGAAAATATGCTGCGATCTAAAAGTGGTCGGATTACTCATGGGTGTTAAGCGTGGATTTCCAACCCACCAGTGCTTTTTGTGTACATGGGAAGGTCGCAAAAGAGATCAGCATTACACTGAATCTAAGTGGAAGCCGCGAACATGTTACAAAGTAGGCGTAGAAAGTATAGAAAATCTACGATTAGTGTAGCCATCTCATTAAGCTCGGTATCGTATCAAATTTTGTTAAAAAACAAAATTGAATGCTATCGAACAACGTACATGGAAAGGCACAGTTGCCGTTATTGAGCAGTTTCTTGGCAACAAACGAGCTGACAATTATAAAAATATTGTTGCAGAAATGATTTCGGCATATGGCGAAATGGGCATATTAATGTCGCTAAAGATCCATTTCCTTCACAATCATTTAGATTGTTTCCCTGGTGATTTAGGAGCTTGTAGCGATGAACATGGCGAAAGGTTCCATCAGGACATTGCGGCTATTAAAAAGCGCTTTAAAGGACAAGACATTACGCATATGTTTGGCGAATACTGTTGGTCTATTTGTCGCGATACTGACACAAATGCTTACAAACGCAAAAATAAAAGGCCTAAGTTTCTTTAAAAGCATTAAAATTTTTAATGTAACAATTTTTAATTTTAATATAATAAAATTAATAAAAAAAATTCGGGGTTTTATATCTCTATTGTAATGCGGAGTGAAATACCTTTCTTTTGATACCCACATCGGCATATCTCATGCAATTTTTTTTTAATTTCAAACAGGTGGCAACCCTGTGGAACATTGTCAGTGGCAACACCTAGGTGAAAAGTTTAGAAATGTGATACACTATCTGTGTGCCCAATTTCATTCAAATCCGTTAAGCTAATCCTGAGAACGTGTGGCTATACAGATATGCATACAAGAATTGCTCGTTTAAAGTTATAGAATACAAAAAAAAAATTGTGACGTGTACATGAAAATCGCCGATACACGTGTATTTTTATTTTTTATCCCCTTTCCGAAAAAGTATATTTGGTTCATAGGAGAGAATGTGTGTAACGCGGTGTTATGAATTGGTAAGGCAGGAAAAACCTCCAACTACGTTTAAATTTGAAGAAATAAGCACAGATATCGTTCATATTGTTAGGAAATCAAGGAGAAAATTGGGTGGAAACAACTTTTTATCAGAAGGGGAAATTAAGGATTCAGTGGAATATAAGGGTCAGTTTTAGGCCTTATTGGTAAATAATAGTCTTAGGTCAAGAACAGTACCTATGGAATAGAAAACTTCCACCATAGTACCAGTAAAGAATTTAGAAAAAATATTAGAAACGGTGGTTAAAAACCAACTAATACTCTATATTGAGTCCAATAATATTTTCATAAAGGAGCAATCCGGTTTCAAGGCAAAGCATTTATGTGAAACTGCGCTTAACTTGGTACTGTCGCAGTGGAAGGAAGACCTCAATTCCAAACTGAATGTAGTAGCAGTATTTATTGACCTTAAAAGAGCTTACGAGACGATTGACCGGAAAGTAATGTTAAAAAATTTAAATATATTGGTGTGGAGAACACTGAACTTGAATGGTTCCGTAGTTTCTTGTCAGATCGGAATCAACAAATGCTTATAGACTCATCTATGTCAAGAAAGGTAGGAGTCGAACTTGGCTTGTCACAGGGGTCGGTTCTAGCTCCCATACTTTTTAATGTTTATATTATATTATATTATATTTTCGCGATAACATTGTACGTAACGGACGTGTTTTTCGGACCTCCCGCGTTAACTAAGTTTCATTGGTAATATACCTAATCGTTCGTGCGACAGTGACTCGATTTTGCTTATTGTTTTACTTACTTGGACACTTTTTTTGTCCATAATGCCATGCATATGCGGTCAAAAGGTTGACCGTGGGCAGCCAAACCAAAAAAATCAGTGTGGTTTTTAATAAGCTCTCTCTCGCTGCTACGCCTAATGTCAAAATATCTAATACAGCAGAAACACAAAAACATAATACGCACTCTCCAGCGCTGCTTACGTCGTTGCTATCACAAAGCAATCAAGCAGTGCCGTCGGATAACCTTTCTCTTGCTGATTCGCAGCAGCAGTCGGTTAATGACGAAATGTTTACAACTGTTGGTGCTAAGAACAAAAAACCAAAACGTAAACCGAAAAACACTGTTGTTGGCTGCAATGCAAACCGTAAACTGGATGTAATTGTGGCCATGAAGTGGGTACATTTGTCATATTTCAACCACACAGTGGCCGCTGAAATCATAATTGAATATGTACACAACCATGCAGCGATCGATGAGAGCGACCTTTCTTGTTATATGTTAGTAAAGATAGACGTCGAACTTAAAGGACTAAAGAGAGTATCGTTTAAGCTTGGTGTGTCTGAAAAAAATTATAACAAGATTTTCGATGCTTCTCTTTGGCAAGGGAATATAAAAGTGCGTCCATTTAAGAATTTTCAAAAAGACGCTGTTAATAAGTTATCAAATACGGCAGATGTTCTACTGTATTTTCAGAATGCTAAAATGCTACCATTGTTGTTTTTCTTCTCTTCATCTGTCTATGATATCATAGTTTTAACAGAGACTTGGCTTTCTGAATGGCATTATACTGCAGAAATATTTGACTGTCAACTGTATAATGTATTTCGTAAAGACAGATGCTCCCGCACTACTGGTCTCTCTAAAGGTGGTGGCGTACTTGTTGCTGTAAGTTCGAGACTACAAATCACTTTGTCACCAAATAGGAGTTCCGACAAGGGATTTTTTGATGTTGACCAAATATTAATTAAAATTAATTTAGGAAAATCGAATGAATTATACATTAGTGTAAGTTATATACCGCCTTCAAGCCCAATTGAATTATATAAAAAGCATGTAAATAATTGTTGTACAATACTGGATAGTCTAACTGGCGGTCAAAACATAATTATTTTGGGTGACTTCAACTTACCCAATGTTAATTGCTGTTTCGACGATGATGCTAAGAAATTAGTACCATATGGAGTATAAAGCGAGAGTGAATGTGAAGTGCTTGACACTTTTGCCGAATATAACCTCTACCAGATTAACAGAGTACACAATGATATCAATCGCTTACAGGATGGATTTAGTATTCATAAGCAATGACCTAAAGTCCGATGTCGATGTCCGATAACAGCATAGGTAAAACAACAACAACAGAGGGACTTTTTGGTCGGGTCCCTCTCTTCACCCCCTCTTCCTAACTCCATGCACCACAAAGCGTTATGTGTACGTTTTAAACATATAAGCTTTATCAAATCAGTTATTAATAATTGCATAAATTATAGCTTCTATAACACCAATTTCAACCAGATATCGCGGTCATTGGATTTGGTAGATTGGGAAACTGTCTTAAACAAATCCGAACTATCACAGATTAGAAAGGGCAATTTATATGTTTGTTCCCATAGTATCTGCAAAAAATCAGTCCAAACCGGCCTGGTATAATTCTAGGCTCATTAATCTTAACAATCAAAAAACCAAAGCATACAAATTATACCGCAAATCTAAAAATAAAACAATCGGTTGCAAAAAGAATTCGATGTTCTGAACAAATTTTTATATCAGAACTACATTTCTAAAGTAGAGTGGTATCTATAGTATTATTTTAAAACATCTATAGTATTATTTTAAAACATGGCGCTTATTCTGACTAAACTACAATATGTACAGATATGAAATATATATCAAAAGAAAGGTTTCGATGAGCATATTTCCGGAAAATTATAAAAATTAAAACTGGTTAATTTGTTCATGAAATATTTGCGTGTAAAGTTATCAAAATTTTCATATTGATAACAGCGATGTCTATGCAAAGCGGGATAACACACAAATATACGCATCTACACTAATATTATAAAGAGGAAAACTTTGTTTGTTTGTTTGGTTGTAATGAATAGGCTCAAAAACTACTGAACCGATTTTAAAAATTCTTTCACCATTCAAAAGCTAAATTATCCACGAGTAACATAGATTATATTTTATTTTGGAAAAAAATAGGGTTCCGTAAGATATTTGGATTTTTCGGACACAAACTGGAAAAAATCTTATATATCTTATATATAAAATAAAGTCAACTTTTTGTGTGTGTTCGCTAACCGACCGTGTTTTTGCACCGAATTAAACCAAACTTACACACCTTGTTAAAAAGGTATTGAAGATGGTTTCCGTATAGTTTGGATACCTATTGGTGGATAAGGTTCGAGATATAGGTCAAAACGTGGACCCGGGTAATCCTCGGATGTGTATGTACAATATGGGTATCAAATGGAAGCTGTTGGTGAATGCTTTAGTTCAGAGTATTTTTCATGCCGTTCCGTGACTGGGGTCTCGAGATATAGGTCAAAACGTGGACCCGGGTAACCTTCGGACGTGTATGTACAATATGAGTATCAAATGGAAGCTGCTGGTGAATGCTTTAGTTCAGAGTATTATTCATGCCGCTCCGTGACTAGGGTCTCGAGATAGAGACCAAAACGTGGACCCTAGAATGTGTTTGTACAATATGGATATCAAATGAAAGCTGTTGATAAGTGCTTTAATACGGGGTAATTTTCATATCTATTGATTACTAGGGTCTCGAAATATATGCCAAAACGTGGACCCGCCGTGTCTTTGAACCGAATTAAACCAAACTTACACACATTGTTAAGTAGGTATTGAAGATGGTTTCCGTATAGTTTGAATACCTATTGGTAGATAGGGTCTCGAGATATAGATCAAAACGTGGACCCGGGTAACCTTCGGACGTGTATGTACAATATGAGTATCAAATGGAAGCTGTTGGGGAATGCTTTAGTTCAGAGTATTTTTCATGCCGCTCCGTGACTAGGGTCTCGAGATAGAGACCAAAACGTGGACCCTAGAATGTGTTTGTACAATATGGGTATCAAATTGAAGCTGTTGGTGAATGCTTTAGTACAGAGTATTTCTCATGCCGCTCCGTGACTGGGGTCTCGAGATATAGGTCAAAACGTGGACCCGGGTAACCTTTGGTTGTGTATGTACAATATGGGTATCAAATGAAAGCCGTTGGTGAATGCTTTAGTTCAGAGTATTTCCATCCGCTCCGTGACTAGGGTCTCGAGATAGAGACCAAAACGTGGACCCTAGAATGTGTTTGTACAATATGGATATCAAATGAAAGCTGTTGATAAGTGCTTTAATACGGGGTAATTTTCATACCTTTTGATGACTAGGGTCTCGAAATATATGAGAAAACGTGGACCCGCCGTGTCTTTGCACCGAATTAAACCAAACTTACGCACATTGTTAAGTAAGTATTGAAAATGGGTTTTGTAAAGTTTGGTTGTAATTCGGAGCACTGGCAACGGGTACAGCGTTCTTTTGAACCAGTCATCATGTCGCTTACTTTTTTAACGCTTGGGGCGGAACTGAACTGTCAAATTGACAGTGTGAGTTACAATGTGTCAATATTTCTTTCTGATTTGGATGACATAAGGAAAAAACGTAAGTGCAACATCTAAAAATTGTTTGTGAATTTTTTTGGAGTGGATTTTGGAACAGTGAATAATTTCTTACGAAATTTGAGAATTTAATGTGAAATCCGAATGTTCAAATGAAATTATGTGTTCGTGGAAAAAAAAAATTTTTTCGTTTTTTCTTTTTTTGAAAAATATAAATGGATAATGGTTAAAAAAGCTCCAATGCTTAATAAAACATATAAATTGAAACGAAAAATTCATGGATGATCAGGAAAAAAGACGATTGTTTCTTAGTTATTCAATTGCGTTGATTTGAAATTTAAAAACAATCTTCTTTTTTCCTGATTTTCAATTTATATTTTATATTTACTCAAAAACAAATAGAAAAACAAAAAATATTGTTTATGCCAAAGCGCTTGAATAAAGAATAAAGAAATAAATAATATGAAAACCATATATTTTCTGTTCTAAACCATATCTATTCTATTTTAGTGTGCCCAGCGAAGCGGGCCGGGTTTGCTAGTATATTATATATGAGTACGTTTGCTTTGTTTAGCTCTCTTTCTAATAACAGCGATGTCTATGCAAAGCGGGATGACACACAAATATACGCATATACCTATATGAGTACGTTTGCTTTGTTTAGCTCTATTTCTAATGAGCACAGCATTGTATGGGCAAAGAACTCTTTAATTGTTTTGTTTTGTTCTCTTTACTAATAAATATGTATTCATGAACATAGTCCCAACGGGTGCTGCGAATTTTTTTCAAAATTTTGTTGTGATGGCAATAATTGGTATGAATTGACAATTGACTTGAAATTTGTCAATTCACTTAAAACAACGATAACAGTGCAATTAGAAAGAGTTTGTGCCTAGAGGACTACCAAGAAGAGTTCATAGAAGAGTTCCTATCCGAATTGTTTGCACGCGGAAGTGTTATGCGGAGAGGCT
This sequence comes from Anastrepha ludens, assembly GCF_028408465.1. Classification (NCBI taxonomy): domain Eukaryota; kingdom Metazoa; phylum Arthropoda; class Insecta; order Diptera; family Tephritidae; genus Anastrepha; species Anastrepha ludens. The sequence continues at coordinate 9,916,323 of NC_071503.1, forward strand.
CAAGGAAGGCGATTTCTATTGCCTCGTATAAATTTGCAGCCGAGCGAAACCACACTTCCTTTTACGTTGAAGCGCTGCCAATTTCCCATTATAATAGCCTTCTCCATAACAATAAATAAGGCCCAGGGGCAAACATTATCAAGGGTTGGGCTTCATTTAAAGGAGGATTGCTTTGATCACGGCCAACTTTATGTTGCGTTAAGCCGGGATAGATCCTGGGAAAATATACGAGTTAAAATGGGCAATAACGAAAACTTGACGTTGAACGTATTTTATAATGAAGTAATTTAAAAAAAAAATTACTGATTTAACTGAAAAAAATTTTAAAAATGTTATATGCATAAGTTCTTACATATTACATATGAATAAAAAAATACACTTTTCTAATCATCATAACTTTTAATATATAAAAGTGTCACATATGCTGTTTACTTTCCGTGGGAAAAAGCCCACCCGATTTTCGGGGGTTACATACTAGTCTTCTATAGTATTATTTTAAAACATGGCGCTTATTGTGACTAAACTACAATATGTACAGATAAAAAAAATATATCAAAAGAAAGGTTTTGATGAGCATATTTCCGGAAAACTATAAAAATTTAAATTGGTTAATTTGTTCATGAAATATTTGCGTGTAAAGTTATCAAAATTTTCATATTGATAACAGCGATGTCTATGCAAAGCGGGTTGACACACAAATATACGCATATATATGAGTACGTTTGCTTTGTTTAGCTCTCTTTCTAATGAGCACAGCATTGTATACATTTGGATTCTCAATAATTGTTTTGTTTTGTTATCCTTACTAATAAATACATATGTATTCATGAACATAGTCCCAACGGGTGCTGCGAATTTTTTTCAAAATTTTGTTGTGATGGCAATAATTGGTATGAGTTGACAATTGACTTGAAATTTGTCAATTCACTTAAAACAACGGTAACAGTGCAAATTAGAAAGAGTTTTGGACAGACGCGAAATAGAATTCATTTTAAGAAAAAAGTTCATCCATATTTAATTTTAAAATATGCCTAGAGGACGACGAAGAAGAGTTCGTAGAAGAGTTCCTACTTTAAGTGGAGGAATAGAGCAGGTAAGTAAGTGATAAATGTATGAAACGTCACGTATTGGATATGATTGGTAGAAGCATCCACTTTTGTTTTCGTTCATATATGGTACAATTGAACTACAATATATGAACGTATGTATGTATTTAAAAATTTTGTGTGCGTTTGATCCTTTTTGCAAAACTCAAAATTTTAAATAGTTTTAAAAAATGAGGAGAGAGAGACAAATTAGTTATTTATGTGATACTATTTAAAAGGTAAACTGTATTTGGGCTATTCTCAGAAAAATTTTATAGTAGTAGACGATGCCCAACGCCATTTAAGGGGTTATACGCAGTTATGAAGCAAATAAAAGACGGGTTGTCAAGGATTTATCCTGAAGAAACTTCAGAATATTTTAATTTGAAAATTTTTGGCGGTTATAAAAGCATCCTTCAAGAACGTAACAAAATTTTTTATTTATGAAAATGTTGATTATAGAGCGCGCTACAGGCGATTTCTGGAACCTCCTTTAAAAACAGACGATTTACGGTGTACATCGTAACTCAGGATTGGATTATCTGAAATCAAAAAACCAAACAAATTTTGTTATTGTAATATATTAGATTATCTATATTAGTAATTAATCGTTCGGCTAATCAAAATAGTGAATTTTCACAAAATGGCAGCTTTTAAAAGAAATGATTTCGATTTTTACGTTAAAATTTGGCCGTAAATTGATTATAAAATGGAAAATAAGTATCAGATTTACAAAAGGAACGATTAATTACTAGAAAATGTATCTTTAAAGATTGAGTTAAAACGGTTGACCGATCAAACAAGCCGTTTTCGAGATATCGTGTACACCGACTTGAAAAATGCCGTTTTGAAAAAAACACGTTTAAAGTTTCAATACCTACCTTAAAACGTGCCGAAGCATCTCTACATATTTAGGTATAACTCCGAAAGTATTGCTTAGATATACTTCAAATTTCGTGCGCATACTTTTGAATATATGTACATTACAAAAATGCAATAAAAAAAGATCGATTTTTTTGAAAGTCATAACTGCGTATAACCCCTTAAAAGAACACTATTACCCATCAAATCAACGAACCTTTTGACACAGATATACATTTTTAAGTGTTTTTGTTTTTCTTTGTATTGTATTCTATGTGTGTACATGTATATTTTTATGTATGCAGCCATTATCAAATCATATATGAATATGAACTTTGAAATTTTTTTTTTTTTTACTTTTGCAAATCCAAGCAATTTTACGAATGGCAAAAAAAAATTGTATAATTGTGTTGGTGAATGGCACACGACTTATCATAAAACAAATGCATCCGAATGGTTTGCACGCGGAAGTGTTATGCGGAGAGGCTCAGGGAAGGCGATTTCTATTGCCTCGTATAAATTTGCAGCCGAACTAAACCACACTTCCTTTTAGGTTGAAGCGCCGCCAATTTCCCACTACAATAGCCTTCGCCAAAACAATAAATAAGGCCCAGGGGCAAACATTATCAAAGGTGGGCCTTCATTTAAAGGAGGATTGCTTTGATCACGGCCAACTTTATGTTGCGTTAAGCCGGGTTAGATCCTGGAAAAATATACGAGTTCAAATGGGCAATAACGAAAACTTGACGTTGAATGTAGTTTATAATGAAGTAATTTAAAAAAAAATTACTGATTTAACTGAAAAAAATTTTAAAAATGTTATATGCATAAGTTTTTACATAATACATATGAATAAAAATATACACTTGTTTTATCATCATAACTTTTAATATATAAAAGTGTCACATATGATGTTTACTTTCCGTGGGAAAAAAGCCCACCCGATTTTCGGGGGTTACATACTAGTCAAAGAAAATTGTAAATCTTTTTGGCAGTTCATTAACCGTAATAAGAAAATCACTGGAATTCTGGATAAAATGCATTATTTGGCGGAAACGTGGTCGGACATTCAAAAAATTAGTAACCTTTTTGCAGATTTTTTTTGATCAGTTTATGTTTGTCAATCCGACTCCGGAATAGAAGATACCTCTTTTAACAGCTCACGAACAAATAATGGTTTCCAGCTGTTGTTGTTGTTGTTTTAGCAACAAAACATTCCCCATACTTACATACAGGGAATGCTGCTGGAGTGACAGTCCTTGGCCGGATATAAAGCCGGGTCGTTTCGGTAACGTAGAACGGACTGTCTAATGATGTACCCAGGAGCCTTTCGGCCTTGGCAAATTACCCAACTCCTGGAGAAGATGGCTTCCCTCCTATATTATTAAAAAACTGTGCTACATCGTTAGCAAAACCATTAACAATTATCTTCAATAAATCACTAGCTTCTGGTGAGTTTTTACATAATTGGAAAAAATCGTTAATCATACCGATACATAAGTCTGGAAGCAAGTCGGAAGTCCAAAATTATCGCCCTATCTGCAAAATCTCTTGCATACCTGAACTCTTTGAAAAGCTAGTTCATGATTTTATTTTTTTTTCAAATTTCAAATCTCATATCGCCTAATCAGCACGGCTTTGGTAAGGGTAGATCTACTGTTACGAATTTAAGGTTATTTGCAAATTATGTCTTAAACCAATTTGAAACAAGCCAACAATGCGATGTTATATTCACCGATTTTTCGAAAGCGTTCGAGTCAGCCATAGTATCCTACTTAAAAAACTGGGTCCAATTAGTCTTCTTCCTAGCTTACTCAAGTGGCTTGCATCTTATCTAACAGATAGAACTCAATTCGTTCGTCTAAATAACATAAAATCTGATGCCATCACAGTTACCTCAGGCGTACCTCAAGGTAGCCTCTTGGGCCACTATTGTTCTTAATGTTTGTTAATGACATTCCAGACATTTTGGAGACATCACACTTGTCTGATTTATGCAGATGACCTGAAAATTTACAGTCGGATAGGGGACGTAACTGACTGCATAAGACTTCAAGAAGATTTAACAAGATTGGAAGCTTGGTGTGATGATAACTCCTTACCTCTTAATGTTTGCCAGCACATGTCATTCAGAAAAAAACTAATGAAAAGAAAGACTTGGGGGTCATATTTACATCGAAAATGTCGTTTTCTAAACATATAGACTTTATAATTGCTAAGTCTAGATCTATGCTTGGCTTTGTAATAAGGATATATCTACGCCAGAATATTTCTACGCTGAGGAATTTGTATTTTTCTCTTGAGAGATCAAACGTCGAATATTGCAGCACTGTTTGGAATCCATTCTACATGGGTTCATCTTTAAGAATTGAGAAGGTTCAAAAACGTTTCACTAGATTTGCTATTCATTCACTTCGTTGGCCTTGCAGTTTGCCTGCATATGAAGTAGAGGTCTTTTGTTAGTCTTGCCAACTTCAGAAATGCGGAGAAAAATTTCATCGGTAATGTTTATAAGGGACATAGTTACGAATGATATCAAATGTCACTTCTTGCTGGAGCTAATACTATTTAATTGTCCCACTCGTAACCTAAGACTCAGCAATATGTTCCATTTACCTTATCACAAGACCAATTTTAGCCGAAATGAACCGCGTGCACATTGTATAAAACAGTCTAACCAATTATGCAAAACTTTTGATATATTCTCTAACTCACGAGAGACTTTCAAATCAAAACATAATCTGGAGATACACTTTTTGAATTCTGACTAATTTATCTCACAGTATTGTTTACCATATATTATATTTAAGCTTTAATGTTAGTAATCTATTTGAGTTGTACTTTAATTGATCAAAGAATGAATAAATAAACATTAATGATATAAATACAGCATTGAAATATTGAAAGATAAATCTATTCGCTGACGATACTCTCTTAACAGTCAGCGATAGAAATCTGCCTAGAGCAGTAACAAAAATACAAGAAGATTACAAGAAGATAATTAAATATCTTGAATTTATATAGATAATAAGTTAAAATAAGAAGAGCACGTTGAATATACAGTTAATAAGATTGCGAAAAAAATCGGACTCGTGAAAGTATCATGCAATTACATAGGAAAGAGGTTGTTGTTGTTGTTGTAGCAGCATAAACATTCCCATACATATATGGGGAATGCTGCTGAGGTGGCAGTCCTTGGCCGGATATAAATCCGGGTCGTTCCGGTAACTTAGAACCAACTGTCGTGGGAACGAAAGGTATAAAGGATCAATTGGTTTATAGATCAATAGTTGAGCCGCATTTTATATACTGTTTAACAATTTTTTTCATGGCTAGCGACACATAAGTTGAGAAACTCCACAGAGAGCTATGCGATTCATTTCGAATAAGCGTTATGATACACCCATGCAAGAAATGATCAGAAACTTGAATTGGCTGAGCGTGAAACAGCAAATATTTTATCACGCCATGAAGTTCGTTTTTAGTATAAACCAGGGCAAGTTACCGTATTATCTGAGCCATAATCTTAGATACATAAACGAAATCCATTCATATACTCAGGGAAAGTAATAGTTTTAGTCTACCACTGTTTAGAATAGAAGTTGATAAGAAAAATATATTCTATAGGGTTATCTAATAAGAGGTGTTATTTTGATATTCAAAGAAAAATTTTATTTTTTAATATAAATGATCGGATGTTTATTTCATTATAAAGAGGAAGGTATGCCGTTAATAGTGGAAAATAACATCAGGCAAATGACCAGCACGATCACGCTTACAGGACATTACCCTTTTCGTGAAATTTTCCATAACCGATTTGCAAAGTGACTGCCCTATGTCCTCGATAGCCTCATGAATTCCATATTTGTGGTCTTGAATCGACTCTGGGCTATTGGCGTGGACCTTCTCGTTCACGTGACCCCAAAGAAAAAAGTCACAAGATGTTGACTCACAACATCTCGGTGGCCAATTGTGATCACCTCTTCGAGAGATAACACAGTCCGGAAACTTTCCCCGTAAAATATCTATAGTTTCGTTGTTTGTTTGGCACGTTGCGCCGTCTTGTTGAAAATAAACGTTGTCCAGATCAATACCATCCAATTCCGGCCATAAAAAATCGTTAATCTCTCGATAGCGCAATCCATTCACCTGTAACACATTTTATTGGAAAACCCTTTTTAAAGGATTAATATGTTTTAACGAGCTACCAACTCAAATTAAAAATTCTCTTAACATGAGCACTTTCAAGAAGCTGCTATTTAATCACTGTAAAACGTTGCCGATTAGATAGAAACTAGACCCTTCCTTTATAAGCAGTGGTCATATGTATTACATTAACTATGCTAAACTATTAATTACGCTGTAAAAACGTGATAATTGTAAACTATAATTTGTTTTATTGTACACATAGGAATATTATTGTATTATTGTACTATTTAGCATATAAGCATATAAATGTATAAATTAGGTTTTAAGACCGTAAAAACTAAATAAATAAAAATAAAATTACTGAAGCCTGGGAAACCCGCCAACCGACTGTTGTCGGACGATAACCAAAACCGCCCCGGCGAGAGGACTGTCTTAGTAGCTTTGGACTTGAAGAAGGCTTTCGACACAGTCAGCCATTCCACACTACTCGATGACATTATACAGTCGACACTCCAGCCAGGGCTGAGGAGGTGGTTCGCTACATTCCCATGGCAGCCGGTTCTACGTACCGGAATGACTCGGGTTTTTCCCGACCAAGGGCTGTCTCCCCAGCATACTAGCACTGTCTAGTGAAACACACATCATCCCACTCCTTACGTCACAGGAGCAAACTCTCGCAGCAATCCTGCTCCAAATGCTTCTCCTCAGGGCTGGAATCGAATCCAACCCTGGGCCAGAAGTATTCAACTGCTGCGTCTGCCACAAACGGCTTCACCCGAACTCCACCTCGGTTAGGTGTAACAAGTGCAACGGGTGGAGCCACCTTAAGACCTGCTCGGGTCTTAAGTCACATAGGGAGTGGTCCACACGGTATGTGGCCACGTGTTGCTCCCGCCAGCAGGCGTCTGATGCCTCCACGGCTACTACACCCCCTGATAGGCCGGCACTACCAACCGCCACCACCACCCACACCTCCACGGTGAGGAGCCTATCGGAGCAACACAACTCCCCTTCAACCCCTCCCCTTGCTTCCTGCTCCAACCCCAGAGCGGGGACAAAGCAGCAGCTCCTGGTCCCCCGCACAGTCTGTTCCGTGTGCCACCACCCACACCTCCACGGTGAGGAGCCTATCGGAGCAACACAACTCCCCTTCAACCCCTCCCCTTGCTTCCTGCTCCAACCCCAGAGCGGGGACAAAGCAGCAGCTCCTGGTCCCCCGCACAGTCTGTTCCGTGTGTCAGGCCGTAATACCTCGGAATCTGGTATCAGTCCAGTGCAATTCTTGCAATGGCTGGTGCCATTTTCGGAGATGTTCCGGCCTGCGCACCACCCGTGAGTGGACAACTGACTACGTTGCCCCCTGCTGCAGAGCTCTGCACCAACTACCGCCCCCGGAGGCGCGGCCGCCCACCACCATCAGGCCGTAACAACCCCAGTGGATTGCGCAGCAGGTCCAACGTCGACAACCCCACGCGTCCCTCACCCACCGAATCACACAGACCTCACCGAGAAGCTTCAAGCTTCTCCAATTCAACTGCAACGGACTCACGAGTAAGGTCGACGAGATAGTTGACTTTATGAGTCGGCACTGTATTAAAATAGCTGCGGTCCAAGAAACAAAACTGCACGCTAGGTCATCTCTGATCACCAGGGATGGCTATAACGTGCACAGACACGATCGCGAGCAAGACAATGGTGGTGGCCTAGCGTTTATAGTCCACCACACTGTACAGTATCGTCTTATCGATGAAGGAATCGACCGCAGGGACAGCACCTTAGAATGACAAGGCATAGCTGTCCGGTCAGGCGATTCCGAGCTCGAAATATTTAACATATATATACCCCCTGTCACCTGCTGCCCGGCAGGATATCATCCTGATATAGGTGCGCTCATCAGAGGTGAAAACCGATTGGTTGTAGGTGACTTCAATGCGCATCACGATCTTTGGCATTCAAGCCTGCCAAATGATCGTAGGGGACAGCAACTGGCAGAGCAAATAGACGATTCAACATTCAGCACAGTGAACGACGACGCCCCCACCAGGGTAGTGGGCAATTGTAGCAGCTCGCCTGACCTAACAATAGCTAGCGCGGGTCTGATAAATAACATAACGTGGCGACCTATGCTATCGCTTGCATCACACCATTTGCCCATTATCGTCTCGATTGAGAGACCTGCCGACTTTGTTTCCGCGAATCACCGGTCCTACTTTAACTTTAAGAAAGCTAATTGGGCCGACTTCACGGAATTCACCGAGGACACCTTCGCCGCTCTTCCCATCGCCACTGATGTGCGCGTAGGCGAACGCGCATTCCGCAAGGTGCTCACAGCTGCTGCGGCTCGCTTCATTCCAGCTGGAAGTTATAAGGACATTTGTCCTCATTTCCCAGCCGAAGCAGCCAGTTTAGCAAACGAGCGTGAATACCTACGCCAGGCCGATCCCGGGGATCCCCGCATAAGGGATCTCAATTTGGAGATCCGGCAACTGGTAAATCAGCATAAGCGGACTAAATGGGTTGAGCACCTGAAGACCTGTAACCTCACCTCTGGGGTGAGTAAGCTCTGGTCCACCGTTAGGTCCCTGTCAAACCCGACGAAGCACAACGACAAGGTGGCTATCACCTTCAACGGTTGCACTTCGTCGGACCCGAAGAGATGCGCGAGCTCATTTAGCCGGCTTTTCATATTGCATCCTCCGGGCGACAGAACCAAACGTCGTGCTACCAGAAGGCTGCACAAACCGACGAGCGACAGTGCGTCACTTACTTTCTCCGGTGATGAGGTTCAGGGGGCCATCCACAAGTCGAAATCATCGAAAGCCATTGGCCCTGACGGCTTAAACGAGCTGATGCTGAAGCATCTGGGACCCCTGGGAGTAGGATACCTCACAAGGGTTTTCAATCTATCCCTGGCCACTCTCATCATCCCTGACAAGTGGAAAACAGGGAGAGTGGTCTCACTACTGAAACCTGGGAAACCCGCCAACCAAGGGGAATCTTATCGTCCGATAACTCTCCTTTTCCTAGTAGTGAAGACACTTAAAGTCCTCCTACTCCCACTCTTCACGAAACACCTGGCCCCAGCCCCACATCAGCACGGTTTCCGACGAGTGCACAGCACCACCACTGCACTCACCGCCATAAACGCCCAGATAAATCGCGGGTTTAACCAAAACCGCCCCTGCGAGAGGACTGTCCTAGTAGCGTTGGACTTGAAAAAGGCTTTCGATACAGTCAGCCATTCCACGCTACTAGATGACATTTATCAGTCGACACTCCCGCCAGGGCTGAAGAGGTGGTCCGCGAACTATCTGAGCGGTCGGCATTCGTCAGTTATATTTCGAGATCAAACTTCAAAGCAGAGAAAGATTAAGCAAGGCGTGCCGCAGGGTGGTGTCCTTTCTCCCCTGCTGTTCAATTTCTACATCTCGAAGCTCCCCCAACCACCAGCGGGAGTTTCCCTGATCTCATACGCTGACGACTGCACGATAATGGCGTCGGGCAATGACATCGATGGCCTGTGTTCCAAAGTGAACAACTACCTCACCGACCTTTCTCGCTTTTTCACTGCGAGGAATCTCCAACTTTCCCCACCAAGTCCACGGCGACCCTCTTTACCACCTGGACAAAGGAGGTCAAGCTGTCCCTTAAGGTAAAAGTCGATGATACACCAATTCCGACTGTGAATAACCCCAAAATTTTGGGTGTAACCTTTGACAGGTTGCTCTCCTTCTCTGCGCATACAACCGCAATTGCCACAAAAGTCCAAAATCGCAACAAGGTCCTCAAATCGCTGGCCGGCAGCACTTGGGGCAAAGACAAAGAACTGTTGCTTTCGACATTTAAGGCATTTGGCCGGCCGGTTCTTAACTATGCTGCGCCTCTCTGGTCGCCTGGAACTAGTGATTCGCAGTGGAAAAAGCTACAGACGTGTCAAAATACCGCCATTCGGACAGCGACTGGGTGCCTCCTGATGTCACCCATCCAACACCTTCATAACGAGGCACAAATGCTCCCAGTTGTAGAGCACAACAAATTGGTCAGCAAGCAGTTCCTGCTTGGATGCTACCGCATGTCTTATCCCTGCAGACACCTGCGTGAGCCCGAGCCGCCTCCCAGGCTCGTCAGGAGACACCTCCTAGACTACGCTGACGAAATCCAGGACAAAACTGACCGTAACCTACTGGACCGGACAGTATTTAGACAGTCAATAAACGACATTCACCGGGAGACCGTTACCACCTTCTTGAACTCCCGTCCTGTGAATGCCGTAATCGGAGTCCAACCACCACCTATTGCAGACGAAGAGCTCCAGCTTCCCCGTGAGACCCGTGTAACACTGGCACAACTACATTCTGGATACTGTAGCAGGTTTAACTCCTACATATCCAGAATCGACCCTGACATACCAAACACATGTCCGGCATGTGAAGGTACCCCGCACGACACTAACCACCTCTTCACATGCCCCTTTAAACCGACTCATCCAACCCCCCTCTCCCTCTGGACCCAACCCGTCGAAACAGCATGTTTCCTGAGCCTACCCCTAGATGAGCTAGACGAAGACGAACGATGATATGCCTACACTGACAGGGCTACCTATGCTGTTAACAACAACAGCCTTTTCACATGCCCCATCAAACCTACTCACCAGCACCCCTCTCCCTCTGGACTCAACCTGTGGAAACAGCACGTTTTCTTGGTATACCGTTAGATGGTTGGACGAAAACGACCGGTAACTACATCGCCCTGAAAGGGTTTAGTAAGTTGCTACAACAAGAATCAGCAATTAACTATTAACACGCAGATGCAATTTTCCACATTTTTTTAGGTAATTGCGTTTATTATTTTAAAAGTAAATAATATTGGATATAAATGGAAAAGTCAATTGTTTTGCTATCCTGTTTTGGCTCCTTAAGTGTACCTACCATGTCTTCCCTTATTTTTTATCGATAAACTAAATGTTCGATTTCTAAGAACACGTGATCAGTACAAGAAAATGTGTTTGCAACAGTTCATCATTAGTGCATGCGGGATATGATATGATATTTCTTGGGTACTTCGCCGAGCTCCTCCTCCAATTTGTGGAGGGAGTCTTTATTTTGTTCCACGAACTGGGGACCTACAGCCTAAGCCGCCACCGCACGGCAAGTAGTTTTTTACGAGGAATTTTTTATAGCGGAAATTTAGTCGGAGGTTTGCCATTGCCTGCCAAGGGGCGACCACTATTAGAATAAAACTTTTTTTATATGTGCAATAATGATATTAAAAAAAGACTTCAAGTTTTGCAAAACAAAGCAATGCGTGTAATAATCAAGTGCAATATATACACATCAACGTCTTCTACGTTACAAATGTTAACGTGGATGAATGTAAAGCAACGTTTGGCGTTAAGAGTCCTAGTTTTTGTGTTCAATGTAAAGCACAGTATGTTTCCTGAGTACCTACAAGAAGAGCTCGTCTATGTCAGAGATATTCAACCCTATAATTTGAGAAGAGCAAATGACTTCAGATTAGGAAGATTTAATAAGAGAAGCACTCAGAATTCAATAATGTATAATGGCTTAAAATTATTCAACACTTTACCAGATGTAATAAAAAATGAAAATAATTTGCTTCACTTTAGAAAACTTGTAGTGGATTTTATAAAATTAAATATAAATTAAATGAATTTGGAATTTTATATCATGTAAAATAATAATGTAAAATGAATTATAAATGTAAAAAGTTATATATAACTAATAAAGAAATAATAATAATCATTTGTTGTTTCATGCTCGCAGTTGGTTTCGAGCCCGAGCCCTACCGAATGATAGTCACTCACAAAGCTATTCGGTTAAACACCACCCCAAAAAATTACTATACCATTACTTTTTTATACGTCACAAGTCGATATAAGATAAGAACTTACCATTAAGTGGCGATAGTGTCGAATAAGGCTCACATTTGAGCCTTACCGAATGATAGTCACTCACAAACCTATTCGGTTAAACACCACCCCAAAAATTACTATACCATTACTTTTTTATACGTCACAAGTCGATATAAGATAAAAACTTACCATTAAGTGGCGATAGTGTCGAATAAGGCTCACATTTGATACTTTTATTATTGTTAGTCGGGGACGATGCAGTTCCTCCTGTAGGAGTCGCCGCCGAAGGTTTCTTGTTATTATTTCCTGACGTTGATAACATACTCTCACAACGATTTTTCAATATGTTGTCTTTTTTTTGAATCTCTTGCTGCTTATTTTGATATGTTTCACTCAGAAATGGTAGTACGGGGCTGTCTATTGGCGATATCTTTCCAGATAGAATGCGAGAGTTCGCCAAATTGTTTGTATTCGAATCACCGATAATGGTACTCCCAACACAATTAATAGCAGAGGCAGCAATTTCTGAAGATGATATTTTTACTTCAGACTTTGGTGAGAACTTTGAAGAATCTTTAAATGGCGAAGAAGATTTGGAAGATCTCTCTACTGTAATTGACTCAATTATTGATGTATTTGATGAAATCTCAACCAAAGGCGATGTTATTTCAAATGTCTCCAATGATTTCGTTTCACTTATAAGTAGCTTCGAAACTGCCTTTGACGCAGTGTTCATTGCTGAATATATAAAATTATACTTGACATTTATATTGTTATGCCACTTGTTTACACGCGTAATTTTCGTTAATGGATCACACTATTAACTGTAAGACAAATTATATAAAGAAATTTATTAGAATGATAGAAAAATTTAAACAAAGATGAAGTCATAAATTAAATTCTGTTTCCTGACATTACACTTTTTGGAGCGTTGAAACGGATATTCCATATATTTTGGTTTTCCAAAATTTTGCTTATAATGTCCAAGTGCGTGGACCTAATTTAAAATCTATTGCACAGAAATAGTCAATATATAGCCTTTTGTATGACAGTATTTTTTACAAGTTACCATTAAGAACTAATATGAAAATTTAACGGTAAGCACTCTTACTTTTTGCATACGTTTTAAAAAACTTCTTATTACACATTTTTTTTTACTTTAATACAAACACCGAACAGGAACAAAATTCACTTATAAAGAATCTTCACTTCATTTAAAGCTTTGCTACTAAATAATACTCTATGTTTTTCTTAATTCAATTATTAAAATTGTTCTTCAAAGTAGTTGTAATGAAATAGATGTGAGGGACGAAGTCAAAAGAACGAAATCGTGAAAAGAATAAAACGACACAAGAAAACACCCAGCCAACAAAAAGCGACACATTTTTGTTATACTATTTATTATCAGCACATACTATTAAAATCAGCACATAATACTGCAGTAAGAGAACGAATTGTGTTCTGTAATACTGCGGTAACAGAAAGGAGAATTCTATTGATTGAGGGTTATGCATCTCGGACGACACCGGCATTAATCGTTTATGTTATTGTCAAGATTTACGTAGGCATATTTATGAGAATATTTTAATAATTAGTGAAAATTTTGAATAAAAAACCGCGAATCTTCTTTTTGTTTAATTTTTAATATTTTTTGTAGTTTTTATTCTCTGCATCTGGAATTTGATTATCTGGAGGACTTCATTCTAAAGTGTTCTCTTCACTGTTTTCGAGGTGTTTTCAAAAAGCACAAAATCTTTCTAGTTTAAAAGTTTTTCATCTGTTATGAATTATAAAAGGCTGGAATTTAGAACAATGTATGTTTTGGAATTTCTGGCAAACTATAACGTTTTTTTTAATGAAACTTGGTGGAGATGTTAGTGAGGTGTTAAGGAACACTCTTTGTAACTTTAAATTATTCGGGAAATAATAATTTTTTAATTATTTACATTCAAAATGCCCTCGGGAACTTCACTATAATTTGCCACATTACACTCTATATTTTTTAACATTTCACTAAAATTCACCAAATATACACTCACATGCGTGTTTTTACCGATTTTTATGCTAATATTCTAATTATATCTATTAAAATTAAATGCAAATTCATTTGCCTATGCAATCACATCCCAATTTTAAGCGCGAATATGAAGAAGATTGGAATGCCAACAGTATGGTGTTGCCGGATGCCTGCAAATGAAAACAAAAAATAAGTTCTTGAGTTTAGTGTTAATCATGGGGCTGGGGGTTATTGTGCCTGCTTACTACATACACGCATATGACGTTTTAATTTTGGGTTCAATGGTTTTAACACGGAAAGGAGTTTTACGCAAAAATACTGTGCATTGCGTAACCGGAGTTGGACTGATGAGGGTTATTTTTTTGAAGCGCGGCCGAAGGCCGCCTACGCGAAAGGGAGTTCTACGCAAAAATACGGTGGATTGCGTAGCCGGAGTTGGACTGATGAGGGTTATTTTTTTGAAGCGCAGCCGAAGGCCGCCCACGCGGAAAGGAGTTCTACGCAAAAATACTGTGGATTGCGTAGCCGGAGTTGGACTGATGAGGGTTATTTTTTTGATGCGCGGCCGAAGGCAGCCCACGCGAAAAGGAGTTCTACGCAAAAATACTGTGTTAATTACTTTAATTTAATTTTAATTACTTTATTCTTTTTTGTGATACGCTTAATATCACTGTTTTTAAGTTTAAATAAGTTGTGTGTTTTTATTTTCAAAAATATTTCTCAACTTTAAATTACAGCAAAAAATACTGCAGTTTTTCAATGAACCTTCCACCGAACATCCCTGCGTGCGAACTTCGCTCTCATTTCAGGTGTATGGCAACACCAACTTTTCGCTAAATTAGAGAACTTTAACATTAAATTACTTAAAAACTATAAGCCTCCGGCAGGTTCTGTTTTCAGTTTTAAAATGGGGGTACACCCCTCTATCACCCCCTTTTTACCGTTTTTTCCAAAGCGATATACATTATACTAAAGTTTTTCCTTATAAAATCCTGGTTAAATGCATGTTGGGTTACCAATTGCGTTATACAGTTCTCAACGTTATTTCTTTTCTTTTTCTGGAGGTTCCCTAAGGATCTATGTATATAGATCCTAGTAGGTTAGGACTTCCGTAAATAGTACGGTGTTCTTTCATATGAGGGTTGTCGACGAAGATAAGCTCTATCCACCTCCCAACAAAAATTAAATACTTTGTTCATACTGGAAAGTTTAGCCCAGGACCAGCCAATTTCACTCGGAAATGAATTAGCTCAAATTCCATATTACTCTCAGTTCAGCTCACCTAAAACCTTTCATTCAAAGCGATTCAAATCTCGCTGTCCGATGCCAAAATTACCAATCGGCACTTAATTTACCAAACTTTTTCACTTTTGCATTGAAATCTTGTTAACACACCTTTCATCCGTCTGTCTTTCAATATAGCAAAGAGTATCCAAATTAGGAATCTCAGCGTTCTACGTTCTAATAACAAACAACTGTGACTTATAATTTATCAGGTTTTCAGACGATTATTATAATACTTTACTACCGCGGACATCGAATCACAATCAATGCAGCGATTTTGGTGTATCTTTACTTTACAATCAAATTTGTACAACCGTGTGGTGAAAGTCATTTATGATGTTATATTCCCAGGTAGTGAAATTAAAGGTCCGTCTACATACAATTATTTTGTTGCGTTGGCATCGCTTCGAAAGCTGACTGTGAAAACCAAAATTACATAACATCCCCCATAACCAAAGTTGAGCACCGTGAACGTCAAAGCGTCAGACAGGTGTATCGCATATTTTTGCATGCATCGACGATCATCAGATGTAAACAAATAATATTAGTAAAAAAATTTTAACCGGATTTAAATATAAATAGGTATAACATTTGATATAAATAGGTGAAAAACTGCATTTAGTTTTTATTGTAAATAAAAAATTGTATCTACTATATTATGCATATTTACCTAAGGTCCAATTATGCATACTTCGCATGACTACGCATAACTTCTAACAATTTCAGAAAACATAAAGGGGATTAAGCTCTGCGTGCAATCATATATAAATCAGTATTTCTTACAAAAATGGTATATGTATATATATATAGCATATATATTTATACATATATATATAAGAGCCATATATATATATATATATTTATATATATATAATTGGCTCTTACACCCTTAATTAGGACCTGGGCCGAGCTTCTCTTACTATTTGTGGTGTGGATCTCGATGCTGTTCTACGAATGGAGGGGGTTACACATAAAATTTTTTTATACCAATTTAATTATATAAATATAATTGGCCGTACACCCTTTTTGGGTGTTTGGCCGAGCTCCTCCTCCTATTTGTGGTGTGCGTCTTGCTGTTGTTCCACAAATGGAGAGACCTACAGTTTCAAGCCGATTCCGAACGGCAGATATTTTATGAGGAGCTTTTTCATGGCAGAAATACACTCGGAGGTTTGCCATTGCCTGCCGAGGGGCGACCGCTATTAGAAAAATGTTTTTATTAATTTTGGGGTTTCACCGAGATTCGAACCAACGTTCTCTCTATGAATTCCTAATGGTAGTCACGCACCAACACATTCGGCTACGGCGGGCACCAGTTTCATTAGTTTCTCAATATAATAATATTCTTTTTAGCTCAAATCTGTAAAAATATTGCTACTAGTATAATTGCGTGTGAAATGTCACTTAACAAAGCTTTTAACAAAATCGAAAGACAGTGACTGAAGCGGTCATTGTGTCAAGCATCGAACTCTCCCGTTGCGTCAAAACGAAGCGACCGCCAAAAGCAAACGAAAATTGTATATAGACGGGTCTTAAAGGTAGCATAGTTTTTCACCACACACAGTGGCTTGTGTAAAAAGCTTACCCCTTGTTCAGACTCGGACATCGAAGGACATGGGTTGACGACTACACATTAGCAAAATTAAAACATTTAAGAGCATGAAATTACACAAACGACGGATTACTTGCCATCGGTTATTTATACATCGGGAAAGTAGTTATATTAATTTATATTTTCTCCGACTCGTTGAAGGCTCAGGGTTTGCTTTTCTGATCATTTGATAACAATTTTTTTACAAGCAAACAACAGGCAAATAATATTCGATTTGCACAAGAAAACCCACAAAGTTTCAATACACTGAAAAATAATATGTTTTTATGTATCAATGAGCTGCAACGAGTTGCCTTACAAATATGTATATCAAACAAAAATACTCTACCACAAACTTAATTTTATTGTAACCACAAAATGTCAACTGAAAACCCTTTCCTCGTAATAATGTTTTCCGCCCCCGTCGCAATTGCCATCTTCCGACGGCAGTGGATCAGCTGATGGCCACCAGTCAACCCGTTACCCACAGTCCTGCTGCAATTCTATTTCGGGTGTAAGTTAATTGTACAAAAATTCAAGTAAAAACAATCTTCATTTCTCTATATGTTCACAAGCACCTTTGGTGTGAATTTGATAGGCAGTCCAGCGGGTGATGCTTGGTATTTTTGCTTGAGCGTATTGGCTGCGTTGCTATGCCGAATTAAAATTTTTATGTTAGCAATAAAAATAATAAACAAATATCCAAAATATTATTTTTGACCTGGAAAATTTACAATAAAAAATACTTTTAATACATTTTATATCTATAATTATGATTTTTATTGAGAAATATCTGAATTTTTAAGCCATTGTTTAGACTTCTTGATAAGATTTTCTATGAAATTTAATCGATTTGTATGCAACCACACTACATAAAAGAGCAATTTAAAATCAGCTTATCTCAGTTGAGGGCATTTTTCGACATCCAAGTGAGAGTATTTTTACTCATGGGTCTGTGCAATGACTCAACATACGTATCCTTATGCTCTTAAAATCAGTCGTTGTTCTGACCATAGATAATAAGATGCGAAACCTTTTCATCTGGAGTGAGAGCGCGCCCATTAGCTTGTGACAGAGCTTGGCAGTATTCACACATCATGGAACGGTGAACAGCTGTTAGGCAAAATGGCGATGAAAAAAACGCTCCGAAAATAACTGACGAAAACCGTTTGCGTAAAAATGCCGCGAATGAAATCTTTACAATTATTTGTCTTAAATTAATTCAATTAAAACGTAATGATTTAAATTGAAGAGAGCTTTTAGAATTTTCTAAAGCATCTTATATGGTTTTCGGCTTCTACTTTTAATTAATCTTGTGTACATATATGAATACATTTTACATACATGTAATTTTATTTTAAACTGTGTACTGGTTTATGTCTGTAAATTTGTATATACGTAAATATTTTCTGGTTGAAAAGCGTAAGTAAGGGAATTCATTCTGCTTTAACTTATTCTAATAACCTATATTACCCAGTTTTTATGTTATACTAAAAAATCGGAATATTTTATGTATTTATTTATACGTATGTTTTTCGGGTTTATTTCTTTATTATCAGCATTTTTCAATTTTGAATAATTTTATTTAAATATCAATTTTAGTATTTTTTGCTTATTGATGTACATATTTCATATGGATTGTGATAATTTATATTATATTGTTACGAATTTTCTTAAGATAAAATTCAAATAAACCTCTTGCAATAACTCTCTGAGTTCGATCACTGGCTTGTTGAACAAAACTCAAAAATTAATGGCAACAGACTTATGTATATATATATATATATAATTGGCGCGTACACCCTCTTTGGGTGTTTGGCTGAGCTCCTCCTCCTATTTGTGGTGTGCGTCTTGATGTTGTTCCACAAAATGGAGGGGCCTACAGTCTCAAGCCGACTCCGAACGGCAGATATTTTTATGAGGAGCTTTTTCATGGCAGAAATACACTCGGATATTTGCCAATGCCTGCCGAGGGGCGACCGCTATTAGAAAACTGTTTTTGTTAATTTTGGGGTTTCACCGAGATTCGAACCTACGTTCTCTCCATGAATTCCGAATGGTAATCATGCACCAACCCATTCGGCTACGGCGGCCGCAACACACTTGCTTTATTTAATTTCCAACACTTTACTTCTAAATGTACACGTTCAGCTTAAGAATGAATCACTCTATTACTTTTCGTTTATTCGCTCACAACTTTTATTTCCAACCCATATTAATAACCATCGCAATTTCTAGATCTGGCAAGCTCCTATCTTCTGGCGAGTTCCGTTGTAGCAGCAGCCAAGGTGGATTTATTAAGGTGACAGCATTCACCCAGCTGAATTTTTCGCCGTAGGTATGGCTTACGTCAAAATGATATGCTTTGTTTGTATGTATTGGTATGTTTACATTCGTATGTTTACATTTGATTACTGATTTTGACGTGATGCTTGGGCCAAACGCAACAACAAATACATGTAGGGTTTTACTAATATGTGTTTGCTGTCACCTGTAATAAATTCGCCTTGGCAGCAGCGTACTAGTCAAATGTTGTTAAGACAAATTATTATAAATATTTGAATCTCGGCATTTTTCCATAACTGTCAGTTATTTTTGGTGGCTTATTTCTGGCAGCTCGCAATTTCGCCTATCAACTGTTCATATGATAGAAAAAGTAATGGAATTTAAATATTTGGGTATAGATGTATCTAGCAATCGAAATATAATAACACAGGTGCGAGAGAGATGCGGAAGTGGTGAACGGATATCAGAGTGTCTGTGACAACTCGTTTGTAGAAACAAGTATCTATATGAACATGGAAAACAAAATACGACTTACGGAGTAGAAGCTCGTGCAAAAAACATGAAAACGAAACAATTGCTGTGGACTACCGAAATGCATGCTTTGGACCATAGCTGGAAAAACTAGACTAGGCCACATAAGAAACGAGGAGATAAGAACGGAGACAGGTGTGATCGATATTATAAAATTCATAAGAGCCAGAAGACGGGCATGGAACGAATATGTGACACGAGCCCCTAGAGATCGGTTGATAAAAATAGCTCGAGATAGAAAGGAAGAAGACGACCAGGAAGACCACCAAAACGATGGGCAGAAAGATGGATATCTATGTACCAAAAATCAAATGCAGCAATGATATGAGATTTATGCATGTGTAATTTCTCTAAATGCTAAAATAAATTGATGTATCAATGTATATGTGTAAGTATGTGTGTATGTATTATAATTTTTATGTAAAGAAAAACAGACAAAACCTATAATAAAAGATAAAGAAAAAAAGAAGAAAGACTATGTATCAAATACTTGAGATCGTCAACAAGCTAGAGTTATCTAAACCGCTGGAGAACTCTCAAGCAAAAAACCCTGAATGGGAGATAACGAAATTATCGTGCGACCCCAATTTATTAAAATTTGCAAAAAACGACGTAACCCGAAGCATTCCTTTCCATGCTCCAAGAGCGCAAGACATACTATGAATCTGAAAATTGGACTTTGTGGTTCACAGATGGCTTAAAATCTGAACCCGGCGACACTCTACGGGTTCAAACTTTGCCGGACTGTGCATCTCTTATTACTGCAGAAGCAGTTGCCGGGCTATAAACATGACTTTGGAAACAGATTGTAAAACTCTTATATGCACCAACAGAAAATCCGTTCTAAAAGCCGTTCAAAACCCTCTATCTAACTCATTTATCATCAGTAGAAAATGAGATACGCTTATTGGCAAGGAGGCTACCTTACGTATACTTTGGATACTAAGTCATATAGGAATTCACGGGAATGAGATGGCAAACTGTGTAGCTAAACAAGCCTCAGCACCGGTAACAAAAGATCTCACATGTGAAAAAAGAGATATTATCATCAATTAGCGATATCTAAACATCAGAACGAAACTAGAATGACTAAACACTCCCGTAATCGAGAGTATGTATCCCATAATATCCCACCGGCCTATGGAAACACAGATAAAACGTTTCTAAGGTCTACGGCTTGGCCACACTATTGACATGCACGAACACATTATGACAGTGGAGCCACACCAGTGCGCGCACACAGTACACGGCAGAAATAATTATCTCAGGAAAAACTGGATGGAATTATTAAAAAATCCGAATTTAAATGAACTAGAAATTTTCCCTATTAGGTTTTTAGTACATAAGTAAAAACGTATACCTTTTATTTCCACACAAACATACTAGTCCTACTATTTTTACAAATCATATTTTTGTAGAGCTGATAGCCCTGGCCCGTATTGATTTAGTTAATTTGTTAATAAATAATAATAATTTTGTAATTAGATGATCTCAGTTGTGGTACTAATTTTGTAACAATCTTAAGACCTATACACAGAATCTTCAAAGCCCTTCGCACACGGCTCGTACCGTCATCGGTATGATATGTGTTTTTACAGCGACAACACGCTTACAAGTCGAGTTGTCAATATGTCGAGCGAAGTAGAGGAATTTGTTTAATATATTGTAACGAAACGCGGATATTCCCGAACCGACTGGCAACAACACTGAGCGAATGAGATACCAAAACAAAACTCTAGATGGCGAGACAGAAATCGCTAGAAGATACGATTTGCCAAATATAAAAATTACAATTGTTATTAAGCACATGTAAATACGCAGAGGAGCATTCTCATAGGATATTCAGTCTTAAGTTAAACGTGTAAAAGAGTAAACGAAAAATATAATAAAGTAATTCAAACAAATTCGTAACAATTGGTGTTAGAAGTGGGATTGGTGAATAAAGCCCCATAGAACAGGAAAGGGAAAATGGCAAAGCTAGGCGAACTTAAAATTCAGCATCCTAAGAAAGAGTTTAAACAGCGTGGTTTGTTAACTAATAGACGTTATTACGTAAGTGTTGCAAGAAGCGCAAGTGTAACAGCCCAGTTGGCGATGGGGATGTTATAATATATGAGGAGCACATTGCAGAATCAAAGGAAATACGGAAACGATGACCGTATTGTATACTGAGAACTTCTAGTTGACCGCCCGAATGTTCTCCATGCAGGAAGACGAGCAAGTTGTCACGGAAGAGCTCCTTGTGTCAGAAACAGGCATCGACAAAAAAAGTTCTCATTGCCATTTGGACCAACGGATGTACAAAACGAAGAGGGTACGAATGAGTCTGAGAGAAAGTTTTTTACCAGCTTCCTTAGCCAATGACAATCTCAATAGTTTGCCATTGACAGAGGGGATGAGGAAAATTATGTTAAAAAGGATGACCGATCCGCTATCTGAACCGGCAATTGCAGAAGACATTGGAGTTTGTACGGATGCTAATAATGCAGCTGTTGCACACACCAGAAATAAATGATGCACCGAATTGCCTGCAGATGCCGAAGTAATATCTTAGGATGAAAGAAAAATGAAAAGAAGCAATCGCCTGTATCACCAAAAACTCCCATTAAGAGTAATTCTACAGTAAGAGTAATTCTTCTCTATCGGAGGTACTGGGTGTATCCGTACATTAGGAATAACTCAAACAGCAGATTATTCATTGCCACGAGGGAGTTACAAGAGGATGATTACAAATTTCAGACATTTTACAGGTTGTCTAAAACAAAATACCAACATCCGAGAATGCATTAGCACGGAGAAAAGGATTATGATTACGCTGAGGCAAGTAGCATTCTATTTGATATTTTGGTGTGGTGGACGGAGTACAAGAAGGAGTGGGTTTCTCAACCCTCCTCCTTGGGAAAAGCAGTATCTGTACTTTAACATAAGTTACCCCTAACCACTTTAACTCCTCTATGGAACTCTGGGGAATTTTTTTTTTAAAACATTACTATCTGTAGATAATTATTAACAGGATGATAAAAATTTTTGTAAATTACAAAATTTTAGAGGAAAGTTCTTAGAAAAAATTCTTAATTGCAGAAAAAAACCTTTATATATATACATATATATATAATTGGCGCGTACACCCTTTTTGGGCTTTTGGCCGAGCTCCTCCTCCTATTTCTGGTGTGCGTTTTGATGTTGTTCCACAAATGGAGGAACCTACAGTTTCAAGCCGACTCCGAACGGCAGATATTTTTAAGAGAAGCTTTTTCATGGCAGAAATACACTCGGAGGTTCGCCATTGCCTGCCGAGGGGCGACCGCTATTAGAAAAATGTTTTTCTTAATTTTGGTGTTTCGCCGAGATTCGAACCTACATACGTTCTCTCCGTGAATTTTGAATGGTAGTCACGCACCAACCGTAGCCTTTAAGCCTTTTTAAATAAGATTAATCCACCATTAAAAAAAATATATTGTTATATTTGACTATGCTGCATGCTTGCTGTGACAAGTACGATTAGCTTACGAGTCTTGTGCGCTTCACCATTTGAACACAAGTGTGCCACATCGAAACGTCTCTCTTCTGTACATTTGTCGCATACAATACGAATCGCAGAGAACTTTAATGGTGCACACACTCCCCAACGTAAAAGTACGCCCGTATCAGCTGACACGATTAAAATAGTGAGATCCCCATGTATATGAATTCTCACCACCGTTCCGTTCCGTATCGTAGACGGTTCTTTCATCGTGCCAGCTGATACGGGCGTACGGGTATAATGTATGGAGAAGTCTCAGTGACAGGAACGCACGGAATTTTGAGAAGTACTCGTTTTGCGCACGTGGTTCACCTCAGACATATTTTTCACCAAAAAATAACAGAAACATACTCAACTGGTTAAACTAAACAGCGGCTGAGTAAAATTCTTTTGTGATTAGGAACAAAGAATGTTAACGCTGTAGGCTAGCTACAGGCACTTTATCATAAAAAACAAATATGCTAAACTTAATAGTGGCTTAGAAAGAGTAAATCATCCAAAAATTATATATACATGTATGTATGTCGTTGCATCTGTCTGTTAAAACTTTGTTGAATTAACTTCAACCAAATCAAATAGAGAAAATGTTTCATTACATATAGAAATGTTTAATTACAATATTGCTTTACAATTTACTTATACAACTTTTTAGGACCTTATTATGAAGTAGTTCATAATTATTTGATATAAAATTTTAATATTTAAGAGGAAAAATTTGTATAAAATTTTACATATAAAAGGTCCACATTGACTTAAATATTTTAGGTCAACGATTTACGGCAGTTGTTATGAACAGCGCTGCACAGCTCACAGAAGCTCTAATATTAAATATTTGGCAGATTAGGCTTCACTCAAAGGCGGAATGTAACCTCCAAATAAGCCGCACTCTGGTTTTAGAGTAAGTTACTAACTTTGTAGCTGTATTTGATACATACCTATGTTTTTATGCACTTTTATCAACCGGAGAGCTGCATATGAGGTGTGTTCAAAAATAAGATGAATTTTCTTTCAAAAAATATTTTATTATTCATTAATTCCTATTTTATCTCCTTCAAAGTAGTCCCTCTCAGATATGATACATTCGTGTCAGGGTTTTTCAATCCTCGAAGCAGTAATGATATGCTCTTTTTGGTATGTCCTTGAGCTCCCGATTTTGAGCGATTTGGTTTTTATCTCTTCAATCGTCGCAAAACGCCGTCCTTCCATGAGTCTCTTCAATCTTGGGAACAGGAAAAGGTCGCAGGGGGCCAAATATGGAGAATACGGTGACTGAGGCATGATAACGGTGTTGTTTTTGGCCAAATAATATCTCGTAAGCAAAGATGAGTGAGCAGGTGCATTATCATTATGCAAAATCCATGCATTTTCTTACACAACTCCGGGGGTTTTTGTCGTATTGCTTAACGGAACTGGCGCATAACTTCAAGGTAATACTTTTTATTCACCGTACGATCTTGTGGTAAGAATTCTTGGTGCACTACGCCGTGGTAATCGAAGAAAACAGTGAGAAAAGCCTTACGCCACGCTTCATGCCCAAAATTTCTCAAAAGATTGCATGGCATGAACCAACCGATATGCCGACATTCTCAGCAACTTCTCTTATTGTGATTCGACGATTCTTCATAACAATTTCTTCACTTTCTCAACATTTTCACCGGCTGTTGATGTGCTGGGGCGTCCCGAGCGAGAGTAATTATTCACATTTTCTTGAAGTCCTGTGGAAAGCTTGTACCACTTGTGAACTTCTTTTTGACTCAGAGTACTCTCGCCGTATGCTACTGGTAACATTTCAAGTGTTTTTGAGCACTTAATTCCGTTTTTTACACAAAATTTGATGCAACTTCTTTGATCCGACGAACACGCGGAACACTTGTCTTATTTATGCCTTTCACAAACAAACTAAACGATTTCCTACAGAAGCAAAAGACTGTGCACGGTTAATATACTAAAGAGAGAATTCACTGTAATTAGGTCTGTTGAAAATTTCACTACACCACGGCGGCAGTTAGACTTCATTTTTAACAATTTACACTATTCGTAGCTGATGAGACTTCTCTATATCATGAACGTTCTCTGCGAGTCGTGTGCGAAGGGCCTTATGCTGGAAACAGTCACCGACGTACGTAGTCCCTTACCGCAGCCCCTAGAGAGCACAAAACTGAGTCAAACTCACCCCGTAGAGAACAGTTGTTTTTAGTTGGTTACACACATACAAATTATATTTACAAAAAAAGTTCTCATTGCCATTTGGACCAACGGATGTACAAAACGAAGAGGGTACGAATGAGTCTGAGAGAAAGTTTTTTACCAGCTTCCTTAGCCAATGACAATCTCAATAGTTTGCCATTGACAGAGGGGATGAGGAAAATTATGTTAAAAAGGATGACCGATCCGCTATCTGGACCGGCAATTGCAGAAGACATTGGAGTTTGTACGGATGCTAATAATGCAGCTGTTGCACACACCAGAAATAAATGATGCGCCGAATTGCCTGCAGATGCCGAAGTAATATCTTAGGATGAAAGAAAAATGAAAAGAAGCAATCGCCTGTATCACCAAAAACTCCCATTAAGAGTAATTCTACAGTAAGAGTAATTCTTCTCTATCGGAGGTACTGGGTGTATCCGTACATTAGGAATAACTCAAACAGCAGATTGCCACGAGGGAGTTACAAGAGGATGATTACAAATTTCAGACATTTTACAGGTTGTCTAAAACAAAATACCAACATCCGAGAATGCATTAGCACGGAGAAAAGGATTATGTGGGTTTCTCAACCCTCCTCCTTGGGAAAAGCAGTATCTGTACTTTAACATAAGTTACCCCTAACCACTTTAACTCCTCTATGGAACTCTGGGGAATTTTTTTTTTAAAATATTACTATCTGTAGATAATTATTAACAGGATGATAAAAATTTTTGTAAATTACAAAATTTTAGAGGAAAGTTCTTAGAAAAAATTCTTAATTGCAGAAAAAAACCTTTATATATATACATATATATATAATTGGCGCGTACACCCTTTTTGGGCTTTTGGCCGAGCTCCTCCTCCTATTTCTGGTGTGCGTTTTGATGTTGTTCCACAAATGGAGGAACCTACAGTTTCAAGCCGACTCCGAACGGCAGATATTTTTAAGAGAAGCTTTTTCATGGCAGAAATACACTCGGAGGTTCGCCATTGCCTGCCGAGGAGCGACCGCTATTAGAAAAATGTTTTTCTTAATTTTGGTGTTTCACCGAGATTCGAACCTACATACGTTCTCTCCGTGAATTTTGAATGGTAGTCACGCACCAACCCATTCGGCTACGGCGGCCACCGTAGCCTTTAAGCCTTTTTAAATAAGATTAATCCACCATTAAAAAAAAAGAGGTTGTCTGTAAAGTCGGTTTACTGACGATAGTTTAACGTGATAACGTCATAAGAAAATACTGATTGAATGGTTGCATTTTTCAAAAGAAAATTTTAATTTTATTTGTTTGATAGATATTTTGTATGGATATAGAGAATGAGTTAACATTAACATAACATAATATACTTTAACATAACATAACATAACATAACATAACATAACATAACATAACATAACATAACATAACATAACATAACATAACATAACATAACATAACATAACATAACATAACATAACATAACATAACATAACATAACATAACATAACATAACATAACATAACATAACATAACATAACATAACATAACATAACATAACATAACATAACATAACATAACATAACATAACATAACATAACATAACATAACATAACATAACATAACATAACATAACATAACATAACATAACATAACATAACATAACATAACATAACATAACATAACATAACATAACATAACATAACATAACATAACATAACATAACATAACATAACATAACATAACATAACATAACATAACATAACATAACATAACATAACATAACATAACATAACATAACATAACATAACATAACATAACATAACATAACATAACATAACATAACATAACATAACATAACATAACATAACATAACATAACATAACATAACATAACATAACATAACATAACATAACATAACATAACATAACATAACATAACACAACACAACACAACGCAACATAACATAACATAACATAACATAACATAACATAACATAACATAACATAACATAACATAACATAACATAACATAACATAACATAACATAACATAACATAACATAACATAACATAACATAACATAACATAACATAACATAACATAACATAACATAACATAACATAACATAACATAACATAACATAACATAACATAACATAACATAACATAACATAACATAACATAACATAACATAACATAACATAACATAACATAACATAACATAACATAACATAACATAACATAACATAACATAACATAACATAACATAACATAACATAACATAACATAACATAACATAACATAACATAACATAACATAACATAACATAACATAACATAACATAACATAACATAACATAACATAACATAACATAACATAACATAACATAACATAACATAACATAACATATCATAACATAACACAACACAACACAACACAACACAACACAACACAACACAACACAACACAACACAACACAACACAACACAACACAACACAACACAACACAACACAACACAACACAACACAACACAACACAACACAACACAACACAACACAACACAACACAACACAACACAACACAACACAACACAACACAACACAACACAACACAACACAACACAACACAACACAACACAACACAACACAACACAACACAACACAACACAACACAACACAACACAACACAACACAACACAACACAACACAACACAACACAACACAACGCAACATAACATAACATAACATAACATAACATAACATAACATAACATAACATAACATAACATAACATAACATAACATAACATAACATAACATAACATAACATAACATAACATAACATAACATAGCATAACATAACATAACATAACATAACATAACATAACATAACATAACATAACAAATTACCCCGTATTAAAGCACTTATCAACAGCTTTCATTTGATACCCATATTGTACATACACAACCAAAGGTTACCCGGGTCCACGTTTTGACCTATATCTCGAGACCCCAGTCACGGAGCGGCATGAAAAATACTCTGTACTAAAGCATTCACCAACAGCTTTCATTTGATACCCATATTGTACATACACGTCCGAAGGTTACCCGGGTCCACGGTTTGACCTATATCTTGAGACCCTATCTACCAATAGGTATTCAAACTATACGGAAATCATCTTCAATACCTACTTAACAATGTGTGTAAGTTTGGTTTAATTCGGTTCAAAGACACGGCGGGTCCACGTTTTGGCATATATTTCGAGACCCTAGTCATCAATAGGTATGAAAATTACCCCGTATTAAAGCACTTATCAACAGCTTTCATTTGATATCCATATTGTACAAACACATTCTAGGGTCCACGTTTTGGTCTCTATCTCGAGGCCCTAGTCACGGAGCGGATGGAAATACTCTGAACTAAAGCATTCACCAACAGCTTCCATTTGATACCCATATTGTACATACACATCCGAAGGTTACCCGGGTCCACGTTTTGACCTATATCTCGAGACCCTGTCTACCAATAGATATCCAAACTATACGGAAACCATCTTCAATACCTCCTTAACAATGTGTGTAAGTTTGGTTTAATTCGGTGCAAAGACACGGCGGGTCCACGTTTTGGCATATATTTCCAGACCCTAGTCATCAATAGGTATGAAAATTACCCCGTATTTAAGCACTTATCAACAGCTTTCATTTGATACCCATATTGTACATACACAGCCAAAGGTTACCCGGGTCCACGTTTTGACCTATATCTCGAGACCCCAGTCACGGAGCGGCATGAAAAATACTCTGTACTAAAGCATTCACCAACAGCTTCAATTTGATATCCATATTGTACAAACACATTCTAGGGTCCACGTTTTGGTCTCTATCTCGAGACCCTAGTCACGGAGCGGCATGAAAAATACTCTGGACTAAAGCATTCACCAACAGCTTCCATTTGATACCCATATTGTACATACGCAACCAAAGATTACCCGGGTCCACGTTTTGACCTATATCTCGAGCCCTATTTCCAAAATGTGGAGGATGTAGCTTTCGAATGGTGAAAGAATTTTTAAAATCGGTCCAGTAGTTTTTGAGCCTCTTCATTACAAACAAACAAAGTTTTCCTCTTTATAATATTAGTATAGACAACATATCTTATAAGGTATATGGTAAATATTACCATACATTTTTTCCTTCATATATAATAAAAAAATTAATAATAATAACATTGAAACAACACGTATTATTAACAAACTTGGTTTTATTTTAAATTCTTCAAGTGAATCAAATTAATAATAATCAATAAGAAGGCATATGCAAATACAAATACGTGAATTTATATATGTACATATGCGCATATACATACATATATACGCTCACTTAAGTAGGAGAGAGCAAGATGTCGAACGTTGCCGTTCGTTTGCTTTGTTTGCTTTGTCGTTCGTTCCGTGCTTTCGCTTGCAGTTCATTCAATGCAATGAGCAAGGTAACGACAAATGAGCAAGGTAACGGCAATGAGCAAGGTAACTACATATGAGCAAGGTAACACTAATGAGCAAGGTAACGACACATTTTTTCGTGCGTGCAGCCTGTTAAATCGAATTATAAGACGTTATCACGTCAATATATTGTTATATTTGACTATGCTGCATGCTTGCTGTGACAAGTACGATTAGCTTACGAGTCTTGTGCGCTTCACCATTTGAACACAAGTGTGCCACATCGAAACGTCTCTCTTCTGTACATTTGTCGCATACAATACGAATCGCAGAGAACGTTAATGGTGCACACACTCCCCAACGTAAAAGTACGCCCGTATCAGCTGACACGATTAAAATAGTGAGAGCCCCATGTATATGAATTCTCACCACCGTTCCGTTCCGTAGTATCGTAGATGGTTCTTTCATCGTGCCAGCTGATACGGGCGTACGGGTATAATGTATAGAGAAGTCTCAGTGACAGGAACGCATGGAATTTTGAGGAGTACTCGTTTTGCGCACGTGGTTCACCTCAGACATATTTTTCACCAAAAAATAACAGAAACATACTCAACTGATTAAACAAAACAGCGGCTGAGTAAAATTCTTTTGTGATTAGGAACAAAGAATGTTAACGCTGTAGGCTAGCTACAGGCAATTTATCATAAATAAAAAATACCAGTCTAACGGTTAGACGCGATAGAAGTGAAACCTTCCGTAAAACAAATTGAGAGAGAATGAGACGAAAGCAGCATTAGGAGCGGGATAATTATAGGTTCATTACATGATGCAAAGAATAATGAGATGGCGCCCATCGTGGTCCCGTTACTTTGCGCTCAGCGAATTTGACAACTAGTTACGTGATTTTAGCTCCAGTATGGCCAGATTACCATTTTCGTAACTTGATTTAGCATTTTTTTTTGTTATTTTTATTATTTTTTGTCTCGGAGTTCTAGTTCATTCCACATGACATTTTTCTAGCCTATTCTAATTAAAAGTAATGTTTATAATTTTGTAAAATATACATTTTTTAATAATTATTTAAATAATTTACTCAGTTTTATTTAGCTTTACTTTTTTTTAACATCTGGTGGCATTGCCCGTGATTGCCGGTGTTGTTGGTGTTCTTCTGCTTTCGGCAGTAAAATCTCTCTCTCGCTACTGCAGAGTTGCCTAGCTTTGGATATAAAAACGCACTAAATGCCCATTTAAAGAAAATAAAACACGAAATTTTTATTGTGTTACTTAAAGAACTTTGTATGCGTGACAAATTGTCTGTAGAATGTGCGTTTTTTTTTAAATAAACGTGTTATGCTTATGTACAATTTAATTTATGAGTTTTTTTTTGTTAAGCGAGACTCTTTTATTAAGGGAACGACTTTTTTGCTATATTTGAAGTTATGTAACTAGATAAGGTACTCTTTTTGTAAAAATGTCAGTATGGTTGCTTTAGTATTTTCTGGTATTTTGTTGCTTATTTTTACTATGAATACACCTCTTGAAGCTCTATGTCTCACTAAGGATTGATGACCGGAAGAAACGATTACACCTCTATGGTTTTAATTCGCATTCAATAAATTCAAACGCTTTTTAAAATGTGTAAAAAGGTTTTCAATCTTAAGAAGAGTTGAGAGCGGGTCATTTAATATTTTTGCATAGCCTTAAATGGAGCCAAAAATTAAATTTGCACTTTCAAATTATCAAATTTTATAGGAGTAAAAAAAATTTCATTAGCACTAAAATCTTCTCAGAGTGGCCTTTTTTAAACTTCTTTTGTATAATAATACAGTTTTTTTAACCTAAAGTTTCGCTAGCCTTAAATTAAAAACAAAAAGAAACAAACACCAAACTTAAAAATTGTCGCATTTTCGGTATAAAAAAGCACTAAATTTATTGCGAAGAGCAAATGGTTGGCAATACTGCACAACTCAGCAAACGTGACGTCACGTACGCTCTGATGGGCGCAATCTTGTTTCTATCATTCTTGGGTTCATTATAATATTGCTCTAAAGTTCATATTTTATTTTCTTCATTTTATTATTATTCATCCTCAATGTTTTCAATTTCAACAAATGATGCGAGTGGCTTATGATAGCTAAAATATGATACAAATGCTTTGGTTTCGATGTTGTCAACATATCTTTGAAATACCGCGTCAATTGTTGTTCTTGATCGTGTTGTCGATTCAGTTCGATTGTTACACATTTTTAAATTGTATGTTGTATTGAGTGCTATTATGAGCGTCGTAACGCGTATAATAAACACAGATACCACACTTTGATCTTAGCTATAAGGCCGAGAAGCGATAACCATACACAACCAACAAACTACCTTGTCATTACATTTTCTAATAAACCTTTTGAGAATTACACGCTCACAAAAATTAATGTACGAAATATTTATACCGATTCACTTAAACTGACTTTCAGTATCTAAACCAAAAATAGAAAAGCCAACAAGCAACGGCGAGCTGTTTGATTTCATGTTCGTGCCTGTGTATGTGCATTTGTGCGTTCATATCGCCACAGTGCATGACTACCAGCCTTGGCTGAGCACAGTAAGAAAATGTATTCGAGCGTATATATGTATGTATGTACGTTAGTGTGTTTGTACGATTGTGCTCTGCGCTCAGCTTTGTGTCGATTTTACTGTGCGCTACGCAGGTTGGGGTATTCTTGCAGAATGTAAAGATGATTCACACACTGCCGACCGACTGGGTACAGTTGTCACAAGTGATGATATGTATAATTTTTATATGAAAAATCAAGGCGAATTTATTGAAGGTGGTACCAATAACACAGCTGATTTGTTTTTTTTTTTTCTTCCGCCGTGTACATTTGGATGTCAACATAAAATTGAATTACGAAACGTTTTACTTAGCTTAGTGTATGAATTCACTTTGGAAAAAATTCAATTTTCTTCTATAATAAATTTTAATAAAAAAAAACTGTTTTCAATAAATAATCAGAAATGTCCTACAATGCAAATTTCAAAACAAAAAAAAAAAATTCCATTTTCGTCTACTTGTATTCATATAAAAATTTATGTCTCTTCCCACCAAAGCTAAATGTATTAGTATATTTCTTCTTGTATTTATTCAATAATTTGGGCCGAAATCCCGGCGGTACTGCAATACCGGGCCAACCCGTGGCAGAGGTGGAGCAAGCGCCTAAAACACTCCGCCCATTTCCAAAAATCAGTTTAACATTTGTTGTCCTCCGATGGAGGATCTATCAGATGTTATGCTGATAAAAACAGATACCACACTTTGATCTTAGCCTAGGGATGCTCGATGAACATCGATGTTCGATGATCATCGATGTTGAAAGCAAAAACATCGATGTTTTAACATCGATGTTGCTATACGAAAAATATCGTAACATCGATGTTAACGGAAACGATCATCGAATATCGATGTCAGCTAACATCCACAGTGTCAAGCGAGTAAAGCGGGTGCACACTGCGCACGGGTTGTTTGTCGATTGTCGAAGCTTGCTGTTTTGGTTGCATTGAAAATTGTATAATAAGGTGACAGAACATTTTATTTTTCAATGAATAGTTTTGCATGTTCTAATTATTTCGAGTTCATGTCTGAATTTTATTTACACTTAATTGTACGTTTTCAGGGATACAGAAGCAGAATTAATAATGCCGCCAAAAAGTCGCTTCTGGGAATTTTTTGAAAGACTTGAAAATAATGAAGCCAGATGTCGATTTTGCTTTAAAATCATTAAAACTTGTGGCAACACTACAAATCTAAAGTTACACGTTGACAAAATGCATAGTTCATTATTGGGGAAACATAGAAGCGAGGAGAACACAGTTCAAAAAACAGGCGCAAAGAAAACATGCATAGAGAGTACGGAGACAGTCGTAAATCCTTCAATACCAACTGCTTCTACTTCTACTTCACCTGACTCTGTTTTATGTGAAAACAGTGTAGTTAACTATGATTGTGCAAATGACATAAGTGCATCATCTAGTCACAAAAAAAAATTCCAGCCCACACTCCACGACACTTTCAGGAGCTTAAATGAATTCACTGAAAATGGAGCTAAAGGAGTTCGCCTTACAAATGCTATCTTGTTTATGATTTGCAGATGGTTGAAAATGAAGGATTTCTAAACCTAATGAAAGCAGCTGCACCTCTGTATAAAGTCCCATCCAGGCATACTTTCAAGAGAATGCTAGAGAACCGATATGAAATTACACAGAATCTTTTTAAAAGTAAATTCAAAGTGCTAACTAGTAATATAACCCTGACGACCGACATATGGACGGATACCATGCAGACTAGGAGTTTTCTTGGTGTCACTATACACTTTTATGATGAAGAACGCATGACATCAGTGACTCTAGGAGTTTATGAGTTAGCCGAATCACATACTGCCGAATACATTGGAAGGATGCTGTTGCACGCATGTCAAGAATGGTGTATAAATCCAGAAAAAATATCCGCTGTGGTAACTGATGGAGGAGCAAATGTTGTTAAAGCTGTCAATATTGCATTTGGAAAAAAATGCCATATTATTTGTTTTGCTCACCTACTTAATTTGGTAGCTCAAAGATCAATTGCAAATACAAAGCAATTGCCAGAATTGATTGGATCTGTCAAAAGGATTGTCACCTGGTTCAAGTTAAGTGTAGTGGCAAGTGATGAATTACGAAAACATTCTGATCTTAAATTAATACAAGATGTTGCTACTCGCTGGAATTCCACCTTTTATATGGTGGAAAGATTTTTAGAACTGCGAGCAACCATTAATCAAATTGTTAATTGTCATACAAGTGCTCCCCCAATGATAACTGCAAAAGGTATTGAAGACTTGACTGACATTTTTGAAGTTTTGCGCCCTATAGAAGCGGCTACTAAAGAAATATGTGGAGAAGAGTATGTTACCAGCAGCAAAGTCATTCCTAAACTTGAAAATCAACAACATCAAAACAAACAGTTGTATGGGTCAAGATCTTAAACAGAATATAATAACTGAAATCAGTAAACGCTTGTTACCTTCGGAACATGTTCAAATACTTGCTGTATCTACGTTGCTAGACCCAAGATTTAAACGTACTCATTTTCAAGTTCCCATAGCTTGTTCTAAAGCAATCAAATTTATTCAAGAATTACTAACTACTGCGACGGAAACAGAAGTAATTCAAGAAAATATTAGTGCGTCGCGAGAGATCACAGAAGAACTTAATTTGTGGAGCGAACATTACAAAATTGTATCTCTCCAAAACTCCACACCTTCGCAAAGTGATCAGGAAATGCCATCCGAGTTGAGTTGCTATTTAAAAAATCCAGTGTCTGATCTCAAACAAGATCCTATCCAAGTTTGGAATAATGTGATCGGTTCCACTTATCCGAAATTGAAAAAAATAGCAGTGAAATATTTGAGTACTATCGCTACATCAACGCCATCCGAAAGACTGTTTTCAAAAGCTGGCTCTACTCTTTACCAGCAAAGAAATAGATTGAAAGGTTCTTCTCTTTCAAAATTACTTTTCCTTCAGTCAGTGGATAAAAAATATTGGAATTTGCAATAATTACATCTTCTGTTTCTTAATAAATTTCGACTGTATTTATGTTATTTTTAGTTGTGCATCTTTTTGATCTTTTTTGTTTTTATATATACTTTTTTAGTTTGTTTAAACTATATTTCATTTTTTTCTGTTTACTTTAAAATTTAATGTTTTTTTTTTAATTTTATTTATGTGATTATTAATGCAAAAATCATCGATGTTATCCAACATCGATGTTTAGTTTTTGATAAATATCGAACATCGATGTTGGGCTTTCGATTATGACATCGATGTCAACATCGATGTTTTTCTAACATCGATCATCCCTATCTTAGCCATAAGGCCGAGAAGCGATAACCATACACAACCAACAAACTACCTTGTCAATACATTTTCTAATAAACCTTTTGAGAATTACACGCTCACAAAAATTAATGTACGAAATATTTATACCGATTCACTTAAACTGACTTTCAGTATCTAAACCAAAAATAGAAAAGCCAAAAACCTGTTTTCAATAAATAATCAGAAATGTCCTACAATGCAAATTTCAAAAAAAAAAAATTTTTTTTCTTGTGATTCGAACCAAGAATTTTGGATCGGAAGCTCACATTGCTAGCCGCTCGGCTATCGCGCCATGCTGTCGGTGCTGGCCTAAAAGTTATTTAGTTCGTCGCTACGTTTATATGTAATATTCGTAGCCAAGATGGTCGCTTTTTCGTTTCACTTTTTCTCAAATCACTCCCAACGATTCTAAAGAAGTTTTCACTTCAAAAACAAATATGCTAAACTTAATAGTGGCTTAGAAAGAGTAAATCATCCAAAAATTATATATACATGTATGTATGTCGTTGCATCTGTCTGTTAAAACTTTGTTGAATTAACTTCAACCAAATCAAATAGAGAAAATGTTTCATTACATATAGAAATGTTTAATTACAATATTGCTTCACAATTTACTTATACAACTTTTTAGGACCTTATTATGAAGTAGTTCATAATTATTTGATATAAAATTTTAATATTTAAGAGGAAAAATTTGTATAAAATTTTACATATAAAAGGTCCACATTGACTTAAATATTTTAGGTCAACGATTTACGGCAGTTGTTATGAACAGCGCTGCACAGCTCACAGAAGCTCTAATATTAAATATTTGGCAGTTTAGGCTTCACTCAAAGGCGGAATGTAACCTCCAAATAAGCCGCACTCTGGTTTTAGAGTAAGTTACTAACTTTGTAGCTGTATTTGATACATACCTATGTTTTTATGCACTTTTATCAACCGGAGAGCTGCATATGAGGTGTGTTCAAAAATAAGATGAATTTTCTTTCAAAAAATATTTTATTATTCATTAATTCCTATTTTATCTCCTTCAAAGTAGTCCCTCTCAGATATGATACATTCGTGTCAGGGTTTTTCAATCCTCGAAGCAGTAATGATATGCTCTTTTTGGTATGTCCTTGAGCTCCCGATTTTGAGCGATTTGGTTTTTATCTCTTCAATCGTCGCAAAACGCCGTCCTTCCATGAGTCTCTTCAATCTTGGGAACAGGAAAAGGTCGCAGGGGGCCAAATATGGAGAATACGGTGACTGAGGCATGATAACGGTGTTGTTTTTGGCCAAATAATATCTCGTAAGCAAAGATGAGTGAGCAGGTGCATTATCATTATGCAAAATCCATGCATTTTCTTACACAACTCCGGGGGTTTTTGTCGTATTGCTTAACGGAACTGGCGCATAACTTCAAGGTAATACTTTTTATTCACCGTACGATCTTGTGGTAAGAATTCTTGGTGCACTACGCCGTGGTAATCGAAGAAAACAGTGAGAAAAGCCTTACGCCACGCTTCATGCCCAAAATTTCTCAAAAGATTGCATGGCATGAACCAACCGATATGCCGACATTCTCAGCAACTTCTCTTATTGTGATTCGACGATTCTTCATAACAATTTCCAGAGAACATTGATGTATAGAGAAGTCTTAATGACAGGAAAGAGTTCATTTTTGAGGGGTACTGGTCTCGCGAAGACAATTTCACCACTGACACATTTTTCACCAATAGTTAACAGCGTAAAAGGCAATTCGGAAAATTTAACAGCAAGTGAGTATTATTAACAGCAATTAGCAATGTAAGATATTATTAGAAAAGTTTGTGTGAGGGGCGTAATGTATTTGACATTACAGGTGCTTTTTTTTTGTGATTTATTTCGCCCTTTGGAATTTGGAAAATTGCGCCAGAATAATAAATGTCAATCGCAAAAAGTTAACGGGACTTAAGTTTTGCGAAATTGCGAAGGCGACTTGCAAATTCCAACGGGCGGACTTTTATTCGGGCGTTAAAATCGGTATTCGAGTGTTTAAAGTGCGTTAAAAATTAAGCGTTTTTTTCAAAGCGCCGTGCGTGTATTCGAGTGTTTAAAGTGCGGTAAAAATTTAGCGTTTTTTTCAAAGCGCCGTGCGTTAAAAAAAAATTAATTAAAATCAAAAAATTGAAAATTAAAAAAAAAAAGAGTGATAGATTGTGTCGCGTACGCGGATGTTCGCAGAACGAGAAACGCCTGTTTTCGTTCCCTAAGGATCCGGAGGAAGTGGCAAAGTGGAGGGCCAACTTGAAAATCCCGACGGCGGTGCATCTTCCACCCCACAACTCATATGTGTGCGTAAAGCATTTTGAACCATATGTTGTGGGGGGAAAATGTTTAAGAAAGGGTGCCATCCCCACCCTTCGTTTAGGTAAGTTTTTGCGCAATACATAAGTAGGTATGTGTGTTTTTATATTTCGCTGAAGCGAACGTACAAGAATAGCAAACACATATACCTACATATGTATTGCATACATTTGATATAATATTAGGGTGGATAGGTTTTATTGCATACATTTGATATAATATTAGGGTGGATAGGTTTCATTGAGGGTGAGGCTTGCTAACTGGCAACATTAGAGTTTTGAGGGAGGAAAGTGGAGGAAGTTGAGAAATTTAAACTAATTTTTGAATGTAAATTATGTTACATATGCATATGTATGTGCATATATATTGAAAGTGAATTATGTTACATATGCATATATATAAATAAATATAAATGAGAATTACCAAGTGTGATAAAATTACCGAGCGAGTAGTTTTGAGGGATTTAGGATATGTATATAATTTCATAGAAAATAATTTTTTATTAATAACCATAATATTACAATACACGGCATCCGTTGCTATGCCTCGTTGAATCAAAACAACCAATCGGAAAATTTTAAGCAAAATTAGTTTATTAATTTTTTATCTGAAACCGTTTTTGAACTTTGCATTTGGGTCATAGTTGAACAGCTTATGCGGATTATGAAGTTTAGAGTGCGCTATAAATAGTGGGAAATAGGAAAAACTAAGATTTTTTAGATTAAATTTAAGCAAATATTCGATTATTAGTGACGAATGAGAGTGGTGGCGCGGCCTGGGGGCTGTGGGGAGAGAGTTCCTTCATAAAAACAAGCCTATAACCTTCATTGGGTGAAAATATAAATGCATACAAATTTTTACGTCATTTGGTGTTGTCGTTTCGTAGTGATGCGTTATATGTAGTTTGATGAATTATTATATGTTTATGAATTATTATATGTTTTTAAATTATTGAATGTTTATAAATTATTATATTATATTATAAAATAAATTTTTTTAATAGGGCATGACGATGACCCTACGTACAGCTGTACAATGCCGAAGAAGCAACGAAGCTGTTGCGTGGTGGAAAAGGGTCATACGTTATACGCCTTTCCTCGCCGCGGAGAGGGTCGAAATAGTTGGGCCCTGGCTTGCAACGTGCAACCAGCCGATACTGACAGGTTATATGTTTGTAAGCGCCACTTTAGTCCAGAGTAAGTAACTCGTTATAAAGTTTTAGATGGGGCTGTTCCATCTTTAAGATTAGAGCCAGTTACTAGAAGTCGCTCACCTAGTACTGGCTCTGATTGGGTTTGCCCGCCCGTTACTAAAGTGTACGTAAATCGTACAGTAGGTGTAGGAAACGATCTTACGTTAGAAGAATTCGCAAAATATTCCATGCTAGAGGAAACAAGGCAGGCACCCAAAAACAAAAACATCTGTGAGGACTTAGAAATCACAAGCAGTAGCGAACGATTTGCTCAGGCTGCTCGTTATTATCGGAGCAATGAAATAAAATTTAAAAAAAGAATTCAAGAGTTAGAAGCAGAAAATGAGAAGCTACTGCAAAAATATAAATATTTGTGTAGTCGTGCAGTTCTTGCGGAAGAAACTTCAAGCAGTGATGCTATAACTTTCGCAAGAATGATCGTCAGTGGCCAAAAAAATCGTTATAGCGAGGAGGAAAAGACATTGGCCCAAAACATCAATTATATGTCCTCCAAAGCATATACGTTTATGCGTGACGATCTAGGTTTTGCTTTGCCCCATAAATCATCCCTTTCGCGTTGGCGCCCCATCAAATATGTTGTTCCGGGGTTCGATGCCAATGTCTGTGATAATTTAGAAAAAATTGTTTCAACTATGTCCGACACCGAACGCATAAGCGTTCTATTATTCGATGAAATCATCATCAAATCGGACTTAAGCTATAATAAAGCTAGAGATGTTATCGATGGGTTTGTAGACCATGGGGAAGGTCAACGCGAAAACAAAATTGGGAATAAATGTTTATTTTTTATGGTTAAGGGATTGTGCTCCAAATGGAAATACGTGTTTTCGTATTATATCACCAGTGGTGGTCTACGTACGGAGACATTGTTGTCCATTTTGAGAAAAAATATCGCACAACTGAAAAAAATGGGGTTAAATTTGAAAGGTATAGTTTGCGATCAAGGGCCCACCAACACTGCTATTTTTAACACTTTAGGAATTTCTGAGAATCGCCCCTTTTTCCTGCACGAAGACACAAAAACTTTTTGCATGTTCGATTACTGTCACTTGATAAAGTCCGTCCGAAATACCTTGATGAAATATGACATCTTAACATCAGATGGAGTGACAAGCTTCAAGTTGATCAAAAAATTGTTTGATATAGATCAAATGAATCCCCATTTTAAAATTTGTCCGAAACTAACGGAGGGCCATATATATCCCGGTTTTATGGAAAAAATGAGCGTTTCACGCGCGACTCAGGTCCTGAGCAATTCGGTAGCCTCTGGTATCGACATGGCCTTGGCCCAAAATTTATTAGGCAGTGACGACTACGTGATTAAATGCGCTAAGCCCACACAGATGTTCGTTAAAAAAATGAATGATCTCTTTGATGAATTGGATGCAAAAAGATTCCAGTCGAAAAATCCTTCAAAATGTCCGATTAGGCGTGGTGACACCAAAAAAATTGATAGATTAAATAAACATCTAGATTTTTTGCGGTCATTAAAGTTGCCGGGAAACGCACGCGTTAAGTGCATCGAAGGTTTCCGCATAACGATTTCAGCGATGCAAAAGTTATGCGAGGAACTTTTCATTGAGCACAGCTCCCTCAAATTTATTTTCACCGGGAAAATAAATCAAGATGCGTTAGAAAACTTTTTCTATCGCATACGAGCTAGTCAGAGTATGAATACCCATCCCTCAGCTCACGAAATTCAATACATAGTTGCGCGACTGATCTCAATGAAAATTTTACGCCAGAGATTTGAGAAAAAAGGTTCTAATTGTACAGATGATGACGATATTAATTTAGATTGGTATATAGGCCCCGAGGATCGTCATCTTGAGGCAGAAGTAGGAGACCAGCGAAATGACGATCTCATTTTAGAAGAGATTGATGTGGAAGATTTAAATTTTGCTGAAGAAAGTCATGAAGCTGAGGTACAAGTGCAGCGTTACTTCACTGGCTATGGTATTTACCAGAAAGTGCTGTGCAAGTTACAATGTGAAAAGTGCACCCACGCCATGACGAAAACAAAAGGGGAGCGGAAGTTGCATTCAGAAG
Organism: Anastrepha ludens; assembly: GCF_028408465.1. Classification (NCBI taxonomy): domain Eukaryota; kingdom Metazoa; phylum Arthropoda; class Insecta; order Diptera; family Tephritidae; genus Anastrepha; species Anastrepha ludens. Next base: position 9,957,621 of record NC_071503.1, read on the forward strand.
CCCTGATAAGATCAAAAAACTTCACGGATGACAGCGATTTAAGGCTTGTCAATCCTGAAGACAGGGTTTTCGAAGTGTGTCGACTCCAAATGGTGTGGTACCGTCAGCTCTTCGCAAAATATGCCCACATTGCAGGTCTTAGGTGTTTAATGTTGTCCGCTCTAAAAGAAAAAACACAACAAGTGTTTCCCGACTGGTTTATAGTATCTGGAGAATGTAGAGATCATCGCGTGAAGCTATTAGATTTTCTCTTAACTGTCCTTTTATTCAAGAATGCAAAGTGGATCTTGCAAAATGAGGCCAATAATGCCAAACACAGAAAAATGCAAAATAAATTAAGAAACCTGTAGGTTGTAAGCCAGGGCCCCACGAAAAGAGATTCACCGTTCACCCAGGTAATTAATAATCTATTAGCTATATTTTGCATATGATGATACCTATTCTTTTATTTCAGGGTTTTCCTCTTTTCTATATTTCAGGGTTTTTTTATTTATATATTTTACAGGTATTTTCCGTTTCAGGTTTTTTCTATTTTTTAGTCTATTTTACAGGTTTCTTTTTTATTTTTTCTTCTCTTTCAGCTAGCACCCGAGCCTAGATTTTTAAAGCACTACAATTTTTTCTTAATCATGATGGATTGAGAGTAGTGTTTTAAAAATCAGGTACATCGCAATGACTTAATCGATGTCAATATCGAAGTCGTGTGAGAAATTGTTATAGTATGAGAACAATTTCGTAATTCGTGCTTTCAAAATTTTATATTTTTTTTTTCATTTCAGGAAATGTAAATACCTATTATTTATAGCATTGTAATATATATACATATACATATAAGAATACTTAAATTACTTGTGAATAAAAATAATTTTTTTTTTTTTTTCATTTCAGGAAATGTAATTACCTATTATTTATAGCATTGTAATATATTGTATATACATATACATAAATTTCTGTGAATAAAAATAAAAAATTTATATTAAAAAAATTAGTATTTCATTTTCTTAAGGATAATAATATAATATTTATTTGGTAAGAGGATCTTAAAGAAACATATACCAATAATATAATTCGACAGGATTTCATTAGAATATCAATACACATATTCGTTCAGCTCAATAAAATAAATATCTGCATATGAAAAATTGTTCCTATGGACGTGCAAAAGCAAACACGCATATACAGTACATAAATAAATGCATACAAACTGCCATAGCCATACATACATATGAGGCTGCGAGCACTTGCGACAGAAAAAATATTTCGATTTGCTATTGCTGTCGAGAATTTAGAACACATATTTACATACATATATTGATGCATACATATGTACGGAGCCGCGGCCACTCGACTTGACAAAAATTGAAGATTTACCAAATATTGGCAAATAATTCATCGCGAAATATTACAATATTGACAATTTTCAAATTGACGAGAAAATTGTCATATGGGCATATGAGCAGATGAGCTCGAACTTAGTGTTATAGAATATTTTGGATTTTTCAGCGCCGTTGCGACTAAAAAAATCATGACCGCTGCGACTGCGCCTATGAATGTCTTTTGTTCTTGCAGTCGCTAGGCTTATAATTTTAGCTTCGGAAACATACGCGTGCAGAGGCATAAAGCCAGTGCTTTGTGTGTGCTGTTGTATGTACATACATATGTGTATACTAATAAGCATAGTTTTGCTGGGAGTCGAGAATGTATGTACACTGAAGAGCAAAACTGTAACAAAATGTAATACTTTCTATTTCAACACATTTTTTTTTAGACATGTTTTAACAAATCAAATATTTTTTTTGCATAACTTTATTGGCATGTATGTACTCTCTCTCTCAAACCGGTTTGGTGTCAATGCAACAACAACAACACTAGTAGCAAGCAATAATGCAAATAAAGACAAATGTTACAGTTTTGCACTCACTCTTAATTTTCAAATTTTCCGTTATTTTTCTCGTAATTATATATTTGGTGGATTTTTAATTATTATAAACGTGACCGTGAATAAGACAAAATGTTAAATCGGGAAGTACAACGCCAAATAATTGATTTGCTGAAGAAGGGCGAGTCTATAAGAAAAATGGCTAAAAAATTCGAAGTGAGCCACATGGCTGTGCAAAGGCTGCGGAAAAATGTACCAGACGCTGTTCCCAGTAACAAAGGAGGCCGGCCAAGGAAGATAAGCGACCGCGATGCCCGCCATCTGGCAAATTTGGTAACAAGCAGCAAGGCGGTCACTCCCAAAGAAGCACTAAAGATGCTGGATATTGATGCCAGTCAGTGGACAGCCAGGCGCAGCCTGTCAAAACTGGGGCTAAAGGCAGCGGAGAAGAAAACCAAGCCAATGCTGACAAAAAGACATGTACGGTTGAGGCGGGATTTTGTGCGGCTCACCAAAGCTGGACAGTTGAAGATTGGGATCAGGTACGTCTTTATAAATAGATTATAAAAGACCTTTTTTCATAAAATTTCAAAACGATTGCAGGTTATTTGGTCTGATGAAACCAAAATCAATCGATTTCAGTCAGATGGTCGGGCCTGGTATTGGGTTAAAGACCCAAATGCAGTCCAGCCACATCACATCAAGCAGACAGTAAAACATGGTGGTGGCTCCATTATGGTGTGGGGCTGCATTTCCAAAAATGGTGTGGGTCCTTTAGTACGAATAGACGGTATAATGCGGAAAAAGGAATACCTGGCCATATTGCAACAAAATCTGCCGGGTGTAGTGGAAAGTATGGGTCTTGCTGCTGAAAAAGTAATTTTTCAGCAAGACAATGACCCTAAGCACACCGCACATGTTGTACGAAATTGGATGCAACGCCAAAAATTTCGTAACTTGAAGTGGCCTCCACAATCACCGGACATGAACCCAATCGAAAATTTATGGAGTCATGTCAAATTGAAGCTTGCCGAATATTCAAGTCCGCCCAGTGGAGTTAATGAGCTGTGGGAGCGAACACGTGATGTATGGGATGCTATTCCGACTGACTTTGTCTTGAGGTATACACGAAGTATGCCCAATCGTATCCACGAGCTGAAAAAATCCAAAGGATATTGGACATCTTATTAATATTTATTTTATTTATTGTAAAAAATAAAAAATGGGTTGAGTGCAAAACTGTAACATTTGTCTTTATTTGCATTATTGCTTGCTACTAGTGTTGTTGTTGTTGCATTGACACCAAACCGGTTTGAGAGAGAGAGTACATACATGCCAATAAAGTTATGCAAATAAAATATTTGATTTGTTAAAACATGTCTAAAAAAAAATGTGTTGAAATAGAAAGTATTACATTTTGTTACAGTTTTGCTCTTCAGTGTATATGTATGTACGGACATACATATAATAGGGCACACTTGCGTAATATGCCATTACGTGAGGTAGGTCATGGTTGCTTCAGTACATTGACCTTTTGCTTAATTGTTTCTTACATGTGTTTGTATATATGTACATACATATGTATGTAATAAGAAACAGTTTAAACAGATTTTGTTACTGATATACTTACGTACATATGTATGCGTGCAACACTATATTTATTAAAGATGCAATAGAACTTAGTTGTCCCATATATGTATGCAAATATGTTTCTTTCAAGTTTTCTTTTATTTATTTTAAATTTCAAAGTTTTATACTATCTATAAAATGCATACATGTATTATTCCAAGTAATAAATCTAAATTGAAAAAAATTTCGTTTGCAAAGGAACAAATGAGTGCATATTCAAATGTAAATATGATAAGGTGGTGCGTCAAGAGATAGGCCATTATTACTCCAGTGCGTGTGCACGTATGTACCAAACTCTAAAAGAATTGAAGATGCAATTGATCTTTTGCACAAACATAACTAACATATATTGATATACATACATATACATCAATATACCATACACTTGTATCTATGAATTCTTGTCTAAAATTAATTTAGACTCGAAAAATTATTAAAAATTTTCATCAAATTTTTATGAAGTTTTCAATTTACTAAAATTTTTGTTTAAATTCTTCTTTTTAGATTAAATCAACAAAAAAAAAGTGATGAATGTTGGCGCATAATTTCATAATTGTATTTGTTTGAAAATATAAAGTGAATAAAATTACGTTTCTCAAGGGAACATAGAAATGCACAAGCAAATTCTTTGCAAAATGCCGCCGTCATTCGTCAGCTTGATTTCATACAGAAACCAAAGAGTGAGCGGAGCCAATGTACTTCTACATAATTCACTGTAATCAGCTCTGTTAAAAACTTCCCCGCCTTCGAGTTGAGCGAGGTGAAACAGTGTTCGCCGTTTCACTTCATTTTTGACAATTCACACTATTCGTAGCTCGTGAGAATTCTCTATATTTAATGTTCTCTGCAATTTCTTCACTTTCTCAACATTTTCACCGGCTGTTGATGTGCTGGGGCGTCCCGAGCGAGAGTAATCATTCACATTTTCTCGAAGTCCTGTGGAAAGCTTGTACCACTTGTGAACTTCTTTTTGACTCAGAGTACTCTCGCCGTATGCTACTGGTAACATTTCAAGTGTTTTTGAGCACTTAATTCCGTTTTTTACACAAAATTTGATGCAACTTCTTTGATCCGACGAACACGCGGAACACTTGTCTTATTTATGCCTCTCACAAACAAACTAAACGATTTCCTACAGAAGCAAAAGACTGTGCACGGTTAATATACTAAAGAGAGAATTCACTGTAATTAGGTCTGTTGAAAATTTCACTACACCACGGCTAGTTAGACTTCATTTTTAACAATTTACACTATTCGTAGCTGATGAGACTTCTCTATATCATGAACGTTATCAGCGAGTCGTGTGCGAAGGGCCTTATGCTGGAAACAGTCACCGACGTACGTAGTCCCTTACCGCAGCCCCTAGAGAGCACAAAACTGAGTCAAACTTACCCCGTAGAGAACAGTTGTTTTTAGTTGGTTACACACATACAAATTATATTTACAAAATACGTCGGTGACAAAATGGATGAAGAAGACAATTGCGACTTATCGAAATTTGCGACTTATTTCTTAATTTATTTGAACTATATATTTTAAATAAAAAATACAAGGACAAAAAAGTGCAGAAGGTATAAAGTTCGGCCATTAAATAGGAATTGGGGCACAAGTGGTTATCAAATCCAAGTGTTCCGCCGAATGAAAACATTGGAGCCTGATGATTTGTTTTCACACACAAGGATGGCCCCGCGCTTGTGCTTTTAAAATTAGTGAGCAGTTCCTTGAGAAAGTCAAAACAGGGAATTGGTCCTGAGGAAAGGCTATCTTTAGTTTTGCTGTATGCATATTGAGAAAGCGGGGTTCAAGTCGGTTAATATTTATTTCATATTGGTTGTTTAGATATTGGTCACAAGGTGTATCTGTGCAGGGCATTGCATGGAGTTATAAGTTAGGTGCAACGACTGTGCGCGAAATAATACAAGAAACTTGTGAAGTTATCTGGCGGCTACTTTCTCCAGTTTACGTTAGCGAACCTGCAGAATCCCAGTACAAGGATATTGCAAGGGATTTTTTTGATACGTGGAACATTCCAAATTGCGTTGGTGCAATCGATGGCAAGCATGTTGCAATCAAATGTCCAGCCAAGTCAAGTTCGTTGTATTACAACTACAAAAATTTCTTTAGCATCGTTCTGATGGCCGTATGTAGTGCCATCTATACTTTTACTGCAGTAAGCATCGGAAGTTATGGTAGTCAGAGTGACGGAGGTAATAAGATTTAAATGTAATAAGTTATTTCACCTAATGCATATATTTTACAGACATTTTTCAACTTTCATCATTTGAACAGAGCTTGATGCAAAATATTTTGCCACTACCGCCCCCCGCGCGAATATCTGTGGAATTGCTCCAACCATTACCACTTTTTTTCGTTGGCGATGCTGCATTTCCATTGAGAACAAACTTGATGCGTCCATATGCCGGTTCTAACTTACTGAGAACCAAGCGGATTTTTAATTATCGTCTTTCAAGAGCGCGTAAAGTAATAGAGAACAGCTTTGGAATATAAACGGCGCGATGGAGAATTCGCGCACGACGATTGAATGCGACCCAAAAAATTGCGAAAAAGTAGTGCTAGCCTGCATAGTTTTACACAATTTTATAATTTTAAACGATCACAATCGTTGGTATTGCCCTGAAAATTATGTTGATCGACAAGAACCAGGCAACATCGTTCATTGTGGGGAATGGCGACGAGAAATGAATAATGAATCTTCGTTATCACGTTTGTGGTCTACAATTCGGAGAGCCCCAGCAAATGCATTTAATATCCGCGATAGGCTTGCTGGTTATTTTATAAATGAAGGAGCTTTACCATACCAAGATGACGTAGACCTTTCCATTGGCGGACCCTACATACAAAATTCAAACACATTTGAAGTGAAACTTATATATATTCCTATAATGAATTTCTTTATTATTTATGTTCATTTATTTATGAATTCTTAGATATGCAATTTATATGCATCAATATACTTACAAATATAAAGTACAACAGTAAATTTATGCAGTTAAAAATATTTGGAAATATTTTCATTCCTCAGTTAGTTCATTTATTATTGCAGAATTCAGGTACAATATATAAAGCGTTTTTCAGTAAGAGCGCTTCAACTTTTTTTTCGAATAAAACACAAACGGTTTGACTTTTTTAACTAATTTTTTTTTTATTATCATCATTTAAGTATGAAATTCGATTTCTTTTGCATGACCACCGCGTGCACGTTTTACGAAGTCCAATCGTTGAACCCAATTTTCGACCACTCTTTTGCATAAATCGGCCGAAATTCCAGCAATTTCGCGTTCAATATTGGCTCTGAGCTCACAAATCGTCGCCGGCTTGTTACTGTAGACCAATGACTTCACATAACCCCAAAGAAAATAGTCTAGAGGCGTCAAATCACACGAGCGCGGCGGCCATTCGACCGGTCCATTTCTGGAAATAATGCGCTCATCGAACTTACTCTTCAACAAATCAATTGTAGCGTGTGCTGTGTGGCTTGTGGCCCCGTCCTGTTGAAACCACATGTCGTCTAAGTCCATACCATTCAATTGCGGCCAAAAATAATCGTTTATCATGTCGCGGTATCGATTTCCATTCACAGTAACGTGGCGATCGTTCTCGTCAACGAAAAAATATGGGCCAATTACGCCGCCGGCATATAAACCGCACCAAACAGTGATTTTTTCGGGATGCAACGGTGCCTCATGAATCACGTGTGGATTGCTTTCTGCCCAGTAACGCATATTTTGCTTGTTGACAAAGCCATTGAGCCAAAAGTGAGCTTCATAACTGAAGATGATTTTTTGGAAAAAATCTGGATCATTTTCGAGTTGATCTTCAGCCCAATTTACGAATCGACGTCGCTTCAAATGGTCAAACGGCTTCAGTTCTTGTGTCAGCTTGATCTTGTACGGATGTAGGCCAAGATCTTTTCGCAAAATTCGCCACAATGACGACACACAAAGGCCCAATTGTTGAGAACATCGTGTGAGCGACACATTTGCGTCTTCTTGAACTGAAGCACTGGCGGCAGCAATATTTTCAACACTTCGTGCACTTCTTGCTCTCACTGGCACCGGAACATTATGTAGCGAAAACGTAGATACAAATTTTTTCCCTAGACGGTCGATTGTCGAACGGGATGGCTTGTTAAATGGACCGTAAAATGGTCGTAATGCTCTAAAAGTAGCAGCAACAGAACGATTATTTTCATAAAAAATTTGCACGATTTGCAATCGTTGCTCAAGTGTATAGCGTTCCATGATGAAATGAATACTAATGAAGTTTACAAATGACAAGCGAAAAATAAAAAAAAATATTGCGTTGTTCGCCCTCCCTATCGGAAAAAAGTTGAAGCGCACCTATTGAAAACGCCTTACATATTTAAAAAATCCCAACATTCAGGTATATGCATATATACAAAGTTTACATATTTAAAAAATCCCAACATTCAGGTATCCGCATATGTACAAAGTTTACATATTTAAAAAATCACAGTATTCAGGTATACGCATATGTACAAAGTATACATATTCCAAATTCAGTCTTTTATTACTAACTACCAATACTTCAATTAGAAACAAATCTATCTATATATATAAAAATGAAATGATGTTCGTTTGTACGCATTTTTTTGGGCCGATACGAGGCCAATTTTATTCGTTCTTTTTTCATATTATAGGGATCCACTAGGGGAAGGTTTTTAGCAAAAAAAATTTCTTTTAAATATTTTCTTCATATAAAAAAAAGAAAAAATCAAAATATTGTACAAAACAAAACTTGCTTGATTCTTAGATTAAAGTAAGTTTCGAATCGACATTCATTTTATGTGTACAACTTTTTTTGAATTTTTCGTTATTGTATACAGAAATTTCAAATGATTCGAATGAAATTTTTTTTTTTTTTTTATTTCTTCCATAAAATATTACACCTGTCGTTAGACAATAAGTAATTTGATTTACAAAAAGATGGAATGAGAGTGATATTGAAGGGCCAATGCCCCCAAGCTCATTTAGAAGAAATATACAATATAAATATTATTTAAAAACAAGTGGTTAACAAACAATTACATATACGATTAGTTGACAATTGATTACAGGGATTTTGCAAGATCTGTTGATGTTTGACGGTTAAGCCGACTTTGGGTAGATTTTTCTTTATTTGGTAGTCTTCTCATCATAGGATTTGTATGCGTTAATAGTCTATTTATGTGTCTTCTGCTAGCGCTTTGTATTGTTTCATCAATAGTATCGATGTCAAGGTCGCGATGAATATCTGCGTTAGGTATGTACCAAGGTGCATTAGTTAAGGTCCTAAGTATTTATGAAAATAATGTTTCAATTCAATTGAGCAATGCTTTCTTTGACCAATTCTATATGGAAATGAATGCGTTTGCAAACGATGTTTTCGGCTATGAACAAATGTTGGAATCGAATGAAAAAGGAAAGAAACGCGAAATGATAAAACAAATTCTTGGAAAATTTAAAATGAATGGTGCTTCATTGGAAAAATTCAAAGGTAATAAGAACATACACAAGATAAAGTTAGAATTCGAATTTTTAGATTTATTTTGTTTATTCCTCATTTTTTCAGAAGTACACCACACAACAACTCATTCCAACTCTGATTTTGAAATCCTGTTGGAATTGGTGATCGATAATTTTGTCACTATAATGGTCAATGGAAATTTGCGTGTATCAGACCCTGCATATTATTTACCATATCAACTTTTTATGGAACATATGGACCAAATGAACACAAAAAAATAATTTAGTTTTGTTTTGATTTTTTGCAACATTTTGGTTTTCAGTTAATACAATAAAAACAATACTGTTTTTTCGTGAACACAAAATTCTAAATTTATTACGTTGTTTGTTTAGAATTTTTTTAGAAAAAAAGTAAATTTTTTGGTTTTGAGGAAATTTGTTTATTGTTGCTATTTGTGAAAGTGTAGATATTTGTAAGTATTTGACTATAATCCTAAAAGTTCATGGAATACCACTATGACACATAGAAAGCATTTTTTCAAAGGGAATGTTTTTCGAAAATTATACAATAAAAAAATTGTTTTCAAAAATTTTGAAGAAATAAAGTAAAATAAAAAAATTTCGAAAGCATGAAATTTTTTCAAAACTAAATTTTCCTCAAAAAGATAAAAGAAATTTCTTCGAAGAGGTGTTTTTCTAAAATTACAAAAAAAAAAAAATTTCAAAAATTTTAAACAAATAAAATAATATAAAATAAAACTTTTTCAAGGGTATGACATTTTTTCAAAACAAAATTTTCTGAAAACCAAACAAAATTTAAAAAAAAAATGGTGTTTTCAAAGCATTTCATATTCCACTATTAATAGAGAATACATTTTTTCGAGGGGGTGTTTTTCAAAGCGGAAAAAAATCTTTTTTAACAAATCAATTTAAACTTTTACAAAAGTATGAAATTTTTTCAAGAACAAAATTTTCTCAAAAACGTTAAATTAAAAAAAAAATAGTTTTTTCAAAATATTTAATTTTCAGCAATTAACTGAGAAGAAATTTGTTAGAGCGAAGTGTTTTTCAAAACTTCAAAAAACACTTTTTAACCAAAAAAAATAAACCTTTTTTCAAAAACAACAGGAATGATAACATTGCCTAACAATTTCTGCACTTTTGCACAGTCTAAAGAGGCATTGATACAGAGTGTATTTCCAAACATAGTTCAACATTACAAAAACCATGATTGACTCAGCGAAAGAGCAATTTTAGCTGGGAAAAATAAGGACGTCAATGATATAAATTCAGCTATTTTAGATCAAATACCTGGTGACATAGTTGCGTATAAGTCAATGGACACTATTACTGATCAAGATGAGGTCGTAAATTATCCAACTGAATTCTTAAACTCACTCGATTTGCCAGGCTTACCACCTCATAATTTACGATTAAAAATTGGAGCACCGATTATTATGCTGTGCAATAGTAATGTGCCCTTAACTTTGCAACGGTACCAGACTCGCTGTGAAGAAGCTAATGGGTATCGTTATCGAAGCAACAATTTTGAAAGGGAAGTACAAAGGAGAAGACATTTTGATACCCTGAATTCCACTGATTCCGGCGGATTTACCATTCGATTTCAAACGTTTGCAGTTCCCTATTCGCCTTGCCTTCGCTATGAGAATTAATAAGGCGCAAGGACAGTCTCTACAAATGTGCGGTATTAATTTAGAATACCCAATTTTTTCTCATGGACAATTGTATGTAGCTTGCTCACGAGTTGGCAAACCATCGTCATTATTCACGCGAAAGATGAAAAAACCAAAAACGTTGTCTACCAAAAAGTGTTACAATAAAGTTCGAATGAAATTGTATCAAAGAATTTGCTTTGTTTCGTATTAATTTTATTCTCTTTCAGCAAATCATTGAATTTATCGTCTAGCGAAGCGGGCGAGGGTACGCTAGTATGTTATAAAATTCAAAATTCAAAGATTCTTAAAACTAAACTTAAAAAAATTCAATAAAAGATAAAAAAAAATAAATTCAGCGAATTTTAAAACTAAAATTAAAAAAAATAAATCAAAGATAAAAAAACCATGAACCCTCATTCCGGCTTTTGCTCTATTTTAAACGTGACCTCCAGTATTCTCTGCATGGCCCGGACTTGTTTAGCTGCCCTCATTTTAGCAACCATTGAGCCAATCATATTACCAAATGAGTCCGTTTGGTTGTTTGATTTACTTATTTTTTCAATGCATATCTTTTTTAAGATTGCTTCCAAAATACCATTTTCAACCTCAGCACTTCTGTCGCGTTTTTTCCGCTTGGTTGCTGTGACTGGGGTAGGCAAGTGACGGAGATGAACTGATGTTGATGGCAATGGTGAATCAACATCATCAATACACTCTTCTGGTGGTACTATTGGTGACAACGGTGAGGGCATAGAAATGACAATTGAAGGCCTAAGCGAGGCCACTTCTGGGCACACATTTTGTGAGCACCTAATTCTTTAAGAAAACATTATTAGTTATCACTTTATAAAAATATTCTAACTATACTTACGGTCGAGGAATAACATGCGGCCTTAAAAATGTCATGCTTTTAAGTAGATACCACGGCTTCTGGTATTCTGCTCCAGTGCCTGATGGCGCCTCAGATTTCCTGACTTCTCTGCCATACCGATCGCGGAGAGTTAACTACCTCCGTCTGCATAGCTCACCTTTAAAATAACTGTGTTAGGAAATTTAAAATACTAATAAGTATAGCCCACTCACCACTTGTGCGCAGCTCCTTTCCAATTTGTTCCCATAGCAACTTTTGCCTTTCCTGGATTATTTTTATCATATAATTCTTTATTGACTTGCACTAGCGATATGAGATGCTCGTCGTTCAGCGCTATTTCCGTGTTTAATATGTTTGTAAACAAATTTGCGAAAATAAATGTATGTATAAATATGCATCTGCTTGTATCGACACAATGTTGCCATTGATATTTTTGCTTACACACTTTTTCACATATCCGCGTTATCAGTTACAATTTTTCATTGTTTAATAAACAAAAGCCAAAAACCAACAATTGAAAATAGTTCATTTATCTATAATTAACATTATTCATCAGTGTTTTTAAGTTATTTTAATAAAAATTATAATTTTTCTAAGCTGAAATGATTTCGAAATGTACTGCTTGGCAACACTGGAATTTTCAAAAATCCTGAAATAAAATCTACGATACCACGATACGGAAAGGAAGTAATTTTTCATTTATATAGGTTTCTCATTAGTTTGCTGCTCTGCAATAAATATTTCTAGAAGGAAAATCCCTTAGACTAACAGAAACAGCGAGGTTAAGGTTTCTCTCAGTTATGGCTGAGATTTTTGAAATGTCACTGGCTGTACTCAGTCGCTGGGTTGCCACTTGCGGGCTCCGAGTCAACTCTGAACAAAACGGAGCTGGTATATTTACCAGAAAATATAAACCTTTTAGACTTCCCAAATAAAACAACCACATTCTCCCGCTTTCATCGAAAGTCAGGTATCTTGGAGTGATACTTGACTGCAAGCTCTATTGGAAGCTACACATAAAAAATCGGGTAAAGAAGGCCAGTATAGCCTTCTACTTCTGCAAATGCATGTTCGGTAAAAAATGGGGACTAAAGTCACAGGTCGTGCTGTGGATGTACAACGTAGTGGTTTTACCGATTTTAACGTATGGATGCCTGGTTTGGTGGGAAGCTCTTTGGAAGAGCTATAATATCAGTAAACTGGGGAGAGTACAAAGGACTGCAAGCATTGGCATCACCGGACCATGTAAAATTGTCCCAGTGCTGCCCTGATTGTTGTTTTGCACTTACTTCCCACGACTTTTACGTTATTTCCATCGCAGTTCAAAGTGCAAACAGGTTAAAGGAGGTTGGTATCTGGAGTCAACCTCTCAAGAGACGTGGTAGCATTTTCGGGCAGTTAACACCGTATTCTTCGAACTTCGAACAGATCTCTCTCTATCCACAAACTAGAGTTTGAGGGTCGTGTTAGGGCAATCTTTCCAAATAAGTAGGATTGGATCGAGTTGAAAATCTTCACCGAAGCTTGCACCTCTGTCTTCACTGACGGTTCCAAGATGGAATTGGGAGTCAAAGCAGGGATTTTCTCTAATTCAGCCAATTTATCTATTTCCTTTAAACTGCTAATGTTTTTCAAGCAGAAGTCTTTGCGATCGTGCAGGCATGCAAATTACTTAGGGAACGCGGGAGATATTAACATTTTCCCTGATAGTCAGGCCGTAATCAAGGCTTTGACGATGCCATGGATAAAATCTCTTGGGTGTGCAGGTAGCATTTCTCTGATCTGGGTTCCAGGACATAGGAACATAGAGGGAAATGAAATTGCTGATGAGCTTGCCAGGAAGGGGACTGAATTGGCCTCAGGGGCCTCCTACTCGGTCATTGGCATCCCCCTGACAGTTGTTAAAGGGGAACTGCACAAATTATTTCTCAGGAAAGCGTAGAAAAGACAGAGCTCCATTTCTTCATGTACTATTTCGAAAACCCTTTGGCCCCAGTACAATATACGAAGGACTCAGAAAGTCCTGGCGTTCTCCTTCAGTTTTTGGCTTCCCGACACCGTAGTGTCTTTCATTCTGAACTGATGGCAATAAGGAAAGCCGTGACACTGGTACAGTGTGATGCGATACATGGAGATGATATATACATTTTTACTGATAGCCAGGCACCGATAAAATCTCTCACAAAACAGTCGACCACCTCCAAGGTATCCATGAAATGCCGCGTATCTCTTAACGAGAAGGCTGAGTCATTTCACCTAATGATAACATGGGTTTCTGGCCGTTGTGACATTGACGGGAACTGCAGAGCCGATGAACTAGCGAAAATCGGTACCAAATTGACTGATGAGTACATAAACAAAGACATAGGTATACTCTTACAAACATGTAAACTACGTATCCGCGAGGAAATTGTAAGAGTAGAGACGGAAAGATGGCGTAATGAAGCCGATTGCAAAATCCCCCGACAACTGTGGCCGACTCTCAATGCTAAATACACGGAACTTCTAAGACGAGATAAGCACAGTCTTAGCACACTGATTTCAGTTATAAGAAGTTGCAGAAGTTGTCTAGACGAGGGATCCCGCACCTTTTGGGTTACTATCCTGCTCTATCCAGACATAGACTTGAAAAGTCTTTTATTATCGTTGAAGAGCTTTAGAGCAAACCTGCCGACTAAAGGTTCGCCATGAGAAGTCTTTATTATCCGGGAAGAGCTTTAGAGCAAACCTGCCGACTAAAGGTTTTTTTTTTTTATTTAGTTAGGGCAAATGACTGCCTTCCAACTACCAGGCTAAGACTAAATTGCCCGCCTTCTGATAGAATGGCTTTATTTTATACTTTCTGTTTGTCTTCTCATCAATAAAATATATAATTACAACTAAACATTGTTACAAGTAAAAATCAATAACAAAATTATAAAATCAAAAAAATACTATACAATAAAATTTTGCTTAGGAAGACTTACTTGACAGTAAGCTATGGTTTTGCTTTGGAGTGAGGTATCATATGACAGAAAAAATGTATTTGGTGTGTGCCATGTGTTTACTTATGTTTTGGGTTTCAAAAAAAAAGGAAAAAAGAATTTTGTCATTGAAATTAAAGTGTTTATTTGACAACAATGGCATTGACATTGAAATGGTTTAAATTATTTAAGTTTGAGTTCATTTACCTATTAAAAATATATTTAAAGAACTCGAAAGAAGTTTGAAAGTGAAGTGAAGGTACTCTGCACCCCTATGGTTAAGATTGAAAATTACTGTGCTAAAAAATTTGGTTAAATTTTGCAAGTTCAGTAGTTTTCAATAAAAATAATTTTATGACTTTAAAAGTTTCTTAGTATATTTAAATTCATTTTTAATTGTATGTTTTATAGTAAATTTTTCTTTAATTTATTTAATATGATAATATTTTAGGTGATTTTGTGTTTCTTAAGGGTATTATTATGATATTCCTTAAGCTTATTGTTAATTTGTAATACAGAATTGAATCCTTTACGCTCCACTATGAGATAAGGGCCATGATATGGACTTTGCTGTTTTCTTCTAGTTTCTAGTTTTACAAATACCCAGTCACCTACTTTTAATTCTGATGTGTTACTGCTCTTGTCATATAGTTCTTTTCTCTTTTGTTTTGTTAGTTTTATCAGCTCTTGTGCTCTAAGAAGTGACTCTTTTAGTCTAAGTTTCATCTCATTTGCGTAATTGTTTAAGTTATATACTGGTTGATTGTCCTCGATTATGTCAGTTGGTAAGCGTGGAAGTTTTCCGCATATTAACTCGTACGGTGAAAATTCCGTCTCTATGTTCGGTGTGGTATTAAAAGCAAATGCAAAATAAGGTAGCCATTGGTCCCGTTCGTGATTTTCTACGAAGTGTAACAGAAATTCATTTAGGACTCTGTGACTCCTTTCAACTGTTATTGTCTGATGGTCATAGGGTGCTGAAAAGGTCTGCTTTATATTTAGTATTTCGCATATATTTTTCATTAATTCATTTGCAAACTCTGTACCTCGATCAGATTTTAATGTATTAAAAAGTCCGTATTTTAGTATTCCCTGTTCTACTAGTGTCTTTGTGATAGAAATTGCTTCTTTAGTTTTCATTGGGAATAAGGTTACGTATTTTGTCAGTTCGCATTGTACCGTTAAAATATGTCGGAAACCGTTTGATATAATCAATGGTCCTACTGTATCTATGCTTAAATTTTCAAAGCTTGTACTAGGTGTGTCCGTTATTGTCATTTTTTCTTTTATGTACTTTGTCTGTTTGTTTCGAGTACATTCTTTACAACTGTTTATATATTTTTTTTTAATTATTTTTCTCATGTTCTTCCATATGTATTTTTGTTTTAATTTTAAGATAGTTTTTCTTATACCCAGGTGTCCTCCTAGTGCTGAATTGTGATACTCAAATATTAAATTTTTTATAATTTCTTCGTCATTAATTTGTTCTGGGGCTTTATATAAAATTTTTTTAAGGGTCTTAAATTTTGTTCTAATCTTTCAGTTTGCAACTTGTTGAATGCTTTCTTAAAATTTTCAATATTCATTTCTCTTAATAAATTATCTTTTTCTAGCGCTAGCTTTTCTATATTTCCTTTAGTCGCTATTGATGATAGTTTCGCCATGATTGAAACGTATTTCAGAGGCTCCTCACTATATCGGACTATTATATCCCCATTTTTATTTATCTGTATTTCGGATCCTTTCATTTTTTCTTCGTATACGAATCTTAATCTTTTTATATTTCTTATATCGGCTGTGGACGTACAATCCCAAATGTGAAGTTGGCCTGACTTCGAATGAGAGTTGTAGCTCTCCTTGTCTACCCTGGTGTTATTTTTGGTAGACATTCCCCTTGTTATTACAAACATTTTATTATTGTCATCACAGTCCGTTGGTATCACATTTTTTAGTATGTCTGAGTCTATCTTTATTCGTGATAATGCATCGGCATTTGAGTTCACTTTGCCTTGCTTGTAGACTATTTCGAAATCATAGTCCGACAAATCAAGTCTAATCCTTGTCATCTTGGACGAATGATTTTTGTGTGAAAATAAGCAGATAAGAGGTCTGTGGTCCGTTACCACGGTGAATTTTCTACCCATTAGGTATGGACGGAAGAAATTTATTCCCCAGTGAATCGCGAGTAGTTCTTTTTCTATGACCGATTTATTTATATCATGTTTTACTAAAGTTTTGCTTGCATATGATATAGGCAAATCTTTTCCTATTTCTCCTTGACTAAGTACTGCACCGAGTGCGAAATTAGATGCGTCTGTTGTGAGCACAAATGGTTGCTCGAAATTTGGATATTGTAAGATAGGTGGATTGATTAGTTTTCCTTTTAGTGATTCGAATGCTTTCTGACATTCGTCAGTCCAATCAAATACTTGTCCCTTCTTTACAAGATTATTTAGGCACTTGGTTATTTGAGCAAAATTGTGTACAAAACGTCTATAATAATTGCAAAAAGCTACAAATCTCCTAACCTCGTCACTACTTTTGGGTACGGGGTATTTTTTTATCACTTCAAATTTTGATGGGTCTGTTTTTATGCCATCTTGCGTGATCAGATGTCCTAGGTACACGACTTCGGATTTTAAAAATACGCACTTTATCGCATTTAGTTTTAAGTTATATTTTCGTAGTCTTTCAAAAACTGCAATTAAATTACTGTTGTGGTGTTTTTGACTACAGCCAAACACTATAATATCGTCTACGTATAAAAATGCATTGCTATCTAAACCACTCAAAGCTATTGTGAGCATTCTTTGAAAGCTATTGCTAGATATTTTGAGTCCATTTAAATTGGTAATGACCTTGTCTTGGTAATGACCTTGTCTTGTGGAGAATGCAGTCAAGTGTCTTGAGTGTTTGTCTGGCGTTATCTGGTGAAAAGAGCTTGTCATGTCGAGCGTTGAAAAATATTTTGCGCGACCCAGTTTGTCTAGTACGTCTTCTATTCTCGTCAGCGGAAATTTATCATTAATTATCTTTTTGTTTAGTTGTGTATAGTCTACTACAAGTCTCCATTTTTTTTTTTGTCTCCGCTACTTTTCTTTGGACAATCAAAAGAGGTAAATTATAGGCGCTCACTGATGGTTCCACTATGTCGGTTTGCAATAAATTTTCTACTTGTTCATCTATTTCTTCAATATTTTCCATTTAAAATGTAATTATAGAATTTCATTTTATTGTATGATATATATTTTTTGTTTTATTAGTACATTAAAAATTTGAAATTTTTTTTTTTTTTTTTTTCAACGCCATTGTGCATTTTATTAAAGTTAATATAAATTCTACTCTTTTTTTTTATTTTTTCATTAAGGTGCACGAATATTCAATTGTATGCTTATTTAACTGAATGCAAAAAGTCACATTTGTTCTTATGCCGGTCTTGTTCTTAAATATTTGTCAATGATAAAAATTTTAAATTAAATGTTAATATATTTAAATGCATTAGCGAAAAGTCTCTATTCAACAATATTTATCATAGCATGTGTGAACAATTTGGTGCGCGTCGTTAATAATATTGAGAGTTATTTCACTTTAATTAGCCGCCTAATCACATAAAAATAGTTAATTGTTACCTAATAACAACTTTATACTTTTAATTACATTATTTTATGCATTAATCAGCAAATAATCAGTCATAAACAAAATTGGGATATTCACAATCCAAAATATACCTATATATATGTATATGTAGTTATATAAAGTACAATGTATGCTGTATGATAGTTAGTTTTTCAATCATTAGTTTATCCCAAGAAGTGGAATTTTTTATTTTAAATTACTTTAGCTTTACTGTTGTTTTGAACTTCGCATGTAGCGCACTGCGCATTTATACAGCCTTGTAGACTCTGACGGACTTCACGTCGTTGAGGGTGAGAGTAGTCACTAGCTCGGAGTCAGAGAATTCACGAATACTGGTCGATGGTTTGTCACCCTTCTGTTCTTGCACCAATTTGTTGCCATCCAGAGTGAAGACGCTCTTCACTTTGCGACCATCAAGTGTCTCTTCATCGAATTCCTCGCCCAGCTTGAAGTTGACCGTAGTTGTCTTGAAGGTTGAGGTAGTGGTGAAAGAGTAATTATCACCATCCTTCTTCAGTTCAACGGTGGGGCTGACACTGTTACCCATTTTGCGTAGAACCATACCGACACCCAATTCCTTCATGTGTTCGTTGAAGTTTTCACTCTTTTCTAATTTGTATTTCTTTCCTTCCCAGACAGCCATTTTTACTAATGATTTATTTAGCGTTTACTTTAAAATTGAAAACTCGAAAAAAATGGAGCACACACGCGATACTAGAGAGCGACACTTGATGATCTGGCAGGATCGCCATGAAAAGTCTTTTATTATCGGGGAAGAGCTTTAGAGCAAACCTGCCGACTAAAGGTTCGCCATGAGAAGTCTTTATTATCCGGGAAGAGCTTTAGAGCAAACCTGCCGACTAAAGGTTCCTTTTAAATAAAAGATTTTTTTTTTATTTAGTTAGGGCAAATGACTGCCTTCCAACTACCAGGCTAAGACTGAATTGCCTGCCTTCTGATAGAATGGCTTTATTTTATACTTTCTTTTTGTCTTCTCATCAATAAAATATATAATTACAACTAAACATTGTTACAAGTAAAAATCAATAACAAAATTATAAATTCAAAAAATACTATACAATAAAATTTTGCTTAGGCTGACTTAAATTTAGCTTAGGAAGACTTACTTGACAGTAAGCTATGGTTTTGCTTTGGAGTGAGGTATCATATGACAGAAAAAATGTATTTGGTGTGTGCCATGTGTTTACTTATGTTTTGGGTTTCAAAAAAAAAAGGAAAAAGAATTTTGTCATTGAAATTAAAGTGTTTATTTGACAACAATGGCATTGACATTGAAATGGTTTAAATAATTTAAGTTTGAGTTCATTTACCTATTAAAAATATATTTAAAGAATTCGAAAGAAGTTTGAAGGTGAAGTGAAGGTACTCTACAGACTCATCGGTTTGGGTAGACAATTCTTTAATGAATTAGAAGATCGCAGCTCTGTCGGAATCAAGGATCTTATAAAAATTTTGAAAAGTACACACTGGTTTTAGGAGAGATAAGGACGAGTTTTCAATGCGGCATCACAATGGGCTATGAGCCTGAGTGTGTCCCACACTGGACAACCGCTCCAACCTAACCTAAACTAAACAATGAATAAGCTGAGGCATCATAGCCTTGTGCTATAGAGTGTAAGCATTGTTTCAAGGTCGAGAGATCTGAGGGGATAGTCGACATCAAATTAATGTCATTGCAACCTGATGATGAGTGGAAACCTAGTGCGATAAGAAGTCAATTGAATGATGCTGATCTGAAAATAGTCATTGAAGCAAAAAACGCTGGGAGAGGCCATCCAAAATGGAAATGGCGATAGAAAGTGCTGTGGCTAAGGCATATTGGGTCCAGTGGAATAGCCTAAAATAAGTCATTGAGTTCTTCATCCCTTATGAGAATAATTTTTGTAATATGGTCCATGGATACGGAATTACATCAGTGCTAGAGGAATCCCACAATGGGCTAAGTGAAAGTCATCTGGGTTTCACTAAAACACCGCAGAGTGATTAAAAAACGGTTTTATTGGCCAAATTATAGAGCATCAGGTGCCGAATGGATTCAAAATAGCGCGCAGAGTATGGCAGTGAAAGGCCCTAAGAAGAAAAGTCGTGGAAGATAACAGCAATACAACGTGGGTACACAGGTGAGCGAGTGGCCATGGATGTGGTGGGTCCGTTTCCAACTAGTGATTCCGGCCACATATATGTGCTCGTTTTTACGGACTACTTCGTTAAATGGTCAGAAGTTTACGCTCTACCAAACCTAAAGAATAAAACCATTGCTGAGGTGTTTGGGCGGTACTTTTTTTTCTTGTGTTTTTGCTTTTTTGTCGGGGCAGACTAGAAAGTACAGCACTCAGACGCAATCTAGTCCGATGTACTGCAATCTCTTTTTAATTTTCTTTAAATCTACTAGACCTCCGATGAAATCTGAGTGGATTTTGTGGTGCCAAGGAGCCAGGGTGGTAGCTTCTTAACACATCAGTGCTAAAGACCTCAATCCTAATTCGAGCGAAGGCTACGCAGTCGCACCGAAAGTGGTCCGCCGTCTCACCCTCCTCTCCACATGCTGGACAGAGTGCATTGTCTGAGATGCCTTCCTTTTCCATGTGCTTTACCCATAGAAAGTGGCCCCTCATCAGTCTAACCAGCCTCCTACAGTCCGCTCTGCTTAGTGACAGGAGAAGCTTCGACAGTCGGTCGGACATGACAGTTAACATCAGTTTTGTGTATATGTAGCCTTTCTCAGCTTGTGGGATAGAGAGTGGCAGAACGGGCTCCGGACCAAGGAAGTTGATCTCAGAGCCCATATGTTTAAAGTGTTAGAGATCTCTTTACTCGCGATACCCACGTGTCCCAAAACCCATGTTAGCATCAGGCTATTATGTTTACCGACATAGTTCCGCCTGTATTTACAGGACTCGACTACCCTTGAAGTAGTTGGGGGGCTGTTTAAGGTCATGAGCGCAACTTGGCTGTCGCTGCAGACACATACATATCTGTTTTCCACAACAAAGTTCATCGCTTCTTGAACAGCATACACCTCCGCTTGAAACAAAGTTGCATGCATTCCACGAGCAAAGGGCCATTTTGTACAGTACACACATTCGACAATGGGAGAGGGCAATCTGTTATTGAATTAGACTTTCCAGATCGTGCGACTGCATCAAAACTTAGGTGGAAACTGCCGCAAAATATTCCCAACCATAGCGATGATCTTGCCATTATACTGGAGACCAATATAGCTGCGAGTAAACCTCGCCACTCCAAAGTCCAGCAGCTTGCGTGGAAACGATGGTCTTTCAACGAAAGCGCTTTGAGCAAAGCATGGCAAAGCTGCGAAATAGAGTCAAATTCGAGAATATTATTTCTTATTTTTACATTGATTTCATTGATGGCAGGGGTTAAGGAGAAGTTCCTAATTGCAGCATGTGATGCAGCAATGCCCAGACGCAAATCTTATAACAGGAGACAAACGGTGTACTGGTGGTCAGATGAAATAGCAGATCTGTGAGAAATATGCAAAAAGGCAACAAGGAGATACCAGAGAAGAAGAATTCCGATCGTAACGCCGAAAACTAAGAAAAGCCATTGAAGCGAGTAAAAACAAGTGTTTTAAAAAGATGGTGCTGATGACAATCCGTGGGGTCTTGCGTACAAAGTGGTGATGGCAAAGGTTAAAGGTCTTAAATCTCCTCAACCAACATGCCGTATTCTGGTAGAAAAAATAGTCGTACCACTCTTTCCACAAGAGCAAGTTAATAATGACGTCAGCACGCACTTGGATGTATACGAGGCACCCGAAGTACCGGTAGCAGAGGTGCTGAACACACTAGTTCGTATAAGCGATAACAAAGCGTCGGGATCTGACGGTATACCTAATTTTGATGGCACGTTCCCCATGAGCTGGAAAAAACAGCGCTTAGTCCTACTGTTGAAGCCCGTTAAGCAACCTGACCAGCCGACAGCATACAGGCCTCTCTGCATGCTCGACACTATTGGAAAGGTCTTTGAGCGCATAATAAGTGAGCGATTACAGGAACTTTTGGAAGCGCCTAGCGGACTCTTTGACAACCAGTTCTACAATCGATGCTATAAGAACGGTGGTTGCTATTGCAAAGGATGCTCTCAATAAGGCGGAAAAATGCGCAGTGATTACGCTAGACGTAAAAAAGGCGTTTAACTTTGCAAACTGAAAGAACATCCTCTCCGCACTCAGAAGCTTCGCAGTCCCACACTATCTGATTCGTATCACTAGCAGCTATCTAAGCCAGCGAGTCCTGTTTTACAACACAGAAGAAGGTCCAAAAATATACATAGTAACGGGAGGATCCGTTCTAGGGCCAACACTGTGGAATGCAACGACTGCTTGAAGCAAGCATGTGTGCATGATGCCGTTGCGAGAATCCAAAGGTGGTTGAGCAACGCTAACCTAGAGCTGGCGGCGCAAAAAACTGAACTGGTCCTTATCAGTAAATGTAGGCGGACCGAGAGCTTCACTTATAGGGTTGGAGGATATGACATTGCATCGCAAACATGGGTAAAGTATCTTGGAGTACGCGTCGATAAAAAGCTAACATTCAAGGCGCATCTGAAAATAATCGGTAACAAGGCAATGAGAGTGAATAAGGCGCTCATGCGTATGCTACCAAACGTTGGAGGACCCCAAAAAAGTAGAAGAAATATTCTTTCAATGGTTACTGACTCCATTCTCCTATACGCCGCCCCAGTATGGTCAGGAGGATGAACGAGACGTTTAAAGGAGGTGCTGCAAGCTAACAGAACTGTATCTGAAGATCCTATTTGCTTTATAGCGAGTAAAGTTCCAATCGATATACGGGCAGAAGAGCTTTCAGCGACTTGATCACTCACAAACCAACATCTGAAGATAAAACAACCGAGTGCGAACGTATGATAGCAAAGTGGCAAAATAGATGGGATCACTCCTCTAAAGGACTATGGACGTATAAGTTGATCCCTAAACTAGATGAATGGATAAGCAGAAAGCACGGCGAAACGGATTACTATCTAACGCAAATCCTCAGCGGACATTGTGGCTTTCTTGCGTACCTCCACCGTTTGAAACTAGCAGATAATTCGACCTGCTCAGAGTGCCACAGTGAAGATGGGATGGGAGGACACGTGACTCTTCACTACACCAAATTTTATGAAGAACGTTTCGAGCTCGCAAAAGTCCTCGGCGTCGTTCCCACACCAGAAAACCTGATAACGCAAATGCTGAGCTCGAAAGAGCATGCCCCATATACCACTGGTGTGACGGCACCTTTGACGATGTTTCTTACATTTTCGATTTTAACCTCCTCTGCAAAAAAAAAGGTCCAGTTTTGTCCCACTAGATTCCACGAAGACACTAGAGGCGGAGCCGTTCTTAGTCCTAGACCCATCCGTGAAAATGCAAAAACAGTGTTTTTCGGACTCATTTTCTGAGTTTGACCCCAGATGAGTCTCTGGCAGCACCACACTGTATCCCTTGTCAAGCACGACTCTGGGTGGAATGGAGTCAAGGGGCATGGCGGAGACCGTTGGATCGAAGTCGATGCCTACTCTTTTGTCCAGAGCCTGACAGGGGCCGCAGCGACTCCCATTGTTTCAGCTTGCAGATGGATTTCAAGGCGTCTCCTTGAATGAAAACATCAAGTGATGGTAGGCCAATCAGAGCCTAATGCCGGGCCTGAAGTAGTCGGAAAAGCTCCGAGGCAATAGATGGCCACAGTGCATCGTAGTCTCGATAAGGTCGTCCTGGCTCCCACGAGAGGGACCACTGATGCATAGGTGATAATAGGTCTTACCATAGCTGTGTATATCCGTATGACCTTGCAAGGAGAAAGTCTCCACGATTTCCCAAAAAGTATCTTGTACTACCAGAAGGCTGTCAGTGCTTTGGATGTCTTTGCTTCAACGTGTGATTTCCAGAAGAGTTTACTATCGAGGATTACTCCAAGATATTTAATTTATTTGGTTAGCTGGATTGTGACTCCTTTTGGCTTAGATAGAACGAGTCCATCAAGCACTTTTCTACAAATGAGAATAAGCGAAGAGCCTGTTACCAAACAGGCAATGTCGTCCGCATATGCCTGTGCGTAGACTTCCGAGTCGTTTAAGGTGGTGAGCAAAGGATCGATCACCATGCACCAGAGCAATGGATACAGCACACCGCCTTGGGGGCAATCTCTAATATCCTTGAATGACACCAGCAGATCTTCTTCTGCTCGCAACGTGACGATTCTTTGGGGCAGCATCGAACGAATCCAATTCACTAGCACCCGGTCTACGCCATGTCTACTAGTAGAGCTGCACATACTATCAAAAGTGGAACTATCAAACACCCCCTCTATGTCTAACAAGATGTCAATGGTCAGCTCTACCCTAGCAACAAGGTTTAGCAGTGCCGACTGGCATGATTTTCCACTTTGATAGGCATGCTGAAATGGAGACAGAGGGTAAGCCTTCAGCGACTTGTGACATATGCACAACTCCACCAGTCGCTCGAGACTTTTCAGCATGAAAGAAGTCATGACTCAATACCGCTGCAGAATTCCCGAAAAGGCCTCTTGTAGTTTCTCTGAACATGACGGTATCGCTTCCAGTCCTCAGCAAGGTTAGTTTTGGGGTCCGGTGTAGAAGTTTTCTCGACTCACGCCTCAACATCTGGAGCTCTCGATTCCACCGAGGATGGGGAGTCCGGTCAGGGAAAGGTCGAATTGGACAGGCTGACTCAAAACATTCAGTTAAGGCAGCGTTGAGTTTCTCAACAGCAGCCTCAATGCCCTGTTATTTCCGAAGACTTGCTGGCGTCACATCAAGGTCCCGCAACGCCTCCCTTAACTTCTACCAGAATATTTTTCGGAGGTTTCTAGAGGGCAATGTCATTTGTGCCTCCTCGACACACTGAAACTCAATGTACGTGTGGTCTGAGACCGAATATTTGGGAAGGACTCTCCAGTTCTTGATTGACCACCCAAGTTTTGAGTTTGACAGGGTGAGATCAATCACCTCCTGCCTTCTAGCAGTTACAAGCGTAGGCTGTGTGCCATGGTTGTGTATGTCTACTCAAGAGGAAGCGATAACTTCGAATAGCCTAGAGCCCCGTCCATTGCACTGGCTGCTGCCCAGATTGTATGCTGGACATTAGCTGGGCTACGATTGCGTCGCTCACAGAACCACACGAGACTGGTGGCCCTCCCAAGTGGTAGCCCATACAGAGCATCGTGCGGGAAATAAGCAGATGCAATCACAAACTTCGACCATCCGCGTCTACCCCTATAACACACCTCAGCCGCTACTAGGTCTTGACAACAGATAGATAGGACAGGACATCCGCCGTAGACAGGTCTGGATCCGGAATCTAGCAGATGGTCTTCCTGAGGGGTGCACTCTCTTCGCCATAGACACGCGAGTGGTCTCCACGTGGGGCACGTTACTGACCACGGTCCTGATCCACTCGGTCCTTTGTCTGATAGCCCTTCGCATTGGCTTCAGGATCGGAGGCAAGAACCTGACGCATCAGTCGACTTTTGCAGTATTTGATTTCTGCATCCGTCAGTTGATGATCAGGCCCCAGTTTTCCAATCACAGCCAAAGGTCGTGGGCCAGCAGCCTTTTCGCTACAGGATGGCTTGCCCGAACCATTGAGTGTGCTCGAGCGTATACATTCCTTTTCCTCGGTTGTTTTCCACCCTGGGACCTCGTTAACATATCTTCAAGGTGGATCCGCGTTTATGTCAATTGACACAATAGGTTCCTCCGTCCAGGATCCGCTCCAGTGGTCGTATGGAGACTTTACGCCATCGGTAGTATTCACTCCTCTCTGCCTTTTCAGGCTACTGTGGAGGAAGTAAAGCATCGGAAAATGTGCAATAGCCCGATACTTACAAACTTATTGCCTTGCACAGTTGATCTCCACTTTCCACCTGTTAGCAAAGGTACAAAAACTTACTGATAAGCGAATAGACTATATATAAACTGTATTATTTATAAGGTTGTTTTGTTTTTTTCTTCCTTTCTTCCGCCGAATTATGACTTAGCTGGATTAAGTACACCAGCTCTCTCGCTGCTGCATCGTTACATTTTACTTCCAGCTGATCTAGCGCAATATCATCGATATCTACCTCATCGGAAAGTTTCAATTTTAAGACCCCGTCGTACATAACGTTCCAAAGAGCTGGCCCAGAACCGATCCCTGAGGGACCCCACCAGTAACTTCATACTTTTTGGCCCATTATCAGTACCGTACTGTAGGATACGGTTGCTGAAATAGCTTCTGATGATGCGCACTTTCAAAAATTTTAGGGCTAGCAGTATGTTAGACCATTTTGCCGAGTTGAAAGCATTTTTTACATCCAATGTGATGACTGCGCAATATTTTGGTGGAGGTGCTTCCCCGCTGATAGCTTCCTGAGCTATGTCTGTGACTATTCGGATTGCATCCACGGTTGACCTTGCTCGTCGGAAGCCAAACTGCTTAACGGAGAGTCCGCTGGGGCTTTTTAAGCTCTCCTGCAGGTGATCACATATGATACGCTCAAAAGTTTTCCCTACTGTATCCAACATACAGAGGGGTCTGAATGTGGATGGTTGGTCAGGTTGCTTGCCTGGTTTAAGCAGCAGCACCAATTTTTGCAATTTCTGTCGCTTCGGGAAGGTTCCCTCGGCCAGGCAAGCACTGTATAGGTTGGCGAACGTGTGGGGTTTTGACCGTATCGCAGTTTTAAGTGCAATGTTAAGAGACCCTTCTTTTCCATGCTTTAATGTATTTAGTACTTCTTTCGGTGTCACCGGTGGCACGTTTGGAATTACATCTAGGTCATGTTCCTCGTAGCTTGTTTGCCCCTGTGGGGAAAGAGTGCCACTATTATTTGTTGCAACAATTGTGGATACGTGGGCTGCGGTGCTCTAGGGCCTTTCACCTTATCCTACAGTCTACTCACCGGTATTGTAAAGGAGGTCGCGAGCTATCTGTGTGGTCGGCAATCGTGTGCCATATTTCGAGACCACAGCTCAAAACATAGGAGGACAAAGCAAAATATGTTACAGGGTAGTGTCCTTTCCACCTGGCTTTTCAACTTCTATACGTCGAAACTCCCCCAGCCACCAGAGAGAGTCTCACTTGTCTACTATGCTGACGAGTGTTCGATATTGGTGTCCGGTAGTAACGATTATCTTGCCAGCCTCTCGTGCTTTTCACTTCGAGGAGTCCAAAACTTTTACCCACTTAATCCACGGTCACCCTGTTTACCACCTAAACGAAAAAGGTCAAACTGAAGTTCAAGGTGAAAATCGGTGATGCATAAATACCGATCGTTAAAAACAACAAAATTTTGGGTATTACCTTCGACAGCTTGGTCCCCTGTTCTGCGCATACAACCGCAATTCCCATTCAGGTCCTCAAATCTCTTGCTAGCAGTATTTAAAGCTAAAACAAAGAAATGTTGCTGCCGACATTTAAACCAACTGGCCCTTCGGTAATAGATTACGTTGCGGCCGTCTGGTCGCCTGGTAGTAGGGATTTGCAGTAGAGAAAGCTCCAGACCTCTAAAAGTAGACGTGGATGTGTAGACGAATATATAAGTATGTATGCATTTATGTACGAATGTGTACATATGTTATAAATGTTTATATGTGTGGCCTACAGGCCAAATGTCCTTTTACGACCAGGGGGCATAACTGAGCTCCAAGCTGCCGGGGGGGTCGGCAGGTTGCGGGTAGCCGGAAGGCCTGTAGTAGCGGGTTAGTTGTGAATAAGTCTTGACAAATAAGCAACCCCCGGCAAGGAGCTGCAGAGGAGGAGGAAGTGGTATCTCCGTTGATACCTCTGCGACAAGGCGACTAAACACCGTCCTTAAATAGATGCCCTTCGCGAGGGCTCCATGACCAAAAAATCCAGGAGTGTCGGACTCAAATTGAGCGATTATCCTGGTCAGTGTCTGTTCTCCATAGTAGGAGCGGCTGATTACAACATGTTAGCGTGGCCTACGGGTCATCAGGATCGATACCAGTAAGATCATGATTATGGTTTACTGGTTTGGAAGCAGAAAGCGATCGGGCTGGAGCAGTGAATCTCTGTAATCCGAGTAAGCGGAGTGAAATCTAGTTGAAATGACTTACTGAAGGGTTTGCTGCTTCTCCGCTCTATTAAAACTTGGCAGGTCTCACAGAGCGCTCAAAATGCGTAGTCTTCAGTGACTATGTAGGTTGGGTTGAGATGACTCCCCATTAGTTTCGGCTTGAAGTCTGGCTCTTAATACTGGTGCCCATAAGGACCAGTGTCAACCCTAGTATGCCTCCTGTTTCATAGACAACCATAGGACATACGGAAACTACATACAAGCGTGGAGATAGCGGTTGCGAGTTTGGGCCCATATAGAATGGACAAAAATGATAAAATTAAACAAAAACAGGAAACAAAAAACCACGCAACCGTGAATTCCGAAACTGAAGAAGCATTTAAGCGGAGGACAACGCGTCGACGCTTGAAACGAGCCAACGCCGTACAAGCAGATTGACAGCGCAAGCAAGTAATGCACCAAGCGGCATTATTGGGTCGCCCGCATCCCACCTGGACAACGATGTGGTCCGACAGCTACAGCAGAAAGCAACACCAAAAGTCACTCCGCCCCCCCCCCCCCCCCCCCCCCCCCGGCACCGACTCCGACGACCGGTGCATTATGTGAACTGGTAGAGCGCCTAGGAAAGGAAATTGACGGATTACTGTCATATGTCGAACCGCGGAAAAGTGTCCACGGTGACATCCGAAAAATGTGTAGCATAATAAAACGCACACACACCGACGTAATCACACAGCTCGAAGCCGAAGAGTGAAGGGCCAGAATAATATCGACACCGGTGCGGATGACTCAAGCAGCACTACAAAAAAGTGTGAAAATAATATCTTAATGTGCCAGAGATAGAGGCAGCCCTAAAACTGTGGCAGTGCAGACAGCAACAAAGTCTCCATCTGCTAAAAAAGGAAAGACGACAGCTACCCGCATACACTGATGCCTCCCGGGACCAAGGAAGAGTGGACGAAAGTCCAATGAAAAAAGAAACCTAGGAGAGATAAAAAAGGTGGCAGGTATATTAGACCCAGGCCTGATGCGATCATCATCGAAAAAAAGACAGATAGCATGACATACGCGCACATGCTGCGTTTGGTAAAAATAGCGTACTAAAGAGGAGCAAGGATTTAGAAGCACCAAATTGTCGTGCGGCCATAGAAAAGCCCTAGAAAATGTGGCCACGGACGCACAACATTACAATTTAGTGCAGAGGACTTATTCCGGATCTGAGCACAGATGATGAAATTCTCAGCGCAATATTAGAGCAAGCGCATGTGAAAAGCGAAATCTGTGTACATTTTGCTGCCCGCGGATGACGCCAAAAAGGTCATGGAGCTTGGACACATAAAAGTTGGATGGATTCGATGTCGCGTGTCGGAAGTAATATTCCCTAAAAGGTGCTACAAATGCTGGGCGTTCGACCACGTTTCGAATGCGTGCAAAGGAAAAGACCGTACGAAGCTTACGGTGTGGAATGGAAGGACACCTTGCAGCAACGTGTACAAACGCTGAAAAATGCGTGCTCTGCGACGGAGCCCACCCAGCTGGAAGCGAAAAATGCCCCCGATATCAAGAGGCAAACTTAAAGCATGAAGATTTTGCAGCTCAACACCAATCACTGTCGCTCGCTGAAAATAATGTAGATGTTGCTCTACTTTCCGAGCCTTACGAAAACATCAACTCCCACAGTTGGATGTCGGACTCTGAAAGGCTAGCTGCGATATGGGTGGTGACTGACAAGTTTCCTCAAAGCAAGAAGCCGATACCAGACTCCGGCTATACGTGGGCGAAATTAGATAGTGTTTATTGTGTAAGCTGCTATGCGCCGCCTAGATAGCCGTTAGAAACCTTCGCACGCATAATGACGGCCCTCGAGCTGGAGCTAAGAGGGAAGCGTCCAATCCTCGTTACTGGGGACTTTAACGCTTGGTCGAGAACCTGGGGTAGCATGCACAGAAGACCAAGGGGACGATTGGTGGAGGAAACCTTCGCGGCATTGGACCTCGTATTACTTAATACTCCCGGAATTTCGATTGCTGTAGAGGGCGGCCCATAATTGACCTGGCATTTGCAGACCGCGTAACGGCAACTCGAGCAAAGTGGAGGATCGAAAAGTCCATCCATACACATAGTGACCATCTGGCCATAATAATAGAAATACAGGAGGAAAGGCGAAACTATGAAAGATGGAAGACACGACAAAAGTGGAAAAAAACGGCCTTCAATGCCGGGACATTTTGGTCGGCATGGGATGATGCTTACCTTCCCGCCATGAGTGCGGACGGTATGGCGGAATATACGGCCGCCCAGATAGAAGCCGCTTGTGATGCATCGATGGCCAGATGTAGATACGGAGGCAAACGTAAACCTGCCTACTGGTGGACTGCTGAAATAGCTGATATGAGAAAAGCCTGCATCAAGGCGCGAAGAAGAGCAAAAAGAGCGCGTCAACGACCAACCTTGAATGGCTTTCATGTAGAGTATAGAGCTCGAAAGCAGAAACTGAAAAAAGCAATTAGAGAAAGCAAAAATCGTTGCTTCAAACAAATTCGAGATGGTGCAGATACTGACCTCTGGGGACTGGCGTATAAAACGGTCATGCAAAAGGTGAAAGGCCTAGAGCACCGCAGCCCACATGTTCACAATTGCTGCAACAAATAATAGTGGCGCTCTTTCCTCCACAGGGGGAAACAAGCGACGAGGAATACGGCATAGATGCAATTCCAAACGTGCAACCGGTGACACCGAAAGAAGTGCTAAACACACTAAAACGTGTAAAAGCCAAACACTCTGGAACGTTATGTACGACGGGGTCTTAAAACTGAAACTTCCCGATAAGGTGGAGATCGTAGGATATGCTGATGATATTGCGCTGGTAGCAGTAGACAAGCGGTTAGATCAGCTGGAAGCAAAATGTAACGATGCAGCAGCGAGAATACAGCGACGGCTCGGTAATGCGGGATTGAAGCTGGCAGCCCAGAAAACAGAGGCCGTGCTTATAAACTCGCGGAAGCAAAAAAGGATTATGAGAATCACGGTTGACGGACACGAAATATTCTCACAGGAGGCGATTAAGTATCTCGGAGTCATGCTCGACGCGAGGCTAAGCTTCAAGCATCATCTGGCAGCAGTTAATTGTAAAGCAGCGACTGTCAATGGCGCACTAGCGAGAATTCTGCCTAACATAGGTGGCCCGCCAGGAGAGAGGAGACGACTCATATCGACTGTGACGGACTCTATCGTATTATATGCGGCGCGGATATGGGCTGAGGCTAAACGTAGCCATATGCGCGAGGTAGTTCGCACCCACAGACGCGGCGCACTACGTACTGCATGCGCTTATAGAACGGTATCAGACGACGCAATAAGTGTTATTACCTCATACCAGTGGATAGTCATGCGATGGAGCTTTATCGTGTCTATGGAGTAAAGGGAGTGAAACCGACGATAGCAGAAAATGCGGTAGAAAGAACGCGATCGATGGTCGAATGGCAAAGAAGATGGGATGAGTCAACCAAAGGCCGGTTGACTTACAAACTCATACCGAACCTTGAAGGGTGGATGAATAGGAAGTATGGCGATATTGACTACTACCTAACTCAGATACTTACCGGACACGGCTGCTTCCTTGAATGTCTACACCGTTTCCAGCTGGCCGACAGCCCGTTTTGCTCAAATACAGTCGAGAGCGCAGAACATGTGGCATTTCACTGCAGACGTTTCAGTGAAGAACGAGCAATACTGGCGAAGCCATTCGAACACCCGCCATCCCACGCAAGATTCATCCAGGATATGTGCTCGACCATCACTAAATGGGACGCCGCAAAAACGTTCGCGGCTACAGTCGTGTCGAGGCTCAACCGCATTGACTGGGAAAGGAAACGACAGCAACAGTTGCTACTGCACCAACAACAGCGGCAGCAGCAGTAGACGCAGAAAGATAGACTAAGTATTCAATAGTATTAAGATACTAAATTAATTAGGTAGCAAGACCAGCTAGATTATTTTTTATGCAATGTGCTGAATCCAGCCAAGCCATAACTCGACAGTTCTTAGGAGAAAAGGAAGGGGGGGGGGGGGGGGGGGGGGAAACAACCAAACAACGTTATAAATATAAAGCCTATTCGTTGATTACAAAGTTTTTGGTACCTCTGCTAGCAGGTGGACAGTGGAGATGAACTGTTTTAGACAAACCGACGACAGACACAGACGCTTGAGCCAAACACTCACAACAGTACCAAATGAAGACAAGACAATAGTTTGTGAGTATCGGAATATTGCATTTTCTCAGATGTTTAACTCCCCCCACAACCGCTTTCGAAGCCAGTGGGAGAAGTGAATACTATCGATGGCGTAAAATCTCCATACGCCCACAGGAGCGGAACCTGGACGCAGGAACCTGTTGTGTCAATAGACATAAACGCGGCCCCACCTTGAAGAAATGCTAACGCGGTTCCAGGGTGGAAATCAGCCGAGGAGGAGGAATTTTATAGTGTTAGTGGGAGCATGCCCCACATACCATTGCTGTGACGGCACCTTTGGTGATGTTTCAGACATTTTGACCTACACCTCCTGACTAAAAAAAAAAAAAAGACCTCTAAAAGTACTGGTATCAGGACAGCCACGGGATTTCTTATATTGTCTCCCTGTAACACCTTCACAATAAGGCTTCCAAGCTTCCGGCTAAAAAGCAAAGTAGAATGCTTGCTACCACAGGAATCACCCTTTCAGATGTTTGTTAGAGCAGGACTCACCTCCTAGGTAAGGCATCTACAACACTGAAGAGATCCAGGACCAAACATGACGTCAACTACTAGATCGGACAGTGTATAGACATACATTAAACAACATTCATTGGGAGACTCTCACGACCTTTCTAAAGCCTTAAATCGTATCCACCTTGCGGCTGATTGATCGGTAGTTTCATGTACATCTAAGCGATAAGACAATGAAACATTTAGATACGATTGTCCTAATTTCGTTGGCACGTTCCAACTACCTTTAGCAAGTGCTCCTTCAGAGTGCGGTTGAATCGTTCGACTATTCCGTCTGATTGGGAGTGCACGAGTGTTCTACGTGTGTTTTTAATTTCCATGTGTTGCTTATCTTTTTCAATACTGCGGAGTCGAAGTTTCTTCCTTGGTCTGAATGCGCTTCAATAAGTACTCTAACTCTATAAAACAAAAGACACTATCCAATAAATTAAATGAATTAAATAAAATGGAACATTTATATTTCTTTGTCAAAGAGTCTGAACTACATGAAATTTCAGCTGGTGTACCCTTAGGCAGAATTATAGGCCCCATCCAATACTTGCTATACACATACGATCTACCAGCTTCTGAAGAAGCAATAGTCTAAACGTTCGCGGATAACACTGCCGTACTGACAATTGACTCCCACCCCCATGTGGCCTCACAAAAACTACAATAACGACTTGATAAAATAACTCATTGGTTGAAAGACTGGCGCATTAAGCCAAGCGAGGCAAAATCTTCCCAAGTCACTTTTATACTAAATTGAATAATTTGCCTACCAGTTAAGCTCAATAATATAATATAATCATACTACAAACCAACGTCACAGAATATCTTGGCATGCATCTTGATAGTAAACTTACATACTGTTACCCATATTTTCACCAAACGGAAGGCTCTAGGAATAAAACTCGAAAGTCTATACCGGTTACTACATCGAAATTCGCATGCTTCTCTCGAAAGTAAGCTCTCACTTTACTCAGCTATATTGGAACCGATATGGGCATATGACACCCAACTTTGGGGCACTGTAGCTAACTCAAACATCGAAATACTTCAAAGGTTCCAGTCGAAAACCCTCAGAATTATCTCAAACAACCTTTATTATATCTCAAATGCACAAATTCATTGTGATCTCAAGATATTCACAATAATTGCAGAAATAAGAAAGCATGCTACATCACACAAATCTCGATTACAATCGCACGCAAACCCTCTTGTCACAGAAATAATTGCAAATACAACAACCTTCACCAGATTCAAGAGAAAATCTACAACAGACCTCATATCATATTAAATTAGTCTACGAGTATATATCATAAAAATTAAAAAAAAAAAAATTGTCCAGACTCAGACTTTGCCGGAATCCGTTGACGCAGACTTAGGGTTGTCTTTCTGGACTGTACGCTGTGCTCATACCCGGTACTCAGAGGTATCTCCGTATTTTGACAGGAAAGAACCCTTTAACCCAAATCCAAGGTAAGTCCATCCAGCAGCATGAAATCCACACCATTTATTACTTCAACCATGAAATTAGTCAGTAAAAATGTGTGAAGAAGTGATAAAGTTTAAATAACAACCTCACAAATTACCTTTCCGCGCACCATCCAGGGTAAGCACCTGGGATCGACCATTGTCTTAGATTTTGCATGATGATAACGTGCCATTGCACCGAGCCCAAATTGTGTTGGATTATTTGACCAAGCACGAAGTAAATACCATCGTACAAGCACCATATTCACCTGATATCGCCCCGTGCGGCTTCTTTTTGTTTCCCAAGTTGAAGGTAAAACTTCGCGGAAGGAGATTTAAGTCGATAGAGAAGATAAAAGAGAATACGACGAAGAAGCTGAAGGCCATTCCTTCGTCGGCCTACCAGGGGGGCATGGAGGACTGGGTTAAACGTTGGCACATGTGTGTTGCTTCAAGCGGGTCATATTTTGAAGGAGATAAAACAATTTTGCCGGAAATTTAACTCTGTTTTGTTTTATTTAAACATTCGCGGTACTTTCTGATCATAGGTTATGTATAGGAGTGCCATGGTCAGTCTCAGCTGTTCGCTTCCTACCACATAAGCTCGCCTTCGGTTGGTTGCGTAGTATACTACAATTGCGTTGTATATGTCCAGTCTTATCGCAATTGTAACACTTTAAATCCATGAATCTGGGTCGTGTAAATTGAGGAAAAGACTTTCGTACTACTTTCCCCATGGCTTCTTCCATCGAGCTGGGCTCTTCAACTCCAACCCGATGGAATTTGTGCACTGGCTTGCTCAGGAGAGCTGCTTTCCCTGTGTCAGAGCAAAAGACACGGTTTCCGCAAACTTCCCTTTTGGTGTTGAGTATGTTGCCCATTTCGTGTCGAAATCTTGTATACCTCTATGAATGCTTTGGACTGCATCTTTTCCATGAAGTTTACTGTTTTTTTCGCATACGCTAAACTCTGTCGCATATTCCTGCAAGAACTCATCTGTTCTCAGGCAGTGATTCGTCAAATCCATCTGGAAAGTTTGTTGCTTCTGGTCACTCCCATAGTGCCTCTCTATTGTTTCCATTAGATCGTTATAGAGTATTTCGGCTACGGAACCATTAAGTGAGACAACCAATGTAGTGACTCCATCTGCAGCAGTGATTTTTCGTTACTGTTGAGCTTTTACTTTGGAACCACCGGTTAACATATTCGAACGATTCACTTGTTACTGACAGAGGCGAGTCTTCACTGGATCTTCTTTGGGTTCAATCGTTTTCATGCAGACGTTATATGTGTCTTCTCAGATTCTAACTTGGATATACTGGAATCCTGTTTTTCCAGCTGTTCATTTATCTTGGACGACGACTCGGGAGACATTTGTGATGACATATCCGATATCTGCTATGACATTTACGACGCCATCTGGGATATTGCAGTCATCAGATTCTAGCTGATCGGAGCCATGCTTGTAGTTCTGCTTTGTTTCCAGAAGTTGTTTAGCTTCTTTTTTTGGGATCCTGTTATATGGAACTTCATTCAACAATCCCTGTTTTGACATTCTGCGAAATTTTTACCCTTTTTCCAAATAAAACGTCTCACAGTTGTTTCATTTATTCGGCCCTTGCTAACCCTTGGCGAATCAAAGAAGCCTTATACTTCATGAAACTGGTATAACTCACTATTGTCAATTCTGCCAAATGCTTGTTCTGCTATTAAGCAAGTTTCATTAGACCACTTTCTTCTTCCTTATTTGCAAATTCTGAATGCAGAGTTTAAGCAATCACATAATCAATTCATTTCATTTCATCATTCCATTTTATATAAATAGATATATAAATATAAATTACATAATATTATATTATGGTAATCGTTCCTGCTTCAACCAACTGCTCAATAGTGCTTAATCATGACCTCTCTCTGATATGGATACATGTGCTTTCTTCCTATCCGAGGATTCGGCATCCTTTCAATCCCAGAGACTGAAGACCGGTTTTATTAGTTCATAGTTGTTTTAGTTTATTCAATCTGTGATTGTTCTAAGTACAGGTTTCGGTTCTTGCTTTTTACTTCGCTGTTTATGTACCAATCGGGGGCCTTACCGCGACAACAATAAAACATAATACTTAAGGGCAGTGGGGAAAGCTGGATAAAAACCTCCTCGCGTGGCTCTGGAAAGTGGAAGTATCACTATTTTAGGAACATGCCCACCAGGATGATGTGCCATCTACCAGCCGAGGAGTATACCACGACATGGCCCTAGATGCTTTGGGATCGTGTGGGCTAATTATCATGGACTCAGCACCCAAAGTAGGAGAGTGACCCTCGAACGAAAACACCTTCTACTACTACAGCGATCACCGTCGCCGTTGCTGTCAGGCATACTGATACTAAGACTGGTCAGGTAAGTAGGAAATATTGGAAATATTTTAGCAGTGAGCCATCAACGCCGAGCTGGAGCCACAAACACCGCCGGCATTCCGTCCGGGAATCGTCCGTCTTTGACATAGTGAGGGAATCGCGAAGAAGGGACATTCGACAAACTCTGTCGTCGTCCGGACATCCTGGCGCGTTTGATGGTCCCAGAAGGACTGAGCTGAGCGGCAGAGGTTGGAAAGCGTCCTCTGAACCCTTCATATCAGACCAGAGGAACATTCAGTTTGATCTGGAAATAGGAGTCGCTCAAGAAAATCCGGGGAAATATCCAAAGAACTTTGACTGGAATAAATTAAAAAGTCTGCTAGGTAAGAATCCATCCAGCATAGGTAACCGTTCGAGAATTTAGTAGAAGAAAGGGTTAACAGGTTCAACGATTCCATTTCTGTTGCCTTTGTCGGCACGTCGCGGTGGTGGAAGGAACTCTCAGCGCTTCGGAAGGCGGTGCGAAGGAAATTTAACAAATCCAAAAACACCGAGAGCTGGGATGGGCATGCAACTCTTTTAACTACAAATAGCAAGGAAATAGGGAAAGCAAAAAGGGGTTCTTCTTCTTAATTGGCGCGATAACCGCTTACGTGATTTTGGCCGAGTCGTTTCTTTCTCGTGCTAACCGGCGCCAATTGGACACACCAAGTGATGCCAAGTCTTTCTCCACCTGATATTTCCAGCGCAGAGGAGGCCTTCCTCTTCCTCTACTACCACCAGCTGGTACCACATCGAATACTTTCAGAGCCGGAGCGTTTGTATCCATTCGCACAACGTGACCCAGCCAGCGTAGCCGCTGAATCTTTATTCGCTGCGCTATGTCTATGTCGTCGTAAAGCTCATACAGCTCATCGTTCCATCGCCTGCGATATTCCCCGCCGGCAACGTGAAAAGGTCCAAAAATCTTCACAGATTCTTTCCCACAAACACTTCAAGCGACACTTCATCCGATATTGTCATCGTCCACACTTCTGTGCCATACGTTAGGACGGGCATGATGAGAGTCTTTTAGAGTGTTAGTTTTGTTCGTAGAGAGAGGACTTTACTGCTCAGTTGCCTACTTAGTCCAAAGTAGCACTTGTTGGCAAGAGAGATTCTACGTTGGATTTCAAGGCTGACATTGTTATCGGTGTTAATACTGGTTCCTAAATAAACGCAGTCTTTAACAACCTCGAAATTATAACTGTCAACAGTGATGTGGGTGCCGATACGCGAGTGCGCCGACTGTTTGTTTGAAGACAGGAGGCACTTCGTTTTGTCCTCGTTCACCACCAGACCCATTCGCTTTGCCTCTTTATCTAGTTTGGAGAAGCAGAACTAACAGCGCGGTTGTTAAGGCCGATGATGTCAATATCATCGGCATTCGCCAGCAATTGTACGCTCTTATAAAAAATTGTGCCTGAGCGATTAAGTTCTGCGGCTCGTACGATGCTCTCTAACATCAGGTTAGAGAAGTCAGACGACAGCGAGTCACCCTTTCTGAAACCTCGTTTGGTATCAAACGGCTCGGAGAGGTCCTTCTTAATTCTGATGGCGCTGCTGGTGTTGAGCAACGTCATCTTGCATAGCCGTATTAGTTTTTCGGGGATACCAAATTCAGACATGGCGGCATACAGGAAACTCCTTTGCGTACTGTCAGCTTTGAAGTCGACGATAAGATGGTGTGTGTCGATTATCCTTTCATGGGTCTTTTCCAAGATTTGGCGTATTGTAAATATTTGGTTCATGGTAGACTTTCCAGGTCTAAAGCCACACTGATAAGGTCCAATCAGTTGGTTGACGGTGGGCTTCAGCCTTTCACACAATACGCTCGCTAGAACCTTATATGCGATATTTAGAAGACTAATCCCGCGGTAATTGGCACAGATTGCAGGATCCCCCTTCTTATGGATTGGGCAGAGCACACTTAAATTCCAATCGGCAGGCATGCTTTCATCCGACCATATTTTGCATAGGAGCTGATGCATGCACCTTACCAGCTCCTCGCCGCCATGTTTGAATAGCTCAGCCGGCAGTCCGTCGGTGCCTGCGGGTTTGTTGTTCTTTAGCCGCGTTATCGCTATTCTCACCTCGTTATGGTCGGGTAGCGGAACGTCAATTCCATCGTCGTCGATTGGGGTATCGGGATCTTCACATTCTCTGTGACATGCGCAGCTGTCACTGTTTAACAGGTTCGAGAAGTGTTCCCTCCATAATTTAAGATTGCTCTGGATGTCAGTCACCAGTTCGCCGTCTTTGTTCTTACAGGAAAACGCCCCGGTATTAAAACCTTCTGTAAGCCGCCGAACTTTCTGGTAGAATTTTCGGGCGTTGTTCCTGTTGGCCAGCATCTCAAGCTCCTCGCACTCACGTATTTCGGCCTCTCGTTTCTTCTGTCGGATAATACGTCTCTCTTCCTTTTTCAGCTCTCTGTAGCGATCCCACATGGCTCGCGTTACGCCCGATCGCAGCTCTGTAGGCGGCATCCCTTCTTTCTGCGGCAGCATGACATTCCTCGTCGTAACAATTATTTTTTCGGGCTCGCCGGAATCCGATTTCTTCTTCAGCGGCGGTACGTAGGGAACGAGAAATGTTGCTCCATTGCTCGTGCATGGCGGTTTGTTGGGCAGTGCTCTCTGAGAGCAGGAGTGAGAGTCGAGTGGCGAATCTTCTGGCTGTCTGTTGTGATTGCAGCTTTTCAATGTTGAACATTCTTTGCGTAGGTAGATGTACGTTTTTTGCTGCACAGAGGCGTGTGCGCAGTTTGGCTGCAACAAGGTAATGATCTGAGTCAATGTTGGGTCCTCGGATCGTACGTACAACTAATACACTAGAAGCGTGTCTTCCATCTATCACAACATGATCGATCTGGTTTCGCGTTTTTCGATCAGGGGACAGCCAGATTGCTTGGTGGATTTTTTTATGCTGGAATCTGGTGCTGCAGACTACCATGTTTCGGGCCCCGGCGAAGTCGATCAGCCTCCGTCCGTTACCGGATGTTTCGTTGTGCAGGCTGAATTTTCCGACTGTGGGACCAAAAATTCCTTCCTTGCCCACCCTGGCGTTGAAGTCGCCAAGCACGATTTTTATGACGTGGCGGGGCAGTGCTCATACGAACGTTCCAAGCGCTCATAGAAGGAATCTTTGGTCGCATCGTCCTTCTCTTCCGTCGGGGCGTGGGCGCAAATTAGCGATATGTTAAAAAAACGGGCTTTGATGCGGATTATTGCGAGACGCTCGTCCACCGGAGTGAACGACAGTACTTGGCGACGAAGTCTCTCTCCCACAACAAATCCGACACCGAATTTGCGCTCCTTTACATGGCAGCTGTAGTAGACGTTGCAAGGTCCTATGGTTTTCTTGCCTTGCCTGGCTAAATAAATGTTTACTCAGCAATCCATCAGATAGGCTGCTAGCTTTTTAACCTATACAAGACCCCGGGCACTAGTGGAATCCGCCCGGTAGTATAACAGCAAAGTGAAGATTTAATTATGCCACAAGAGGGTTTTTATCTATATATATAAAAAGAAGTTACATTTCCTTGGTAATCTTATAACTCAAGAGCCGCCGAACCGATTGACACACAAATTTTAGAGTTCTTTTCTATATTTAAGGAGGTGGTTTGTGTGAAGTTTGATTGAAATTGGTGCAGCCGTTCCTGAATTATGACATTTTATGCTTATGAGCGTTTCTGTTGTACTGTTGTGGTTGTAAGTGTATTATGTTAACATTAATTTGCTGTCGTTGGAATTCAGTTTTTGCAAATATATCTTATTGGTGATGAGAATCGTGAACTAGATCAGCGCTGTGCAATTTCGACGAATACGAGAAGATCAATCGTGAATTAATTGCAAATAATGTTCCATCAACACAATGAATTAGTGAAATTGTTCAAAGTGGCACTCGATCTGATGCCCACCGATGGCCACAAAATCATAATAAAAGCCGATAAAATACCAATTGGGGAGCACGCCAGACGATTCAATGTACCAACGATTGATGAAGTAGCCATTGTTGTGGTTGGTGAACAGTTTCGGTCACGAGATATTGTTTTGTATCGTAGAAATGAGCAATTACAACGTATTTCAGAACTCCATCGCTGTTATGATGCATTGCAATACCCCATTTTGTTTTGGAGCGGGGACGATGGCTATCATATCAACATACCAATGATAAATCCAACAACTGGTACATACACATTTTATTTTTGTTTAAATATGATTTTTAAATAATTTTCATACGCTAATTAATTTTTGCATTGCAGGTCAAAAATCAACGAAAACCGTCAGTCCGATGAATTTTTATTCGTATCGATTGATGATTCGCCCTCAAGAAAACAATTTTATTTTGCGATGCAATCAACTTTCGCATCAATATATCGTCGATATGTACACCAAAATTGAAAGTGAACTATTCAATTTCATCCGTCAGAGTCAAGCCCGATTGAGATCAGAGGAATACATACATTTGCGTGACGCAATAATCAATGATGCATTTATCGATTTGCAAGTCATTTTGGACGAAAATATAATAAAAAATTGAATGCTCCAGGAGCCCTTGGAAAAACATTTTTAACTTTATTTATTTTAGCATAATTTATTTAGCGTAAAAAATTGAAATGGAAATTAAAGAATCAAAGTTTAATTACAAGTTTTTATCGGCTCTTTCACCTTACCTGTATATAGGTGGCCACCACAATCAAATTTTAAAAAGTACAGAAAAGGCTATTGTGACATCTTTAGAAAGTATGTTGAATGAAAAAAATCAACTAATTAAACTGTTTAAATATTTTACGAGTTCTATAAAGAAAACTTAATATGAAAAATTTCTTGCGATATAAAAAAAACATTTTATGTATGGTGGTACGAAGCCCACTGGGTGATACTAGTATTATATTAAAAAATAGGGGAAAAGGCCAAGTCACGGGCCAAGTCCGTCAGACCAATAAGTCTCACTCCCTTTGTATTAAAATGGAGAAGATTATTTACATGCCGTTATGTCGTTTCCACGACAGTCGGTTCTACGTTACCGAAACGACCCGGATTTATATCCGACCAAGGACTGTCACTACAGCAGCTTTCCTAGTTTATGCACCGGGAATGTTTATGCTGCTACAACATTATTGACAACGAAATAAGATAAAATACTCTGCGAACAACACATCTCTACACAAATCAGCATATGTACTGGGCAGGAAGGTATACGGGCGCTGCGCTATATCAGCTGTCTACGGAGATCCAGAGTGCTGTTGACTGTGCGAAATCAGTACTCGGGGCCTAATTAAAGAACGTTCTGGCAACCCATAACCCTCTTTAAGTATAAACTGAGAAAAGTCACAGACCAGTGCAGATTGCATAGCTTTTCAGATGAGGTTTCTGTGTCAAAGACGCCTTTAGTTAAAAAAAATACTCCTATCCCCATATGCGGACATGGGGAAAAATAGAAAAGTCCAGAAGTGACTGACTCATAGTGAACGGTTACTTGGTTAGCGTCTGTTCTCCATGTTACAGCTAGGAGCGCGAAAAGTGTAGCTAAAAAGGAGAAGGTACTACAAGTCAAGATGATAACTCTAGGAGAAGCTACTGACTCTCTCTTGGAGTACTACAAAGGCCGTCACAATGTGCAATGTGATGGAAGCATATGAAAAGGAACAGATAACTCCAAAAAAGAATACGACAAAAACGTCAAACGCCAGCTCTGCAAGAAAAGAATATTCGTTCCAAAATTGGTAAAAAGAACGAGAACAAAAAACAGCTCTAGCACGCAAGGAAGTGGCAACTCAGTGGGGAACGCACTATCACTTTTCGGCAAAAAAGATGTGCAACAGCGGCGATTTAACACACAAAAGCAGTGCAGGCAGAGTTGAAGACAAGAAAGCTGGCTGGACGGTTGTCAAATTAAGAAGAGAAAAGAAGCCAAAATCGATAAGGACAAGACCTGATACAATAATCATATCCAAGCAACGATCTAAGATGTTCTGAAAACCTCAGATCAGACGGCTTTAATTGTTTTTCCAGCCAGGGATGCGAAAAAGGTGTTAGAGGTTGGTATATACCAGCATGCTCTGGTTATTGTTCACAGTATTTTAGATTGGGCCCTTGAATTTTTTGTATGTTGTTTTCTATCCCATATATTCAAATGGGTAAAATTACTGATTTATATAGCACTACTTTGTTGTTAAGGCTTAATTTTTAATTTCTATAATAGTTGTCAGTATACATAGTTGTCTGAACTTGTTTTTTATTTAATTTCGCTTTTTTTCTATATGTCGTTTCCAATTTAGTTTTTCATCTATAGTTATACCGAGATACTTTTCACTAGGAAAGGTTTTTATTTCATTGTTTTTTTTTTTATTTTTAGTTTATGTTTCTCAAGATTTCTGTTTGTATATATTACTTGTACCATTTTATCTCTGTTGATTTCTATTCCCCATTTATCGAGCCAAATGACACTGTATTTATTGTTTGTTGAAGA
Source organism: Anastrepha ludens (assembly GCF_028408465.1). Classification (NCBI taxonomy): domain Eukaryota; kingdom Metazoa; phylum Arthropoda; class Insecta; order Diptera; family Tephritidae; genus Anastrepha; species Anastrepha ludens. The sequence goes on from NC_071503.1 coordinate 10,000,935, forward strand.
ATGTCAGTAGATTTTTTTTCTTCTACATATTTTATCTCATGCCATTAAGACCATGTCGAATGTGGGTATCATGCAATTTTTTGTTGTTAGGATCGGTATATCTGCTGTGAATATCAAGTACAATAGAGGTCTCAGGGCACTACCTTGAGGTACACCTACTGTCATTTGCCTCATGCTTGAGCATTCGTATTCAAACTTTATAAAAGAATGCCGGTTTTCCAAAATGGAGAAATGAGAATATTTTACTGAGCTTATGCAGTACTTTTTTATGCCACACCCTTGTCAAAAGCTTTTGCAATATGTAGATATACAGCTACGCAGAACCTTTTATTACCCATATCGTTTAATATTTTGTTTATAACTCTGTGGACTTGCAGCACAGTTTAATGCTGTGGCTAAGTCCAAATTGCCAGTATTTTATCTATGTAGTCCGGCAAAGAATATTTTTTCAAACACTTCTGAAGGAATGGAAAAGAGACTGACGCGGCGATATGATGTTGTTTCTGCTGCATTTTACCAGACTGTGAAACAAAACAAATCAATAAAACTTGTTTTAAGTGCCGTAGTAAAACAAAAAATGGTTATCACTAAAAGTGCAGTTCACCGCTGCTTATTTAGAGTTCGTCGCCCTCATCGCTATCTTTGTTCGCTGTCGCAGTTACTGCTATCCGCGCTGATACTCTGCTAACTGCCGATTCTCTCATCGCTGTCCCAGTCGCTTTTTCTGTTGCTGCCGTCATCGCCCGCTGTTGCTGTTATTGGGGCCGCTGCTTTTGTTGCTGACCAGAAAGGCCAAAAACCTTCGAAGACGCTGAATTGGAGGCATTGCTCAATGAGGATCCGTGTCAAACGCAAGAAGAACTTGTTTCAGTATTAGGAATTACCCGCCAATCCATTTCCAAGCGATTGCATGCTTATGAGTTAAAACCAAGGCATGTTGATCGTCGTATTTTCGCCTGTGAACAACTGCTCCAGCGGCAAAAAAGGAAGAATTTTCTTCATCGCATCGTGACAGGGGATGAAAAATTCATTACAGCAATTCAAAGAAAAGAAAGTCATGGGGACTGCCCGGTCATGCTTCTACGCCGTCGCCTTGGCCGAATATTCACGCTGCGAAGGTTATGCTATGTATTTGGTGGGACCAATTTGGTGTTATTTATTATAAACTGTTGAAAGCAAGCGAAACCATCACTGGGGATCGGTATCGACTTCAAATGATGCGATTGAGCCGAGCACTGCGCGAGAAGCGGCCGCAATATGCGGAGAGGCATGAAAAAGTGATTCTAACGCATGACAACGCTCGGCCTCTCGTTGCCAAATCCGTTAAAACCTACCTGGAAACACTGAAATGAGAAACCCTACCCCACCCGCTATATTCTACAGATATTGCGCGGTCCGATTATCACCTGTTCCGATCGATGGCACATGGTCTAGCTGACCAGCAGTTCCATTCATATGAACACATAAAAAAATGGCTTGATCCCTGGATAGCCCGAAAAAATGAACCGTTTTACCGCGACGGTATACGAAATCTACCAGAAAAAATGGAAAAAGTAGTAGCCAGCAATAGCCAATGATTCACTTGTAACCAATTTTTCAAAATAAAGTTGAATCAGGCTATTCGATTTAAAAGACCTGATCGAACTGGTCAAACCATACTCCGTCATGACAAAGTCAGGCCCCATGTTGCACAAGTCGTCAAAGCCGCACCCCAAGAGCTCGAATGGGAGGTTCATCAGTTACTGCCACATTCTCCGGACCTTGCACCGATCGATTACCATCTTTTCCACTTCCTGTCAAACCATATGAAGGGCAATAACAAAGAGGTCCTTAAAAACTGCCTCAACAACTTCTTTGCCACCAAACGAGTTTTGGTGCAACGGCATCAACAAATTGATCGAGAGGTGGAAAGAGGTTCTAGATAGCAACGGTGAATATATAAGTTATTATATATAACTTATTGATACAATTATTGTGTTTTGTTTAAACAAGACTTCGGTAGAAACACTGCGAACTTATTGCCCAACCTTATTATTATTATTATTATATATAAGAAAAGTAGAGGAGATCCACTACTTTACATTGGAATGGAGCACTAGTGTTAACACCTTCGGCTCGCTTGTTAATAAATTTACCAGAGTAACAATAAATAGTATTAATATCTTACATTATACGCTATTAGACAATTAACTCTAAATTAATTTCCTAAGCTCAGCTAACGTAAGGTACTTGTTGATGTTCTTGATGGATTCGGAGTCATAGCTTTTCAGGGCATCGGAAGGGGTGTTGTAACCGAAGACGTTGAATCTAATTGTTGAAAAATGCTGACAATTATCGAGCAAGTGGATGACCGAGATTGAACCGCTGCACAGTGGTTCCGCCATAGGACATTGGATGAAAATAGTCATGTTAAAATTATGCAACAATGTTTAGCTAAATGTTAGTTCATTAGTCATAGTAACTTAGAGTATAAAAGAAATTTCAACTGCACAAACAATTCACTTATAATTGTGCCTCCAAAGTAAGAGAATTTGAAAAGTGATAGTTAGCGTGGTCTCCGCTCCGTACTTACGCAGTTCCGGGAAGTGTTATTTTTCTAAGCATTACTGTGTTTATGACCTGTTGTACAATGGAAATTCAAGTTGAAGGTATGTACGACATGTTAAACGTTTTGTTACCTTTTTTAATTATTATTTAATAGGTTTTCAGACCATACGAAATACGTACTTTAAAATTTGCCGTTTATTTTTTTTTATAAGAAGTTTGTAAAGTTTCAACTAAGTTCGCACGAATCTGCACAAATGAAACATACATTAAAATATTCTTACGTATGTCCTCTTTAAGGAAAAATAATTTCCAGCTGCGATGAACTGCGACTGCGCTTGATATAGGGTCTAATCTGTACCTATGTGTAGGGATTTGAAAAATGTGATTCTATCAAGATTGCTAATAAAGATTTTTTTTTTGTTTTAGGTGTAAATTTGAAGTGTTCATTTACGCGCATGCATATTCTGGACTCGTGGTTATGTTACAATAGCATTAAAACTGATGTTGATAGATGTCGCCACGTACTGAAAAACATAATTCAAGCTTTACCAAACTCTGAGAATTTAACCTTAGAAGACATTGAAAATCGTGTTTCTTGGATCTGTTCACGGATTTCTCGATACTGGAAAATAGTGCAAAGATCAAAAACAAGGCTGATTGCCAAGTAGAGTAATTGGTCAACTGAAACCGAATTATGTGTGTTGAAAAAGCGGGAGTCGGGCGAGGTGACAAACTCTACGAATCCTTCTCCGAGCGAACACAGGCCGGGACACAGAAAAGATTTTGAGGAGTGCAGCAAGAGGACAAAGCGTCGCAGGTTATCCGATCTAGCTAATGTTGATAGTTCCGCTATTCATGCAATACTAAGTAATTCAAAGCAATCAAATTCAAATTCCTTAGAACTCAATACGGACGAAGTTTTGTCTCTATTTAATGCGGCAAAACTCACCAAACATCAGTATTTGTTATTAAGAGACTTTATTCATTCAAAATTGCCTAACGCTTTACCATCTTATAAAAAAGTTCTTGGCGCAAAAAAACGGTGTTACCCAACAGGAATTGGCGTTACAGAATCATCTGCCGAAATTAATTTACAATGTTTGTTGGACCACACATGCTCTCGAATCTCATCTCTGGTAAATATATCTGAATCAAGTTGCACTGAGTATGAATTAGTAGGTAAATGGGTTTCGATGGCAGCACTGGACATAGCGAATACAAGCAAAGTTTTTCTGATCCGAGAACGGAAGATGGAAGTTTAATTGTTACATCTTATGTACCCTTGAAATTAATTTGTAAATCGATTACCTCTGACCCATAAGATAATTTGGAAAAACACTCGCCCATCCTCCACAAGGTTTTGTCGGCCTATATGTTTTCAATTTGCTAAAGAAAGTAAAGCTCTTTGTGTTCAAGAAGAAGAGTATTTTAAAAAAGCTATTAGTGACTTGAATCCGACTGTTGTTAAAATCGATAACCATAGTTATAAAGTAAGTCATTCTTTACAATTAACTATGGTTGATGGTAAAGTATGCTGTGCTCTTAGTGACTCATCTACGAGTAAATGTTATATTTGTGGTGCGACACCTAAAGAAATGAATGACTTAGAAAAGTATAGAAACAAACAAGTAAACTCCAGTAGATTTGAATTTGGTTTATCACCCCTGCATTCTTGGATTAGATTTTTTGAATACTTTATTCATGTTTCTTATAGAATCGAATTTAAAAGGTGCAAGCACGTTCATCTGAGGAAAAAGCACTTTTAGCTAAGAGAAAGGAATTTGTTCAGAGGGAGTTTAGAGAACAATTAGGCTTGATAGTTGACAAACCGCGAAGTGGAGGAAGTGGCACCTCTAAAGATGGAAATACATCACGAAAATTTTTCCTTCATTCAACCATATCATCCGAAACCACAGGAATAGACAAACACGTTATAGACAGATGTAGTTATCTCCTACAATGTCTTTCATCTGGTTTTAAAATTAATTCGAATAAATTCAAAATATACGCACTAGACACTGCTAAAATTCTAGTTAGTAAATTTTCATGGTATAATTTACTTGCATCAGTTCATAAAGTGCTCATTCATGGGTCGGAGGTGATCGATCATTGTTTATTATCAATTGGAGAATTATCAGAGGAGGCAGCTGAATCATGTAATTCATTAGTGAAACAATTCAGACGTGACAATACCAGAAAGCACTCAAGAACTGTAACTAACACGGATCTTTTGCACAGGCTTCTTCTTAATTCCGATCCATTTATATCTAGTCTACGAAAATTACCGTTTAAAAAACAATCTTTTTGGGAAGTGAATATTTTATTGTTTTCATAAATAAGAATTTAACTGGCATCAAAGTATACTTTATGCTTATCCTTTCGGAATTTAATGTTTTTTTCTATTATTGTTTATAATTTAAGATTTATGCAAAACTTTAAACGAAACAAAAAAATTGTATATAAAAAATGTGTGTACCTAATTTTCCTTTGACTTTTTATATTAATTATATATTACTTTATTATATATTATTATTATTATATCTTATATATATTCTTATTATATATACATTACTTTTTATATGTCTTAATGTTTTTTTAACAAATAAAAACATTTCTCAACTTAAAAACGTACTGAAAAGTCATTTATCACGCCAAAAGTTCTTATGACCGCCCTTCCTACGCGGCGGAACCACTGTGCGCTGTTGCAAAATGGACACTGTGGAGGTGGAAGGCCCTTAAGGAGATGGTTGTGCGTTGCTGTCGTATGACCAATTCGTAGGCGGGAGAAATTTCTAAGATCGTTACAGTTTATTCCCTTCGGGAAGGTGGGTGACTGCCTCATCGAGTTTAATGCTGAGTAGTGATGCCGAAAATTATTCCACTCAGAAAGTTTGGCTTTGAAAAATTTTGCTTCTGAAAGCCTAAAAACAACTTCTTTGAGAATCACGTTCAAGGCGATAAGTGGTTGATTTGCTGCCAGTTTCGCTCTTTCATCAGCGGCTTCATTGCCAGGTATTCCTACGTGGCTTGGAACCCACATGATTTTGATTAAGTTATTTCCACCAGCTAAAACGTTGCGGATCTTTGGTATGTTGGTTACTGAACAAATGGTGGACATGCTGTCAGTACATACAACGTATTTTTCACCAGTTCGGAGAGCATACTGCGTTGCCAGCAGAACAGCGTTTGCTTCCGCAGTAAAAACGGAGCAGAAGTTTAGTAGATGACCAGCTGAAATTGTGTTATGGTCGGAGTCTACTACCGCAAAGGCTGTGGTGGAAACAGTTTTAGTCCCGTCCGTATACAAAAATTTCCATCCTTGTTTTTTTAGATTTGAGGCAAGTTGTTCGAAGGCTTGACGGAAAACTGCTGGAGGAGTTGTACTTTTCTTAAAAGAATGCATGCCTAGATACAGCAAACTATTAAACTGGAACCATGACACAGGACGTTTGTAATCGAATTTCTCTGGTTTTATAGGAATACCTAGTTCATTTGCAGCATTTAAACATCTCATAATAGTTGACGATCGATATCCGTGTTTTTTCCTTCTGCTAGCCGAATAAACCGCCTCGAGCAATACTGCATTCTTGCACCGAAGGAGCTTTGGGATCAATTTGATGGTGTTGGCAGTAGCTCTCTCTTCGATGGTTGGAAGACCATCTTCTGTCAAAGTGCAAATAACCGGTGAGGTAGAGAAAGCACGTATGCTTCTTCTGGCTGCGGTGTGGTATGGAGGGAGAATGAGCTTAACATTGTTTTTCGCACAGTGCCCATAGATCGGTAGGCCATAGTCGATTTTAGATAAGAGTAGCGCTTTGGTCGAATTGATGAGCGATGCTGGATGGACAAGACATTGTTTCGACGATAAGTATTTGATTATATCTAATCTTTTAACTAGAGCTAGTCTAAGGTATTTACAATGACTTTTGAAAGGTAGCTTAGAATCAAATATAATACCAAGAATTTTTAAAGTACTACATAACAATAGGTTAACATTATTGAAAGTAGGTTCATCGGTGGACACATTTTCTTATTGCATATATGAAAGTTTCTGCATTTATTAAACGATATTTTGGCCCCAGACGTATTTGACCAGTTTGTTAATTCCGATAAAATTTGTATGAAATCATTCTGTACCACCGATAAATCTTTACATTTAGAGAAGAGAAGTAAATCATCGGCATATATTATGTGCTTAATTCTTTTATGCGTCGATATAATTTTGTTTATGTCGTCAAATGCAATAATGAAGAGGATCACTGATAGTGGTGACCCCTGTGGGATACCATTAAAAAGTTTGTATGTGTTTGAATATTTATTATTGACTTTGACTGAAAATAGACGGCAAGTAAGGAAGTTTTTGACAAAGTTATATATCTTTTTACCGATTTTCCAAGACGCAAGATTTCGAAGAATGGCATGCGGACCGATTCTAGCTCAGCCGGCAGTCCGTCGGTGCCTGCGGGTTTGTTGTTCTTTAGCCGCGTTATCGCTATTCTCACCTCGTTATGGTCGGGTAGCGGAACGTCAATTCCATCGTCGTCGATTGGGGTATCGGGATCTTCACATTCTCTGTGACATGCGCAGCTGTCACTGTTTAACAGGTTCGAGAAGTGTTCCCTCCATAATTTAAGATTGCTCTGGATGTCAGTCACCAGTTCGCCGTCTTTGTTCTTACAGGAAAACGCCCCGGTATTAAAACCTTCTGTAAGCCGCCGAACTTTCTGATAGAATTTTCGGGCGTTGTTCCTGTTGGCCAGCATCTCAAGCTCCTCGCACTCACGTATTTCGGCCTCTCGTTTCTTCTGTCGGATAATACGTCTCTCTTCCTTTTCAGCTCTCTGTAGCGATCCCACATGGCTCGCGTTACGCCCGATCGCAGCTCTGTAGGCGGCATCCCTTCTTTCTGCGGCAGCATGACATTCCTCGTCGTAACAATTATTTTTTCGGGCTCGCCGGAATCCGATTTCTTCTTCAGCGGCGGTACGTAGGGAACGAGAAATGTTGCTCCATTGCTCGTGCATGGCGGTTTGTTGGGCAGTGCTCTCTGAGAGCAGGAGTGAGAGTCGAGTGGCGAATCTTCTGGCTGTCTGTTGTGATTGCAGCTTTTCAATGTTGAACATTCTTTGCGTAGTTAGATGTACGTTTTTTGCTGCACAGAGGCGTGTGCGCAGTTTGGCTGCAACAAGGTAATGATCTGAGTCAATGTTGGGTCCTCGGATCGTACGTACAACTAATACACTAGAAGCGTGTCTTCCATCTATCACAACATGATCGATCTGGTTTCGCGTTTTTCGATCAGGGGACAGCCAGATTGCTTGGTGGATTTTTTTATGCTGGAATCTGGTGCTGCAGACTACCATGTTTCGGGCCCCGGCGAAGTCGATCAGCCTCCGTCCGTTACCGGATGTTTCGTTGTGCAGGCTGAATTTTCCGACTGTGGGACCAAAAATTCCTTCCTTGCCCACCCTGGCGTTGAAGTCGCCAAGCACGATTTTTATGACGTGGCGGGGCAGTGCTCATACGAACGTTCCAAGCGCTCATAGAAGGAATCTTTGGTCGCATCGTCCTTCTCTTCCGTCGGGGCGTGGGCGCAAATTAGCGATATGTTAAAAAAACGGGCTTTGATGCGGATTATTGCGAGACGCTCGTCCACCGGAGTGAACGACAGTACTTGGCGACGAAGTCTCTCTCCCACAACAAATCCGACACCGAATTTGCGCTCCTTTACATGGCAGCTGTAGTAGACGTTGCAAGGTCCTATGGTTTTCTTGCCTTGCCTGGCTAAATAAATGTTTACTCAGCAATCCATCAGATAGGCTGCTAGCTTTTTAACCTATACAAGACCCCGGGCACTAGTGGAATCCGCCCGGTAGTATAACAGCAAAGTGAAGATTTAATTATGCCACAAGAGGGTTTTTATCTATATATATAAAAAGAAGTTACATTTCCTTGGTAATCTTATAACTCAAGAGCCGCCGAACCGATTGACACACAAATTTTAGAGTTCTTTTCTATATTTAAGGAGGTGGTTTGTGTGAAGTTTGATTGAAATTGGTGCAGCCGTTCCTGAATTATGACATTTTATGCTTATGAGCGTTTCTGTTGTACTGTTGTGGTTGTAAGTGTATTATGTTAACATTAATTTGCTGTCGTTGGAATTCAGTTTTTGCAAATATATCTTATTGGTGATGAGAATCGTGAACTAGATCAGCGCTGTGCAATTTCGACGAATACGAGAAGATCAATCGTGAATTAATTGCAAATAATGTTCCATCAACACAATGAATTAGTGAAATTGTTCAAAGTGGCACTCGATCTGATGCCCACCGATGGCCACAAAATCATAATAAAAGCCGATAAAATACCAATTGGGGAGCACGCCAGACGATTCAATGTACCAACGATTGATGAAGTAGCCATTGTTGTGGTTGGTGAACAGTTTCGGTCACGAGATATTGTTTTGTATCGTAGAAATGAGCAATTACAACGTATTTCAGAACTCCATCGCTGTTATGATGCATTGCAATACCCCATTTTGTTTTGGAGCGGGGACGATGGCTATCATATCAACATACCAATGATAAATCCAACAACTGGTACATACACATTTTATTTTTGTTTAAATATGATTTTTAAATAATTTTCATACGCTAATTAATTTTTGCATTGCAGGTCAAAAATCAACGAAAACCGTCAGTCCGATGAATTTTTATTCGTATCGATTGATGATTCGCCCTCAAGAAAACAATTTTATTTTGCGATGCAATCAACTTTCGCATCAATATATCGTCGATATGTACACCAAAATTGAAAGTGAACTATTCAATTTCATCCGTCAGAGTCAAGCCCGATTGAGATCAGAGGAATACATACATTTGCGTGACGCAATAATCAATGATGCATTTATCGATTTGCAAGTCATTTTGGACGAAAATATAATAAAAAATTGAATGCTCCAGGAGCCCTTGGAAAAACATTTTTAACTTTATTTATTTTAGCATAATTTATTTAGCGTAAAAAATTGAAATGGAAATTAAAGAATCAAAGTTTAATTACAAGTTTTTATCGGCTCTTTCACCTTACCTGTATATAGGTGGCCACCACAATCAAATTTTAAAAAGTACAGAAAAGGCTATTGTGACATCTTTAGAAAGTATGTTGAATGAAAAAAATCAACTAATTAAACTGTTTAAATATTTTACGAGTTCTATAAAGAAAACTTAATATGAAAAATTTCTTGCGATATAAAAAAAACATTTTATGTATGGTGGTACGAAGCCCACTGGGTGATACTAGTATTATATTAAAAAATAGGGGAAAAGGCCAAGTCACGGGCCAAGTCCGTCAGACCAATAAGTCTCACTCCCTTTGTATTAAAATGGAGAAGATTATTTACATGCCGTTATGTCGTTTCCACGACAGTCGGTTCTACGTTACCGAAACGACCCGGATTTATATCCGACCAAGGACTGTCACTACAGCAGCTTTCCTAGTTTATGCACCGGGAATGTTTATGCTGCTACAACATTATTGACAACGAAATAAGATAAAATACTCTGCGAACAACACATCTCTACACAAATCAGCATATGTACTGGGCAGGAAGGTATACGGGCGCTGCGCTATATCAGCTGTCTACGGAGATCCAGAGTGCTGTTGACTGTGCGAAATCAGTACTCGGGGCCTAATTAAAGAACGTTCTGGCAACCCATAACCCTCTTTAAGTATAAACTGAGAAAAGTCACAGACCAGTGCAGATTGCATAGCTTTTCAGATGAGGTTTCTGTGTCAAAGACGCCTTTAGTTAAAAAAAATACTCCTATCCCCATATGCGGACATGGGGAAAAATAGAAAAGTCCAGAAGTGACTGACTCATAGTGAACGGTTACTTGGTTAGCGTCTGTTCTCCATGTTACAGCTAGGAGCGCGAAAAGTGTAGCTAAAAAGGAGAAGGTACTACAAGTCAAGATGATAACTCTAGGAGAAGCTACTGACTCTCTCTTGGAGTACTACAAAGGCCGTCACAATGTGCAATGTGATGGAAGCATATGAAAAGGAACAGATAACTCCAAAAAAGAATACGACAAAAACGTCAAACGCCAGCTCTGCAAGAAAAGAATATTCGTTCCAAAATTGGTAAAAAGAACGAGAACAAAAAACAGCTCTAGCACGCAAGGAAGTGGCAACTCAGTGGGGAACGCACTATCACTTTTCGGCAAAAAAGATGTGCAACAGCGGCGATTTAACACACAAAAGCAGTGCAGGCAGAGTTGAAGACAAGAAAGCTGGCTGGACGGTTGTCAAATTAAGAAGAGAAAAGAAGCCAAAATCGATAAGGACAAGACCTGATACAATAATCATATCCAAGCAACGATCTAAGATGTTCTGAAAACCTCAGATCAGACGGCTTTAATTGTTTTTCCAGCCAGGGATGCGAAAAAGGTGTTAGAGGTTGGTATATACCAGCATGCTCTGGTTATTGTTCACAGTATTTTAGATTGGGCCCTTGAATTTTTTGTATGTTGTTTTCTATCCCATATATTCAAATGGGTAAAATTACTGATTTATATAGCACTACTTTGTTGTTAAGGCTTAATTTTTAATTTCTATAATAGTTGTCAGTATACATAGTTGTCTGAACTTGTTTTTTATTTAATTTCGCTTTTTTTCTATATGTCGTTTCCAATTTAGTTTTTCATCTATAGTTATACCGAGATACTTTTCACTAGGAAAGGTTTTTATTTCATTGTTTTTTTTTTATTTTTAGTTTATGTTTCTCAAGATTTCTGTTTGTATATATTACTTGTACCATTTTATCTCTGTTGATTTCTATTCCCCATTTATCGAGCCAAATGACACTGTATTTATTGTTTGTTGAAGAATGTCAGTAGATTTTTTTTCTTCTACATATTTTATCTCATGCCATTAAGACCATGTCGAATGTGGGTATCATGCAATTTTTTGTTGTTAGGATCGGTATATCTGCTGTGAATATCAAGTACAATAGAGGTCTCAGGGCACTACCTTGAGGTACACCTACTGTCATTTGCCTCATGCTTGAGCATTCGTATTCAAACTTTATAAAAGAATGCCGGTTTTCCAAAATGGAGAAATGAGAATATTTTACTGAGCTTATGCAGTACTTTTTTATGCCACACCCTTGTCAAAAGCTTTTGCAATATGTAGATATACAGCTACGCAGAACCTTTTATTACCCATATCGTTTAATATTTTGTTTATAACTCTGTGGACTTGCAGCACAGTTTAATGCTGTGGCTAAGTCCAAATTGCCAGTATTTTATCTATGTAGTCCGGCAAAGAATATTTTTTCAAACACTTCTGAAGGAATGGAAAAGAGACTGACGCGGCGATATGATGTTGTTTCTGCTGCATTTTACCAGACTGTGAAACAAAACAAATCAATAAAACTTGTTTTAAGTGCCGTAGTAAAACAAAAAATGGTTATCACTAAAAGTGCAGTTCACCGCTGCTTATTTAGAGTTCGTCGCCCTCATCGCTATCTTTGTTCGCTGTCGCAGTTACTGCTATCCGCGCTGATACTCTGCTAACTGCCGATTCTCTCATCGCTGTCCCAGTCGCTTTTTCTGTTGCTGCCGTCATCGCCCGCTGTTGCTGTTATTGGGGCCGCTGCTTTTGTTGCTGACCAGAAAGGCCAAAAACCTTCGAAGACGCTGAATTGGAGGCATTGCTCAATGAGGATCCGTGTCAAACGCAAGAAGAACTTGTTTCAGTATTAGGAATTACCCGCCAATCCATTTCCAAGCGATTGCATGCTTATGAGTTAAAACCAAGGCATGTTGATCGTCGTATTTTCGCCTGTGAACAACTGCTCCAGCGGCAAAAAAGGAAGAATTTTTTTCATCGCATCGTGACAGGGGATGAAAAATTCATTACAGCAATTCAAAGAAAAGAAAGTCATGGGGACTGCCCGGTCATGCTTCTACGCCGTCGCCTTGGCCGAATATTCACGCTGCGAAGGTTATGCTATGTATTTGGTGGGACCAATTTGGTGTTATTTATTATAAACTGTTGAAAGCAAGCGAAACCATCACTGGGGATCGGTATCGACTTCAAATGATGCGATTGAGCCGAGCACTGCGCGAGAAGCGGCCGCAATATGCGGAGAGGCATGAAAAAGTGATTCTAACGCATGACAACGCTCGGCCTCTCGTTGCCAAATCCGTTAAAACCTACCTGGAAACACTGAAATGAGAAACCCTACCCCACCCGCTATATTCTACAGATATTGCGCGGTCCGATTATCACCTGTTCCGATCGATGGCACATGGTCTAGCTGACCAGCAGTTCCATTCATATGAACACATAAAAAAATGGCTTGATCCCTGGATAGCCCGAAAAAATGAACCGTTTTACCGCGACGGTATACGAAATCTACCAGAAAAAATGGAAAAAGTAGTAGCCAGCAATAGCCAATGATTCACTTGTAACCAATTTTTCAAAATAAAGTTGAATCAGGCTATTCGATTTAAAAGACCTGATCGAACTGGTCAAACCATACTCCGTCATGACAAAGTCAGGCCCCATGTTGCACAAGTCGTCAAAGCCGCACCCCAAGAGCTCGAATGGGAGGTTCATCAGTTACTGCCACATTCTCCGGACCTTGCACCGATCGATTACCATCTTTTCCACTTCCTGTCAAACCATATGAAGGGCAATAACAAAGAGGTCCTTAAAAACTGCCTCAACAACTTCTTTGCCACCAAACGAGTTTTGGTGCAACGGCATCAACAAATTGATCGAGAGGTGGAAAGAGGTTCTAGATAGCAACGGTGAATATATAAGTTATTATATATAACTTATTGATACAATTATTGTGTTTTGTTTAAACAAGACTTCGGTAGAAACACTGCGAACTTATTGCCCAACCTTATTATTATTATTATTATATATAAGAAAAGTAGAGGAGATCCACTACTTTACATTGGAATGGAGCACTAGTGTTAACACCTTCGGCTCGCTTGTTAATAAATTTACCAGAGTAACAATAAATAGTATTAATATCTTACATTATACGCTATTAGACAATTAACTCTAAATTAATTTCCTAAGCTCAGCTAACGTAAGGTACTTGTTGATGTTCTTGATGGATTCGGAGTCATAGCTTTTCAGGGCATCGGAAGGGGTGTTGTAACCGAAGACGTTGAATCTAATTGTTGAAAAATGCTGACAATTATCGAGCAAGTGGATGACCGAGATTGAACCGCTGCACAGTGGTTCCGCCATAGGACATTGGATGAAAATAGTCATGTTAAAATTATGCAACAATGTTTAGCTAAATGTTAGTTCATTAGTCATAGTAACTTAGAGTATAAAAGAAATTTCAACTGCACAAACAATTCACTTATAATTGTGCCTCCAAAGTAAGAGAATTTGAAAAGTGATAGTTAGCGTGGTCTCCGCTCCGTACTTACGCAGTTCCGGGAAGTGTTATTTTTCTAAGCATTACTGTGTTTATGACCTGTTGTACAATGGAAATTCAAGTTGAAGGTATGTACGACATGTTAAACGTTTTGTTACCTTTTTTAATTATTATTTAATAGGTTTTCAGACCATACGAAATACGTACTTTAAAATTTGCCGTTTATTTTTTTTTATAAGAAGTTTGTAAAGTTTCAACTAAGTTCGCACGAATCTGCACAAATGAAACATACATTAAAATATTCTTACGTATGTCCTCTTTAAGGAAAAATAATTTCCAGCTGCGATGAACTGCGACTGCGCTTGATATAGGGTCTAATCTGTACCTATGTGTAGGGATTTGAAAAATGTGATTCTATCAAGATTGCTAATAAAGATTTTTTTTTTGTTTTAGGTGTAAATTTGAAGTGTTCATTTACGCGCATGCATATTCTGGACTCGTGGTTATGTTACAATAGCATTAAAACTGATGTTGATAGATGTCGCCACGTACTGAAAAACATAATTCAAGCTTTACCAAACTCTGAGAATTTAACCTTAGAAGACATTGAAAATCGTGTTTCTTGGATCTGTTCACGGATTTCTCGATACTGGAAAATAGTGCAAAGATCAAAAACAAGGCTGATTGCCAAGTAGAGTAATTGGTCAACTGAAACCGAATTATGTGTGTTGAAAAAGCGGGAGTCGGGCGAGGTGACAAACTCTACGAATCCTTCTCCGAGCGAACACAGGCCGGGACACAGAAAAGATTTTGAGGAGTGCAGCAAGAGGACAAAGCGTCGCAGGTTATCCGATCTAGCTAATGTTGATAGTTCCGCTATTCATGCAATACTAAGTAATTCAAAGCAATCAAATTCAAATTCCTTAGAACTCAATACGGACGAAGTTTTGTCTCTATTTAATGCGGCAAAACTCACCAAACATCAGTATTTGTTATTAAGAGACTTTATTCATTCAAAATTGCCTAACGCTTTACCATCTTATAAAAAAGTTCTTGGCGCAAAAAAACGGTGTTACCCAACAGGAATTGGCGTTACAGAATCATCTGCCGAAATTAATTTACAATGTTTGTTGGACCACACATGCTCTCGAATCTCATCTCTGGTAAATATATCTGAATCAAGTTGCACTGAGTATGAATTAGTAGGTAAATGGGTTTCGATGGCAGCACTGGACATAGCGAATACAAGCAAAGTTTTTCTGATCCGAGAACGGAAGATGGAAGTTTAATTGTTACATCTTATGTACCCTTGAAATTAATTTGTAAATCGATTACCTCTGACCCATAAGATAATTTGGAAAAACACTCGCCCATCCTCCACAAGGTTTTGTCGGCCTATATGTTTTCAATTTGCTAAAGAAAGTAAAGCTCTTTGTGTTCAAGAAGAAGAGTATTTTAAAAAAGCTATTAGTGACTTGAATCCGACTGTTGTTAAAATCGATAACCATAGTTATAAAGTAAGTCATTCTTTACAATTAACTATGGTTGATGGTAAAGTATGCTGTGCTCTTAGTGACTCATCTACGAGTAAATGTTATATTTGTGGTGCGACACCTAAAGAAATGAATGACTTAGAAAAGTATAGAAACAAACAAGTAAACTCCAGTAGATTTGAATTTGGTTTATCACCCCTGCATTCTTGGATTAGATTTTTTGAATACTTTATTCATGTTTCTTATAGAATCGAATTTAAAAGGTGCAAGCACGTTCATCTGAGGAAAAAGCACTTTTAGCTAAGAGAAAGGAATTTGTTCAGAGGGAGTTTAGAGAACAATTAGGCTTGATAGTTGACAAACCGCGAAGTGGAGGAAGTGGCACCTCTAAAGATGGAAATACATCACGAAAATTTTTCCTTCATTCAACCATATCATCCGAAACCACAGGAATAGACAAACACGTTATAGACAGATGTAGTTATCTCCTACAATGTCTTTCATCTGGTTTTAAAATTAATTCGAATAAATTCAAAATATACGCACTAGACACTGCTAAAATTCTAGTTAGTAAATTTTCATGGTATAATTTACTTGCATCAGTTCATAAAGTGCTCATTCATGGGTCGGAGGTGATCGATCATTGTTTATTATCAATTGGAGAATTATCAGAGGAGGCAGCTGAATCATGTAATTCATTAGTGAAACAATTCAGACGTGACAATACCAGAAAGCACTCAAGAACTGTAACTAACACGGATCTTTTGCACAGGCTTCTTCTTAATTCCGATCCATTTATATCTAGTCTACGAAAATTACCGTTTAAAAAACAATCTTTTTGGGAAGTGAATATTTTATTGTTTTCATAAATAAGAATTTAACTGGCATCAAAGTATACTTTATGCTTATCCTTTCGGAATTTAATGTTTTTTTCTATTATTGTTTATAATTTAAGATTTATGCAAAACTTTAAACGAAACAAAAAAATTGTATATAAAAAATGTGTGTACCTAATTTTCCTTTGACTTTTTATATTAATTATATATTACTTTATTATATATTATTATTATTATATCTTATATATATTCTTATTATATATACATTACTTTTTATATGTCTTAATGTTTTTTTAACAAATAAAAACATTTCTCAACTTAAAAACGTACTGAAAAGTCATTTATCACGCCAAAAGTTCTTATGACCGCCCTTCCTACGCGGCGGAACCACTGTGCGCTGTTGCAAAATGGACACTGTGGAGGTGGAAGGCCCTTAAGGAGATGGTTGTGCGTTGCTGTCGTATGACCAATTCGTAGGCGGGAGAAATTTCTAAGATCGTTACAGTTTATTCCCTTCGGGAAGGTGGGTGACTGCCTCATCGAGTTTAATGCTGAGTAGTGATGCCGAAAATTATTCCACTCAGAAAGTTTGGCTTTGAAAAATTTTGCTTCTGAAAGCCTAAAAACAACTTCTTTGAGAATCACGTTCAAGGCGATAAGTGGTTGATTTGCTGCCAGTTTCGCTCTTTCATCAGCGGCTTCATTGCCAGGTATTCCTACGTGGCTTGGAACCCACATGATTTTGATTAAGTTATTTCCACCAGCTAATATAAAACGTTGCGGATCTTTGGTATGTTGGTTACTGAACAAATGGTGGACATGCTGTCAGTACATACAACGTATTTTTCACCAGTTCGGAGAGCATACTGCGTTGCCAGCAGAACAGCGTTTGCTTCCGCAGTAAAAACGGAGCAGAAGTTTAGTAGATGACCAGCTGAAATTGTGTTATGGTCGGAGTCTACTACCGCAAAGGCTGTGGTGGAAACAGTTTTAGTCCCGTCCGTATACAAAAATTTCCATCCTTGTTTTTTTAGATTTGAGGCAAGTTGTTCGAAGGCTTGACGGAAAACTGCTGGAGGAGTTGTACTTTTCTTAAAAGAATGCATGCCTAGATACAGCAAACTATTAAACTGGAACCATGACACAGGACGTTTGTAATCGAATTTCTCTGGTTTTATAGGAATACCTAGTTCATTTGCAGCATTTAAACATCTCATAATAGTTGACGATCGATATCCGTGTTTTTTCCTTCTGCTAGCCGAATAAACCGCCTCGAGCAATACTGCATTCTTGCACCGAAGGAGCTTTGGGATCAATTTGATGGTGTTGGCAGTAGCTCTCTCTTCGATGGTTGGAAGACCATCTTCTGTCAAAGTGCAAATAACCGGTGAGGTAGAGAAAGCACGTATGCTTCTTCTGGCTGCGGTGTGGTATGGAGGGAGAATGAGCTTAACATTGTTTTTCGCACAGTGCCCATAGATCGGTAGGCCATAGTCGATTTTAGATAAGAGTAGCGCTTTGGTCGAATTGATGAGCGATGCTGGATGGACAAGACATTGTTTCGACGATAAGTATTTGATTATATCTAATCTTTTAACTAGAGCTAGTCTAAGGTATTTACAATGACTTTTGAAAGGTAGCTTAGAATCAAATATAATACCAAGAATTTTTAAAGTACTACATAACAATAGGTTAACATTATTGAAAGTAGGTTCATCGGTGGACACATTTTCTTATTGCATATATGAAAGTTTCTGCATTTATTAAACGATATTTTGGCCCCAGGCGTATTTGACCAGTTTGTTAATTCCGATAAAATTTGTATGAAATCATTCTGTACCACCGATAAATCTTTACATTTAGAGAAGAGAAGTAAATCATCGGCATATATTATGTGCTTAATTCTTTTATGCGTCGATATAATTTTGTTTATGTCGTCAAATGCAATAATGAAGAGGATCACTGATAGTGGTGACCCCTGTGGGATACCATTAAAAAGTTTGTATGTGTTTGAATATTTATTATTGACTTTGACTGAAAATAGACGGCAAGTAAGGAAGTTTTTGACAAAGTTATATATCTTTTTACCGATTTTCCAAGACGCAAGATTTCGAAGAATGGCATGCGGACCGATTCTTTCGTAGGCTTTCTCGAAATCAATACTAAGAATAGATAGGTGGTTTTTTGTGGAAAGGGCAGAAGTGACAAAATGTTCAAAAATAAGTAAGGCGTCCATCGTTCCCTGGCCTTCCTTGAACGCTACTTGATGGGCATCAAATAGTTTGTTTGAAAGTGCGAACCATACAATGTGGTTAGCAACAATCTTCTCTAGTGTTTTGCTTAAACATGACAAAAGTGATATACAGTGGCTCACAGCTTATTTTATGCAGTGCATAGTCTCAAATCCCAAGCTTTATAACTACAAAACCAAGAAGAATTTGAAAAAGAAATTGGTACCATTAAAAAGATAAAAAACTCAAATTTAACAAAATAACTTCATTTATTGTGAAAATATATTTTTAAATAACTTTAAACTACGAAAACCAAAAATACTGGTTAATTTCAGGTCACAGCTTATTTTATGCAGTTACTTATAATTATAAAAAACTTAATATTAAACATAATTTGAAGTATTTTTAATATTTGGTATGATAACCCTTGTTGTCTATAACAGATTTAAGGCGATTTTGCATTGATGTCACCAGTTTTTTTGTAATATCTGGCGAAATATTCGTCCACTCCGTTTTCAGCGCCTCCTTTAGGTCGTTTTTGTTAGAAATCTTATGTTTCCGGATATTAGTTTCTAGTATAGACCACAAGTTTTCAATGACATTCAAGTCTGGCGACTGTGGCGGCGGCGTCATCAAGTGAGGACAGTTATATATTAGCCAGCTTTGTACAATACCCGCTTTATGCTTTGGATCGTTATCCTGATAAAATCGAAAATCTGATTTTATACCCAGATCCTCGGCACTCTGCAACAAATTATCCTTCAGAATCTGTAGGTATTTAAATTTGTCCATTGTTGTCTCAATAAATGTCAACCTCCCAGTACCAGCAGCCGACATGCAGGCCCAAACCATGACGCTGCCACCGCCATGTTTCATTGTCGGTTTCAAATTTTCTTTATTGAGTTCCTTATTTGGTTTTCGCCAAACATAGGACATCCCATCCGAGCCGAATATGTTGAATTTCGATTCATCTGCGAAAATAACAGAATTCCAGTACTCTGACGTCTCTGAAACATGCTCATTGGCAAATCTAAGTCGGCAAAGTCTATTTTTTGGGCTGATAAAAGGTCCTTTACGTGCTACTCGGCCATGAAAATCGTGTTTGCGCAGAATACGGCGAACAGTTTCCACACTACATTGTTTACCGAGGTCAGATTGAACTGCAGAGGTCAGTTTCGGAGCCGAGAGTCGTGGATTAGCTTTTATCCTTCTTACAATAGTTTTTGAAATGGTGAATAACCAATTCACGTTGACCTATCGTTGTTCGCGGACCCATTTTATTAATCACTTTAATTGACACTTCAAATACTAAAATCAAACTAAAAAGCGAATACAAAGTAATTTTATAAATAAGCGATGATATTACATACGCCTACTACTCTTAAATAACGTAATATTTAAGTACCGTTGTACAAAGAAGCGACTGCATAAAATAAGCTGTGACCTGAAATTACGCAGTATTTTTGATTTTGGTTGTTTTATGTTATTTAAATACATATTTTCACAATAAATGAAATTATTTTTCTAAACTTGAGTTTTTTATCTTTTTAATGGTCCCAATTTCTTTTTCATATTCTTCTTAGTTTTGTAGTTATAAAGCTTGGGATTTGAGACTATGCACTGCATAAAATAAGCTGTGAGCCACTGTAGGTCTATAATCAGAAGCAGATGTTCCGCATTGAGACGATTTTGGAATGGGAAGTACTAAAGCATTCTTCCACGTGTGTGGGAGGATGCCTTGGCTTATGATGGCGTTGTACAGGTTGACTAATCGAGTTTTGACTACAGATGGTAAGTTTTGCAGGCATGAATATGAAATACGGTCACGGCCTGGGGTTTTACCTGACATGGAATTAATAGTAACTTCAAACTCGAAAATGGTAATAGGGGACTCAATTTCTTGGGCTGAAGGTGATGGAGAGTTATTAACGTACTTTTCTATTAGAGTTAGATTTTTCTCGGCAACAAAATTAGGGTGGAAATTGGAGTCCTTTGAATAGCTTGACCAAACTGAGCCAAAATGATTTGCCATGTCCGCAGACGAGTTGATAGGGCCATGAGGGGTGTCTAAAACTTTGATGGATAAGGGGGAGAAAGTACCCGAAAGCATCTTTATATTAGACCAAATTTTTCTGGGGCTGCAATCTGGGGTTATTGTACTAGTTAACACCTCTAAGCTTTGTCTCTTTGCGTCTTTCAGTTTTTTTTTTAAATAACCGTTACTTTTTTTGTATTCCAATAGATTGGAAAGGGAACGATGCCTCTTATAATTATGCCAAAGGGTTTGTTTTTTGTTACGTAAAGAAGCAAGAAATTGAGACCAGTAAGGCACCATGGTTTTGTGTTTGGGGAATAGATAGGTGAGCAGCTGTACGAATAGTTTTAGTTATATTGTTGGCCTCTTTGCTGATCGTAGATGATTGGTTGTACTTAAACGACGTTACAGTTGCCGTACGTTGGAAAAGTTCCCAGTTCGCCTTTTGTGTTATAAACTTTGGTTTAGGGGTCCCTGGGTTGGACAAGGCGGCGACAACTTTAGTGAGAAGGTAGAAATGATCGCTACCGTGGAGAAAAGGGGAAGTGGAACAAGAGAGTTTTGGGGCCAAACTCGCCGAGCACATGCTTACGTCTACATGGGTAAATGTCTGGTGAGTTGAGAAATGAGTTGGCGCCAAGTCGTTTAACACTATGTAGTTATTTAGAAGGATAAAATCTTCTATTATTTTGCCCCTGGGGTTATCCGAAGTGGATCCCCAAAGAGGGCTCCAAGCGTTCAAGTCACCGATCAAGGGTATACATATCTGTAGTAATACTAGAGGTTATGTCTAGAAGCATTTTTAGATTAAAAGGTTGTTGCGGAGGAATATAGACAGAAACGACAGTAAATTTGAAACCTAAATTGACTTCGACGGCAATGACTGACAACGGGGTTATAATGTCTAATAGTTTGTGGGGCGTTCCTTTTTTTACCATGACTCATATGCCTTGCCTTGAGGTAACGTTATGGGGCAGGTTATGAAAGTAGCTATGAAACGAATTCGAAATAGGAGCAGACCTATTGAAGGGGATGTGAGTTTCCTGCAGGCAAACTATAGATGGAGATAAGTCTTTAATTAATAGTTTTAATTCATTTAAATTGTTATAAAGTCCATGGATATTTCAATGAAGTATATCAAAGGTCATCAATGGAGCTACTAAACCTATCTGATCTTTCGCTTTCAGAGTCAGAGGTCATCCGTGTTGAAGAGAAGTAGCGGTTTTGATTTAAGAGTTCCTGGGTTAAACGAGTGATAGGCGAAGAGATTGTAGATTTAGAGATCGGTTGTGATTGCATAGTGTTGCTTGAAGTAGTTGTTATATTATATTAATGGAAGTTGAAGGTTGAGATATGTTGGATGATTTACTTGGTGGTGGGGAGAAAGTAGGTGAGTTAGTAGTAGTGTTGCTTGATGAAGCTGTTAGATTAATGGGAGTTGAAGATTGATCAACATTGGATGATTGACTTGATTGTAGGGAGAGAGAAGATGAGTTGAAGTTGCTGGCTTAACGATATTTTTGCTTGAACTCGAAGTGGTATGTTCTTGCTGGAGCAGTAATACGTTCTTGCTAGTGTTTGTTTCTGTTACTGGTTGAATGATTTTGTTGCTGGATGTGACACCAGCGAAAGAAAAGTGAGCTGAGGTAGAGGGAAGTTGAGAAGAGTAAAACTCTCTCGCTTGCTTCAATGTGCATTTACGTTGGGTTTTTATTTTAAGGATTTCCTTTTGTTGCAAAAATTTTGGGCATTTGTTGAAGCTGGATGGATGTTCTTCATGGCAGTTTGCACACCTTATGCGTGAACACTCTAAGTCTGGAGGAGGGGGGAGGCTGCATATTTGACTCAATGGAGCATTATTGCAACGTTTTTTAGTATGAGCTAAATACTGGCAAGACTTACAACGCATCGGATTCGGGAAATATTCCCTCACCTTAACTTTATACTAAGATATGTTGATGGTTTCTGGAATTCTGAAAGCATCAAAAGTAAGAAAGATGACTCCGCTTGGTGTTGCTTTGTTATCAACTATCCTAGTGAATTTGAAACAACTTACTACACCCTCCGTTGATAGTTCTTTTACGATTTCCTCATCAGGAAGTGACTTGAGAAAAGGAGCGAAGACCGTCCCTTTCACGAAGTTGAGGTTATCGTGGTATTTGCATGTGATATCGCATATTCCTGGAAGTTGTTTGGCAGCTATAAATTTTTCTGCAGTATGCTTGTCTTTGACCAGTAGTAAAAGGTTTCCATCTCTCAGTTCTGAAATTTTGTCTATGTTTTTGCTTAACACGTTTAACGATCTTTGCACTGCGAAGCATGAATAACACTGTGCAACAAATTCAGGTTAGCAAAAATTAGGTCCATTCTGAGAGTGGCGGGTGAAAATAGAGGCGAAATAAGAAGACCCGTATCGCGCCGTTTTTTTATGTTAGTTCGAATTTTTTTTTAATCGGCCTTCGAAGTTCGAAATCGGAGCAAAATTGTTTATATGGTTTTTTGGCTATAACTCGTCGACTAATTGATATTTTTTCAATCTGTAAAAGCCAAATTATTGCTAGAGACCTGTGCAACAATTACAATTTTTGAAAAAATTGATTTCGAAAATTTTTGTGGTACTTATGAAACAATATACTGAAAATCGGCATTTGACTGCAATAATAGAAATAAATTAAGCACGTGGTACACTTAAAAATAAGCAAATAGAAAAAACCAAACGTAAGAGTGTAGTTGTTGGGATATAACTGCACCGCGAATGAAGAAACTCAGAGAACACTATCGAAACACAACCGTATGCTACGAATGTTAGTCGATGTTGCCCAAATTTTCTGCCATAAATTTTCTGACAAATTTAGCAATGCATACGGCGAGAACAAATTCGTAGAAAAAAGCTTCGTTATTTTTGCTTTGGTTCGTATGCATTGTATACTTATACTCATAAATTTTACTCAGTGTCGTGGCGAATTCCGCTTGTGAAGGAGCTAAATCGCATTGCAGTTATTGCTCATTGCTCTGTGAAAATCCTATTCTCGGGATTAAAATAAGAAACTTTGCCGAAGGAACCATACCTCTAAAACAACCCATTTAGAGTGCTCCAATCGAGTCCAAATGTATGACCGAACTCCACTAACTTTGTGCCAGTGGCACACGCCCTGGAGCTCCCCTGGGGGGTTCCCCATACAATCATTTCAAAATATCACCATTTTTGGCCTTTACATGAAAAAATCAGCTAAATGGCTATGTTTTTTCTTTATTTTTATTTATTTATAATAATATCTATTTTTTCTCTTAAGAAATTTATTTAGTCAGAACATATGTAAATGAAAAAATTAATTTAAGTGAGTTATAGAAAAGAAACTAAAAAAATTATTGTCTGAAGTCTTTTTTACTTTCAAGTCTGCGCAATTTCGCACGGCTCTCTAATGTCGTCGCCATAACAGCCTCTACATTTTCCGGTTTAACCCGTTTGGAAACGCTAGCTAGCAATTGAACATGTCGTTCCGTTCCTTGTATGTGTGATGGAATTTTTGGATCATTAAACGGTGGATCATCTTGATTTAAATATTCTTTCAATATATCGTACGGAATGCTTCGCGTGAATGGTGGTTCAAATACGATATTTATATCATTCAAATTGATCATTTCCGTATAACTTGTGCAATTAAAGTTTATATCTGTTTTTTTATAAACTCTAAGTTCCATTGGCTCGTCAACATCGGTTCGATAGCGTAGAATTTTCTTGATGGCACAGTCGCGCTTTTCTTTGCTATCGTCAAACAACATTGATACTCGTAACAAGATATTTCCCGAATGCGCATAATATGAATTATCTTTAATTACTTGATTGACAATTTTGCGTAAACGAGGTTCTAGAAATCGTGACCAACCAATGAACTTGAAAAGTAATGTACTGCCGTACACGACAGAGCTGTAATACTTGATATTGAAGTACATTGGCACATAACATTTAATTATAAATTCAACCAGAATTCTTAAATTTGCATCTGGATTTTCCGTTGTCACATATAATCGCAATAATCTAGCGGCCTTGGTGAGCCACCGAGAATGTACAATTTTCCCTGGTTTGATGTTAGCCAGATCCACCGGTACCACTCCGCTAGAAATTGCATGGGCCATGTCGTATAAGTACTTCGAATCGGTGGAAAATTCAATTTTTTCTGGAGCAGGGGGCATATTTTGCAACTCAATTTTCTGGAAGCCGTCCACCACCTGAAAATATATAATAATAAAATAATTCAAAATGGTTGACAATTATAATAAATGAGTGATAGCAATCACTTACCGGAGGAGTTTCACAAGTTTCGATTTGACGGGTCAGTTTTCCGGTTGCCAATCTTGGTCCAGTGCTGGTTGAATTATCCAAAGCTTCAAACAAATGCCGAAACGGAAGTTCGTTGAAGTGTAGAAGGCAAACGAGCCAATGCAATGGTCTTTTTAACAGCAGTTCGAATCGTCGTATAATTCCACCGTGTGGGCCAGTGTTTGTGTGCTCACCGTCAGTGCATATTCCTATTAATGCATCAAGTGATATATTTTTATCGTTGAAAAAACCATTTAATTTGGCTGTTTTGTATTCAGCGGTTTCGTGTTCCAGTCTTACGTAACCAATCAATTCAGAATTGGGTTCTCTCAATATAACAAGATGAGGTTCTTTTACCATCCTAGTATGATACTTCTCATCAATTTTATCTATCGTTAAAGTATCATCTTTTCTGCCATCGAATGAAAACGCTAACAAATTGGTATCATCTAACCGTTTGCGAAGCACTTCTTGTCTACATTTCTCTTTTTCTCTGCGAACTTTCGATTTATCCATGATGAGAGGTTTCCCATGCTTATCTTTAATTTTAAAATCTTGCAAAAGAGCGGTTCCCTATGCTGATGCTACTCTGTCAGGCACACCAAATCTGTCACATACCAAGGCAAAGTTAAAACAATCGTATCTCTATGTATTGTGAACTTGTGCTTCTATCCATATCTTCTTGAACCGGTGGCGGTGCGTATGTTGAATCATCGGGATCTTGGTATGTTGGCATTGATGACATAGACGTTGCTCCTTGATCTTCAGTTTCCATCACGAATGCATCCATTGTTAGTCTTACTCTTTGAGGAGTTCGGGAACCCAGCCGCATGCACATGGAGCTGCCTTCAAATCGCGTTTACATATTCCAATGTAAAAAATTGTTTCCAGAGGTTTTACATACTCTGTAAATTGTTGGGTGTTGTTTCTTCTCTTGATTTGCTCTTGATACTTGTCAAGCAACTTATTCAGTTTATTAAATACACTTTTTTTCAGCATTATTTCCATACCAAGTTTTTCCCAAATTCCAATATACTTGTCTTGTACTTGAATAGTGAATGATTTATGGAACACTTTTTTAGTTCTGTTTTAGCACATTCGCTTAAGTAAAAATAATATCTCAAGATATCCTGATGGGTTGGTAAATTAAGATCAGTTAAATCAGTAGACATACCAAAAACAGTAACATCATGCTTGGGTATAAGACTCATTGGGTTTTCGATAGTTGTTGATGTAGTTGCTTCATCTTGCGGTGTAGAGGATGGTGGATCCATTGTAAACTTTTTGATTTGGAATGGTCACTTCACTTATTATTTTTTTTGAAATATGTTTTTTATCTGAAATTAGCACTTCACACTTTGAGTTCTTCATAACGACTTAATGCGTTCACAAAAACTGTTGCGTTATATATGGTCTACGAGACGAGGTAATAAGAATGAAACGGTAATTTCAATTCTACCTGCTGTGTCTTGTGGTTGCTTAAAAAAACCAACACAAGCAATTTTACGATCTGCAATTGTGTCACAGTGATACCTTCATTGTTTAAAAGGGTTGCGGTGCATTCCAGTGATACCTTAATTGTTGAAATGGTTGCAAAAAACGCGCATTTCTTAAAAAGGTTCCTTCGGCAAAGTTACTTATTTTGATCCCTAGAATATGATTTTCACAGAGCAATGGGCGATTTTTTTGCCTCCCCACAAATCGACCCGGCCTAATACATATACATACTTATACCAACATACTAATAACATTATTTATATACCAATAACAAAATTTACATGCCTACTGTTTATTATATAAGAAGGACGTTAGTTAAGTTTGGGATAAGAAAAAGTATAAAACCATGAAATAGAAAAAAAGAAGTTACTTGTAAAGTTAAACCGAAAGTGCGCACACGTGTTATCATTAAACCTCAAGGCAAGTTGTTTTTTTCGCAACCCAAAAAGTGAAAAACCAAATTATATTATATATTATTAAAAAAGGTTTATAATTTAAAATTTAAAAATTTTTTAAATATTACTTTATAATTGTATTTATATATTTATGTTAAGTTGTGATAAATATTTCCCGTAGGGGACAAATTGTCCTCACTAGAAACTCTAGTTACGATCTATATTTAAAGTTTTCAAATATTATATTGTATAATAATTTTATAATTGCATTTATATTTCTATGTTGAGTTGAAAAATTGGGAACAAATTGTCCCACAATAGAAATTCTATTTACGATGTTAATTTAAATTTTAAAATAATACAATTTAATAATTTTGTTTATATTTTTATATTAAGTTGTGTGTGTTAAATTGTCCCCAACTAGAAATTGTAGTTACTATCTATATTCCAAGTTTTAAAATACTATAATTAGATAACTTGATTATAAACTGTGACATAATTTCTAGTATACAACTCAATATATCCAAAACCGATCCAATTTTTTAAGTAAAAGGCAAAAGAGTCTTGTAACACTGAAAGTCTTATTGGAAGAAAAAATGAAAATCATGTTATGAGCAGTCTCGTAACAATAAGTTGCTTAAGTTGTTTCACATATTTAGCAGGAATCTAGTTTTCTCCCGGATAAAATAGTATAAAAACTGCCCTGGTACACTGCGAAGTTAAGGGAAACAAGTATTTTAAGTTATATAATTAAACTATTAATATTGCCTTTAAAGATAAATACATAGATTATATGGACAAATTCAATGACCTGTACAAATTTTTATATAATACTCGTAAATATTATATATTCCTCGATGCGAAGTAGAGTTAAAAGGAAATCCAAAATACTGGAAATACATCAATTCGAAAAAGGGCTCTTCTAATATTCCAACCAGAGTGCAATTTAATGGCACTTTTTAGAGAGTTTAGATGATTGCGGAAACCTTTCTGTTGACGTTTTCAAATCCAATTTTGTCGTGGACCAGGAAAAGACCAACTATGATTTTTATGTTGATGCATCCAAAGCCTTAGCCTTTGGGTCGTTGTCATTCCTGAACAAAATATTATTAATTGTATGTCATCTTTATAATCCTCTTGAGACATTGATGAAATACCTTCTTTTTTACTTAAAAACTGTAGTTATTCAGTTTGTTCACTATTAAGCTATATCTTTAATATATCACTATCTACTCTCGTTTTCATAGACCGTTGGAAGTTGGCGTCCATCACTCACAATAAGAATGAAGTAACAAATTATAGGCCTATATCTAAATTATCGACCTGTTCGGAACTTTTTGAGAAAATGGTCCAGGTCAAGCTTGCATTTGCTATCAAAGGATAAATTAATCCTTGTCAGCATGGGTGGGCGAAGTATTGTTACAAATTTACATAGCTGTTTTTAGTTAGTTTTGTATTTCTGAGTTTAAGAGTACGTCTCAAGTTGATACCATATACACCGCATTTTCGTCCAAAACACTCCTCTGAAAACTTGAAAGTCTAGGCTGCTACTCGATTTTCCTATTATGGCTGAAACCATACCTGCCAAATAGAATCTCATTTGTTGAAATTGGGAATACTAAATCGTATACATTTGTGTCACCTTCTGGAGTAGCACAAGGTAACATTATTGGTCCTATCTTATTTATACATTTCATTCATGACGTTGGTTGTTGTTTCAAGTATTTAAATATTTACTTTATGCGGACGATTTGAAACTCTTCCGGAGAATCTCCTCTCTATCGGATACATTGTTATTACAGCAAGACTTGAATGCTCTGAATGGCTGGGCTCTGTAAAAATGAGTAAGGAGACTAAAAAAAATGGGTCTCCTTTCCTCAACTTATTATGTTTCAAATGTCTTGCTTCTGGCAATGAAATTTGTGATCTTGATATTATTTTTGACTCGCATTTTACATTCGTTATTCATATTAACCCTGAAAACATATGCGAACATAGGTTTTCTGCGACTCTATGCTAGTGATTTTTTAAGACAAATACTCGTACATCAGAAAAATCTTTTATAATGCTTTAGTCCGTTCGAAGTTCGAGTACGTCTCCTTCATCTGGAAATTGATGTATTTCTCACATTCTCTTAGAATTGAAAGTGTTCAATGCAAGTTTGTATGTTTTGCTCTTCACTCTCTTCACTTTGATAGTCCCTTGCCGTCCTACAATGCTAGATCCACGCCTATCAATGTTTTACAGCTTGAAATCAGTCGACTCGATCAAAGCTTAGTTTTTATATGCGATGTAATATCCGGGACTATTGATTATACAAATCTACTCGGCCAATTAAGTTCAATACTCGCTCTTATAATACATTTTGTATTGCAGTTCTCAGATCTAATTATCTCAATTTCGCCCTTCTTACTTACTAATTGATCTTTTCTTTGTGATGCCAAGGTCTTTGTTTAAGTCACTTATTGAGTCTTGTTGTCTATAAAATAATCTATCTGTTTAATTAAGTTCGTAACTTGTTAAGTAATCCTGTAAATCTAGTTAGTAAAGTTGTTACCATCGGCTTAACTAAAGAAATATATTGGTTTCTGGAAGATCTCACTCGAGGTAAGCCAACATATAACACTAGCTTACGAATTTTCACTTTCAAACATGGTCCCCCACCAAAAAGCGTTTTTTAGACTAATTTGAGGTCGCTGAAACCAAGAATGATTTTTTTTTTTTTTTTCAAAGAACGGTTTCCGAGATATCCTCAAAAAACCTGTTTTTTGGGCAATAGTGCAGTTATTACCTGCAATCTCGAAAACAGCGCGCGCCATTTCTTTGAAGTGGATAAATTTCGAAAGGCACACATATAACCTATGTACATGGCAATATATAATTCGTGTCAATGGAAGCCGTAGTTTTCGCAAAACAGCTGTTGAAAGCTAAAAAAAGGCATTTTTGACGTTTTTTCCTAAATTATCAAAGCTTATTAACTTTTTTCTGGAACAAAAAAATTTTTTATATCGATATAAGATAGGTTTTCGGACAATTTTGTCACCTACATTTTAAGCCTAGTTTGTCTGAATCGACGAAAAATTGTAGAAGCTATGACCCATAAAGTCAACACGTGTGATTTTGCAGCTTTTGACTTGTTTGAGGTCGAAAATACGCTTTTACTCTCAAACTTCTTCTTTTATGTTGCACGGAATCTTCACGAAGTTGCATCCAGCAGTAGTCGCTCATCATTCCTTGATCCCAAAAGCCCTCATAACGCTTTTCAATCGTAGCAATATCTTGATGAAATCGCTCGCCTTGTTCATCACTTTCAGCCCCCAAATTCGGAGGAAAAAAAATCCAAATGACTGTGAAGTAAGTGTATTTTTAACGACATGCGAGCACCTGTTAACAAAAACAAAGTTAATTGTAAATTTTCCAATAATTTTCTAATCAATTTATATGATAAATATATTTTGGAGTATGTACGTTTTACAATACTAACCAATAGTTTTAAAGTACTTCATCATTGAATGAATCAATTGACGGTCGTTGTTGCTGCTGTTGTTTCCCAAGAATCCATGAACAACTTTTTGGAAAGCTTTCCAAGCTTTAGCTTCGGAACTGTCAGGGCATTGTTGAAATTTCTTTATCTGTGGACCGACGAATATGCCCGCTTTGGTTTTCTCTGTTAACAATCTTGGGAACTTGGTTTTCAAGTACATATTTAAGGGCTGTGTTTTCCGGTTTTTTTGCCAAAGCTTTCAGAAAATTCTTCATTAGCCCTCTGTCGTCGTGGACAAATTTATACTTGCAGAAATATGGCGCCACCGAAAAATATACACAGACGTGCAATGGTCATACCTAGTTCTTATTTAGCTGGAATTGGTAGAATGGGCAATTAGCTGGAATTGGTACAATGGGCAAATAAGCCTATTCTGCGACATATATATATGTAAGTTAACACCACAGTTAACTCGCTCACCTGCAGCAGAAGCACACCCGTGTATTGAAATATGCTGACAGTGCGTCTGCTTAATGCAACGTGATCCACACGCGCATCCGGCAGAAAGCAACTTCACCCGAAATACACAACATCGTGGGAACCGCTGTGTCAGCAGAGTTAGGGTAGGAATAAGGCTAGTTTTAGTATAAAAGGTTCTGAGTGTGCCGCCGCGCGGGCAGTCTTGAACCAGTGGGCTTTAAACGGTAATCTTCAACCAGCTAATAATCAGGAATACAATAAAGTAAACTGTAAAACGCATAGAACGGACAATTAATTCCAGGATCCCGAAAGTAAGTATAACTTAACGGGCCAAGTTGTTGGCCCGCAACTTTAATTTTTTAAACGATGTCCTGCGGGACACGTTAACTGGCGCCCGAGCAGGGACCCCTCTTTTTTTTCAAAGATGGGGTACCTAATAAGGATCTCCGCAAGGGAGTCCTTATGGTGTAGTGGAAAGGGAAAAAAAGTGAAAATAAAAGAAAAAAAAAAAATTGTAAAATGAATATGAATCTCGAAGTAAATTGCTCAGCGATTCACCACCTACGGGGGGACCCTCCTGGCAATTTACTCACGAGGATAAAAGAAGATGTATTAAAATCCCTGACAAATTGGTGGGCACTGTGAAACATTCATAGTGCAAGGTTCGACTCCTCGTCAGAAGGAAAGAATATAAAAAGAATAAAAAAGAATACAAAAAGATGCTTGAGAAAAATTACATATTTTAAATCTGTGGCGAATTGGTGGGTGCCATTGGCACAAGGTTCGACTCCTTGCCCGGATTCGCAAATATCAAAAAAAAAAAAAAAAAAAAAAAAAGAGGAAAAATGTTAATTGGCTAGTGTAACATGGCTGTTTATAAGTAAATTGGGTAACGTCAACGATCTCGGCATGATAAAGCAGCTGCAGCCAGTGGACTGGATACGCCCTATCTGGGTGCACGTTGTCGTTCACATGGGAACACGCCAACTATTTCTGGCCTCTGGCAGCTAAATTAAAAGTTGTTTAGGCTTCCGAGAATCGTGTGAAGGAAGCGTCCTAAGTAGGTTGCCTACAATCTGATTGTAGGACGACTAAAAAGGGTTCCCGCGTCCCTTCCGTGACCTTAACCAATAAAATAAAATAAAAAATAAAAAAATATTTTACAAAATACTAATACTTTCGCATTTCTAGCTCAACATTTTGGATATCTCGATGCAATCAATCAGCCTGTGAGTTGAATTAAGCAAAACAACAAGTGCGATAAAAATAAGCAGAAGAGAATAAAGTGACAGAAGCAGCGAAGGAAGAGGAAAAGGTTTGAAAAGGAGTAGAAATAAAAGTCGGTGAGTCAATTTACTTATATTAATTATGGATTCCTTAACCCAATCTGTTACTGAATTAAATGGCTCTGTGGGCGCGCTCATGGCTGAGCTGAAAAAAGCCGAATATCGCATTCGCCAGCTTGAGGCAGCGTCCGTGGGGGGACCCGTGGCAGCACCAATTGAAATTCCTCTACAGGGGCCGGTGAATGAGGACGACTTAAGGGAGATTGGTAGATTACCGGATTCAGTTAGGGATCTTCAGGTGTTCGAGGGAAACCCTTCCCAATACGTGTCCTGGGTGACATCAGTGGAGGGAATCCTTGATGATTATAAAATCATCAAGGCAAGACCTCTATATAGGGCCATCCTTAAAAGTATTAGGGGGAAAGTTAGGGGAAATGCTGACTCCGCTCTAATTTCACACAATATTTCCGAGGTCGACTGGCCAGGGATTAAAAACTGCCTGTCGCTACATTATGCAGATAAAACGGACATACGCACCTTGGAGCACCAGTTGGGCCAGTTGACGCAAGGTGGTCTCAGGTTAGACGAATTTTATGCACGCGTAAACCATCAGTTTTCTCTAATAATTAACAAATTAAAAACCGAGAATTACTCTGCCGAAACTGTGGGTGCTTTAATGGAAACGTACCGGAATCGAGCGCTGGATGTCTTCATAAGAGGGTTAAATGGCGACCTTTCTCGTATGATAATAGTCCAAAAACCGCGATCGCTGCCTGAAGCGTACACGGCTTGTTTGGACATACAAAATTTGAATTTCAGGAATCAACCTGTGCATGGAGCGGTAATTAGAAATACGGTGACTGTTCCCATGAATACCATGAGTGGGAATTCTAAGCCTCACCCATCTGTTTCGAAGTTTAGCGGTAACTTTCGACCCACAGGAAATAGTAATAAGTTCGGATTTAGGCCGCAGAGTGGTTCCTTCCAGAACCGCACATTTACCCGAAAACCGGAAATATATCGACCAGTGGAAAAAATGGAAGTGGATCCTTCTGCACAAACTCGTCGGAGTTTCCCGAATAAACCTCAGCAAGGATTCTCGTTAAAAAGGAAATTCGGCTCAGATAATTACCCCCAGAAACAGCAGAGGATGTTCCATATGGAGGCAATTGATGAAGAGTATGCTCAAGTAGCAGAGGATAATGTGGAAGACCAGGTGAATTTTATGACAGGAGCCTATCCAGCTTACCTTACATAGAGTATGTGAGTAACGACGGTACTCCCTTGAAATTTCTTGTAGACACTGGCGCAAATAAAAATTTCATTAATTCAACCCTTTCCCTAAACAGTAAGACACTTAGGAAGCCTTTTTTCGGATGTTCAGCCGGAGGGCGCATAAAAATCACTGAGGAAGTTAGTGGCAGATTTTTCCAACGCGCGGGAAACGATACCTTTATAACATTTTACGTACTGCCGGGTCTCGTTTCCTTTGATGGTATTATTGGCGATGATACCCTAAAGGAACTGGAGGCTATAATAGACCGCAAGGAAAATGTGCTAATTTTGAAACCTAATATTAGAATTCCACTTTTAGAAAAACCTTCCGGGCAAATTAACCAAATTTCCGATAACAACATTTCAACTTGGGCGCAGGAAAAACTGCAACAGATCATTAAAAATCACGAAAAACTTTTTGATCCAATAAGTGACAGGGAAATTGTGGATACTACAGTGAGGGCGGAGATTAGAACGACAACGGCAGAGGCAATTTACACCAAGAGTTACCCATATCCTGCCTGCATGAGAGAGGAGGTTGAAAGGCAGGTCGAGGAATTGCTTGAGGAAGGGATTATTCGTCCTTCGAAAAGTCCATACAATTCCCCAATCTGGATTGTCCCCAAAAAGCCAAAACCTTCGGGAGAAAGGCAATATAGAATGGTGGTTGACTTCAAGCGCCTAAACGCCGTAACAATTGCCGACACATACCCCATACCGGATATAAATGCAACTCTTGCCAGCTTAGGTGCTGCAAAATACTTTACAACGATTGATCTAACTTCCGGGTTCCACCAGGTTCCGATGAAAGAGTGTGACGTACCAAAAACTGCGTTCTCAACGATGAATGGAAAATTTGAATTTCTTAGGCTTCCATTCGGACTAAAGAACGCCCCTGCCATTTTTCAACGCATGATAGACGATGTTCTCAAAGAATATATTGGGAAGATCTGCTACGTGTATATTGACGACATCATAGTTTTTGGAAAAAGTGAAGAAGAGCACCTAGAAAATGTTAGCACGATCTTTGCAAGGCTGCTGAGTGCAAACCTAAAAGTTAATCTGGAAAAAACCCATTTCATGAAGACTAGCGTAGAATTCCTTGGTTATGTCATCACTCCTGACGGGATTAAGCCCGATGCAAAAAAAGTAAGAGCCATTCAGGAATTGGATCCTCCCGAAACGCTTAAGGATCTAAAGCGTTTCCTAGGAATGACGTCGTACTACCGAAAATTCATTCGGGACTATGCAAAGGTGGCTAAGCCATTGACAAGTCTAACCCGAGGAGAAAACGCCCAAATAAAGGCTAACCAGTCGAGAAAGGTAAAAATCAAGCTCGAATCCGCTGCGTTGAAGGCGTTTGCTGATCTAAAGGAGCTACTCGTTTCGGCTGATATTTTGGTTTTCCCGGACTTTCAGAAACCTTTTAATTTGACTACGGATGCTTCTAACTTTGCAATAGGCGCTGTCTTGTCCCAAGGTGAGGTTGGAAAGGACAGGCCAATCGCGTACATCTCTCACTCGCTAAGCAAGACAGAAGAAAACTATGCTACAAATGAGAAGGAAATGCTGGCCATTGTATGGGCATTGGACAACCTGCGTTCCTACTTATATGGCGCAAAAAACATTAAAATTTATACCGATCATCAGCCGCTGACCTTCGCTCTAGGAAACCGAAACCATAACGCGAAGTTAAAAAGATGGAAGGCCCGGATAGAGGAATACAACCACGAGTTAATTTACACACCCGGTAAATCAAACTATGTGGCAGATGCCCTATCCAGGATCAAAGGTCGGAAACAGGACACAACAGGACTTCACGTGTTGGCTAGTGGCTCCGATACAGAAACGGCTAGTGAAGGAGCAACAGATACATCCAGAACAATGACCGCCGCTAGGGGCTCTACCACCGCAACCGCAAGTGAAATAGAAACTGTCCACAGCGCTGAACAAGACGCCTCCGATCTAATAATTCACGTCGAGGCACCCTTGAATGTTTTTAAGAATCAGCTCGTGATAAGAGAGGGACGGGAACTCCTTAGTGTTGAGAACCCACACGAGGGTTACACTCGCCATTATGTGACTCTAGCCGATATTAATCGGGACACTTTAGTAAGGATATTGAAAGAAAGGCTACGTCCAAATATAATCAACGGTGTCAAAATTCCAGAGAACCGGCTACAGCTTCTCCAAGATGTGTACCTCGAACACTTCCTTTATTACAAGATTAGGGTAACGCAAAGATTGGTAGAAGATGTGGCGAATGAAGAAAGAATTTGTAAAATAATAGAGGAAGAGCACAGGCGGGCTCATAGAAACCCGGTGGAAAATAAAGGACAAATTCTGGAAAGGTACTACTTCCCCAAAATGGCGAGCCTGATAAGAAACCTCACTAAAGCTTGCGAAATATGCCGGGTAAATAAATATGACAGATATCCTTTCGTCCCAAAATTAAAAGATACACCCATACCCAAACATCCGTGCGATATCCTGCACATTGATATTTTCGAAATTAGCGGGGAGAAATTTTTAAGTTGTCTAGATAAATTCTCCAAATTTGCGAAGTTTTTCCACATTAAGGACAGGTCGGCCGTACTTTTGCGAAAAAAATTTGCAAAAGTAATTCACTATTTTACGGTCCCGCGGATGATAGTTACAGACAACGAACGAGGATTCGTCACCCCTCTAGTATCCAATTATGTAAGAAGTTTGGGAATCAGGCTCTACCAGACCCCCATTCAAAAAAGTGAAGTAAATGGGCAGGTCGAGAGGCTTCATTCCACTATTATTGAAATATACCGCTGTTTGCAAAAGGAACTACCCAACACCAGCCCCAAGGAGTTACTATACATAGCCGCTGATCGGTACAACAATTCAATTCATTCCATTACAAAGCATAAACCGAGCGACATATTTTTTAACAGGGTACAAAGAATAAACTACCAGGGGATAAGAAATTTTCAGGAAAAGGTTTTCAATGAGGTAAGGGGTCAAATAAAGAAAAATCAGGAATCAAGAAATTCGCGAATTAATAGAAAAAGGGACCACCCTAGGGAATATTCGCAGGGCGACGTGGTGTACGTAAGGAATAAGCAAATAAAAGCAAAACAACGGCCACTGTACAAAAAGGAAGTCGTAGGAAAAGATAATAGGGTCACGGTAACAACGAACAATGGGAAAAGGATCCATAAGACTCAGGTAAAAAATATATGAAACCGATCTTTCCTTTCCTTTTTTGACGGATTTTTTCCTTCGCTGGCTCGTACAAAAATGGGGTGATAATTAAAACCCTTTAAAAAAAAAAAAAAAGAAGAAAAACAAATATTTTTATATGAAACAATTTTTTATATTTAAGAAAAAAGAGAGAAAGAAACTGTTAATCAAAAAAAGAAAAAAAATACGCCAAATATATTCAAATAATCTAAGGCGTTGTAAATTGTACAAAAAAAAAAAAATATTTTTTTGCCAATATTCAAATAATGTAAAGCGTTGTAAATTGTAAAAAAAAAAAAAAATATTTTTTTGCCATATATGTAACGCTCCTCTTTTCCTAAAAGCCACTTGTTTTAATATAAACGATGAAATGCTTTTTCTCCCTTTTCCTTTCAAAGGATATTCTGATTAGGAACAGGTTGCTTTCAAGAAAAGAACACGCGCAACTGGCAATATTAGCTTAAGGCTGAAACAAGAAGTTACCGATTTTTGTTATGTTATTTTATTGCCACACTAAGAAAATTTGTAAATTTTTATTGAAAATTTTATCAAGCTAGATTACTCGTAATCCCCTGCGTTTGCGGATTCAACATCTTCGGCTACGATGCCCCATTGGTAGCGATAAATCAAGGTCAAGGCTGGATAGTAAATGGCCATTTTAAATTGATACATAAGATTGATTTGAATCTCTTCAGTGAAGCATTGGAGAAATTCGAAACGGCTGCAAAGGGCATGAGGAATGATGTCGCAAAATCCTTTGCGGCATACAACTTGAACCACATTAGCCAACGCCTCGCCGAACTTCGGGCCACTAAACCCCGTAAAATCCGGTCAATCAATTGGCTTGGATCGGCCTGGAAATGGGTTGCCGGCTCGCCTGACGCAACAGACTGGGACACAATCCTCAGAAGTCAGGATGATGTAATCGCAAACAGCAACCACCAATTTAAAATAAATGAGGAACTCTTCAATGCCACTCGGGAATCTATGAACCAGATCAATCAGATGACACGTTACGTGAACACCATTGGGAAAGAGGTTGGCACTACGGCTGCTGAAACCGTACTGCTTAACCGCATACAGATCCTCAAGGAAGAAATAAGTGAGGTAGTACGCGCATGTCAAATGGCAAAGTCGGGCATAGTCAACACCAACCTCTTAAACCCGGTTGAGTTACATCAGCTAATTTCTGAAGAAGAGGCTTTACCCTACCAAAATGCCATTGAGGCAATTGAATATGCGAAGCCCTCCTTATTTTCAAACGGCTCTCTGCTGCTTTATGTACTCGCAATCCCTAAGGTCAGAACAGATGAATTCCGCTTTCTGATGACAAGAGCTGCGGTTCATGCAGGTATGAGGGTAGTGGCAAACTACACGAAAATGTTGGTCAGCAAGGAAGAAACGTACGGCATAATAAGTGAATGTCCTTCGATCAAAAATTCAACGATCTGCGAGATGAGCCATCTGCAAAGATTACCCGAAGATGGATGCCTGGCACGTCTAATTAAGGGGGGTGATGCTGAATGCCACTTCGAACCTGAAAATGGAGAAACTATCGAATTAATTAGTGAAGGTACATTATTTCTAACCAACTTTCAGGGGACTGTTCGTAATGATAATCGCAAGAGCGTCCTTAACGGCACGTTCCTCATCCAGTTTAGCAATGAGACAATTTGGGTGAAGAACGAAACCTTTTCTAACAGAGCATCGCAGAGCTCGCAGGTATTGCCAGCAGCGGGTACCAACGTGAAAAGCCAAGGATTTAAACCAAGTCTAGAATACGTTCACGAGTTGAGCATGACGAATATCAACCATCTGGGCAAACTGGGCCAGAGATTCCATGTCTCTTTGGCTGTTGACGCTTTTTTTATTTGCATATTGGCCGTGGTCTCCTACTGGATTTGGAGAAAGATAACAGCAAGCCTTGACCTCCCTCCGATACGCCAACCTACCATTCCGATGCCTGTTGCTACCTACGCAAAGGAGACACCCGACGATTCCCGGAATACGCATGTCAATCTGCGGGACGCAGATATTTAGAGGGGGGGCAGTTAACACCACAGTTAACTCGCTCACCTGCAGCAGAAGCACACCCGTGTATTGAAATATGCTGACAGTGCGTCTGCTTAATGCAACGTGATCCACAGCGCATCCGGCAGACAGCAACTTCACCCGAAATACACAACATCGTGGGAACCGCTGTGTCAGCAGAGTTAGGGTAGGAATAAGGCTAGTTTTAGTATAAAAGGTTCTGAGTGTGCCGCCGCGCGGGCAGTCTTGAACCAGTGGGCTTTAAACGGTAATCTTCAACCAGCTAATAATCAGGAATACAATAAAGTAAACTGTAAAACGCATAGAACGGACAATTAATTCCAGGATCCCGAAAGTAAGTATAACTTAACGGGCCAAGTTGTTGGCCCGCAACTTCAATTTTTTAAACGATGTCCTGCGGGACACGTTAACTTGTATATATATATTTATTTACATATATGAAATAAATATTGGTTTTAATTATAGTAAGCCTAAGAACAGTTATTTTGTGTGACTCAATACGCAGGCTGGCATGATTTACTTTTGTTCGAAACCGTATTGTATACATCAAAAGGATATACGACAGGCGATCATTCACATAATACGTTATAACTTCTAAAATTTTTCGTCGATTCAGACAAAGTTAGGCTTAAAATGTAGGTGACAAAATTGTCTTTCAGAAAACCTATCTTATGTCGATATAAAAAAATTTTTTGTTCCAGAAAAAAGTTAATAAGCTTTGATAAATTAGGAAAAAACGTCAAAAATGTTTTTTGGGAATATCTCGGAAACCGTTCTTTGAAAAAAAAAAAAAATTCATTTTTGGTTTCAGTGATATCAAATTAGTCTAAAAAACGCTTTTTGGTCGAGGACCATTTTTGGTGTAAACTAGTGTAATTGCCCATGTGAGAAACAACCATTTCTTAAATAAACGCTCACTACAGAGAATAATTGCCATTTGATTTTCTAGTAAGGGCAAATGACACTTTCACTGGAAACCATAACCGCTTAACAGTATTGGGAAGTCAATTAAGTCAGTGAGAATAGGTGCTACTACTAAATTATTTATTATTTCTTTTACTAACAACCTGGAGCCATTACACATGCATATTAAGTTGAATTTAATTTCTTCAAAGAATGATGGGTGTCGCGTTTTCGCTATCGTCTGGTAGCAGTCCCGAGAGATTTACTATATGTGAGAAATTTAAAATCTCTTGAGGGCAGTTTACGATGTTCTCAATGTTGCACAGTCATCGATGGATTTATTACATTTTCAAAAATCAAATAATTTATTTCATTTACTTTCACAGTTTTTGCTGATAGTATAGTTCTTGAACAAATTCAATGGTAACTTATTTGTAGAAGATTTCCTTCTTTTTGGTAAGACCAGAAGCGATTGCCGGCAATCTCCAGCAAAAACACAAATTAAACCGCCCATGACCCCACAAGAATGTCTAAGGTTAAAAAATCTTCTGCAGAATTATCATTGACCAAGCTTTTGCGCCATACATTAAGGATGATGAATGCTGTTGAACCCTGTTGTCGAATGCTGCTTTAAAATCGATGAAAAGATGGTGTGCGTTGATTCTTCTTTTATGGTTTTTTTCAAGACTTGGTGTGTTGTGAATATCTTGTGTAAATTGTGAATTTCCCAGGTATAAAGGATCAAGCACCATATTACCGTCTTTGTTCTTACAGGAAAACGCCTGAACAAGGAATGTTGCTCCATTGCTCGTGCATGCCGTTTCGTCTGAGAACAGAAGTCAGAGTCGAGTGGCAAATCTTTTGGTTGCCTGCTGTAAATACAGTCTTTCGATGTCGAACATTCTTTGGGTACTTAGAAGTATGTTTTTTGCTGCACAGAGCAGTGTGGGAAATTTGACGGCAACAAGATAAATATTTGAGTCGACGTTGAGTCCTCGGATCGCACGTACATATGTATGTATATCGCAATATGATTGATCAGAGATTACTTAATAAAAGAGTTTAACTGGGTTTAAAAACTATAAACCGAATATTTGTTTTGCTCGAAAAATAAATCTACAGACGGCTAATGCTATTATCGTTAAATTATTGTAAATATTTTTTCCTTAATATTACGATAAGTAAATTTCAAATACTACTACTACTACTACTATTATTAAAATATCTTTATATGGTAAAATAATACAACAAATGTGACGGCGAAATAGACATCATAAATTTACAAAATTCAGGAGGAGCCGCGATCTGCCCTGCGCAACTATATTTCGTAACTCACGTTTATACTTACGGCTAGAAATTGGAGAGATTCAAAATGGAATTGCTGTAACTGATAACGGCTATCACTAGGTTCACGATTAAATTTAGAAGAAGTTGAAAGTATCTATGATAAATCCGTCCTGATTGGGCGAAACTAAGATCTAAATATATATTTTCTTTTACAATTCCTTAGAAAAGTTTGGATATAATATAAAGCTTTGAGGTCGGCTTGTAATTGCACGCATCATTATTTATGGTACTTTTGAAAATAGGGGTAATAGGGAAAATAGTCGTGATTTTCCAATCGTTGATAAAAACTCCAGAAGATAGAGATTTATTAAAAATTAGTTTGAAAAGAGAATAATAGCCACAAAGTTTTTGAGAAAAATTACGGATATCCCATCCTTATCAGTCTGTGAAGAAGTTTTTAAGCTCAAGATCCGGCAGGTTTTACGTGCCGGAATGACACGGATGTTTTCCAACCAAGCGTTGCCGCCACAGAAAACTTACCCTGCCTATTGCGCTGAGCCTCACTCCTCGTCTGTCGTTACTGGAGTAGTTTTCAACACTTCCTCTTAGAGCTTCTATTAAGCCTAACATTGGACCGGAAGTTTATTTCTCCTCTGTTTTCCAAAGACAGCTCCACCCGAAATATACTGCAGTTAGATACAATAAGTGCAATGGGTGGTGCCATCTCACACACCGAAACGTAACCCTCATTTTAAGTTCTTACAATTTAACTCCAGTGGACTCTCGACGAAGATTGACGAGATAGCCGATTTCATGAGCCGACACGGAAATAAAACTGATTAGGTCGGGTAAACGGAATTCTCTGAGGTTGCCTTTGCTGCTTTTTCCATTTCCATCGATGACCGCGCAAGCGAACGCGCATTTCGCAAGGTGATCGCTGCTGTGCGGCTTGCTTTATGTCACGCCATAAGCATATAAAAATTCATGATATAACAGGAGCGGTATCTTGCGAATACCGAAATAAAAGAATACGTCACCATTGTGAACACCGCAAATATTTTATTGTTGCTTAATATTTATCGCAGCTCTACTAAGAATCATTGGAAAAAATTACTATTTTTAATAAAGTTATTTTTTCAATTTTGGATCAATGTTTCTAATGCGCCCCTTGCAAACGTTTCCAGACATCGCGGAGCCAATCTAGGTTTTGATAATTTTTAGTGGGAATAAGACTGCGAGAACGTTTCTTTTTGCCGAAGAAAGCTCGTAGCACAAAACGAAAAAATATACAATATATAAGAGAATTAGATTAACTTGAAAAAAAACAGACACTCCAAAGTCGCCTAATTGCGGAATTAAAAGGCACAAACATAATCAACAACCAAACGGAGATTTGGCAGTCTCAACGCAACAAAATCAGTCCCCTTTGATATTCTTGGAGCAACCCGTACTCAATTGCGACAATCTTGGCTTGATGTGGAATGTCGAAGCGCCACCAATAAAAACAACGAGGCATATCAGAAAAAGTTACGTCGCAAAACACGCGCCTTCACTGAGGAATATAGCCATTTGCGCAAGGAAGAAAAGAGAGCCCAAAGAATTAAAAATAGAGAATACAACAACCACTTTTTTGAATCGCTGTAAGTCCATCACGATACCCGTAATTCGCTTCAGTTCTACAAAGAAACCAATAACGACAGATCAGAATTAAACTCTAGAACGATTTACTGTAAATACAGTAGTGGAAATCTACTTACTGATACCAATCATATTTTAAACAGATGGGTAGAGTACTTTGTAGAATACAGATGGTAGAGTACAGAAATAAAAAAAAAACGAAAACGGCACAAGATGCTGTCCGATGCTCAATTGTTTAAAAGGTTTGAAGAAAACATGAAAAGAAAAGAAGAAAGAGCAGAGCAGAAAGTTCAGATAGAAAGGTAGAAAGGCTATCTTTTGAAGCCGATTTCCGCAAAAAGTAAATATATGTGTGTACATATGTATTTCAAGTGATATGAAAATAAGAGGCTGAGAATTAATTACTACACCGCTTTTTAATTTTAATTAAGAGAATGTTGAATTGCATGACTTATTTTTGCTACTAATTGTAGTAGTTTTTGTTTTATTATTTTCGTTTTTCAATACATATTGTTTTTCTAATTGAATTCAGAAAATTTTTAATTATATATATGTAAGTACGTATGTTACTCCCGGTATACGGTGATTTTTTAAAATACATTTTTCGTGTTACATGGCTTTTCGTAATTTTTGGTTTTGTCATTCATAATTTTTGGCGATGTGTTTGTATTTCATGGCATAGAGCAGTGGTCGCCAACCTTTTCAATGTGTTGAGCTACTTCCAAGATTTTGAAATAAACAGCGAGCTACTTGCAGAATCCAACATAAATTAAATAATACACAGTTATATTCGACATACAATACATGTATTTTTTTTACTAATATACGTTCTATATATAATAAACTTATGACTTATAGTGCTTATACTTATGCATAACTACATCCATGTTCACACCTATCAATCGTAACAAAATTTTTTGCAGTCATAATGGCAAATCCCAAGCGACTTAAGAAAACAACAAAACAGTAATAGTACATTATTATATAAATAAAATATGGGGAGATAAAAAGAGCATATTTAATGAGAAGGTTGACATTCTGACTCATCGATAATTTTTTTAATATTTGCAGTATAATTTGATACAGTCATTCGAATACAGTTATCCAAATGTATATCTGTAAGCCGATTGCGGTATTTATTTTTAATAAATTTCATATTGGAAAAAGAAGATTCACACAAATAAGTTGAACTGAATAACGCTTTCACTTTCAACGCAACACGACATAAAACTGAATACTTATCTTTACTTACTAAAGTCCATATATATTTTGTATTTGAACCTAAAGATTTTAAATTCAAGTCACTTTGAAAAGCAATCAGTTCCATTTCTGTCACAGCAATGTCTTCGCCAAAGTTGTTCATAACACAAGTTGCAAACTGTTGCATATCAATGTCCATGAAGGATGAAACAACAAATTGCGTCACTAAAGCAATTTTGCTGAAATTCTTGAAACGATTTTTGAAGTTTTCCTTCAAGTTAGAAACTATTTCCATATGATATTTACTGTCATAGGGCTCTAGTAGATTTTTGGATATCTTTTCGGAAAGAATAGGAAAATGCTTAGTATCGCGGTTTTTTAGGGTTTGTTCCCAAAATTCAAGTTTTGTAATAAATGCATTTATATCAGAAATCATTTCCGCTAATTCTTTATCCCTGCCTTGAAGCTGCAAGTTAAGCTCATTTAATTTCTCTGTAATGTTCACAAGAAAACCAAAATCTCTGAGCCAAGTCGAATTTTCCAGTTCAGGAATCGGTTCATCGCGTTCTTTGAAAAATTGGAGTATAGCAGGCAGGACATCATTGAAACGTTTGAGCACTCGTCCTCTGCTTAACCATCGCACTTCAGAGTGAAGAAGTAGCTCTCCGTATTGACAGTCAATTTCATCAGCCAAGGTTTTAAATAATCTTCTTTGTAACGCTTGAGCTCTAATCTTGTTCACAATTTTCACCACCAGTTTCATAACGTTGTTCAAGTTTAGAAAATTTCCACATAATGCTTGCTGATGTATAATACAGTGGTAACTAAGAAATTGTGGAAAACTTTCATCCTTATGACATAGCGCCACGAGCCCCTTATCACAACCCACCATAGCTGGAGCACCGTCAGTTGTCAGGCCTACCATTTTTGATATTGGAATTTTCTCAGAAGAGATGAGATTTTTTAAATGAGAAAACAGCTCTAGTATGTCCTTTGAGTGGAATAAACTTCAAAAGATCTTCTTTAATTGTAAAATCACTAAAAGCCATCCTGACAAATATGGCCATTTGTGAGGTGTCAACTACATCTATTGATTCATCCAGTTGCAGTGAAAAATAAATACAGTTATCTAAGTCACTTCTTAACTGTAAAAAAATATCATTGCTCATTACTTCTACTCGCCTCATCACTGTATTAGCAGAAAGTTGCATAG
This sequence comes from Anastrepha ludens, assembly GCF_028408465.1. Lineage (NCBI taxonomy): Eukaryota > Metazoa > Arthropoda > Insecta > Diptera > Tephritidae > Anastrepha > Anastrepha ludens. Next base: position 10,045,725 of record NC_071503.1, read on the forward strand.
ATTTTATAGCAGACACTATTTCGTCTTTATTTCTAAAGTTGGCGAATAAAGAATCTGCAGCTTCCAAAAATGCTTGTTTTATGATTTCCCCGTCTTCATAAGGTTTTTTCTTTTGTGCAATTATCTGGGAAACACGATAAGATGCTTCAGTTGGAGCCTTATTTTTGTCGATTGTTTTCAAAAATATTGACTGTTGTCCAATTAACTGGATTTTTAAATGTTTCAGTTTTTCTTTTCTGGTGGCAGAATTTAACTGGAATGCCTTCTCAAAATTCGAATGTACAGTTTTATGATGCCTCTCAATATTTCCTTTTTTAAGAACTGACACAGATGTATTACATAACAAACAAACACTTTTGCCTTTAACTTCTGTGAAGAACAATATCCCATTCCGAATGGAAATGGTATGTCTTCGCCTTCTTACTACTGCTTGCCATAATGTTTCGAACTCTAACCCAACCGCTGCACGCAGAACGTTGATAATGCCGTTCAGTATTAAACTGAGCGCAATGTCGACGTGCATTGCGTATATATAAAGCCAAAAATTTCTCGAACACGCTAATTGGTTCCAGCCGATCCTAGAACGGAGACGCGACTTCGCGTCGTGTTTGTCGGCGCGAAATCGCTTACCGCAGTGTTGCCGCTGTTTATCTTTTTATTATGAAAATTTCTGAAATTTGCTAATACCGGTATGATTTTCAGACTTTTGGATTTTTTGCAACCTGAGCCGCGCAAGCTACCAGAATTGCCTTTGCGAGCTACCGGTAGCTCGCGATCGATGGGTTGGCGACCACTGGCACAGAGGATCTCTCCCTTCATTTCCTCTGGAAACTTCGGCATCTCAGAAATAAACTCCAAATCGTCTTATTTTTCAATATTGTGCACAATACAGCAAGCGCTTACAAAATGGCAAATTTTTTTCCACACCTCATAGCTTGCAATAATACGAGGTGTGTTCAAAAAGAACTGCGGATTTTGTGTTTTTTCAAAAACTATTTATTTATTCATTAATATGTATTTTGTCCCCTTCAAAGTAGTCGCCACGAGCATATTATATATGTGCCAACGTTTTTTCCAATCTTCGAAGCACTTCAAAAATCATTTTTTTATCCTGTTCAGCTCCTTCGATGCCGTCTTTATCTCTTCAACCGTAGCGTAGCGTCGTCCTTTAATGGGCCTCCTCAGTTTCGGGAACAGGAAAAAGTCACAGGGGGCTAGAACAGGGGAAAACGGTGGCTGTGGCATCATTACTGTGTTGTTTTTAGCCAAAAATTCGTGCACAAGCAACGATGGGTGAGCAGGGGTGTTATCGTGATGCAAGACCCAACTTTTGTTCTTCCACAAATCCGGGCGTTCTTTTACATTCGACCGAAATTGGCGGTTCGTGCGGCAGCTTCCATTGAGATGATTGAGCTTTGGTTTCCACGTCATAACCATAAACCCACGATTCGTCACCAGTTATGATCCTCTGGAGCAAATTTGGATCGTCGCGGACGGAGCCCAACATCTCATTACCAATGTTCATGCGATGCTGGTTTTGGTCGCAATTGAACAGTTTTGGTACGAATTTCGCGGCGACCCGTCTCATGATCGATATGTCTAGGGCCTCAGCCACTTCTCTAACGTTTATTCGACGATTGGCCAATACCTTTTTTTTCACTTCATCAATTTTGTCGTCAATAGTTGAAGGGCTCGGGCGTCCGACACGCTTAATCGTTCACATTTTCTCGGCCTTCTGAGAACATTTGTACCACCGATAAACGTTGCTTTGGTTCAAAGTAGCTTCTCCCTATGACACAGTCAACATTCGGAATGCATCCGCAAACTTAATTTCATTTTTCACACAAAATTTGATACAGGTTCTTTGATCCATCTTTTTGAATAGAGAAAAATCAAAGACGAGCCGAAACACGTGCAAGCAAAGCAGCTGTCAACAATTAAGTGAACATTCAAAATGGCCGAACTCGTCGGCATGAGTGAGAGAGATGAGTACCAACATATCGCCACAAAAAAAAATTGAAGTTCGAATATACGTAACCTGCGAAAATTCAAAATTCGCGATACTTTTTGAACACAACTCGTACAGCTGCCTAAAACGTTACTTCAAAGTGCCAAAATTATGTTCTACGGCTATTCGACCAGTAAGTGTCCATTATCTATGTAGTCTGCTAAGTCGCCTAATAGGTAATAGTCTGAAACAATAAGAAATTTTTGAATCATCTTAAGGTAATTTATCAAATATGGTCGCATTTTTGTATACCCAAATGTCTGGCATGAGCCAGGATACCCCACGAATATATTTATATTTTTTCTATTATATTTTCATGACAAATGGCCTGTTAACAAATAGAGGTGAGTCCTTTTTAATCAAGTAGTCGTCTTTTTCTCTCTTTGGTGGCTCTATCTTTGGTGGCAATCAAAATTTTGCTTGATAAAAAGTTAAACTAAAAGTGTAATTTAAACATATGTAACATATGTAAGGCTGGCGAAATCCTCCACTGAACCCTCCCCGAGGGTGCCAGCTGGTAATAAGTACCACAGTTTTCCTATTTTCAGGAGGTACTTAGCTAAGTTAAGGGTACTATGGGTAGGGTTCGATACTCCTCAATAGTACAGTACTACTCAAAGTACTTTTAACGTGGTCGGGGGTGAAAGGCTGGATTAAGGTGTGATGCGACCCGTGCCGAGAATCTGTCAGGCTTGGGGCCCTTCTAATAAATAACCAAGTCTCTAACGGAGCTTACGGATAACTGGCGCCCTCCGTAATAACTAGCCTTACACGTGTAGCTCGGAGCTATGCACGGGCGGACATCCTTTCTCCGACACTCGTGGGTCCAAAATGCAAAGAGACTATAATAAAACAAGTAAAAAAAAGGAGATCGGTCCTCATTCTAATAGACCGACAGGAACAAACAGTTCCGCAACAAGAGCAACGGTCGCACCGAGCTCAAAGAAAACGCCATCCATCGGCTTAATAAGTCGATCGAAACATATAGCGACAGCCTCAGCGAAAGCGAGGACAGCTGACACACACTCAGAACTGGACACAGGTCCAAGTACAAGTAGGGGGGCACTAGCCCGGCAGTCAACTGCGATTCAGCCCCCAACAACGGTCCCGACCGGAAGCAATGCTACTGCTAGCTCCGGTACCGAAGGATGGCCATTTGTGAGGGTGGTAGACCCAGCGAAAGCGAGCTACCAGGATCGCAGAAACGCAGCTAGGCTCCTAAGGAGGGTGCACGAAACTCACCCAAAGGAAGGTGAAATGTCATAGGAGTTGAAAGAGGCGATTGAAAGAGCGAAAGCGATCATTCCTGATTTCAACCCCGACTTTAAACCAATACAATCGGCTCCAAAACGACAGCGGTCCTTGGAGGATAATAAGCCAAGCGCAAAAAGGCACAATTCAATGGGCGTGACGCCCAGAAGATCATATGCGGAGGTTGCAAAAGACCGCCTTATCATAGGAGTCCTGGACGAGAACCACCCGGAAGGTATGATTCCCAAGGCCCAGTGGAAATGGATCGAGGCCGAGCTAACGAAAGTGGCACTGAAGGTTATTCTGGAGAACCCCGGCCCCCCGCCTGCGTGCGTAGACTTAGGCTGGCACCAAGGCCAGATAAAAATAATAGCGTGCGACGATGAGAGATCGGTTCAACTGTATAAAGAGGCCATCTCTAAAGTCGGCGAAGTGTACCCAAATGCCAAGCTAGTGGTCGTGGACAGGAATGATATTCCGTCCAGGCCGCAAGCAAGGATTTGGTTACCTTCAACCGTCGAAGACCCGGAAGAGATTATGAAGCTCATTCGGGTCTGCAATCCGGATATCCCAACGCAGGAGTGGAGGTATGCCAAAACTCTTACCAACAAAAACAGCGTGGAAGAATCGAAAGAGCTGAAGCGCGCCACCATGCAGGCTCTCCTGCTCCTCACAGAGAACTCAATCGAACCATTAGCGAAACGCGATGGGCAACTGAGATACGGTTTTGTAAAGGTGAAGCTTCACATTTATAAAACCGACACGGATGCAATTGAGTTCCTCGCCACGAAAGAAGGTGAAAAGCCCATGAGCGAACTAGAACCCATGAGCGAAACCGAGCCAATGAGCGAAGACGACCAGCCCACCGAAGAAGAATACGCCTCTTCAGGCTCAGAAGTGGGCTTAGGGAGGTTGTACTTCGAACGGGAGGGTAAGTATTCCACACAACATCGTAAGTACTCCGAAAGGGAACTTTTATGCGAAAGCAAAGAAGACCCAGACATAACGCTAACAGCTGATGCATCTTCTGCAGATAAACCTACATCACTGTAAAGAAGCCTGCCTTGCTCTCCTGGATCGTCTGGCAGAAGATCAGCCGGATGTAGTCCTCATCCAGGAACCCTGGGTACGGAATGGCGAAATCTGCGGTCTGAGGACATAAGGTTATAAAATATACAATACCAATTGTGAAGGTACTAAAAGAGCATGCCTAATGGCAAAAGCACATCTTAATATATTTATGATTCAAAATTTCAGTAACGCAGATCCTACGACGGTTAGCTGGGAAGTGAGCGGAAGCAACATCTGGCTAACCTCGTTCTATTTTGCCGGAGACGACACAGGTCCACTGCCGTCGCCGCTAATAAGAAGCCTTGTGGAAGACTGCAAACTAGCCCTAGGAGGTGATGCCAATGCCCACCATACCGTATGGGGGAGCTCGGATACAAACGAACGAGGTGAGTCTCTCTTTAATTATATTATATGTAGTAAGCTTTTAGTGTGTAACAAAGGCAACGAACCTACATTTACTACGCGCAATAGACAAGAAGTTCTTCATATTACGCTAGCATGTCAAACCCTCTAGGGAAAGATGACGCAGTGGAGGGTTCTGAATGAACACTCTTACTCCGATCCTCGCTACATATAAATAAAATTTGGGGGAAACAACTCACGGGCCCCGCTCGCCAGCAGGAACTTTAAAAATACCAACTGGCATATATATAAACGGGAACTTAAGGAAAGACTTCCAAATTCCCAAAATATTACTATTGAAGACAGAGAATCATTGAACGAACACGTACAAATCCTTACGGAGGTCTGTAGAACTGCGCTAAACAAGGCTTGCCCTTTAATTAAGTATAAGGGGAAGAAAAAGCCGCCCTGGTGGTCAGAAGACCTGTCTACATTAAGAAACAACAGCAGAAGACAGTTTAATAGAGCGAAAGCGACACGAGAGAGTAAAGACTGGGACTGCTACTACAGTAAGCTAAAAATTTACAAAAAAGAAGTTAGGAAAGCGAAAAGGTCTGGTTGGAGAACGTTCTGTGGAGAAATCGAAGGAACCACGGAGGCATCCAGACTGCGTAAAATCTTTTCAAAAAAACACTATCCCACCGGATACCTCCAAAAACCGGACAGGAGTTGGACTACTTCGAGTGACGAAACTCTAAAGTTGCTAGTGGACACACACTTTCCCAGCAACGAATCATCTAACGTATTAATCAACAATGGTACAGAAAGGCCAAACTCTGACATTGAAGAAATAATCACTGAAACTAGGATAACCTGGGCAGTGAACACGTTCAAACCATTTAAATCACCGGGCCCAGATGGATTATTCCCGGCCCAACTACATCATGGAGTGGTTGACGGCCGTATTTAAGGCTGCTCTGAAACTGAAAAGTGTCCCATCAGTATGGAAAGAGGTAAAAGTGGTATTTATCCCTAAAGCGGGAAAAAGTTCACACACAACACCTAAGGATTTCAGGCCAATCAGCCTATCCTCCTTTCTGCTAAAAACATTAGAAAGGATTTTAGAAGAGCATATTAGGGCTAACATCAGCCCTAATAAGCTCAGCATCTCACAACATGCGTATTGTAAAGGGAAATCAACTGAAACAGCACTTAACTCACTTGTTACAGAAATCGAGAAGTCAATGTATAATAAAGAATTCACACTGGTAGCCTTTCTAGATATCGAGGGAGGGCGCATACAAAAACATCCTACCGGATACCATAATAAAGGCACTGACGGATTTCGTGATCTCTGGCGCTCTGGTTGAGTTCATCAAAAACATGCTCTTGAGCAGATTTGTGATCGCAACCCTAGAGGCCTCAGAGATCAAGAAAAAAGTTAGCAGAGGAACACCTCAAGGCGGTGTGCTGCCCCCTCTCCTATGGGTGCTGGCACTAAACTCATTGCTAAAGAGCCTAGAGGAGAGAGGACAACACGTCGTAGCATATGCGGACGATGTTGCAATGGTAGTAAGAGGGAAATTCCCCAATACACTTGAAGAAGTCATGCAAGATTTACTAAACATGGTTGAAAACTGGTCAAAAGCAAATGGGATAAGCGTCAACCCCAATAAAACTGAACTCATCCTATTTACCAGGGAACACAAAATTCCAAATATAGCTCCGCCGACTCTAGGTGGAACGGCACTGTCATTTAGTGATGAGGCCCGCTACTTAGGTCTAATACTAGACCGAAAGCTATCTTGGAAGGCAAATGTCGAAGATAGAGTAAAAAGGGCGACATTAGCACTATACTCTTGTAAACAACTGATAGGACTAAGTTGGGGTCTCTCCCCATCTATCGTATACTGGCTTTACACGGCAATTGTCAGACCAATCCTAACATACGGCATATTAGTATGGTGGCCAGCTTTAGATAAATTGTACATTAAAAGAACCATGGCACACGTACAAAGAATGGCCGGTCTTTGCTCTGCGGGGCCCTCAGAACCACACCCACAGACGCACTAAATATTATGCTTAACATTTTACCAATAGAGCAGTACGGTAAGCAAACAGCTGCCAAATCAACTCTCAGACTAAGAGAAATCGGCCTACTCAGAACGTACCAAAGAGGACACTCCTCAATTTTAGAACAATTCCCCTGCATTCCCAGCACAACGGATTTCTGTAGGACCAAGGACATCAATTTTAATAAATCCTTTGTCACAGTATTTCCCTCCAAAGAGGAATGGGATAACGGGCTCATTGTTAAGATAACTGACTTAAACATCTACACAGATGGCTCAAAACTGGACAACAAAGTAGGTGGAGGGGTCTACTCCGACAAACTCGGAGTATGCCAATCATTTCGCTTACCTGATCATTGCAGTGTATTTCAGGCGGAAGTCACTGCCATAAAAGAGGGACTTAAAGAAATAAAAACGAGAGTATTATCCACAAATGAAGTCTTCATTTACTCGGACAGTCAAGCAGCAATAAAAGCGCTGGAATCAAAAACGCACTAGTCAAAAACAGTTCTAGAATGTTTTAAACTACTAGATGACGTACCTAAGTGCTACAAGGTGCACCTTATCTGGGTACCAGGCCACAGGAACATCGCAGGAAATTGTTAGGCGGATGAACTTGCAAGAACCATTACAACGCTCGATCTCGAACCGGATAAGGGGCTGATACCCATGCCCATAGCCACTTGTAAATTACTTATAGACAGGGAAACCATCAAAAAGGTAAATACAATCTGGCAAAACGTCACAACATGCGAACTAAGCAGACAGACATGGACGAACTGGAACAGCGGTCGATCGAAGATCTTGCTAAGATTCAACAGAGAATCTATAAGAAAAATGATAGGTGTTTAAACTGGTCATTGTTTAATAGGCAGCCACACTAGAAGGTTAGGACTCCCTTACTTCGATTTCTGTAGAAGCTGTCTTAATACAGAAGAAGGGGAAACAGTCAGACACCTTTTATGTGAGTGTGAAAGGCTAGCTATGAGAAGGCTGCGCACTCTCGATACAGCATATCTAACCGATATAGCGGATATAGCCCATCTAAAACTAACGAAGCTCTGCTCGTTTATTAAAGCAACCGGATGGTTTCAAAAGGAACACGTAGAGTAAGGATAAGCTCCAGTTGTATCACAATGGACCTGCCGAAGGTCTAAGTGTGTCTTATGACCACCACCCTACCTACCTACATATGTAAACAAATGATATACATTTCTTCACCAATTGCTTTGGAAAAATAGCATTTCCCATCGAAAAATTTACATGATTAGCATTTCTATCTTTTCTGTAGGCCACTTTACAGGTATTGTCACTGAACTCAATGAGCTTAGAAACATTGTAACTCTGTGAATAACTAAGTAAATTGCTCCCAGAGAGATTGAATCGGTCAGCTAAATCTCTGTAGGAGCAGAAAGAGAGAGCAGAGAGATATTAAACTTAAATACTACCAATAGCACTTTTGACAGATTCAGGAATTCAATTCTAGAGCTTCTCAGCATTAATGAAGAACAGATTTAATGAAAACAACAAGAAATATGGTATTTGGAAACAATCAGAATTTATTGCCTATTAGCTTTTATCAACCTTAATTTCTCGTAAAGGTATTTGAGAGTTTGGAATTTTTTTAGCTTATACATAAATACTTATATAAAGATCAGGACGTTATTATAAACAAACAATTTTGGAACATTTTCCACATGTACTAAACTGTTACTTCTTCTTCTTAATTGGCGCGATAACCGCTTACGTGATTTTGGCCGAGTTTAACAAAGCGCGCCAGTTGTGCTAACCGGCGCCAATTGGACACACCAAGTGAAGCCAAGTCCTTCTCCACCTGATCTTTCCAACGCAGAGGAGGCCTTCCTCTTCCTCTGCTACCACCAGCTGGTACCGCATCGAATACTTTCAGAGCCGGAGCGTTTGTATCGGACGACATGATCCAGCCAACGTATCCGCTGGATCTTTACTCGCTGCGCTATGTCTATGTCGTCGTAAAGCTCATACAGGTCATCGTTCCATCGCCTGCGATATTCCCCGTCGGCAACGTGGAAAGGTCCAAAAATCTTCAACAGATTCTTTCCCTCAAACACTTCAAGCGACACTTCATCCGATATTGTCATCGTCCACACTTCTGCGCCATACGTTAGGACGGGCATGATGAGAGTCTTTTAGAGTGTTAGTTTTGTTCGTCAAGAGAGGACTTTACTACTCAATAGCCTACTTAGTCCAAAGTAACACTTGTTGGCAAGAGAGATTCTACGTTGGATTTCAAGGCTGACTTTTTTATTGGTGTTAATACTGGTTCCTAAGTATACGAAGTCCTTTACAACCTCGAAATCATAACTGTCAACAGTGACGTGGGTGCCGATACGCAAGTGCGCCGACTGTTTGTTTGATGACAGGAGGTACTTCGTTTTGTCCTCGTTCACCACCAGACCCAATCGCTTTGCCTCTTTATCCAGTTTGGAGAAGGCAGAACTAACAGCGCGGTTGTTAAGTCCGATGATGTCAATATCATCGGCATACGCCAACAATTGTACGCTCTTATTAAAAATTGTGCCTGAGCGATTAAGTTCTGCGGCTCATACGACCCTCCCCAACAGCAGGTTAAAGAAGTCAGACGACAGCGAGTCACCCTTTCTGAAACCTCGTTTGGTATCAAACGGCTCGGAGAGGTCCTTCTTAATTCTGACGGCGCTGCTGGTGTTGAGCAACGTCATCTTGCATAGCCGTATTAGGTTTTCGGGGATACCACATTCAGACATCGCGGCGTACAGGAAACTCCTTTGCGTACTGTCGAATGCAGCTTTGTAGTCGACGAAAAGATGGTGTGTGTCGATTATCCTTTCATGGGTCTTTTCCAAGATTTGGCTGATAAAGTCCAATAAGTTGGTTGACGGTGGGTTTCAGCCTTTCGCACAATACGCTGGCTTGAACCTTATGGGCGATATTTAGAAGACTAATCCCACGGTAATTGGCACAAACTGCAGGATCTTCCTTCTTATGGATTGGGCAGAGCACACTTAAATTCCAATCTGCAGGCATGCTTTCATCCGACCATATTTTGCATAGGAGCTGATGCATGCACCTTATCAGCTCCTCGCCGCCATGTTTGAATAGCTCAGCCGACAGTCCGTCGGTGCCCGCGGCTTTATTGTTCTTTAGACGCGTTATCGCTATTCTCACCTCGTCATGGTCGGGTAGCGGAACGTCAATTCCGTCGATAACCATTGGGGTATCGGTATCTTCACATTCTCTGTGACATGCGCAGCTGTCACTATTTAACAGGTTTGAGAAGTGTTCCCTCCATAATTTAAGAATGCTCTGGATGTCCGTCACCAGACTGCCGTCTTTGTTCTTACAGGAAAACGCCCCGGTTTTGAAACCTTCTGTAAGCCGCCGAACTTTCTGGTAGAATTTTCGGGTGTTGTTCCTGTTGGCCAGCATCTCAAGCTCCTCGTACTCACGTATTTCGGCCTCTCGTTTCTTCTTTCGGATAATACGTCTCTCTTCGTTTTTCAGCTCTCTGTAGCGATCCAACATGGCTCGCGTTGCGCCCGATCGCAGCGTGGCTCTATAGGCAGCATCTTTCCTTTCAGCGGCAGCAGATTTTCCTCGTCGTATCAACTGTTTTTTCGCGGATTATTGCGAGACGTTCGTTCACCGGAGTGAACGAGAGTACTTGGCGACGAAGTCTCTCTCCCACAACAAAGCCGACACCGAATTTGCGCTCCTTTAAATGGCAGCTATAGTAGACGTCGCAAGGTCCTATGGTTTTCTTGCCTTGCCCCGTCCATCGCATCTCTTTGATGGCAGTGATGTCAGCCTTTACTCTCACGAGGACATCAACCAGCCGGGCAGAGGCACCTTCCCCATTAAGGAACCGGACATTCGAAGAGCATGCCCTCAAATCATAGTCCTTAGTTCGTTTGCAGGGGTCGTCATCAGTGTTGGAAGTTCTCATCCGAGGTTTTGTGTTTGTTTTCATTGGGGAAGATTTTAAGTGGCGGGTCCCAAACCCAGCGCACAACCAGTTATCCTGGAATGTTTCGCCTTCTCACTTTAGCTCACTCCCGAACGGGTGTTCGAAAGCTACCCAGAGGATACTTGGGCTGATTCCGGGAGCTGTGAACTGCTTGAACCATATGCAGAAGAATTGTCCTGGCCACTCCCAAGTGAATGGTAATCAGTAACTTTCCCCACTTGCGTGGACTTCGACATATGGAACCATCCTCCTGTTACTAATGAACCTAAACTGTTACTAATGGGCAATAAATATGACTTGGCGGCATTTAGGCTACCATAAGACAATTATGACGGACCCATTGTGAAATTGCAGACAGGCCGCTATTAATTTTAACACACAAATCCTTACGGATACCAATTTTACTGGACAACAACAATTGAATATCATCAGCATAAGCACACCAGAGCTGATGTATACTTTAAGTCAAATGGATAGGCAAAATGATTTTTTGGACAAAAGTTGTATACCATTTTTCAATTTGTATATTATAAATATATATCGGTGATCATAAAATTACACCTGCTCCAGGTTTGGCTTCCTCCCTCGTCCCTGGATCTTGACGGTGGTGGTTGAGCTTGCGTGCATCCGTGAAAGGCTGCGTTTTGCTAACGGAGTGCTTAGGTACTCCAGAAGGGTCACCCATATTGGGGAGGATAGCCTGAAGATGTCAAACAAAGACATAAGACCGTCCTGAGCACAAACGGATGAAACCATCGACGGTGGTCAGCCGGAAGGCAAAATCACAAACGAATGGCTAATTGTGGCAGATAAAATAATGAGATTTATACTCACAGAAGTAACTAAAGAACACCTAAGGCTTGTCTTACCCGAAGAGAAACACAAGAGCATAAATGAAACCAAAGCCGCTGAAGGTGGTGAAAATAATTTGCATCAATGTGGAGCGGCAACGGATGGCTTGGAGCTCTTTGTGGAGGAGGAGAGAGTGGGGGTGGCCCGTATTTTGGAATTGAGAATGAATGTAGGTTCGAATCTCGGCGAGACACCAAAATAAAGAAAAACATTTTTCTAATAGCGGTCGCACCTCGGCAGGTAATGGCAAACCTCCGAGTGTATTTCTGCCATGAAAAAGCTCCTCATGAAACATATCAGCCGTTCGGAGTCAGCTTAAAACTGTAGGTCCCTCCATTAATAGGAGGAGGAGCTCGGTCAAACACCCAAAAAGAATTACGTGCCAATTATATATATATATTATGTATACATATATTGATATAACCTTGTATCAAGTTCAAGCTCATTAATGGTTGATAACTGGCATGTTTCACCGAAATGCTTCTTTTCGGATCATTATAGAATCGCTTTCACAGTCAACATAGAACAATATAGACAACTCCCCTGTAGGACAAAGTTCTCTAAGCTTATGGCAAAGTTAGATCCCCCTGAAGAGGAGGAAACAATGAACGTTTCCAGCTTGGAAAATAACGTCAATTTTTGTAGATCTTGTTCAGTAAACAGGCCTCCAAAAAACCAAAAAATTCATGGTGAACTAGGGAGTTCAAACTACAGAGAAGAGAAACTAGAAGGCTTCACAATGCAGCAATTTCGTCAAAGACTACAGAGGATTGGAACTGCTATCGAAATAGTTTCAATACTTTTAAGAGGGAAATATAGAAAGCAAAGAAAGAGTCCTGGATAAGGTTTTGCGAAGAATTGTAGAACACATCTGAACTCTCAAGACTGAGAAAATGGGAACCCTGTAAACCAAGTTTTTTGCAAAGACCGGATGGCAGCTTCACAGAAACATTTAAATATATCATACAAACGCACATCCCTGGATGCCAAGAATGGACGGACAATGTACGAAGTTCTTCTTCTGGAATTCAGATATGTGAACTTACAAGGGAGACTATCTGTGAGACTAAGGTAACCTTGGCGGTAAACACTTCCAACCCTACAAGTCAGGAGAACCGGATGGAATTATACCAATGACGTTACAGCAGTCAATAGGAACGATAAACATATCGAATTTAAGATATTTAGGGAATCCTTATCTTCAGAATATATCCCTAACCCATGGAGGAAATTCAGGGTGGTCTTTATTCCCAAAGCAGGAAAACCGGGCCATAACACTGCGAGAGATTTCAGACCAATTAGTCTCTCCTCGTTTTTACTCAAAACATTAGAGAAACTGATTGATCTGCATATCAAGAGTACTCTGAATACCAATAACTATATCAAGGCACAACATGCTTACCAGAAGGATAAGTCTGTGGAAACAGCACTGCTCGAAGTTATTGAAACAATAGGGAAATCACTTAAAAAATGGGATTTACTATGGCAGCTTTTCTGGATATCAAAGGAGCGTTCAACAATGTTGATGCGATATCGATAAACTCAGCGCTGATGAACATAGGTACGAACGAAAAGATTATTCGATGGATAGGCAATATTCTATCTAACAGAATAATCACCGCGAACTTAAGCATAACTAGTCTTGGAAAAACAGTTACCAGTGGAACCCTACAGTGGGGTGTTATCTCGCCGTTACTGTGGAACCTAGTCTTAAATGAATTGCTTATTACCATGAGCAAGAAAATGATCAAGATAGTTGCTTATGTGGACGATGTAGTCATCCTGATGACAAGGAAGTTTCTTTTGACTATCAGCAGGCTCATGCAATCAGCGGTAAAGGAACTTTTAAGTGGGCGACCTAGCCAAGACTGAACTAGTTCTTTTCAATAGAAGATACCGAGCTTTCACTACCATCCACAGATGGAGTAAGACTAACCTGATCGAACGAAGCCAAGTACCTTGGCAAAATTCTGGACTCAAATTTTTCTTGGAGAAGAAACTGAGGAAAGGATGACGAAAGCTTGTAATGCCGTCTTTACCTGTAAGAGGACATTTGGCAAAAAATGGGGTCTGAAACCGTATATCAACCACTGGGCGTGCAATAACATCATTAGATCCATTTTGACTTATGGAGCTTTCGTGAAGTTGGAGGCGATGCACAATCTTACCCAAAGAATCTCATAAAAAAAGAGGTTGTCTGTAAAGTCGGTTTACTGACGATAGTTTAACGTGACAACGTCATAAGAAAATACTGATGTAATGGTTGCAATTTTCAAAACTAACTTTTAATTTTATTTGTTTGATAGATATTTTGTATGGACATAGAGAGGGAGGTAAATGGAATTGCAATGGAATAGGTCAAGTTACATTTACACAAACGTGAAAAATGACGAAACATTTATCAAAATCATGAAAGATATGTTCAATTTCGATTGTGCATCAGACGTTAATAAGTCAACAATACTAAGAGGCACCATCATCGATTTGCCTTTTTCAAGACACTTTACACTCGAAACACTCCCTTTCATTTCCTACTTTTTCTATCGTCGTTCTATTCTCAACAGAGAAATGGTTCATTACCATGCACACAGGAAGAAGGCATATGCAAATACAGGTATGTGAATTTATATACAAATGCGCATATACATACATATACATACATATATATGCTCACTCAAGTAGGACGTTCCGCCCTCTCGCTTGCAGTTCAAGCACATTAGCTTACATTTGCTTGCGTACGGAATAGATTCGTATATTTGATATGTCCATATGACTTGTATGCATCTTTACATATAGATTTGTTCTTTTTGAAAATTGCGCGAAATTGTATATCTATATGCATGTTTATATACATATTATATATTAGTATACCACATATCTTATAAGGTATGTGGTAAATATTACCATAAATTTTTTCCTTCATATATAATAAAAAAAGTAATAATAATAACATTAAAACAACAGGTATTATCAACAAACTTGGTTTTATTTTAAATTCTTCAAGTAAATCAAATTAATAATAATCAATAAGCATATACATACATATATACGCTCACTTAAGTAGGAGAGAGCAAGATGTCGGACGTTGCCGTTCGTTTGCTTTGTTTGCTTTGTCGTTCGTTCCGCGCTTTCGCTTGCAGTTCATTCAAGGTAACGACAATGAGCAAGGTAACGACAAATGAGCAAGGTAACGACAAATTTTTTCGTGCGTGCAGCCGGCTAAATCGAATTATAAGACGTTATCACGTCAAAAATCCAACGATTAGCTTGTGAAGGAATAATAGGTACGATCCGATCAACGCCTCAGGCGGCGCTGGAATTGATCCTACATATTCCACCCATGGATATATATGCTAAAGGGATAGCGGCCAAATTTGCTCCCAAGATTAAAGCAGCAGACATGCTAAAAGAAAACACGTACGGTCATGCATCAGTTGTACTATCTGTTGAACACTTGCACGACGCATCGAAAACGGACTATCTGGTTCCCAAGATAGATCTGAAAAGAGAGTATAAAATATAAATAACTTACAGAAAGGATTGGGAGACTAAAGTCAAATCAATTGATAGTAGTCACCATATTTATATTGACGGCTGAAAGATGGACAATGGCACGGGATCGGGAGTTTACTCGGAACAGTTATGTTTAAATTGCTTATTTAGACTCCCAGACTGATGTTGCGTCTTCCAAGCAGAGATCTACGCTATAAACCAAGCAGTAAAAACGATAAGACTGGTGAACTTACCCTCAGCAAACCTTACCATTTTTGTTGACAGTCAAACAGCCATCAAGGAACTGGCCTCAGCGCGCATCAACTCAAGATGTTTTAAGGAATGTAGGAGGTCCTTCTCGCTTATCGAACAACACAACACCCCACTATGTTGGGTCTACGGCCACTCTGGAGTGGAGGGAAATGAAAGAGTGTATGAGTGTGCAAGGAAAGGCTCTGAGCTTGACTTTCAACGAGTGGTAGAGGACATATGTATTCCTCTAAACGAAGTGTATACTGCGATTGGTTTGACCGTAATCATGGAAACCAACAGAAGGTGTTCTCTGACTACTAATTGTAAGGTCTCCAAAACACTCTGGCCAAAGCTCTATCTTAAAAGGACAAAATGTCTGCCTGGATTCAACAATTGAACTACCAGCGTCCTCACAGGTGTTGTAACGGGCCACTGCACTATTGGCACCTTAGTCAGTAGAATGGATGTACTTCACAATGACTTCTGCAGGAGTTGTAGAGATGAAGAAGAAATTCAGTCGGTGGAACCCCTGTTCTATGAATGGTCTCACTTCAAAGAAGCCGCGTCAAATATCGTGGCGATTATTTCTTCCAAGTCCTGGGGAATTTGCAGAATGTGTCACTGGAGAGACTAGTTACCTTCTTATAAAGATCTAAGTGGTTTAATAACCTTAGTTAGGGGATGAAAATCAAATGCAGCTATCACAATGGGCCTTAGGGCCACCGAGTGTCTTGTATTCGACAAGCAACCTGGCTAACCTGACCTAACTTAAATTTTGGTCAACTTGACTCAAAGACTAATCTTACCGCAATGGTGCCTGCTTGAACTGCCTGAGTAACTCGCACATTACCGGAAAATATCGCAGCCCATAATTTTTTCGCATATACCAGCGTCGTCATCACACGCTACTCCATGCTAGCTCAACAAACCAACATTGCCTCGCACTATGCTGATACTGAGCGCGTTATACTATTGGCTACGGCTGAAATTTATTTGCACGAGCACGCTGGTCTACAACCCACTCGGGCACTTCTCGATAATGGCTCACATGCTTCGTTCATCACCGAATCGTGCGTCCAACGTCTTCGTCTACCCAGAAGGCCATCGTCAGCTTGTGTCAGGTATTGGATCGATTCAAGGAGGTCGTACCAAGAGAGAAGTCAAGGTATGTTTGTCGCAACGGTCATTAGACTCAACCTTTTACCTTTTACGTTACGTACGCTTATTTGACCAAAAATCACAAATTACCTTCCAACTGGTATACCCGATTCACCATGGATGTCTGTCCGTGATCTACCGCTAGCCGGTCCAAATTTTTTCTAGCCTGGATCAATAGATGTTTTTTTAGGCATGGATGAGATGAACAAGTTCTCGCTCGATGGCTTGAAGAAAGGGCAAATCGGCATTCTAATGGCGCAAAACCAGCGCGCTTGGTTGGATGTTGTTTGGAAACGCTACTCCTTCGCAAAGGCAGCCTGTGCCAATTTCGACGCTACAATGAGACACACAACTAACTGAACTTCTACATGTTTTGGGAACTTGAAGAGCTGCCGCCGAGAATGCTTTGCACGCCTGAAAAACTTTATTATGAGAAATTAAGTAACCATACAACGCAGCGTGTGGAAGATGGTCGTTTCATCGTACGCTTGCTTCTTAGAAAGGAAGTTGAAGCATGTAGCAGTTCGTGCTTTCACATATCAAATGGTCGCTGAAGTTGTTACGTCCGACTTTTACATGGACGAATTACTGACAGACTCAGACTCACTTCACTATCTATCAACGACTCAATGGGATATTTTCCACGTACTTTCTCAAAGTGGTTTCGAGCTCCGAAAGTGGGCCACAAACTGCCAACTATTAAGAGAGGAGATAACGCACGCATCCACACGGATGTCACACTTTTTAGCAAGATCCGAACTCGGAGTTGTATTTGGCATACAGACAATGCCTACTTTTTGAGTGCATTTAATTTAGAAGAGTTACCCAAGAAACTGACGATGCGCATTTCTCTCTCCGAGATTTTCGACCCGCTTGCACTGATCGCTCCGTGTAAAATTTGGTCTAAAATGTAGCTGCAGATATCTGAAGGAGAACTGTTGCGGCCCAATGCTAAGTTATCGTTTTTGCGAACGAAGAGAGACATTATTTTATTTAAATGTACATATCGTACATTTATTGCATCATTTTAAGTAAGTTTTGAACAGCCCTTCAAGTTGTTATAATTAACCCTTAAATAAATTTAGGTTAAATGTCTGGGTTGGCAGCAATATTTTTCGGTTGTCAACTTGAAAATCTTTCTATGCTTTTGTTAGCTAATAAATAAGTTCAAGCAAATTACAAGCGTTTTTTATTCATCCGAATCGATCGCTTTATTTTTCAGCATACCAAACCGGCAAACACAGATATTTGGATAGTTAAGTGATACTGTAAGGCCATCTTCTCTCTTCAGGATCATTTAGGAATATGTTATTCATTTTTAAAATATTTACTATTATAATTTAGATCAGTACAAAAATATATTTTTTACTATTATATTACAAGAGGTCAGTTGGTGTTTTTCGGCTTGAACGAATCTTATCGAATCTTTCTTCAAAAGGAAGCTTCCTCTTCATTGGATTTGTGTGCGTCAGAAGCCTGCTTATGTGTCTTGTGCTCGTAGTTTGTATTGTTTCGTCAACTGTGTCGGTGTTTAAGTCGCGATGAATGTCAGCGTTTGGTGTACATATACCATGGTGCATTTGTTATTGTCCTAAGTATCCTCATCATGTTCGTCCCCTTGCCATGGGGATGAGGCTTAAGTGGTGGTTTAACCCCCATATCATGGGGACCAACCCAACACGAATTAAGAGCGAAGCTCCATATGAGGATTGGCTAGCCATCCATCCGCCTTACGACAAAATTGGTGGCCATCCAATCACCATATGAAGATCACCGTACCGACGAAGATCCCCTGTCAATCCTAAACTGCCATCATCTCCTCTCCTCGCCCCCCTAACCCAAGATGTCATGCGACCTGGGCTTGGGTGGTTTGCAGTCAGGGGGTTTTCTGTCCGATTATTTCTACGGAGCTACCTCGATACCGGATCACCTCGTGGTATAACCATGACCTTGCCGTGGTATGGGGCGCTGCCACGTCGGCCATTATGTTTCCCCTTCCTATTTATAAGATCACCATGTCTGCCACGGTGGACGGTGATCGTAAGAAACAGATGGAGTCTTTCAAACGAATAACCTCTATGGACAAGTAGTCCTTAAATGTAAAGGAAGCTATTGCTTCCACCCCCAAATCTGGCTAGCGCACTTCGTACGGCGGAAGCTGGCGCTGAGGACAAACCTGGCAACAGCAGAAGTGGCGGTACAAAAAATAAACCTCTGGCCAAGGAGTCAATTTCCTGTACCACCAATACCGGGACTAGCCCTGGTAAAGGTAGCAAAACTGGGTCTGAAACGACGGACGACCCACCCAGCAACCCGAGGACGTTGAAGAAGCCCCGACACACAAAACCTTCTCCAGCTACGTACAGCGAAGCTGTCAGAGGCCAACAGCTATGGGCGGTGGTTGATAAAAGCAACCCTGACGGCACTATTTCGCCTGAAAATTGGAAGAAAGTGGAAGCCAGGCTCTCAAGCGTTTTCTTCCAAATTCTGAAAGAGAATCCGATGATCCTAACATGACGGTGGTGGAGAAGAAGCAGAGTAACCACGATGTTACGGGCTCTTCAAATTAACTTACACCACTCAAAGGTTGCGTCCGCCAACCTCATAATCCACCTGGTCAAAGGTGGACATCATATTGTCCTGATTCAAGAACCATGGGTATCACATGGACTTGTGTGCGAACTTAGGACTCAAAAATATAAACTGATGTGTGCTCGCAACAAAGGTAATCTTAGAGCGTGCGTACTAATAAGAAAAAGATAAATGCTTTTATGCTCACTATTTACAGCGACGCTAGAGGTGAGTGTCTCTTTGATTATCTGATAGAAACTATACTACAGATTTGCAATAAAGGTAATAAACCTACTTTTGTCATTAGTAATAGACAGGAAGTATTAGACGCTACTTCTGCTTTTGACTCCGTTATTAACAGAATTAGGAACTGGAAAGTTTTGGAAGAACATTCCTTCTCTGATCATAGATATATCTCGTTTGAGGTTAGTAAAAATCTACCGAAACCTAAGCCTGGTAGAAATATCAGGAAAACAGGCTGGGAAAAGTATATAGATTGTATCGGGGTTACCCTAGGAACATGCCCATCTGTGGTACCACAAAGCATAGAACGCCTAGAAAATTTGGTTGACAAGATTACCTATAACATAAGAAGACTGATGGGTAAACCCAAGCGTAAGTGGTGGACGGTTGCGCTAAGCAAGCTTCAAAAAACAAGCAGAAGCGCTTTTTTTACTGTTACTGCATTACTCAGTGATCTTGGGGTAGAACCGGGCTTGGTAGGCTTCATTGGCAAAATGCTAAAAAGCAGAATCATTGAAGCGAAACTAGGAGAATCGGTACTCAGGAGATTGGTAAGGAGAGGTACACCGCAAGGTGGAGTCCTCTCACCGTTTTTATGAAACACAGTAGTAAATAAACTTCTGTTAATACTGGAATCGGTGACGTCATAAAAACCATGCCATCCATGGCTTTCGATATCATGCTACATCTGCCACCCCTAGATGTCTTCTGCAAATACTCAGCGGCCTTCTCCGCTTTAAGGCTCAAAGCGAGCTCACAATGGAAGACTGTCACACATGGACATTCAACCATCTTGGACTCCTACACGGATATACCCAGTGACTGTGATTATCACCCTCCTATTCGTTGCTTCGAAAGGAATTTCTTAATGAAAATCCCTTCTAGACTGGAAAGGCTTGAAGAAGATCCAAGATCCCGTTAAGATCTACACGGACGGATCTCAAATGGATACCGGTGTAGGATCAGGGTTATTTAGCGAAAAGCTTTCTATTAGTGAATCCTTTAAACTACCGGATCACTGTGGTGCTTTTTCAAGCAGAAATAAACGCTATTCATGAAGTCTTAAAATGGTTAAAGATAAACAGAATATCATCAACGGATATCTGCATTCTATCGGACAGTCAAGCTGCCCTACGAGCCCTGGATGCATTTCAAACAACATCAAGGAGTGTCTTACGTTGTCGCCAATCTCTAAATGAGATGACCAAGCAATATAGTATAATCTTATGCAGAGTTCCAGGCCACAGAGATATACCAGGAACTGTAGGGCAGACCAACTTGCAAGAGAAGGTACCTGTATGCCAGACATAAGTAATTGTATGCAACTTGTAATTTCTCATTAAGGACGCACTAATCCGTGCTGCAAATCAAAGATGGATTAGCGCTAACACCTGCAAAATTGCTAGGCAAACATGGCCAAGGCTAAACTTACGTCTGTCTTACACGCATGATTTCTGTCGTAGCTGCAGAAATGAGGAGGAGTTGGAAACAATTCAACACCTTTTTTGCACATGCCCAGCTCTAGCCAGAAGCAGGAACCGATTTTTAAAATCCTACTTCTTAACGAATATAGATAATCTATACACTTTAGGTATCAACAACCTTTTACGCTTTGCCAAAAGCTCAGGATGGTTCAATATGGAGAGGGAAATGTAGCCCAGCCCCCGCGGCTCACAACGGACCCATTTCGTGGCCTAATTGGCATCGTTGTCTCTATGTGCGATGCGATGCGATCACTGATCCACCCAAAGCAGTGTACTCGGAGAGGCGTAATGCCGTCAAGATACGAAGCACGAAGCACCACCAGCAGCAGAGAAGCTGACGAAGGAAGTGAAAGAGTCGATAGATTGGGCGAAGGAGGTACTTCCTGTCTTCACTCTCGAAAGGCCAACTACATCGTCAGCTGCCACCAAAAAACCAAGGTCATCTGAAGAAGTCAAACCGTCAGCGAAAAGACCGAAAAATCGAGGCAAAGCGCCTAACAAAACGTTTGCTGAAGTGGTCCGCAGTCGCATCAGAATCGGTGTCTTGGATGAGGGTGATCCCGAAGAAGAATAACCAGAGTCCAATGGAAGTGGGTGCAGGCCGCTCTAACGAATGTGACACTGGAAGTGCTGCTAAGCAATCCGGGTCCTCTGCCGTCATTCACTGACGCTGGCAGGTATCAAAGCCAAATCAAAATCATAGCGACGACGGAAAGTCTGTGGAGCTATACAAGGCAGCAATATCTAAAGTCGTAGAAGCCTACCCTAGAGCGAAGCTCGTGGTAGTCGACAAAAAGGACATCCCGTCTCAGCCAAGGGCACGAGTATGGGTCCCTACACCCTACGACCCACAACAGATAATGCAGATTATAAGTGCATGCAATCAATCCTACCAACGGCAGGTTGGAAGTTTGTCAAAGTTTTTGATAACACAATAACAGTATACGTTGTGGTGGCGAAATGTGCCACGATGAAATGTGCTGCTACTCACTACTAACTCGCTAGAACCATTAGGGCAAGATGAGAGTCAGAAACTATAAGACAGTCGCTCATGCTATAGACCAAAATAGCCTCATAGATTGAACCTAAATACACTGAGAAAGATCCTACGGAGTCATCGAGCGACGTCAAGAGCATCAGCTTAGAAGGGTACTGTTCGCCAAGGTCTGAGCTCACAGTTAGACTAGAGAAAAAGAAAACAAGTACAAAAACTGAGCTTAGGGCTGGTTCGAGCACAACATACTCAGAAAGAGAGCTTTTGAGGGACTAACTAGAAGATGTGAATAATGTGTCTTCTTCAAATAAATCTTCAGCATAGCAAACTAGCGTCACAAGCCCTAATCGATTGTATGGCTGTAGACAACCCTGATTTTGTCTTCATTCAGGAGCCATGGATCAATGGAGGGCGTATTCTAATTACAAGCTATACATGCGGGTTGTGAAGGTAAAACAAGTCCTTGTATTATGGCAAAACACAACTAACCACATTTATGATCCATAAATATAGCAACACAGACACATGAATGATAAGCTGGGAGACAGATGGTACATCTTTTTACATGGCATATGAGGATCCAGCACCGTCGATGCTGCTAAAAGGGCTGATACTGGACAGCAAAGCCTGCAACAGCAAGTAAATAATGAGAGGCGATGCGATATAAACGAGCGAGGTGAGTCACTCTTTGATTTTATTAGAGGAACAAGATTGTTGCTCTGCAATCGCGGTGGTGAGCCTACCTTCATTGTCAGAAATCGTCAAGAGGTTCTGGACATCACGTTAGTCTCAGACTTAATTATATACAGAGTAGTGAATTGGAGGATACTCAATATATTTTCATTCTCTGATCACAGATATATTGAATATACACCCCTGGAAGGGGTCATTCATTCTAAAGCACTTAAATTCAGAAACCATACGAAAGCAAACTGGCTAAGATATTCTCAGGAATTAGCAAAACGTTTGTCCATCGATCCCCCTTTCGATCCTACTAGCATAGAGGCATTAGATGACATGGTCAAATGACTTAATGGTCAATTGCTGCAGCCAAGCTTTGTCCAGCAGTTAAGTACAGAGTGAAGAATAGTCCAACCGGTGGAGAGAAGTCAGGGTCGTTTTTATACCTAAGGGTGCGACCAGAGTGATCGCTGATGCCGAGCGGAGCCGAGCCGAGCTTATTGACGCTTATTTTCATGCGAGAAGAAAATTTGTATATAACACAGTGAATGCGAGAATCAGCGCTGAAGTTCTGTTTATTCCATGTGTTTTGCTCTTATGTCATTTAATTTTGTTGTTCATTTGTGTTTATAAAATTGCTGTACACGGTAATGGATTCATCTGATGAAGAGTATTTTGCTTCTCCTAGTGTGATTAATGCAATTATTAACACAAAAGAGTTTGGAAAACATCCAATTACACTAAAAAGGAATGAATTTGGTGAATTTCATCATTTATATAATGATTTAAGAAAATATCCGTTACATACATACATACATACAACCCGACCTAATAAAAGTGTGTTAAAAACACAACTGCACTCTAAAAAGTAAACATCAACAATCCAAAAAAGCGAGCAAAACGCTTTGAAACTGTTTTCTCGCACTCATCGGCTTTGCTCTCTGCTCTTGTCGGCGCTCACTGTGTTATACACAAGCTTATTTGTATTGACTTGTATGTAATCAGTTTTATCGCACTGACAATCTTTATCGCACTGACAATCTCGGCTCGGCTTTCAGCGCTCACTCTGGTCGCACCCTAAGGCGGGTAGGAGCTCATATACGAGACCTAAAGACCTAAAGCACTTTCATAAGAGAAATCTTGGCACCGTCGCTACTCGCGAGATCACAACAGGCATACTCTAAAGGTAAATCTACAGAGACAGCACTAAATTCACTTGTTACAGAGATAGAGAAATCAATAGAGAACAAATAGTATTCTCTGGTAGCCTTCTTAGATATAGAGGGTGCTTTTAACAACTTCTTACCGGGGGGCCATAACGAACGCGATGATTGATTTGGGACGCTAGGTGATTGTGAAATTTATCGAACAGTTGCTACTAGGCAAGTTCGTAGTTCCGACGTTGGGTCCCTCGATGATACGCAGATCCGTCAGGAAGGGTACCTCTCAGGACGGAGTACTTTCTCCTCTACTGTGGATACTGGCAATGAATCGATTGTTAAAGAATCTAGAGGAGAGGAGGATACAAGCAGTGGCCTACGCAGATGATGTTGCATCACTAATAAGAAGAAAATTCCCAGATACCCTTTGTAATATAATGCAAAACGCTTTAAACGATGTAAGCCTGTGGCTGAATCAAGTAGTCGTGGGGTAAGTCCCAACAAATAGAAATAATCATGTTCACCAGGAAAATACAGTATGCTTGTTCTAAACCCCCTACCCTTGGTGAAATCACACTGTCAGTCGGGGAAGAAGCAAGCTACCTAGGACTACTATTCGAGGAAACAAACGATAAATGATAGGGTAAAGAAAGCAGCCAAAGCACTCTATTCATGCAAAAGAGTTGTGGGAGCAAAATGGGGCTTACTCCCGAAAATAGTCCACTGGCTGTATACAGGAGTGGTAAGACATACGGTGTCTTAGTTGAATGGCCAACACTTCAAAAAATAAAAAAACAATTGTAAAACGTTTAGAATGTATTCAAAGGGGTGCTAGTCTCTGCATAAGCGGTATACTAAAGACAACGGCCACGGCAGTGATGAATGTCATGCTGCACTTATTACCGATTTAAGCTTACAGCAAACAACTGGCGGCGAAATCGGCACTTAGGTTAAGATAATCTTCTTACCTAGCCACAAACAGGAGGAAACACGCAAGGATACTAGACGAATACCAATTCTTACATCAAGCGACAGACTTTTGTAACTCAGTAGAGCTGCACTTAAATACATATTTTACAACGAGAGAAGATTGGGACAATGGGGTAATGGACAATAGATGTAGAGTCAGTATATATACGGATGGTTCCAAGCTCAATGAACAAGTAGGTGGAGGTCTTCACTCTGAGGAAACGGGTGCCAACATTCCCTTCCTGCTACCGGGGCCAATCGGCCCTGAAATCATTACAATCAACTCATATTAACTCGAAGACAGTAAAAGAATGTATCGACGTTTTGACAGAACTATCACAATACTTTACAATAAACCTGCTCTGGGTGCTGGGTCACAGTGACATTGCAGTCAACTGCAAAGCAAATGAACTAACGAGATTGGGTAGCACATTACCGCTCCAACCAGATAAGGCGAAGATGGCTAATAGACAAACACACCATCAAAGCTGCCAACGTGCTATGGACTCGGCCCCTGACCTGTGCAGCAAGTAGAATGACGTGGCCAGAATAGAACAAGGGCCGCACAAGCCGGCTGTTGAAACTGAACAGGAAGGACATGAGAAATCTTTTTGGGGCTCTAATAGGGCACTGTCTTATAGGCAGGCACGAATACTGCAGAGGCTGTAACGACATTGAAGAAGAAGATACCATAGAACACTTTCAGTGGGTTCATGGCTCTGGGTAGAAGAAGGTTCAATATTCTAGGAAAAAGCTTTTTGAATAACTTGGCAAAAGTAGCCAATTTAAGACTAAAAAGAATTGATAGATACAGTATATTAAAGTCACAGGTTGGTTCAATGAGGACAGTGTAGAGTGAGGAGAGGGGACACCCCTGGTGGTATCACAATGGGCCTACAGCAGGAATAGTGTTGAAAGTGTTGAATACATACAACATCTACCATCCATATTTATGTGGGCAAACAAATCTTTACCTGCCTTACAACACAGCTCATATGCATATCTTCATAAAAAAATTCAAGAGCAAATAGACAAACATATGCAAACAAATTCCTAACATATGCTAAAAAGCCGCATGTCATTTATCCATGGATAACAACTTAATGAAATGTTCGCATTATGATATTTGATATTTCACAATCGCAATGTATGATGCGTTAACTATCCGCCTCTCAAAAGTGATCGCCCTCGATCATTAAAAGTAATATAGGTCGTTGAATTTAATAAAATAATAAATAATTTCTAATACAATCTCTTGCTTCTTCTCAACGTATTCAATCTTGGTGGATTTACGTCTAAGAAAAATAATTAATATGAGTATTAGTGTTATAATTATGCAAATGTTCCAATAGAAAGTGTTGTGTTTTTCAAAAACTCAATTCGCTGAGTGTTGTTAATGTGTACGTCTAACTTTTTCAGAACCTGGTCTTATCGTTTCGTCCGTCGCGTTTAGTATCGACTGTAGGTGTTATCGCCTTTCTTCTCTAATCACCCTAGTCATAATGGTAGCTATCAACTGTTCTAGGGAGGGCTTGGGAAAGTGGGTTTGAAAGGATACTTCGACGTATCATTTTATTTTATTTCGATTAAAAATTAAATATATTTATTTTTATTATAATAAAATTTTTTCTTAACTTAACTTTTTTTTTATTTTATGGTATTATTACAATATTAATTTTTTTTATTTAGGTGCCCTTTGCGCTGGAGGTGAATCGCAGGGCTGAATTTTATTTTATAAACCGGTGGGCCGCCGTGAGGTGGTGAATCGAAGCTCGCTCTCTGTTTGCGGCTGCTACTGGGCCTCGTTTCCTGCTCCGTTTGCTGTTGACCGGCTTCCGTGTCGTTCCGTTGGTGCTTCAGCTAATTTCTTTTCAGTAATTAGGCGTGCCAACGAGACTAGACGCCGTGGTTTTAAGGTTTAGACGTGATGACGTTTTATAATTCGCTGTAGCCAGCTGCACGCACCAAAAATGCGTCGTTATCTTGCTCATGCGTCATTATCTTGCTCATGCGTCGCTATCTTGCTCATGTGTCGTTACCTTGCTTGAACTGCAAGGGAAAGCGCGGAACGAACGACAAAGAGGCACAATCGGCCCCCGCGTTCGGCACCGTTCGACATCTGGCTCTCTCCTACTTGAGTGAGCAAATATATGTATGTATACGCGCATATGTATATAAATTCACATATTTGTATTTACATATGCCTTCTTCCTGTGTGCATGGTATTGAACCATTTCTGAACAGGATGATGATAGGAAAAGTAAGAAATGAAAGAGAGTGCTTCGAGTGTAATGTGTCGTGAAAAAGTCAAATCGATGATGTTGCCTCTTAGTGTTGTTGACTTATTAACGTCTGATGCACAATCGAAATTGAACATATCTTTCATGAATTTGATAAATGTTTCGTAATGTTTCACGTTTGTGTAAATGTAACTTGATCAATTCCATTGCAGTTCCATTTACCTCCTATCCATACAAAATATCTATCAAACAAATAAAATTAAAATTTTCTTTTGAAAAATGCAACCATTCCATCTGTATTTTCTTATGACGTTGTCACGTCAGTAAACCGACTTCACAGACAACTTCTTTTTTATTTGCACTTTGGAACTTCTTCTTCGCGTTCGATTGAAATACGGTGACTTCACAACGAACACAAATCTTTACCCGGTCCCTGCTCGGGCGCCAGTTACAATTCTATGTCATTTATTGACTTTTTAAAAATGTTGTTATGGACAGGAAGTCCACGTCTTAATTTTAATAATGTGTAACTTATAACCTCTACATACGTATGTGGTCCACAGCTAAAATTATAATCCATTCGATTTACAAGAGCAAAATACTTTTATTGGAGTAGCCGTAGAGGCCAAGACTCTAGTTCCCTTGGCGCTGAACAGTCTAAAATATTTTGAAACATATCAAAAAAAAATTCATTCATAAGTTTTATAAATTCTACGAAGTGTGTTCAAAAATTATCACGAATTTTGTGTTTTTTCAAAAATTTTTTTCTTTATTCATTAATATCTATTTTTGTCCCCTTCAAAGTAATCCCCATGAGATATTATGCACTTTTGCCAACGTTCTTCCCAATCTTCGAAGTACGAAGAAATCAATGACCACCATTTGAAAATAGTCCATATTGTAATTTTTCTTGCAGAAATATTTACCAATATTTGGTGAATCTAGAATTTTTGTCAAGTCGAGTGGCCGCAGCTCCGTACATATGTATGCATCAATATATTATACTATGTGTATAAATATGTCTTCTAAATGCTCCACAGCCGCAGCTGTTGTGCGTCAAGTGCCGAGTGTACAGTAAGATGCAGAAAATGGTATGAAGTAGCTTATGAAAAAGTTCTCTTCCGTACATTTCGATACTAGATAGTAGGTAAATAATTGATTAGTATGTTACTTTACCTATTCGTAGGTAGTTCTCCAATTGATAAAAAGTGCGCTAAAACATATAGCTGCAAAGTTAGAAACTTACTCTGAAACCAGAGTGCGGCTTATTTGGAGGTTACTGGTCATACATTCAGCCTTAGCCGAAAGTGCTGAATATTTAATATTGAAGAAATCACTGAAGCTTCTTAGAGCTGTGTTCACCTACAGTATTTTTCATAACAACAGAGACCAAAGTCTCAAATTGTTAAACTAAAATTTTTCAATCAATATGCACTTTTTAGTTCTAAAATGTATTACATACTTTTCCTCTTGAACATTTTTTTGTTTTTTTCCCCCATTTATTTTATATATCTGTCCTTTGACATTAAGTATGTTGTTTGATAATTTGGTCAGGATTTATATACATCGCTTAATGGCCAGTGTCAAAAGCGATAAAATTAAAATAAACGAAATACGAGTAATATACAATTAAATAATATACAATAATACAATACAAGTTTCACTTAACATGATTACATTTTACAACTATTTTTAATTATTTTTTTTTACATAGGTATTTATGGTTTTTTAGCATTTATCATACTAGGTCGCTGGGTGGGGTTCTCTTTAAACGCCTTTTCCCGTTTCTTTCCCTTTCAAGAAGTTTGTTGATTTCTGCATTACTGTGTGTGTGTATTTTTTCAAAGTGCCTTGTTGTTATCTTTTTGATTTCTTCGTCCACTCTTGCTATATAGTACTACGTCATTAAAAGTCCTGTGGATGTCATAATTTTTCGTGTACCTGTCAGACATGGTCGAAATTCGAAGAATCTTAGATTGCTGTCGTTGGATTTTTTCTATATGAGTTTTTTTTAGCCGTTCCCCACACCTGTAATCCATATAACCAGATTGGTTTAATCATAGTTTTGTACACTAACAGCTTGTTTTGTATAGTGAGTCTGGATTTGGAGCAGACTAACCCATGAAGTTGTCGAAGTTTTTTTTTTATTTGTTCGACCTTTTGCTTTATGTGGTGATTCCAATTTAGTTTGGAGTCCAAGTGAACTCCCAGATATTTAGTAGTTGATTCTATTGTAATTGCTTTATCATTTATTTTAATTGGAACTGCAGTAAATTTTGTTTTGTTAGTAAATATAACCTGTACGGTTTTGTCTTCATTCATTCCTTAACTGCGTTTGTGTATCGCTGCAGTTTTTCAGTAGCGATAATTAAGCTTTTGTCTGATGCTAATAGTATTGTATCGTCTGCGAACGTAGCAATTGAAGGATTAGTTTTGTCATTAGTTTAGTCATGCAGTAATTTTTCTGCAATTTTAGATATTGTCGGTAATAAGCTTATTGGTCTATATGATGACACGGTAGTTGGATCTTTACCCGGTTTTGGCAATGCAATAATCTCTGCCACTTTCCAGAGCTTCGGAAAGTATTGTAAGCGAAACATTGCATTAAAAGAGTTTCGCAAGTATATATATGACTTGGTTGGTAGCTCCGCTAATGCTTTTCCTGTTATCATGTCATATCCGGGAACTTTTTTATGTTTTATTCCTATTTTGATGCAAGCTATTATTTCGTGTGTATTCGTCCTTTTTATTTTTGTAAAATCATAGTGGAAGTTGTTTTGGTTGTTGATTTTCTTTTCTTCGTCATTTGATAGAACTTTTTCGAAGTAATTTGCCAATGTTTTCGCTTTTCCCTCTTTTGTAACAGCCCATGAATTGTCATCTTTTTTTAGTGGTGGTTGATGTTTTATTTGAGTTCTTAATTTTTTAGTACATTTCCATAAAGAGTAGTTTGTATCTTGATAGGTAGTCAGATTCTTCAAATAGATTTCGATTTCTTTGTTATTTCTCTTATTTAAGGTATCCTTAAGAATTTTTGTAGCTAAGTTTAGTTTTCTCTTGTCGTCAGGTGATCTAGTTTTTTGCCATCTTTTTCTTAACTTTCTTTTTTCTATAATTTGCTTTTTAATAGTAATGTCAGTTGTTGGTGTATTTGTTCTATTTGCTTGCTTTGGTGCCGATCTGATCCCTGCTTCTAGTACTACGTCATTAAAATGGATAATGGCATGCTCAATGTCAAGTTGCGTTTTTAATATCACATTTGGTATAAGTTGATCGTCAATATGGTGGCGGAATTTTGCCCAGTTGGTTCTGTCATTAAGTATGCGAAAAGATGTATCTATAGATTTTATATGACTTACATATTCAAGTAATATCGGCGAGTGGTCAGAAGAAAGTTCATAGCACGACTGAATTGTCAATTGGTTATGGCTTATGTTTTTGGTTATGCAGAAATCGATCAAGTCTGGAATTTTTTTTACGTCAGTTGGCCAATAGGTAGGTTCTCCGGTACTTATAAATCTGCAATTGTTTTTGTTAATTGCGTTAATAAGAATACGCCCCTTTTTGTTGGTGAGTCTTGAGCCCCAATCAATGTGTTTTGCATTGAGATCTCCAGCTGCAATAAATCTATTGTTAAGCGTCTTTATGTATTTGTCATATTGATCCGAGTTTATTATGTGTCTAGGTGGACAGTATATGGAGGAGATAGATACTGGTCCATTTTTGTCATAGATTTCTACTGTCGTGGATTGAAGATAAGGCGTCGAATATTGGAGTTGTTCATTGTGCGTTATGCTTGATTTAATAATTATAGCAGTCCCTCCGTGGGCTCTTCCATCAGGATGGTTTGTCAGATACACTTTGTATTTAGGAAATTTCAGAAGACTTTTATCAGTAAAGTGTGTTTCTGCAATCAATGCTATGACAATATCTTTTTCAACTAAAAATTGTTTCAGTTCTAAATAGTGCTGTGTTAGTCCATTTGCATTCCAAATCAGAATTTTAATTTTTTCACTTTTGCCCATTCATATTCTTTAAAAGTATTGTAATTATATTCATCATATTTGCCATTTGGTTGACTAGGGATTTTACCATGTCTTTAAGCTCTTCAATATCATTGTTTTTTCAGATCTGTTAATCAGTTCCTGCTCTGCTTTATGTTCCCTTGAAGAAGATGCTACATCAGCATAGCTTACTCCGGGAATTATGTTTGTTACGGCTGTTGTTATCGGTGTATTATTTTTATTTGTATTTAATGTTGGGTTTTTATTACGCAGAGGTGGAAATCTTTGCATTTTAAGTGCTTTATAAATTTCGCATCCTTTGTATAGGGTTTTTCAGTAAGAGCGCTTCAACTTTTGTCCTTTTTTGAATAAAACACAAACGGTTTGACTTTTTTAACTAATTTTTTTTTTATTATCGAGTTTGAACATATACATTTAAGTATGAAATTCGATTTCTTTTGCATGACCACCGCGTGCTCGTTTTACGAAGTCCAATCGTTGAACCCAATTTTCGACCACTCTTTTGCATAAATCGGCCGAAATTCCAGCAATTTCGCGTTCAATATTGGCTCTGAGCTCACAAATCGTCGCCGGCTTGTTACTGTAGACCAATGACTTCACATAACCCCAAAACCGGACGGCTTGTTAAATGGACCGTAAAATTGCCGTAATGCTCTTAAAGTAGCAGCAACAGAACGATTATTTTTATAAAAAATTTGCACGATTTGCAATCGTTGCTCAAGTGTGTAGCGTTCCATGATGAAATGTATACTAATGAAGTTTACAAATGACAAGCGAAAAATAAAAAATATTGCGTCGTTCGCCCTCCCTATCGGAAAAAAGTTGAATAACCCTATAGTTGGCGGTATGCTTACCTCGACATAAAGCGCATTTAACTTCCTTTATTTGGTTTTTGCATTCCATTGAAAGGTGTCTACCAGCGCATTTCACGCAAACTGGATCCCTTGTACAATAATTTTTTGTGTGCCCATATTTCTGGCGTTTCGTGCACTGTGAAATGGTGCGCTTATGGTGAGGTGCTTCAAAAATGACTATGCAGTTCATTAGCTTGTTTATATTGTAAATGTCTTTGTTGTTATCACTTGCTTGTAGTTCGATGAAAAATAATGGTAGTGGTTTTTTTGTTGATCTTTGTATTATATTAGTAATGTTAAGTACTTTGTGGCCTTTTTCGTGTAGTTCTCTTTTAGAGTGGTGCATATTTCGTAAGACTACTTTAAATCCTCTTTAAGTTTTTGGCCTAAATGTATACAGTTTCGTACCTTTTTCTTTTAGCATGTGGTGTAATCTGTTATATACTTATTTCTAAATTTTCTGCTTGAACGCGAACTATTTGCTAAAATTTTTAGAGTGAAGCTGTTATTTGCTATTTCATTTAAAGCACTCTTTAATGTTTTTATGCATTCTACTCCTTAAACATATATTGGCGGTGGCTTATTATTTTTTTCTTTTTCGTCTTTGTTTAAATTTTGTGACAGTGAATCTTTAATTTGCCTACTGTTTGCAGTTTGAGTAAATTCTTCTCCATCATCCACATCTAAAGCTGGAAATTTTATTGCTGAAGAAGTTCCACTCAGCCAGTAGTTTGGCAGTTTACTTTGATTGAGGGTTGATGTTGTTTTTATTTTTTTTGTTGAGAAAACTTTTTTTAACACGGATCGACAGTAAAACACGTCCGATACGCACAGTATAAAAATTAAATTCTCTTGAACATTAAAATTCGCATGTCGAATAATGTACTACTTCTTGGTAAAGAACTAAAAAGTTGTCTAAGTAAATTATGAAAACATTTTGTTAACGCTTCATAATTCATAATTTTTGGCACAATGCTGTGCCTAGGAGTGTGCGCTGGATTCCTTGGGCATTTTGTGCCAAGTGTGCGCAACCGTATATATATTTGCCATTTGCCGCATTTGAATTTGCATATGCCATCTTCCTGAGTCCCTGGTAATGAACCATTTCTCTATTAAGGAATTTGATTTGTTGAAGTAATTTAAATAATCAGGATTTAGCTTATATGATATATAAACAACAAATCTAATTGTAAACATGAATTCAAACCATATGGGCATGTCAAATGAACAAATCTATTATGTACACAAGAAAATGCAGGTGCTAATTTAAACTACAATTTTTCATACTTGCGTGTCACTCTCCCTCTCTCATTTTTCTGCGGCAGCCACATAAATTAATTTTCTTTTGTAAATTTGTGGTGAAGCAATTTCTGAGTTGAATTTCTTACCATTGTTTTGTTTCTCCCCAAAATGAGGAACGGGCCAGGACTGACCCTTCTCTATATATCAACGTTCTCTGTTTAGAGTCAATTGTAATGCTTAAGTATTTAGCTTTCATATCAGTATTCGCGTCAGAGTTTTCAATCTTTAATGAGTCTATGGTTACCTTTCTGTTCGTGTAACTGTCTTGAATTGTTTCACCGCCATTTTTTGAACCAATTCAGTGTTTTGTTTATGTCGTTTTGTAAATTTGTTTGCTATATTCGGGCCTCTATGAGATGCCATTAGTACAGTTTCATCTACAAACGTCGCAATCATGCTGTTTTCTGAAGACGGTTCCGGAAAATCAGTGGTGTATATGAGATACAGAGAGGGTCCTAATACACTGACTTGGAGAATTCCTGCGTTCAAAGGTTCAATGTATGAACATGTTTCGTTATATTTAACATACAATTTTCTGTCTTGTATTCCACTTTTAAGCATTAGAAAGTAGTCATTTAGCAACCAAGATTGGAGGATGCCAGGGTGCTATACTTTATCAAAGGCTTTAGCTACAATGAGATATACAGCAACACATACTTGTTTATTATTGAAGTCTTTATTAACTTTGTGATTGGCTCTGTGCACCTGTTGGATTGTTAAATATTTTCGTCTAAATCCGAACTGATGTTAAAGAATTAAATCAAAAGAGTCAAAAAGTAGCTTCTCAAATATTTTTGATGTTGCCGGCAGCAGACTTATTGGTCGGTAAGACAATGCAAACATGGCGTCTTTATTGGGTTTTGGGTCGCAATGTTTTCGGCAATTTTCCATGTCCTTGAGAAGTATTTAGCCTCATAGCAAAAGTTCCTAAGATAAATTATTGCTCTGTCGTCTATATGTTTTACAATTTTACCCGATATGAGGGCATGTCCAGGGGATTTGTTGTTTTTTAATGTCGAAATTAGTGCTTTTATCCCTGTTAATATAGTTTGTTTGAGGTTTTGCTCATCTTTATTGCTTATTGTATGAGTCAAATCGAAGTCGAGCTAGAATAGTCGCTTTTTCCAATGATGTTTGGGCCCAATGTCCGTATGTGGTTCATATTGGTGGGTGGCGTATTGTAGCTCCGACCATCTTTTCTGTAGCCTTCCACAATTTATTTATTGTAGATTTTGTTCCTTCAATATTTTGAAGGTAATTTTTTAGTTTATGCGGCCGCCGTAGCCGAATGGTTTGGTGCTTGACTACCATTTGGAATTCAGAGAGAATGTAGGTTCGAATCTCGGTGAAACACCAAAAAGGAGAAACAGGTTTTTCTAATAGCGTCGCCCCTCGGCATATAATGGCAAACCTCCGAGTGTATTTCTGTCACGAAAAATCTCCTCAAAAAAAAAAAAAAATATCTACCCTTCGGAGTCGGCTTGAAACTGTAGGTCCCTCCATTTGTGGAACAACATCAAGACGCACACCACAAATACGAGGAGTTTTGTGTATTTTTCATGTTTCACTTGTTCTTTAATTTCTTTGTTAATTTGTTAAGTTGATTTTGTCATCTGGAAATCTTGAAGTCTGCCATTTTTTTCCTCAGTTTTCTTTTTATTTTAGTTTCGTTTAGTTTCTATTGCGTCAGGAATGCTATATTTTATAGTTTGAAGTTGTAGGGTTGCTGTTGACCAGCTTAATGACATAATAGTCGTATCATTAAACAAGTTATTGCAGTTTCAATATCGTTGGTAGTTTTTATGGGATTTTCCTGTCCAGGCTTTGTTCTATTATTCCCATAAAAGCCTCCCAGACTGTTCGCTGGTTATAGGGTGTCCGACTAAGTGTTAGTTGCAGGCGTTTTTGAACTGTCAGGATGATTGGTGAATGGTCAGGCGAAAGTTCAAGGCAGGATTTAATTGTTCCCATTTTTAAATTTATTGTTTTTGTTATGAAAAAGCCCAGTAAGTCGGATACTTTACTAACACAAGTTGGCCAGTAAATGTGTTCTCCTGTGCTTATATATTCACAGTTTGATTCTCTGATGGCGTCAATTAGAGCTTTTTCTATAGTATTGGTCAGTCTTGAACCCCATGTTCTTTGCGATGAAATCACCTCCGGCTATAAAATTGTTATCAAGTTTCTTAAGGTATGCGACAAAAAGCTGACATAAAGGATTTTCCAAACAAAGGTGTTATTTTGATATTCAAAGAAAAATGCTATTTTTTAATATAAATGATCGGATGTTTATTTCATTATAAAGAGGAAGGTATGCCGTTATAGTGAAAAATAACATCAGGCAAGTGACCACCACTTCCACGCTTACAGGACAATATCCCTTTCATGAAATTTTCCATAACCGAATTGTAAATTGGCTGCCCTATGTCCTCGATAGCCTCACGAATTCCATCTTTGAGGTCTTGAATCGACCCTTGGCTGTTGGCGTAGACCTTCTCTTTTACATGGCCCCAATGAAAAAAATCACTAGGTGTTCAATCACAAGATCTTGGTAGCCAATAGTGATCACCTCTTCGAGAGATAACACGGTTCGGAAACTTTTCCCGTAAAACATCAATGGTTTCGTTGCTTTAGTGGCACGTAGCGCCGTAAAAAATTGTTAATCATCTCTCGATAGCGCAATCCATTCACCAATAACAAATGATATTGGAAAACCCTTTAGTCAATAAGCCATTTGTGTTATTAATTTGAATTGTCGTTGCTTGTAAAGCGTTATTCAATAGGTGCGCTTCAACTTTTTTCCGATAGGGAGGGCGAACGACGCAATATTTTTTATTTTTCGCTTGTCATTTGTAAACTTCATTAGTATACATTTCATCATGGAACGCTACACACTTGAGCAACGATTGCAAATCGTGCAAATTTTTTATGAAAATAATCGTTCTGTTGCTGCTACTTTTAGAGCATTACGGCCAGTGCACGAAGTGTTGAAAATATTGCTGCCGCCAGGGCTTCAGTTCAAGAAGACGCAAATGTGTCGCTCACACGACGTTCTCAACAATTGGGCCTTTCTGTGTCGTCATTGTGGCGAATTTTGCGAAAAGATCTTGGCCTACATCCGTACAAGATCAAGCTGACACAAGAACTGAAGCCGTTTGACCATTTGAAGCGACGTCGATTCGTAAATTGGGCTGAAGATCAACTCGAAAATGATCCAGATTTTTTCCAAAAAATCATCTTCAGTGATGAAGCTCACTTTTGGCTCAATGGCTTTGTAAACAAGCAAAATATGCGTTACTGGGCAGAAAGCAATCCACACGTGATTCATGAGGCACCGTTGCATCCCGAAAAAATCACTGTTTGGTGCGGTTTATATGCCGGCGGCGTAATTGGCCCATATTTTTTCGTTGACGAGAACGATCGCCACGTTACTGTGAATGGAAATCGATACCGCGACATGATAAACGATTATTTTTGGCCGCAATTGAATGGTATGGACTTAGACGACATGTGGTTTCAACAGGACGGGGCCACAAGCCACACAGCACACGCTACAATTGATTTGTTGAAGAGTAAGTTCGATGAGCGCATTATTTCCAGAAATGGACCGGTCGAATGGCCGCCGCGCTCGTGTGATTTGACGCCTCTAGACTATTTTCTTTGGGGTTATGTGAAGTCATTGGTCTACAGTAACAAGGCGGCGACGATTTGTGAGCTCAGAGCCAATATTGAACGCGAAATTGCTGGAATTTCGGCCGATTTATGCAAAAGAGTGGTCGAAAATTGGGTTCAACGATTGGACTTCGTAAAACGTGCACGCGGTGGTCGTGCAAAAGAAATCGAATTTCATACTTAAATGTATATGTTCAAACTCGATAATAAAAAAAAAATTAGTTAAAAAAGTCAAACCGTTTGTGTTTTATTAAAAAAAAAAGTTGAAGCGCTCTTACTGAAAAACGCTTTAGATAGTCCATTTTGAATTCCTCCATTTCGTTGCATATCATATTTTTCCTTAAAATAATAGATGTGCTTCCGAGTATTGGGACTTGCCCTTGAGATTTTTCCGGTGGATTCGTATGTCGTTTTGCTGGTTTGAGCTTGTTTATGGAGCAGGCATTTTCTTTTTCCGCAGAGCTGGGGAACGTTGCATTTTTAGGGATTTGTAGTCCATGCAGAAATGGTTCTTTAGAGAACAAACATTATACAATGGAGGCATTCTTGGATTTAGAAGGCGTCATCCAACGGGCGTTGATAGGCTTCGAGGTCGGTAATTGCATTAGTAACTGGGTTATCTCTATGCTAGAAACCAGGATCATCAAAGCTAATATGGGTAATATCAATATAACCAAGAAGGTCCACAGAGGGGAATATTATCTCTACTTCTTTGGCTATGTGTGATCTTCTTCTTCTTTATTTGCCAATTCGATTCCGAATATAGGCGATCATACAATTTATAGAATATATATCACAATTAAATATCGAACTACAAAAATATTTTACGTTTAATACAATATAAATTTGTTATAATTACATGATAAAGGTCTCGCTGTCTCCAATAAAGTTCCTACATTGCCGATTCCAGTCCAATGTCTTATATTTCTCAGCCTGAATAGTTGTTTTCTGCCTATGCCTTGTTTGCCTTTTATTTTTCTTTGCAGAATTAGTTGAAGTACATGATATTTGTCGTTTCTCATAACATAACTCAAATACGCAGCTTTTCTTCTTTTTATGGTGGTTAGTAATTGTCGATCATGCTGAATTCTATGCAATACTTCAGCATTTGTTACTCTATCTGCCCAGGGTATTCTTAGAATTCTTCTATATACCTGTATCCACATTTCAAATACTTCTATTTTATTAATTTCAGTGGTTTTAATGGTCCATATCTCCATAGCATACAGAAGTACAGACAGCACGTAACATTTAACGAATCGAATTTTTAATTTAATATTGAAGTAATGATTATTAAGGAAATTTTGACGTGATAACGTCTTATAATTCGATTTAACAGGCTGCACGCACGAAAAAATGTGTCGTTACCTTGCTCATATGTAGTTACCTTGCTCATTAGTGTTACCTTGCTCATATGTAGTTACCTTGCTCATTAGTGTTACCTTGCTCATATTAGTGTTACCTTGCTCATTGCCGTTACCTTGCTCATTGCCGTTACCTTGCTCATTGCATTGAATGAACTGCAAGCGAAAGGGCGGAACGAACGACAAAGCAAACAAAGCAAACGAACGGCAACGTTCGACATCTTGCTCTCTCCTACTTAAGTGAGCGTATATATGTATGTATGTATATGCGCAAATGTACATATATAAATTCACGTATTTGTATTTGCATATGCCTACTTATTGATTATTATTAATTTGATTCACTTGAAGAATTTAAAATAAAACCAAGTTTGTTAATAATACCTGTTGTTTTAATGTTATAATTATTAATTTTTTTATTATATATGAAGGAAAAAATGTATTTTAATATTTACCATATACCTTATAAGATATGTTGTCTATACTAATATTATAAAGAGGAAAACTTTGTTTGTTTGTAATGAATAGGCTCAAAACTACTGAACCGATTTTAAAAATTCTTTCACCATTCGAAAGCTACATCATCCACGAGTAACATGGATTATATTTTATTTTGGAAATAGGGCTCGAGATATAGGTCAAAACGTGGACCCGGGTAACCTTCGGATGTGTATGTACAATATGGGTATCAAATGGAAGCTGTTGGTGAATGCTTTAGTCCAGAGTATTTTTCATGCTGCTCCGTGACTAGGGTCTCGAGATAGAGACCAAAACGTGGACCCTAGAATGTGTTTGTACAATATGGATATCAAATTGAAGCTGTTGGTGAATGCTTTAGTACAGAGTATTTTTCATGCCGCTCCGTGACTGGGGTCTCGAGATATAGGTCAAAACGTGGACCCGGCTAACCTTTGGTTGTGTATGTACAATATGGGTATCAAAGGAAAGCTGTTGATAAGTGCTTTAATACGGGGTAATTTGTTATGTTATGTAATGTAATGTTATGTTATGTTATGTTATGTTATGTTATGTTATGTTATGTTATGTTATGTTATGTTATGTTATGTTATGTTATGTTATGTTATGTTATGTTATGTTATGTTATGTTATGTTATGTTATGTTATGTTATGTTATGTTATGTTATGTTATGTTATGTTATGTTATGTTATGTTATGTTATGTTATGTTATGTTATGTTATGTTATGTTATGTTATGTTATGTTATGTTATGTTAAGTTATGTTATGTTATGTTATGTTATGTTATGTTATGTTATATTATGTTATGTTATGTTATGTTATGTTATGTTATGTTATGTTATGTTATGTTATGTTATGTTATCTTATGTTATGTTATGTTATGTTAATGTTAACTCATTCTCTATATCCATACAAAATATCTATCAAACAAATAAAATTAAAATTTTCTTTTGAAAATGCAACCATTCAATCAGTATTTTCTTATGACGTTATCACGTTAAACTATCGTCAGTAAACCGACTTTACAGACAACCTCTTTTTTTTGTGCTTATGGAATGCAGCCCTAGAAATTTCAATTCGAGCTTTTATTTCATTTGAAGAATTCCAATTTTCGCTAATCCAGCAACCTAAGTATTTGAATTTTTTACTCTTTCTATGAGCATGTCATTAATGGCTTGTGTCAACATAGGTATTTTTTCTGCTGACAATCATATATTTAGTTTTATTAATATTGATTTTTAAACCGAAGTTTTTACTGCAACGCGTAACAACATTGACTAGCTCCTGTAGTCCACTTAGACTGTCTGATAAGAGAGTTGTGTCGTCAGCGTATCTGATGTTATTATTGTTTGTCCCATTTACTTTAATGCCAGTTTCTAATCCTTAGAGTGCTTCTTGAAAGATTCTTTCGGAGTAGATGTTAAATAGAAATGGTGAGAGAATACGTCCTTGTCTAACCCCTCTTAGTATAGGTATAGCGTCTGTAGTGTCGTTGTTTATGTCAACTTCTGCAGTTTGCTGCCAATATAGATTGCGTATACATTGAATTTCACATCTTTTTGGACGTCTCTGCAATTTTCAACTAATACTTGGATACAAAATAGCGCTTCACGTGTGCCCATGCCTTCTTTAAATCCGAATTGTGTTTCTCCCATTGCTGATTCGCACTTCTTTTAAATTCTTTCATGAATAATTTTCCAAAAAATTTTTAATGAATGACTCGTCAAGCCTACAAGTCTGTGATCGCAACATTTCTTTGCACATTTCTTCTTTGGTAGCGCAATAAAAGTAGATCTAAGCCAGTCTTGTGGGTATTTCCCCGTGTCGTGAATATAGTTGAAAATTATTTCGAGGATCTCTATATGTTCGTAATTTATTAATTTCAGGATTTCAGAAGGAAGCTCATCTGGACCTGTTGCCTTATTATCCTTGGATCTTTTTATGGCATTTTTTATTTCGTCTTTTGTTATAACAGGTCCTGATAAATTTTCAATAGGTGCTGACTGATACGCAGATCTATTAGTGTCCGAGAAAAGGGAATAAATGTATTCTTGCCAGACTTTTTTCTTCTGACAAAGATCAAACACAACTTCATTATTGTCATCCAATAAAAAATTAGACATAGTTTTGCGATAAATCCCGGCAGTTTCTTTAAGTTCCTTGTGAAGATTGAAATCGTAATGTAGTTTTTGTAGTCTTTCAATTTCTTCACACTAGCTGTTCATCCAATCAATCTCTGCATCACATATTTTGCGTCTAATCTCATAGGTAAGTTCTCTGTATCTATTTTTATTTTTATTTTTGTAAGTACGTCGTTCTTGCATTAACGTCTGTTATCCACTTGTTTTAAATTTCATATCGTTTTTTACCTAGATGATTCATCGAAAGAGTATTAAGTAACATTTTAAGACGCTCCCACAATCTTTCCGCGTCTTCAGTGTTAGGATCTTAACCTAATGCTGAGGAGCTCGTCATTGATTTTGGTTGTTAACACACTTTTGGTATTTTCGTCTTCTTTTAATTTTATTAAATCAGGTTTTTTTGCTTTGGTTTCTTTTTTATCACAGATAATTTTGCAGAGATTTTTGCTAATAACAAATTATGATCTGATGGGACATCTGCTCCCAGATAAGTTGAAACTTTATTAACAGACGATCCAAAACGTTTATTAATAAGAATAAAATCAATTTGATTGCGAACGATATTTTGGTAGCTATCTTGAGGTGATTTCCATGTGTATAATTCATCAATCTCGGTATACAAATTTTCTATTTCTTCTTCATTTTTATCTGCTGTAACACATTAAGCTACATGTTCTTTAACAATGATGCCGACGCCATTTCTGTGATTAGTATTTTGATTTCCTGAATAGAAAATTGTTGTGTTCTCTGATTTGAATTCACCACAGTCTGGCCACCATGCTTCGCTTATTCCTAGAATATCTATATTTAATCTATTCAATTCTAAAATTGTGTTTTTTAATTTTCCAGCCTCGTAGAGACTGCGGACGTTCCACGTACCAATGTTAAGATGTGTTTTAGTTTTACCTCTGGGGATTCTTAGCACCCCCGATTTGGCGGAGACTGAGGGCCGTTGTTGTGGTTGTGTATGTGTGATCAGCAAAATAGAACTTAATAGAGGTGGGGTAAAAGCGGTGGCGTACGCTAATGATGTGGTGCTAATGGGGTCAGGACTGTGTCCCAATACGATCAGTGGGATCATCCGAAGGGCGCTAGGCGAGCTTACCTCTTGGGCCTAAGTTTAAACCCGCGTAAAACAGAACTTTTGCAAGGTACCAACCTTTACCCTATCAAATATCAACGGACAAAC
This sequence comes from Anastrepha ludens, assembly GCF_028408465.1. Taxonomy (NCBI): domain Eukaryota; kingdom Metazoa; phylum Arthropoda; class Insecta; order Diptera; family Tephritidae; genus Anastrepha; species Anastrepha ludens. Next base: position 10,087,575 of record NC_071503.1, read on the forward strand.
TTTTTCACTTTCACCCAGTGCAAGTACTTAGGGGTATTTCTGGACTCCAAACTTAGTTGGAAATTAAACGTCGAAGAACGGGTAAGGAAAGCAGAAATTGCTTTATAAGCCTGTAAACGTATGCTTGGAAGAAGATGGGATCTTCAACCTAAGCATACATTATGGTTGTATCAGGTGATTATACGACCAATTTTATCGTATGGTTCGATAGTTTGGTGGAAAGCTCTAGGGAGAGATTAAAATAACAAATTACTCGACAGAATACAAAGATCAGCCTGTGCAATAACGGTCGGTGTAATCAGAGCAAGTCCGAGGGAGACTCTCAATACACTGACATACGTTATTCCAATAGACCTACATATAAAGAATACGGCAACCATAAGTGCATTTAGGTTAAATGAAGCGGGTCGCTGGAAAGAAAAACACCTATGGTCACGCAAGTCTATTATTTCGACAAACTCAGTTAACCTCGGAGAGGACTGATTAAATCGTCCCAACGGTAACTTTCAACAGGAATTTTACTAATCTCTTTCCATCTAAGGAGGAATAGAATAAAAGATTCTCACCAAACAACCTCGATACTACGGTCTATACTGATGGTAGTAAAATAGATTGTTGTGTTGGAGCAGGTATATATTCTCATAGACTTGGAATAGACTGCCTAATACCAGCAGTATCTTCCAGGCGGAAGTATTGACAATTGGGGAAGCTTGTAGGCTACTAATCACAGATTTCACTTTTAAGGGCAATATAGCTATTCTCTCGGATAGCCAAGCTGCAATCCAGGTACTGGATTCGGCTGCAACAGCCTCTAAAGTGGTGGAACACAAGTAGGAATAGCCTTACCACCTTGAGTGAAAACCATAAAGTTACCTTATTCTGGGTCCCGGGACACCGAAACATTGCAGGTAACGAAAAAGCAGATGAACTGGCAAGAGGGAGATCTGCCATGAATAACGTTCTTGCAGTACCGGTATTCACACCATTAGGTGCAGTCAAGAATATAATTTCCCTAAATACCTCCGAATCGCGGATTGTAGATGGAGAAACCAGACGAAATTCAAAATTAGCACGACGTTGTGGCTCACCTACAACCTCAAGCAATCGTCGACATTGATAAAAATGAAGAGACGGGAACATCTGTAGACTAACGGCAGTCATAACTGGCTTTTGGTCTATCGGAGAACAAGCCACCAAAATAGGCACTCCTCACAACACATACTGTCATAGTTGTAAACAACCGGAGAAAAAGGAGACAACAACGTGTCTGCTGAACTGTTGAGCTCGCAATCAGCCCATACAAAAGAAATGTTCTTGTCAATTCAGTCAGTGGCCTCGCAATAAATGAATACTCGCTCACAAACTTGCGGAAGACGCTCGTAAAATGAAGGATTCGGCAAACATCCAGCTGGCTGCGGTGCAAAAAAAAAATAAATAATTGGCGTTTACACTTCTGTTAGGTGCTTGGCCGAGTTCCTCCTCCTATTTGTGGTGTGTGTGTTGATGTTGTTCCACAACTGGAGGGACCTACAGTTTCAAGCCGACTCCGAACGGCAGATATTTTTATGAGGAGCTTTTTCATGGCAGAAATACACTCGGAGGTTTGCCATTGCCTGCCGAGGGGCGGCCGCTATTAGAAAAATGTTTTTATTAATTTTGCTTTCACCGAGATTCGAACCAACGATCTCTCTGTGAACTCCGAATGGTAATCACGCACCAACCCGTTCGGCTACGGCGGCCGCGGTGCAAAAGAAGGTTCTTAATTGCAACTGTTTTTTTTACCCCTGCGCTTTGACAGTCGAAGCGTTGACCCTCCTTGCTCAATTTTCAAGAAATTCTTTCAGATATTGTACAATAAATTATCATTTATGGTGTGTACCCGCTCTGAGTTATGAATATGGTGAAATGTTTTGAATTCTCTTCCAGCTCGATTTGCTAATAACCCGACATCAGGTTGAGTGTGGTAAAACACGCTCTTCGCTCTTGACAACTTACCCGGCTTCTAAATTATTCACTCGATCACTTTGATTTTGTTCAGTTTTCTTCTGCTTTTTTACACAATTCTTTGCAATGTGTCTTATTTGTCTGCACTTATAGCAAATGTTGTAACAGACAAATCGTTGGCACGGGGAGAACGCTCTAAAATTCCTCTCTGCTCTGTACCGCTCATACGTTTTTTATGTATTTCACTCAACATACGATTCACATTCTCGTCACAGAGACCATTTATTATCGGCCGATTAATAGATGCTTTATCGACTTGTTGGGATGTATGGGACTTAGCAATACAAGGCAACGGCCTTGACTGGGCTTAACACGGCAAACTCCAGGGATCTATCCTTGTCACTTGCTTTATCCAAGTCGACACACAGCCCCCTGGATTTCATCCTGTCTTTTCCTTGACCATCCTGGATAGCTGCTGAGCACCCGCCGGGCAGTGAACGAATGTGTGAAGACCGCAATAGCCTCGGATAATGAACCCCTCAACGTTGACGACCATCGCAAACGAAAACCGGACTACGATTTACGGATATGCACCTGGAATGTCCGAACCCTAAATAGGGAAGGTGCCTCTATCCAGTTGGCGGAAGCCCTCGAAAAAATTAAGGCTGATATCACCGCCATCCAGGAGATAATATGGACAGGACAAGGCTGCTCTAAGCAAGCAGGCTGCGATATCTTCTACAGCTGCCATGCGGAGCGGCGCGAATTAGGATGCGGATTTGTTGTAAGCGGGAGGCTTCGGTCCCACTTCTCTAGGTTCACACCTGTGAGCGATAGGCTAGCCACAATCCGTATCAAGGCACGGTTCTTCAACATAGGCCTGATTTGCGCGCACGCCCCAACGGAGGAAAAAGACGATGCCATCAAAGACAATTTCTATGCGAGACTCGAGCAAGTATATGACCGCTGCCCAGCCCACGATGTGAAGATCGTACTCGGGGACTTCAACGCAAAGGTTGGGCGAGAATTTGTCTTCGATCCCACTGTCGGTCAGTTCAGCCTCCACGAGACCTCATCGAACAATGGTCTAAGGCTGATCGACTTCGCTGCGGCGCGAAACATGGTAGTTAGTAGCACCAGATTCCAACACCTCAACATCCATAAGGCCACCTGGCTGTCCCCTGATCAAAGAACGCGCAACCAAATTGATCATGTTGTGATCGACGGAAGGCATGCTTCATGTGCGAAGGTTCCGTGGAGTGAACATCGACTCTGACCACTATCTTGTCGCAGCCAAGATACGCATGCGGTTATACAATGCGAAGAGCGTGCGCTCCACTACGCAACGAAAGCTAGACGTCGCTAAGCTGCTATCACAACGGACTGCCGAAACTTATTCCGCTCACCTCTCGGTTGGGCACATATATCCCGCTCTATGCGAGCTGCCGCTGAGAAAACCATTAGGTTCCAACGCCCACCTAAACGAAACCAATGGTACGACGAAGAGTGTCGCGAAGCTACTGCAGCGAAGAACGCAGCTTACAAAAGAACTCTGCAGTCAGCTGCAACGCGGGCCGTGCGAGATAACTACAGGGAAAAGAGATCGGAAGAGAGGCGCCTCTTCAGACGAAAGAAACGAGAACAGGAGAAGCGTGAGCGTGAGCTGCTAGAGGAGTACAGCGGCAAAAATGATGCTCGAAAATTCTATCAACAAGTCAAGCGTCTGACACAAGGTTTCAAGACCGGAGCATCAGCCTGCAGAGATAAAAACGGAAATCTGGTTATGGATACACAGTCCACACTGGGCATATGGAGGGAACACTTCTGTAATTTACTTGCTGGCGATGACGCACACAATTCCGACCCAGTAGAAGATGACCCCATACCGCCAATCGACGATAATTTGGACGTTCCACCACCTAGTCATGCCGAAGTCAGAGTTGCCATTCAGCGGCTCAAGAATAACAAAGCGGCTGACGGCTTGCCCGCTGAATTGTTCAAGACTGGCGGCGATGTGCTGATAGGGAGCATGCATCAGCTCATCTGCAAAATATGGCAGCAGAAAGCATTGGAATCTCAGTGTCCTTTGTCCTGTACTGAAGAAGGGTGACCCGACGATCTGCACCAACTACCGGGGCATCAGTCTTCTAACCATCGCTTACAAGGTCCTGTCTAGCGTCCGGTGTGGAAGACTTAAGCCGTTTGCCAACACACTGATCGGGGCTTATCAGTGCGGCTTCAGAAGTGGTAAGTCCACCATCGAACAGATTTTCACATTACGCCAAATCCTGGAAAAGATCCATGAAAAGCAAGTCGACACCCATCATCTCTTTGTCGACTATAAAGCTGCGTTCGATAGCCCGATAAGGGATTGCCTGTATGCCACCATGTCTGAGTTCGGTATGCCAGCGAAGCTCATACGGCTTTGCGGAATGACGTTAAGCAACACAACCAACAACGTCAAGGTAGGAAATAACCTCTCCGAGCCATTCAGTACCGTTAGAGGTTTCAGACAAGGCGATCCACTGTCATGTAACCTCTTCAACTTCGTGATGGAAGGGGTGCTCGGAAAAACAGGTGTGCATCGTAATGGCACTATTTTCTACAAATGTGTCCAGCTCCGTGCGTACGCCGATGACATTGACATTATCGCCCGCTGTAAGCGAGATGTCACGGCTGCGTTTTCTGCTATCGAGAAGGAATCATCACGAGTGGGTCTGGCGGGTAAAACGAAGTATATGCTGTCTACAACGCGGAACACAGGGCGTGTAGGAACGCACGTCATTGCGGACAACTATACTTTCGAAGTTGTGCCAGAATTTATTTATCTCGGCACCGCCGTTAACAGCAACAACGATATCAGCCTGGAGATCAAACGGAGAATCACTCTTGCTAATAGGTGTTACTATGGGCTAAGTAAGCAATTGAGTAGTCGAGCCCTCTCTCGCATGACCAAACTGACACTTTACAAGACGCTCATCATACCGGTGTTGCTTTATGGCGCAGAGGCATGGGTAGTGCCACAAAGCGATGCAGCCGCTCTTGGGGTGTTCGAGAGAAAAGTTCTTCGTAAGATCTTCGGTCCTGTGCGCGTTGGCGAAGACTACCGTTCAAGAATGAACCACGAGCTGTATGAGCTCTACGCCGACATTGACGTAGTTAAACGCATCGCCATCCAACGCCTGCGCTGGCTAGGGCATGTCGTGCGTATGGATGAAGAAGCTCCAGCAAAGAAGGTGTTCGAGGGCGAAGTCCAAGGGAGCCGACGCAGAGGTGCACCATTGCTCCGGTGGAAAGACCAGGTGGAGGAAACCCTATGCTCGCTTGGTGTACAGAATTGGAGAAGGCGCGCGAGGAGCAGAGGCGCCTGGAGAGAGCTAGTGAGGTCGGCCGTAACTCGGTAACGGGTTGTTATGGCCACCTAAGTAAGTAAGTAAGTTATCGACTTGTTCACGTCGATTCACTACAAGCATTCCATAATAAAATTCTACTGTTATCTCGTATTTGCCTATCCTTGCCTTCATCAAGCGAATGTGGCATTATGCATTATGCAAATGTGCACATAGGAGCCTTCTTCAATTGCACGACGCTGAGCTGTGTAAAATTCATTACGTTTGAATTTATTTTTGCTTTTTGCTCAGCTCAACTTTCAGAATCTGTCACTACAGATTTGGATGGCCGCTAGGGATTCTTGTTTATTAGCATATCAAAAAGTGACTGATTCACGTAAAAGTACATTGTATTTCATTGTGATACACATTGCATACATTGAAGCACAAGTATACATCGAGTAAGGATATATAATACCATAAAGAAGAAAATGCGTTAAATTTAAATTGAAGAATAGCAAGAGTTACCCTTCCGTAGGCAACAAAATAGTTCTGGGACTATAAATGGGGAATCCGCCCGTTTCCTGATTAATTTATCTGATATTTCGTTCCTGGCCTAAGATATTCTGCTTATCAAAACATTCCAGCACGAGTTTCGATGCAATCTGGAAAGATTGGAGAGGTTTGATTGCCACCTGGCTATCAGTAAGGATAGCATTGTCTCTGTCAATTAATAATGCAATGTCTGTCAATTAAATAATGTAATGTAAATAATGGACACGAAGAATATTCGTCGTTCGAACATCATTATAACATTAAATTCGTATAAGCTAATAGGACTATGAATAAGTTCGTGCGGTTTTTTTCGAAATTTGAAACTTTATTGACGTAAAATGGTTACAAATTTAATATTCAAAATATTGTCCATCGCTTACTACTACTTTTTCCCATCTTTCTGGCAATTCACGGATTCCCTTTGTGAAAAATTCGGTCGGTTTTGCCGCAATCCACGAATCGATCCATTTTTTGACTTCATCGTAATTACGGAAGTGCTGGTCAGCCAGGCCATGTTGCATCGATCGGAAGAGATAGTAATCGGATGGCGCAAGGTCTGGACTATACGGCGGGTGGGGTAGGACATCCCATTTGAGCGTTTCTAAGTATGTTTTGACCACTTGTGCAACATGTGGCCGAGCATTGTCATGTTGCAAAATAACTTTGTCGTGTCTATCGGCGTATTGCGGCCGTTTTTCTCGCAGTGCTCGGCTCAAACGCATCAATTGTCGTCGGTAGACATCCCCCGTAATCGTTTCATTCGGTTTCAGTAGCTCATAATACACAACACCCAGCTGGTCCCACCAGATACACAGCATAACCTTCAGGCCATGAATATTCTGCGCCGACGTCAATGTTGAAGCATGGCCAGGGTATCCATACGTTGCCCGACGTTTTGGATTGTCGTAATGGACCCACTTTTCATCGCCAGTCACAATTCGATGCAAAAAACCCTTTCTTTTGTGCCGTTGAAGCAGTTGTTCGCATGCCATAAAACGGCGTTCAACGTCTCTTGGCTTCAATTCATACGGCACCCAATGGCCTACCTTTCGGATCATTCCCATGGCTTTTAAACGTTTGGAAATGGTTGATTGATCAACTCCCAAAGTTTTTGCAACCTCTTCTTGCGTTTGAGCCGGATCTTGATCGAGCAATTCCTCCAATTCGGTATCCATGAACTTTGGCGGCGCACCCTCGCGTTCTTCGTCTTCCAAGCCAAAATCACCACTTTTAAAGCGTGCAAACCACTTCTGGCACGTTCGCTCAGATAGAGCATGCTCACCATAAACTTCCACCAAGATACGATGACTTTCGGCTGCTTTTTTCTTCATATTAAAATAATGAAGAAGAATTCCCCGCAAAAACACATTATTTGGCACGAAATTCGACATTTTCAAGTGTGGTAAAAATATTGTTGTTTACGCTTCAAATAAAAAACTTATACTGACGTTTGTGCCTTACGACAGTAGCTCTCCAATGAATGTTTGGAAATGTGGATCGATGGAATAATAATCAAGTTACGCCATCTGTTGTAAAACCGCACGAACTTATAAATAGACCTATTATTTAAACAATTTTCACTTTATCTTCTTCTTTATTAAGCGTACTGTGTTAATCAGAAAACTTATATCGGTTCTCTTTGTTATGACACAATGTAGATTTGACTTTTCTTATTAGGCGGTGGACATCAGTTCTTGTTACGGTATCTGCTGGTCTCTACCAAATCATTTTAAACTGCCGTTCATTTTTAATTTGTTTTTTTCTTTTTTAGCAATTTTTTTTAATAACTGTCCAATATTTTCCAATGGGTCGCAATTGTGGACAGTTTGGTGGGTTGTAGTCGTTTTGAACAATATTTACCACGTGGTTTTCAAACCAGTTCATAGCAAATTGGCTGTAATGATACCATACTATTTATATCCGACCAGAACAGAACTGATCCCTTATACTGATGCAATACCGAAGTTTCGCGAACTGACTGGCAACAATAGTGAACAAGAGGCTAAAACAAAAACATGAATTAGCCTTGATGGCGACAACAGATAGCGAGATAACGACACGTGACTAGTAAGCTGCTGCTATTTCAGAACTCGCCAGAAGGTACGAGCTGTCAGATCTAGAAATTACTATAGCTATTAAGCACATGTACATAAGTCGAGGTGCATGCGGATGGAGTATTCAGTTGGAAAATAAACTTGTAGCCGAATAAACTAAAAGTAATATAGTATTCCTACTCCCGATACCCCAATCGTTGACGAGGGAATTGTCGTTCCGCTACCCGACCATGACGACGTGAGAATAGAGATAACGCCTCTAAAGAACAACAAAGCCGCGGGCGCCGACGGACTGCTGGCTGAGCTATTCAAACATGGCGGCGAGGAGCTGGGAAGGTGCATGCATCAGCTTCTATGTAAAATATGGTCGGATGGAAGCATGCCTGCCGATGGGAATTTAAGTGTGCTCTGCCCAATCCATAAGAAAGGCGATCCTGCAATCTGTGCCAATTACCGCGGGATTATTCATCTAAATATCGCCTATAAAGTCATAGCGAGCGTATTGTGTGAAAGGCTGAAGCCCACTGTCAACCAACTGATTGAACCTTATCAGTGCGGCTTTAGACCTGGAACGTCTACCATCGACCAATTATTCACAATACGCCAAATCTTGGAAAAGACTCATGAAAGGAGAATCGACACACACCATCTTTTCGTCGACTTCAAAGTTGCATTCGACAGCACGAAAAGGAGTTTCCTGTGTGCCGCGATGTCAGAATTTGGTATCCCTGAAAAACTAATACGGCTATGCAAGCTGACGTTGCTCAACACCAGCAGCGCCGTCAGAATTAAGAAGGACCTCTCCGAGCTGTTTGATACCAAACGAGGTTTCAGACAAGGTGACTCGCTGTCGTGTGACTTCTTTAATCTGATGTTGGAGAGGATCGTACGAGCCCCAGAACTTAATCGCTGAGCGATTTTTTATAAGAGCGTACAATTGTTGGCGTATGCCGATGATATCGACATCATCAGCCCTAACAACCGCGCTGCTAGTTCTGCCTAATACAAACTGGATAAAGGGGCAAAGCGATTGGGTCTGGTGGTGAACGAGGACAAAACGAAGTACCTCCTGTCATTAAACAAACAGTCGGCACACTCGCGTATCGGCATCCACGTCACTGTTGATAGTTATGATTTCGAGGTTGTAAAGGACTTCGTATACTTATACTATACTAAGTAGGCAATTGAGTAGTAAAGTCCTCTCTCGACGAACAAAACTAACCCTTTACAAGACTCTCATAATGCCCGTCCTATAGTATGGCGCAGAAGCGTGGAAGATTACAACATCCGATGAAGCGACGCTTGTAGTGTTTGAGAGAAAGATTCTGCGTAAGATTTTTGGACCTTTGCACGTTGGCAACGACGGATATCGCAGGCGATGGAACGATGAGCTGTATGAGCTATACGACGACATAGACATAGCGCAGCGAATAAAGATCCAGCGGATACGTTGGCTGGGTCATGTCGTCCGAATGGATACAAACGCTCCGGCTCTGAAAGTGTTTGATGTGGTACCGCCTGGTGGTAGGAGAGGAAGAGGAAGACCTCCTCTGCGTTGGAAAGATCAGACTTGGTTTCACCTGGTGTGTCGAATTGGCGCCGGTTAGCACGAGAAGGAAACGACTGGCGCGCTTTGTTAAACCCGGCCAATATCGCGTAAGCGGTTATCGCGCCAGTTAAGAAGAAGAAGAATATACTATTCAGTCTTAAGCTCAATGTGTACATTAATTTACGGGCTTTATTTAACAATCTAGTGATTGAACTCAGAGGAGTTATTGTAAAAGATTTAGTTGAACTTTCGCGTAAGGAAATTCGTCACTATTGGTGTCACAAGTGAGATTGTTCAATAAAGTCCCAAGAACAGGATCGTGAAAATGGTAAAGTTGAGTGAACTCAAGGTTTAGCATCTTAAGAAAGAATCGAAACAGCGTGGCTTATTAACTACTGGGAACAAGGTGGAGTTATAAGTACGGGTTGCGAGGCTATGGAGACAGAGGACTTCGATGTAGACGAATAAGTGTTCCAGCTAGAAGTTAAGGAGTCATCGACCAGAATGGAGGAGAAGGCAGAAGATACAGGACCATCACCAGGTATAGATATGGGAGTGATTATGGCTGCATTATCGCAGATATCTTCGCAAATATCATCACAGTCATCGGAAACGTCAACGCTGCTTTCACAAATGCCATCGCGGTTTTGCAAACAGAATTGCAAATAGCTCATGAAATGAAACCACTGCAATAATACAACAAGCGAAACGTTGGTACAGTTACTCAAAACTTGATCCGTCACTTCCAACAAGAGAACTGGGGCGCAACCTAAAAAAATTTAAAATTCATGGCAAGGAAAGTCCCGAATGTGAGATTGACCTTGATGAACTTAATGACTACTTCATTAGTGTTGGTAAGAAAACAAATTGTACTCCTACTTTAAAAGAGTCCTCACCTTGTGCTACTCTAAAAGAACAATTTCAATTTATGACAGTTTGTGAGGTAGATGTCCTGAAAGCTTTATCCAAAATAAAGTCTAATGCAATAGGGGACGATGGTATCTCGCTAAAATTCGTCCGTATAGTCATCCAATATATAATAGGACCCCTTACCCATATAATAAACCATTGCTTGACTAGTTCATGTTTCCCAGCAGTATGGAAAAAGGCTATAGTTTTCCCAGTCGCAAAAAAGGCAAATGCTATTTATGCTGGGGACTATAGACCTATCAGCATACTGCCCACATTTTCCAAAGTTTGCGAAAACTTTATGGTCACGCAAATTTCATCATTTGTACAGAACAATCGTCTACTCTCTCCACTACAATCTGGCTTCAAACAAAGTCACAGTTGCTCGACTGCAATGGTTAAAATACTGGACGACATTAGAATTAGTTTTGACAACGGAGACTTGACTTTACTTTGCTTACTTGACTTTTCTAAAGCATTTGATTCAGTGAATCACAAATTGTTATGTTTGAAGCTTAAACACTACTTCGGCTTCAAAGACAGTGCGGTGAAGCTCATGGCCAGCTACCTTGGAGACAGAACGCAGAAGGTCAAGACCAGTAAATCAACATCTCAGTCTAGATACGTACACACTGGTGTTCCGCAGGGGTCTATCCTTGGTTCGCTTTTATTCAGTCTTTTTGTCAATGATGTTTTTAACGTTTGTCAGTATGTGAATGTCCATGCGTATGCTGATGATATACAATTGTACTTCTCCAGTCGTATTGGTCTCGTTGAAGATTTATGTTTCAAAATAAACAGTGATTTGTCTGCTATTTCTGTATGGGCTAAAGAAAACTCTTTATGTCTGAACGCGTCAAAGTCATATGTCTTACCTATATGTAATAGTATCGTGCATGTTGACAATATCCCTAAATTGTGGATTGGTACAAGTTCCCTTACCTTTATGGATAAGGTAAAAAATTTGCGGTTCATTCTCAACACAAAACTTTCCTGTGCTGACCATATAAATAGGGTTGTGGGGAGCATTTATGCTACATTGCGTAAGCTGAGAGTCTCTGCAACATTCACGCCAGAGAAAACCAGGCGCAAATTAGTTCTCCAGCTAATTATGCCTCTCATTACGTACTCTGGGGTGGTATACAGCAAACTCGACTTCACATCTTGCCATAAACTTAATGTGGCATTTAATAACGCCACGCGGTATGTGTATGGGATTGGCAGATATGACCATATCTCTGCGTGGCGATCAAGGTTACTGGGATGCTGCCTTAATAGTTATTTGTCTGCTAGAAATTGCATATTTTTATGCAAACTTACATTATTCAAGTCTCCGCCCTATCTGACAGAGAAGTTGATACCAGTAAGGTCTCGCAGGCACAACAAATTCATCGTTCCGAAATTTAATTACCTACCATCATCTAGATTATTTTTCATTAACGCTATTAAAGTGTGGAACTCATTACCCGACACTGTGAAGGCTGGACTTAACAGATTTAACTTCAGGGCACAAGTCTATAATTACTTTAAAAGTGTTTGATTGCATTAAATTAGTGCATTAAATTTCTCTCTACATTCTCTAATTACTACTTTTGTTCTTTCTTCTCTAAATCCTTCTTTTCTTTTCCTATTGCTTCTTTTCTTCTTTTTATTATAGTTAAGTTAAATATATTGGATTGTTAAGTTAAATATATTGGATTAATTCGTAAATGAACTGGTGTAAAATTTAGATTAAGAAACTTGTATGTTAAAAATATTCCAGTTGCTTATAATATTGTTGAAGTACTATTAAAAGACCTTAGTCTTACTATGTACTATTTATATAAACAAATAAATAAATAAATAAATAAAATGTGCAAATGTGCAAATTGTAATATATATATGGAACATACATACAGTTAGTAACATAAATAAGTATACAGGAGCCTGATTTATGGAATTGTTTGACGCTAACGCTTTCCTTAATGTGTAATCAAAATATTTTACACATGGTAATTGTGTGCTGGGATAAGCTTTCATATGCGCCTTAAGGGGTTATATACCTTGTGGTCCGGTGAAATTAGCGAAAGTTGGGTTTTTTTTAAAGATATGTAGCAATAATTTTATTGTATAAAAGTTTTTATTATTGGATATTACAATGTTTAAAGAAAAAAAAAAGGCTTTGTTTGTGTAAAAATATTTAAAAATGGCGGAGTTATGGCGTTTTCCCCCAAGACCCTTTTTTTGGAAGAGGCTTGCGGTGGACGCGATTCAAGTCCACCAAGTCAACTGAAATCAAAAAATCGAAAAGATTTCATTAGTATAGGGTTATATCTTCTTAGTGAACGATCAATATATTAAATATTTTGATTTTTGTGAAAATAGGAACATGTTTTTAAAAAACTCCACTTCTACAGTCCTAAAATTGGCATTAAAAAATTCATATCTGCAAAATAAAAATTTATACATAAAAAGTTGATCGTTCACTAAGAGGCGACATCAATTACGAACAATTTAAAAAAAAATTATAAAAATCGGTTGAATACTTTTTTTGCAATCGCGTCCACCGCAAAAGCATTTTTGGAAAAACACGTTTTTGAGATAATCGCGTTTAAAGTTTCAAGCGCCGCATGAGGCCGTACGCTCAGGACGTGACGACGCACAATTTAAAACGCTGTAACTTTCGATCTATTGCTCAGATCTCTATGAAATTTTTGGAAAATGTTCTCAAGGGATTGTACTTTACGATAAAGAAATAAAATTTATTTTGATTTTTTTGAAAAACACAAGGTATATAACCCCTTAATTTAGGTGTAAATTTTAGGTACCGTTCTCCACGCTCTGCTTTGTCTTACGCATTGATTAAAAAAAGTTAAAACTTAAAAAAAAATTATTATAGTGAGCATAAAAATTTAGGGAAGTACGGTTTGTATTAATTTTTGCGACATTTTTAGTAATAGCACCAAGAGGAAAAGAGCTTTCTGATGATTTAAAAAAACTGATTATTAAATATCACAAGGAACATAAATCATTACGATAAATCGGTCGTTTGATAGATAGAAGTTTTGCTACAGTTCAAAATATTGTGAATAAATATCCAAGTGCGGGAAGCACCACTAATAAAGAGCATTGTGGGCGTCCGCCGCTCTTAATTCCCAGAGAAAAAAGCTTAGTCGTACGAAAAATCAGGACAAACACCAAAATAAGTGCCACCAAATTGAAATCTGAAGTTAAAAATGAGCCTGGAAAACAATTTAGCACCCAAACTATTCGCCGGGCTTTGCATAGTGCTAGTTATCATGTGCGGCCGCCGTAGCCAAATGGGTTGGTGCGTAACTACCATTCGGAATTCACAGAGAGAACGTTGGTTCGAATCGCGGTAAAAACACCAAAATTAAGAAAAACATTTTGCTAATAGCGGTCGCTCGGAGTAAACGGATTTCATTCGCAAAATATCATGAAAAATATGACCAAACGTTTTGGAGCCAAGTCATATTTTCTGATAAGTGTAAGTTCAGTATCTGTGGATCTGATGGCCGTGAAAAAGGTTGGAGAAATTTAACGCGGAATTGGATCCAAACAATATGACCGGCACTGTGAAGCATGGAGGGGGCTCCGTGATGGTTTGGGGATGTATTGCTGCGAACGGGGTTGAAAACTTGGTATTTATCTAAAATATTATGGACCGATATGGTTATTTAAATATTTTGAAAAATAATTTAAAAGAAAGCGCTACGAAATTAGGCCTTGGAGGAACGTTTATCTTCCAGCAGGATAATGACCCCAAGCACACATCCAACATTGTACGAGAGTGGCTGTTATACATGGTGCGAAAACAGCTGAAAACACCGAAACAGTCCCCGGATACCAACCCAATCGAACATTTATGGGAACATTTAAAGCGGCAAATATGTACACGTTCGCTTAGAAATAAGGAACAACTGAAAATCGTCCTCCAAGAGGAATGGAATAAGATACCACCAGCTGTAACTGAAAACTTGGAGAAATCAATGCCATCACGACTTAAAGCGGTTATAATGTCAAATAATTACCCTACCAAATACTAGATTTTAATTTTAATTATGTTTTTGATTTCACAAATTAATAATATTGTATGATGAACTGTATACTTACTTTTGAGACATGAATTTTTATAAAGTTTAATATAAAAAGCTATAATTTTGTTCTTTTTTAAAAGTTTGTCATTATTTGGATTAAATATAATATGATTTTTGTATTTTATTCATGTAAATAAAACACAATTTTGTTATATCTTAGGTTGTTTGAAGGAATCGATTGGGGGGAAATTGAAAACGTGTCCGGTGTATACTCACTTCTGTTACTAACTGTATGTCACAAATGACATCAGAGTTGTCGTCGAAGATAGATGCGGAGCTGGAAAAACAGGATACGTGAATATACAAATTGGAAGCAGAGAAGACTCATATAACGTTGCAACTGGAAACGATTGACGGTAAGGCAGATGCAGTGAAGGCTCGCCACAACAAAATCGTCCGAATAAGTTAACCAGTGGTCCGAACGTAAAAGTACCATTACTCGACGGCACTGTACCATTCCCGATATTGAAGCTAAAGTTCAAAACAACAGCAGCAACAAATTACTGGAGTACTGCATACAAGGTTACTGCATTGGTTGTCTCGGTCAGGGGTTCCGCCGCCAAAGTACTACAGACAGTTCCAGAAGTCGATCGAGCTAGGCGGAACTGACCGCAGGCAGCGAATGTTCCAGATGGAATTGACGAATCGCAGCCAGAGGACAAATGAGAGCTTGCAGGAACACGCGACGTAGATTGACCGGTTGGTACATTTGCCGTATGCGAAAGAAACTGCAGACCCCGCTGAGAAGATGAAGTGCCAGGCATTCATAAGAAGTATACCAGAACCGGACAGCATACTCAACAACGAAGGGGATGTTTGCTGAAATAATGTATTTTGCTCTGACACAGAAAACAGCAGCTCTCTCGAGCAAGCCTATGCACAAAGTCCATCGGGTTGAAGTTGAAGAGCCTACCTTGATAGAAGAAGCGGAAAGTAGTACGAAAATCTTTTCCTTAATTTACACGACCCAGAAGCATGGATTTAAAGTGTTACAAATGCGGTAAGGCTGGACATATTACACGCCCTTGTAATATACCAAACAGTCAACCGAAGGCGAATCCAGGAGGAAGAAAACGAGGCGCTGAAACTGACAATAACGCTCCAGATGCACAGCAGGCGTTTAACGAAAACGAAACAGTTCTAATGGTCGAGGACTGGTTCCCATTACTGAATGCCCCGTAGTCTTTGTCTCGCAAATAGGACGGAAAAGCAACAACTTGACTATAAGGGGAACTGTAAATGGTCGATCCCAGGTGCTTACTCTGGACACAGGTGCAACGAACTCGATCCCCCGGTCAGATTTTGTAAAGGGTAATGTGGAACCCTGGTTGGCTACAAGCTCCAGACAGCTACAGGAGAGAGAGATACGATTTCCGGAAATGTAGTTTGCGAAGTCGTTATTGGATCTCTGTCAGTAGTTCACACATTTTTACTGGCCGAAATCACGGATGAAGTAGTAATTGGAGCAGGTTTGATGCTGCTGCATGGATTTACATTGGATTTGGGTAAAAGGGTTCTGTCGTGTCAGAATATGGAGATGGAGTATGAACAGAGTGTACCGTCCAGAAAGGGAGTCCTAAGTCATCATCAACGGATTCCGCAAAAATCTGAAGAAGTCATATGGGCTTATGTGGAAGGAGACTGTGGGACAGGTGAAGTGTGGGTCATAGACGACAGCAAACATAATCGTGAGAAGAACACTAGAGAACGAAAAACGACAAGAGGGTTCCATAAGGGTCCCAAATAATTTCAAGTCAGAAGTTATTATGGATAAAGGAGCTGTAATTGGGAAATGTCGGGCTGTAGAAGCTATAGTTACTGCGATCGGCCACAACAAGAAAGGGAAGAAATCCAGGAAGCAGGAAAAAAACCTCTAATTTCATAAGGACTTGGTGGCAAGAAGTATGAAGGCTATAGAGAATGAAAACTAAGAAATTGCTGGAGATATACGGTTACCTATTCAACAGCGATTTTAAAAAGTCTGAGCTTGATTTATGTAACACACCAGCAACCTTAGAGCGCCTAATGGAGCATGTGGTTAAGGGACTGCACTGGAAAACGTGATTGGTGTATCTGAATGACATCGTCATCATGGGTAAAATTTTAACGACCATCTCAAAAATTTGGAAAAAATGCTTCAGCACATCGCCCCCGCTGGATTACGATTAAACCCGAAAGCGTTCAAAACTGAAGTCACGTATCTTGGACATAAGATGACAACCGAGGTCATCAAGACGGGCGAGGAAAAACTTAAAGCAGTATAAGATTGGCCACGACCAAGATATGTGCACGAAGTGCGAAGCTTCCCAGGACTGTGTACGTATTACCGTCGTTTTGTTCCAGTGTTCGCAAATGTTGCCCGGAGTCTTCACAATCTCACTAAGAAGAATTGCGCGTTTGTGTGACACAAAGAACAGGAGGAAGCGTTCCAACAATTAAAAGAGCTGCTTTGTACTGCATCTATGTTAGCGTATCCGCTTGCGGGGGAAAAGTTTGTTGTGGATACAGATGCTAGCGCATACGGTGGAGTGGTGTCACAGGTCATCATTTGGTAAGAAAAATTGATCGCGTACTGTAGCAGAGTCCTCGGAAAGCAATGAGAGATGAATTACTGTGTGGCCAGACGAGAACTGTTAGCTGTGATTGAGTGCGTAAAACATTTCCATATATACAGTACCGTCAATGATTCCAGTTAAGAACCGACCATGTGTATTGAGATGGTTACTCCAGTTCAAGCAGCCGGAAGGAGAAATTGCGCGGTGTATCGAAAGATTGCAAAATTACTACTTTGATATCAAGCATCGAAAAAAGAGAACACCATGGAAATGCTGATGCACTATCTCGGCGATCTTGTGCTATAGAGTGTAAGCATTGTTCTAAAGTCGAGAGGTTTGAAGCGATAGTTGATATCAGAATTATGCTGTTGCAACCCTATGATGAGTAGGAACTAAATGAAACAAGAAGAGATCAATTGAATGTTGTGGACCTGGGAAAGATCATGGAAGTGAAAGAGACTGGAAAGAGCTCATCTAAAAATGGTGAAAGAAAGTCCTGTGTCTAAGGCATATTGGGTGCAGTGCACTAGTCTTAAAATAGTTGATGGAGTTCTGCATCGCGTATGGAAAAGTGAACATGGAAACCATTCCCGTGATCTGATTATAGTTCCTAAACCCAAAAAATAGACAAAGGAAGGAACTTCGAATCCGCAGTATTCAGAAAAATGTGTTGCTTAATGGGAATTTAGAAAACACGTACAACACCCTTGCACCTCCAATTAGATGGAATGGTCGAAAGATTCAACCGCGCTCTGGAGGAGCACTTGCGAAAGGTAGGGAGAAAGTGCCAAATGAATTGGGACAAACACATCCAAATGTTTCTGTTGGCTTATCGTTCAGCTGTACATGAAACTTCTGGCCAATCGCCTGCTAGGACCATTTTTGGAAGCGTTTTAAGACTTTCGGGATTTTATCGTTTGGAAGAGGTGCCGCCCATGCAATAGACGTAGGAAACCCTACAGGATAACATTGAAGAATCACACCGTCACGTGGGACATACCCAGCTAAACAGTGGCAAGATGAAGGACAGATTTGACCGTGCTATAAACTCCGAAGGATCCAGCGAAGGCGGTATGGTACTTCTTTGTAATCCGCAAAGAAAGAAAGGGATTTTTCTAAAACTGCAAGCAGCCTTGGAAGGTTCATACAAGGTGATCAAAAGATTGAATGATGTGGTGTATCGTATACAACAGTGCAAAACTGGATTGGGAAAAGTCAAGATAGTGCATCTGGAAGGATTGGCCCCAGTTAGATCAAAAGGCTTGGTGTCTAATGATTTCCATGGATGTTGACGTCGCTGCTCAAACAAAAGATTGTTTGAGACTCTCCAAATTTCTGTGATGTTTTGGGCAGGCCATGTTCTCCAATTACGACCACAAACAGTAGTCCAATAGACTCACATCTGAACTTTCAGAAGGCTAATCTTCTGCAGCTAGGCGCCTAGGCATATTGTTTTTTAGTCACTATTGGGTGGTTTTAGCCTTATGGGTAGAGGCGCAATCTTGCTGAAAGATCAAACGCTCTCCATTGAAGACTGCTCTACTGCTTTACCACGCCTTCTAAGGCATCTTCCTGTACACTTTGGTCCCAGTCTTAACACCTTTTTGGCAAGACACTGTCCACCAAACCATTACCGAGGCTGGATGGTGGCCACGCTGACCACTTGGAACAGCATTTTTTGCGTATTTAGAAGTTTCAGCACATAATTTGTCGTTTTGCTTATTAAAAATTTCTTCAACAGTGAAAATTTTCTCATTTGAGAGATTTTGAGTTAGTTAGTCATTGAGAGTGGACGTGCCTGACTTGTGCTCTAGATAACATAAATATTTAAAACAATATTAAAGTGTTAAATTAAACCAAAAGTTACCGTGACTAGGTGCCAACGATTGGAGAGTCGTCCTGGACATCATATTGGGAGCGGTGATCAGCAAAGAACCAAATAGATATGTAAAATACAAAAACCAAAACAAATACAAAAATAAACAAACAAACAGAAACATTTTCGGCATAACAAGGAGATCGACCACCAGCTGTTCTTGTAAATCAAAATAAATTACTGGTGTGGTGCGCCATCTATGCGCTATCAAATCTGTAAATATTATCAAACTGCATTATCACCGCCAATTGGAATAGGCTGCCATTTAGATAAAAATGAGTTTACAAAGAACGGATCCACCAGGCGGTGGAAATACGTCACAAAATCGAGCCACTATTAATGAACTCACCAAAAAATTAGAAAAAATCGATGAAATGTGTAAAAACCTTTCAAAAGAAATAATCGAGCCAAAAGCTGAAAATTTGAAACTTAAATCCGTCCTATCAAAGGATTTCCAAACGAATGATAAAGCACACTTCTCAACTGATGAGGAAGAACTTACTCGCGAAACCGACTGGATTTTGAAGAAGAGACCAGCAAAGAAGAGAAAGGCAAAATCATCGCCGGAGTCGTAGTTAAAAAGTCGTAGTTGATGCTTTCCATTTCAATTCAACCGGGCTATTCGGGTCATGTTCTTCGATTTCGATGTAACTTAAATATGTTGCTCTCTGGTCGAAATAATGAGACACGTATTTTTTTGTTCGCCCGAAAAAATTTTTTTTCAAGAGTTATCGGCAATTTTGTTTTTCGCCTCAAACTCGATTTTTTTTAATTATATAAGAAAAAATTTTTTTTAAATGCCCATAACTTAGTCAAAAATGAACCGATTTTAATAATTCTAGGTTCAAAATGATCGTAATTACTTGCACAAGCGACTTCATGTAGAAACAATTGCAAAAAAGTAGTTGAAAATTTTTTATTTAGCAAAAAAGAAAAAAAATTTAAATTTTTTCAAAATTCAATATTTCAAAAAGTGTATTTTTTTTTTTTTTATAACTTTTTCCAAATCAAAAAAACATCTCAAACTTTAATTGAGCTGCATGCCTAGTAGCTAAAATGAGTTGTTTTTGAGTAATGAATTTTTGAGTAAACACCCTGTTTCGCACTTTTTGTTTTTTGCAAAATAAAAAATTTTCAACTACTTTTTTGCAACTATTTCTAAATGAAGTCGCTCGTGTAAGTAATTACGATTATTTTGAACCCAGAATCATTCAAATCGGCTTATTTTTGACTAAGTTATGAGCAATTAAAAAAAATTTTCTTATATAGATTCTTTCCATTTCAATTCAAAAGGGCTATTCGGGACATGTTCTTCGATTTCGATGTAACTCAAATATGTTGCTCTCTGGTCAAAATAATGAGACACGTATTTTTTTTTCGCCCGAAAAAAATTTTTTTCAAGAGTTATCGGCAATTTTGTTTTTCGCCTCAAACTCGATTTTTTTTAATTATATAAGAAAAAAGTTTTTTTAAATGCCCATAACTTAGTCAAAAATTAACCGATTTTAATAATTTTGGGTTCAAAATGATCGTCATTACTTACACGAGTGATTTCATGTAGAAATAGTTGCAAAAAAGTAGTTGAAAATTTTTTATTTTGCAAAAAACAAAAAGTGCGAAACAGGGTGTTTACTCAAAAATTCATTACTCAAAAACAACTCATTTTAGCTACTAGGCATGCAGCTCAATTAAAGTTTGAGATGTTTTTTTGATTTGGAAAAAGTTATAAAAAAAAAAAAATACACTTTTTGAAATATTGAATTTTGAAAAAATTTAAATTTTTTTTCTTTTTTGCTAAATAAAAAATTTTCAACTACTTTTTTGCAATTGTTTCTACATGAAGTCGCTTGTGTAAGTAATTACGATCATTTTGAACCCAGAATTATTAAAATCGGTTCATTTTTGACTAAGTTATGGGCATTTAAAAAAAATTTTTTCTTATATAATTAAAAAAAATCGAGTTTGAGGTGAAAAACAAAATTGCCGATAACTCTTGAAAAAAATTTTTTTCGGGCGAACAAAAAAATACGTGTCTCATTATTTTGACCAGAGAGCAACATATTTAAGGTTCATCGAAATCGAAGAACATGACCCGAATAGCCCGGTTGAATTGAAATGGAAAGCATCAGTTAAAAAACTACACCATTCCTGTGAAGCCAAGGCAATCATAGAATATTTAAGAAAACAAGGTCTTAATGCACTAAGTGCTCACAATAAACTAAAATGGAAAACCAAGGAGCCCTTAGATATGTTTCTGTTAACATTCGACTCCATGGAAAATGTAAAAAAGATATATGAAATAAAAACTATTTAAACTCAGTTGTCTCGATCGAACCTGTAAAATCATCAAATTTGATACCACAATGCAAACTATGTCAATCCTACGGTCATACACAAAACTATTGTGGTAAACAGGCAAGATGTGTTAAGTGTGCAGGAAAACATAGAAGCATTGACTGCAATAAACCCGAAAAAGAAAAAGAAGCCCATCCAGCCAGTTATAGAGGGTGTGTAGTACCAAAAGAACTACAAAAAATGCGCAGTCAAAAAGTTGGACAGGAAAAAAAAAGAACTTTCAGCTCCCTATGCAACGAAAGCCAACCAAATTAATGAAGAAAATTCTGAGAAATCAATGGCTTGCAATTATCTTATATATAAAATAAAGTCAACTTTTTGTGTGTGTTCGCTAACCGACCGTGTCTTTGCACCGAATTAAACCAAACTTACACACATTATTAAGTAGGTATTGGAGATGGTTTCCGTATAGTTTGGATACCTATTGGTAGATAGGGTCTCGAGATATTGGTCAAAACGTGGACCCGGGTAACCTTCGGACGTGTATGTACAATATCGGTATCAAATGGAAGCTGTTGGTGAATGCTTTAGTTCAGAGTATTTTTCATGCCGCTCCGTGACTAGGGTCTCGAGATAGAGACCAAAACGTGGATCCTAGAATGTGTTTGTACAATATGGATATCAAATGGAAGCTGTTGGTGAATGCTTTAGTACAGAGTATTTTTCATGCCTCTCCGTGACTGGGGTCTCGAGATATAGGTCAAAACGTGGACCCGGGTAACCTTTGGTTGTGTATGTACAATATGGGTATCAAATGAAAGCTGTTGATAAGTGCTTTAATACGGGGTAATTTTCATACCTATTGATGACTAGGGTCTCGAAATATATGCCAAAACGTGGACCCGCCGTGTCTTTGCACCGAATTAAATCAAACTTACACACATTGTTAAGTAAGTATTGAAAATGGGTTTCGTAAAGTTTGGTTGTAATTCGGAACACTGGCAACGGGTACAGCGTTCTTTTGAACCAGCCATAATGTCGTTTACTTTTGTAACGCTTGGAGCGGAACTGAACTGTCAAATTGACAGTGTGAGTTACAATGTGTCAATATTTCTTTCTGATTTGGATGCCATAAGGGGAAGACGTAAGGGCAAAGTGTAAAAATTTATGGTGAATTTTTTTGGAGTGGATTTTGGAACAGTGAATAATTTCTTACGAAATTTGAGAATTTAATGTGAAATCCGAATGCTCAAATGAAATTATGTGTTCGTGGAAAAAAAATTTTTTTTCGTTTTTTTTTTTTTAAATATAAATGGATAATGGTTAAAAAAGCTCCAATGCTTAATAAAACATATAAATTGAAACGAAAAATTCATGGATGATCAGGAAAAAAGACGATTGTGTCTTACTTATTCATTTGCGTTGATTTGAAATTTAAAAACAATCTTCTTTTTTCCTGATTTTCAATTTATATTTTATATTTACTCAAAAACAAATAGACAAAAAAAATATTGTTTATGCCAAAGCGCTTGAATAAAGAATAAAGAAATAACCAATATGAAAACCATATCTTTTCTGTTCTAAACCATATCTATTATATTTTAGTGTGCCCAGCGAAGCGGGCTTCGCAGTAAGTGGCATCAAACACGAGCACCAATAGATAAAACTAGGCTAAACAAAATGACCAAAGGCCTCAGTCGGAAAATAAAGAAGTTTAAAAATGATGGGTTTTCTCGTAACTTGCATTCATTGTCCAACTATCGTCGTATGGATTACTCTTTATGGAAATGCACAAAGTACCTTAAAAGGCCACAAATGCACTGTCCCCCACTCAAGATAAAAGAAGGAAAATGGGCTAATAACAATTCTCAGAAAGCAGAACTATATGCAGATTATCTAGCTGATATTTTTACACCTCATGAGGCAACATCCGAAAGCCTGTCTACATCCGTGCTCCAAGAGTTTGAAGAAATTCCACGAGTCACGAGCGCCGAACTAAAAAGAGAAATTAAAATCCTAAAAAATAAAAAATTCCCTGGTTTCGATATAATCACTGCAGAAATAATCAAGCAGCTTCCCTAAAAGCATCCAAATTCTCACTAGCATAATGAATGCATCTTTTAAGTTTCATTTCGTTCCTATTCTCTGGAAAACTGCGGAGGTTATTATGCTCCAAAAACCAGGCAAACCTGGACACGAAGTTTCATCGTATAGACCTATATCACTCCTACCAGTGATCTCAAAGCTGTTTGAAAAGCTGTTGATTAAAAGACTCAATAAAATAATAGAACGAAAAAAAATAATTCCAACACATCAGTTTGGTTTTCGAAGTAAACATTCTACAATCGACCAGGTACACAGGATCACGCACGAAATAGAAAAAGCACTCGAAAATAAAAAAGTATGTTCTGGCGTATTCCTCGATGTGGCAAAGGCATTCGATAAAGTTTGTCACACAGGTTTGCTTTTTAAACTAAAATTAATACTTCCTTAAAATTAATACTAACTTAACCAAACAAATTCTGTACACGTAGTTTTCACAAACACTAAAATACAACATATACCACTATACATAGATGATCAACAAGTCCCATACTCAAACTATGCGAAGTACCTAGGTATGGCACTTGACTGCAAACTTCGATGGAAAGAGCATGTCAAGAAAAAGAGGCAAGAATTGGACATCAAACTCAAAAACATGCAATGGCTCATGGGTAGCATATCAGCTCTCACGATAGAAAACAAGCTGTTAATTTACAAGCAGATACTAAGGCCAGTATGGAGTTATGGTGCGCAGCTATGGGGGTGCGCCAGTCAAAGTACGAAAAACGAAATCCAACACTTCCAAAATAAGGTCCTTAGGTGCATTGTCAAAGCACCATGGTACTGCAGAAGTTCCGACATTGAGTGCGACCTTAAAATAAACTCCGTTAACACTGAAATCGCAAAGATTGCAGTTGCCAACAAAGAAAGACTATTAAACCACATCAATGAAGAAGCACTTAATTTAATTGAAACTAACGGTTTAATACAGGGCTCGACGCACTAAACCTAGCGATCTCATACCTCCATAGAAATGCTTTATCTCATGTAGAGTGAAAATTGTGTAATGTTATCATAATTAAGTTGCTTGTTAGTCATTTGTAAATATTTATGAACTAGTTGCAATAAAAAAAAAAAAAAAAAATCTGAGAAAATAATATTTTCATGGCCGTTCACCGCGTGCCCCCGAAGAAGTTACTTAAGTTACAAAACATGGTCAAAACATGACCAGTTGAGCAACGGAAAGCTTTCATGTGGAGATCGTCTCCAATTAGTCTTGGCATGAATATGATCGATACATTCATTTCCCTGGACATGTTTTCTGCTTTCTAAGGGGATTTCTGCGAATTCTTTCTTGAACGGACAGAATGGCTGAACTGGTTCGAATCACGCGAGAACAACCACTTCTTTTTCTGTCACTTCAGCCGTTACACTTATGCACTGCAATCACTGCAATGCGATTTTCTTTAACACCGCATTCCATTGCTAACAGAAACATTTTCGGCATAACAAGGAGAGCGACCACCAGCTGTTCTTGTAAATCAAAATAAATTACTGGTGTGGTACGCCATCTATGCGCTATCAAATCTGTAAATATTATCAAACTGCATTATCGACACCAATTGGAATAGGGCTGCCATTTAGATAAAAATGAGTTTACAAAGAACGCCTCCACCAGGCGGTGGAAATACGTCACAAAATCGAGCCACTATTAATGAACTCACCAAAAAATTAGAAAAAAATGGAAGAAATGTGTAAAAACCTTTCAAAAGAAATAATCGAGCTAAAAGCTGAAAATTCGAAACTTAAATCCGTCCAATCAAAGGATTTCCAAACGAGTGATATAGCACACTTCTCAACTGATGAGGAAGAACTTACTCGCGAAACCGACTGGATTTTGAAGAAGAGACCAGCAAAGAAGAGAAAGGCAGAGCCATCTCCGGAACTTTCTAAAGCAAATTATGAAGACCTCTTGCCCTCTAAACCAACTAAAGGAAACACTCGCCCACCACCTATTATGGTATCTGGAGATTGTAATTACCAACAGTTATATACATTAACAAAAACTGAGTCGAAAGAAAATTTTACGATAAAACTCTTGAATAATGGAGTATATAAAGTCAACACCTTTTCAATTAAAGACTATAGAAAATTATCAAAAACTTTTTACACTAAAAATATTTCCTGGTACAGTTTTGAGAACAAACAATCGCGGCCAATTAAAGTCGTAGTTAAAAAACTACACCATTCCTGTGAAGCCAAAGCAATCATAGAAGATTTAAGAAAACAAGGTCTTAATGCACTAAGTGCTCACAATAAACTAAAATGGAAAACCAAGGAGCCTTTAGATATGTTTCTGTTAACATTCGACTCCATGGAAAATGTAAAAAAGATATACGAAATTAAAACTATTTTAAACACAGTTGTCTCGATCGAACCTGTAAAATCATCAAATTTGATACCACAATGCAAACTATGTAAATCCTAAGCATTGACTGCAATAAACTCGAAAAAGAAAAACCAAAATGCTGTAACTGCGGAGAAGCCCATCCAGCCAGTTATAGAGGGTGTATAGTACCAAAAGAACTACAAAAAATGCGCAGTCAAAAAGTTGGACAGGAAAAAAAAAGAACTTTCAGCTCCCTATACAAGGAAATCCAACCAAATTAATGAAGAAAATTCTGAGAAATCAATGGCTTGCAATTATACATTAAAAAAACAGACCCCACAACAACTTACTTACGCACATGTTCTAAAACAAAACACTACTAATACTGCTTGCTCTGAAGATGCACTAGCACAGATACTACAGAAACTAAATGAGCAAATGGATTTCAATAAAGCACTGGAAATACGCTTATCTAAACTTCAGATATTCTTATCAGAATCTAACCATGTCTAAAACCCTAAAAATACTTTTATGGAACTCGAATGGACTACTAAAGCACAAAAATGAGTTGGAGATTGTACTCAATTCGGAAAATGTTGATGTCTGTATGATATCTGAAACGCATTTCACAACACAATCAAACATAAAAATTAAAAACTATGAAACCTATCATGTGATTCATCCAAGCAATTGTGCCCGTGGGGGTAGTGCAATAATAATAAAAAGCTGCATCAAGCACTTCGAAGAAGAAAAAGTTTCTGATGATGAGTTCCAAGTTACAGCAGTAACCATTAATGAAGATCAAAACCCCCTTTCGCTTATCGCACTATACAGCCCCCCAAGATACCAGATCAAATGTGAACAATATTATAAGCTATTAAAAAGATATAAAAATAGATTCGTCATGGGTGGAGACTTTAACGCTAAAAACGTATACTGGGGTTCAAGACTAACTACAACGAAAGGAAGAGAATTACATAAGGCAATGCAACTTGCTGGATGTGATGCGGTCACAACGTGCAAACCAACGTACTGGCCAACTGATTCCAAAAAAATGCCTGACCTAATCGATTTCTTCATAGTTAACAAAATATCTCGAAACTTTCTAGAAATTGAAGATAGTGATTATCTAAACTCGGATCATTCACCAATATTTTTGTCTCTCAGCGAGCATATAATTTTTAAAGAACATATGGACAAATTGAGTAACCGATTCACAGATTGGCATTACTTCAAGAAAATTCTACAAAACTGCAAAAATAATGCAGCACAAATAGTTAAGGAGGAACAATTAGATAGTGAAGTTCAAAATTTTACGTCCAACGTGCAACTTGCCGCATGGAAAAGTACTCCAACTATTAAAAAAACCGCAGTCATTACTCAATACCCAAAGGCCATCAGAGATCTTATTTCACTAAAGAGAAAACTTCGCAGTAAGTGGTATCAAACACGAGCACCAATAGATAAAACTAGGCTAAACAAAATGACCAAAGACCTCAGTCGGAAAATAAAGAAGTTTAAAAATGATGGGTTTTCTCGTAACTTGCATTCATTGTCCAACTATCGTCGTATGGATTACTCTTTATGGAAATGCACAAAGTACCTTAAAAGGCCACAAATGCACTGTCCCCCACTCAAGATAAAAGAAGGAAAATGGGCTAATAACAATTCTCAGAAAGCAGAACTATATGCAGATTATCTAGCTGATATTTTTACACCTCATGAGGCAACATCCGAAAGCCTGTCTACATCCGTGCTCCAAGAGTTTGAAGAAATTCCACGAGTCACGAGCGCCGAACTAAAAAGAGAAATTAAAATCCTAAAAAATAAAAAATTCCCTGGTTTCGATATAATCACTACAGAAATAATCAAGCAGCTTCCCTAAAAGCATCCAAATTCTCACTAGCATAATGAATGCATCTTTTAAGTTTCATTTCGTCCTATTCTCTAGAAACCTGCGGAGGTTATTATGCTCCAAAAACCAGGCAAACCTGGACACGAAGTTTCATCGTATAGACCTATATCACTCCTACCAGTGATCTCAAAGCTGTTTGAAAAGCTGTTGATTAAAAGACTCAATAAAATAATAGAACGAAAAAAAATAATTCCAACACATCAGTTTGGTTTTCGAAGTAAACATTCTACAATCGACCAGGTACACAGGATCACGCACGAAATAGAAAAAGCACTCGAAAATAAAAAAGTATGTTCTGGCGTATTCCTCGATGTGGCAAAGGCATTCGATAAAGTTTGTCACACAGGTTTGCTTTTTAAACTAAAATTAATACTTCCTTAAAATTAATACTAACTTAACCAAACAAATTCTGTACACGTAGTTTTCACAAACACTAAAATACAACATATACCACTATACATAGATGATCAACAAGTCCCATACTCAAACTATGCGAAGTACCTAGGTATGGCACTTGACTGCAAACTTCGATGGAAAGAGCATGTCAAGAAAAAGAGGCAAGAATTGGACATCAAACTCAAAAACATGCAATGGCTCATGGGTAGCATATCAGCTCTCACGATAGAAAACAAGCTGTTAATTTACAAGCAGATACTAAGGCCAGTATGGAGTTATGGTGCGCAGCTATGGGGGTGCGCCAGTCAAAGTACGAAAAACGAAATCCAACACTTCCAAAATAAGGTCCTTAGGTGCATTGTCAAAGCACCATGGTACTGCAGAAGTTCCGACATTGAGTGCGACCTTAAAATAAACTCCGTTAACACTGAAATCGCAAAGATTGCAGTTGCCAACAAAGAAAGACTATTAAACCACATCAATGAAGAAGCACTTAATTTAATTGAAACTAACGGTTTAATACAGGGCTCGACGCACTAAACCTAGCGATCTCATACCTCCATAGAAATGCTTTATCTCATGTAGAGTGAAAATTGTGTAATGTTATCATAATTAAGTTGCTTGTTAGTCATTTGTAAATATTTATGAACTAGTTGCAATAAAAAAAAAAAAAAAAAATCTGAGAAAATAATATTTTCATGGCCGTTCACCGCGTGCCCCCGAAGAAGTTACTTAAGTTACAAAACATGGTCAAAACATGACCAGTTGAGCAACGGAAAGCTTTCATGTGGAGATCGTCTCCAATTAGTCTTGGCATGAATATGATCGATACATTCATTTCCCTGGACATGTTTTCTGCTTTCTAAGGGGATTTCTGCGAATTCTTTCTTGAACGGACAGAATGGCTGAACTGGTTCGAATCACGCGAGAACAACCACTTCTTTTTCTGTCACTTCAGCCGTTACACTTATGCACTGCAATCACTGCAATGCGATTTTCTTTAACACCGCATTCCATTGCTAACAGAAACATTTTCGGCATAACAAGGAGAGCGACCACCAGCTGTTCTTGTAAATCAAAATAAATTACTGGTGTGGTACGCCATCTATGCGCTATCAAATCTGTAAATATTATCAAACTGCATTATCGACACCAATTGGAATAGGGCTGCCATTTAGATAAAAATGAGTTTACAAAGAACGCCTCCACCAGGCGGTGGAAATACGTCACAAAATCGAGCCACTATTAATGAACTCACCAAAAAATTAGAAAAAAATGGAAGAAATGTGTAAAAACCTTTCAAAAGAAATAATCGAGCTAAAAGCTGAAAATTCGAAACTTAAATCCGTCCAATCAAAGGATTTCCAAACGAGTGATATAGCACACTTCTCAACTGATGAGGAAGAACTTACTCGCGAAACCGACTGGATTTTGAAGAAGAGACCAGCAAAGAAGAGAAAGGCAGAGCCATCTCCGGAACTTTCTAAAGCAAATTATGAAGACCTCTTGCCCTCTAAACCAACTAAAGGAAACACTCGCCCACCACCTATTATGGTATCTGGAGATTGTAATTATCAACAGTTATATACATTAACAAAAACTGAGTCGAAAGAAAATTTTACGATAAAACTCTTGAATAATGGAGTATATAAAGTCAACACCTTTTCAATTAAAGACTATAGAAAATTATCAAAAACTTTTTACACTAAAAATATTTCCTGGTACAGTTTTGAGAACAAACAATCGCGGCCAATTAAAGTCGTAGTTAAAAAACTACACCATTCCTGTGAAGCCAAAGCAATCGTAGAAGATTTAAGAAAACAAGGTCTTAATGCACTAAGTGCTCACAATAAACTAAAATGGAAAACCAAGGAGCCTTTAGATATGTTTCTGTTAACATTCGACTCCATGGAAAATGTAAAAAAGATATACGAAATTAAAACTATTTTAAACACAGTTGTCTCGATCGAACCTGTAAAATCATCAAATTTGATACCACAATGCAAACTATGTAAATCCTACGGTCAAAACTATTGTGGTAAACAGCCAAGATGTGTTAAGTGTGCAGAAAAACATAAAAGCATTGACTGCAATAAACTCGAAAAAGAAAAACCAAAATGCTGTAACTGCGGAGAAGCCCATCCAGCCAGTTATAGAGGGTGTATAGTACCAAAAGAACTACAAAAAATGCGCAGTCAAAAAGTTGGACAGGAAAAAAAAAGAACTTTCAGCTCCCTATACAAGGAAATCCAACCAAATTAATGAAGAAAATTCTGAGAAATCAATGGCTTGCAATTATACATTAAAAAAACAGACCCCACAACAACTTACTTACGCACATGTTCTAAAACAAAACACTACTAATACTGCTTGCTCTGGAGATGCACTAGCACAGATACTACAGAAACTAAATGAGCAAATGGATTTCAATAAAGCACTGGAAATACGCTTATCTAAACTTGAGATATTCTTATCCGAATCTAACCATGTCTAAAACCCTAAAAATACTTTTATGGAACTCGAATGGACTACTAAAGCACAAAAATGAGTTGGAGATTGTACTCAATTCGGAAAATGTTGATGTCTGTATGATATCTGAAACGCATTTCACAACGCAATCAAACATAAAAATTAAAAACTATGAAACCTATCATGTGATTCATCCAAGCAATTGTGCCCGTGGGGGTAGTGCAATAATAATAAAAAGCTGCATCAAGCACTTCGAAGAAGAAAAAGTTTCTGATGATGAGTTCCAAGTTACAGCAGTAACCATTAATGAAGATCAAAACCCCCTTTCGCTTATCGCACTATACAGCCCCCCAAGATACCAGATCAAATGTGAACAATATTATAAGCTATTAAAAAGATATAAAAATAGATTCGTCATGGGTGGAGACTTTAACGCTAAAAACGTATACTGGGGTTCAAGACTAACTACAACGAAAGGAAGAGAATTACATAAGGCAATGCAACTTGCTGGATGTGATGCGGTCACAACGTG
Source organism: Anastrepha ludens (assembly GCF_028408465.1). NCBI lineage: Eukaryota > Metazoa > Arthropoda > Insecta > Diptera > Tephritidae > Anastrepha > Anastrepha ludens. Next base: position 10,118,482 of record NC_071503.1, read on the forward strand.
CAAACCAACGTACTGGCCAACTGATTCCAAAAAAATGCCTGACCTAATCGATTTCTTCATAGTTAACAAAATATCTCGAAAATTTCTAGAAATTGAAGATAGTGATTATCTAAACTCGGATCATTCACCAATATTTTTGTCTCTCAGCGAGCATATAATTTTTAAAGAACATATGGACAAATTGAGTAACCGATTCACAGATTGGCATTACTTCAAGAAAATTCTACAAAACTGCAAAAATAATGCAGCACAAATAGTTAAGGAGGAACAATTAGATAGTGAAGTTCAAAATTTTACGTCCAACGTGCAACTTGCCGCATGGAAAAGTACTCCAACTATTAAAAAAACCGCAGTCATTACTCAATACCCAAAGGCCATCAGAGATCTTATTTCACTAAAGAGAAAACTTCGCAGTAAGTGGTATCAAACACGAGCACCAATAGATAAAACTAGGCTAAACAAAATGACCAAAGACCTCAGTCGGAAAATAAAGAAGTTTAAAAATGATGGGTTTTCTCGTAACTTGCATTCATTGTCCAACTATCGTCGTATGGATTACTCTTTATGGAAATGCACAAAGTACCTTAAAAGGCCACAAATGCACTGTCCCCCACTCAAGATAAATGAAGGAAAATGGGCTAATAACAATTCTCAGAAAGCAGAACTATATGCAGATTATCTAGCTGATATTTTTACACCTCATGAGGCAACATCCGAAAGCCTGTCTACATCCGTGCTCCAAGAGTTTGAAGAAATTCCACGAGTCACGAGCGCCGAACTAAAAAGAGAAATTAAAATCCTAAAAAATAAAAAATTCCCTGGTTTCGATATAATCACTGCAGAAATAATCAAGCAGCTTCCCTAAAAGCATCCAAATTCTCACTAGCATAATGAATGCATCTTTTAAGTTTCATTTCGTTCCTATTCTCTAGAAACCTGCGGAGGTTATTATGCTCCAAAAACCAGGCAAACCTGGACACGAAGTTTCATCGTATAGACCTATATCACTCCTACCAGTGATCTCAAAGCTGTTTGAAAAGCCGTTGATTAAAAGACTCAATAAAATAATAGAACGAAAAAAAATAATTCCAACACATCAGTTTGGTTTTCGAAGTAAACATTCTACAATCGACCAGGTACACAGGATCACGCACGAAATAGAAAAAGCACTCGAAAATAAAAAAGTATGTTCTGGCGTATTCCTCGATGTGGCAAAGGCATTCGATAAAGTTTGTCACACAGGTTTGCTTTTTAAACTAAAATTAATACTTCCTTAAAATTAATACTAACTTAACCAAACAAATTCTGTACACGTAGTTTTCACAAACACTAAAATACAACATATACCACTATACATAGATGATCAACAAGTCCCATACTCAAACTATGCGAAGTACCTAGGTATGGCACTTGACTGCAAACTTCGATGGAAAGAGCATGTCAAGAAAAAGAGGCAAGAATTGGACATCAAACTCAAAAACATGCAATGGCTCATGGGTAGCATATCAGCTCTCACGATAGAAAACAAGCTGTTAATTTACAAGCAGATACTAAGGCCAGTATGGAGTTATGGTGCGCAGCTATGGGGGTGCGCCAGTCAAAGTACGAAAAACGAAATCCAACACTTCCAAAATAAGGTCCTTAGGTGCATTGTCAAAGCACCATGGTACTGCAGAAGTTCCGACATTGAGTGCGACCTTAAAATAAACTCCGTTAACACTGAAATCGCAAAGATTGCAGTTGCCAACAAAGAAAGACTATTAAACCACATCAATGAAGAAGCACTTAATTTAATTGAAACTAACGGTTTAATACAGGGCTCGACGCACTAAACCTAGCGATCTCATACCTCCATAGAAATGCTTTATCTCATGTAGAGTGAAAATTGTGTAATGTTATCATAATTAAGTTGCTTATTAGTCATTTGTAAATATTTATGAACTAGTTGCAATAAAAAAAAAAAAAAAAAATCTGAGAAAATAATATTTTCATGGACGTTCACCGCGTGCCCCCGAAGAAGTTACTTAAGTTACAAAACATGGTCAAAACATGACCAGTTGAGCAACGGAAAGCTTTCATGTGGAGATCGTCTCCAATTAGTCTTGGCATGAATATGATCGATACATTCATTTCCCTGGACATGTTTTCTGCTTTCTAAGGGGATTTCTGCGAATTCTTTCTTGAACGGACAGAATGGCTGAACTGGTTCGAATCACGCGAGAACAACCACTTCTTTTTCTGTCACTTCAGCCGTTACACTTATGCACTGCAATCACTGCAATGCGATTTTCTTTAACACCGCATTCCATTGCTAACAGAAACATTTTCGGCATAACAAGGAGAGCGACCACCAGCTGTTCTTGTAAATCAAAATAAATTACTGGTGTGGTACGCCATCTATGCGCTATCAAATCTGTAAATATTATCAAACTGCATTATCGACACCAATTGGAATAGGGCTGCCATTTAGATAAAAATGAGTTTACAAAGAACGCCTCCACCAGGCGGTGGAAATACGTCACAAAATCGAGCCACTATTAATGAACTCACCAAAAAATTAGAAAAAAATGGAAGAAATGTGTAAAAACCTTTCAAAAGAAATAATCGAGCTAAAAGCTGAAAATTCGAAACTTAAATCCGTCCAATCAAAGGATTTCCAAACGAGTGATATAGCACACTTCTCAACTGATGAGGAAGAACTTACTCGCGAAACCGACTGGATTTTGAAGAAGAGACCAGCAAAGAAGAGAAAGGCAGAGCCATCTCCGGAACTTTCTAAAGCAAATTATGAAGACCTCTTGCCCTCTAAACCAACTAAAGGAAACACTCGCCCACCACCTATTATGGTATCTGGAGATTGTAATTATCAACAGTTATATACATTAACAAAAACTGAGTCGAAAGAAAATTTTACGATAAAACTCTTGAATAATGGAGTATATAAAGTCAACACCTTTTCAATTAAAGACTATAGAAAATTATCAAAAACTTTTTACACTAAAAATATTTCCTGGTACAGTTTTGAGAACAAACAATCGCGGCCAATTAAAGTCGTAGTTAAAAAACTACACCATTCCTGTGAAGCCAAAGCAATCGTAGAAGATTTAAGAAAACAAGGTCTTAATGCACTAAGTGCTCACAATAAACTAAAATGGAAAACCAAGGAGCCTTTAGATATGTTTCTGTTAACATTCGACTCCATGGAAAATGTAAAAAAGATATACGAAATTAAAACTATTTTAAACACAGTTGTCTCGATCGAACCTGTAAAATCATCAAATTTGATACCACAATGCAAACTATGTAAATCCTAAGCATTGACTGCAATAAACTCGAAAAAGAAAAACCAAAATGCTGTAACTGCGGAGAAGCCCATCCAGCCAGTTATAGAGGGTGTATAGTACCAAAAGAACTACAAAAAATGCGCAGTCAAAAAGTTGGACAGGAAAAAAAAAGAACTTTCAGCTCCCTATACAAGGAAATCCAACCAAATTAATGAAGAAAATTCTGAGAAATCAATGGCTTGCAATTATACATTAAAAAAACAGACCCCACAACAACTTACTTACGCACATGTTCTAAAACAAAACACTACTAATACTGCTTGCTCTGAAGATGCACTAGCACAGATACTACAGAAACTAAATGAGCAAATGGATTTCAATAAAGCACTGGAAATACGCTTATCTAAACTTCAGATATTCTTATCAGAATCTAACCATGTCTAAAACCCTAAAAATACTTTTATGGAACTCGAATGGACTACTAAAGCACAAAAATGAGTTGGAGATTGTACTCAATTCGGAAAATGTTGATGTCTGTATGATATCTGAAACGCATTTCACAACGCAATCAAACATAAAAATTAAAAACTATGAAACCTATCATGTGATTCATCCAAGCAATTGTGCCCGTGGGGGTAGTGCAATAATAATAAAAAGCTGCATCAAGCACTTCGAAGAAGAAAAAGTTTCTGATGATGAGTTCCAAGTTACAGCAGTAACCATTAATGAAGATCAAAACCCCCTTTCGCTTATCGCACTATACAGCCCCCCAAGATACCAGATCAAATGTGAACAATATTATAAGCTATTAAAAAGATATAAAAATAGATTCGTCATGGGTGGAGACTTTAACGCTAAAAACGTATACTGGGGTTCAAGACTAACTACAACGAAAGGAAGAGAATTACATAAGGCAATGCAACTTGCTGGATGTGATGCGGTCACAACGTGCAAACCAACGTACTGGCCAACTGATTCCAAAAAAATGCCTGACCTAATCGATTTCTTCATAGTTAACAAAATATCTCGAAACTTTCTAGAAATTGAAGATAGTGATTATCTAAACTCGGATCATTCACCAATATTTTTGTCTCTCAGCGAGCATATAATTTTTAAAGAACATATGGACAAATTGAGTAACCGATTCACAGATTGGCATTACTTCAAGAAAATTCTACAAAACTGCAAAAATAATGCAGCACAAATAGTTAAGGAGGAACAATTAGATAGTGAAGTTCAAAATTTTACGTCCAACGTGCAACTTGCCGCATGGAAAAGTACTCCAACTATTAAAAAAACCGCAGTCATTACTCAATACCCAAAGGCCATCAGAGATCTTATTTCACTAAAGAGAAAACTTCGCAGTAAGTGGTATCAAACACGAGCACCAATAGATAAAACTAGGCTAAACAAAATGACCAAAGACCTCAGTCGGAAAATAAAGAAGTTTAAAAATGATGGGTTTTCTCGTAACTTGCATTCATTGTCCAACTATCGTCGTATGGATTACTCTTTATGGAAATGCACAAAGTACCTTAAAAGGCCACAAATGCACTGTCCCCCACTCAAGATAAAAGAAGGAAAATGGGCTAATAACAATTCTCAGAAAGCAGAACTATATGCAGATTATCTAGCTGATATTTTTACACCTCATGAGGCAACATCCGAAAGCCTGTCTACATCCGTGCTCCAAGAGTTTGAAGAAATTCCACGAGTCACGAGCGCCGAACTAAAAAGAGAAATTAAAATCCTAAAAAATAAAAAATTCCCTGGTTTCGATATAATCACTGCAGAAATAATCAAGCAGCTTCCCTAAAAGCATCCAAATTCTCACTAGCATAATGAATGCATCTTTTAAGTTTCATTTCGTTCCTATTCTCTAGAAACCTGCGGAGGTTATTATGCTCCAAAAACCAGGCAAACCTGGACACGAAGTTTCATCGTATAGACCTATATCACTCCTACCAGTGATCTCAAAGCTGTTTGAAAAGCTGTTGATTAAAAGACTCAATAAAATAATAGAACGAAAAAAAATAATTCCAACACATCAGTTTGGTTTTCGAAGTAAACATTCTACAATCGACCAGGTACACAGGATCACGCACGAAATAGAAAAAGCACTCGAAAATAAAAAAGTATGTTCTGGCGTATTCCTCGATGTGGCAAAGGCATTCGATAAAGTTTGTCACACAGGTTTGCTTTTTAAACTAAAATTAATACTTCCTTAAAATTAATACTAACTTAACCAAACAAATTCTGTACACGTAGTTTTCACAAACACTAAAATACAACATATACCACTATACATAGATGATCAACAAGTCCCATACTCAAACTATGCGAAGTACCTAGGTATGGCACTTGACTGCAAACTTCGATGGAAAGAGCATGTCAAGAAAAAGAGGCAAGAATTGGACATCAAACTCAAAAACATGCAATGGCTCATGGGTAGCATATCAGCTCTCACGATAGAAAACAAGCTGTTAATTTACAAGCAGATACTAAGGCCAGTATGGAGTTATGGTGCGCAGCTATGGGGGTGCGCCAGTCAAAGTACGAAAAACGAAATCCAACACTTCCAAAATAAGGTCCTTAGGTGCATTGTCAAAGCACCATGGTACTGCAGAAGTTCCGACATTGAGTGCGACCTTAAAATAAACTCCGTTAACACTGAAATCGCAAAGATTGCAGTTGCCAACAAAGAAAGACTATTAAACCACATCAATGAAGAAGCACTTAATTTAATTGAAACTAACGGTTTAATACAGGGATCGACGCACTAAACCTAGCGATCTCATACCTCCATAGAAATGCTTTATCTCATGTAGAGTGAAAATTGTGTAATGTTATCATAATTAAGTTGCTTGTTAGTCATTTGTAAATATTTATGAACTAGTTGCAATAAAAAAAAAAAAAAAAATCTGAGAAAATAATATTTTCATGGCCGTTCACCGCGTGCCCCCGAAGAAGTTACTTAAGTTACAAAACATGGTCAAAACATGACCATTCATTTCCCTGGACATGTTTTCTGCTTTCTAAGGGGATTTCTGCGAATTCTTTCTTGAACGGACAGAATGGCTGAACTGGTTCGAATCACGCGAGAACAACCACTTCTTTTTCTGTCACTTCAGCCGTTACACTTATGCACTGCAATCACTGCAATGCGATTTTCTTTAACACCGCATTCCATTGCTAACAGAAACATTTTCGGCATAACAAGGAGAGCGACCACCAGCTGTTCTTGTAAATCAAAATAAATTACTGGTGTGGTACGCCATCTATGCGCTATCAAATCTGTAAATATTATCAAACTGCATTATCGACACCAATTGGAATAGGGCTGCCATTTAGATAAAAATGAGTTTACAAAGAACGCCTCCACCAGGCGGTGGAAATACGTCACAAAATCGAGCCACTATTAATGAACTCACCAAAAAATTAGAAAAAAATGGAAGAAATGTGTAAAAACCTTTCAAAAGAAATAATCGAGCTAAAAGCTGAAAATTCGAAACTTAAATCCGTCCAATCAAAGGATTTCCAAACGAGTGATATAGCACACTTCTCAACTGATGAGGAAGAACTTACTCGCGAAACCGACTGGATTTTGAAGAAGAGACCAGCAAAGAAGAGAAAGGCAGAGCCATCTCCGGAACTTTCTAAAGCAAATTATGAAGACCTCTTGCCCTCTAAACCAACTAAAGGAAACACTCGCCCACCACCTATTATGGTATCTGGAGATTGTAATTATCAACAGTTATATACATTAACAAAAACTGAGTCGAAAGAAAATTTTACGATAAAACTCTTGAATAATGGAGTATATAAAGTCAACACCTTTTCAATTAAAGACTATAGAAAATTATCAAAAACTTTTTACACTAAAAATATTTCCTGGTACAGTTTTGAGAACAAACAATCGCGGCCAATTAAAGTCGTAGTTAAAAAACTACACCATTCCTGTGAAGCCAAAGCAATCGTAGAAGATTTAAGAAAACAAGGTCTTAATGCACTAAGTGCTCACAATAAACTAAAATGGAAAACCAAGGAGCCTTTAGATATGTTTCTGTTAACATTCGACTCCATGGAAAATGTAAAAAAGATATACGAAATTAAAACTATTTTAAACACAGTTGTCTCGATCGAACCTGTAAAATCATCAAATTTGATACCACAATGCAAACTATGTAAATCCTAAGCATTGACTGCAATAAACTCGAAAAAGAAAAACCAAAATGCTGTAACTGCGGAGAAGCCCATCCAGCCAGTTATAGAGGGTGTATAGTACCAAAAGAACTACAAAAAATGCGCAGTCAAAAAGTTGGACAGGAAAAAAAAAGAACTTTCAGCTCCCTATACAAGGAAATCCAACCAAATTAATGAAGAAAATTCTGAGAAATCAATGGCTTGCAATTATACATTAAAAAAACAGACCCCACAACAACTTACTTACGCACATGTTCTAAAACAAAACACTACTAATACTGCTTGCTCTGAAGATGCACTAGCACAGATACTACAGAAACTAAATGAGCAAATGGATTTCAATAAAGCACTGGAAATACGCTTATCTAAACTTCAGATATTCTTATCAGAATCTAACCATGTCTAAAACCCTAAAAATACTTTTATGGAACTCGAATGGACTACTAAAGCACAAAAATGAGTTGGAGATTGTACTCAATTCGGAAAATGTTGATGTCTGTATGATATCTGAAACGCATTTCACAACGCAATCAAACATAAAAATTAAAAACTATGAAACCTATCATGTGATTCATCCAAGCAATTGTGCCCGTGGGGGTAGTGCAATAATAATAAAAAGCTGCATCAAGCACTTCGAAGAAGAAAAAGTTTCTGATGATGAGTTCCAAGTTACAGCAGTAACCATTAATGAAGATCAAAACCCCCTTTCGCTTATCGCACTATACAGCCCCCCAAGATACCAGATCAAATGTGAACAATATTATAAGCTATTAAAAAGATATAAAAATAGATTCGTCATGGGTGGAGACTTTAACGCTAAAAACGTATACTGGGGTTCAAGACTAACTACAACGAAAGGAAGAGAATTACATAAGGCAATGCAACTTGCTGGATGTGATGCGGTCACAACGTGCAAACCAACGTACTGGCCAACTGATTCCAAAAAAATGCCTGACCTAATCGATTTCTTCATAGTTAACAAAATATCTCGAAACTTTCTAGAAATTGAAGATAGTGATTATGTAAACTCGGATCATTCACCAATATTTTTGTCTCTCAGCGAGCATATAATTTTTAAAGAACATATGGACAAATTGAGTAACCGATTCACAGATTGGCATTACTTCAAGAAAATTCTACAAAATTGCAAAAATAATGCAGCACAAATAGTTAAGGAGGAACAATTAGATAGTGAAGTTCAAAATTTTACGTCCAACGTGCAACTTGCCGCATGAAAAAGTACTCCAACTATTAAAAAAACCGCAGTCATTACTCAATGTTACTCACAAACACTAAAATACAACATATACCACTATACATAGATGATCAACAAGTCCCATACTCAAACTATGCGAAGTACCTAGGTATGACAATAATTTCTTCACCGCAAGCCGGTTGCTATTACACAGACGTGATCCGATTTTTACTTGCAGATTATGAGGTGGTAAGCCGGGAAATTCCAGCGAATTTAAAAATTCTGTTGGATAATTGACAACTTCATCTTCATTAGTAACGGAATCAACTGATTTGTAATTCTCCAATTCGCCAGCTATTTTCTCTTGAATCTGAAAATTCATTTCGTTCACATCAACATTTTATGCGGCCAATATAACACGTTCGCTTAACCAAACGTGATTTACGTAATTTTGAGCAATGTTTGGGAAAACCAACTCCATGAGTTCGGTCTTTGATTCACAAAAGTTACAAAAATTGGTAGGGAATGTAATGTATCCAGATGATGTATCAACAGCAATATTACCATTACCAATATCGAGCAGTTGTTTGGAAAACATTTCTCCAGACTGGTCTTCCTGCAATTCGACTCTCATGTTTATGCTCAATTTAAGTGTTTTAATGTATTTCCAAAAAAGGGACGACTTCAAACATGCATTTAGTTCATCAGCTGGCGTTGAGTGTGGAACAACTGGCAATATTTGTCGAAAATCACCTGGCAATAGTATCATTGCACCACCAAACTGGTTTTTGTTATTTCGTAAATCTTGCATTAAGCGATCTAATGCCTCCAAAGATTTTTTGTGTGCCATCGTGCATTCATCCTAAATGATCAATCTTGTTTGCTGCAGCACTTTGGCCATGGCAGAATTCCTCGAAAGGTTGAAAGTTGGAGTTTCATTTATTTGAAGGTTGAACGGCAACTTGAGAGTTGAATGAGCTGTTTGACCGCCTTCCAACAACGTAGCTGCAATACCTGATGAAGCTAGGGCTAGTTCAATTCCATTTTGCGATCGAATCGTGGCAAAAATCAATGATAACAAAAACGTTTTCCCAGCTCCACCAGGAGCATCTAAAAATAATTTCCGCCAATTCCATCGTTCACTACTTTCATGAGCGTATCGTAGGCATATTTTTGTTGTTGATTTAAAAGGGGAACTGTTCTATCAACCATTTCTCGTAATGTTTCGGAATCGTATTGGGCTTCGCGTCCCAATTCTTGATCAAATGAGTTGTGCCTTGGGCGATTGGATGCTATCATTCCTATTTGTGTAAATACTTTGTTGGTAAGCATCAAGTACATGTCCTCAATTAAAATTAATGCTTCATTGTGAATTTCTTCGCTCATTTGTAAATCTGCATTCGATGTTCTAAGACGCATCTGATGCAACATATCTTCCGTCATATGATCTTTGTATTTATGCCATAAATCAGTCGGTGTTGATGGGAAGCATGTAGACAAAATTATAGAAAATAATGTTCGTATTTGTTTAGCATTTGACGAAATCACAGCATCTTCGAGAGTGTGGTCCCAATGAGTGTCGTTCTCTAACAATCCCAAATGTTGACAGGCTTCTCTGTATGTGCCACACAATACACCATTAACTGTTCGCAGATGTTGGAATGATGTTGGACCACGAACATTGACTAACAGTAAACGCAAATAAAAACACTCGTCTTGACTGCGATGGACTGCATAAAGACGGCCTAGTGCATCGGTGGAAAGTACTTGTGGATAACCTGGAACTGGCTGCCCTCGTTTTCGTCGTTGGAATTTTTTTGATGATTGATTCCAGGTATAATATCTTGGCATTTCGGAGTAAAGTAGCGTTCTGGCAAAATCATCATTCTGGCACATTTCAAAGAAGCTGGTTAATGTTGTCGATGGTGGCCTGTCAACTCGTTGTAATACGTTTGCATCTGTAAAATACACCCGTTGACCATTTTCCAAATGTACGGCCAAGTGAACAACAGTAGGGTGTCGTTCATGTATAGAAAACGAAAATATACGCCACATGCCTTCGTTACTACTAACATAGCGGCCCATTTGATATTGAGTGACTTCATCATTTGAATTTTCGGCAGCAACTCCGAAGACAGCCATATCACTACCTTTGTTCACATACTTGCAAATGTATTTGATAGATTTTACGGAATGGCAAAATTCGTCGTTTATGTGTGCTTTATATGCCTTGCAGAGTAATGGCGAAAACGGGACAACCCAACGATTATCAACTTCAATGTCCTGTCGATTTACTTTGACTATTGTTGACTTTCCATTGTCATCAATGGATCGGCGCCGATAAAGTGGATATCCATCATTTCCAGTAATAGTTTCTGCTACTAATTGTCTTGGGTAGCGTTTTGAACATTTTCCTTTAACCATACACGGAGAAATGGGATTTAATATTCCACATGGACCATTTATCATATTTTTTGTAATAACCTCATGTAACAGTGGGTCTTCATTATAATCAGGAATTTCTGCTGATATCACATGATCAATTTCATTCGGTCTTATCCTCTCAACCAGCCAAATGAGGATATGTGCATGTGGTAATCTGCGTTTTTGCCACTCAACTGAGTACATCCAACAGCGCATCTCGCCGAACACGCGATGCTTAACAATAAAATCCATGAGTGATTTTAATTTCATTTTGAACACCCTAGCAGTGATATCGTGGCGATCAACGTGTGATTGGCTAGTAAATAATTCTTGTTGAATTTCTGTCCACTTTGGATTGCATGTGAATATGATAAACAAATCTGGTGTGCCATAATGTCGTAGATAGCACATAGCATCTTGAGCATATTCATGCATATGACGCGGACTTCCGACGTATGTTGCTCGGAGAATAGTTGTTCTGTCAACATTCTGTGCATTTCCATCAGCATTAATGGCATCCCGAAGATGAATGTATTCCTCGGAACGGAGTTTTGCCTGGTTCAACCTGATAAATATCAATCGTTCAGTTTCAACTTTCACATACATATCCACCGAATATTGGTGAAATAGACGCCGACATTTTAAGATGTGATTGTCCTCATTTTCCCGAACCATCAGTCTGTATGAATAATAATTCATTGAACTAACTTTTTTGTTCGTGTTAGCACCTGTAAACAATTTTTTGTGTTAATAATATAAATTTTAAGTTAGTAAACATTTATTTTAATGTAGTAAACATATTTTTAATAATTTACCTGTAACTGGATTTATCATCTTCATTGAAAAATGATAGCCGTCTTCACCTTGCCAAAATAAGATAGGATATTGTAAGGCATCATATGATCGATGTGTTTCAGACACACGCTGAAGCTGATCGTTCCGCCGATGTAAAACAATGTCTCGGTTTTCTAAATTTTCGCCCACGACGACAATAGCCACTTCATCAATTGTTGGCGCATTAAAACGTCCAGCATGTTGTTCTGCAGGCGTCTTATCGGCTCTGATGACAATTTTGTGATTATCTGATGGCATGCGGTCTAATGCAGTTGTGAATAATGCAACTAATTCATTGTGTTGATGGAAAAATGTTTTAAGTTGTTCCATAATGGATCTTTTCACTGAGTTGTTGTGTGCGCAACGCTTATCGACTTCTCTTGCTGAATTGCCCATAAAATATATTTGCAAAAATTTATAGTCTTCACCAGGCACTGGCAATAAGGAACCTGTTTGATGATATATTTGACCCTGAATCTGCAAGAATATAAATATGTATACAGGTAATTGTATAGCAAATTGTACCACCATGTGGCTCGCAAAATACTGCCACAATACGTTACATCATTTCAAATTAAAACTACTTTAAACCTTGACATTAAACAGCCTTCCATGGCAGCTTTAGGTAGTAGGCTTTACCAAGTATTGGAACACCTTGTTCATGCCACTATGAAATACAACATGTTATAAAATGTTGCTGATTAAGTCATTGGATTATAGACTATTATTATGTATTAGACTTATTGTTTACAAAATAAACACATCACTGACTCAACATATTTTGCACCAGCTAAAACTAAAAAAAATGTTTGGCATTACAAGGCGTTTTTCAATAGGTGCGCTTCAACTTTTTTCCGATAGGGAGGACGAACGACGCAATATTTTTTATTTTTCGCTTGTCATTTGTAAACTTCATTAGTATACATTTCATCATGGAACGCTACACACTTGAGCAACGATTGCAAATCGTGCAAATTTTTTATGAAAATAATCGTTCTGTTGCTGCTACTTTAAGAGCATTACGGCCAAAAAATCATCTTCAGTGATGAAGCTCACTTTTGGCTCAATGGCTTTGTCAACAAGCAAAATATGCGTTACTGGGCAGAAAGCAATCCACACGTGATTCATGAGGCAACGTTGCATCCCGAAAAAATCACTGTTTGGTGCGGTTTACATGCCCGCGGCGTAATTGGCCCATATTTTTTCGTTGACGAGAACGATCGCCACGTTACTGTGAATGGAAATCGATACCGCGACATGATAAACGATTATTTTTGGCCGCAATTGAATGGTATGGACTTAGACGACATGTGGTTTCAACAGGACGGGGCCACAAGCCACACAGCACACGCTACAATTGATTTGTTGAAGAGTAAGTTCGATGAGCGCATTATTTCCAGAAATGGACCGGTCGAATGGCCGCCGCGCTCGTGTGATTTGACGCCTCTAGACTATTTTCTTTGGGGTTATGTGAAGTCATTGGTCTACAGCAACAAGTCGGCGACGATTTGTGAGCTCAGAGCCAATATTGAACGCGAAATTGCTGGAATTTCGGCCGATTTATGCAAAAGAGTGGTCGAAAATTGGGTTCAACGATTGGACTTCGTAAAACGTGCACGCGGTGGTCATGCAAAAGAAATCGAATTTCATACTTAAATGTATATGTTCAAACTCGATAATAAAAACAAATTAGTTAAAAAAGTCAAACCGTTTGTGTTTTATTCAAAAAAAAAGTTGAAGCGCTCTTACTGAAAAACGCTTTACTTACTTACTTTGAAAGTATGCATAAAATTGTCTCGAATAACTTTTGTTGCCCCAAATGATGTCATTTGAAAGCAATTATTGTACTGCTGGATATGAGTCAAAAAATGATAAGATTCTGGGCCAATTCCAGAAACCAATGAATGTAGTGGCTCTGGTGGCGGTACCAATGGCGTCAATTTGACTTAGTTGCTGGCGCAACACAATCCAGGGGCTTCATTTTTGAATTTCAATGCCTTGCAATGTGGACACACAATATTCATTAGTCCAATAGCAACAATTTGCTCTGAACTGTAATCAATTGCCACATTATAACTGAATGCAGCTCTGTGGGGATTAAACACAACATTTCTATCTTGATATCGATTCCGTTCAAGTTCATTTCGCGCTTCGCGTTGCTCATCAGTTAGATTTGCTGTTATATTTCTTTGACTTGCCGTATTTCAAGGTGGCCGTCTGGTTGATGGCATTGTTAAAAACGAGAATCCAACTGAAAATAAAAAGCTCTCATACATTTTCTGGCATATAACCATGTATACCAAATTGTAGCATTGTGTAGTCACCAAAAGTTACTAAAAACAAATATGAAGTTGTGAACTTACCGTGATTAACAAACACTTATTAGCAAACAAAAATCTTCTTAGTCTTTAAAACCAAACAAAACAAAAAAAAAACCGAGTGTACTCGAGTTGGACGTAACTCGAATCTACTCGACTTGAATTCTCTCTAACTCGAGTTCGAAAAAAAATTCAAGCATATAATTTAACTAAGGAAAAAATATTCTTTGTGATACTGATTATCTTATTTTCTTGAAAATATTGTGATTACTGATTATAAAAATAGTTTAATTGATAGTAAATATTATTTTAAATACTTAAATAAATGATTGGATTTCACTCGAGTTAAATCGAGTAATATTTTTTCCGAGTTGGCACATCACTATTACAGATTACCACAGATTTTTTTTTTAATTAGAATTTAATTGAGTAACCACTTTTCCGAACAAATGATGCTCGAATTTAATTAAGTAATCACGTTTCCGAACAAACGATGCTCTTTTAATATATTCTATGGATGTGAATGACATTGACATTCGTTACGCGCGTTTTTTAAAATATGCAAAATTAAATGTATATTTTTCAATATTTCTGAGAGATTTTCTTAATATTTTTTCCGTAAGAACCTTCTCCTAATAATAACAAATACAACAAAAAAAGAGTTAGTGATATCGGTACAGCCATTCACGCGTGATGCCGTGACCAAGGAAAACGGGTTTCATTTTTATATATATAGATAGAACTTTTTAAAGTTAAGTTACCTTAAAAAATGACCACCAGAGGAAAAATTGCACGCCAAACGGTATCCACTCCACAAAGCAGCGCGAGCATTCTTTCTAAAGGGGAGAAAAAAGGGAGCTCACCACCTCCTTTCTGGCTTGAGCGGATAGAGGAGCAACTCGAGTTGCAGAGAAGGAGTATTATCGAAGAGATTTCCGAAAGTGTGAAAACTTCCGAAGAGCGAGTGATGCAGCGGTTTGGCGAAATTGCGGCTGAGATGGCGAATCTGCGGAAAGCCATGAAAATAATGGAAGAACGCGTGGGGAAAGCTGAAGCACAAATCCAACTGCATGGTCAACTACAGGGTGAAATTGCGCTATTGAAGACTCAGGTGGATGAGTGCCAAAACCAAGCTGTCTCTACCGATCTCATCATCAACGGCTTGCCGCACATGGAAGGTGAGAATATTGACAATATTTTTGGTAGCCTGTGTCACACGCTTAACATGCCAGCGCCACAAGTTTCCTCCGCCTTTCGACTGCGTAAGCAGAGCAACTCTACTGCGTCTGCTGTTATAATTAAATTATCATCTTCTGCTGATCGCTCAAAATTATTCAAATCAGTGGATAATTACTGCAAAGCCAACTGTGGCGCAACCTAAAAAAATTTAAAATTCATGGCAAGGAAAGTTCCGAATGTGAGATTGGCCTTGATGAACTTAATGACTACTTTATTAGTGTTGGTAAGAAAACAAATTGTACTCCTATTTTAAAAGAGTCCTCACCTTGTGCTACTCTAAAAGAACAGTTTCAATTTTTGACAATTAGTGAGGTAGATGTCCTGAAAGCTTTATCCAAAATAAAGTCTAATGCTGTAGGCGATGGTGGCATCTCGCTAAAATTCGTCCGTATAGTCATCCAATATATAATAGGACCCCTTACCCATATAATAAACCATTGCTTGACTAGTTCATGTTTCCCAGCAGTATGGAAAAAGGCTATATATTAGTTTTCCCAGTCGCAAAAAAGGCAAATGCTATTTATGCTGGTCACTATAGACCTATCAGCATACTGCCTACATTTTCCAAAGTTTGCGAAAACTTGATGGCCACGCAAATTTCATCGTTTGTACAGAACAATCGTCTACTCTCTCCACTACAATCTGGCTTCAAACAAAGTCACAGTTGCTCGACTGCAATGGTTAAAATACTGAACGACATTAGAATTAGTTTTGACAACAGAGACTTGACTCTACTTTGTTTACTTGACTTTTCTAAAGCATTTGACTCAGAGAATCGCAAATAATTATGTTTGAAGCTTAAACACTATTTCGGCTTCAAAGACAGTGCGGTGAAGCTCATGGCCAGCTACCCCAGTAAATTAACATCTCAGTCTAGATACGTACAAACTGGTGTTCCGCAGGGGTCTATCCTTGGTCCACTTTTATTCAGTCTTTTTGTCAATGAAGTTTTTACCGTTTGTCAGTACGTGAATGTCCATGCGTATGCTGATGATATACAATTGTACTTGTCCAGTCGTATTGGTCTCGTTGAAGATTTATGTTTCAAAATAAACAGTGATTTGTCTGCTATTTCTGTATGGGCTAATGAAAACTCTTTGTGTCTGAACGCGTCAAAGTCATATGTCTTACCTTTATGTAATAGTGTTGTGCATGTTGACAATATCCCTAAATTGTGGATAGGTAAAAGTTCCCCAACCTTTATGGATAAGGTAAACAATTTGGGGTTTATTCTTAACACAAAACTTACCTGCTACTACCTGCTATTTATGCTACATTGCGAAAGCTGAGAGTCTCTGCAACATTCACGCCAGAGAAAACCTGGCGCAAATTAGTTCTCCAGCTAATTATGCCTCTCATTACCTACTCTGGGGTGGTATACAGCAAACTCGACTCCACATCTTGCCATAAACTTAATGTGGCATTTAATAACGCCGCGCGGTATGTATATGGGATTGGCAGATATGACCATATCTCTGCCTTCGGATCAAGGTTACTGGGCTGTTGCCTTAATAGTTATTTGTCTGCTAGGAATTGCATATTTTTGTGCAAACTTATATTATTCAGGTCTTCTCCCTATCTGACAGAGAATTTGATACCAGTAAGGTCTCGCAGACATAACAAATTCATCGTTCCAAAATTTCATTACCTACCATCATCTAGGTAATTTTTCACTAACGCTGTTAAAGTGTGGAACTCATTACCCGACACTCTTAAGGCTGGACTTAACAGATTTAACTTCAGGGCACAAGTCTATAATTATTTTAAAAGTGTTTGATTGCATTAAATTAGCGCATTCCATTTCTCTCTAAATTCTCTTATTACTACTTTTGTTTTTTTCTTTTCTAAATCCTTCTTTTCTTTTCCTACTGCTTCTTTTCTTCTTATTATTATAGTTAAGTTAAATATTGTATATTGGATTGATTTGTAAATGAAGTGGTTTAAATTTAGATTAAGAAACTTGTATGTTAAAAATATTCCAGTTGTTTATAATATTGTTGAAGTACTATTCAAAGACCTTAGTCAGCCAGCGGTGGTGGGTGTGTGGAGTGCTATGCGTCCTATCCCAGCCGATATTAAGCGAGTCCGGATTTGTCGGAAAATGGGCGTCAAGGAGTAACCGGAGTGACTCCTCGCTGCTCATGGTCCAGCACCCCGAGCTGTCTTTCAGGTCCCCATAGGGATTCAGAATACGTCTGAATCTCGCGGACTCATGACAGCCCTCCACGCTTTCGCAGAACCTCTGCCATGAGTCTAGCTTCGCTTTCCTGATTTCGGACTTGTAAATTCCCAGTCCTACTTTGTACAGTTCTCATCCCGAGGGAGACTTAAGTCTTCTGGCTCTATTAAAGAGCCGCCTACATGAAGCCCTGATTTCCGTGAGCTCGGTTGTCCACCAAGGCGGCTTTTCCTTTTTGGGGGCGGTCTTAGTGGACAAGGGCTCTGTTGCACGCAGCGGTGAATGTCTCCACCAATACATCTATAGAGTCTTCCGAGAGATCCGCGTTTTCTTGCGGTGCTTCCGGAAGGAAAACCTGGAAGGTTTCTGCAGTATAGGATCTATTCGGTTTGGTTTCATTCAGAGAAAACTGGATGTATCTGTGATCCGAAAAGGAATGAGCGCAGAGCACCTTCCAATCAGATATTCGATACCTTAGTGTAGAAGAGGCTAAGGTGAAGTCAAGCACCTCTTCCCTGACCACCGTAATGAAGGTTGGGTCCTTACCTCTATTGCAAATAACTAAGTCTTCGCTTAAAATAAAATCAAAAAGTGACTCACCTCCTGAGTTGATATCCGAACTTCCCCAGCAAGTGTGATGGGAATTTGCATCGGTTCCGATAATGACGTCGATTTTTCTCCGCCTCGCCTCAGCTAGGGCCTCCCTTAGCAGCAACGGAGGTGGCTCCACCTCGTCGTCGTGCGCCATATAGGCTGAGATCAGCTAGTCTCCCGGGGGTGCTCTCCAGCCTTATAGAGACAATGTCCTCATTGCTGAAATTAGGCAAAATGAATGCTTTTAGTTCTTTTCTGATGAGTATGCAGGATCTTGGTTTACCTGCACCACTGTGAACCATCAGTAAATAGTTTTTCGTCCTGATTCCAGAGATACCGCTACTGCTCAGCCACGGCTCCTGGATCAGGACAACGTCAACTCCACCTCTCTCAAGGTGGATTAGTAAGTTAGCGGAAGCTGCCTTAGAGTGCTGGAGATTTATTTGATTTTATCTTCAATAATTTTCTCCAACATCCTGAGGTCATCCTCCTCACTATCCGACGCCAGAAGCCCCTCCTCCTCCGCCCTGTCAAACAGTTGCCCGATACTGAAGACTGACCCCGCTAGAGAGCGGGCGTCGTCAGCACTGCCCCCATCCGACATGACAGATTCCACATCCATCTCCAAGGGAGCTTCCTCTACCGTGGGCCTATCCCCTCCCAGCAATACCGGAGTTGCAGAGACATCACCCCTGGCATCGGTCTGGTAAACCTTCATAGCTACCTTCTCGAAACCATAGGTGATGATCCCTTTAGTTTCAGCGAGAGGCCCGAGGGACTCTGCATTTAGCAGAATCAGCGCTTGCCGAAAATGTCCTTCGGACTTCTCCACCTTGACTACCTTCCAGTTGTGCGTGGGAAGTTTCGGGTTACAATAACGAAGGATTTCCTCCCTTTCCTCTGGAGCAGAGGGCTCTGAGGGAAGCTAGAACCGGGCGCGCGGACGAGGAGGTAGGTCCTTTTTGTCCACAGCTTCCAGCTTGGCTCCCTTCCAGACCTCCCCCACCAGAGCTACTGCCGCCCTGTACATAGTGGCCGACCGCTCATCGGCACACACAATTCGCTTAAAGGTGCCGTGGTGCCACCCGGCACTCTCACAGCACGGTGGAGGTCCAGGGTGTCTCTTACCACCTTCATAAACACCGCAGAGATGGCCGATGCCACTATTTTCCACTCGTCCCTGGAAATGGCGCCATCCTCCCTGCTGTTGTCGACCACCCCCAGAGTGATGGATCCCGCCTGCTTAGCGACTTCGCTAAAAGATTTCGGCGGACCACCCCCAGTCCTCGGTTTCTTCGGCCGGAGAATTTCCTCCTATTGAGAGCGTTGCCGCTTCACTGCCTATTCTACTGGCGGTGCACCCACCCTTTCCACTCGGCCTTTCTCTGCCCCACTAAGTACCATCCTGGCCCACTCAAGCGTCCTTAAATACTTCTCAGGTACCTGCGAAGCATTTTGGCCGCCGCAGCGTTCCAGGGTTATAGCGGCTATGCGTTGGTCAGAGAAGGCTTTCCTGCTCTGTCCTGGCCGCCGTTTAGGCCTAGCAAGGGACCCCTGAAAAGAAGTCCCAGAAACCCCCGGAAAACTTGGTTAAAACCCCTTACTGGTACTGGCCATCCCCTCTAGTCCTACCTCACTACGGGTCGCAGGCGGTTCCGCAAGCGACCGTCTACCTACGTAAAGCGGGTTCCCGCTCACCCCCCCTGGGATGGTGCTCGAAGTCGAATCCGACTTCCCCCCAGAGCCCCACCCAGATAACGCTTTGAGCGTCGACTCCGACACCCTTCCGCCCCTACTTGTTTTGTCCCCCTGGGCTCCCTATCGGCCAGGGCTGGTTAGAGAAGGCGGTTCCGCCCCTCTTTCCTTAAGTGAGGAGACCTTGGGGTTCGGCTCCGAATCCCCACTGCCGCCTAAATTCTTCGGGTTTTTGTTATTGGTTTTGTTTTTGTTGTTGTTGTTGTTGTTGTTGTTGTTCATGTTTATTTAATTGGGTACCCACTCGGAGCCCCTATCCATAACTCGAAAGTGTAGTCGTCCCTAAGTGATCCCACGGTTATCTGTGCCGAGGCAGGGAGGCCGTGCTAGGGTTGACGCATACCCTTATGAGGCATGCGTTCAGAGCCAGATCGGACGCAAAGCGGGAGTCATCTCAACCGCACCTACACCACCAACCCAATGGCGACGAGTTTGGAACGTACTCCGAGGCCTGCCAGGGTTTTAACGGGACGGGGGCAGTCACGACATTTGCCCACCAGCCGTTTCGGTTTTCACCCCAGCGTACTCAGGTAGCAGAATGCCGCAACCACCAGCTCAGGAAACGAAGTTCAAGTCCAGAGAGTATAGAGAATGCAGGGTCGTCCCCGTTCAGGTTTAAGGCCGTTAAGGCCGCAGATCATTTGGCGCTACCCAGGGTGCACCACGCGGAGGCGATCTGCCCTACACGGGCTGTTGCTCAGACTATTTCTTATGAAGTTAGAATAGCTTTAGTTTTATTATCTTTTGTTTTTTTAATTGGAAGTTATAATATTTAAAATTTTTTTTATTATCAGAGTTATATTTGATTTGTAGTAATTATATTTCCAGTTAGACTTGTTTGATTTTGTATTTGTTTGGCTGAAACTAATCGAACTCCTTTTGATTTTGCGGAAGGTGAATCTGAATTAGTTTCTGGATTTAATATTGAATATAGAAGCGGTGGATTTGCTTTGATTTTTATAGCTTAATATGCTAGAATTTTATTTATGAGTATATTATTTTTCTTGGTTGTGATTTATTTAATTTAGTATATTATTTAAAATTGGTTTTTATTATTAATATATTATAATTATTCTTAATTGATTTTAGTAAAGTTCAAAGCATATGCTTGTTCAAGCTCATTAACTAATTAATTAAATTATCTCATCATTTATTAATTAGTGGATCAATAATCTATATATATAAAAATTCAGCCGTTTTTCGCGTTGTGATGAACTTTACGGAGAATGGCTCAACCGATTTTAACCAAACTTTGCCACATTGAAGCGACACATGTGGAGAAGGTTAGTAACTATGTTTGGTTAAAATCTCCTTTACTTCTTCGTCAACACACAGTATACACGAGGCAGCGTTCTTTTTACGCGTGTGATTGTTATTGTAAACGGTTGCATGGAGCGTACATTTTAATCACATATGTACAAGTTAACGCAACAGTATTTATGCCTAAATTTTCATTCCATTACATACATTTCAATGGAATGCAAACATACATACATATACATATATTCATACAGCAGTGGCTGCACGCCTGCATTCGTATAGAATAGAAACATACAAATTAGCAGGCACAGCTGTAGCTGACCGCCTGCAATAATTAATCGTAACACAATGCTGCTGTGACTAACTTAACACTTTGCTTAACCCTAGAACACACACCCGGGTACAAATGTATCCACTTCAACCCTGAAGTATTGTAACTTTTGAACCGCTATACCTCTATACCGCTAACTTCGGATCTAGGAAGATTATTTAGTTGTGAGTTCAAATTCAGAATTTGAACCAGATCGGACCATTGGTTCCAAACACATTATATACGTAAACACACACCCGGGATACGTTTGTACCCCAATAGTAAAAATCCTCATAATAATAAAAAAAAAAACATTTTTTATATTATTTTTTTATTTGAAAAATTAAAAATATTCATTTCACACATTATATTATTGACTTTTATTATAAAAATTATAAAAATGCATCTTATATCTAAGGAAAATCATGGCAAATAGAGCAATTTGTTGATGTGACCGAATGTTCAAGACACATTGGCTTCTTACATTTGGCGCACAGCTTTCTGGTTTTTCTACGGCGTTTTTCCTCTTGTGCGTAACATAAATAGCAAGATCCGGACACAGGTTTTGGCGTGCGCGCCGCGGCAGGTGTTGATGCTGCTGTTGACACCATTGATTCCAGCGGTCGGTTGAAATATGCTTCAATAGCAATTTTAGTCGAAAAATTTCGCGTCACTTGACGATTTATGGCTCTGGCTTCAATAATGGGCATACACAATGCTTCAGCCAAGCTGCGCAGGATCTGCTTACGCTTGTTGTTTGTTCTCCAAGGCAACATAGGGTTATTCAAATCGTAGACAATGTAGGCTGCAAGAGCTGTAATGTCCAACATGTTGAAGAACATCGCTAGTGGCCATCGTTTTGTTTGTCTTTGTGTTGGATATTCCGCAAACATTTGGTCCATTCGATCAACACCACCTTTGGTAAGATTATAATATTCAATTATTTCAGGTTTCCCACTGTCAGCTATTTCAGCATCATTATGCATGGTCGAAAGCAAAATTACTGCTTTATTTTTTTTGGGAACATAAGAACACATTGTCACATTATTTTTGAAGCCAAATGTCGTTGAACCAATTGTCCTGTTTTTGTTCTGCTTCATTTCTTGAGGAATATATGATTTTTTTTTGCGCAAAGTTCCAACGATCGTGAGTTTCCAGGTGAGAAGCAGTTCTGCAACTGGCAAGGTCGTAAAAAAATTGTCCATTGTAATGTTTCGGCCACTTCCTTGGTATTTGGCAGACAAATCCTTCACCACTCGTTCGCCTTGGTTCGTTTCCCTACCAGTTTCTGCTTGGCCAGTATATATTTGGCCATGCAGTGGATATGCATTTGTGGCATCGCAAATCCACCAAACCTTGACACCATATTTAGCAGGTTTTGACGGTATGTACTGCGTAAACCGTGTGCGTCCACGGTAAGGAAATAATTGTTCATCAATCGTCAAGCATGAGCTGGGCTTGTAATGTGCAGCAAGATTATTGTTCATCATCGTCCACAACTCACTGATCGGTACTGCTTTATCAGTTAGTAAGCGTGTTGCACGAGTGTTTTTATCGTCTAATCTTAGGAGCCGCAATATCGAACAGAAACGGTTGACTACCATTGTGGCGCGATATAAAGGATAGTTTTTGACGCTCCATAAATCTCGAACATGTTCTCCATTGCTATGGTTCGCACCAGTCATAATAAGTATGCCAAAAAAATGCGCATTGTTGTAAGCATTATAAGTTTCTTTTGCTAACTTATTTGTGTGGCGCATAATTATATCAGCCATTTCAACGTTCATGAAATATTTGAATGTTTGCTCTATTGACAACATTTCAGTGCATCTAGCTGGTCCAGAACGTTCTCTTATAATATTTTGTCTGAGTACCTGACGACTTACATTTGATTCTTTCATCCACTCAGTACCATCACGTGCAACAAATTTTTCGCCACTAGCAGGTAATTCATTATTTTCTTCTACTTCTTCTTCTTCATCATCCTCATAGTCCGCATAATCAGGTAATACTTCTGCGGCACTTTGCGAAACTTCAGCATCGTCATCAGCAATTTCAATTAGGGAGTTCACAATATGTACTATTTGTCGTATTTCTTTAATCATGCTATTGTATTAGCACAGTTGTAAAGTTGTTGTTTTTGTTTAACATGTACAAATACTGCTATTTCAATACAACTTTAAAAGGTATGTTTAGTGTGCTATTTGTCTATGCTATACGATCAGCTGATTTTGTTTACCATCACAATTTGTGCAAAATCCAACACATCCAGGCATTTCTTTTTCTGTGGCTGCAACCAGCTTTA
Source organism: Anastrepha ludens (assembly GCF_028408465.1). NCBI lineage: Eukaryota > Metazoa > Arthropoda > Insecta > Diptera > Tephritidae > Anastrepha > Anastrepha ludens. The sequence goes on from NC_071503.1 coordinate 10,142,382, forward strand.
AACGCTCTCTTTCATTGGGCCAGAATAAAAATCTACCTTGTAAATTGAGTATGGCTGAAAAAACTCGCCTGGTTACGATTTGAATGGTACCGCCATCTCCAACACCAAATAAGGATGCCACTTTACGGATCGAAAGTCCTTCACCCGAAGATCCCAACCTATAAAGTACGATTTTAAGCTGAAGTTCAATCGGAAGCTGTATTGTGTTGTTATCACTCCGAAACACATCATCATCTTTTACTAAGATTAAAAGGTGGTCAAACTCCATTTGGTTTACTCGCAGCATTTGGCAAAATCTGTTTTCATCTAAATGCTCCAATACATTCAGCTTCCATTGGTTTGACTTCGGAATTCCTAAATGGACACCTCGGCGATTGTTTAGCAATATCAGCATATTCAGTCTGAAACTTTCATCGATATCTTCCTGCTCGTCTTCATCACCTACAATCAACACGTAAAAAGAGCACAAAGGAAGTGTTGGATTACTTACTCTCGTCCACAATGAAGATGTCGTGTGTATATTTTTGACAAATCGCTGCTATTATTTTACTTTTTTCGCTCCTCCTAGGCATTTTTATGTTTATATTTATATTTTGTATTACTTTCACTTCTGCTAAGCAGCTGATTGATTGGGTGAATAGCATTCACAATAGTACATCAAATAGCAAAGGATGTTCACACGTTCGACTATACAACTGTGCTATTTCAATAGCAGAAGGGAGAAATAGCATCAATAGTACACTTTGTGAACTCCCTAAATGTCATTGAATTGAATTTCTTCTTCATCTTCTGAGTCAAAGTCATAGGGAGCGTCATCGTCACAAATTTCATCAAATAAAGATTGTATATATGATTCTCGCTGTTCCTCAGTTAGCCTGCATAATAAAAAAAATTAGTATATGTTTACATTGTAGCTTATTTTACATTTTTTACCTTCTATATGCTGCACTTGATAAATATTCGTTTCTTCTTGAAGTCATTTCGTATCCAGTTATTTATAGTTTCAGTTATATTTATTTTCACTTTTATTTTCACTTCTTACACTTTTGAGCACCAAAACAATAATGAAAATATCAACAGGAGCATTTATAACAACACCTCGTGTGAAAACAACCCTTGCAGCTGCATATAAAATACAAAAACCAGTTATACCAGTGTATTTGCTACCTACGTACCCATACCTTGCGCGACCTTTTTGCACATATCTTTTGAACCAGGTAGAATATTTCAATGAAATAAAAACCAAAATGTGTATCCGTTGTTACTCTACAAGTATATTATTAAAAATTATATTATTTTGTTTTGCCTTTATCAGGACAACAACAAAAACAAAAATCCACTGTTGCATGTCCTGACTTTATTTGCCCATATCGCTTGAACCAGTAGGAATATTCGAATGAAACAAAAGACAAAATACTTGTTATATATTAAAATATACATTTCAAAAAAACAAATCATAGAAATCGGTTGAAAAAGCATTAAAAAAACCGCAAAATAAGGTCCCGGGTACAAACGTATCCCGGGTGTGTGTTTACGTGGTATTTTCTGGGTGTGTGTTCTAGGGTTAAATACTTCTTCTTTACACCCACACTTCGGGATAACCGAAGCAAAACCATTAGCTCAACGAACCTGAACAGGTCGTCGCTAAAAAAGTACTTAAGCAAGGTCGTTTTCTTAGAAGATTACCAAAGGTTATCAGTAATAGTGCATAGTGAAAGTAAGTGTTAAAACTAACAAAAAAGTGTTTTATTTGGTAAAGTGTTCAAGTGAAGCAGTTTCCAGGCATCAACCAAAGAGATAAAAAAGTGCGTCAGAAATATTTAAGAGAAGAGATTGTTTTCACATTTTCCAACGATATTTTCACGAAAAATTTACAAAATATATAATATATTAATTTTGCAAATAATTGATAACAAGTGAAACAGTGAATAAATGGTGTGAAAAATACACACAACAGAAATCGGCAAAAATAATTAATATTTTAGAAGTTTTTATTTAAGATATTTAAGAAAAGAGATTGTTTTCACACTTTCCGTAGATATTTTCAAAAAAACTTCAAAAATATATATTACTAGCGTACCCTCGCCCGCTTCGCTAAAAGATAAATTCAATGACTTGCTGAAAGAGAATAAAATTAATACGAAACAAAGCAAATTCTTTGATACAATTTCATTCGAACTTTATTGTAACACTTTTTGGTCGAGTAAAGGAATAATGACGATGGTTTGCCTACTCGTGAGCAAGCTACATACATACAATCGTCCATGAGAAAAAATTGGGTATTCTAAATTAATACCGCACATTTGTAGAGACTGTCCTTGCGCCTTATTATTTGTTATAGCGAAGGCAAGGCGAATAGGGAACTGCAAACGTTTGAAATCGAATGTTAAATCCGTCGGAATCAGTGGAATTCTGGATATCAAAACGTCTTCTTCTTTGTACTTCCCTTTCAAAATTGTTGCTTCGATAACGTTACCCATAAGCTTCTTCACAGCGAGTCTGGTACCATTGCAAAGTCGTGGCACATTAATGTTGCGCAGCATAATAATCAGTGCTCCAATTTTTAATCGTAAATTATGAGGTGGTAGGCCTGGCAAATCGAGTGAGTTTAAGAATTCAGTTGGATAATTTACGACATCATCTTGATCAGTAATAGTGTCCATTGACTTACTTATATGCAACTATGTTACCAGGTATTTGATCCAAAATAGCTGCATTTATATCATTGGTGCCCTTATTTTTCCCAGCTAAAATTGCTCTTTCGCTGAGTCAATCATGGTTTTTGTAATGTTGAACTATGTTTGGAAATACACTCTGTATCAATGCCTCTTTAGACTGTGCAAAAGTGCAGAAATTGTTAGGCAATGTAATCATTCCTGTTGGATCGACAGACATTTGGCCATTTCCGATTTTCAGTAATTGGTGTGAAAATTCAGCTGCTGACGGATCGTTCTGTAGTTGAACACGTACGTTTGTAGCAAGTGTAAGCGTGTTTATATGTCTCCATAAATACTATGATTTTAAGCATGCATTGATTTCATCTGCAGCCGTAGATTTTGGGATCACAGGTAATGTTTGCCTGAAGTCTCCAGCCAATAAAATCATGGCACCTCCAAAGACTGTTTGGCTTCCTCGTAGATCTTTCAAAGTTCTATCAAGTGCTTCCAATGGTTTCTTGTGTGCCATAGTACACTCGTCCCATACGATGAGCTTACATACATTAAGAACTTTTGCCATTCCAGATGTTTTCGAAATATTACATGTTGATGTTTCATTTAGCTGCATATTCAAAGGCAACTTTAATGCAGAATGTGCTGTGCGACCGCCTTCCAGTAATGTAGCCGCAATTCCGGAAGAAGCGAGTGCCAATGCAACGTTATTATCTGATCGAATTGTTGCTAATATCAATGAAATCAAAAAGGTCTTTCCTGTTCCCCAAGGAGCATCCAAGAAAAACAATCCACCAGTTCCATGGCTAACATTATTCATGATTGTATCATAAACATGTTGCTGTTGGTCATTCAATTTCGTTATATTTGATGTTACAAATGTGTTTAGTTCATTACAATCATAATGGTATTCACGCTCCAGTTCGCGATTGAGAACTTCGGACTGTGTTTTCGTTTCGTGATGAACAATTTCCGTCATTGACTCGTTGTTCGTTGAATTTTCGTCTGAAACAACAATCACATTGTCCTCATCGATCTGAATTCCCATGTCTTCAAACACGCTCATATCGTTGGAGTTATCTGAATTTTGTGTATTCATGTGTTCATCCTCTTCGGTAAATAAATCCACAACTTTATTTAAATCTGCCATTCCGAAAATGCAATGTTATTTTTTTTCAATTCGTATCAATCCGGGAACAATGTATTCTATTGTAATCTTATCGATGTGAATACCCAAAGAAAACTGAAAAAACAAATATTTTCTGCCCCATCACATGGGGAAAGGTATAAAGTGGTGTGCTCTGGTGTGCGGTATTCGTAAACAAACCGTTTGAACATTTCCTTTGTTCTTACAAAATGTATATCTCGTTTAACGTAAGCCCAAAAACAACTTCTGTCAAATCTCTGAGAGGCGAATAACTGTTTTCTTGTCTGGCAAACCTTGGTAAATCTTTCATCCTTGCCTCGTTTGACGTAAACCCAAAAACAACTTCTGTCAAATTCTCTGAGAGCAGAATAACTGTTTCTTGTCTGGCAAACCTTGGTAAATCTATTATCCTTGGTCAACACACTTGTTGCTCTTACAAATGAACTGCACACAAAACACAAATCAGTAGTTCGGCGTTCGTGTATGTGTACTGAAGCATTTCTCTTCATAAAGAGCGTACAAACCTCTGTGTTTATGTTTACTCTCCGTCGAAAAAAATTTGCAACTTAGCAACACGACACAAATCGTTTCACAATAACGAAAAATTCGTATAATTATTCAAAAAAAGTTGTACACATAAAATTTCACTAAAAACACAATTTGTACAATATTTTGATTTTTTCTTTTTTTTATATGAAGAAAATATTAAAAACAAAATTTTGTTTGCTAAAAACCTTCCCCTAGTGGATCCCTATAACATGAAAAAAGAACGAATAAAATTGGCCTCGTATCGGCCCAAAAAAATGCGTACAAACGAACATCATTTAATTTTTATATATATAGATTTTTGCTGATTATTTCCCATTTCTGTTCTGTGTAATTTTCATTTCAACGCGTGCTCACAGTTCAATTATATTTTTAAAAGATGGCACTAACAGTATGTTAATTTGAATTCCAGTTTAAAAACAAGAAAAGTAGCAATCAAGAGCTCAGAGTGACATAAAGAAGACCACTTTGATTCGGTAAAAGAAATGCCAAGAGGTAGAAAGACATGCTAACATCGGACGTAATACCCGTCACAATAGAAATGTGCAAAATCACAGACAAAATGAAAGTGAGGAAAATCATGCTGATAGATTAAGTCAACAAAGAGATCGTACTAGGTCACGTTCTCAAAATCGGCCAATAAATATCAATTCTGTAAATTTGAATGGTGCAGCATTTCAATATAATCCACAACTTGATTATTCATCTCACAAATACGTTGTCATTGGAAGTATGGATAAAATTTGCGGATTTTGTCAAGCATTGAAATTCAAAACTGAAACACCAGGCATGTGTTGCGCTGCAGGAAAAGTTCGTTTACCAGACATACAATATCCGCCCGAACCATTAGCTACATTGTTATCGGGAACATCACCCGATTCCAAACATTTTCTTGAAAAAATTTCCACATATAATTCATGTTTTCAAATGGCATCTTTTGGTGCTGGAAGAATTATAACCGATAACTTCATGCCAACGTTCAAGGTAATACATAAACTTCAACGTTCAACAACATTCGCTGACACATCTAATGAATGATTAGGTTTTATAGACACAAACTATGGTTTTTTTCAGATTCAAGGGCAAACATATGACTTAATTGGTTCATTACTACCACTTCCCGATCAAGAGTCAAAATTTTTGCAAATTTATTTCATTAATGACAACGATGATGAACTTGAAGCATGGTGTGCATTTTCCAGAAATATAAACAGAGTCATTATGAGAGAGTTACAAGATTTATTACACACACACAATGTTTTGGTGCAAAGTTTTAAAACAACAATCGAAAGATTGTCATCTGATAATCATAAAATTAAAATTGATGTAAATAAAACGCCTGCCGGCGTGGAAGATACAATCAACCAACTTCAAGCAACGAGGTTGCAATTGTTATATCTGGAGATGAATTTCAACCAAGAGATATTGTTTTGCAAAGAAGAAATGATACACTGCAACGTGTTAATGAAACGCATCGAAAATTTGATGCATTACAATATCCTCTTATGTTCTGTCGTGGTCAAGATGGTTATTCGATTCATATAAAACAAATAAATCCCGCAAATGGGCAAGAAACAAATAAAACTGTAGGCGCAATGAATTATTATGCATACAGAATCATGATAAGAGAAAATCAAGAAAATCACATTTTAAAATGTCGTAAATTATTTCATCAGTATATTGTTGACATGTATGCGAAAATAGAAACAGAACGATTGAATTACATTAGATTCAACCAAAGAAAATTACGCTGTGACGGATACATACATTTACGAGATGCAATTAACAAGGATACCAACGTTAATAACATTGGTCAAATGGTAATATTACCTTCATCGTATACAGGCAGTCCAATGCATATGCATGAATACGCCCAAGATGCAATGTGTTATGTCAGAAATTATGGTCGACCCGACTTATTCATAACTTTCACATGCAATCCGAAATGGGATGATATTAAGAATCATTTATATACTGGGCAATTAGCTACTGACAGGCATGACATTACTGCAAGAGTGTTTAGACGAAAGCTACAGTCTCTAATGGATTTCATTGTAAAACATAAAGTTTATTCTGTGGAATGGCAAAAAAGAGGCTTGCCTCATGCGCATATTTTGATTTGGTTAAAACAAAAACTAACCACAGATAAAATTGATCATATTATATGTGCTGAAATTCCAGATATAAATGAAGATCCAGAATTACATACTACTGTAACCAAAAACATGATTCATGGACCGTGTGGTACGTTAAATCAAAATTCTCCATGTATGGTTGATGGTAATGTTCAAAAGACTACCCAAGGCAATTAATTGCTGAAACAATGACTGGAAATGATGGATATCCATTGTACCGTAGAAGATCACCAGAAGATAATGGAAAAACAGTCACTGTGAAAATAAATAACCAAGATGTGGAGATCGATAACCGTTGGATAGTTCCGTATTCCAAATTATTATCGAAAACATTTAACGCGCATATAAATGTTGAATATTGTAACTCCGTAAAATCCATCAAATGCATATGCAAATATATCAATAAAGGAAGTGACATGGCAGTATTTGGAGTTGTAAATCGAAATGATGAAATTACTAATTACCAAATGGGAAGATACATTAGTAGCAACGAAGCAGTTTGGAGAATATTATCATTTCCGATTCACGATTGCCATCCAGCTGTTATACATTTGTCAGTCCATTTAGAAAATGAACAAAGTATTTATTTCACTGAAAATACTGCTCAACAAATGGCCGAACGACCACCAGCAACAACACTAACTGCATTTTTCAACTTATGTGAAACAGATTCATTTGCAAGAACATTGCTTTATTCAAATGTTCCTAAATATTATACTTGGAATGCATCATCAAGGTCCTGGGTACGAAGGCAACGAGGAATACCTGTAGATGGATATCCAGGTGTTCATCTGGGTGATGCAATCGGACGACTTTACACTGTGCATCCAAGTAAAGTGGAATGTTTCTATTTACGTTTACTCTTAGTTGATATTCCCGGCCCAAGATCATTGGAAAGTTTGAAACGAGTTAATGGTCATCTTTGTTGTACTTATCAGCAAGCATGCAAAGAATTGAATTTGCTTGAAAATGATAATCAGTGGGATGCAACTCTTATGGATGCATGTGCCACAAGTTCTCCACACCAAATAAGAACACTATTTGCCATCATTATTGCTACATGTTTCCCAGCAAACCCAAAAGAATTGTGGATTACTTACCAAGAATACATGACAGAAGATATCCTACATCAAGTACGTCGCATTATTGCAAGTCCAAATTTGAATTACACGGATGAATTATATAATGAGGCATTAATTAAAATCGAAGACTTTTGCCTGATGATTGCAAATAAAACTCTGAGTGAGTTAGGTATGATCGCACCAAATCGTCCGATGCATGATGCATACAATGCAGAATTAAGACGTGAGAAAGAATATGATCGAAATGATCTGAACACATTTGTAACAACAAACCTACCAAAATTAAACACAGAACAAAGGCAGGCATATGACACAATTATAGACAATGTTCCAGGTGGGACTGGAAAAACATTTTTGTTGTCGTTAATTTTGGCCACCATTCGATCACAGAATAATATTGCATTGGCTTTGGCATCATCTGGAATAGCGACAACTTTATTGGACGGCGGTCGCACTGCACATTCTGCATTAAAGTTACCATTAAATATGCAAGTAAATGAAGAACCAACTTGCAACATTTCTAAAAATTCTGGAATGGGAAAGGTTTTACAAACATGTAAAATTATTGTATGGGATGAATGTACGATGGCTCATAAAAAATCACTAGAAGCCTTAAATAGAACACTGAAAGATTTTCGAAATAACACAAACATATTTGGTGGTGCACTAATTCTATTGGCCGGTGATTTTCGACAAACTTTGCCTGTTATTCCCAAATCAACAGTAGCTGATGAATTGAGAGCGTGCCTCGAATCTTCTAATCTGTGGAGATATGTTCAAAAACTCACATTAACTGCTAATGTTCGTGTGCAGTTACAGAATGATCCAACAGCTGCTGAATTTTCCGAACATTTGTTGCAAATTGGAAATGGACGAAAGCCAATTGATAAGAATACATGAAATAATATAATAAATAATAAACATGAAAATAAAACCAAAAATTTTGTGTATCAGAAGGCTTTAGAATAAGTTGTTAGTTTACAATCATTAGAGTAAGTCACTAAAATAAATAAAACATTGTTATTAGAATAAGTCACAAAATAATGGCCGAGCATGAAGTAAATGATGAAACAAGAAAAAAACAAAGAACACTTTTCATTTATATTTGTCTTTCACCCAGCGAAGCGGGTGAGGATCCGCTAGTAAATTATAATATTTTAGTTCAAAAGGACCAAATATTAAAATAATTGTATTTTAATATTATTAATAAAAATAAACTATTTTGTCAGATTAGTGCAATCAATTTAGAATTTATTTATGTAACTTATTTTACACATAGTACTTGATTTTTATGGAAAAAATTTTATCTTTTGTTGGTATATTAATTTTGGTAATTTGTGTTTTAGTGAGAGTAGCTTTTTTAACTCTTTTGGAACGTAGAGTATTAGGTTATATTCAGATTCGTAAGGGTCCTAATAAAGCTGATTTAATAGGAATTCCACAACCTTTTGTGATGCAATTAAGTTATTTACTAAGGAACAAACTTATCCTCTTTTATCAAATTATATTTCTTATTATTTTTCTCCTATTTTTTCATTATTTATTTCTTTAATTGTTTGATTGTGTATTCCTTTATTTGTAAGGTTATTTTCTTTTAATGTAGGTATTTTATCTTTTTTGTGTTGTACTAGATTGGGGGTTTATGCTGTTATAGTTGCTGGTTGATCATCTAATTCTAACTGTGGTATATTAGGAGGGTTACGGGCTGTTGCTCAGACTATTTCTTATGAAGTTAGAATAGCTTTAGTTTTATTATCTTTTGTTTTTTTAATTGGAAGTCATAATATTTAAAATTTTTTTTATTATCAGAGTTATATTTGATTTGTAGTAATTATATTTCCAGTTAGACTTGTTTGATTTTGTATTTGTTTGGCTGAAACTAATCGAACTCCTTTTGATTTTGCGGAAGGTGAATCTGAATTAGTTTCTGGATTTAATATTGAATATAGAAGCGGTGGATTTGCTTTGATTTTTATAGCTTAATATGCTAGAATTTTATTTATGAGTATATTATTTTTCTTGGTTGTGATTTATTTAATTTAGTATATTATTTAAAATTGGTTTTTATTATTAATATATTATAATTATTCTTAATTGATTTTAGTAAAGTTCAAAGCATATGCTTGTTCAAGCTCATTAACTAATTAATTAAATTATCTCATCATTTATTAATTAGTGGATCAATAATCTATATATATAAAAATTCAGCCGTTTTTCGCGTTGTGATGAACTTTACGGAGAATGGCTCAACCGATTTTAACCAAACTTTGTCACATTGAAGCGACACATGTGGAGAAGGTTAGTAACTATGTTTGGTTAAAATCTCCTTTACTTCTTCGTCAACACACAGTATACACGAGGCAGCGTTCTTTTTACGCGTGTGGTTGTTATTGTAAACGGTTGCATGGAGCGTACATTTTAATCACATATGTACAAGTTAACGCAGCAGTATTTATGCCTAAATTTTCATTCCATTACATACATTTCAATGGAATGCAAACATACATACATATACATATATTCATACAGCAGTGGCTGCACGCCTGCATTCGTATAGAATAGAAACATACAAATTAGCAGGCACAGCTGTAGCTGACCGCCTGCAATAATTAATCGTAACACAATGCTGCTGTGACTAACTTAACACTTTGCTTAACCCTAGAACACACACCCGGGTACAAATGTATCCACTTCAACCCTGAAGTATTGTAACTTTTGAACCGCTATACCTCTATACCGCTAACTTCGGATCTAGGAAGATTATTTAGTTGTGAGTTCAAATTCAGAATTTGAACCAGATCGGACCATTGGTTCCAAACACATTATATACGTAAACACACACCCGGGATACGTTTGTACCCCAATAGTAAAAATCCTCATAATAATAAAAAAAAAACATTTTTTATATTATTTTTTTTTTTGAAAAATTAAAAATATTCGTTTCACACATTATATTATTGACTTTTATTATAAAAATTATAAAAATGCATCTTATATCTAAGGAAAATCATGGCAAATAGAGCAATTTGTTGATGTGACCGAATGTTCAAGACACATTGGCTTCTTACATTTGGCGCACAGCTTTCTGGTTTTTCTACGGCGTTTTTCCTCTTGTGTGTAACATAAATAGCAAGATCCGGGCACAGGTTTTGGCGTGCGCGCCGCGGCAGGTGTTGATGCTGCTGTTGACACCATTGATTCCAGCGGTCGGTTGAAATATGCTTCAATAGCAATTTTAGTCGAAAAATTTCGCGTCACTTGACGATTTATGGCTCTGGCTTCAATAATGGGCATACACAATGCTTCAGCCAAGCTGCGCAGGATCTGCTTACGCTTGTTGTTTGTTCTCCAAGGCAACATAGGGTTATTCAAATCGTAGACAATGTAGGCTGCAAGAGCTGTAATGTCCAACATGTTGAAGAACATCGCTAGTGGCCATCGTTTTGTTTGTCTTTGTGTTGGATATTCCGCAAACATTTGGTCCATTCGATCAACACCACCTTTGGTAAGATTATAATATTCAATTATTTCAGGTTTCCCACTGTCAGCTATGTCAGCATCATTATGCATGGTCGAAAGCAAAATTACTGCTTTATTTTTTTTGGGAACATAAGAACACATTGTCACATTATTTTTGAAGCCAAATGTCGTTGAACCAATTGTCCTGTTTTTGTTCTGCTTCATTTCTTGAGGAATATATGATTTTTTTTTCCGCAAAGTTCCAACGATCGTGAGTTTCCAGGTGAGAAGCAGTTCTGCAACTGGCAAGGTCGTAAAAAAATTGTCCATTGTAATGTTTCGGCCACTTCCTTGGTATTTGGCAGACAAATCCTTCACCACTCGTTCGCCTTGGTTCGTTTCCCTACCAGTTTCTGCTTGGCCAGTATATATTTGGCCATGCAGTGGATATGCATTTGTGGCATCGCAAATCCACCAAACCTTGACACCATATTTAGCAGGTTTTGACGGTATGTACTGCGTAAACCGTGTGCGTCCACGGTAAGGAAATAATTGTTCATCAATCGTCAAGCATGAGCTGGGCTTGTAATGTGCAGCAAGATTATTGTTCATCATCGTCCACAACTCACTGATCGGTGCTGCTTTATCAGTTAGTAAGCGTGTTGCACGAGTGTTTTTATCGTCAAATCTTAGGAGCCGCAATATCGAACAGAAACGGTTGACTCCCATTGTGGCGCGATATAAAGGATAGTTTTTGACGCTCCATAAATCTCGAACATGTTCTCCATTGCTATGGTTCGCACCAGTCATAATAAGTATGCCAAAAAATGCATACAGCTCTGTTATTGACACAGGCGTCCATGACTTAGGAGTTGTGTTTGGATGCGCATTGTTGTAAGCATTATAAGTTTCTTTTGCTAACTTATTTGTGTGGCGCATAATTATATCAGCCATTTCAACGTTCATGAAATATTTGAATGTTTGCTCTATTGACAACATTTCAGTGCATCTAGCTGGTCCAGAACGTTCTCTTATAATATTTTGTCTGAGTACCTGACGACTTACATTTGATTCTTTCATCCACTCAGTACCATCACGTGCAACAAATTTTTCGCCACTAGCAGGTAATTCATTATTTTCTTCTACTTCTTCTTCTTCATCATCCTCACAGTCCGCATAATCAGGTAATACTTCTGCGGCACTTTGCGAAACTTCAGCATCGTCATCAGCAATTTCAATGTCATTGAATTGAATTTCTTCTTCATCTTCTGAGTCAAAGTCATAGGGAGCGTCATCGTCACAAATTTCATCAAATAAAGATTGTATATATGATTCTCGCTGTTCCTCAGTTAGCCTGCATAATAAAAAAAATTAGTATATGTTTACATTGTAGCTTATTTTACATTTTTTACCTTCTATATGCTGCACTTGATAAATATTCGTTTCTTCTTGAAGTCATTTCGTATCCAGTTATTTATAGTTTCAGTTATATTTATTTTCACTTATATTTTCACTTCTTACACTTTTAAGCACCAAAACAATAATGAAAATATCAACAGGAGCATTTATAACAACACCTCGTGTGAAAACAACCCTTGCAGCTGCATATAAAATACAAAAACCAGTTATACCAGTGTATTTGCTATCTACGTACCCATACCTTGCGCGACCTTTTTGCACATATCTTTTGAACCAGGTAGAATATTTCAATGAAATAAAAACCAAAATGTGTATTCGTTGTTACTCTACAAGTATATTATTAAAAATTATATTATTTTGTTTTGCATTTATCAGGACAACAACAAAAACAAAAATCCACTGTTGCATGTCCTGACTTTATTTGCCCATATCGCTTGAACCAGTAGGAATATTCGAATGAAACAAAAGACAAAATACTTGTTATATATTAAAATATACATTTCAAAAAAACAAATCATAGAAATCGGTTGAAAAAGCATTAAAAAAACCGCAAAATAAGGTCCCGGGTACAAACGTATCCCGGGTGTGTGTTTACGTGGTATTTTCTGGGTGTGTGTTCTAGGGTTAAATACTTCTTCTTTACACCCACACTTCGGGATAACCGAAGCAAAACCATTAGCTCAACGAACCTGAACAGGTCGTCGCTAAAAAAGTACTTAAGCAAGGCCGTTTTCTTAGAAGATTACCAAAGGTTATCAGTAATAGTGCATAGTGAAAGTAAGTGTTAAAACTAACAAAAAAGTGTTTTATTTGGTAAAGTGTTCAAGTGAAGCAGTTTCCAGGCATCAACCAAAGAGATAAAAAAGTGCGTCAGAAATATTTAAGAGAAGAGATTGTTTTCACATTTTCCAACGATATTTTCACGAAAAATTTACAAAATATATAATATATTAATTTTGCAAATAATTGATAACAAGTGAAACAGTGAATAAATGGTGTGAAAAATACATACAACAGAAATCGGCAAAAATAATTAATATTTTAGAAGTTTTTATTTAAGATATTTAAGAAAAGAGATTGTTTTCACACTTTCCGTAGATATTTTCAAAAAAAACTTCAAAAATATATATTATTTTTGCTGATTATTTCCCATTTCTGTTCTGTGTAATTTTCATTTCAACGCGTGCTCACAGTTCAATTATATTTTTAAAAGATGGCACTAACAGTATGTTAATTTGAATTCCAGTTTAAAAACAAGAAAAGTAGCAATCAAGAGCTCAGAGTGACATAAAGAAGACCACTTTGATTCGGTAAAAGAAATGCCAAGAGGTAGAAAGACATGCTAACATCGGACGTAATACACGTCACAATAGAAATGTGCAAAATCACAGACAAAATGAAAGTGAGGAAAATCATGCTGATAGATTAAGCCAACAAAGAGATCGTACTAGGTCACGTTCTCAAAATCGGCCAATAAATATCAATTCTGTAAATTTGAATGGTGCAGCATTTCAATATAATCCACAACTTGATTATTCATCTCACAAATACGTTGTCATTGGAAGTATGGATAAAATTTGCGGACTTTGTCAAGCATTGAAATTCAAAACTGAAACACCAGGCATGTGTTGCGCTGCAGGAAAAGTTCGTTTACCAGACATACAATATCCGCCCGAACCATTAGCTACATTGTTATCGGGAACATTACCCGATTCCAAACATTTTCTTGAAAAAATTTCCACATATAATTCATGTTTTCAAATGACATCTTTTGGTGCTGGAAGAATTATAACCGATAACTTCATGCCAACGTTCAAGGTAATACATAAACTTCAACGTTCAACAACATTCGCTGACACATCTAATGAATGATTAGGTTTTATAGACACAAACTATGGTTTTTTTTCAGATTCAAGGGCAAACATATGACTTAATTGGTTCATTACTACCACTTCCCGATCAAGAGTCAAAATTTTTGCAAATTTATTTCATTAATGACAACGATGATGAACTTGAAGCATGGTGTGCATTTTCCAGAAATATAAACAGAGTCATTATGAGAGAGTTACAAGATTTATTACACACACACAATGTTTTGGTGCAAAGTTTTAAAACAACAATCGAAAGATTGTCATCTGATAATCATAAAATTAAAATTGATGTAAATAAAACGCCTGCCGGCGTGGAAGATACAATCAACCAACTTCAAGCAACGAGGTTGCAATTGTTATATCTGGAGATGAATTTCAACCAAGAGATATTGTTTTGCAAAGAAGAAATGATACACTGCAACGTGTTAATGAAACGCATCGAAAATTTGATGCATTACAATATCCTCTTATGTTCTGTCGTGGTCAAGATGGTTATTCGATTCATATAAAACAAATAAATCCCGCAAATGGTCAAGAAACAAATAAAACTGTAGGCGCAATGAATTATTATGCATACAGAATCATGATAAGAGAAAATCAAGAGAATCACATTTTAAAATGTCGTAAATTATTTCATCAGTATATTGTTGACATGTATGCGAAAATAGAAACAGAACGATTGAATTACATTAGATTCAACCAAAGAAAATTACGCTGTGACGGATACATACATTTACGAGATGCAATTAACAAGGATACCAACGTTAATAACATTGGTCAAATGGTAATATTACCTTCATCGTATACAGGCAGTCCAATGCATATGCATGAATACGCCCAAGATGCAATGTGTTATGTCAGAAATTATGGTCGACCCGACTTATTCATAACTTTCACATGCAATCCGAAATGGGATGATATTAAGAATCATTTATATACTGGGCAATTAGCTACTGACAGGCATGACATTACTGCAAGAGTGTTTAGACGAAAGCTACAGTCTCTAATGGATTTCATTGTAAAACATAAAGTTTATTCTGTGGAATGGCAAAAAAGAGGCTTGCCTCATGCGCATATTTTGATTTGGTTAAAACAAAACTATGTTTTTATCTAAAGAAGAAGAAGTCTATGACGATTTAGCTTATAAAGATAACTATTTTTTAATTGTGAAGTTGAAAGGGTTAATGTAATATCCCATATTCAAACGAGCCACCTAGAAGAATATGAAAAAGAAAAGTTACTAAAAATTATTAAAAAATATAAACACGTATTTTATGATAAAGCCGACAGTATAAGTTTTACTAGTGAAATAAAACATAGGATTTTAACTAAACACGATATGCAAGTTTCCTCAAAGTTATACAGATATCCCGAGGTGCATAAAGACGAGGTTAATGATCAAATTGGAAAGATGCTAAAACAAAACATAATCAGACTCTCTAATAGTCCTTATAGCCCAATTTGGATCGTTCCAAAAAAATTAAACTCCTCCAATAAACAAAACTGGTGCATAGTAATTGATTACCGTAAACTCAATGATATTACTATTGAAGACAGATTTCCAATGCCTAACATTGATGATATCTTTGATAAACTAGGAAAATGCCAAAATTTTTCTACACTTGATTTGGCGAAGGGAGTTCACCAAATCGAAGTTCATCCAGTCGGCTTTCCAAAAACCGCGTTTTCGACAGCAACTGGCTATTACGAGTTTTTGCGCATGCCCTTTGGCCTCCGTAATGAGCCAGCGACGTTTCAGATACAGATTAACAACGTATTGAAAGAATACATTGGTTCAATCTGTTTAGTGTATTTAGATGACGTTCTAATTTTTTCGACAAGTATTGAAGATAATTTAGAAGCAATAGATAAAGTATTAAGACGTTTAAGCCAGGGTAATTTGAAATTGCAAGTAGATAAGTGTACGTTTCTGGCAAAAGAAACTGAATTCCTAGGCCATGTTGTCACTGCCGAAGGTATCAAACAAAACCCTGAAAAACTTAAAACTGTAGAGAAAATAGCTTTACCCAAAACACAAAAAGAAATTAAATAATTCTTAGGTATAACTGGTTTTTATAGGCGTTTTATTAAAGATTACTCAAAAGTAGCTCATCACCTTATTAAATATTTAAAGCAAGGAGCAAAAATTAATATAAACGGCAAAGATTATAGATTAGCTTTTGAAAAATTGAAACAATTACTTAAGAATGACCCTATACTGGTTCATCCGGATTTTAATAAACCATTTACAATTGTAACCGATGCAAGTAATATTGCATTGGGAGCAGCACTTATGCAGGGAAATAAAGCAGTATCCTTTGCAAGTCGCACTTTAAACGGCCATGAAAGAAACTACAGCACAATTGAGAAAGAATTATTAGCCATTGTGTGGGCAACAAAATATTTTCGTCCTTATCTTTTTGGCCGTAGATTCATAATTAAAACCGACCACCCACCGTCCTTTAGTCTGGCTTAATAATATAAAAGAACCTAATGCAAAAATCCAAAGATGGAAAATCAAGCTAAATGAGTTCGATTTCGAAATTAATTATATAAAAGGTAAGGAAAATGTAATAGCTGACGGCCTTAGTAGATTAAGTTATGAGGCATCAAATAGTGAAATTGATATTAATTTAAATGAATTGTTTGATGAAGATGCGCAGATAGTGATGATGCTGACTTTATTAAAATCACGGAATGTCCTATTAATATGTTTAAAAATCAAATATTTGTACAAACGTCAAATAAAAATTCTTGTAAGACGAAAATAATGCTCAAAAATAAGATTCGACACATATTAAAAATAGCAAATACAGACGGTATTTTGAAATTTTTGAAGGATAAACTTTTTTCAAAAGGCCTTATAGTAGTTTTTTGTCCAAATATTGAGCACTACAAAGAATTCCAAACTTTGTATATTAAATATTTTGCCAGAAACAAAAATCTCAAAATATTAAAAGTAAATTTATTTATGGAAGATGTAGTTGATAGAGACAGGCTCCTAGAGTTAATTGAAACAACACCCATTAAAAATAATCATAGGGGTATTAATGAGGTTTAAGAAGAATTAAGAAAAGAGTATTTTTATCCCAAACTAATATACAAAAAGAAATTCAGAAATACATAAACAATTGCGAAACATGCAAGCTGGCAAAACACGACAGGTCTCCGATTAAATACAATTTGAATATTACGCCCACCCTTGTAAAGCACAATGTTATTGTGCATGTAGATTTATGGTACGCACAACGAGACCCCATGTATCTCACTAGCATAGATAAGTTAACGAAGTACGCAACTGCGTACTATTTAGAAGATAGAACTTGGGTGTCAATACTAAAAGAACTTAAGCAAAGAATCCTATATTTACCACAGCGTATCTCAAAACTGGCAACGCAGATATAGAAAGGCTACATGGAACCCCTAATGAGCACATTCGTCTTTTAATGCGGATCCAAATAATAAAGATGATACGAGTATTGACGAAAATGTACATAAAACCATAATATCATACAACAACACAGTTCATACTACTACTAATTTTCGACCAAACGATCTTTTGAATATTATAATATGATTTCACAAGAAGAAATATCCAAGCTTTCACAAAAAGTACATGAAAAGAAAGTTAATAAAATAAATTTATTGAATCAGAAAGCCAATAGAGTTGACACAGACAGTTTTCCCAACAACATTGTTAATAATAACAGGGTTAGCAAATCAAATCCAAAATATAAGAAAATTACTAATTATAAACAAGATGGAAATTACTTAGTATCAAACGATAATAAATTTAAAAAAATGTATAAGTCCCAAGTAAAACGAAAAACATGAAAAAAAACAGAAAAATAACGAAGAAGAAAAAAAAAAATTCAGAAAACCTAGAAAGTGTGAATAATGTTTAAAAATATTGTAATAGGTCTATTTATAAGTTCGTGCGGTTTTACAACAGATGGCGTAACTTGATTATTATTCCATCGATCCACATTTCCAAACATTCATTGGAGAGCTACTGTCGTAAGGCACAAACGTCAGTATAAGTTTTTTATTTGAAGCGTAAACAACAATATTTTTACCACACTTGAAAATGTCGAATTTCGTGCCAAATAATGTGTTTTTGCGGGGAATTCTTCTTCATTATTTTAATATGAAGAAAAAAGCAGCCGAAAGTCATCGTATCTTGGTGGAAGTTTATGGTGAGCATGCTCTATCTGAGCGAACGTGCCAGAAGTGGTTTGCACGCTTTAAAAGTGGTGATTTTGGCTTGGAAGACGAAGAACGCGAGGGTGCGCCGCCAAAGTTCATGGATACCGAATTGGAGGAATTGCTCGATCAAGATCCGGCTCAAACGCAAGAAGAGGTTGCAAAAACTTTGGGAGTTGATCAATCAACCATTTCCAAACGTTTGAAAGCCATGGGAATGATCCGAAAGGTAGGCCATTGGGTGCCGTATGAATTGAAGCCAAGAGACGTTGAACGCCGTTTTATGGCATGCGAACAACTGCTTCAACGGCACAAAAGAAAGGGTTTTTTGCATCGAATTGTGACTGGCGATGAAAAGTGGGTCCATTACGACAATCCAAAACGTCGGGCAACGTATGGATACCCTGGCCATGCTTCAACATCGACGTCGGCGCAGAATATTCATGGCCTGAAGGTTATGCTGTGTATCTGGTGGGACCAGCTGGGTGTTGTGTATTATGAGCTACTGAAACCGAATGAAACGATTACGGGGGATGTCTACCGACGACAATTGATGCGTTTGAGCCGAGCACTGCGAGAAAAACGGCCGCAATACGCCGATAGACACGACAAAGTTATTTTGCAACATGACAATGCTCGGCCACATGTTGCACAAGTGGTCAAAACATACTTAGAAACGCTCAAATGGGATGTCCTACCCCACCCGCCGTATAGTCCAGACCTTGCGCCATCCGATTACTATCTCTTCCGATCGATGCAACATGGCCTGGCTGACCAGCACTTCCGTAATTACGATGAAGTCAAAAAATGGATCGATTCGTGGATTGCGGCAAAACCGACCGAATTTTTCACAAAGGGAATCCGTGAATTGCCAGAAAGATGGGAAAAAGTAGTAGTAAGCGATGGACAATATTTTGAATATTAAATTTGTAACCATTTTACGTCAATAAAGTTTCAAATTTAGAAAAAAAACCGCACGAACTTATTCATAGTCCTATATAAAAATAAATAATTGCAATAATGTATCCCAATATAAAAAATATAATTAAACATTTACTTTAAATATGTTCACTTTGAACAAGCACGGACTGCTTAGTCTAGGGGTGGAGGTGTAACATAAGACACATACCTACATACATTTATAACACATATGTAAATACCTAAATACATATCTACATACGTACATACTTACATACACAAACATATTTAAATATTAATCTTAAATTTAGAAATAAGAGAAATTAGAGTAATTAAAGTTAATAATAGAAGTATTATTGTAACACTATGTTAAAAGCCAATAAAAGAAATAATTTTAATGTTTGATGATTCACCAAATCTTTTATTTTTCGCTCTTAAACGTTGTATACCGTCGCGTGGTTAAGCTTAACTAACCCTGTCCAATACATAATGCGTACATTTTAGATGTTGACATTTGCGTCCTTAAGTTAATAAACATTGAACGTAGGCAAATAGCATACCTTATTACACGCTTTCTTTTCTTAAAAATAAATTTAATAAACAGAAAAAAAAAATTTTTGTAAACTAATCTGGACTAGACTAATGAACATATCCTAGAGGTGGCTTAATAATGCGTCCGCTACGTGCTCTAATCGTAGGAGATAAAACAGGTTCCGAGAAAGAAGTGTCTCCACTTGCATCTGAATCAGTTCAAGCTGTCTCATATTCCGATGAAGATACATCATTATCAATTTCCTCTGACTGTTCTGATTCATCCGCAATTACATCATTTAGAGGAGATCTTGCATCAAATTGAATGTTTGAGTCGTTCCGTGTAATTTTAGTTAGTTGGTGGTGTTACAATGTTAATTTCAGGCAAATTTTCAGTGTGATTAGCTCCTATATTTTCTTCAAACATTAAATCACTAGCATCAAAATCCTCATTCCAAGTCTTAGCTATAAATCTTCGATAACGTCTAAAATGATTATCAAATGGATCCCTAATAAGGTATGATCTACCATTAACATTGCCAACTATTCTGTCATAATGCCATTGCTTTCCATTCTTTTGAAGATTACATAATCACCAATTTTTAGTGTTGGTAATGACTTCGCATTCCGATCATAGTAGTATTTTTGCCTCTTTTTTTTATCCTTAATTTTCTTCTGAATTTCTTTTTCTGCGATATTGTTTCTGACAGGAATTTGTTCCGATACTGGAAGACCCGTTTTAATTACCCGCCTAAAGAATATTTTTTTATTTATTTAATATATGGAAAATAACAATAAATTATTATTTTACAAACAAAAAGGAGCACTAGCTGTCCTGGCTTACGGCTCACTGCTCTAATCAGATTATTTTTTACTACAAAAGTTAAGCTATTAGAGAGTTAATTTTCTGGAAACGATTATTAGGCACTATCGACACATGAATTAATAAAGAAATTAAGTTATGTGGGAGGTAAATTCATAGGATATACGGAAGAATATTTACATAGATGTTTAGGTAAAGAGACTTATGGTTTAAATCAATTTTCTTAGACCCGCTCTAATTAAGTAATCTGTCATTCTCTCAATGTTTTCCTGAGAAGGAGTCTTTAGTATTTCCGATGGAAGATGGTTGTTGTGTTCCTGAGATTCATAAAATGCGTGCAGTCGTCCAACAGGTGTTTAACTGTTAATGTTGACAGGGTGCAGTAGGGGCAGGGAGGTGGCCTCTCACCATTTAAAATGTGGGAGTGTGTACCGATTGTGTGTCCAATACGTAGTCGGATGAAGGCAATGATGTCCTTGGTAGGGCATATGGCTTGATAGTTGGGTTTAGTGCCAGTTGTATTTAAGCTTGCATAATGGTGTTGCACTGCTCTCCATGCCTCAGTTCTTTTTGCTTCAAAATATTTATTAATTAGTCCGCAGATATCCTTCTTAAGCATACAATCAAATGTGTGCAACGGTTCTGTTAATGCAGCCTTAGCTTTTTGGTCGGCAAGCTCGTTCCCTTTAATACCAACGTGGCCAGGAATCTACATAATTTTGACTTTATTTTGATGCTCAATTAATATGCTCCGTATGCTTGAAATAAGGGGTGATTTGTTTCTTATGTTCATGATGCCTGATATTGTAGACTTGCTATCCGAACAAATGATTGTTTTTTTTCATTAGTTTTTGATGCAACTATTATGGCATTGAATATTGCTGTAGCTTCTGCTGTGTACAAAGAACAGTAGTAAGGTAGTTGACCCTTCGTTATTGTTTCACCATCAGCATTCACTACTGCAAACGTGGTGTGGTCTAGAGTTTTTGAACCATCAGTGTAGATCATTTTCCATTCAGGTCTAAATGGTGCGACGTATTCTTCAAACCTACGCTGGTATTCTAATGAACTGGTGTTGGATTTAGGAAATGCTGCTATACCAAAAAGAACTGAAGACTTTCTAAAATGCCAAGGCGGTGAGCTAATTCGGGGCCTTAATTGTGGCCGTGAAGTTATTCCCAGTTTGTTAGCATATTCCAGTGCTCTTAGTATAGTTGACTTGCGATTTTGCACTTTACTTGCAGCAAATAGTGATGAGGTGGCCTCATGTAGAATGTTATTGTTGCAATAGAGAAGTTTTGGGATGAGATTCATTGTGGTGTATTCTGTTCTCTCTGGAATATTGGGTAGCCCTGCTTCCACCAATATGTACTGTATCGGAGATGTTGGAAAAGCTCGAATGCTTCTGCGTACGGCCGCGTGGTATGTTGGGAAAATTAGCTTTAGATTACTTTTGGCGCAGTGTCCGTATATTGGCAAACCATAGTCGATTTCCGACAAGATGAGAGCCCTAGTAATATTTATCAGATTTGTGGTATGTATAAGACTATTTTAGATTACAGAAACTTTATAATATTCAACCTGGCAGCTAAATTCTTTTTTAAATCTAAACAGTGTTCCTTAAAAGTAAGACGGTTATCAAAGATAATTCCAAGAAATCGTTTGCTGTGAGCATATACAATATTTGTATTATTATAGTCTACATTTAAGTTATTACATTTATGCTTTCTACGTATATGAAAAGATTTACATTTATTAAGCGAGAGGTTCGCTCCTGAGCATATGGACCATCTTGAGATGTTGGTCAGAATATCTGTAAATTTCTTATTGACTAAGTTTAAGTTGCTTATTCTAGAAAATAATAATACATCGTCGGCATAAATAATGTGCGAAACGTTTTTGTATTTGGATATGATATGGCTAATTTCATCAAAGGCAATTGTAAACAAAGTTACCGAAAGTGGAGAACCTTGCGGTATCCCATTCTGGAGAACGTGCAAATTAGAAAAAACGTTATTTACTTTCGTTTTAAATTTCCTATTCGAAAGAAATGCCTTGACAAAATAATATATCTTGTTGCCAAAGCTCCATTTCTCTAGTTGGCACAAAACAATCTGCACGCCGACTCCATCGAACGCCACTTGATGTGGACTGTGAAATGTACCACACTTTGCGTTTTGAAATGATTTTTTCTAATAACTTACTCATGCAGCATATAAGCGAAATGAATCTAAAATCTGAGGCCTCTGCTGATGGATTTTTGGATTTTGGAATTGGAACGACTACTGCGTTCTTCCAGTTTGGAGGGAAAACTCCAATGAAAAATATTTGGTTAAAGAAGTTGATTAATCTCTGTTTTACCTCACTAGGTAAGTTTTTTAACATTACGTAAGAAATGCGGTCTGACCCTGGAGTTTTCCCTATTAGGGTAGAGAGTGTAGCCTCAAATTCTAAATAGGTTATTTCTGATTCCATTAGGCTTGCCTGCGAGTTTGGCTTGTTATAAACCCGGTTAAGAATGTCGTTTTTCATTGTGGTAAAGTTTTTATGAAAATTTGAATTGTTGGAAAATTATACCAACTGAAGGCAAAATGTTCAGCTATTACCTTAGAGTAAAAAATTGGACCTCTAGAACTATTAATAAAATTAATAGAAGTTGGGGAGAATGAACCTGCAATCCGTTTTATGTCGGACCAAATCTTTTTAGGACTAGAACTGGGAGTTATATCCTCAGTTAGAGCTTCAAAGCACTTTCGCTTTGCTTCCTTTGATTTTTTACGAAAAACTGCATTTGATTTTTTGTATAGAATCAGGTTCGCTTCTGTCCTTGTTCTTTGATACTCTGTCCAATTGCGCTGCTTTATATTTCCTAAATTGGCTAGTTCATTTGACCAGTACGGCACTACTTTTTTGTGTAACCTGTAACTTGTTTGAGGTATAGACATATGTGCCGCAGAGCGTATTATCTCAGCAATATTAGCAGCCTCTTTGTTAATATTATTTGAAACAGGTAGTCCTGTAGAAGAAATAGCTGCAATATGCATAAATTTTGACCAATCTGCCTTTTCTGTTAAAAACTTTGGCCTTGGATAACATTTATTTGTAGTGGGTGTGGCTAATTCAGTGACAATTGGATAATGGTCACTGCCTGATAGGCTGTCGAGAATATGGCTATTTAGCTTTGGGGCAATACTTGAAGAGCATATGGAAAGGTCAACGTGCGTCCAGGAAATTTTCTAAAATAGTGCATCTTTGATTAGTTGAAGAGGAGCCCCATAGTGGAGACCAAGAGTTAAAATCTCCAACTAAGAGAATGGGTGTGGAGACCGAGTTTAAAATATGTTTTAGTTCCACTAATGTAAATTTTTGTTGTGGAGGAATATAAGCACAAATTATGGTTAGTTTGAGGCCTATGGAGACTTCCACGGCTAATACAGAAATATTTGATTGAATTTGTAAACATTTATGAGGAATATCTTTTTTTATTAAATCTGCGATACCTTGTTTATTCGTGGTATTCTGAGTTAAGTTTCGAAAATAACCAATGTATTGCTTGGGGACATGAGCCTCTCTATTTACAGCAAGGTGAGTTTCTTGCAGAGCAATAATATTTAGTGATTGTTCTTTGATGAGTATTTCTAATTTTGTATAGTTGTTTAAACATAAAGAAACAAGAGTGAAAAAGTGTGAAGAAATTAAAATTTTCCTCTTCTTCAACCTTCATAGTGTGCTTATAATCGAGTTGAGTAGGTTGTTGTATTGATATTGAGTTAGTTTGTGTATTGCTGAGAGCTAAGTTTTGAGTATGGTGAGATTGTGATTGGAGTTCGCTGATGAATTGTGGTAATGTGTTAGTTATTGATGAGCAAGAGTTGCTAGCCGTGTTATTATGAACGTTGTTGAAGGTGGACTGGAGAGAATCAAAGGTTTGAGGTTGTGAGTTAGAGATTCACGTAGTGTTGTTGCTTTGCATATTGTTGAAGGTGGGATTGATCAGAGAGGGAGTTTGATAGTCTGAGTTGTTGTTAAAATATGGAGTAAGATTTAAAATATCGATCTCTTTGGTTTCGAATTCAATTTACTCTATTAAAGTTTAAATTTATATATATATATATATATATAATTGGCGCGTACACCCATTTTGGGTGTTTGGCCGAGCTCCTCCTCGTATTTGTGGTGTGCGTCTTGACGTTGTTCCACAACTGGAGGGACCTACAGTTTTAAGCCGACTCCGAACGGCAGATATTTTTATGAGGAGCTTTTTCATGGCAGAAATACACTCGGAGTTTTGCCATTGCCTGCCGAGGAGCGACCGCTATTAGAAAAATGTTTTTCTTAATTTTGGTGTTTTCACCGAGATTCGAACCGACGTTCTCTCTGTGAATTCCGAATGGTAGTCGTGCACCAACCCATTCGGCTACGGCGGCCGCCGTTTAAATCAGATATTTTTTCTAATTTTTTTTTAAATCCCTGAATTTTACCTGACATGTTATTCTAGCTAACATCATTAATGCGCTTACTAGGCTTTGAATCCGACTTTGGTTTGTTGTTGCCAGCGCTTTGTTTGTTGTAGTCATGTCTCTTGCGGCACATACGACGAAAGTGACCTTTTTTCCACATTGACATGTGAAATTCCTTGCTAGACAATTTGATTTGTGATCTGGTTTCCAATCATTACCGCAATTGAAGCAGAAACGACAATTACTGTTGTTGATTGAATCAACCTTTTCCGATGAAATAGCAACAGCATCCCAAAATATTCTTGTTAACATTTGCTGATTCAAATGTTTTGCAAATGTCAACAACCCGGTCAAGTGTTTTATCCCGGCCATCGAGCAATTTAAGTTGCAACTTTTTTTCATAAACACCAGTGATAATACGATCACGCCACATTCGATTTTCATTGGAAATTCCACATGTACAGTTGTTCTCAGCGACCAATTTGTGAACGAATTTTCGCTAAAAATTCATTGAATGGTTGTCGTCCTTTTTGCACGATATTGTTGATCTTGAATGATTCCATTGTGACATTTTTTTGCGGTAGACAATGACTATCAAATGCAGTTAAAACTTCATCCAATGTTCCCTGTACTGTTTCCTCTACCTCACGCACTGGCTCTGTATCTGTGGCTGGTACCGTTCGGTTTTTCGTTGTTGTTCCAAGTAATGAATTCTGAGAGCCGTCATTTGGAAATAATGTATTATAAACATTGGTACCTTTTGTACCAACTAACCACAGAAAAGTTGCTATTTTTGTCGATTCTGGTTGACCATTTTTTGTTGTTGGCAATCATATAGACCAAAAAATCACGTTTCCAATTTTTCCATTTCGATAATATGTTTGTACAATCGAGCTCTCTCAATTCTTTTTGTGCCTCTGCCATTTTGTAAAAATATCCGTGAAAATCAAAAAATATCCAAGAATTATACCAATAATTATGATCTCGGATGAATCCTTTATCCCGATGAATATCGTTTTTTGTCCGATGATTTAAGTTTCTTGTGAATTTTAACGATGAAAACGAATTACACAAAAATGTGATTCGTGCTGTCTGCGATGCAATCCAATGCTCCAATGATGAAATTCGTCTTTTAATGAAACTCACAAAAATTTAATTAATTTATTCTTTTGCGAAGCGTTAGCCCGCTTCTGACACCATGTAACACGATGTTAAAAGTCAATAAAACAAATAGTTTTAATGTTTGATGATTCACCAAATCTTTTATTTTTCGCTCTTAAACGTTGTATACCGTCGCATGGTTAAGCTTAACTAACACTGTCCAATACATAATGCGTACATTTTAGATGTTGACATTAGACGTGTGAACACGTCCTTAAGTTAATATACATTGAACGTAGGCAAATAGCATAACTTATTACAGTTATAATTATAATAATAAATCCTATAATGTCCTTATATGAAAAATATGGATGAAATAGAATGGAATTTAATCCCATTGGATTATTTGATCCTGTTTGATGCAGAGATAATAGGTGAATTAGTGTTATTGCTAATACAATAAATGGTAAAATAAAATGAAATGTAAAAAATCGTGTAGGGGTAGCATTATCTACTGCGAATCTTCCTCAAACTCATTGTATCATACTAAATCAATTCCTAGATAAGGAATTGCAGATAAGTAATAACTGTAGCTCCTCAGAATGATATTTGTCCTCGTGGTAAAACGTAACCAATGAATGCTGTTGCTATAACTAAAAATAGAATTAGTACTCCTACTAATCATGTGGGTGTAAATAAGTATGAGCCGTAATAAGTCCCTCGACCAATATGTAGATAAATACAAATGAAGAAAAATGATGCACCATTAGGATGTAAAACTTCAAGGGCCGATGTCGAATGTGAACCACACCTAAACGTCAAGGTTTTTTCTGCATTTCGTTTGACATTTTTCAATTTCAGACTAACTCAATTTGAACTATGGAAAGATATACAATCGGGCAACGCGCTAAAGTTATTCAGGCTTATTATGAAAACGGGAGTTCAAATCAAAATGGATATCGCGAACTTCGTGATTTTTTCGGTCAATTTAATCGTCCAAATGTGCGTACAATCGGCAAAATTGTGCAAAAGTTTGAGCAAACCGGGTCTGTAGAAGATGTGAAAACACCAGTGCATGCTCGTACAGCTCGTACTGCAGAAAATATTGCTGCTGTTCGCGATAGAGAGGTTGAAGAGCCGTCCACCTCAACTCGTCGTCGTGCCCAACAATTGTGCCTCTCATGCTCGTCGTTGATGAACATTATGCATAAGGACTTGCATTTACACGCTTACAAGGTGCAATTGACTCAAGAACTAAAGCCTCTTGACCATTCCAAGCGTCGTCAATGGTCAGAATGGTGGCAGGAAATGGCAACAGTGAATGACCAATTTTCGAAGAAAATCGTCTTCAGTGATGAGGCACATTTTCACCTCAGTGGATTCGTCAATAAGCAGAATTGACGCATTTGGGCGAATGATAATCTAAGAGTGATTTCCGAAAAACCAATGTACCCACAAAGAGTGACTGTTTGGTGCGGTGTATGGGCCGACGGCATCATTGGGCCGTATTTTTTCCAAAATAAGGTCGGTCAGGCAGTTACTGTGAATAGTGTTCACTATCGTGAGATAATAACTAACTTTTTATGGCCCGAATTGGAAGATATGGATGTGGACGATATGTGGTTTCAACAGGACGGTGCCATTTGTCACACAGCTAACGAAGCAATGGCTCTTTTGCGCGAAAAATTTGATGGCCGAATATTCTCACGTCGCGGCGATGTCAATTGGCCGCCAAGATCATGTGATTTGACACCGTTGGACTTCTTTTTTTGGGGTTATTTGAAAGAAAAGGTCGATAGGCCAGCAACAATTCAAGAGCTAAGGGATGAGATAATTCGGCACATTAACGGCATAGAACCTCAATTATGCCTCAGCGTCATCGAAAATTTGGACCATCGGATGGAGGTGTGCCGCCGAGGCCGCGGCCGCCATTTGGCCGATATTTTCTTCCATACATAATTGAACCATACCAATATTATCATAATCAAAAGAAATGACAATATTTTCCTATTTATTTTATTCAAAATCAACACGGGCCCTTGAAACTTAACCTCCCCTTATAATATCAGGAGGTAGTTTATTTAAAATATTAATTTTGGGGATTAATGATAAAGTTATTACTTTTCTCTTCGTTTTAAAAGCTTAATTCTTATTTTTGACTTACAAGACCAATGTTTTTGTTAAACTATTAAAACTAATGTTAATACCTATTATTATATTGGGGATTACCTTGTTTTTTAATTTTAATAGGAGTATTTGATTTTTGTTTTGAATCGTAAACATTTATTGTCTATGCTCTTGAGATTAGAAGATTTTTTAGTATAATATTTTTAACTTTTAATGCTTGTGAAGGGGTTTTAGGACTTTGAATTTTGGTATCTATAATTCGAACTCATGGAAATGATTATTTTCGATCATTTAATTATTGCAATGTTAAAGTTAATTTTTATAATAATTTTTATTATACCTTTTTCTTTTATTATAAATTCATCTTGAACGGTTCAAAGTTACCTATTTTTCGTAAGCTTTATTTTTATTTTAATTAATTATTGTACAAATTATTTTGTAAATATTTCTTATTTTTTGGGGTTTGATGTTATTTCTTATGGATTAATTTTATTGAGATTTTGAATTTGTACTCTTATAATTACTTCTAGTGAATCTATTAATAATAATTAATGTAATAGTTTTATTACTATGTTTAGCTTTAGGCTTAATATGAATTTATTTATATTTTATTTATTTTTTGGAAGAAGACTAATTCCTACTTTTTTTTTGATTTTGGGATAGGGGTATCAACCTGAACGTTTACAAGCTTGAATTTATCTTTTATTTTATAATTTATTAGTCTTTTTACCTATATTAGTAGGAATTTTTTATTAATATAATACAGGGTGGGCCATATAGCGTTTGCTTTTTGAACCACCTATTTTTTTGAGAATGGTAACACAAATGACATGTCAAATGTTTTCATAAATTACTTAAAGGTTTGACATTTACGAAATGGGACGCTATACGCTTGAACAAAATTGGGAAATATTGAAAACCTATTTCCAAAGTGGTGAGTCTTCTTCTTCTTTTCTGATTTTCAATAAGCTACGTCAATAAGCAAAATTGTCGGATTTGGGGCTCAGAAAATCCACACGTTACTGTAAAGAAGCAAAGGCATCCACAACGAGTCACTGTTTGGTGCGGTTTTTGGTCTGGCGGCATCATCGGGCCATTTTGTTTCGAAAATGAGCGAGGAGCCGCGGTTACAGTAAATGGCCAGCATTACCGTGACATGCTCAACGAGTTGTTTCCAAAAATTGAAGAGGATGACATGGACGACATTTGGTTTCAACAGGACGGTGCAACTTGTCACACTGCCAAAGTTACACTCGAACTTTTGGCTACCGTTTTTGAAAACCGAATAATCAGCCGAAATTCCGATATCAATTGGCCGCCTCGGAGCTGTGATTTAAGCCCGTTGGACTATTTTTTGTGGGAAGCCGTTAAGGACAAATGCTATGCGAACTATCCAGAGGCGATTGATGCTTTAAAACACGAAATCGAAGTTGCCATTCATGAAATTGGAGCCCAAACAATCGAAAATGTGCTTAAAAATTAGGTTGATCGAATGGTCTACTGCAAAGCCAGTCGTGGCAGTCATTTGAACGATATTATTTTTTATTCATAAATGACAATGTTCAATCTTCAAAATAAAAAAAAAAAGTTTGAAAAAATATTGATTAGTTTTTTTTTTAAAGCCGATTCAAAAAGCAAATTTTACATGGCCCACCCTATACTACTTTTTTATTAATATTTCCTAATATAATACTCCTTCGTTAAATTTATTGGGTGAAATTTGTTATTTGTTATTTTATATGCTTATAGTCGGCATGGTAAATTATTTTCTGGGGCTTATTCATTTAGAGGAGGTAAAATTCGAGAATATTATTTCTACATTGATTTCCTTCAAATTTATTAATTTTGAAGAGTGATATTTGCAGGGTTGAAACCCCACCCAGACGAAGTTTAAAAAAATGTTGTTTTGTTTGTTTTTACTCAAATAGTATATGTTCAATTACTTCTATAAAATCTGATAATAGCTAATGACATAGATCGATTAGATGTACAGAGAAAACAAATTATATACGAATAAAGCATGGGAACATTGATGAGTTATTATAAAGCATATTATAATAAATTAATTTCAACCTTTTTTTGATTACTATTTATCCTTATCACCAATCAATGATTCATCATATCCAAAACTGTGACTTAAGCGTGTACTGTGTCATAAATTTATAAACACAAGCAAAGTTATATCAGACTGCAACAAAAGTTGAAACCCCCCCTAAATCGCGGTACCTTTTTTTATAAAAAGCTTCGTACCAGATAAAAAAACTACTGAAAATTTTTGAAAGCATTCCTTTAATCTAGAAGGCACAGAGTTTACTCATAATAATATTTGATCAACCTTGTCGAAGGTTTTTGACAAATCTATATGAATAACCATCAAGTTGGGCTTGATGTTCAAATGTGTTGACAATTTTATTGGAATTTAACGTACACCAACATAGTAGGTAGATTTCAGTGACATAAAACCATGCAGTCATTTCGATTTTGAGGAATATGTCTGATTCAGAAGTTTTGTTTTAAGCATGAAGTCAAACAGCTTCGAAAAAATACTTTGTTTCACGATGGGTCTGTAATTGCATATAACACATTATTACGATCGCCTGATTTATGAATAGGAACAATTGAACATAATTTCCAAGGAGCTAAAACAACTGCGTTATCTATACATTTACTAAAAGGGAGCAAGACCTTCATGATTCAAACTATAATATTACTATTTTTCAGATTAGCGATTGCATGTTCGACATAATCTGGCGTCATGGTAAAACTATAATATGTCTAAAGGGTCAATTGAATGGTTATTACTTGAGTCATACTTTTCATACACCACTTGAAGTTGGCAAATACAGGTAGGTTGTTTTTGAAAACCTATTATAATTATCGTACAAGAAGCTCACAAGGTTTCATTCTGCGTTTTATTCACAAAAATAAACGATTGCTTATAAATTCCTTTCATTTTCAACGCGTTATAAAAAAATTTAAAATATTAACAAAATCGTTTTCAGTTGATAACATCAAAACCTAAACTATTTTTATAGTTCATTGGAAGATTTTAGAAAATTAACATACAAATATATACTAGCATATAGAATATATGTGTATAATACTTACTGTTAGAGGTACTCCAATGCGTGTAGAATGTTTTTTCACAATAGTAGAAAGCAGTACCGTTTATAAGCAAATGAGTGTCAACAATGACGTGGTACCAACACTGGAATTTCGTATGCGATGATGGGCAGCCAGAAGGCGCCGTAGGTATGGCTGATATAGTTATTTTACTACATGTTGCCGTTTTTAGTGTTGATCTAACATTTTCTTTTGAAAACCTACACTGAAGAGCAGAACTGTAACAAAATGTAATACTTTCTATTTCAACACATTTTTTTTTAGACATGTTTTAACAAATCAAATATTTTTTTTGCATAACTTTATTGGCATGTATGTACTCTCTCTCTCAAACCGGTTTGGTGTCAGTGCAACAACAACAACACTAGTAGCAAGCAATAATGCAAATAAAGACAAATGTTACAGTTTTGCACTCACTCTTAATTTTCAAATTTTCCGTTATTTTTCTCGTAATTATATATTTGGTGGATTTTTAATTATTATAAACGTGACCGTGAATAAGACAAAATGTTAAATCGGGAAGTACAACGCCAAATAATTGATTTGCTTAAGAAGGGCGAGTCTATAAGAAAAATAGCTAAAAAATTCGAAGTGAGCCACATGGCTGTGCAAAGGCTCCGACAGAAGAAACGAGAGGCCGAAATGCGTGAGTGCGAGGAGCTTGGGATGCTGGCCAATCGGAACGCCCGAAAATTCTACCTGAAAGTTCGGCGGCTTATAGAAGATTTTAAAACCGGGGCGTTTTCCTGTATAAACAAAGACGGCGATCTGGTGATTGACATCCAGAGCATTCTTAAATTATGGACTGAACACTTCTCGAACCTATTAAATAGTGACAGCTGCGCATGTCACAGAGAACGTGAAGATCTCGATACCCCAATCGTTGACGACGGAATTGTCGTTCCGTTACCCGACCATGACGAGGTGAGAATAGCGATAATGCGTCTAACAACAAAGCCGCGGGCGACGGACTGCCGGCTGAGCTATTCAAACATGGCGGCGAGGAGCTGGTAAGGTGCATGCATTAGCTTCTATGCAAAATATGGTCGGATGTAAGCATGCCTGCCGATTGGAATTTAAGTGTGCTCTGCCCAATCCGTAAGAAGGGGGATCCTGCAATTTGTGCCAATTACCGCGGGATTAGTCTTCTAAATATCGCCTATAAGGTTCTAGCGATCGTATTGTGTGAAAGGCTGAAGCCTACCGTCAACCAACTGATTGGACCTTATCAGTGTGGCTTCAGACCTGGAAAGTCTACCATCGACCAAATATTCA
Organism: Anastrepha ludens; assembly: GCF_028408465.1. Lineage (NCBI taxonomy): Eukaryota > Metazoa > Arthropoda > Insecta > Diptera > Tephritidae > Anastrepha > Anastrepha ludens. The sequence goes on from NC_071503.1 coordinate 10,175,271, forward strand.
CAATACGCCAAATCTTGGAAAAGACCCATGAAAGGAGAATCGACACACACTATCTTTTCCAACGTAGAATCTCTCTTGCCAACAGGTGCTACTTTGGACTTAGTAGGCAACTGAGCAGTAAAGCCCTCTCTTGACGAACAAAACTAACACTCTACAAGGCTCTCATCACGCCCGTTCTAACGTATGGCGCAGAAGCTTGGACGATTACAAGATCCGATGAAGCGACGCTTGGAGTGTTTGAGAGAAAGATGCTGCAGAAGATTTTTGGACCTTTGCACGTTGGCAAAGGGCGAATATCGTAGGCGATGGAACGATGAGCTGTATGAGCTTTACGACGACATAGACATAGCGCAGCGAATAAAGATCCAGCGGCTACGTTGGCTGAGTCATGTCGTCCGAATGGATACAAACGCTCCGGCTCTGAAAGTATTCGATGCGGTACCTGCTGGTGGTAGTAGCGGAAGAGGAAGACCTCCTCTGCGTTGGAAAGATCAGGTGGAGAAGGACTTGGCTTAACTTGGTGTGTCCAATGGGCGCCGATTAGCATGAGAAAGAAACGACTGGCGCGCTTTGTTGAACTCGGCCAAAATCGCGTAAGTGGTTTTCGGCGCCAATTAAGAAGAAGATATGCATACATACATATCAAATATATAAACACTAGGGCGGGTCCATTTAAAAATCGCTAATTGCTCTGTGAAAATCGTAGGGATCAAAATAAGAAACTTTGCCGAAGGAACCATACCTCTAAAACGAATTCTGATGTCCCCCAATTTAAAAATATCACCATTTTTGGCCTTTACATGAAAAAATCAGCTAAATGGCTATGTTTTTTCTTTATTTTTATTTATTTATAATAATATTTATTATTTATTTATAATAATATTTATTATTTATTTATAATAATATTTATTATTTATTTATAATAATATCTATTTTTTTCTTAAGAAATTTATTTAGTCAGAACATATGTAAATGAAAAAATTAATTTAAGTGAGTTATAGAAAAGAAACTAAAAAGTTCGACTAAAATTGGGGGACATCAGAATTCGTTTTAGAGGTATGGTTCCTTCGGCAAAGTTTCTTATTTTGATCCCTAGAATATGATTTTCACAGAGCAATGGGCGATTTTTTTGCCTCCTCACAAATCGACCCGGCCTAATATACATATACCACAAGTATATCCAATATTAATAATATATACAAAGTGCGCGATTTTTTATTCCAAACTTTGGACTGCGGCGCTATTTTTTTGTTAAATATAACATACTAGCTTTACCCCGCGGCCCCGCTCGCGTAGGAGTAGTTTTGAGGGATTTAGGATATGTATATAAAAGAATTACAAACAATAATTTCATAGAAAATAATTTTTTATTAAAAACCATAATATTACAATAAATAATACATTATCTCCACTTCTATGTTAATAAAGGATTTTTCAAACTATATACATATAAGACATAACACAGCATTGCTGTAATACTTTCTAGCATTTCTTGACATATATTATCTTTTACTCTAGTAATTAAATCGGCAGCCGTATAACATAATCTTCTATAGTATTATTTTAAAACATGGCGCTTATTCTGACTAAACTACAATATGTACAGATATGAAATATATATCAAAAGAAAGGTTTTGATGAGTATATTTCCGGAAAATTATAAAAATTAAAATTGGTTAATTTGTTCATGAAATATTTGCGTGTACGGTTATCAAAATTTTCATATTGATAACAGCGATGTCTATGTAAAGCGGGATGACACACAAATATACGCATGTATATGAGTACGTTTGCTTTGTTTAACTCCCTTTCTAATGAACACAGCATTGTATACATTTGGATTCTCAATAATTGTTTTGTTTTGTTATCCTTACTAATAAATACATATGTATTCATGAACATAGTCCCAACGGGTGCTGCGAATTTTTTTTCAAAATTTTGTTGTGATGGCAATAATTGGTATGAATTGACAATTGACTTGAAATTTGTCAATTCACTTAAAACAACGGTAACAGTGCAAATTAGAAAGAGTTTTGGACAGACGCAAAATAGAATTTATTTTAAGAAAAAAGTACATACATATTTAATTTTAAAATATGCCTAGAGGACGACCAAGAAGAGTTCCTACTTTAAGTGGAGGAATAGAGCAGGTAAGTAAGTGATAAATGTTTAAAACGTCACGTATTGGATATGATTGGTAGAAGCATCCACTTTTGTTTTCGTTCATATATGGTACAATTGAACTACAATATATAAACGTATGTATATATTTAAAAATTTAGATAGTTTAAATAGTTTTAAAAAATGAGGAGGGAGAGACAAATTAGTTATTTATGTGATACTATTTCAAAGGTAAACTGTATTTGGGCTATTCTCAGAAAAATTTTATAGTAATAGACAATGCCCAACGCCATTTAAAAGAACACTATTACCCATCAAATCAACGAACTTTTTGACATAGATATACATTTTGAAGTGTTTTTTTTTTTCTTTGTATTGTATTCTATGTGTGTACATGCATATTTTTATGTATGCAGCCCTTATTAAATCATATATGAATATGAACTTTGAAAATTTTTTTTACCATTCTTCTTAAAATTTTTTAAAACGTAAAGATCTGTGGAAAAAAATTTTTACTTTTGCAAATCCAAGAAATTTTACGAATGGCAAAAAAAAAATTGTATAATTGTGTTGGTGAATGGCACACGACTTATCATAAAACAAATGCATCCGAATGGTTTGCACGCGTGTTATGCTTTTAGGTTGAAGCGCCGCCAATTTCCCACTACAATAGCCTTCGCCATAACAATAAATAAGGCCCAGGGGCAAACATTATCAAAGGTGGGCCTTCATTTAAAGGAGGATTGCTTTGCTCACGGCCAACTTTATGTTGCGTTAAGCCGGGTTAGATCCTGGAAAAATATACGAGTTCAAATGGGCAATAACGAAAAGTTGGCGTTGAATGTAGTTTATAATGAAGTAATTTAAAAAAAAATTACTGATTTAACTGAAAAAAATTTTAAAAATGTTATATGCATAAGTTCTTACATATTACATATGAATAAAAATATACACTTTTCTAATCATCATAACTTTTAATATATAAAAGTGTCACATATGCTGTTTACTTTCCGTGGGAAAAAAGCCCACCCGATTTTCGGAGGTTACATACTAGTATACGTTTTATTTTAATGCATTTTGGTAAATAACGTTATTCGTTGCATTATTTGGAGCATATATGAATAGATTTTTTAGGTTGCTGACCCTTGAGCAGGCAACGTATAACTGACCGTGTGAAAAACATGATGGTTCTAAAAGAATTCCTGCGACGTTGAGCGATTGACCTTGTGCCTTATTAATGGTCATTGCAAAAGCAAGACGAACAGGAAATTGAAGTCTTTTAAATTCAAAAGGCATACATATCTGATGGAATTGAGAGAATTCTAGGTATGAGGACGTCTTCACCTGCTGATTTGCCAGACAGAATTGTTGCTTCAATTATATTTGGATGCAAATTCTTTACCGTCAATCGAGTTCCGTTGCACAATTTCGGTGGTCTCAAGTTTCTTAGCATCATAATCGGAGACCCAACCTTTAGAAAACATGGTGTATTCATAAAAGTTCCTTCCCAATTTGCAGAAGCTCATTTGCAAATTCTCGTGAGGCCTCATCGCCTTGCAAACGAACACGCATATTTGTTGAAAGAGTCAATTTTTTAACTTGTCTCCATAAATATGAAGACTTGAGACAAGCATTCAATTCATCTGCTGGAGTTCCTCTTTGAATAACTGGTAGAGTTTGACGGAAATCTCCAGCAAGGAGGTCCTATTAACAATGAGATTAAATGCTGCTTTCTGATCTTCAATGAGAAGAGGTTTGTTTCTTTCCACAAATCTGGAGAGTTCAGCTTGATTGAAATTCATCTCATGAAGTGGGGCCCAGCTGTTCTAGAGGCTTGTTAAGGATTGCCATACACGTGTCTTCAATGTCGATTAAGGCTTTATTGTACAGCATGTCTGAAATCTGCAAGTCGGGATTATTTGCAACTCTGCGTGAAAGCAGCAGATAATCTTCGCTCAAAGAATCACGATATTTCTTCCACAATACCATTGGATCAGATGGTGCACAGGTTGTAAAAATATACATATATATATATAATTGGCGCGTACACCCTCTTTGGGTGTTTGGCCGAGCTCCTCCTCCTATTTGTGGTATGTGTCTTGATGTTGTTCCACAAATGGAGGGACCTACAGTTTCAAGCCGACTCCGAACGGCAGATATTTTTATGAGGAGCTTTTTCATGGCAGAAATACACTCGGAGGTTTGCCATTGCCTGCCGAGGGGCGACCGCTATTAGAAAAATGTTTTTCTTAATTTTGGTGTTTCACCGAGATTCGAACCGACGTTCTCTCTGTGAATTCCGAATTTTATTCACGCACCAACCCATTCGGCTAAGGCGGCCGTTGTTAAAATAATCGCAAATAAAAGGCGCATTTGGTTGGGCATCGATATAGCAGATGCTTCTGACAGTGCTGTGTCCCAATGTTGATCATCTTCTAGAAGTCCCAGTTTCTGGCATGCTTGACGGTACGTGGAGCAAATATCACCTTCGACAGCGCGTATATGTTCAAACGATGTAGCAGTAGCATCCGCAAGTAAAAGCACTCGGCATTGTTAGGATGGACCGTGTATACTCTGCCTAGAGCGTCGCTCTTCCCTGTTTGCTGTTTGTTCCAGGTACTATAGCGCCTTGTTTCCTATGATAAAATTGTTTTCGTGATGCATTCCACGTGTAATACTGAGGAACTTCTAAATAAAGTAGTGTCTTGGCAAAGCGGTCCTCATTGCATAATTTGAAAAAAACTGTAAGTGTGGTGTTTGGTGGATCAGCTGCTAGTTGCGCAGCGTTTTGAGCTGTGAATGTGATTCTTTGGCCGTTTTCCAAGTGTACAGCAAGATGAACAGCAGTCGGGTGACAGTCATGTATTGGAAAGTTTAAAATCCTCCAAACTGTTTCGTTACTCGAAATGTACCGCCCCATTTGAAACAGAGTTATTTCATCATTTTCGTTCGTGACTACAAACATTGCTATGTCGCTTCCTTTGTTAATGTACTTGCATATATATTTTATAGATTTTACAGAATTGCAAAACTCTACGTTAATGTGAGCCTGAAACGTTTTTGAAAGCAAAGGAGTGTATGGAACGACCAATTTGTTGTCAACTTGCACTTCTCTTTGTTTTTTTAACAATTGCTTCATGCCCTCCGACTTCTGGTCTTCTTTTTCTGTATGTTTGGTAGCTATCTTGTCCAGTTTGAGTCTCGAGTAAAAATGCACGCGGAAATCTTTTTGCTAACAATTTGGAATAAAAGAGGATCTGTTTCCTCGTTTGGTATTTCAGCTGAGATAATTTTGTCTATATTGTCAGAATGAATTTTTTCTTTAACATACGTCATAGCATCCTGCGTATATTCTTGCATATGCCTAGGACTGTCTGTAAATGATGAAGGTAAAATTACTATTTTTCCAATATCTTCGGCGTTGCTTCTCGTAAGTGAACATATTCTTCTACTCTTAGTTTTTTCTGGTTAAGTCTCACATATAAAAGACGCTCACTTTCAATTTTGGCGTACATGTCAACTAAAAACTGTTGCAATAATTTTGCACAGTGTAGTAGATGGTTATGCCCTTTTCTTATCATTATGCGACAAGAATAAAAATTCATTGCCGAAACTTTTTTATCTGTGGGTTCATGTGTTGGGGAATTAACTTGATGAACGTTAAAACTGTATCCGTCTTCACCTTCCCAAAAAAGCAATGGATATTGAAGTGCGTCATATGATCGATGGGTTTCTGAAATTCGCTGTAAGGCATTACTTCTTTTGTGAAGCACAATGTCCCTCCTGTCAAATGCATTACCGACAATGATGATTGCAACTTCATCTGATGTTGGAGCATTGAAACGTCTCTCATGTTCGCCTGCTGGAGTTCTATCTGCTCTAATCACGATTTTGTATTCATTATTCGGCATTTGTTCAAGAGCGTTTTTAAACATTCGGACTAAGTTATTTCTTTCGTGTAGCATTTGTTGCAATGCTCCAACAATTTCACGATTCACACCTGGAATATTGCCACACCGTTGATTTGTCTGAATGTCGCTATTTCCTGTGAAATATATTTGCAAAACTGCGGGTTTTGATCCGGTTCAGGTAACAATGATCCCGCTTGATGATACACTTGTGCCTGAATTTTAAACGTCAGCATGTATCCTGCTTCCGTTATTACCTTTGTTGCTCCGAATGATGTCATTTGGAAGCAAGAGTTGTATTTGCGAATATTTTGTAGAAAACGTTTAGACTCGTCAGACATTCCTGACGTCAAACTTAATAATGGCTCAAGTGGATGTCGAAGTGTTGGTAGCGACCCCTTTCCGTTGCAGCAACACATTCCTGGAGCTTCATTTAGAAATTTTTTTGCATTACAATGTGAGCAAGTCACATCCATTAGACCAATAGTAATATTTGGATATGAACTATAGTCCAATGTTGGGTCGTAATTAAAAGCTGCATTATGCATATCAAAATTAAAATCTCTGCGTGATGCAAGGTGTGCCATACGATCTTGTTCCATTCGAGTACGGCGCTGTCATGTAGTTTCACGATTTTTTACGACACGTACAAGCTCTATAGTTTCTTGTAACCTATTTTCACGATTTGTTTTTGTTTTAGTCTGTTTTCGTGTTGTTGTTCACTCTCGTTTGATCTTGCATCTTTCTTTCTTTTTGCCCCAGTGGATTGTCTTGATAATGTAGATTTTCTTCTTGTCGGCATATTGTGATCTCATGAAACGAATCTGCATAAAAAATGGAGTAAATAATAGTCTCATATTTTGAAATCTTTTGTAGAAATGAGACAATTTACATTTATCTTCGATCCATTGTTAAGAGTGTACGATACGGAATAGCGTGAGTAGTTGGGTCTTGAATCTGCATTACATTCATATATGCTTTTTTCAGGTATTATTTAATTTAATTTATTTTTAGCATGCCAAGTCTACAATAGTAAATAATTCACCTCCCTGTCTCTGAAATTGAATTTCGAATGTAATTTTAAATGCTTTTACCCGGCATCCGTTGCTATGCCTTGTTGAATAAAATCAAAACAACCACTCAGAAAAATATCAAGCAAAATTATTCTTATTAATTTTCTATCTCAAACCGTTTTTGAACTTTGCATTTGGGTCATAGTTCAACAGCTAGAGTGTGATATAAATAGTGGGAAATAGGAAAAACTAAGATTTTTTAAGATTAAATTGAAGCAAATATTCGATTATTAGTGCCGAATGAGAGTAGTGGACAACGTACAGACATTCACCTTTATAGTATAGATCTATATATCATAAATTAATAATACACTGATTGTCTCTGTAAAAGAGCTCATGACATCAACGTCAAAATTGTTCTAATGACAGTTCAATATACTGTTTATAAGCCATCAAAAGCATTTGCGTCTCAGTTTTGTTGATTTTTTTTTTCTGTGATGGAACTCAAACGTAATAGCGTGATTGCGTTATATTTGGCTGGAAAATCACAACCAGCCATTGTTCGTGATCTCAGTCACATCAAAGTGAATAAAATGTTTGTGTATCGCACTATAAAAATAAAGCGTTACAATGATAGTGGTAGCAGTGCAAAACGCTATGGAGGTGGACCAAAAAAACCGCAACAACGCCAGAAATGGTTCGGAAAGTGAAGGCTCGACTTGAACGAAATCCACGTCGAAGTGGAAGAAAAATGGCCAAAGAACTGAAAATATCGCAAGACAGCATTCGACGCATATTGAAAAATGAACTCAAGGTCAAGGCTTACAAGTTCCAAAAAGCACACGATCTTTCACCCAGCAAAAAAAAGTTCGGTGCGAAAGAGCAAAGGAGCTGCTGCGCTTGCACGAACGTGCCGAATTTCCTAACATTGTGTTTTCTAATGAAAAAAAATTCCGAATTGAGCAGTTCGTGACCGAACGCTCATACGAGAATTTGAGCCTACGTATGGCTTGAAGCAATTTCCCATCGCAAGTAATGGTTTGGGCCGCATCGAAAGCTGATGGACGCTCTCCAATCGTTTTTATCGAGCCTGGTGTCAAAGTGAATGTGACTTATTATCGGGAAAATGTTTTAGAAGCTGCTTTAGAGCCGTGGACACGCAAACATTTCGGTCGTAGGCCATGGACGTTCCAACAGGACGTGGCACCGTCTCATAAAGCTCGTGTGAACCAAGAATGGTTAAAAATCATGTTCCACACCTCATTTCGTCCACCAAATGGCTTTCGAATTCGCCAGACGCAAATCCGATGGACTATTCCATCTGGTCCATTTTGGAGCGCAAGGTAAGGACTAAAAAATATGCCAGTATGAATGCGCTGAAAAAAGCGATTATACGAGAATTAGCCGAAATACCTCAAGATCACATTCGTGCAGCATGCAACTAATTTTTTGACCGTTTGAAGGCTATAGTCAAGCCACAAGGTGGTCACATCGAGCTAAAGTGAATATATGGGAACTTCCACAGAAAAGTCTACCTTAACCGAAAACCTAGACTATGATTAAACAAAAAAAAGTGCTTGATTTATTAAAGAAAACTATTTTAATATCATAAAAGTAATATTTTCAAAATTTTCCTCAATTGCGTTCTTGAGTTATCGGAACACAAATTTCATGTTCACTTGGTGATCAGTTTTTTTATTTACAAGAGCGTTTTCTCTTTGCTGTTTAAATTTCTAAGAGTAACTCTGCAATTCAACTCTAATAGCTACAATTTGGCAATAACAACAACTAAGCGTAAAACCAATGTAAAAGAGCAGTGACGTTTCAATTAACGGTAAATTTTGCATTTACTTTTAAAAGATATTCATCAATAACGTCACGCCATACAGATGCTATTTAGTCTTATTATAACTGCGCTGGTGATTGTAGATGCAAATAATTTGGTATTTTAATAAAAGTTGATAAAGTTTACAAATTAAATTATAAATTACGCCTTTTAAGCAAGGAATTTCTGTCGTATTGAGCTTCAAAGTTTCGTAACGTCACGCCATATTGTAAGTAATTTTCTTGATAGGTGATGGCCTTTTCTGAATTATAATTCAATCACGTCTTATGTAGATGGATTCTTCGAGTAACTATAAAAAATACTCAAAGTGCTATAGGCAAAAACTAAAAACTGACCCACTGAGGCTGGAGAGAAGCCGTTTAAAAGCAAAAGAGAGGGCATCAAAGTATAGAAAAAGGTTAGAATCCAGCAAGAATAAAAGTGATGCAATAAGAAAACAAAATTGTAAAAGACAACAAGCATTTCGCCTGAGAAAGAAAAATGAATGTGCCAAAGAATATAGCTCAGAAGCCAATCAGCCCTATAAATGCAGGCAAACAATAGGAAAGGCATTAAAAAAAGCCAAAACTGCTTTGCCGGCCGACCCACAGAAAAAAAGGTATATTGTTGATTTGTTATACAAAAAATATGGTACATTATCATTGAAGTACGAATCTAAATCGGCAATACAAGAAAAAAAACAGTTTGTCGTAGACTTTTACTCAAGAGATGATATTAGTGTCCAAGCCGCAGGTAGAAAGGACACATTGATTGTCGATGGGGAAGTAGTGGCCAAGCGTTTTATGGTGCTATCTGTTGCTGAGTCGTACGAACTCTACAAATTGGAGAAAACTACTAAATTCGTTAACAAGTCTGCACTTTACGAATTGCGACCAAAACATGTGCAACTATCATGCAAGATACCACATAATATGTGTGTTTGTAAGCATCACGCCAATTTTGCATTTGTTTTCGAAAGCAGTGCGGATTTTATAAAATCTTTTCCATCCGACTTTGAAAAATTTCTCGAATCTGCTTGTTGCAACATTAAAAACGAAAAATGTATGATGAACAAGTGCAAACATTGTGTTCAGGATGTAAGAAATGAATAAATGCCCTTAAAATATTAGCCATTGATGGATGAATCTGTTGAATGGAAACATTGGCGCAAAGTTGAAGACCGCATTGCTTTGACATACACCGAAGGATCTTTGTCTGATCTTTTGCACGAACTAATATAGATGCCCAGTTACCTTTGTTTAAACGCCACTTTTTTATTAAACGTTCCCAACAAAACTATTTCGAAAGCAAAAAAATGGCATTAGCTCCGACGATCTAGTTCTTCAAATTGACTTCGCAGAGAATTATAGGTTAACTTGTCAAAATGAGGTGCAAAGCGCACATTTTAGCTACCGTCAAGTTACCATTTTCACTTGCGTTGCTTGGCTAGTTGGCGAAGTAAAATCGTATTCTATAATCAGTGACAAACTCACTCACAATAAATTCGATGTGTGCTGTTTTTTAACAAAACTTGTAGACATAATCAAAAAAGAACATGGGCAATTTCAAAATATTTATAGTTTTTCGGATGGAAGTAGCTCTCAGTTTAAAAATAAGTATATTGCGCGAAGCCTGTCAGATTTTGTTTTTGAATTTGGTTGCAAAGTTTTAGAGTGGAATTATTTTGCAACTTCTCATGGTAAAGGTGCGGTCGATGGGGTAGGAGCAACGATAAAACGAAAAGTTTGGCAGGTAACAAAAACGAAAAATATAATTTTGGATACTGCAGTTTCTTTTTACCAATGTGCTCGAAATCATATATTTGGAGTTAACTTAGTTTACATTCCCACACAGCAAATAGAAGAGTTTTCTGTTTTGCTAATAGAAAAGTGGAATGAGTTGCCGAAAATTTCTGGAATACTTAAAATTCATCATTTATCAAGCAGCGAAGACAGGCAAATAAAAGTAGCCGAGACTGCGTTTTCACATAAAAGTGTTGTATAATAATAATATATGTTTTATTTTTAAACGTCAAAAGTTATGTGCCTATTTATTTGGTTTATTTTCTCAACACATCAAAATCACAGCGCTAACCCAAATTGAATATCTACATATACCCTTTCTATTTGAAATTTCTACAAAAAATGTAAAAATTGGTATATCAACAAAAAAAAGAATTTATATAAATTTCAGTAACATAACGTCAGGTAACGTCACGCCAGAGACTTTGTGTGGTAAAAAAAAAACCGAAAGAATTTTTTTAACATAGGAAATTGGAATGTGAACCTTAAATATTTAAATATCCTGACAAAAAGTTTCACTCGAATAGTTCTACAAAATTCGAAGAATTATGCTTTTTCAAAATTCAAGATAAGGGGGACTTCCGTTTTTTGTAACGTCACGCCAGCCTACATATTAGCTTATATTATTTAGTGTTGTTAAAAAATTTCGGTAACTTGTCTACTAAAATAAAGTCCCCTTTATTACAATGCAACTATTCATGTAAAATGTTTCGAAATGTTAAGTAAAGCATTTTTTTTTTTTTGACATTTAGTCATACAAATGTCACGTCACGCCAGTTTGGAAATACCCATATGCGTTAGATGCAGCATTACTCCAGGGGGAGGGGAAAGATGAACCTCCCAATCCTCTCCAGCCTTTGAAGAAGCGTGGCCGAGCAAAGAAAAGCGGTAACCAGTAGATGTTGGTTTGTTCTCGGGACGAGTTCCTCACGCCAAAGGGGGAGACTGTAGCATACTTATATTTTATAATTTATTAATATATTTATTTCTATATGGCAATACCTTCAAATTGTTAAGATTTAATTTAAAGTTTTCTTATATGGCAATGCCCTAAAATTGTAATGACCACTAGATGTCTTTTTCAAACTCTAAATTTGAATTTTCCAATGCCCTAAAAGTGTAATGACTACTAGATGTCTTTTTTCAAACTCTAAATTTGAATTTTCTAATAGGATTGATTTTGCCTATAAAAAGCCTGCGCGCTTTTGGAAAGAACGCATTCCGTTTGGTAATTGGCGGTGAGTAGAGCTTAGGTGCTTGCCAATAACTACGTTTGTAGTGTGGACAGCGTTGGCTGGCCGCTACATGGTGGCTGTTGCTAGTATATCTGTATTTGCAGTGTGGACAGCGTTGTCTGGCCGCTGCAAAACAGGTGTTGCTCTTGTTCGCGCAGCTTACTAAACGCATTTGTTTTAGTTTTCCGGCGTTTTTATTACAATTACAAATACGAGAGATATATTTTACGAAAAAGAAACACAACGTATTGTAAGATATCGATATCATCGGCATACGCCAACAATTGTACGCTCTTATAAAATATTGAAATACAACGTTACAACATATACACATGGTAGAAAAAGTCTGCGTTCACCCACTGTTATAAAGTATTAAAATAATTTAACGTGTTTATCTTAAAACTCTCAGTTATTTCTTTTCACTTATTTCAAAGAAAATTATTCGTAGAAGGTATGAACAAAATTTTTTGGAGTTTGAGCTGCGTCGTGTTCAGATAACGGGATTGTAGTATAGTTACTTAAATAGGCTGAGCAGAAAAAGTGTGCGTTCATTTCGAATAGTGACGATTATTTGCATGGCAATTACGTTAAATTTAATTTAAAATCATTCGTGTAGTTGACGCGGTTAAGAACAAATCTAAAAAGGGAAAAATTGATATTAGAAATACATTTTTTGTTACTATGGACCAAAGGCGAAAAGAAATAGATATTGGTGAAAGGAAAGTCATTGTAAGTTTGTGGCAAAATAGTAAGAGCTATCGGGAAATCGCGAAAATTGTTGGGAGGCAATACTCCTCGGTCCAAAGAGTGATAAACAACTTCAAGCAAGCGAATTGTTTGGAGTCTAAGCCTCGTTCTGGGCGTCCAAAAAAACTGACGGAAAGAGAAGGACGCAACATAACTATTGTGAAGTCTAATCCACGACTAACAGCAAGCCAAATTTCAAAAGACATAGAAGTAAAATACCAAAAGAAAGTACATTCAGATACAGTAAGAAAAATTCTAAAAAGAATCGGATTTCACGTCAGAGTGACCCGAAAGAAACCCTTCATATCGCGAGTAAATCTACTTAAGGGGTTATACGCAGTTATGAAGCAAATAAAGGACGGGTTGTCAAGGATTTATCCTGAAGAAACTTCAGAATATTTTAATTTGAAAATTTTTGGCGGTTATAAAAGCATCCTTCAAGAACGTAACAAAATTTTTTATTTATGAAAATGTTGATTATAGAGCGCGCTGCAGGCGATTTCTGGAACCTCCTTTAAAAAAAGACGATTTACGGTGTACATCGTAACTCAGGATTGGATTATCTGAAATCAACAAACCAAACAAATTTTGTTAATATATTAGATTATCTAGTAATTAATCGTTCGGCTAATCAAAATAGTGAATTTTCACAAAATGGCAGCTTTTAAAAGAAATGATTTCGATTTTTACGTTAAAATTTGGCCGTAAATTGATTATAAAATGGAAAATAAGTATCAGATTTACAAAAGGAACGATTAATTACTAGAAAATGTATCTTTAAAGATTGAGTTAAAACGGTTGAGACCGATCAAACAAGCCGTTTTCGAGATATCGTGTACACCGACTTGAAAAATGCCGTTTTGAAAAAAACTCGTTTAAAGTTTCAATACCTACCTTAAAACGTGCCGAGGCATCTCTAAATATTTAGGTATAACTCCGAAAGTATTGCTTAGATCTACTTCAAATTTCGTGCGTATACTTTTGAATATATGTACATTACAAAAATGCAATAAAAAAAATCGATTTTTTTGAAAGTCAAGCATGGGGGAGGAGGTGCCATGATATGGGGGTGTATGGCTAGTTCGGGCGTTGGAAATATACAGTTTATTGAGTCGATAATGAACAGACATGATTATCTCGATATTTTAAAAACGAATTTGAGAGAAAGTGCAATCAAACTGGGACTCGGTGAAAGATTTGTTTTCCAACAGGACAACGACCCGAAACACACAGCAGAGATTGTTAGGTTGTGGTTGTTGTATAATGTTCCAAAACTACTTCGCACACCCCCACAATCACCTGACCTTAACCCCATTGAGCACTTATAGGACGTTCTAGAAAAAAAAATACGAGAGCGTACAATAACTAGCAAGGAAATACTTAAGAACGCGCTTAAAGAGGAATGGGAACCCATAAGTCCAGAAATAACAGCCAAACTAGTTGGATCAATGAAAAGACGCCTTCTAGAAGTCATAAAAAGGTGTGGATATCCAACTAGCTATTAATTTTAAAACATTTCTATGATCTTAAGCCTTTTATTTTATTATTATTGAAGTGAACGCAAACTTTTTCCGTTTAGTTCGAATGGCCTTTTTTTAAATTTGATTTTGTTATTAGTAGCGAAATATGTGTGATAGTTACGTTTAAGTGTACTAAATAAAACTCATTATTTATTTATTTATAAATTTCTGAAATATTTATTGTTTTGAACTTTTTCTAATGCAAAGAATATTTGCATAGGTGAACGCAGACTTTTTCTACTATGTGTATGTACATTTTTCAAAGTGAAGGCAACAGAAATAACCGTCGTCGCTTGCGCCAGTTTTGTGGCTTCCACTACAAAGAATATAAGCTGAAAATAGAATACGTTGAGAAAAATTTAAATGAACGCGATCTAGTAACCATCTGCATTATGATGGAAATCGCGTACGATGTAGCTGACGTAAAGCTTCACATTTTTAAGAGTCTCCGGCGAAATCATTGCTTCTCTGAGCGAATTAACGACGAAGCTGATGAGAATGAAAATGTAAACGACGAAAACGACAAACAGAGTGAAAATGATGTTGAGAGCAATAGCGAGATGAGTGTAAATGGTGGAGAAGAACAAATTACCTCAGTTTCCCTACTCAAACAGCAAACGACGAAGTACGGAATATAAACATAACGAGCGATTATAGAAATGTTTACTAAGTTTTGTTGGCTGTATCCCACTAAGTCGACAACGACGTCCGAAGTTATAACGAGAATCAAGAGTCAGAGTATAGTTTTTGGAAATCCGGCAACTATTATTTCCGATAGAGGTGTTGCTTTTACCTCAAATGAATTTCAAATGTATTGTGACAGCGAGAACATAAAACTACACAAAATAACTACGAGCTTGCCAAAAGTTAATGGGCAAGTAGAGAGGCTGAGCGCCGTCATAATTTTAGTCTTATCTAAGCTCAGCATTAACGATCCTACAAAATGATATAAATATGTGGACAGAGTCCAGCAATCACTAAATTCAACATTTTCTAGAAGTATAAACACGACGCTTTTTGAACTTTTAATCGGCCTTAAGATGCGATCTTAGATGATCACCAAATACTAGACCTTATCCAGCAGGAAACTAATGCACAATTTAACAACAAACGGTGCGAACAATGTAAGCAAGCAAAGTTTCAGACCCTGAAAATTCAGCGGTAAAACAAAAACACGTATGATCGTAAAGTCGGTGACATGGTGGCAATCGAACGCACACAGTTCGGTAGCGGACTTAAGCTAAAGCCAAATTTTCTAGGCCCCTACCGAATAACGAAAATCAAAGGCAACAATTCATACGATGTACAAAAATTTCAAACACTGAAGGTCCTATTAATTCTACAACTACTGCTGAATATATCATTTAAAGCCGTGGGCTGAAGATTTCGACGCAACATTCGGGACGAATGTGTAACAGGATGGCCGAATGTGGGAGTGGAGCGACAAAACTACCGTGACTTGACCTCACGAGAAGAGTAAAAGGGGAGTAACGCGCACTAAGCTAACACGTGCTTAAGTTTTGTTTTATAACTTTTGCAAATATTCATCAATTACAATAATAAACGAGTTAAGTGTTTCCAGATATTTCAAACTGTTTTGTATTAACTCCATTAACGGTTCGATATCGCGTAAGTAAAGCCTATTAAAACAACAGCCTAAATTTATATTTCTAGCTTTGGGCACTTCTAGTGTTATCTGGCATTATCTGATGTTTCCATTGGAAAGTTTGGCCATAAACGCACTCAGAACGTTTTGATGTATGAGGAGGGATATATAAGTGAGATTACGATTACGAGTATAATTTGCGAGATTACTCCAAAGTACCCGCTATAACCAATACATATAATATAATTTTTAAAGCTGAAACAGCCAATTGACACGATTCCGTAATGAAAATTCTTAGCGGGTTTTTGAATAAATCTTGCCCTGGGAGAGCGAGATTCGCCCGGCCGAAAATGCTAGTATAGTGTATTTCCCATATCGTCCCCTTAGTATAACAATAGCCTATGTGCTCATAGGCTATTATTTTTTTATTGAATTTTTGGATTCTCCATCGTCGATTTTATATGTGGTCAAAATTTTGTCAAATTCTAGTTCCACAAAGTGGGTCAAAACGTCAGTCAAAAAATAATAAATATTTACAGACATAACGAGATTTGAGTGAGAGCTACTCTCGACAAAAAGTTTGAAATTCATTTTCTCAAAACATCAAAAAATGTATAGGCTATTTTAATACTAAGGGGACGATATACGACTTTTATCACTCAATTATACTACGAAAGTGATTTTGAATGATAAATTCAGTATCACGGTAATCACACATTCGGCTGGGATTCGCAATAATGTCTATTGGGCAATTTTTGGCAAACTATAATGTCTTTATTAATGAAACTTGGTGGAGATGTTAGTGAGGTGTTAAAGAATACTCTTTATAACTCCAAATTATTCGGGAAATAATAATTTCGTAATTATTTGCCTTCAAAATGCCCTTGGGAACTTCACAATAATTTGGAACATTACACTATATATTTTTTTACACTTCACTAAAATACACTAAATATACACTCACACGCGTGTTTTTACTTATTTTTATCCTTATATTCGAATTATTTTCTTTAAAATAAAATGCACATGCATTTGCCCATACAATCACTTTCCAATTTTAAACGCGAATAATAAGAAGATTGGAATGACAACAGTATGGTATTGCCGGATGCCTCTAAATGAAAACAAAAATATGAACAAAACTGAAGTATTTCAGTTAAAGGTTAATGATAGGGATGGGAGTTATTGTGCCTCCTTTTGACACACACGCGTATGACGTTTTAATTTTTAGTTCAATGGTTTTAACATGGAAAGGAGTTCTGTGGATTGCGTAGCCGGAGTTGGACTGATGAGGGTTATTTTTTTTAAGCTCGGCCGAAGGCCGTACACGCGAAAAGGAGTTCCACGCCGTAGGCCACCCATGCGAAAAAACTTCTATGCAAAAATTCTACAAATTTACAAATGTCTTTCTCAATTTTAAATTACAGCAAAAAATACTGCAATTTTACAATCAACCCTCCACTGAACATCTCTGCATACGAACTTCGTTTGTATTTCAGGTGTTTGGCAACACCAAATTTTCGCTAAATTACAGAACTTTAACATTAAATTACTTAAAAACTATAAGCTATAATGGGGATACACCCCTCTATCGGCCCCTTTTCAGCCTTTTTTTCAAACACCTAAAAAACTACCAAATATTAAATTCCAAGCCAATCTGAGTTGATTTAGAGGTTCCGACTTGAGCCTAAACTTAAGAAAATCGTCGATTTTCAAAAAGTACAATCACATAATGTAAAAAAGTTAATTAGATATAATTTTTTTTTCATTTCAATCATCATTGCAATCATTCGATTAGATTTAAGTGTTTCTACACTCTACTGATGATCAGAATCCCTTGAAAATAATTATTTGATCACAATGTTGTGAAGGTTAAATTTTAAAAAATTAAGCAATAAGGAGCTAAACTTTAATTCTCTAAAAATCAGTATCTTACATAAAAAAAAATATGTAAGTGTAAACACTTCAGTGAGTGCTCATATAACTTCTTGCAATGATTTAGTTTTCCGATATTCTGATGATCTAACTAGGCTTTCCATTTATATTTTTTTTTTGCAAAGTGCACTTGCGCACTCACAAAAGAATCTTATTGTTCTTATTATTCTTAAAAAATGAAGTTCAAAACAATTTTTGGTTTTTTTTGGCATCTCTCTTAGCATTTAGGGTTGTACGTTCTTTCTATTGCTGTACGCTGGTTACATTGATATCACTAAGCTGGATAGCTGGATGCTTCTGAAATTCTATCATTGGCCGGCTACTTGATCGTTTCATTTTATTTAAAGTTAGTTTGTAGTTTTCGGATATGTTCTGCAAACATAACATTTGTAAACATTCAGTTCCGTATTTTCACGTTCGCGGAATCGTTCATTGCTTTTTTCCACTGTTCTTGCGTCTCGAAACTTCTAATCGATCTTTTCTACTGACTGATTGTATTTAGTGCGCGTATGTGACCGTCAAACTATTATAAAGTGCAATGTACGTTCTCATGTTTCTTGTTAAAGCGAAAAATATAATTATTAAATGGCGAAGTTACGTTCTACTTCGGAAATTTATTTATTGGGGTCCGAGACTCCACAAATACTTGGCCCCAAATTGCCATCAGAAAAACAAACATTGTCCATTTTTTCCTTCAATCATCTTACTGTACAATTAACTATTCATGCAAGTGCAAAGTTAGTTATAAAAGAAGTGTGAATATTTTGGGAAAAGGCACACGTTCCAGTTCCAAAAGAACAACATTGTATAGAAAAAGTGGCAAAGTATTATCAATAATGGCAAATTCCTCAAAAGAATGCAAATACAAATTTGCAGAAATTGGAGTTTGTTAATGAACTGGATGATCTTTTCGATATCGCACACATTGATGCTCTATCTATGATGAAGAATGAAACTAATAAATCTTTTCTTCTTTCACAACGTGAGAAAGGGCGTCCATGATGTATGCTTGGGATTAATAAAACAGCAATTCAAAAAGATAAACAAAAATTAGATCGATTGAACGCAGAAGAATTAATTAATAGAATAAGTGTTGTGTATCTGGACGACATATTAATTTTCTCAACAAGTCTGCAAGGGCACGTTAATGACATAAACCAAGTTTAGACGAAGCTTAGAAAAGCAAATTTAAAGCTTCAAATAAATAAGTGCAAATTGTTCCCTAAATAGACGAGTTCTTATCATGCCAAAGACGTCGAATCGGCAGAGGAGGCCTCAAAATACATTCAGAACTATCATTAAACTATCAACACTGTGGGCCACAGAGGAATCCAAAATTCCTCACTCTCGGATCGCAGTGGGGTACTTTCCCAACTCAGTCAAAGTCGAGACAGCCAAGATACTGGACTTTGTGCAGGGGCAGAATAAAGGCCTCAATGTTGATTCCTGGCGCCTGCTAAAAAGAGCCGAAAGAGGCTCCAACGTAACGCTAGTCATAGCAGTAGATCAAAAATCAGCCGCCAGCCTGAAGGAGTACAATGGTAGAGTAAACTACCGTTTCATACAAGTGACCCTCAGGCTGAAATCTGAAAATATAACGACCGAGGAGTTAGTGGACCAAATGGAGGCAGTGGAGTTACAAGAAGAGGATGAAAGTCCTCCCAAAGACTCCGAAAAACAACCGGCGAAATGAGGTGCCTCCAGGCAAATCTTCACCATGCTAAGGCTACCACCGCTGAGCTTAGCAGAAGACTTGCCGGAGGTATCAACATAGGGCTGATCCAAGAGCCCTGGATCTACAGAGGCCGTCCTCAAGGCCTCAATGTCCAAAACACACAGGTAATTTATGACAAAAGCGCTGTCAAACCTAGGGCTGCGATAATCATAGATACCAATATTAAATTCTTGCCATTCACAGAATTCATGGATGGCGACACATCAACAATACTGGTCGAAGCGGAGTCTGGCGGAAGCAAGAGAGAGGTCGTAATCGCCTCAGCTTATTTCCCCGGAGACGCCGACATAGTACCACCAGAAAAAATCAGAGGCCTAGTGGAGTATTGCCAAACCCACAATCTAACCCTCGTAATTGGATGCGACGCCAACTCCCACAATGTGGCATGGGGAAGCACGAATACAAACAACAGAGGTGAGTCACTCCTTGAATTCTTATTACTTAGTAATATAACAATAGTGAACAGGGGCAATAAACCCACTTTTGTAAACGCAATACGACAAGAGGTACTCGACTTAACTCTAACCACTAACAAATCTTTGAATATGATCAGTAACTGGAGAGTCTCGGATGAGGACTCAATGTCTGACCACAAACACATACTCTTTGACCTAAATGGGGTGGTAAAGTTCTCCACATTTTACAGAAGCCCAAAAACAGCAAACTGGAAAAGATACAATGAATGTCTTTCAGCTAAGCTTAATAACAGCGTAAGCAAAATAACATCAACAGAGGAACTAGAAGAGGCAGTAACAGAAATGACTGACTCAATCATGGCCTCATATCAAGACTGTTGTCCACTAAAAATGAAATCCTCCACGAAGAGGGTCCCCTGGTGGAACAACGAACTTGACAAACTTCGGAAAGCAACGAGAAAACTATTCAACACTGCAAAGAAAACAAACAAATGGGACGAATATAGGAAATCCCTAACTAACTATAACAAAGAACTAAGGAAATCCAAACGAAACTCTTGGAAAAACTTCTGCGAGGATCTAAAAGATACTCCAGCAACAGCTAGAATCCAAAAATCACTTTCCAAAGGTGACTCAAGTCCCATAGGCACACTAAAAGGTCCAAACGGAACTATTACCAACACATTCGTAGAAACACTAGAGCTTCTCCTAAAGACTCACTTCCCAGATTGTAAAAGTCAAGACCCATCAATCGACAATAGTCTAGACATGGTAACTCACCATCAACGGAGATCTACGGTCTCATTTGTCAATAAAATCGTAAACTTCGAAAGGGTAGAGTGGGCAATTAACTCCTTTAAACCCTTTAAATCACCAGGGCCGGATGGAATATTCCCAGCACTTCTATCCAAAGGCACTGTGGAACTGATCCGAGTCATGGTGAAAATCTTCAGAGCTAGCCTAATATTGGAATACATTCCAAAGATATGGAGGAAAGTGAAGGTAATATTTATTCCTAAGGGAGGTAACAAACCCCCTGATTCTCCAAAATCTTACAGACCAATCAGTCTATCGTCGTTCATGCTAAAGACAATGGAAAAACTACTCGAATATCATCTAAGAGAAGAAGTAATCTTCAAAAAACCCCTTCATAAGCTGCAATTTGCTTACCAAAAAGGGAAATCCACAGTCACAGCACTGCACACACTCGTTGTCAATATAGAAAAGGCCCTAAATCAAAAAGAAATAGCCCTATGTTCCTTTATGGACATAGAGGGAGCCTTCGACAACGCAAATTACAAATCCATGGAAACAGCACTCGAAAAAAGAGGTGCAAACCCAATAATAACTCACTGGATAAGCCAAATGCTTAATCAGAGGATTATTAAAGCCTCGCTAGGACAAGCTGAACTGAATGTCACAACAGTAAAGGGATGTCCGCAAGGAGGAGTTCTTTCTCCACTGCTATGGTCCCTACTAGTTGATGACTTGGTGCAGCACCTAAACAACAAGGGATTCATAACCATTGGTTATGCAGATGACATATCTGTTATAATAAAAGGCAACCATGAAAGGACACTAACGGACTTAATGCAAAATGCCTTGAACGCAACATGAAAATGGTGTAAAAAGGAGGGGCTGTCGATCAACCCTAACAAAACCACAATAATCCCCTTCACAAGAAAAAGAAAGTTAAAGTTTCCTGCATTGAAACTAAATGAAACAGTGATAGAACTAAAGGAAGAGGTCAAATATCTAGGTTTAACCTTAGATAAAAAACTCACTTGGGAATCACATATAAATAATATAACAAAAAAAGCCACGAAATCCTTGTGGACAACCAAACAATTACTAGGGAGATCCTGGGGCCTCAGCCCTAGTATGGCCCTCTGGATATACACCCAAATGGTTAGACCAATCATACTGTATGGGGCACTAGTATGGTGGAGCAAATCTATCCAACAAACAACGATAACCAAACTGGGAAAAGTACAAAGGCTTGATTGCCTATGCATCACAGGGGCTATGAGAACTACCCCAACAGCTGGCATGGAAGCACTCCTTAATCTCCCACCACTTCATATAGCAATCCAAGAGGAAGCAGCTACGCAAGCACTCATGCTACACATGAAAGTAAATCTCAAATTGGGCAACCTCACCGGTCACCTAATTATCCTAAACAACATCAAAAACACCATAAGCATGGCTCAAGTTTCAGACCACATTGACCCAACCCTCTGTTTCACAAACGGATACTCAGTTACCTTTCCAGAGAGGATAGAGTGGAAAACAAACCCGAAATGGATGAATGATGATTCACAAAAATGGTACACTGATGGATCAAAAACACCTTACGGTGTAGGAGCAGGTGTAGTGGGGCCCAGAATCCACAAATCATACACTCTCACCAGGGACACCACTATCTTCCAAGCGGAACTATACGCAATAATGGAAGCAGTAAACATCATGCAACGCAGAAACCACAAGAGAGTAAGAATTAAAATACTCTCGGACAGCCAATCAGTCCTAAAAGCTCTAGATAGCTATACATACAACTCAAAAACCCTCTTAGAATGCCACAAGGCACTCAATAATCTGGCATCCAAAAACAATGTTTCATTAATTTGGGTACCGGGACATGAGGGATATGACGGCAACGAAAAGGCAGACGTTCAAGCCAAAAAAGGGGCAGATGAAAACTTCATCGGACCTAGTCCTATGTTCGGATTCAACAAAAACAACCTAAAACAAAAAATAAAATACTGGGCCAAAACTCTATTAAATCAGCATTGGAACAATGTAGAGGGTCTTAGACACTCCAAAAAGTTCCTAAGTTTCAACGCTAAAAGAGCCAACATGGCCCTCACGTTAAACAAAAAGAGCATTCGTACTCTCACAGGCGCCCTCACGGGTCACTTCACCTGCAACAAACACTTACATAAATTAGGCATAACTAACACCAGCACCTGCAGATTCTGCTGCGAAGATGAGGAGTCTATGGAACATCTCATTATCGAATGTCCGGGGTTGACGCATAGAAGAAAAAGGTTTTTAAACAAGTTCATGCTTACAGATGAAGACCTTCAATCACTCCCTCAGAAGGAGCTGGTACAATTCATAAGCATACTTAACAGTCAATAGACAGCATAGGGTGCACAATAGATCAATATGGTCGCAGTGCTAAAGGGCTACTCCTTAACCCTCTACAACCATTAACCATTAACCATTAACCATCATTAAAACGAAACTGGACATACTGGTATAAATGAGAACTATATGAGTTTGGCGGCCGCCGTAGCCGAATGGGTTGGTGCGTGATTACCATTCGGAATTCACCGAGAGGTCGTTAGTTCGAATCTCGGTGAAGGCAAAATTAATAAAAACATTTTTCTAATAGCGGTCGCCCCTCGGCAGGCAATGGCAAACCTCCGAGTGTATTTCTGCCATGAAAAAGCTCCTCATAAAAATATCTGCCGTTCGGAGTCGGCTTGAAACTGTAGGTCCCTCCATTTGTGGAACAACATCAAGACGCACACCACAAATAGGAGGAGGAGCTCGGCCAAACACCTAACAGAAGTGTACGCGCCAATTATTTATTTATTTATATGAGTTTGAAACGGTTGATTTATGTTCCCAACTTAAAATACTTAATTTATAAATTGGTTAACAATTGTTCTACATGCAATCAGTGCAAATTTGATCGGAAAACTGTTAAAGCGAAATTCAAATTAACTGAAACTCCTACAGACATAAATCAAATAGTACATATGGACATATATACGAGTACAAACTTAAAGTGTAATTTCTTAACGTTTATTGATAGGTTTTCGAAATTCACTTCAACCTATTACTTGAAAGACAGGAACAATCAAACGATTATTGAAAAAATTAGTCAATATATTGGGAGGTTGAATTAGTTTTAAAGGTTTTTTTCGAAGATTTGGGGCTTTATTGTGAAAAAACGGTACAAAATATTTTATTCGAAGTATTGGCCATCGCTAGCTACAACTTTCGCCCATCTTTCGGGCAATTTCCGGATGCCGTTTCTCCAAAATTCTGGCCGCTGCTTGGCTATCCATGACTCAACCCATATTTTGGTAGCCTCGTACGACAGATACTGATAAACAAAGCCTAGGGATGAGGCTTTGTCATGAATATATATTCAGTATTGCCAACGCGATAAAGTGATAAATAGCGCCATCTGTGTGTCACCTTTAAAACTAATTCAACCTCCCAATAAATCTCAGAAAGAAAATTTCAAAAAATTAATTTGCGACAACGAATTTAAAAGCATTAATATTAAAGATTATCTAAAAAACGAAAATATAGACTTACATTTAGTTAAACCTAACAATCACACCGGAAACTCCGATATAGAACGGTTCCATAATACTATATGTGAAAAAATAAGCGTACTTACAATAGAAAATAAAAGTTTGAATATTAAAGGTAAAGTAAATAAAGCCATAGAATATTATTATAATACTTATCATTCAACTACGAAAGAAAAACCTTTAATTGCTGAAATTTGAAATTCCAATAAGGAAAGAATTTATAAAAATATGTTGGTTTTAAAACAAAATTATATTTATAATACTTTATGTGAAAAAATAAGAGTACTTACTATAGAAAATAAAAGTTTGCATATTAAAGATGAAGTAAACAAAGCCACAGAATATTATAATAATACTTATCATTCAACTACGAAAGAAACACCTTTAAATATTGAAATTGGAAATTCCAATAAGCAAAGAATTTATAAAAATATGTTGTAAACGCAAAATTGTATTAGTAAACGGAATAAAATAAGAGAAGGTTATGTTGATGAAAGAAATTAAGGATATATCAAAAATCATAAAGCCTCGAGACAGAAAGAGCAACCAAAATATAAAAAAAATATAAAAATATTAGAAAATATCCATACCTCGAATATAAAGAGAAAATTGAAATTTGAAAATATCATAGCATTATAGAAATAAGATGCTTGAATTTGAGAATTCTTGTTAAAAGTAGGTAATAATAACAAAATAAGATATGTTGATTTGAATTTTAAAATTTGGTACTTTAAACATGTTTGTTAATCATAAACGAAATTTCGAATATAAATTTTAAGACCTTAGCAATACATTAGAATTTAATATGTATCTTCAATTCTAGCGGTGGGGAAGTTACATATACTTTCTCTTTTCTTTTTGTTTTACTTTAATAATATGTTACTGTTACAATATACTCTCACTCTCCCCAACTTCCACATTCCCAACCTCTCACACTTTCCCACTCCCACTTCCAACAATTCCAAACTTTCTCATTATTACTCCTCACTTAACTTAAGCATTATTACAGATTTGATATTTGAATAAAAAGAGGTTGTCTGTAAAGTCGGTTTACTGACGATAGTTTAACGTGACAACGTCATAACAAAATATTGATGGAATGGTTGCAATTTTCAAAACAAAATTTTAATTTTATTTGTTTGATAGATATTTTGTATGGATATAGAGAAGGAGGTAAATGGAATCGCAATGGAATTGATCAAGTTACATTTACACAAACGTGAAAAATGACGAAGCATTTATCAAAGTCAGAAAAATATCTTCAATTTCGATTGTGCATCAGACGTTAATAAGTCAACAACACTAAGAGGCACCATCATCGATTTGCCTTTTTCAAGACACATTACACTCGAAACACTCCCTTCCATTTCCTACTTTTCCTATCATCGTCCTATTCTCAACAGAGAAATGGTTCATTACCATGCACACAGGAAGAAGGCATATGCAAATACAAGTATGTGAATTTATATACAAATGTAGTAGTAGAGCCAGATATCGAACGTTGCCGAACGCGGGGGCCGATTGTGCTCTTTGTCGTTCGTTCCGCGCTCTCGCTTGCAGTTCAAGCACATTAGCTTACATTTGCTTGCGTACAGAATAGATTCGTACATTTGATATGCCCATATGATTTGTATGCATCTTTACATATAGATTTGTTCTTTTTAAAAATTGCGCGAAATTGTATATGTATATGCATGTTTATATACATATATAGTATAAAACATATCTTATAAGGTATGTGGTAAATATTACCATACATTTTTTCCTTCATATATAAAAAAATTAATAATAATGACATCAAAACAACAGGTATTATTAACAACTAGTCGTCACTAATTATGAATTCGGTAACGATGATGATGATACACTTGGTTGTATTTTAAATTCTTCAAATAAATCAAATTAATAATAATCAATAAGAAGGGATATGCAAATACAAATATGTGAATTTATATGTGTACATATGCACATATAGATACATATATACGCTCACTTAAGTAGGAGAGAGCAAGATGTCGAACGTTGCCGTTCGTTTGCTTTGTTTGCTTTGTCGTTCGTTTCGCGGTTTCGCTTGCAGTTCATGCAAGGTAACGACCATGAGCAAGGTAACGACGATTGAGCAAGGTAACGACACATTTGTTCGTGCGTGCAGCCGGCTAAATCGATTTATAAGACGTTATCACGTCAAAAAGTTATATTTGAAAGATTTTCCGCTATAATAGCATAGATTGTAAAATAAAAAGAAAACATAGTGATAACTAATTAACACTAAAGTGAACTTTTAAAAGTGTATTTATTGAAAAAGTAAGCTATAAAAATGCACGGCCCATATAGATATATTCATATATAAACATATATACATATATTGTATAATATGTACTTTATTTTTTTTTTAAACCATAAGAAAAATAACGGCTATCTACGAAACAGTTAAAAACAAAATTTAAGAATTCCAAATATTCTATCTATATATATAAAAATGAAATGATGTTCGTTTGTACGCATTTTTTTGGGCCGATACGAGGCCAATTTTATTCGTTCTTTTTTCATATTATAGGGATCCACTAGGGGAAGGTTTTTAGCAAAAAAAAATTTCTTTTAAATATTTTCTTCATATAAAAAAAAGAAAAAATCAAAATATTGTCCAAAACAAAACTTGCTCGATTGTTAGATTAAAGTAAGTTTCGAATCGACATTCATTTTATGTGTACAACTTTTTTTGAATTTTTTGTATTTGTATTGTGATACAGAAATGTATTGTATACAGAAATTTCAAATGATTCGAATGAAAATTTTTTTATTTCTTCCATAAAATATTACACCTGTCGTTAGACAATAAGTAATTTGATTTACAAAAAGATGGAATGAGAGTGATATTGAAGGCCCAATGCCCTCAAGCTCATTTAGAAGAAATATATACATATTATTTAAAAACAAGTGGTTAACAAACAATGATATATACGATTAGTTGACAATTGATTACAAGGATTTTGCAAGATCTGTTGGTGTTTGACGGTTAAGCCGACTTTGGCTAGATTTTTCTTTATTTGGTAGTCTTCTCATCATAGGATTTGTATGCGTTAATAGTCTATTTATGTGTCTTCTGCTAGCGCTTTGTATTGTTTCATCAATAGTATCGATGTCAAGGTCGCGATGAATATCTGCGTTAGGTATGTACCAAGGTGCATTAGTTAAGGTCCTAAGTATTTATGAAAATAATGTTTCAATTCAATTGAGCAATGCTTTCTTTGACCAATTCTATATGGAAATGAATGCGTTTGCAAACGATGTTTTCGGCTATGAACAAATGTTGGAATCGAATGAAAAAGGAAAGAAACGCGAAATGATAAAAAAAATTCTTGGAAAATTTAAAATGAATGGTGCTTCATTGGAAAAATTCAAAGGTAATAAGAACATACACAAGATAAAGTTAGAATTCGAATTTTTAGATTTATTTTGTTTATTTCTCATTTTTTCAGAAGTACACCACACAACAACTCATTCCAACTCTGATTTTGAAATCCTGTTGGAATTGGTGATCGATAATTTTGTCACTATAATGGTCAATGGAAATTTGCGTGTATCAGACCCTGCATATTATTTACCATATCAACTTTTTATGGAACATATGGACCAAATGAACACAAAAAAATAATTTAGTTTTGTTTTGATTTTTTGCAACATTTTGGTTTTCAGTTAATACAATAAAAACAATACTGTTTTTTCGTGAACACAAAATTCTAAATTTATTACGTTGTTTGTTTAGAATTTTTTTAGAAAAAAAGTAAATTTTTTGGTTTTGAGGAAATTTGTTTATTGTTGCTATTTGTGAAAGCGTAGATATTTGTAAGTATTTGACTATAATCCTAAAAGTTAATGGAATACCACTATGACACATAGAAAACATTTTTTCAAAGGGGTGTTTTTCGAAAATTATAAAAAAAATTGTTTTAAAAAATTTTGAAGAAATAAAGTAAAATAAAAAAATTTCGAAAGCATGAAATTTTTTCAAAACCAAATTTTCCTCAAAAAGATAAAAGAAATTTCTTCGAAGAGGTGTTTTTCTAAAATTACAAAAAAAAAAATTTCAAAAATTTTAAACAAATAAAATAAAATAAAACTTTTTCAAGGGTATGAAATTTTGTCAAAACAAAATTTTCTGAAAACCAAACAAAATTAAAAAAAAAAAATGGTGTTTGCAAAGCATTTCATATTCCACTATTAATAGAGAATACATTTTTTCGAGGGGGTGTTTTTCAAAGCGGACAAAAATCTTTTTTAACAAATCAATTTAAACTTTTACAAAAGTATGAAATTTTTTCAAGAACAAAATTTTCTCAAAAACGTTAAATTAAAAAAAAAATTGTTTTTTCAAAATATTTAATTTTCAGCAATTAACTGAGAAGAAATAAGAAATTGATATTAGCAACATTGCATTGGCACTCGCTTCTTCCGGAATTGCGGCTACATTACTGGAAGGCGGTCGCACAGCACATTCTGCATTAAAGTTGCCTTTGAATATGCAGCTAAATGAAACACCAACATGCAATATTTCGAAAACTTCTGGAATGGCAAAAGTTCTTAAAGTATGTAAGCTCATCGTATGGGACGAGTGTACTATGGCACACAAGAAATCATTAGAAGCACTTGATAGAACTTTGAAAGATCTACGAGGAAGCCAAACAGTCTTTGGAGGTGCCATGATTTTATTGGCTGGAGATTTCAGGCAAACATTACCTGTGATCCCAAAATCTACGGCTGCAGATGAAATCAATGCATGTTTAAAATCATCGTATTTATCGAGACATGTAAACACGCTTACACTTACAACAAACGTACGTGTTCAACTACAGAACGATCCGTCAGCAGCTGAATTTTCACACCAATTACTGAAAATGGGAAATGACCCAATGTCTGTCGATCCAACAGGAATGATTACATTGCCTAACAATTTCTGCACTTTTGCACAGTCTAAAGAGGCATTGATACAGAGTGTATTTCCAAACATAGTTCAACACTACAAAAACAATGATTGGCTCAGCGAAAGAGCAATTTTAGCTGGGAAAAATAAGGACGTAAATGATATAAATGTAGCTATTTTGGATCAAATACCTGGTGACATAGTTGCATATAAGTAAGTCAATGGCCACTATTTACTGATCAAGATGATGTCGTAAATTATGCAACTGAATTCTTAAACTCACTCGATTTGCCAGGCCTACCACCTCATAATTTACGATTAAAAATTGGAGCACCGATTATTATGCTGCGCAACATTAATGTGCCACGACTTTGCAACGGTACCAGACTTTGAAAGGGAAGTACAAAGAAGGAGAAGACGTTTTGATACCCAGAATTCCACTGATTCCAACGGATTTACCATTCGATTTCAAACGTTTGCAGTTCCCTATTCACCTTGCCTTCGCTATGACAATTAATAGGCGCAAGGGCAGTCTCTACAAATGTGCGGCATTAATTTAGGTAACCCAATTTTTTCTCATGGACAATTGTATGCAGCTTGCTCACGAGTAGGCAAACCATCGTCATTATTCATTTACGCGAAAGATGGAAAAACCAAAAACGTTGTTTACCAAAAAGTGTTA
This sequence comes from Anastrepha ludens, assembly GCF_028408465.1. Classification (NCBI taxonomy): domain Eukaryota; kingdom Metazoa; phylum Arthropoda; class Insecta; order Diptera; family Tephritidae; genus Anastrepha; species Anastrepha ludens. The sequence goes on from NC_071503.1 coordinate 10,205,071, forward strand.
CAATAAAGTTCGAATGAAATTGTATCAAAGAATTTGCTTTGTTTCGTATTAATTTTATTCTCTTTCAGCAAATCATTGAATTTATCGCCTAGCGAAGTGGGCGAGGGTACGCTAGTATTTAATAAACGTTCGAGAGAGTGCTTCATTGCATAGAAAAAGTTACACCTGGAATCATAACAACAATTAAAAGCAAAAATGCTTAAAGTGATTTAACGAAAAAAATAAAATGCAATAAGAACTTAACTGAAATTGAGAGTTTAGTTGTACTAATACAACAACAATATATAACGAATAAAACTACGTTTGAGAGACTGAAAAATAAATTGAGAGTCTATAAAATAAAGCAAAAGGTTAACAATTTCACAAGAATATAAATGGTGGTTAAATTTTAAGGGCCGATGTTGAATGTGAACCACACCTAAACGTCAAGTTTTTTTTGCATTTCATTTGACATTTTTCAATTTCAGACTAACTCAATTTGAAAAATGAAAAGATACACAATCGAGCAACGCGTTTAAGTTGTTCAGGCTTATTATGAAAACGGGCGTTCAAATCAAAATGCATATCGCGCAATCATCTTCAGTGATGAGGCACATTTTTACCTCAGTGGATTCGTCAATAAACAGAATTGCCACATTTGGGCGAATGATAATCTAAGAGTGGTTTCCGAACAAATATATTAGTTTTAATGTTTGATGATTCACCAAATCTTTTAATTTAATTAATTTATTCTTTTGCGAAGCGTTAGTTCGCCCGCTTCTGATACCATGTAACACGATGTTAAAAGTCAATAAAACAAATAGTTTTAATGTTTGATGATTCACCAAATCTTTTATTTTTCGCTCTAAACGTTGTATACCGTCGCATGGTTAAGCTTAACTAACACTGTCCAATACATAATGCGTACATTTTAGATGTTGCCATTAGACGTGTGAACACGTCCTTAAGTTAATATACATTGAACGTAGGCAAATAGCATAACTTATTACAGTTATAATTATAATAATAAATCCTACAATGTCCTTATATGAAAAATATGGATGAAATAGAATGGAATTTAATCTCATTGGATTATTTGATCCTGTTTGATGCAGAGATAATAGGTGAATTAGTGTTATTGCTAATACAATAAATGGTAAAATAAAATTAAATGTAAAAAATCGTGTAGGGGCAGCATTATCTACTGCGAATCTTCCTCAAACTCATTGTATCATACTAAATCAATTCCTAGATAAGGAATTGCAGATAAGTAATAACTGTAGCTCCTCAGAATGATATTTGTCCTCGTGGTAAAACGTAACCAATGAATGCTGTTGCTATAACTAAAAATAGAATTAGTACTCCTACTAATCATGTGGGTGTAAATAAGTATGAGCCGTAATAAGTCCCTCGACCAATATGTAGATAAATACAAATGAAGAAAAATGATGCACCATTAGGATGTAAAACTTCAAGGGCCGATGTCGAATGTGAACCACACCTAAACGTCAAGGTTTTTTCTGCATTTCGTTTGACATTTTTCAATTTCAGACTAACTCAATTTGAACTATGGAAAGATATACAATCGGGCAATGCGCTAAAGTTATTCAGGCTTATTATGAAAACGGGAGTTCAAATCAAAATGGATATCGCGAACTTCGTGATTTTTTCGGTCAATTTAATCGTCCAAATGTGCGTACAATCGGCAAAATTGTGCAAAAGTTTGAGCAAACCGGGTCTGTAGAAGATGTGAAAACACCAGTGCATGCTCGTACAGCTCGTACTGCAGAAAATATTGCTGCTGTTCGCGATAGTGAGGTTGAAGAGCCGTCCACCTCAACTCGTCGTCGTGCCCAACAATTGTGCCTCTCATGCTCGTCGTTGATGAACATTGTGCATAAGGACTTGCATTTACACGCTTACAAGGTGCAATTGACTCAAGAACTAAAGCCTCTTGACCATTCCAAGCGTCGTCAATGGTCAGAATGGTGGCAGGAAATGGCAACAGTGAATGACCAATTTTCGAAGAAAATCGTCTTCAGTGATGAGGCACATTTTCACCTCAGTGGATTCGTCAATAAGCAGAATTGACGCATTTGGGCGAATGATAATCTAAGAGTGATTTCCGAAAAACCAATGTACCCACAAAGAGTGACTGTTTGGTGCGGTGTATGGGCCGACGGCATCATTGGGCCGTATTTTTTCCAAAATAAGGTCGGTCAGGCAGTTACTGTGAATAGTGTTCACTATCGTGAGATAATAACTAACTTTTTATGGCCCGAATTGGAAGATATGGATGTGGACGATATGTGGTTTCAACAGGACGGTGCCATTTGTCACACAGCTAACGAAGCAATGGCTCTTTTGCGCGAAAAATTTGATGGCCGAATATTCTCACGTCGCGGCGATGTCAATTGGCCGCCAAGATCATGTGATTTGACACCGTTGGACTTCTTTCTTTGGGGTTATTTAAAAGAAATGGTGTACATTGATAAGCCAGCAACAACTCAAGAGCTAAAGGATGAGATAATTCGGCACATTAAAGGCATAGAACCTCATTTATGCCCCAGCGTCATCGAAAATTTGGACCATCGGATGGAGGTGTTCCGTCGAGACCGCGGCGGCAATTTGGCGAATATTTTTTTTCATACGTAATTGAGCTATACAAATATTATCATAATAAAGAGAACTGATAATAATTTCTTAAAAAAATCGTATTTTATTCGAAATCAATACCGGCCCTTAAAACTTAACGAACAATTATTTTGACAGAGAAATTATACTTGCCTGCAAATTCTCCAGAGAAACTACAGGGTGGGCCAAATAATGTTAAGCACAAATACCTTTTTAATTTTTTGACATATTTATTTTTCTCTTTTTGTAGGTTATAATTGAATTGTTGGAAATTTATTATGGAACCACCAACAACGACTACAATACGTTATTGGTTTTACACAATTAGCCACAAAAATTGATTTTTTAACACGTTCACGCCGGCGCGTACCACCGGTGGCTCGCACAAGTCTGCTTCATGGGGCGGCGCGTACCACCGGTGGCTCGCACAAGATTGCTTCATGAGGCGCCGTGTACCAGCGGTGGCCCACACAAGATTGCTTCATGGGACGGCGTGTACCACCAATGGTACTTTTTTAGACGGTACCTATGAGATGAGAAGCCATAAACGACTACCCTTATGAAAAAATTTCGTTTTATATAACCTGCAATCGCTTCCGATAGAGCGAAAAGATGTAAACGTTGCCGTCTGTGGGCGAAGACCATGAATAACAGCGCCGGCGGGAACGTGTTAAATAATGTTTTGATATCGGATGAAGCGCATTTCCATTTAAATGGTTATGTCAACAAACAAAACTGTAGATTGTGGGGCTCTGAAAATCCAAGGGCAACACACCAACATCAGTTGCACCCATCTAAATGTACTGTTTGGTGCGGTGTTATGGCCACTAGAGTTATCGGTGCATATTTCTTCAAAAATGAGGATGAAACGCCGGAATCGATTTCAGGAGCTTCTTACAGAACATTGATTGAAAACTTTTTGCGGCCAATGGCGGAGCAGTATTCTAATTTGTAGTTTCAACAAGATGGAGCAACTGTGCATACTGCTAGGCAAACTATGGACCTGCTACGTGAATTTTTGGCGAACGTCTGATTTCCAAAAGTTCAGATTTCCCTTGGCCACCTCGTTTGCCAGATTTGACTGCGCCTGACTTCTTTTTATGGGGATATTTAAAAGACAAAGTGTATCTTAATAAACCAGAGACTATTAAACAGCTGAAGCAAAATATTCGAGTCGAAATACTGAGCCTTCAACCAGAAACATTATGTGGCGTAATGGAAAACGCGTTAAAAAGAGCCAATCTTTGTATCGAGAAAAATGGTGGACATTTGTCTGATGTAATATTTCATACATAATTTCCATACAATATCTTCAATGTATCAAAACAATTAACCAAAATAAATGATTATTGCAAAAGTTATTTGTGTTTAACATTAGTAGGTCTTATTTGGCCCACCCTGTAGTAACTTATTTTCTCATAGCTAAGAACTGATTGTGAGAATCTTATGTTTTGTATCTTTTCCAACGATCATATGTTTTATTTCGCTTTTTTTATTTCTGAATTGAACCAAATGTTGTCATAATCTCGCTTAATCATTGTTTTGATTGGAACATGAGCGTTAAATAGATTTGCTAAATTCTTCTGCAAATATTGCATTTGGTCGACGGTAGATATCATATTCTTTACAGGGTGCTAGTCAATTTCATTTACGTCATTGTGAAGCTTAACATAAGCTTAAAATGGACTTCAAAAAACATTTCAATGTCACTCACAAAAATCGCCACACCTCCTCCATCTCCTTGTCTATCATATCTGCAAATTTTGTTACCTTTGACAGTGATGATATTCACACAATATCAATTAGAGAATTCTCAAAGTAGTACTTAAACTTATCATTTTCGCAGACTCTGAGCATTGATATGACATATTTTTAGCCCGTAATATTTCGCAGTGACTTATATTATACAGGGTGGCTGATGAAAGCCGCTACCAAAAAAAAATTGAATAACTTTTTTTCTTTTTAAGTTATCTGTTCCATTTTTGTTTTAATTTGCAGATTGATCTTTAAAATTTATTAAAATGGATAACTGGGGCACGCAAACAAGAATTTGGATAGTCCGCCGCTATCACGCACTGGAGTCCGTAGTTTTGGTACAGAGAGAGTACAGGCGGATGTTTGGCGGCGATCCCCCGAGCAGATGGACCATAATGAGACTGGTGAATAATTTTGCTGAGCAAGGAACAGTCGCAAGAAGGCCTTATCATCGAAACCCCCCAGTTCGGACGGAGGAAATGATCGCTGCTGTAGCTGCAGCTATAGAAAGCAATCCAAGGGTTTCAACAAGAAGCTTATCTGCTCAACTTGGTGTCAGCCGACAGTCTTTGCAAACAATAATGCACAAAGATTTAGACTTATTTCCCTACAAAATTCAAATGGTTAACAAACTGAATGCAGCAGACTTGCCGATTCGCTTGGAATTTTGCCAGAAGATCCTGCAAATGGTGGAAGAAGACCATGTTAAACTGCCTTTTCATGTCTGATGAGGCCCATTTCGATTTAAACGGCAATGTGAACAAACAAAATTGTCGAATATGGAGTACTTCTAACCCACAGATACTCCACGAGACGGAATTGCATCCTCTTCGCGTGACAGTGTGGTGTGCGGTTTCTTCACGCTGTATTGTCGGGCCTTATTTTTTTGAAGAAAATGGTCACACCGTTACGGTTACTGGATACCGTTATTTGAAAATGCTGAAAGAATTTTTCTATCCAAAATTACGCCGAAAGAGAATTCCTTTCAACTCTGTGTGGTTTCAACAAGATGGGGCAACGTCTCACATAGCCCAGACTGTTATGACAGAATTGCGACGAAAATTTCCGAATAAACTGATTTCAAGAAACTCCGAATTTCGTTGGCCCCCCCAGGTCGCCTGACCTTACTGCACCTGACTTTTTCTTGTGGGGCTTATGTAAACAAGAAGTTTATAAAACAAAGCCAACAAATTTGGATGAACTAAAACAATCCATTCGGGCAACAATTGCGGCTATTCCTGTCGCAACTCTCAAAGCAGCAATGAACAACTTTTTACTAAGATGCCGCACTTGTGTCAACGAGCATGGGGGGCATTTAAATTCAATTATTTTTAAAACTAATAGGACTATGAATAAGTTCGTTTCGGTTTTACAACAGATGGCGTAACTTGATTATTATTCCATCGATCCACATTTCCAAACATTCATTGGAGAGCTACTGTCGTAAGGCACAAACGTCAGTATAAGTTTTTTATTTGAAGCGTAAACAACAATATTTTTACCACACTTGAAAATGTCGAATTTCGTGCCAAATAATGTGTTTTTGCGGGGAATTCTTCTTCATTATTTTAATATGAAGAAAAAAGCAGCCGAAAGTCATCGTATCTTGGTGGAAGTTTATGGTGAGCATGCTCTATCTGAGCGAACGTGCCAGAAGTGGTTTGCACGCTTTAAAAGTGGTGATTTTGGCTTGGAAGACGAAGAACGCGAGGGTGCGCCGCCAAAGTTCATGGATACCGAATTGGAGGAATTGCTCGATCAAGATCCGGCTCAAACGCAAGAAGAGGTTGCAAAAACTTTGGGAGTTGATCAATCAACCATTTCCAAACGTTTAAAAGCCATGGGAATGATCCGAAAGGTAGGCCATTGGGTGCCGTATGAATTGAAGCCAAGAGACGTTGAACGCCGTTTTATGGCATGCGAACAACTGCTTCAACGGCACAAAAGAAAGGGTTTTTTGCATCGAATTGTGACTGGCGATGAAAAGTGGGTCCATTACGACAATCCAAAACGTCGGGCAACGTATGGATACCCTGGCCATGCTTCAACATCGACGTCGGCGCAGAATATTCATGGCCTGAAGGTTATGCTGTGTATCTGGTGGGACCAGCTGGGTGTTGTGTATTATGAGCTACTGAAACCGAATGAAACGATTACGGGGGATGTCTACCGACGACAATTGATGCGTTTGAGCCGAGCACTGCGAGAAAAACGGCCGCAATACGCCGATAGACACGACAAAGTTATTTTGCAACATGACAATGCTCGGCCACATGTTGCACAAGTGGTCAAAACATACTTAGAAACGCTCAAATGGGATGTCCTACCCCACCCGCCGTATAGTCCAGACCTTGCGCCATCCGATTACTATCTCTTCCGATCGATGCAACATGGCCTGGCTGACCAGCACTTCCGTAATTACGATGAAGTCAAAAAATGGATCGATTCGTGGATTGCGGCAAAACCGACCGAATTTTTCACAAAGGGAATCCGTGAATTGCCAGAAAGATGGGAAAAAGTAGTAGTAAGCGATGGACAATATTTTGAATATTAAATTTGTAACCATTTTACGTCAATAAAGTTTCAAATTTCGAAAAAAAACCGCACGAACTTATTCATAGTCCTATTAGTTAAGCTACATTTAATAAAATTTAATGACCTTCAACTTGAAAAAAAAATAAATGAATTCCATACACTAAAAAAAGGTTATTTGAGTTTCTTAATGTAGCAAAATTCATCAGCCACCCTGTACTTTGACTATTCCCTCCAATGACAGACCCAGTCAAACTGGTCTTTTAAATGAAAAGTAAACGCAATAATAGATCTAAAAGTAATGTGAACACATTCAAAATCACATAACAAAAGAAATATCTACGATTTGAAAAGTAATAAATTTAATAAGAAAAATTACAGACATCAATCTACATATCACTGCGAAAAAAATTCTCTTCGTCGGTTCCCCCCAAGAATGATAGAAACAAGATTGCGCCCATCAGAGAGTGCGTGACGTTCCGTTTGCCAAGTTGTGCAGTGTAGCCAACCATTTGCTCTTCACAATAAATTTAGTGCTTTTTTATACCCAAAATGCGAACATTTTTAAGTTTGGTGTTTGTTTCTTTTTGTTTTTAATTTCAAGCTACCGAAACTGTAAGTTAAAAAACTGTATTATTAAATAAAAGAATGTTAAAAGAGGAGATTTTAGTGCTAATGCAAATTTGTTGATTCTTATAAAGCTTTATATTTTGAAAGTGCAAATTTAATTTTTTGCTCCTTTTAAGTTAATACAAGAATATTAAATGTCCTTTTCTCAACTCTTCTTAACACTGAAAACCTTTTTACACATTTTAAAAAACGTTTGAATTTACTGTAATCTTTTCGTCCGGTCCTCAAGCCTTAGTGCGACATAAGGCATCAAGAGGTAGACTCATTTTAAAAATAAGCAAAAAAGTACCAGAAAATACTGAAAAAACCATAACTACATTTTTACAAAAAGAGTACCTTATTTTGTTACATAACCTGAAATATAGCAAATAAGTCGTTTCCTTAACAAAAGAGTTTCTTTTAACAAAAAAACTCATTAATTAAATTGTACATATCCAAAACACATTTATTTGAAACAAACGCACATTTTTTTGTCACGCATACAAAGTTCTTTAAGTAATTCAATAAAAATTTGGTATTTTATTTTCTTTAAATGGGCATATTAGTGGGTTTTTATATAATATGAGCTAGGCAACAGTGCAATAGCGAGAGAGCGATTTGACTGCTGAAAGCAGAAGAACACCAGCAATCGCGAGCAATGCGACCATATGTTAAAAAAAGTAAAGCTAAATAAAACTGAGTGAATTATTGAACTAAAAAAAAATTGAAAAAACAAAAATGCTAAATCAAGTTACGAAAATGGTAATCTGGCCATACTGGTGCTAAAACCACGTAACTCATTGTCAAATTCGCTGAGAGCAAAGTAACGGTACCACGATAGACGCCATCTCATTTTTCTTCCCACCATGGGTTCCGCCCATGATTCAATCATAAAAGGTGTGCTCAGTAAGCAGCTTTCTCATTCTGTCTTGACAAATCGGCTCCCTTAGCAAGACACTGGGTTGCTAGCTTTAGAAATTTTGAGTAAAAGTGGAGGAAAAGTAAAATTTGTAGAAAAAACATTTCATTTTCAAAATGGTTTGCTTACGAGCAACAAGTCGCTAAAGAGTGTTCATCGGTATGTTCAGGACTAGGATAGTATGATATTAAATACATACCGTTTAAGTCAGAACATAATAGAGTAATTGATGCAATCCGAGATCGGAATTGGTGATTTAGACGGAATTCATATTTTGCAAAGACTAGCATTTCCCAAAGAGTTACAACAGGGAGAATAATTGGATAGTCCCGACGCGATCGGTAACATTGCATACTTCATTTATATCTTTTTAACAAAATAGTTGCATTTTGGCGAAGCTGCGCAACTTCGCGATCGGTTTTAAATTTAATAAATAATTCACAAAATAAAATCTTGGATTAGGTGAAATAATTTCTTGTTTTAATATTAGACTTGGCAATTTCCGCTAATAACTATTTGTACCATTTTTTACATTCAAATATTAATTAAAATTTATTTTTTAAACCGTTCGCAGTTTGTTTACATTTAAGTAAGAAAATACTTTTTTACTACCATTTTTACCAAAAAGGATTTAATTTGTTCCACTTTATTCACCTTCTTAAATACAACCTTTTGTAAGGGAGCGTCAAAAATCGAATGTCACTAGTGAGCAAACCTTTAATAACACTGGATCACAAATTTCAACTTTTTTTCTGCACCAGAGACGCCGTTATGAAATTCCTATGTAAAATCACCGTCTGATTCCGAAAATCAAGGTTATTTTTTATTCTATGGTAACGTTTTCGAGATATTTACGAATTACCGTTATTTCAAAAAAAAAAAAAATTCGGCCCACTTAATCATATATATCTCGAAAACGAATTGAGGGATTCCAAAACCGTTTAAAGCTTTTAAAAGGTAATAAAATTTGCTATAAACTGTGTGTAAAACACTTTTTGCTAGGCCCTGCAGATTCAAAGATAACGAACTATCATTACGGATTTTTTAAATTTTTTTTGTAAAAATATAAAAAAATTTGTACTTTGAGAGAAAGGATCTTTAAAACTTCTTATTTTTTCGTATATTTTTTGTTTTCACTCTAAGCTCTGTTTTATTACAAAAAAAATAAACTTTGATTCAATAAAATCGATGAACTAATACAAAAGTTACAAATATTCAAGTAAATATATCCATTTAATACTTAAGTACCCTACTGGTAATATGTGTTAGTATTCGCATGTCAGTTAGTCACATGTAGATTTTGGAAGGGTTATTAGATACAAAAAATTGTTAGTGTCGTTATCTCAAACACAGATACATTTCAAGCAAGTTCATATGTTTAAGGCAGGTAGTGTTTTCTATGTATAACTAGGGAACCTTTTTGTATAGGTAGGCTTGCATTTTTAGCTGAATTATACTTACATAGGTATAAATAATAGTACATGTGCCTCGTTCCTTCATAATTTCTGCAAGGATCGCCGGATACTGTTCACTTTATAATTACAGTTTATAATCCGTCATTTACTTAAAAATATAATATGAATAAAAGGGCGTGAGAGTTTGAGTGTAAAAATGATCCAGATATGTTTTGTTTCATCTGCGGGGAATTTATCGTTAAAAGGATGCGACGTGTGTTTTCAAATCCTTTGAAATTTGCATACCATAAGTGTTATGGATTTGAGCCTAGAAACAATGAAAAACCATGGACACCGAATACTGTGTGCACCACATCTCGAGTCGAATTGATATTTTCGGCAATCGGAACCAAAAGGTACATCGTAAAAATTAGGAGTTTTCTCTCTTTTAATGCATATCTGACTAATTTCTTAAACTATCTATTTAGGCGACATATGAAATTTATTACACCAATGGAGTGGACGGAACCAACTTGCCATTCAACGGACTGCTATATTTGTACTACAAAAGTATTTGGGGTTGGAAAGTCAAGAAAAGTAACCTATGCGAGCGTATCTACAGTGTCATTACCAGAACTAAATTCAACGGAAGCTACATTGCCAGAATCAAATTTAACTTTAGTTCCGGCTCCAGTTTCATTTGTCAAGGCTTTGGACAAAGAAGACGAAGCTTTTCATTATTTGAAAACAATCTTTCCACAGATTTCAGAAGCAAAAATAAAGGAAGGGATTTTTGTGGGGCCGCAAATAAAGAAAATAATGGCCAATACCCATTTCAAAGAACTATTGTCACCAGTGGAGGCAGCGGCGTTTGACTCTTTTGAAAAGGTCGTTACTTCTTTTTTAGGCAAACACAAAAGTCCTAACTTCGAGCTGATAGTGAACGATTTAATCAAAAACTATGCGGAAATGGGTAAATAAAAAACACATATAAGACCGTTTTCTCAGTTAACTTTAAAACTAAACAAAAAATTTGAAAGCAGAATATATAGCCCTTAATCTGAATTTATTGCCCTGCTCCGAACAAACAAGAACGACCAAAATTTGTTCTGAATTGGAAGATTAATCCAGCCTAAGAAAATTATATGCTAATGTGTCACTTATGTATTTATCTAATTCCCTTTTTAATTTTCTTTCAGGAGTAGATATGTCTTTAAAAATTCATTTTCTGCACTCCCATTTAAATTTTTTCCCGCAAAATCTTGGCGACGAAAGTGACAAGCATGGCGAAAGGTTTCACCAGCAAATGAAAATGATTGAAAGTCGGTATCAAGGATTCTAGGATGTCGCTATGATGGGTGACTACTGTTGGTTTCTCATAAGAGAAACCGATCCTTATATAAATAAACGTCAAAACAAGACATATAACTTTTTCAATTATAAAATAAGATCATAGAGTTAAGACAGAATCATATGTACATATGCTATTATTTGTAGGGAACTTAAGTTTTACTATATGGATATATTTACTTGAATGCTTGTAACTTTTGTACTAGTACATCGATTTTGTTGAATCAAAGTTTATTTTTTTTTGTAATAAAACAGAGCTTAGAGTGAAAACAAAAAATATACGTAAAAATAAGAAGTTTTAAAGATCCTTTCTCTCAAAGTACAAATTTTTTTATATTTTTACAAAAAAAATTTAAAAAATCCGTTATGATAGTTCGTTATCTTTGAATCTGCAGGGCCTAGCAAAAAGTGTTTTACACACAGTTTATAGCAAATTTTCTTACCTTTTAAAACCATTAAACGGTTTTGGAATCCCTCAATTCGTTTTCGAGATATATATGATTAAGTGGGCCGAATTTTTTTTTTTTTTGAAATAACGGTAATTCGTAAATATCTCGAAAACGTTACCATAGAATAAAAAATAACCTTGATTTTCGGAATCAGACGGTGATTTTACATAGGAATTTCATAACGGCGTCTCTGGTGCATTTTGGCTGTAAACCAGTGTAATTGAATCATGGGTTCCGCCTAAGTTTCTCAGTGTTTGCATAGATAGCAGTGTCACGGCATAGATGACTAGATGTGAAACTCTTTTTCTCGTGAGAGCGCTGAAAAATGTGCATTTTTTATAACATTTTCCAATATTGCCACACCGGTAGAAACATGAATTGGGTATATTTGAACCAAAGGTCTCGAATTTTTAGTTTCCACACCACCATTGAGGTTAGTATTTAGTGTGCGGTTGCCCAATAGCCTTATATCACTCGTAAACACCTACATATACTAAAAATAAGCACACTCCGTATGAAATATGTACATAAATAAGCAAAAAATTTAAAAATTTATATGTAAATGAAATTGTTTAAAACTGAAATACAAAAGTAATTTAATAATAATACAGTAATGAACGCGAAAAACATAAGTTATAATTAAAAACATGACTTATTGCGATTTTTTAATATAACACAGAAATTGGGTAACAAAAAAAAATTCTCAAATAACGAACAGAATAAGTTAAAGCAGATTACCTTTAATTTTTGTAAAATATCTCAAACACAAACTCAGTTCCCTTTCCTACGCTTTTCAACCATAGAATATTTACGTATATACAAATTTACATAAACCAACACACAGTTTTCAATAAAATTGCATTATGTACATAAGACTAATTAAAAGTAGAAGTCGAAAAGGATATAACGAGCTTTGGATTCTACAAACTCACTTAAATTCAAATTATTACATTTCAATTGAATTAATTTTAAGACAAATAATTATAAACATTTTAACACGTCATTTCTCCATTAAGCAAAAGCGAACTGTTTTCGTCTGTTATTTTTGGCGCGTTTCTTCTGGCAGTCTGCCATTTCGCCTATCAGCTGCTCAAAATCCCATAATGTGTGAGTGCTGCCAAGTTTTTAAACGTCCTCATGGGCGCGCTCTCTCTCAAAATGAATAAGTTTCACATCTAGTTATCTATGGTCACGGTTGCTACAATCAGTTTTTATTTTCTACCAGTTTTTGGCCTAAAATGTACCAAATTAGAAAGAAATGTACCGACCAAATTATTATACCTCTTATTCACTTTTTATAATATCATAAAAGTGAAATATATATTGTATATGTACATGAATTAGTTAAATAAATTTTATTTGAATAAACTTTTTTAAGTATTTCACTCATTACAATTAACTTTTGTGCCTCAACTCAAAACAAAAACTTTACATACATTCATTTGTATTTTCTATGACATAGTAATAAAATACGAATTGGCATCATTTTGTTTCATTTTACGAAAACCTCATATTCCACATTTGTATTATTTTAAAAATCATATTTAGCTGACCAAACACTGTGGTCCTGGTTTTTTTTTTATTTAGTTCTTTCGCAAGCATTATATTGTTTAGCATATACATTTCAAGTTTATTTCTAAGTTTAGTTTTAACAAGGTTGAGATAAAAAAAACTTTCTTTCCGAATTCTGAAATGTTTGTACAATTCTGGAAATCTAGTTTTGCGAGCTTTAATTACTTCCATTGAGTTAAAATGGTATCAGGATCGGTACACGATGGGAAAATTCATTTAGTAACGGCTAAATTGAATTAATATCTTCCCTTCCAAATTCAAATCGTTTTTGGATTTACTTCACAAGTTTTGTATAAAATTTTCAGATATTTCACTTTATGCTAAGCCTTTACGCACTGGTAAATTTATTCGCCAGCCATAGTGATCGCAAAAAACTGTCAGCCTTAGAACCAATAAATATTTCGTCGATGGGTAAATACCCTATTTCATTACTAACTTTAAAATCCTTCAAAGTATTATCAAATCTTACGCAACTATATTTCATATAATTACTTAGTATTAATTTAGACGGCCACCGTAGCCGAATGAGTTGGAGCGTGATTACCATGCAGAGTTCACAGAGAGAACGTAGGTTCGAATCTCGGTGAAACACCAAAATTAAGAAAAATATTTTTCTAATAGCGGTCGCCCCTCGGCAGGCAATGGCAAACCTCCGAGTGTATATCTGCCATGAAAAAGCTCGTCATAAAAAATATCTGCAGTTCGGAGTCGGCTTGAAACTTTAGGTCCCTGCATTTGTGGAACAACATCACTTGTGAAAATCACGTATAATTTAATTTCAGGATCTAACTTTAAATTTGCAAGCTCAATAGACTCAACGCCATTCACTTCTAATGAACAAGAAAGAAAGTAGAGCTGTAAGGCGTCCCACAGCTCATTAACGCGCGAAATAACGTTTTCTAAGGCTAAACAACGTGTTCAAGATACGTTAAATAAAATGCAAAGACTGGCACGTGCACTTTATAAAAAATAATTTAGTTTCCATTTCAAATTTGACTTTTAACCCATTAAGGTCACCAGCCATAGTGATCGCACCATCGGTAGCCAGCCCGACTAAATTACACAAGGAAATTCCCTTGTTTAGTAAAAACTCCTTAATACATTTATATATTTTTTCTGAGTCACTCGTACATACCCTATTAAAGTTAATAAGCGGCCTATAATTGTATACACCGCAGAATTAAAATACCTTACTACACTTACCAGACTTGTTTTGTTAGACAAATCTGTAGTTTCATCTACAATTAAAGAATACTTTTTATCCTTAATACAACTACAATAGTATGCATTGTTTTAACTCCCAAAAATTTAGCAATATTTGATGCTTTTGTTCTTGCACATTTCAACTGTCTGCCATTTCAGAATCTGTGCAACAAACGGATGGCAAGTCCGGTAAATAATCCATTATTGCTGGTCAATACGTACATGATTGTCTTTAAAAAATGAAGAAACACTAAGCTGATTTTTCTTTGTCTGCATATTTTGCTTGTGCAAATCGTTGGCAGCATGTCCATTTAAACAACTTAAATTATTGGTAATTTTTCGCTCACAAACTTATTGTACAGCATTGCCACTAATGTCTTTCAACCACTTCAACTTATGAAGCCACTCTTCCTTGAATTTAGTTAAGGAATAATTTCATTCACAAATAATAAATAAAAATAGTTAAGTACATTCTAAGTATAATCATGTAGGGCTGAACAAATCCAAACATATATTAAAATATTAAAAGATAAGCATATGTATTTTAAGAATAACAAAATATAAACATATGTATTTTAGGAATAACAAAAGATACACATATTTTAAGGGAGGGGTCTAGGGTTTGAGCATTTTTTTTAATGAATTTTTGAGACTTTGCTTTAGAGATATGAATAGTGAAAATGTATTTAAACTTTTTGTACATTATAAAGCATCATTTCAACAATATTGTACTAAATTTTTGTAAGAAAATATCGGGAAATAAGCCGGTGAGGTAACTTTTCCGAAAACGCCTTTTCCAAAAGGTGATTTGCGGTGACTATCGTATCTAGTTGTAGAATCCCCTGAAATAAAAAAAAAAGAATTATTTGGTTAAATTATCACCAAAACCTCCCCCCCACTGGCTCCGATTTTTTTTTTTCATTTTTACGTTGCCAGCGCGTTTTTGAAGCAAAAAGTGCGATTTTCACTGATTTTTTCGCTGTATAAGTGGAAACCGCCCTTAATGTAAAACAAAGAAGTGAAAAATCTCTCAGTGGGGGGGAGGTATTTTATATATAGAAGTTGTATACCAAATTTGAAAAGGATCGGTTAAATATTGTTGACGTTCTAATAGTCACGGACTTTGAAAAAGTGGTTTCGAGAAAAACGTAACGCTCCGCTCCAAACGCTCGCAGCTGTCGCAGAGGAGTGGGGACAAAAACGTCTATAACTCCAAAAGTTTTGCTCCGATTGAGCTGAAATTTTGGGACAATATTTTTGAGATGATTTACTATAAGAAAAAGCTATTTCCAAAAAATCGATTTTTTGAAAGTCAAACCCTAGACCCCTCCCTTAAGAAAACCAAAAGATTACACCATATGTACCGACCATCAATCGCTTACTTACGCCATATTGGATAAGAATCCGAATCATAAACCAAAGAAATGGAAAAAATTATTATCGAAATTTATGGAGCAAAAGTCGTGTATAAACCAGGCGCACAGAATGTTGTAGCTGACGCCTTGTCACGAGAAATAATTAATACATCTTCTATAGGTACTGTGCACTCATCTGATAGTTCATACAACGACATAATCGAGGCAGTATGCCAACCGCTAAATGTCTACGGTATCCAAATAGAATTGATACCAAACACACAAAAGAAGGAGACACCAAAATAACAACCATAACTAACAGGAAATATATTCTAACTAGAACCGACGATGCATATTTATTTGACGAATTCACATTTTTATTCTACGTAACTAATTGACAAAAAATTACCACTTCATACGAACAAATATTTAATAAGAACTAAATATCCCATCATAAATAATCATTGTAAACTATTTAAATTCACGCCACTTAAAACTAAGCATGTACAAATTTTCACCGATCAGGAAATTGCCCTTTGCAACAATATTTACACTAGAGTGAATAACTGTAAAAATTATTTAGGCAAGAACAAGGAACAAACATTAATTCGGTATAAATCGGGACGATTTAATTTAGGAAGGGGAGAGTTAAGGAATGATTTCATTGACAAATCTATAATATAAAAATGAATCGCAAAATATGTTGGTAAGCGCATAATTCAACAACGCATGGACCAATCTTAACAATTCTTTTTATTTATTTAAATGTTCCTTGAAGTCCAAGGATGGTTTGTACGGCGAAAAAAATTCGAATAATTTCCGGGAAAACCCTAAAACAGCCTTTTTTTCCCATTCAAATATTGCGCGTTCGTGTGTGTGTGTGTGTGTGTTCGCGTTGCAGGATCTATCGCGTTCACACAAAAGTGATAATATTCTTTCTTTTGTTTTAGTTTCAGAACGATTTAAGGAATGATTTCATTCACAAATCTATAATATAAACATAAATCGCAAAATGTGTTGGTAAGCGCATAACTCAACAACGCATGGACCAATCTTAACAATTTTTTTTTAAATGTTCCACGAAGTCCAAGGATGGTTTTTACGGCGAGAAAAATTCGAATAATTTACAGGAAACCCCTAAAACAGCCCTTTTATTTTTCCCATACAAATATTGCGCGTTCATGTGTGTATGTGTGTTTGCGTTGGAGGATCTGATGCGTTTACACAAAAGTGATAATATCGTGAACCCTACCAATTTGAAAAGTCAAGTAAGAGCTATAGATTTGATTGGCCTCGCAATATTCTTTCTTTTGTTTTAGTTTCAGAACGAGTTAAGGAATGATTTCATTCACAAATAATACATAGAAATAGTTCAGTAAATTCTAAGAATAATCACGCAGAGCTGAACAAATCTAAACATATTTTAAGAATACCAAAAGATAACATATGTATTTGAAGAAGAACAAGAGACAAACATATGTTAAGAATAACAAAAGACAAACATTATTAATTAATATAGCAAACCCATGTTTCTCACATGGTCAATTGCATGTTGCCTGTTCCTGTTGGAAAACCATCAGATTTATTTGTATATTCACCAAGTAATCAAACAAAAAACATTGTATATCATAAAGCACTACAATAAAAACAAAACAGATTTTTGTTAATAATTATGATTCACTTGATTTACAATAAAGCGATTACTGAAAACAATTATATACGTTTTATTTCCTTATGTTAATAATAATAATAATGAATAATTAATTATCTCCATGTTTTGTCATTCAAGCACCCACTTTATAAATATTTATCACCTTTAGGTTCCCGCTAACCCTGTAGTTTATTTTTCAATCAGGTTTGAACCTTAAGTTCCCCTCTTAGTTTGAAGCCCTCTGGCAAACATCCCAGTCGGGGTTTTAGTGGGTCCCAAAAGGGTGGCCAAAGTTCGTGGAAGCGAAGATACTTAGGTCACCCGAGCTGAACAGAACCGTCACCATGATGATAGGGCGGTGTGTGAGCGTCAGCAGAGTAAAAACGACTTAAGGCCACATTAAAAATCTATTTGACAGAACAAAGCTGTCGGGTCCGCTAGTAATAAATAAAAATAATTACGTATATTCTAAGTATAATCATGCAGGGCTGAACAAATCCAAACATATTTTAAGAATACCAAAAGATTAACATATGTATTTTAAGAGTAACAAAAGACAAACATATTTTAAGAAAAACAAAAGTTAGACATATTTTTTTTAAGAATACCACGAGATAAACATGTTTTTCCTAAACAGCAAACAAATAAAGTAATATACATACAAGTCGTGTACCTAAAACAGTAAGATGAGGTATAAGTATAAATATGACTGTCAAATATGTTGGCAGTCAGTCCAGTATTAACATAGTGTTAAGAACTACCCTAAAATTAAATTCAAAACAATAAATTTTTATATTTTTCCAAAGCCAAGCAAGTCCTTAATTATCTGCAGTGAGCGGACCAAAAAATAGTCATCCTTGTCGCAGTAGGAAAAGAAGTAAAAATACAGTGAACAAAGAAATAAAAAAATTAATAATAGAAAAACTATTCGTGTTTCTTCCATTAAAAAAATAAAAACAGTGATCTAACTCTCATAGAAAGAAGCAGATGAGAAAAACTTTCGAGAAACGTAATAAACTTAATACACGAAGAAATTTGGACATCATTGACGTTATGGAACACATCAACATGAACACCATGATTCAGTAGATGGCCAATTTGCAAATAATGCTTCAGAGTATCCAAGCAGAATATGCATCATTAAGAGCCCGGTTAGATGATATCCAAGGTAACCCAGCAATGATTCCACAAGCAGCAGAACGATTGGAACCAGTCAACATAACTTATACTAATGCAATCGATGTCAACCTGGACGTTTTTAAAGCACTACCGGTATTTGACGGCAACATTTCCAAATACCGCGTATGGAGGGAATTAGTAATCATAGAAATTCCAACAGATCCGCTCTATCAATTATAGATACTAAAATACAAGGTGCAGGACCTGACGCGTTGACCAACCATCACAATATTTAATTTTGATGCAATCAGGAATAGATTGGACTATACCTTTGCTGATCAACGACCTTTATATGTGTTCAGGACGAGATTAAGAGATTCACACAAGGTAAACACAATTTAAGTGAGTTCCATGACAATGTGAATAGAGCCCTGACGCTAATCACGTCAAAAATATAAATGTCTGGTCATAACCAAGAAGTGACCAAAGTAATGACTGATGAGGCAACACAAGAAGCGGTAAGAGTGTATAAGGATGGAATAAATAACTCATACATTCGTTCCACCCTATACGGAAATCCTATAAGGGACTTAGAGCATGCATTTGCAGTAGCCCGTACCATAGAGCACGATGACGAACATCGAAAGTTACGTCTAGGCTATACACAACAGAACATTTATCCAACTAACAATAAACACTACTATGAGAAACAACATCACCAGAGACGTCCCATGTATCAGCAGAAATACAACTATAACCAGCCGCCATCACAATTACCAAAAACAGAACTCATGGACACAACGTCTGGAAACACAACATCCATGCCACCAACTCAGCATCAAAACATCTACCACGACGTGAATAGAAACAATAAAAATTGGAAAAGACCACGAGGTAACAGTGGCCAGTTCACCAATCAATACCAACAACAAAAACTCATGGGGAAGAACAACTTAACATGCGAAGAAGACAAATCTAGCACAACTGTAGAGACAGGTAGACAAAATCATTTAGTATTTACCTAAGTATTTAAACTAATAATCGGGTTGCCTAGTATAGTAATGAATTATGGGAAAGTAAATTATAATGTTTTAGTAGATGCATGTGTAACCCATAACTATGCTAAGAAAACTTTAAGATTTAATATAACCAAAAAATTAAAACCATTACAAGGTAATTCTATAATTAATACGAAACAATAGCTTGAATGTTTATGAATTAATATTTCGATTTTTTTGAGGTAGATGAGATAAATGGATTTGATATAATACTAGGATGGAACGGAATAAACCAATTGAACGCGGCTATAAGTTTGAACAAGATGATATTGGGGGTGTTAAGAAAGTTGGAAATTAGTGAAAAAAATTATGCAAATTACACTATAGGGATAGACACGTATAGAACAGAAATCGATAGGTTAATGAAGGACAATAATGTCATAGGGCCGACACGGACAGATACAAAGGATCCTATATGTACCAAACAATATACAAGTAATACCATAAAAATGACGTAGAATTCGTAAATAAGGAAATTGACAAATTATTGAAAGAAGGAATAATACAAAAAAGCTACAGCCCATACAATTCACCCTTGTTAACCGTACATAATAAAGGTATAGATGAGAGCGGAAAACCCAAAAGACGTATGGTTATAGATTTTAAGAAAATAAACAAACATGCCGCCGGTGCGCGACTCCCATTCGCAATTCAGAGAGAGAACGTCGGTTCGAATCTTGGTGAAACACCAAAATTAAGAAAAACATTTTTCTAATAGCGGTCGCCCCTCGGCAGGCAATGGCAAACCTCCGAGTGTATTTCTGCCATGAAAAAGCTGCTCATAAAAATATCTGCCGTTCGGAGTCGGCTTAAAACTGTAGGTCCCTCCATTTGTGGAACAATATCAAGACGCGCACACCACAAATAGGAGGGGGAGCTCGGCCAAACACCCAAAAAGGGTGTACGCGCCAATTATTTATATACCAATAAGGGCGGGTAGATGTCGAAATGGAATAAAACAAGCTGTGTGTGAGTTATTGACACAACTATTTTTTTATTTCAAAGGCGCTTATATGCCATTAAGTGTGGAATATGACATCAATCAAATGCCCGCCTCGGCTTCTTACGGTGAAACGGATCCGAGTGGTCCAATTTTCAATGACTCTTCCGCATAGATCCGGCTGAATTTGAGCGATGGTCTGTGTTATGTTCACCTTTAGAGCATCGGTCGATTGTGGTTTATTTGCATAGACCTGAGACTTCAAGAAACCTCACAGGAAAAAGTCTAGAGGGGTCAAATTGCAAGACCTTGGTGGCCAATTCACATCACCCCTGCGAGAGATAACCTTACCCTCAAATCGTTCTTGCATAATGTCAATCGCGGCGTTTGCTGTGCGGCATGTAGCGCCGTCCTGCTGGAACCATATGTCGTCTAGGTCCATATGGTTCAATATGGGCCATAAGAAATTGGTTATCATCGTTGTGTAGCGCTCGCTGTTGACGGTGACCGCCTCACCAACGTCGTTTTCAAAAACGTATGGACCAATTACGCCGCCGGCCCAAAATCAACACCAAACGGTACCTTTTTGAGGATGCATTATCACCTGGTGAACTTTGTGTGGATTGGTATCGTCCCATACACGGCAATTTTGTTTGTTAACACAGCCATTCATCCAAAAATGCGCCTCGTCACTAAAGATGATTTTTCGCCCAAAACTGGAACAAACGGCGTTGTCTATGGTCATCAACTTTCAGCTCCTGGGTCAGTTGGATCTTGTACGGGTGTAGTCCCGACGCAAAATTCGCCAAGTTGAAGTCTGCGTAGAATCTCTCTTGCCAACAAGTGCTACTTTGGACTAAGTAGGCAACTGAGCAGTAAAGTCCTCTCTCGACGAACAAAACTAACACTCTACAAGACTCTCATCATGCCCGTCCAAACGTATGGCGCAGAAGCTTGGACGATGACAACATTCGATGAAACGACGCTTGGAGTGTTCGAGAGAAAGATTCTGCGTAAGATTTTTGGACCTTTGCACGTTGGCAACGGCGAATATCGCAGGCGATGGAAGGATGAGCTGTATGAGCTTTACGACGATATAGACATAGCGCAGCGAATAAACATCCAGCGGCTTCGTTGGCTGGGTCATGTCGTCCGAATGGATACGAACGCTCCGGCATTGAAAGTATTCGATGCGGTACCAGCTGGTGGTAGCAGAGGAAGAGGAAGGCCTCCTCTGCGTTGGAAAGATCAGGTGGAGAAGGACTTGGCTTCACTTGGTGTGTCCAATTGGCGCCGGTTTGCACGAGAAAGAAACGACTGGCGCGCTTTGTTAAGCTCGGCCAAAATCGCGTAAGCGGTTATCGCGCCAATTAAGAAGAAGAAGTCTGCGAAAGGCCAAGTTCTTGTGCACGGCGAGAAATAGACTGCCTCGGGTTCTGCTGTACACTTTCACGGACCGCGGCAATGTTCTCGGCTGATCTTGCGTTCCTTGAACGTACGAGTGTTGGCTGATTGTTTACTGACCCGGTCGTTGCAAATTTGGCCACCAATCGTTGAAGAGTCGACTTTGAAGGGTCACACCGTCTACCGAAAAATGGGCGCAATGCGCGCTACGTTTGCGTTAATGAACACTCATTTTGATAATAAAGTTTTATCATTTGAGCGTGCTGTTCAATCGTGTAACTTGCCATGATGATTTGGCATATACAACTGAATAATAAACAAAAGATTTGACAGATCTCACCAAATCAAAATGGCTGCCACAGGGCGCCAAAATCGACCCGCGCCAATTGAAAAACCCTTTATTAACAAACATGCGATCACAAGCAGATACGTAATACAAAACATAAATATTACGCTGCAAAACTTAGGGAAAGCCAAATTTTTCACTACGCTAGATTTGGAATCCGGCTTTCATCAAATTAAGATAAAAGAAAGTGACCGAGAGAAAACAGAGTTTTGTGTGAATGAAGGTAAATATGACTTCATTCGAATGCCTTTCGGATTGAAGAACGCCCCATCTATTTTCCAAAGTTGTGTGTAAATTCGCATATGTTTACATTGACGATGTAATCATTTATCCTCATCCTATGAAGAACATATAAAACACATCCCTTCTATTTTTAACACATTAAATAATGCGTCTTTAAAAGTGTCCAATGAAAAGTTAAAATTTTTCATTTAAGAGGTAGAATACTTAGGTCATATTGTAAAGCACAATAGAATTTCAACTGATCCGAATAAAATAAAAACGATAGAAAGATAAGAATCCAAATCATAAACTAAAGAGATGCAAAAATATTATCGAAGATTAAGGAGCAATGGTCGGGTATAAACCAGGCGCACAGAATGTTGTAGCTGACGCCTTGTCACGACAAATAATTAACACATCTTCTATAGGTACTGTGCACTCATCTGATAGTTCATACAACGACATAATCGAGGCAGTACGCCAACCGCTAAATGCCTACGGTATCCAAATAGAATTGATACCAAACACACAAAAGAAGGAGACACCAAAATAACAACCATAACTAACAGGAAATATATTCTAACTAGAACCGACGATGCATATTTATTTGACGAATTCACATTTTTATTCTACGTAACTTATTGAAAAAAAATTAACATATCATACGAACAAATATTTAAAAAAAACTAAATATCCCATCATAAATAATCATTGGAAACTATTTAAATTAACACCGCTCAGAACTAAGCATGTAAAAGTTTTCACCGATCAGGAAATTGCCTTTTGCAACAATATTTACACTAGAGTGAATAACTGTGAAGACTATTTAGGTAAGAACAAGAAACAAACATTAATTCGGTATAAATCGGGACGATTTAATTTAGGAAGGGGAGAGTTAAGGAATGCTTTCATTGACAAATAATAAATAAAAACAGTTAAGTATATTCTAAGTATAATCATGCAAGGCTGAACAAATCCAAACATATTTTAAGAATACCAAGAGATAAACATATGTATTTTAAGAATAACAAAAGATAAACATATTTTAAGAAAAACAAAAGATAAACATAAGGGTTTGATTGAAAAGTAATGAGCCTTATTTTTTTAAGCAGTTTTATTAAACCTTTTGGCTTATCCAACTAATATTCTTGAAAATAGGACCCTTGAGCGTCAATAAACCGCTGGTAGTGGTCCCTCCACTGCAGGAAACATTGTTTAAACTCATCCGCCGAAATCACGTTTAATTCGGCTGTCACAGTTTTTTGGATCGCCTCGGTGGAGTCGAAACGCCTTCCCTTCAGATTTCTTTTCAGGCGCGGGAACAAGAAGAAGTCCGGAGGGGAAAGGTCTGGGCTGCAGGGAGGGTGGGGAAGCACCGGAACCCCCATCTTGGCCAATGCAGAGGTGCAGAGGAAGGCGGTGTGCGCCGGCGCATTGTCGTGATGAATGGTCCAATTGATGACGAGGTCGGGCCGAACCCAGGTGACGCGGTTTTTCAGCCTAAGGAGCACTTCTTTGAAAAATTCCGCGTTTACAGTGCTTTCCGGCGGTACAAACTGTTAAGCTCTACGCAAAATTTGATCAAGTAACGTTGCTCCAACAATCGCTGCACTTTCGCCACTGCAAAATCCTAACACACTTTTAAAAAAGCTTTCACGCGCGGAGCGATGTTGACTGCACCGCTGTTGCCAGCGAACTGGGACCGGTTTCTAGTGGAAGGGGAAGGTCCAACGATCATTTTCCCCCACCAGCCGATTCGGTTGATCGCTTGGTAGACGCTCCGCGCGGGAAGGCTCATTACTTTTCAATCAAACCATGTATGTATTTTAAGAATAACAGGAGATAAACAGGTTTTTCCTGAACAGCAAACAAATAAAGTAATATACATACAAGTCGTGTACCTAAAACAGTAAGATGAGGTATCAGTATAAATACGACTGTCAATCATGTTGGCAGTCAGTTAGTGTTAAGAACTACCCTAAAATTAAATTCAAAACAATAAATTTTTATATTTTTCCAAAGCCAAGCAAATCCTTAACTATTTTCCAAGTCTTCGTCTGGCGATCTTGCCAGGAGTATCATATACATTGATGCTTCAGTGAGCGGACCAAAAAATAGTCATTCTTGTCGCAGCAGGGACATACATACATAATCCTTCATAATTAAGGACAAAATCTTATGTGAAAAAATAAAGGCTGTGAGGAAAAGTGAAAATACAGTGAACCAAGAAATAAAAAATTTAATAATAGAAAAACTATTCGTGTTCCTTCCATTAAAAAAAATAAAAACAGTGATCTAACTCCCATAGAAAGGAGCAGATGAGAAAAACTTTCGAGAAACGTAATAAACTTAATACACGAAGAAATTTGGACATCATTGACGTTATGGAACAAATCGACATGAACACCATGATTCAGCAGATGGCCAATTTGCAAATAATGTTTCAGAGTATCCAAGCAGAATATGCAACATTAAGAGCCCGGTTAGATGAGATCCAAGGTAACCCAGCAATGATTCCACAAGCAGCAGAACGATTGGAACCAGTCAACATAACTTATACCAATGCAGCCGATATCAACCTGGACGTTTTTAAAGCCCTACCGGTATTTGACGGCAACATTTCCAAATACCGCGTATGGAGGGAAATAGTAATCATAGGAATTCCAACAGATGCGTAGCAGCTCTATCAATTAAAAACACTAAAATACAAGGTGCAGCAGCTGACGTGTTGACCAACCATAACAATATTTAATTTTGATGCAATCAGGAATGTATTGGACTATACCTTTGCTGATCAACGGCCTTTATATCTGTGCAGGACGAGATTAAGAGACTCACACAAGGTAAACACAATTTAAGTGAGTTCCATGACAAGTGTAAATACTTACAATAAGTACTAAATGATTTTGTCTACCTGTCTCTACAATTGTTCTAGAGTGGTCTTCTTCGCATGTTAAGTTGTTCTTCCCCATGAGTTCTGGTTGTTGCTTTTGAGTTCTGGTTGTTGCACTGTTACCTTGTGGTCTTCTCCAAATTTGTATTGTTTCTATTCACGTCGTGGTAGATATATTGATGCTGAGTTGGTTGCATGAATGTTGTGTTTCCAGACGTTGTGTCCATGAGTTCTGTTTTTGGTAATTGTGATGGCGGCTGGTTATAGTTGTATTTCTGCTGATATATGGGACGTCTCTGGTGATGTTGTTTCTCATAGTATTGTTTATTGTTGGTTGGATGAATGTTCTGTAGTGCATAGCCTAGACGTAACTTTCGATGTTCGTCATCGTGCTCTTTGGTACGGGCTACTGCAAATGCATGCTCTAAATCCCTTATAGGATTTCCGTATAGGGTGGAACGCATATATGAGTTATTTATTCCATCCTTATACACTCTTACCGCTTCTTGTGTTGCTTCATCAGTCATTACTTTGGTCACTTCTTGGTTATGACCAGACATAGATATTTTTTGTCAAACAGTAACTCGTTCTGGCTGCATTTGCTTCTTTACAGTATCGTGTGGGTTTTCTGAGCCCCAAATCCGACAATTTTCCTTATTGACGTAGCCACCGATGTTAAAATCAGATAAGAAGAAGAAGGCACACCACTTTGGAAATAGGTTTTCAATATTTCCCAATTTTGTTCAAGCGTATAGCGTCCCATTTCGTAAATGTCAAACCTTCAATATAAATTATGAACACATTTGACATGTCATTTGTGTTAACATTCTCAAAAAAATAGGTGGTTCAAAAAGCAAACGCTATATGGCCCACCCTGTACAAGAAAGGCACAGCCCATACAATTCACCCTTGTAAACCGTACATAAAAAAGGCATAGATGAGAGCAGAAAACCCAAAAGACGTATGGTTATAGATTTTAGGAAATTAAACGAACAAACGCTCACAGACAGCTTCTTCTTCTTCTTCTTAATTGGCGCGATAACCGCTTACGTGATTTTGGCCGAGTTTAACAAAGCGCGCCAGTCGTTTCTTTCTCGTGCTAACCGGCGCCAGTTGGACACACCAAGTGAAGCCAAGTCCTTCTCCACCTGATCTTTCCAACGCAGAGGAGGCCTTTCTCTTCCTCTGCTACCACCATCTGGTACCACATCGAATACTTTCAGAGCCTGAGCGTTTGTATCAATTCGAACAACATGACCCAGCCAACGTAGCCGCTGGATCTTTATTCGCTGCACTATGTCGATGTCATCGTAAAGCTCATACAGCTCATCGTTCCATCGCCTGCTATATTCGCCGCTGTCAACGTGCAAAAGTCCAAAAATCTTGCGCAGAATCTTTCTCTCAAACACTCCAAGCGTCGCTTCATCGTATGTTGTCATCGTCCAAGCTTCTGCGTCATACGTTAGTACGGGCATGATGAGAGCCTTGTAGAGTGTTAGTTTTGTTCGTCGAGAGAGGACTTTACTGCTCAATTGCCTACTTAGTCAAAAGTAGCACTTGCTGGCAAGAGAGATTCTACGTTGGAAAAGATATTGTGTGTCGATTCTCCTTTCATGGGTGTTTTCCAAGATTTGGCGTATTGTGAATATTTGGTCGATGGTACACTTTCCAGGTCTAAAGCCACACTGATAAGGTCCAATCAGTTGGTTGACGGTGGGCTTCAGCCTTTCACACAATACGCTCGCTAGAACCTTATAGGCGATATTTAGAAGTCTAATCTCGCGGTAATTGGCACAAATTGCAGGATCACCCTTCTTATGGATTGGGCAGAGCACACTTAAATTCCAATCGGCAGGCATGCTTTCATCCGACCATATTTTGCATAGGAGCTGATGCATGCACCTTACCAGCTCCTCGCCGCCATGTTTGAACAGCTCAGCCGGCAGTCCGTCGGCGCCCGCGGTTTTGTTGTTCTTTAGACACGTTATCGCTATTCTCACCTCGACATGATCGGGTAGCGGAACGACAATTCCGTCGACAACGATTGGGGTATCGGGATCTTCACATTCTCGGTGACATGCGCAGCAGTCACTGTTTAATAGGTTCGAGAAGTGTTCCCTCCATAATTTAAGATTGTTCTGTACGTCAGTCACCAGACCGCCGTCTTTGTTCTTACAGGAAAACGCCCCGGTCTTAAAACCTTCTGTAAGCCGCCGAACTTTCTGGTAGAATTTTCGGGCGTTGTTCCTATTGGCCAGCATCTCAAGCTCCTCGCACTCACGTATTTCGTCCTCTCGTTTCTTCTGTCGGATAATACGTCTCTCTTCCTTTTTCAGCTCTCTGTAGCGATTTTCAAATTTTCCAAAGATTTGGGGATGACGTCCTGCGCGACTTCATAAGTAAATTTGCATATGTTTACATTGACGATGTAATCATTTACTCCTCATCCTATGAAGAACATACGAAACACATCCCTTCTATTTTTAATGTATTTTTATAATGTATTTTTAAAAGTGCCCAATGAAATGTCAAAATTTTTCATGTAAGAGGTAGAATACTTAGGTCAAATTGTAAAGCACAATAGAATTTCAACTGATCCGAATAAAAAAGAAAAGTAAGAACACAAAAATTAGCTTAGACCAAACGGTCATAGAAGCCATAAATAAACTGAAAAACTGCTTAAAGGAGCGGGTGGAATTATACCAGCCAAATTATGAGAAAGCTTTTGAACTCACTACAGACGCTTCCAATATAGCCATTGGAGCTGTATTGAGTCAAAATAAAAATCCCATTTTTTTTATCACGCACACTCAGTACCACAGAACAAAATTATAGTACCAACGAGAAAGAGTTACTCACTATTATATGGTCGCTACAAAGATTACGAAATTACATATATGGCATAGCCGACTTAACCATATATACCGACCATCAACCGCTGGGATAAGAATCCCAATCATAAACTAAAGAGATGGAAAAATATTATCGAAGATTAAGGAGCAAAAGTCGTGTATAAACCAGGCGCACAGAATGTTGTAGCTGGCGCCATGTCACGACAAATAATTAACACATCTTCTATAGGTACTATCTAGAACCGACGTAACTAATTAACAAAAAATTACCACATCATACGAACAAATATTTAATAAGAACTTAAAATGCTATCATTGCTATTAACAAATATGCTATCATAAATAATCATTCTAAAAAATTTAAACTTACACTACTTAGAACTAAGCATGTAAAAATTTTCACCGATCAGGAAATTGCCCTTTGCAACAATATTTACACTAGAGTGAATAACTATACAAATTATTTAGGCAGGAACAAGGAACAATCATTCTTCTTCTTAATTGGCGCTATAACCGCTTACGCGATTTTGGCCGAGTTTAACAAAGCGCGCCAGTCGTTTCTTTCTCGTGCTAACCGGCGCCAGTTGGACACACCAAGTGAAGCCAAGTCCTTCTCCACCTGATCTTTCCAACGCAGAGGAGGCCGCCCCCTTCCTCTGCTACCACCAGCTGGTACCGCATCGAATACTTTCAAAGCCGGAGCGTTTGTATCCATTCGGACGACATGACCCAGCCAACGTAGCCGCTGGATCTTTATTCGCTGCACTATGTCTATGTCGTCGTAAAGCTCATACAGCTCATTGTTCCATCGTCTGCGATATTCGCCATTGCCAACGTGCAAAGGTCCAAAAATCTTACGCAGAATCTTTCTCTCGAACACTCCAAGCGTCGCTTCATCGGATGTTGTCATCGTCCACGCTTCTGCGCCATACGTTAGGACGGGCATGATGAGAGTCTTGTAGAGTGTTAGTTTTGTTCGTCGAGAGAGGACTTTACTGCTCAGTTGCCTACTTAGTCCAAAGTAGCACTTGTTGGCAAGAGAGATTCTACGTTGGATTTCAAGGCTGACATTGTTATCGGCGTTAATGCTGGTTCCTAAATAGACGAAGTCTTTTACAACCTCGAAATTATAACTGTCTACAGTGACGTGGGTGCCGATACGCGAGTGCGTCGACTGTTTGTTTGAAGACAGGAGGTACTTCGTTTTGTCCTCGTTCACCACCAGACCCATTCGCTTTGCCTCTTTGTCCAGTTTGGAGAAGGCAGAACTAACAGCGCGGTTGTTAAGGCCGATGATGTCAATATCATCGGCATACGCCAACAATTGTACGCTCTTATAAAAAATTGTGCCTGAGCGATTAAGTTCTGCGGCTCGTACGATGCTCTCCAACATCAGGTTAAAGAAGTCACACGACAGCGAGTCACCCTGTCTGAAACCTCGTTTGGTATCAAACGGCTCGGAGAGGTCCTTCCCAATTCTGACGGCGCTGCTGGTGTTGAGCAACGTCATCTTACATAGCCGTATTAGTTTTGCGGGGATACCAAATTCAGACATCGCGGCATACAGGTAACTCCTTTCCGTACTGTCGAATGCAGCTTTGAAGTCGACGAAAAGATATTGTGTGTCGATTCTCCTTTCATGGGTCTTTTCCAAGATTTGGCGTATTGAGAATATTTGGTCGATGGTAGACCTTCCAGGTCTGAAGCCACACTGATAAGGTCCAATCAGTTGGTTGACGGTGGGCTTCAGCCTTTCACACAATACGCTCGCTAGAACCTTATAGGCGATATTTAGAAGACTAATCCCGCGGTAATTGGCACAAATTGCAGGATCACCCTTCTTATGGATTGGGCAGAGCACACTTAAATTCCAATCGGCAGGCATACTTTCATCCGACCATATTTTGCATAGAAGCTGATGCATGCACCTTACCAGCTCCTCGCCGCCATGTTTGAATAGCTCACCCGGCAGTCCGTCGGCGCCCGCGGCTTTGTTGTTCTTTAGCCGCATTATCGCTATTCTCACCTCGTCATGATCGGGCAGCGGAACGACAATTCCGTCGTCAACGATTGGGGTATCGGGATCTTCACTTTCTCGGTGACATGCGCAGCTGTCACTGTTTAATAAGTTCGAGAAGTGTTCCCTCCATAATTTAAGATTGCTCTGTACGTCAGTCACCAGTTCGCCGTCTTTGTTCTTACAGGAAAACGCCCCGGTCTTAAAACCTTCTGTAAGCCGCCGAACTTTCTGGTAGAATTTTCGGGCGTTGTTCCTGTTGGCCAGCATCTCAAGCTCTTCGCACTCACGTATTTCGGCCTCTCGTTTCTTCTTTCGGATAATACGTCTCTCTTCCTTTTTCAGCTCTCTGTAGCGATCCCACATGGCTCGCGTTGCGCCCGATCGCAGCGTGGCTCTATAGGCGGCATCCTCTCTTTCTGCGGCAGCATGACATTCCTCGTCGTACCAATTGTTTTTTCGGGCTCGCCGGAATCCGATTTCTTCTTCGGCGGCGGTACGTAGAGAACGAGAAATGTTGCTCCATTGTTCGTGGATGCCGGTTTGTTGGGCAGTACTCTCTGAGAGCAGGAGTGAGAGTCGAGTGGCGAATCTTCTGGCTGTCTGTTGTGATTGCAGCTTTTCGATGTCGAACATTCTTTGCGTAGGTAGATGCACGTTTTTTGCTGCACAGAGGCGTGTGCGCAGTTTGGCTGCAACAAGGTAGTGATCCGAGTCGATGTTGGGTCCTCGGATCGTACGTACATCTAATACACTAGAAGCGTGTCTTCCATCTATCACAACATGATCGATCTGGTTTCGTGTTTTTCGATCAAGGAACAATCATTAATTCGTTATAAATCGGGACGATTTAATTTAGGAAGGGGAGAGTTAAGGAATGATTTCATTCATAAATAATAAATAAAAATAGTTAAGTAAATTCTAAGTATAATCATGCATGTTTTTCCTAACAGCAAACAAAGAAACTAATACACAAGTCGTGTACCTAAAACAGTAAGATGAGGTATAAGAGCAAATACGACTGTCAAATATGTTGGCAGTCAGTCCAGTATTAACATAGTTAATTAAGAACTACCCTAAAATTAAATTCAGAGAAATATTTTTTTTTATTTTTTCCCAAGCCAAACAAGTCCTTAACTATGATCCAAATCGTTCAGTTTTGAAAGAAGTTTCAGCAACTTATTTTATTAACGTCTAGAAGACAACATGCAATAGAAAACGGTATTTTCTAAATGTATTCATTTCTTAGGTATCTG
This sequence comes from Anastrepha ludens, assembly GCF_028408465.1. NCBI lineage: Eukaryota > Metazoa > Arthropoda > Insecta > Diptera > Tephritidae > Anastrepha > Anastrepha ludens. The sequence continues at coordinate 10,236,580 of NC_071503.1, forward strand.
AACAAAACAAAAATTAATATCGACATAGGTTTACAAGCTCAACCCTGATAAGTAAAATAAGGCACAAATTCACATCAAAAAATTATTGGCACATACTTTATGTTAGCTTATGCTTTTGGCGTCGTAAAGGTAAACTCCCGTTATTTTCACTCTTGCTTTAACTTATTCGTACGTTTTAGGAATTGCATACGGTCGCAATCACTTTTGATCGCGATTTCAACTCACATAGACCAAAACGGGCCGTGGTGCTGAAATTTCCCTAGAACTACGTCAATTAATGATAAAACTGTAGTTAGAAAAAAAATCCTATCGCGAAATTGGCTTGTCTATAAATCATGGCCCAGCGTTCGAAACGTCGTTATGTATTATTGCAATACTGGCAAAACAGCTCCGGAGAACAGATCTGGCTGCCCAAAAAAATTAACCGAAGGACAGGAGTGAATTGTGGTGTCCACGGTGGCACAAAAACCCAAAAACTTCGGCTGTCAAATTGTGCGAGACCCTGCAAAATTCATTTGAAATCAATTTCAATCCCCAAAATGTTCGGAATACCCTATATGAGGCTGGGTATCATGGCCGGGTTCCGCGGCGCAGACCCTTCATTTCGAAAGTGAATATGAAAACGAGGCTAGCATTTGCTTAACAGTATTTAAATAAGCCCGACGCTTTTTGGAGCACCGCCATATTTAGTAATGATTAAAATTCAATTTATTTGGGTTAGATGGAGCACAAAAGATTTGGCGAAAGCCAAATAAAGAGCTTCCAGAGAACAACCTGCTCAAAACAGTTAAGCACGGTGGAGGAAATGTGATAGTTTGGGGGTGTTTCGCGGCATCTGGTGTCGGAAAGCTCGTGTTCTTAAAGAAAATGTTAGTCCAAGTGTCGAAAAACTGGGCCTGAGAATGGCCCAAAACATTCCTCTTATCTTGTGCAGGAGTGGTTGATATACCATTGCAAACAGCTTAAACACCCCCCCCCCCCCAATCGCCGTACTTAAGTCCTATTGAGCATCTGTGGCATCTTCTGGAACGGAAGATACGATCTCACCACAAAACGTTAAAGGATTCTCTTAAAGAGGCAATAATTGCTGAATGGAAGAAAATAACATCTTCCGAAACCTCAAACCTGGTAAATAGTAATAAGACACATTTGCAGGCCGTTATGCAGTCTAAAGGAGGACACACAAAGTGTGTTACAGCTGCAATGGAGCCAGCTGATTACGCTACCAGTGCCAATACTTTTTTGATGTGAATTTGTGCCTTATTTTACCTTTCAAGGTTGAGCTTGTAAGCCTAAGTCGAAATTAATTTTTTTTATTCAGATACGTAATAAATAAATACATTTAGCAAATACCGTTTTTATTTTTTTATACTTTCATAAGAAGAAAGTTATAGCACTGAGAACTTTGATTTTTCGAGTGTGTCAGTACTTTTTTGACTCGCTGTACATATGTACATATGCGGCTGCGTGCACTTGCCACAGCAAAAGTATTACTATTCGATAAATATTCTTAAGAAATCCAGCGCACATTCATAGGCACAGCATTGTGGCAAAAATTATGAATTATGAAACGTCAACAAAACTGTTTCATGACTTACTTAAACAACTTTTTAGGTCTTTACTATAAAGTAGTACATTATTATTCGATATGTGAATTTTGATGTGCAAGAGGAAAAGTTTGTAATATACCTATTTTAGAAATAAAAAGTGCATATTGATTGAGAAATTATAGTTTAACAATTTACGGCTTTGGTCACTTGTAATAAATAAAAGACGATTTTCTATTTCATAACCAATGCCGGATAACCGGCAGGTTGTATTGTCAAATATTTATTGATTGATCATTTAGATATGGTCGAGCTTTTATACATATTTTACTTATTTCTACATATTCTATAACACATGTTTACTTAAAGTTTATTTACCAATTTTAGCAACAAAGAGAACTGTATTTTGATTCCACTGTGTGTGCGGACAAACAATTTAGGCACATGCCGAAAAATGCTTGTTGTCAGCTTGTGCAACTCATGCAATGAACCTTTGAAATATGAAGCATACATTAATTAAATTAAAAACAACTGAGTATACTACGTTAGGCATGTTCAACTTATAATCATACTACACCTCCCTTCTTTAGAAGAATGCTCATACAACTGTATTGTATGAACATTCGTTTATAAAAATGATTAATATTATGTACAAATTTAAGTTTAAGTGTTTTTATGAAAGATTTATAATTATATTAAAATTAACATTATATTATTTATTTGTTGAGGACCGCGCGGTACTATGTGTATATACAATATAATTATTGTTGGTATATCTTAAGTCTATTTGTGTGCAATTTTTGTTCTTTTAAGGATTTTTTATCAATTATTATTACATTATGATTATTATTATCTATTGTTTTAACTTTATAAGGCCCACCATATTGGGGTTCTAGTTTATGGGCCGTTTCATTTTTAAGTAAAACTAGGTCTCCTATACTAAAGTTGTAATCTAATGTATTCCTATCATTATTAGTTTTTTGCTTAAGTTTAGATTGTTCTAACATAATTTTATCTCTCCTATGTGCTATTTCTAATTTAAATTTAACTTCCTTAGCGTAATTGTCTATGCTATAGAGTGGTGTTATTTTGTCTATATCTTTGAATTGACGAAATTCGTTGGGTATTTTTCCGAAAACTAATTCGTATGGACAATAATTGTGTACTGTCGAAGGTGTTGTGTTGAAACAGTACGTGAAATATTGTAAACATTCACCCCAATCGTCTTTGTCAATTGATACGTAGGATCTTACGTATGAATTGAACACATTATGGACACGCTCGACAACGCGTACGAGGGGTGCCTTTTATATTTCGGGATTTGGCAACCCTGGTGTTGCAATCTGGCAACTGACAGCTGAATAGCAAAGTTTGACATTTTTTGGCTTTTACGTACTCAGAAAGTTTTGAAATACCAGCACTATTTGTGTTGTTTACAGTAACTTAAAAGATTCATCTCGGTACAAAAATGGAATTAAATCGTGAACATTTTCGTGCGATTATTTTTTACAACTTTCGACGTGGACTAACTAAGCAACATTGCATGGATGAACTTAATTCATTTTTTGGCGATGAAGCTCCATCAAGGACCAGTGTTTATCGATGGTATGGTGAATTCAATCGTGGTCGTAGTTAACCCCAAGACGAATTTCGTGAAGGTCGTCCAAAATCAGTTGTTGTTCCGAAAACCATTGATGCTGTGCGCGAACTGATATTGCAAGATCGTCATGTGACCTATCGTGAGATTGAGACAATCTTAGGCATTAGTGGGACCAGCATACATTCAATATTGCATAAACATTTGACTGTCAAAAAAATTTGTTCGCGTTGGATCCCACACAATTTGTCAATCGCTCAAAAAAAGGCTCGTGTCGATTGGTCGAAGGAAATGCTCAAAAAATACGATCGCGGGGCTTCGAAACACGTCTATGACTTCGTGACAGGTGATGAATCATGGATTTACGCGTATGAGCCCGAAAGTAAACAGCAGTCGACTGTATGGGTGTTTCAAGATGAGCCAAATCCAACAAAAGTTGTTCGCGCACGAAGCACTTCCAAGCAAATGGTCGCCTGTTTTTTCAGAAAAACTGGACATGTCGCAACCGTACCACTAGAACAACGCAGAACAGTAAATTCTGAGTGGTACACAACCATTTGTTTGCCAGTTGTCTTCCAAGAAATTAGGAAAACCAATCGCCAAAGACGGATCACTCCTCACCAGGACAATGCGAGCTCTCACACATCGGCTCAAACAACTGCATTTTTGAGCACCCAAAACATCGAATTAATGGGTCATCCGCCGTATAGTCCTGGCACCGAATGAGTTCTTTTTATTCTCGTACGTAAAAAACAAACTGAGAGGTCAACGTTTTTCGACACCTGAAGAAGCGGTTGCGGCATTCAAAATGCATGTTTTGGAGGTACCTCATTCAGAGTGGCAAAAGTGCTTCGACAATTGGTTCAAACGCATTCAAAAGTGTATAGATCTTCATGGAGAATATTTTGAAAAACAATAAAGTGATTTTCGATGATTAAAATTTGTTTTTGTTCTCTAATCCCGACATATAAAAGGCACCCCTCGTATAAGCATTAAAATCAGTAAAAACACGCGTGTGAGTGTATATTTGGTGAATTTTAGTGAAGTGTTAAAAAATATATAATGTAATGTGGCAAATTATAGTGTTATTATAAATTATATTTCCCGAATAATTTGGAGTTATAAAGAGTGTTCCTTAACACCTCACTAATGTTTCATTAATAAAGACATAATAGTTTGCCAAAAATGCCGAATATATTATACATTATTCTAAATTCCAGCCAATTTTTGTTATCGTTGACAAAAATTGGCATATGAGTGGCTCGTTTTATGAATGAAAGTATTTTACACCTAAAAATGTGAGCTCGAACTTATGAATGGATTTGTTTTTGTTGTGCTGTACAATATTTGAAACTGTTCAGCGCCGCCTATGAATATATTTTGTTCTTTTGGTCGCTAGGCTTAGAATTTTAGCGCATATGAATGTTAGCGCAAATGTTTATACGCATATGCAAAGAAAATTGTCTTAGCATATGTTAGGCAGGAATTCGATCATTCGGGTATTTACTGCCTAATATATGCATAATGAAAAGGCGATGCGTCGTGGGGTAGGTCATGGTTGCTTCAGTGCATATGTAGCACTATAAGACTTCAAGATGCAATAGAGCTTTTGTACAAACCTAAATAGCACAATATATATTTATTTATATATTTATATTATAAATGTTTGAAATCAATTTCTACACAAAAAATTAGTAAAAACTTTCATCAAATCTGTATAAAGTTTTCAATTTACTAAAACGCACGCGCCAAGTTGTGAGGTCGCTTTACGATGTATCTTGTTTCTAGTGTTACCTTCTTTATAAATTTAAAAGAACATTTAAGTTATTTTGATTTTAAATGTTGGTGCTTATAATTCAAATACCATATACATACAAATGTACCATATCTTTGAATGTACATTTAAGTTTTTTTGAAAATATAAATTGAATAATTGGCAACAGAAGATAGAAACAAACTCAAACAAACTCCGTTGGTCAATTTGATTTCGTATAGAAACTGTGCTGAGCCAGTATACTAAAGCGAGAATTCACTGTTCAAAATTTCACCACACCATGGTGGCGGTTAGACTTCATTTTTGACAATTCGCACCATTCGTACCCAGTGAGTTTTCTCTATGCTTTAACGATCTCAAGCTTGTTCATTAAATATAAATATGTATATAATTGGCGCTAATACTCCCCCCCTGTGAATTGCTCCTATCGACCCTCTTTGTTGGGTTGGTATTTCCCATATTAGCTTTAATTATCCTGGTTTCTAGGTTAGATATGACATAACTAAAAATGCAGTTTTCCCCCTAAGTCTATCAACGTCTATCTAAAAGCGTCTCATATATCCTTTCTAGAGAGCCCTCTATTCTCCGAATTACCTCGTGAAGCGCTGTCTACGTATATTTGCTTTTAAGGTTCGTGCATGTTGTGCAGTTGATATACACGAACTTTCCAATGAACTTCTTTGGTGTAAATCCAAAAGCCTTTCAAAAGTTTTTAAAAAGAAGAGCGAAAGACTGATTGATCTAAAATCTTTCTCTGATTCATGTACCCTTCTACCCACTTTTGGTATAAAGACCACTTTAACTAGCCTCCAACTATCTGGAATATGGTCTAAATTTAGGCAAAATTTCCAGTAGCATTGGAAGGATACACTCCAGGGTTTCCTGTAACACCGGCTGAGTATCATATTGGCTCCGCCTTATACTTTCATTTCCACTTTTGGAGCGCTGCATCCCCGAAAGTAGGTGTTTAAAAGAAGTTCTAAAGGCTCTTCTGTTGTAGCAGTCCAAGTGCCATCTAGGTTCTTGACCCAAGTTGCCATTGAATGATCCTTGGAATGTACACGGCTAAGCCTAGTAGAGCCCCTTGTAGATTCAATAGACGAGCAAAACTCTCTCCAGCTCTCTTTTTTGATGACTCTAATTGCCTTCTTGTACTGTCTCCGAATTTCCCTGTAAAAGTCCCAATTACCTGTCGGATAGCTGAGGTTAAAATCTAGATCTAGAATCTTCCAGGCTTGAGGTCTGAGGTTTTTTGCTATATTTTATAGGGTATGACGTTTTGGTGGCCCTACTAAATGTCTTCACCAATGATATAACCCTACCTTCAAGGTTATCCGTGAGAGTGATTTGGTGGATCGGAATCTCTCATATCCTGTTATTTACCACATTTTTTAACCTTTTCTAGTTGGTTCTCAAAGGATTTCGATGCGGTATGGGTTGATCAACATTAAGATCCAGATCGTAGAAGATTCACTTGTGATCCGAAAAAGAATTTTTATTTTTATTTCCAATTGTCTATCCTTACTAAACTATTTTCAGACAATAAAGTAATATTAATCACTACCGCCTCTCCCCTAAAGTACTCCGTACCACGAAAAGTGAAGGTGGGAGTATTGTCCCTATTACATACCGACAAGTTGGAAGCTTGTCAAGCTTCTCCATAAATCATACATGATCGCGTTCGCAAGCTGACGTGTGATTGAACGTTGCCGTATTTTTCAAATTTTCCGTGGTTTTTTCGCTACCAATATTTTCATAGTTCTCCATAATCATAAATAAAAGGAAAGTTTTAACTAATTACCAATCAAGAATTTGTGCGAAATGAACAGTAATTGTGAGGTTGCAAGAAGTAAATCCTCCCGCCAAGCATTTTAATCTCCGCTTAAAATACCATAAATGCAGAATAAGTCCGCAAAGTGTGACAGTCCACCAACACCAAGCTGGCTCTCACGGCAAGAAACAAGGTGGAAGTACAAAAGGAGGGCATCATCTCTGAGCTAACAGCTCGTTTATCTCAATGCAATGTATTATGCTGAGGATTGGTGAGTTGACGTCAGGGTTAGCAAACTGAAATAACCCTGTAAAAAACATTGAAATCAGAGAAACAGTTGGTTTAAACAGCTGACGCACATTTCGTGCTTTGTTTCACTGCCAAACATCTTCAGTTTGGTCTATAATTTAACCATGAATCGTCTTACAAACGAACAGCGCTTGCAAATCATTGAATTTTCTTATAAAAATGCGTGTTCTGTTAAGAAAGTTTATCGCGCGCTTCTTCCATTTTATGGTCAGTTTAATCGACCCACTGAAGCGGCTATTCGAGCTATTGTGACTAAATTTAGAACCAAATTTACATTACTGGACATCAAACCACCAGCACACTTACGTAGAGTGTGAACTGAAGAAAATATCGCAGCTGTATCGGCCAGTGTTAAAGATCAATTATCGATTCGTCACCGTTCGCAGCAATTGGGCCTCTGTTACTCAACAACGTGGAAAATTTTGCGAAAGGATTTAGGTGTGAAGCCTTTCAAAATACAGCTGTCGCAAGAATTGAAGCCGAACGACCCACCGCAACGCAGAGTTTTTGGTGAATGGGCTCTTGGAAAGTTGGCCGAAGATCCACTTTTTTATCGAAAAATTGTGTTCAGCGACGAAGCTCATTTTTGGACCAATGGGTACGTAAACAAGCAGAATTGTCGATTTTGGAGTGAAGATCAGCCAGAACAATTGCAAGAGCTACCAATGTATCGACGAAAGGTTACAGTTTGGTGCGGTTTATGGGCTGGAGGTATCCTTGGACCGTACTTCTTCAAAGATGCAGCGAATCGTAATGTAACTATGAATGATGAGCGCTACCGTGAAATGATATCCAACTTTTTTTTGCCCAAAATGCAAGAGCTTGACTTGCATGACATGTGGTTTCAACAAGACGCTGCCACATGTCCTACAGCACGCGTTGAGAGGCGAAATCGGTGAACATTTTATTTCACGTTCGGGACCTGTCAATTGGCCACCCAGATCGTGCGATATAACGCCTTTAGATTATTTTTTGTGGGGCTATGTTAAAGCTCACGTATATTCAGACAAGCCTGCTTCAATTAACGCATTGGAAGACAACATTAAAGCATTTACATGTGAGATACCGGCGGAATTTCATGCATTTTTCTGAAATTTACGTGTGTTTGTTTGAAAAACTTTCCTATAGCTCTTAAAAAATCACCCTTTACAATAACTATGCAATGATATCGAAGTACTTAGTAAACAAGTCGACGAATGTCAGAACACTTAAGTGTCATTAGATCTCATTATAAGAAGAATCCCACTCACTAAATATGAGAAATTTACTGATTGTTTTGGTCAGCTCTGTCGCGCAGTTCAAATAGTCACCTATTCGTGCAATTTTCCGTGCCAGCAATAATAATAATATAATAATAATAATATTTTTAACATCGCAAGGCTTGGGTCTGCCAGTGAACGCTCTGTACTAATAAAACGACCGCTTACACTTCGGGACGTTAGTAAGAGTGTAGATGACAAAATTCATTTACATGAAAGCCTAACAAAGCGAAATCGCGAAGCCACGCAGCCACGCAGCTACACTTAGTTTAAAAGACGAAAACGACTCAGTTCTGTGTTCTCCGTGTGTGGAAAAATTTTTATTCGTGTGCAAACACAAGGCGAGGCCGTAAACATGACAAGCGTAGATAACATAGAGCAAATTGCAGCAGTAAGCAAATGAAAGCCCTCAGCATCGAATATTACAGCAACTAAAAACATCATTGATTTACAAATATACTTTCGAAACTTTCTCTCTTGTTATCTTAAATCTCTTTTCTATCTCTTGTAACCTAACTATGCTATTTACAGTATAAAGATGCTATTTACAGTTCTCATTTTCTGTGTATTCTCAGATTGCTATTAAAGATCAATGTTTCTGGTTATTTGTTTCTATTATTGTACTTTATGAGTTTTAATTCCTATTGCTGTTCCAAAGGCAATACTTTTAATATGATACGAAAGTTATGTAAACAAAAACTTGGGCTCAAAATATGTCACATAAATTCCCAAAGTTTACCGGAAAAAATTTACAGATTCTGCTAGTCTAGAGAGACAGTTTCTGACTACCATTCGGAATTCACAGAGAGAACGTAGGTTCGAATCTCGAAGAAAGATCAAAATTAAGAAAAAGTTTTTTTCTAATAGCGGTCGCCCCTCGGCAGGCAATGGCTAACCTCCGAGTGTATTTTTACCATGAAAAAGCTTCTCACAAAAATATCTGCCGTTCGGAGTCGGCTTGAAACTGTAGGTCCCTCCATTTGTGGAACAACATCAAGACGCACACCATAAATAGGAATAGGAGCTCGGCCAAACACCCAAAAAGGGTGTACGCGCCAAGTTTATATATATACTAGCGGACCCTCACCCGCTTCGCTGAGTGAAAGAAAAATATAAATGAAAAGGGTTCTTTGTTTTTTTTTTGTTTCATCATTTAATTCATGCTCGGCCACTCTAATGATTGTAACTAACAACTTATTCTAAAGCCTTCTGATACACAAAATTTTTGGTTTTATTTTCATGCGGTGTATAAATATAAAGTAACGATGGTTTCCCTACTCGAGAACATCCTACATACTGTTGCCCATGTCCAAAGCATGGATAAGTTAGGTCAATTCCACATAATTGAAGTGTTTGACCTTGAGACTTATTGATTGTAATAGCAAAAGCAAGGCGAATGGGAAATTGAAGTCGCTTAAAATCAAAAGGTAAATCTGCTGAAATCATTGGATTGCGCGGAATCAAAACATCTTCACCTTTAAATTTGCCTTTCAAAATTGTTGCTTCAATTACATTGTTCATTGTCCGTTTCACTGCTAATCTTGTCCCATTGCATAGTTTCGGCTGATTGATATTTCGCAACATAATGATCACTGCGCCGATTTTCAATTGCAAACGATGTGGTGGGAAGCCAGGCAAATTGAGTGAATCCAAAAATTCAATTGGATAATTCACTACATCGTCGGGATTAGTGATTGAATCAATTGATTTATAGGTGACAACTTCACCTGGAATTTGAGTCAAAATACTGGCATTGATTTCATTGACATCGACATTTTTGGCAGCTAATATAGCTCTCTCGCTTAGCCAGTCTTGATTTCGATAGTTTTGTGCAATATTTGGGAATACTTTTTGCACTAATTGTACTCTTGATTCTGTTACGGTACAAAAATTAGTTGGAAGTGTGATCATGCCTGTATTCTTATCAATTGGCTTTCGTCCATTTCCAATTTGCAACAAATGTTCGAAAAATTCAGCAGCTGTTGGATCATTCTGTAACTGCACATGAACATTAGTAGTTAATGTGAGTTTTTGAACATATCTCCACAGATTAGAAGATTTAAGGCACGCTCTCAATTCATCAGCTGCTGTTGATTTGGGAATAACAGGCAAAGTTTGTCGAAAATCACCGGCCAATAGAATTAGTGCACCACCAAATATGTTTGTTGTTTCGAAAATCTTTCAGTGTTCTATTTAAGGCCTCCAGTGATTTTTTATGAGCCATCGTACATTCATCCCATACAATAATTTTACATGTTTGTAAAACCTTTCCCATTCCAGAATTTTTAGAAATGTTGCAAGTTGGTCCTTCATTTACTTGCATATTTAATGGTAACTTTAATGCAGATTGTGCAGTGCGACCGCCGTCCAATAAAGTTGCCGCTATTCCAGATGATGCCAAAGCCAATGCAATATTATTCAGTGATCGAATGGTGGCCAAAATTAACGACAACAAAAATGTTTTTCCAGTCCCACCTGGAACATTGTCTATAATTGTGTCATATGCCTGCCTTTGTTCTGTGTTTAATTTTGGTAAGTTTGTTGTTACAAATGTGTTCAAATCATTTCGATCATATTCTTTTTCACGTCTTAATTCTGCATTGTATGCATCATGCATCGGACGATTTGGTGCGATCATACCTAACTCACTCAGAGTTTTATTTGCAATCATCAGGCAAAAGTCTTCGATTTTAATTAATGCCTCATTATATAATTCATCTGTATAATTCAAATTTGGATTTGCAGTAATGCGACGTACTTGTTGTAGGATATCTTCTGTCATGTATTCTTGGTAAGTACTCCACAATTCTTTTGGGTTTGCTGGGAAACATATACCAATAATGATGGCAAATAGTGTTCTTATTTGGTGTGGAAAACTTGTTGCACATGCATCCATAAGAGTTGCATCCCACTGATTATCATTTTCAAGCAAATTCAATTCTTTGCATGCTTGCTGATAAGTACAACAAAGATGACTATTAACTCGTTTCAAACTTTCGAATGATCTTGGGCCGGGAATATCAACTAAGAGTAAACGTAAATAGAAACATTCCACTTTACTTGGATGCACAGGTATTCCTCGTTGCCTTCGTACCGAGGACCTTGATGATGCATTCCAAGTATAATACTTGGGAACATTTGAATAAAACTATGTTCTTGCAAATGAATCTGTTTCACATAAGTTGAAAAATGCAGTTAGTGTTGTTGCTGGTGGTCGTTCGGCCATTTGTTGAGCAGTATTTTCAGTGAAATAAACACTTTGTTAATTTTCTAAATGGACTGACAAATGAATAACAGCTGGATGGCGATCATGAATCGGAAATGATAATATTCTCCAAACTGCTTCGTTGCTACTAATGTATCTTCCCATGTGGTAATTAGTAATTTCATCATTTCGATTTACAACTCCAAATACTGCCATGTCACTTCCTTTATTGATATATTTGCATATGTATTTGATGAATTTTACGGAGTTACAATATTCAACATTTATATGTGCGTTAAATGTTTTCGATAATAATTTGGAATACGGAACTATCCAACGGTTTTCACAGTGACTGTTTTTCCATTATCTTCTGGTGATCTTCTACGGTACAATGGATATCCATCTTTTCCAGTCATTGTTTCAGCAATTAATTGCCTTGGGTAGTATTTTGGTTAGTTTCGCGGCGGCCGACTTGGCCGAATGGGTTGGTGCGTGATTACCATTCGGAATTCACAGAGAGGTCGTTGGTTCGAATCTCGGTGAAAGTAAAATTAATAAAAACATTTTTCTAATAGCGGTCGCCCCTCGGCAGGCAATGGCAAACCTCTTAGTGTATTTCTGCCATGAAAAAGCTCCTCATAAAAATATCTGCCGTTCGGAGTCGGCTTGAAACTGTAGGTCCCTCCATTTGTGGAACAACATCAAGACTCACACCACAAATAGGAGGAGGAGCTCGGCCAAACACCTAACAGAAGTGTACGCGCCAATTATTATTTTTTTTTTTATTTTAGTATGTAATTCTGGATCTTCATTTATATCTGGAATTTCAGCACATATAATATGATCAATTTTATCTGTGGTTAGTTTTTGTTTTAACCAAATCAAAATATGCGCATGAGGCAAGCCTCTTTTTTGCCATTCCACAGAATAAACTTTATGTTTTACAATGAAATCCATTAGAGACTGTAGCTTTCGTCTAAACACTCTTGCAGTAATGTCATGCCTATCAGTAGCTGATTGATTCTTAATATCATCCCATTTCGGATTGCATGTGAAAGTTATGAATAAGTCGGGTCGACCATAATTTCTGACAAAGCACATTGCATCTTGGGCGTATTCATGCATATGCCTTGGACTGCCTGTATACGATGAAGGTAATATTACCATTTGACCAATGTTATTAACGTTGGTATCGTTGTTAATTGCATCTCGTAAATGTATGTACTCGTCACAGCGTAATTTTCTTTGGTTGAATCTAATGTAATTCAATCTTTCTGTTTCTTTTTTCGCATACATGTCAACAATATACTGATGAAATAATTTACAACATTTTAAAATGTGATTCTCTTGATTTTCTCTTATCATGATTCTGTATGCATAATAATTCATTGCGCCTACAGTTTTATTTGTTTCTTGACCATTTGCTGGATTTATTTGTTTTATATGAATCGCATAACCATCTTCACCACGACAGAACATAAGAGGATATTGTAATGCATCAAATTTTCGATGCGTTTCATTAACACGTTGCAGTGTATCATTTCTTCTTTGCAAAACAATATCTCTTGGTTGAAATTCTTCTCCAGATATAACAATTGCAACCTCGTTGCTTGAAGTTGGTTGATTGTATCTTCCACGATGTTCGCCGGCAGGCGTTTTATTTACATCAATTTTAATTTTATGATTATCAGATGACAATCTTTCGATTGTTGTTTTAAAACTTTGCACCAAAACATTGTGTGTGTGTGTAATAAATCTTGTAACTCTCTCATAATGACTCTGTTTATATTTCTGGAAAATGCACACCGTGCTTCAAGTTCATCATCGTTGTCATTAATGAAATAAATTTGCAAAAATTTTGACTCTTGATCGGGTAGTGGTAGTAATGAACCTATTAAGTGATATGCTTGCCCTTGAATCTGAAAACAGCCATAATTTGTGTCCATAAAATCTAATGATTCATTAGATGTGTCAGCGAATGTTGTTGAACGTTGAAGTTTATGTATTACCTTGAACGTTGGCATGAAGTTATCGGTTATAATTTTTTCAGCACCAAAAGATGTCATTTGAAAACATGAATTATGTATATGTGGAAATGTTTTCAAGAAAATGTTTGGAATCGCGTGATGTTCCCGATAATAATGTAGCTAATGGCTCGGGCGGATATTGTATGTCTGGTAAACGAACTTTTTCTGCAGCGCAACACATGCCTGGTGTTTCAGTTTTGAATTTCAATGCTTGACAAAATCCGCAAATTTTATTCATACTTCCAATGACAACGTATTTGTGAGATGAATAATCAAGTTGTGGATTATATTGAAATGCTGCACCATTCAAATTTACAGAATTGATATTTATTGGCCGATTTTGAGAACGTGACCTAGTACGATCTCTTTGTTGACTTAATCTATCAGCATGATTTTCCTCACTTTCATTTGGTCTGTGATTTTGCACATTTCTATTGTGACGTGTATTACGTCCGATGTTAGCATGTCTTCTACCTCTTGGCATTTCTTTTACCGAATCAAAGTGGTCTTCTTTATGTCACTCTGAGCTCTTGATTGCTACTTTTCTTGTTTTTAAACTGGAATTCAAATTAACATACTGTTAGTGCCATCTTTTAAAAATATAATTGAACTGTGAGCACGCGTTGAAATGAAAATTACACAGAACAGAAATGGGAAATAATCAGCAAAAATAACATATATTTTTGAAATTTTTTTTTTAAATATCTACGGAAAGTGTGAAAACAATCTATTTTCTTATATATCTTAAATAAAAACTTCTAAAATATTAATTATTTTTGCCGATTTCTGTTGTGTGTATTTTTCACACCATTTATTCACTGTTTCACTTGTTATTAATTATTTGCAAAATTAATATTGTATATTATATATTTTGTAAATTTTTCGTGAAAATTTCGTTGGAAAATGTGAAAACAATCTCTTCTCTTAAATATTTCTGACGCACTTTTTTTATCTCTTGGGTTGATGCCTGGAAACTGCTTCACTTGAACACTTTACCCACTAAAACACTTTTTTGTTAGTTTTAACACTTACTTTCTCTATGCACTATTACTGATAACCTTTGGTAATCTTCTAAGAAAACGGCCTTGCTTAAGTACTTTTTTAGCGACGACCTGTTCAGGTTCGTTGAGCTAATGGTTTTGCTTCAGTTATCCCGAAGTGTGGGTGTAAAGAAGAAGTATTTAAGCAAAGCGTTAAGTTAGTCACAGCAGCATTGTGTTACGATTAATTATTGCAGGCGGTCAGCTACAGCTGTGCCTGCTAATTTGTATGTTTCTATTCTATACGAATGCAGGCATGCAGCCACTGCTGAATGAATATATGTATATGTATGTATGTTTGCATTCCATTGAAATGTATGTAATGGAATGAAAATTTAGGCATAAATACTGCTGCGTTAACTTGTACATATGTGATTAAAATGTACGCTCCATGCAACCGTTTACAATAACAACCACACGCGTAAAAAGAACGCTGCCTCGTGTATACTGTGTGTTGACGAAGAAGTAAAGGAGATTTTAACCAAACATAGTTACAAACCTTCTCCACATGTGTCTCTTCAATGTGGCAAAGTTTGGTTAAAATCGGTTCAGCCATTCTCCGTAAAGTTCATCACAACGCGAAAAACGGCTGAATTTTTATATATATAGATATATTCTGTTAGTGGGTAAGCTAAGCTTTTTAATATTAAATATATTAATATTTAATTAAAATTTTTTCTGGGAGCCGTGCTCCTTTATTCAATCAAAACTTAGAACTCAGTTTTTACAATCGTAATTCTTACGATCTAACCTACGTTTGCCTTACTGCCGCAACGGTGAAAACTGCTGACGGTTCGCTTCCCACAAGGGAAGTTGTTTAGTTCTATTTTAAGCTTACGGTTCACACGGTTTGACTCACACTTGTTGCAACCTCAGCGATTTTGTCACTTTGTTATGTCTGGAGTATTTATATTACATATATTGTATTATGTAAACTTTGGTGTCCGACTATTTGTTATTTTATATTATGTAAATATGTGTAATGCTAATAAAAGTTCATCATTACTTAAATCTAGCAAATTATCCCTTCAACAACTTTGGAATGAGTAATATTGCTTACAATTACTTTTTATTCCGTACATAATTTTTTCACAACTAAGGATTGAATTGAAATTTATTTTGTTAATTTTATTGTTTTTCTTTACTGCTCTGATATCGATAGTTTGACAAATTTTATTTTCTGTTGTTCGTAAACTTATGATATAAATGATTGTCTTGCCATTGGTCGCTATCCTAATTTCAGAAAATACGAGAGCTTCGTCCAAATTTACAAATGGAATATTATCCTTATCAAAGATTTTTTTAGCAATATCTATTTCCTCGGTTGACATAATGTATGACATGAATTTATTACATTGGCTTTTGCCCAGTGTATCGCGTAAGCGATATTCACGACTTCTTCTTTAATAATTTCTAATTTATATTTAATTTGCTTAAAACTATTTCATGGCCCTCGTGGTCTTGACTTCCAGTAATCCATTTCCGTGCACTGCCGAAAAAAGTGAGTAACATTTTTGATTTTTTTTCTATTTCTAGGTTATTATATTAATATGGGGATATCAATAGGGGTATGAAAGGATAGTTCATATTTCTGTAGAATTTTTCTGTTTTTGACATTGTTTCTATATGTTCCAGTATTTCTGTATATTTGTCGATATCTATTTCATGTATTATCGTGTCTGTAGTCTAGCCGTTCCTTTTTCCATTGTGATTAAATGAGTGTTCGAGTAGTCTAGTCTAAATCTGAAAAAGAGAATTTGTATTGTAGTAGTTAGTTTCGTATTCTTCTTTTATGAATGATTTGTCCTCTTGCAGTCAGTAAGGTGCAGTTCCTATCTTCTCTTACAACCTTCTTACTGAATAATTTACTTAATTTTGTTCCTAACCTCCTATGTTTTTACAAAAATTACCTGTCCTGGCAAGTAAAATTTGGTCATTTATTTACTTATTATGGAATTCAATATCCTTATTTTGTTTTCGCGCTAGCTTTTGCAAATTCTCGTATTTTGTTTTTTCTATGGTCTTTTCTGCGTAACTGAGTGAATGGAATGGTTGTATTCGGATACTGCTCTTCCTAACAGTTCCTCAAATTTTTGATGCCACACATTATCCTTGACACAACTCATTATTTCGCTTAGGGTGGAGTGGAATCTTTCCACTTCGCCATTAGCCTGACTCTTATATGGGGGAGTAGTATAGACTTCGATGCCTAATTCGTCTTTCATCATAAAACTCATTGAAACGGAATTTAACGATGATTCATTATAGATTACTATTATTTCCGGAACGCCGAAGAAAAATATTAAATCCCTTAAGGGTCACCTAACATCCTTTATGGCCCTACTATCTAACATTCTTGTTACTGCATATTTCGAAAATTTATCTAATGCAGTCATAACTCTCTTCCCTTCTGTTGAAAAGATGTCTATATGAACAGTGCTTCCTGGGAAGGTTGGCAATGGGGTTGCTGCTATTTTTGGGTTGTTAGGTGCCTTTCGTACCTGCTTTCCTTGCATACTGTGCAGTTGGTTATTAATCGTTTGATTTTGTTCATCATCTTGGCAAAATAACTTTTTTCACTGATTTGCATTTGTTTTCGGTTGCATCCCTATGTGCTCTTAAGTGCTCTTTCAGAATAATATTTTCCTGTTCCTGTTCGCTAGTTACATATATCTTCTACTAACCTGCATTTATAGTTATCATACTGAAGTGCTGTGGATAAACGTTTTGTATTGTACCCATTATCCTTTCATCGGTGTGAATTTCGTTAATTACGTATGGATTTAGGTTTCTTTTGAAGAAATCTATGTACCTGTAATCTTTTGCTCGTCGAAAAATGGATCGTTTTTTAAATGACGGTGTACGGTGGGGAAGATTTTTTTGAATTGGCCATCTTACCGTTTCTGTGTGTTCGAGGAAAATTTGAGTCTTGAACACGTTAATCGGTACCTCCGCGCAGGTTATCTACCTCCATAGGGACAGGTAATTTTGGGGGTAAGGGTGCGTGCATATCAGAGATGCGATAAGCGATAAGAGCGTCGATAAGAGCGAAGCGTAGAAAATTAATGCATGTATTTTAATAGAAGTGTGCATGTCGGAGCAGCGCGCTAACTCACTCTTCGCTCGCTATCATCGATAAGAGCGTAGAAATTATAGGTTAGTAATTTCTTTGCTATTATCGATGATGGACACAGATGAATTTATAGGTGCAGTATTTTTAAAACCTGCAATTTGGGATCAAAAAGATCCAAATTTACCACAACAGGTTCATTTTGGATAAATTGTGGCAAAGTATTGTAGCTGACACATGAACTGGTTAATAAATCAATACCTATTTATATTGAATGTAACACTGAAAACACCACGGCTAGATGTGATGACAATGCACAAAACAATGAATATCCGATTTAGATTCACAATATTCTAAATGTTTAAAATATTTTATTTTTTTTGTTATTTACCAATGAATATGTTAATTTTTCTCCAATAAAATTATTCGTATGTATGTACCTTATTGTAAGCATCAATCGCTTCTCTTGCAAGATTGGTCTGTTGTGGCAGTTTTGCCAATTATGCTGCAGTCGATCCGAAGTTTGAGACATAATATAATCGAATGTAATTCGAAAAACTTTTTTGGATCCTGTCTCAAACTATTATTGAGATGGTGAAATTCTCCGAGTTCTAGTCTTGCTTGGTTTATAGGATGCGCCGAAAACTGGCGTTTTTCCCTTACAGTATTATGTAGATATTTTCTTCCTCTGAATCACTCATTATTATAAATATTATAGCTCTTCACTTTTCAAAACTTAAATTGCAAATGCAACTAACGCTCTTATCGCAGCTCTGTTTTATACACCACACAAAACTATAGCTCGACGCTATGCTTTTGTCGCTGCTCTTATCGACGCTCTTATCGCTTATCGCATCTCTGACATGCACGCACCCTAAATTAGCCCTATTCATATTAGGGTGATTCGTTTGGTTGTTATAACCGAATATGTTCATACGGAATCCTTAATTGTTTTGAGTATAATTGTAGTTATTAGGTGGCGTAAATGATTCCTGTTGGCGATATGTTTGTGGTTGATATCTATTCGGTTGTCGATTAAACGTTTGCGTTCTTGTCAAAATGTGAAATCGGGATAAAATGGTAAATTGTTATTATTACTTACTTACTTAGGTGGCCATAACAACCCGTTACCGAGTTACGGCCGACCTCACTAGCTCTCTCTTCTCCAATTCAATACACCAAGCGAGCATTGGGTTTCCTCCACCTGGTCTTTCCACCGGAGCAATGGTCTACCTCTGCGTCGGCTCCCTTGGACTTCGCCCTCGAACACCTTCTTTGCTGGAGCTTCTTCATCCATACGCACGACATGCCCTAGCCAGCGCAGGCGTTGGATGGCGATGCGTTTAACTACGTCAATGTCGGCGTAGAGCGCATACAGCTCGTGGTTCATTCTTGAACGGTAGTCTTCGCCAACGCGCACAGGACCGAAGATCTTACGAAGAACTTTTCTCTCGAACACCCCAAGAGCGGCTGCATCGCTTTGTGACACTACCCATGCCTCTGCGCCATAAAGCAACACCGGTATGATGAGCGTCTTGTAAAGTGTCAGTTTGGTCATGCGAGAGAGGGCTCGACTACTCAATTGCTTACTTAGCCCATAGTAACACCTATTAGCAAGAGTGATTCTCCATTTGATCTCCAGGCTGATATCGTTGTTGCTGTTAACGGCGGTGCCGAGATAAATAAATTCTGGCACAACTTCGAAAGTATAGTTGTCCGCAATGACGTGCGTTCCTACACGCCCTGTGTTCCGCGTTGTAGACAGCATATACTTCGTTTTACCCGCCAGACCCACTCGTGATGATTCCTTCTCGATAGCAGAAAACGCAGCCGTGACATCTCGCTTACAGCGGCCGATAATGTTAATGTCATCGGCGTACGCAAGGAGCTGGACACATTTGTAGAAAATAGTGCCATTACGATGCACACCTGCTTTTCGGAGCACCCCTTAAATCACGAAGTTGAAGAGGTTACATGACAGTGGATCGCCTTGTCTGAAACCTCGAACGGTACTGAATGGCTCGAAGAGGTTATTTCCTACCTTGACGGTGCTGGTTGTGTTGCTTAACGTCATTCTGCAAAGCCGTATGAGCTTCGCTGGCATACCGAACTCAGACATGGTGGCATACAGGCAATCCCTTATCGGGCTATCGAACGCAGCTTTATAGTCGACAAAGAGATGATGGGTGACGACTTGCTTTTCATGGGTCTTTTCCAGGATTTGGCGTAATGTGAAAATCTGGTCGATGGTGGACTTACCACGTCTGAAACCGCACTGATACGGCCCGATCAATGTGTTGGCAAACGGCTTCAGTCTTCCACATAGGACGCTAGACAGGACCTTGTAAGCGATGGTTAGAAGACTGAGGCCCCTTGTTGGTGCAGATCGTCGGGTCACCCTTCTTCAGTACAGGACAAAGAACACTGAGATTCCAATTGTTATTATACTTTTCGTTTTGTCGAGCAGGTCGGGGTGATGCGTAGGTAAAAGTTTTATTCATGGTATGTGCATGGTTCATGCAAAACACCATATTGTCAAGTTTGTGACACAGGTGCAATGCCTGTGGCAGTGTGGTTGGTTCGCGAATGCTAAGGAGACGTGGAAGGTATCCATGAAGTCCGCGAATGAAAGTATCGAAGGCTTTATCCCTGTACGCGTTCGTCATGGTTCTGATTGATTCCTCTCCTAAATCTAGACAACATATCTTGTCTAGTATAAGTTAGATATGTTGGTAGACTTTTTGATAAAACGACGGGATGTCGTCGTTTCTTTGAGTCGAAGTTGTCATTTGGTACTCGAGGGTACCAAAATCCCTTTTCGGAATAATGCATCATAAAGCATTTTCTAATTTGTGTCTAGTCAAGTGACGTACTACATCAGTGGTCGCCAACCCGTCGATCACGAGCTACCGGTAGCTCGCAAGGGCAATTCTGGTAGCTCGCGCTGCTCACGTTGCAAAAAATCCAAAAGCCTGAAAATCATACCAGTGTTAGCAAATTTCAGAAATTTTCATAATAAATAGATAAACAACATAGGTTTTTTTCTTAAACCATTTTATACCAAAAGTTGTTTCTTTCCTTTTTTTCTGCTAGGAAAATTCCGATACAGAAATTATTTAGATTTTTTCTTTCTCGCTTTCTTTTTTCGAAAATGATTTTAATTCTTGTTAGCTAATTTTCTTTTCACATCTATATATTTGGGAATATTTTTCTAGCTTACGATTTCTCTTTTCATAAAGTATGTATTTTTTAATAATTTCTTACAATTTCTTTTATCGGAATTTCGATATATGCGTTATTTAATTTTTAAACTTCTTTTTTTTTAAATTTCACTTTTCATTAAATTCTTCTTTTCTTATAACTGGGTCTTACATTAAAAACATCGGTCCAAAGGACCTTCGGGTTTGTTGGGTGGTTTGGATTTTGTCCTTTTTTCTCTCCGGTACTTGGGATTCTTGCCGCCACTTTTGTCCAGGTACTTTGTAAAGTATCGTAGGTGTTTTTTAATTTATCATCATTCATAATTCTTACGATCTAACCTACGTTTGCCTTACTGCCGCAACGGTGAAAACTGCTGACGGTTCGCTTCCCACAAGTGAAGTTGTTTAGTTCTATTTTAAGCTTACGGTTCACACGGTTTGACTCACACCTCAGCGATTTTGTCACTTTGTTATGTCTGGAGTATTTATACAATATTATATTATTTAAACTTTGTTGTCCGACTATTTGTTTTTTTATATTATACTAGCAACCCGCCCGGCTTCGCACGGTTATAAAATATAGGTATACCATATGTCACTCCCTGAAAAAATGATTAAAATCGATCCAGTAGTTTTGGCTTCTTCATTACTGCCCGTGGCCCGCACGCGCAGTAATTTTGGAGTAACACAGTTCCCCTTTCTTTATAGCATGAAGATTTCCTGCTATCTTTGGAATATCTAAACTCATACCCTATACTTTTACATATTTACTTTTTGCATTTTTACATATGTATTTATTTTATTTTTACAACAATTAATACATATATTACAGAATATCTTTATATACAACGTTCATAGCTTTCTTGTCATTAGACAATACAAACATGTTTTCTCTAGAGGTTACTCTTGAAAGAGCGACATACAGTTGGCCATGTGAAAAACAGTCAACGCCCAAATCTAAGCCTGCAACGTTGAAGGTTTGACCCTGAGATTTATTAGTGGTCATTGCAAAAGATGTCTTTACCGGAAATTGTAAGCGTTTAAATTGGAATGGTAGATCCGATGGTATCAGAGGGATTCGGGGAATCAATACATCTTCTCCGGTACCACATCCTTTGAGTATTGTGCACTCTATTATGAAAGTTTTCAGTGATTTTACCAGCAAACGCGTGCCATTGCAAAGTTTAGGTGGATTTAGGTTTCTTTAAAAAATAACAGGACAACCTATTTTCAGCTCCATTTTGTGAGAAGGGAGTCCAGACTGGTTCAAAGAATTTAGAAATTCTGTAGGAAAATCAACAGCTTCTTCCAAATCGAGAACAGTATCGACTGAGTAGTATATTTTCGTCGGCCCACCAATCTTTGAAATAATCAAGTTATTTACTTTATCTACTTGTTCGTTAGTTGGTGACAGAATAGCTCTTTCTTTAAACCAAGATATTGTCTTATAACTTATGTTATCAATGTCAGGATAGACATTGTTGACTAACTCTTGGATGTTGTCTATCAAAACACAAAGGTTTTCTAGGTTAATCCGTCCCTCAATTTGTGTTAATTCTCCATTGCCAGCTTTTAGCAGCATCTCTGGAAATAGCCTGTTCTCACGTGAAGATGACGAAACCCTCATATTAGTTTTAAGCTCTAATTTATTGACATGCGACCAAAGGTGGGATCTTTTTAGCGAAGCAATTATTTCGTCAGCACGTGTTCCTCGAGTCACAACTGGTAGGATTTGACGGAAATCTCATGAGAACAGAATTGTACATCCACCCACAGGTGAATTTTTGTTGGGCAAATCGCGCATTGCCCTATCCAGTGCTTCCACAGACGTCTTGTTTGACATGGTAGCTTCGTCCCAGGCTATTAATGAGCAGTCACGCATCAATTTTCCTGTATTGCTCTGTTTAGAAACACTACAGACGCTGTTATCATCATCGGTGGCGATTTTCAGCGGGAGCTTGATTGTAGAGTGTGCGGTTCGGCCTCCTTTCAAAAGAGTAGCGGCAATGCCGGATGACGCAACAGCTAACGCAATTTTTCCGGTAGATCTCAATTACTAATTACTGATGTAATATCTTGAAAAATACGCGCTCCGAATCAATAAAAACTATTCAAAAACTGTATTTTAATTATGTGCGATTTACTAATATAGAACGTGAAAATAGCGGTTTATTTCGCTGTAAAATTGTATGTATGGTGAGATTATCGCTTAACGCCTGTTGCTTCATTCGGTTGACAGCGAACAAACACACAAACAACTTTTTTTGGAAAAAGAGCTGCTTTGTTTAAACAATTTTGGTTAAATAACAAATAAATCAATTATTTTTTTGATGCAGAACGAAAGTAAATATTTCAAAGTTAAACTTCAAGAAAGTTTCATTTTAATTGGTTGATTCGTTTATGATTTATGGCCGTGAAAACAAAAAATTTATGTTTTTTGCCACATTTTGACCGATTGCCACGCCCCCTTTATATATTTCTTCACATTATATTGATATAAACCTTCCTCTTCAATCAATCTATCTTTAAAAAAACCGCATCAAAATCCGTTGCGTAGTTTTAAAGATTTAGGCATTCAAGGGGACATAGGGACAGAAAAAGCGACTTTGTTTTATAATATGTATAGATAAATACATATGTATCATGTATACCTGTTAGTATACATTATTCAGTTCTCATAGAGATGAGCGCATTGGTGCGATTGCTATGTTTGTAAAATGCTGTCGAAGTGAATCAAGATCCTCTTAGGCTGCGTATATAGACCAAATACGTACGTTAATTTCGTTGGCTTTATTGATTACTTCGAAGAGCTTACCTTGCCTTTTAATATTATCGAAATAGCCGGCGGTTTTAATTCCGATCTGCTTATTGATGACACTTTTGCATTGGCTATGAGTAATTTGGGTCTATTTTCTGGTTCCCACTCATTTTACAAATACCAATAACTCGCTACTTGATATATTTCTCAACTGGATTGTTCAAGCTTTATCTAATTTTCGATTTCGAACTGACAAGCAAAACTGAGTACTACTCGTACCGCGACTTTATGCATATCCAATATGTTGAGCTTGAGAAGTGTGTCGATTATGAAAACTGGACTTCCATATACAGAATGGTTTCAGTACATGATCAGGTTGACTTTATTCAAATTAATAGTATAAACATCATTTGTGCCGCTTGTTACGAAAACCACGTCGAATAAATGCCGTCCTTGGTTTAATAGCCACATCAAAAGATTGATTTCAAAACGAAATCAAGCGTATCGAAACTGGAAACGTTGTAGAATGAATGTTCTCTACAACGAATTAAAAACTCTTCGATTTTACGACCAAAGATTTAGTTCAGCAATTCTATCAAAGCAGTCATGGCAGCGTATTTGCGAAACATATAAATATATATTTTTGGCGGGTACACCCTTTTTGGGAGTTTGGCCGAGCTCACCCTCTTATTTGTGGCGTGCATCTTGATGTTGTTCCACAAATGAAGGGACCTACAGTTTCAAGCCGGCTCCAAATGGCAGACATTTTTTATGAGGAATTTTTTCATGGCAGAAATACACTCGGAGGTTTGCCATTGCCTGCCGAGGGACGACCGCTATTAGAAGACTTTGTTTTCATTTTGGTCTTTCACGGAGATTCGAACCTACGTTCTTTCTGAATTCCGAATGGTAGTTACGCACCCACCCATTCGGCTACGGCGGCCGCGAAATATGTATTGTTAAAGAAAAGACACAAGTCCTTGACAATGTAAACAGAAAAAAAATATCAAAATAAACAGTTCCTTGATTTGTCGGATACTTTCGAGAAAATTAATTATGACAGCTAAAGCTGCAAATCGGCTTAACCTCTGACAAGCTTCAACTTTAATTGTGTTAATGATTGTGGTGTTGTCCAATCAGTACTTTCCATAAAATCTAATGCTGTGGGTTTGGATGACGTTCATCCGAAGTTTTTCAAATGCTTACTACCGAAATTTCTTCGCTATATAACCTATACAATAAACAGTATTTTAACAATAGCTGTCATCCCCAACTGCTGAAAAAAAGCCAGGGTTTACAGACCTATTGCGATTTCACCATATAAAGTATATCAAAAGTCTTAAAGCGCTTAATACATCAGCAAATTTACTAATTTTTATGTAAAAACTACTTGGTTAATCCATACCAATCTGGCTTCAGGCGTGATAAAAACTGTATCACTGCGCTCTTTAGCGTTTCAGATAATATCAGAATAAATATAGATAATAATTGTGTAAACTTACTAGCTCTTCTTGACCATTCCAAAGCTTTTGACAATGTCAATCACAAGCTAATGTGTTTAATGGTAAAGAACTTATTTCACTTTTCATCCTCAGCGGTAAACCTAATCAACTCATATCTTTTTGGTCGATCGCAAGCAGTCAGCATAGGCGACACAATGTCTAACTTTCTCTCCAAGTCTTTAGGAGTCCCTCAAGGGTCGATTCTTGGTCCTCTACTGTTCGTTTTGTATATTAACGATCTAAGAGACTGAAGCAGAATAAAATTCAAATATACGCTGATGACATTTAATTGCACTTGAGCTCCCCTATTCATTAAACCTTTATGTATACCTCGACTGAGACTTAGGGTGCGTGCATGTCAGAGATGCGATAAGCGATAAGAGCGTCGATAAGAGCGAAGCGTAGAAAATTAATGTATGTATTTTAATAGAAGTGTGCATGTCGGAGCAGCACGCTAACTCACTCTTCGCTCGCTATCATCGATAAGAGCGTAGAAATTATAGGTTAGTAATTTCTTTGCTATTATCGATGATGGACACAGATGAATTTATAGGTGCAGTATTTTTAAAACCTGCAATTTGGGATCAAAAAGATCCAAATTTACCACAACAGGTTCATTTTGGATAAATTGTGGCAAGTAAAAGTTTATTGCCTCATCTAATCTCATCAGAAAAATATTACTTCATTGCATAAACTAGAATACAGGATGAAAGTATTGCAGCTGACACATGAACTGGTTAATAAATCAATACCTATTTATATTGAAAACACCACGGGTAGATGTGATGACAATGCACAAAACAATGAATATCCGATTTAGATTCACAATATTCTAAATGTTTAAAATATTTCATTTTTTTTGTTATTTACCAATGAATATGTTAATTTTTCTGTAAGCATCAATCGCTCCTCTTGCAAAATTGGTCTGTTGTGTCAGTTTTTCCAATTATGCTGCAGTCGATCCGAAATTTGGATCCTGTCTCAAACTATTATAGAGATGGTGAAATTCTCCGAGTTGTAGTCTTGCTTGGTTTATAGGATGCGCCGAAAACTGACGTTTTTCCCTTACAGTATTATGTAGATGATAATATGCAGCATTAGGCGTCAACAACAACATATTTTCTTCCTTTGAATCACTCAGTATTATAAATATTATAGCTCTTCACTTTTCAAAACTTAAATTTCAAATGCAACTAACGCTCTTATCGCAGCTCTGTTTTATACACCACACAAAACTAAAGCTCGACGCTATGCTTTTGTCGCTGCTCTTATCGACGCTCTTATCGCTTATCGCATCTCTGACATGCACGCACCCTTAGACTTAGTCAACAAGTGGGCAAGTAACAATGGTCTGGAAACCAAATAAGTCGCAAAGTATTGCAATATTTAAAAAACATTTTGACATCAATGTTTATGACAAAATTTTATTAAACAGATCGGTGATACCGTATGTCGATGTAGCTAAAAATCTAGGTTTACGATTCAAATGAACATTAACGTGGGATAATCATATCTATAGCACAATTGGTAAAGTATACTGAGATCTTTATGGTTGACACAGCACCTAATACCAATTCCCACAAGACTGCTCATCGCGAAATCTTATTTGCTACCAAAGTTGTTGTATGGTTGTGAACTCTATGCTAACACTGATAGTCAATGCAATAAAAAACTCGGTGAGATTTAAAGGGTTTTCCAATAACAGGTGTTATTTAGATCAGATTAGAGATGATTAACATTTTTTTATGGCCGGAATTGGATGGTATTGATCTGGACAACGTTTATTTTCAACAAGACGGCACTACGTGCCACACAAGCAACGAAACCATTGATACTTTACGGGAAAAGTTTCCGGACAGTGTTATCTCTCGAAGAGGTGATCACAATTAGCCACCGAGATCTTGTGATTTAACACCTTGTGACTTTTTTCTTTGGGGGCACGTGAAAGAGAAGGTCTACGCTAACAGCCCAGGGTCGATTCAAGGCCTCAAAGATGGAATTCGTGAGGCTATAGAGGACATAGGACAGCCACTTTGCACTTCGGTTATGAAAAATTTCATGAAAAGGATATTGTCCTGTAAGCGTGGTCGGAGTGGTCATTTGCCTGATGTTATTTTCCATTATTAACGGTATACCTTCCTCTTTATAATGAAATAAACATCCCATAATTTTTATTAAAAAATAGCATTTTTCTTTGAATATCAAAATAACACCTCTTATTAGATAACCCTATATAATAACATTGCCAAGTATATACACATATAGCAGAAATCGGTATATCGACATCTCTCTATGGGCTCGCAAGATAACCTCGATATCGCTCGACGATATGTTGAAATTCAAGTGTGATATATCACGATTACAACAGCTGTTGCACTTGAAATTTACTTCTGCAATATCTGAACGTCTTCTATACCGTCCGCTATGGATCAAACTACCCCTTAAGCTCACGACTACTAAAGATACATTGCACTTTAAAAAAGCATTACGTAAATACTATTCACAGTAAAGGCTAATTTACTGTTTTACTTACTCTTACCTTTATCAATAATGTAATTTAATTTTAATTTCATAAGTTTTAGATGTTAAGTTCACATTGTATCAATTTTTAATTTTTTATGCATTACTTGTAATAACATTAGGATATATAATAGCACTGAAATATAACCTGTGGTTGTTGTGTTAGACTAAATAAATAAAAAAAACGCGTCCTGCGTTGGCGTTGCATCCGAATAGCAGGATTTTATTCTTGGCTTCAAGAGCAAGTCTACGAGCCTCCTCGGGAGGTGCTGGCCGATCATGTGCCATATTGGGAATTTTTTTAACAAAAATAGGGGATAATATTGTAATAATAAAGTAATGAGCACAAAACACATAAGTATAAAAAAAAAGTGCGTGTAGCCTAGTACACATAGCAGAAGTGAAACTTTCAAGGCAGACAAAGAAAGAGGGAGAGACCCGAGAGAGAGAGAGAGAGAGAGAGAGAGAAAGAATATATATCTAAATAAATTCACAACATTTGCAGAGAATACAAATAGACAAAATTTACAAAACAAGGAGAAGGGTCGACCGGTATAGGTAAACGCTAGACACAAACCGTGGCAACAACGGGCACTACTCCGAGCGCTTATCACCTGCACAAACGCAGCGATTCCAGGACCGAAGCAACGGCACAAATTACCGCAAGGCAATACCAATAAATCCTTTATAGTATGCACAAGCACTAGCTAGGAAACGGAAATAAATGCCAAAAAATAGACACCAAAACAAAAATCCCAAACAATTTGGGCCAAAAAACGCCCTAAACTGTAGGCACCAAGGAAATATAACACCAAAAAGTAGGCACCAAAAATATATTTCCTACAAGTTTGCACCAACAAACAAGCGCCAAAAAGAGGGCAGGGTTATTTTTCACTAGAAATAAGCAACCACAAGGAAAAACTCAGGAAAAATAGCCTAAAGTGTATCTAAGTTATATATAAGGTATAGCTCTCTCTCTTCTTTTCCTCTACGTTATATCTTTTTTCTCTCTCGCGGAACGAAAATGCCCAAAACGTTGCATGGCCTTGAAATTTCACTCTCCATTCTCGCTTGTCCATCGATGCCTAAGAAGTTTCACTTCAAAAACATAAAATATTTAACTTTGTTTAATATAACATACAATTCTGAAACAACGAACAGAATAATATAACGAAATTTAGGATTACTAGATTGTCAAATAAAATCACAAATTAATGGTAACATACTTGCTTTAATTTACATTATTCGTTTTCGTTTACTCGCTTACAACTTTAATTGCCAAGTAAATACCTCATACGTATGCACCTCAGCTTAAATAAATGTACTTAATAACTATCGCAATTTCTAGATCTGGCAGCTTGAATCTTTTGGCGAGTTCTGTTGTAGCAGCAGCTTACTAGTCACCCGTCGCCTTCGTATAACTCATCCAACGGTAGACCCAGAAAGCGTGCACTGCCTCGCTATCTGCTGTCGCCATCAAGGCTAATTCATTTTTTTTTTGTTGGCCCATCGTTCGATATTGTTGCCAGTCGGTTCGCGAAACTTCGCGATTATAAAATTGCCCTTCGCTTAAGTGTGATCGTCCCGATTAGACACCAAGTCTTTTGATCTAACTGGAGCCAATCTTTCCAGATGCACTACTTTGACTTTTCCCTGTTCAGTTTCACATAGCTGTATACGATATCCCAGATCTTCGAACCATTCCGTCTAATTGGGGGTGCAAGAGTGTTGTACGTGTTTCCTTAATTACCAACAAGCAACACATTTCTTTAAATACTGTGAATTCGAAGTTCCTTCCTTGCACACTGTGACTTTTTATCGATTTAGGATGCCAAAATTAAAAAAAAAAAAAGTTCTGCGAAAATGATTTTCTTTCGGTATGTTGTGTAAAAATTACCAAATTTTACGACAGTGTGCTCAAAATTTATCAAAACAATAGTTTTAAGAAAGATAACCGTTTACAAACACAAGCCGGTGCGTCAATTGAATAATTTTTATTTATTATCCGAACATCGCTGTGAAGTTTGTCAAAAGAGTATTTGCTGATTAAATTTCAACAATTTTGTACTTCAGGGGTAAGTAAGAGGGTTATAAAGTTTTTACTATCGATACAAATCCGCTCAGTAAAATATCACTAAAACAGCCATAGCTTAATATTATTTTTGATATTTTACTGAGAAAAACTTATATTGGTCCATCGAGTTCCGTCCATTCTTTAACAGCGAAACGACCTTTAGGACTCTGTGTTTCAGATACTGGAATAAAATTTTACTGCAATTTGCTACCACAGCTTTAAAAGAAGTTTTCATGGCGATTCCTCGGAAAGAACTTTTTGAAATTTGGCTGACGAGCGCAAAAGAAACGCGTCGTGATGCGGTGTTAGAGAAAATTTTTGCGGTGATCGGAAGAGACTTGGATACTAAAAAGCTAGGAGAGCGTATAAAAAAACTGTGTTACCAATTTTCTTCAAAGTGGGAGGGGTCTTGCCGAGTTAAGGCCCGTGTTCTAGCTCGTAATTATAGTTGGTTTTCCAAGAGTGAAGACTTTGGAAAATACCGTCTTGATGTTGGGCCATCAACTGCATCCTCTATTAGATCCAATGTAGGTAGACCACATGTGGCGTTTTCCGATTCTTCTCTTCGCACAAAGAAAAGAAAAGCAAAGAGTCTTTTAGCAGTATCAAATAGCGAACAAGTGTTAATGGCGGCAGAAATGGGACTTAGATCAAACGGTAAGCGAAATTCCGCAATATTATTTAATGAGCTGTGTTTGTCTTCACCGTCAAGAGGTACTGTGTTGAAAAAATCTGGACTTTCGAAAGAGCGCAACAAAAGTTTATCACCAGACCAAGCACTTGCGCTGATAATAGATGCAAATGATTCAACACATGACTATAATATGCATAGACAGCATACAGCAGAAATAAATCCCAAATTATATCCGTCGTACTGCATAAGTCCAAAGCTTTATGTTACCCAGAAAAAATCACAGTAACCGAAACGTATGCCGAAATTGAGTTGCAAGCGCTTATTGATCATAGTATAAAAAGGTTGTGTAACGCACAAAAAGAAGTACTGCTGTCGATTCCCAGTATTCAAGAAGTTTTCGTGACTTTCAAATGGGGTTGCGATGGCTCGGAGCAAAAACGGTATAAGCAAAAGTTCAGCGAAGAAAATCAATCTGATAGCAGCATGTTTTTTGTTTCACTCGTACTTCTCCAAATGTATACTCTAGTTAATGAACGTAGAGTTGTTATATGGAAGAACCCTGTTCCATCATCAACCAGATATTGCCATCCCATTAAATTTTTGTTTGAAAAAGAAACGCGAGATGCTATTGTGAGAGAAGTAAAGATTGTGGAAGACCAAATTTCTAATCTTCTTCCTACAATAATTAAGATGGAAAATTTAAACTTTAAAGTTACTAGTACACTAATTTTGTGTATGATTGAGGGTAAAGCATGTAATGCACTTTCAGCATATACCTCATCTCAAGCGTGTTATATATGTGGTGCTTCAGCGAAGGATATGAATAATTTTAGCGCTTTGTCGGAACGGAAAGTTGACGCAAACATGCTAAGATTCGGCATTTCACCACTTCACTCATGGATACGGTGCATGGAGTGTATGTTGCACATTGCATATCGGTTGGAACTAAGGACATGGTGTGAAAGAGGCGCCTAAAATAAGGAAAAACTGAAACAGAGGAAGGAAAGCATTCAAAGCAGATTTAGAAACGAAACTGGGTTTTTAATTGATATGCCAAAAGAGAAATCTGGCAATACAAATGACGTAAACACAGCACGACGTTTTTTTAGTAATGCAGAAGTTACTGCAGATATTACAGGCATTAACTTATGTCTCTTAAAAAGGCTTTTCACCATATTGTCTTGATTAGGGCGTGAATTTCAGATAAATGCTGAGGCCTTTGAGGTATACGTGAGAGACACACGCGATCTTTATTTGAGGGAATATGAGTGGTATAATATGTCAGTCAGTCTGCATAAAATACTGTTCAATTCAGGACATATAATATCGTCATGCATGGTTCCTATTGGTTAGCTTTCCGAAGAAGCGCAAGAATCGAGAAAAAAAGATGTCAGAAATTGTCGCGAATGGTATACAATGAAAAGTTCACGAACTCAAACCAATGAGGATTTACTGCACAGGCTTCTAATATCATCCGATCCCTACATTTGCAGCTTACGTAAGCCATCGAAAACCAAGCGCGGGACTTTGCCTCAAGATGTAATTGCATTGCTGGCCCAGGAAGAAGTATTATGAATAATTGCTTTCGAATTAGTGTTTATGTTTTGTTATGTTTAATCTTTAGAAACTGTTTATTGGCTTACTATTAATAAAATAAAGATTAGTGACATATTTATCATTGAAACAATTTGTGATTATCTCCTTCATTGAGCAGTATAATGTAGTATAAAAAGGTACCCAGGGGCTGAATGAAATCTTTTAAATATTAGTCATAAGCCTCTAAGCTAAAGTTAAGAAATCTAAACAATTTGTATTTAAAATGGCACTGGAAAATGCTTTTAAAGTAGAAAATATGATTATGTGAAATTTTACCTTATATGTGGGCAAGGAGAAAAAGTTGGCGTATCACGCCCATTTTTATTCTCAAATCAGATTTAGATATCTACAACCACACTGCAAAATTTGAAATGAATTGCTCCATTGGTTTGGCTGTTATTAATTTTGGCATCCTAAAAGTGAAAAAAGTCACACTGTGCCTTGGTCGGAATGCAACTCAATAGGTACTCCAAGCCGAGTGACCCAATTTTGCACAAAAACCTCAGAAATGGTTTTGTCCACCTGGTTTGGTAGAGCGTACACTTTTGGCCACTTCCCGAAGTATTCCATCAAAACGAGCACATATTTGTTGCCGAAATCAATTGTCGGAAACGGTCTTCAACCATGGCCAGTCGCTCAAATGGTGAGTCTGCGTTGTATTGTTGTAATCTTCCACGACTACTCTCCTTTGAACCTTTCGCTGCCATTCACTCCGCGCAATTTCGAATCCATTCGGCTACTGATTATCTGCAATTTACACAGTCAAACCGCTGCTTAATCTCCTCCAGCATTTTAGTGATATCCAGATGACCTCCTTGGCCCATTGTGGAATTTCTCTAACAAAGATGAAATTCTGGATTTAGGAATATAATCAAATCACGGGAATAGTTTCCATCTTCACTTTCCCATAGGCAGTTTAGAACCTCATCAATTATTTTAAGACTACATAGTACCCTGTACCCAATACGTCTTAGCGCCGCGACTTTCTTTTTAATTTTAGATGGTCTCTCTCCAGCGTCTTTCGCTTCCATGGTTTTTCCCACGTCAGCATCATTCTATTGATTTCTTCTATTGCACTTGGTCCCCATTCATCATAGGGTGCCAACTGCATTAGTCTGATATCAACTATCCCTTCAGATCTCCTGACTTTGGAACAAAGCTTACACTCTATAGCACAAGGTCGCCGTTTCTCAGCATTTCCATGTAGTTCCCTTTTCGATACTCGATCTCAAACTCGTAATTTTCCAGCTTTTCGATCCACCGTTCAATTTGTCCTTCCCAATGCTTGAACAGGAGTACCCATCTCAATGCTGCATGGTCGGTTCTTAACTGGACTCGTTGCCCGTAAAAGTATTTGCGGAAATGTTTCACGCACTCAACCACAGCTAACAGTTCTCGTCTGGTCACGCTGTAATTCGTTTCCAGTTTTCCGAGGACTCTGCTACAGTTTGCGATCACTTTTTCTTGCCCATTGATGAACTATGACAGTACTCCACCCATTCCTTATGCGCTAGTATCTGTATCCACAACGAACTTTTCTCTCGCGACCTTCTTCTGCTAATTTAACATAGCGCGCCAATCGTTTCTTTCTCGTGCTAACCGCCGCCAGTTGGACACACCAAGGGAAACCAAGTCCTTCTCCCCTGATCTTTCCAAAGCAGAGGAGGCCTTCCTCTTCCTCTACTACCACCAGCTGGTACTGCATCGATTACTTTCAGAGCCGGAGCGTTTGTATCCATTCGGACGACATGACCCAGTCAGCGTAGCCGCTGGATCTTTATTCGCTGCGCTATATCTATGTCGTCGTAAAGCTCATACAGCTCATCGTTCCATCGCCTGCGATCTTCGCCGTTGCCAAAGTGCAAAGATCCAAAAATCTTCCTCAGAACCATTCTCTCACACACTCCAAGCATCGCTTCATCGGATGTTGTCATCGTCCACACTTCTGCGCCATACTTTACAAAAAGCAGGATGATAAAATTGGAAAGTATTAGTTTTGTTCGTCGAGAGAGGTCTTTACTACTCATTTGCCTACTTAATCCAAAGTAGCACTTGTTGGCAAGAGAGATTCTGCGTTGACTTTCTAGACTGCCATTGTTATAGGTGGTAATGCTGCATCCTAAATAAACGAAGTCTTTTACAACCTCGAAATTATAACTGTTAACAGTGACGTGGGAGCCGATACGCGAGTGCGTCGACTGCTTGTTTAATGACAGGAGGTACTTCGTTCTATCCTCGTTCACCACCAAACCCATTCGCTTTGCCTCTTTATCCAGTTTGGAGAAGACAGAGCTAACAGCGCGGTTGTTAAGACTGATGATGTCAATATCATCGGCATACGCCAATAGTTCCAAGCTCTTATAAAAAATTGTACGATTCTCTCCAAAATCAGGTTAAAGTAGTCACACGACAGCGAGTCACCCTGTCTGAAACCTCTTTTGGTATCAAACGGCTAGGAGAGGCCCTTCCCAATTCTGACGCTGCTTATACTGAGCACACAGAGCAGACTTAAGTTCCAATCGGCAGGCATGCTTTCATCCGACCATATTTTGCATATAAGCTGATGCATGCAACTGACATGTCGATGTTGCCATAATTCCCATAACTTAAGTATGCTCTGGATGTCAGTCACCAGATCGAGAAAAGAATGGAATAAGGGATTCTCTCTAAACAACTTCGATACCACAGTCTATACAGATGGCAGTAAAATGGATTGTGGTGTTGGAGCTGGTATATATTCTCATAGACTTGGAATTGAAAAATCTGTGCGTCTCCCTAATACCAGCAGCGTCTTCCAAGCGGAAGTACTAGCAATTGGGGAAGCCTGTAGGTTACTAATCGCAGATTTCTCCTTTAAGGGCAATATCGCTATTCTTTCGGATAGCCAAGCCGCAATCCAGCCGCTGGACGCGACTATAACAACCTCTAAAGTGGTGGAGCAAAGTAGGAATAGCCTCACCAACTTGAGTGAAAAGCATAGAGTAACCTTAATTTGGGTCCCGGGACACCGGAACATAGAAGGTAACGAAAAAGCTGATGAACTGGCGAGAGGGGGATCTGCCATGAATAGCGCTCTTGCAGTACCAGTATTCACTCCACTAGGTGCGATCAAGAACGCAATTTCCCTAAAATACCTTCGAATTGCAGATTTTAGATGGAGAGACCAGACGAAATGCAAAATCAGCAGAACGTTATGGCCCACCTACAACCTCAAGCAATCGTCGACATTAATAAACATGAAACGACGGGACACCTGTAGACTTACGGCAGTCATAACTGGCTTCTGGTCTATCGGAGAACAAGCCGCCAAAATGGGCATCCCTCACCACACATACTATCACAGTTGTAAACAACCGGAGAAAAAAGAAACAATCTTCCATTTCCTCTGTGAATGCCCTGCCCTATGGAGGGACAGAATGTTAACCCTGGGCAAACCGCTGTTCGAGAGTCTCGAGCAACTGTCTGGCTTAGACGTCAACAGCCTAATAAGGCTCCTAAACCGCACAGACTGGATATAGTCCTGCTGCAAATAACTGTTAAACAATTTGGTAACGAGGATGTGGCAACAAAATGGTGCGGAAGCGCTAGTTGGATTCTGGCTGAATCACCACTCTAACCAACCAACCAACCAACCTTAATGGGGAAGATGCCTCTGCCCGGCTGGTTGATGTCCTCGTGGGAGTAAAGGCTGACATCACTGCCACCCAATAGATGCGAGGGACGGGGCAAGGCAAGAAAACCATAGGACCTTGCGACGTCTACTACAGCTTCCATGTAAAGGAGCGCAAATTCGGTGTCGGCTTTGTTGTGGGAGAGAGACTTCGTCGCCAAGCACTCTCGTTCACTCCGGTAGACGAGCGTCTCACAATAATCTGCATCAAAGCGCGATTTTTGCACATCTCGCTAATTTGCGCCCGCGCCCCGTCGGAAGAGAAGGACAATGAGACCAAAGCTTCCTTCTATGAGCGCTTGGAACGTTCCTATGAGCGCTGCCCCACCACGACATAAAAATCGTGCTTAGCGACTTCAACGCCAGGGTGGGCAAGGAGGGAATTTGTTTGGTCCTACAGTCGGAAAATTCAGCCAGTACAACGAAACATCCGGTAACGCACAGAGGCTGATCGACTTCGCCGGGGCCCGAAACATGGTAGTCTGCAGCACCAGATTAAAGCATAAAAAGATACCCCAAGCTACCTGGCTGTCTCCTGATCGAAAAACGTGAAACCAGATCGATCATGTTGTGATAGGTGGAAGACACCATTCTAGTGTAATAGATGTACGTACGAACCGAGGACCCAACATCGACTCGGATCATAACCTTGTCGCAGCCAAACTGCGCACCCACCTCTGTGCAGCAGAAAACGAACATCTATCTACGCAAAGATTGCTCAACATCGAAAAGCTGCAATCACAACAGACAGCCAGAAGATGCGCCATTCGACTCCCACTCCTGCTCTCAGAGAGCACTGCCCAACAAACCGGCATGTACGAACAATGGAGCAACATTTCTCGTTCCCTACGTAGTACCGCCGAAGAAGAAATTGGATTCCGGCGAGCCCGAAAAAACAGTTGGTACGACGAGGAATGTCATGCTGTCGCAGAAAGAAAGAATGCCGCCTATAGAGCCACTCTGCGATCGGGCGCAACGAGAGCCATGTGGGATCGCTACAGAGAACTTAAAAAGGAAGAGAGACGTATTATCCGAAAGAAGAAACGAGAGGCCGAAATACAAGAGTGCGAAGAGCTTGAGATGCTGGCCAACAGGAACAGCGCCCGAAAATTCTTCCAGAAAGTTCGGCGGCTTACAGAAGGTTTTAAGACCGGTGCGTTTTCCTGTAAGAACAAACACGGCGAACTGGTGACTGACATCCAGAGAAACCTTAAATTATGGAGGGAACACTTCTCGAACCTATTAAACAGTGACAGCTGCACATGTCACACAGAATGTGAAGATCCCGATACCCCAATCGTTGACGACGGAATTGTCGTTCCGCTACCCGACCATGACGAGGTGAGAATAGCGATAACGCGTCTTAAGAACAATAAAGACACAGTGAGAAGCTTGTAAGGTGCATGCATCAGCTTCTTTGCAAAATATGCTCGGATGAAAGCATGCCTACCGATTGAAATTTAAGTAAAAAAAAAATACGGTACACTAGACATTGATGGCCTATGCTCTAAAGTAAACGACTACCTCGCCCGCCTTTCTCGCTTCTTCACTGCGAGAAACTTAAAACTCTCCCACTAAATCCACGGCGACCCTTTTTACTACCTGGACAAAGGAGGTCAAGCTGCCACTTCAGGTGCACGTCGATGATACCCCAATACCGACGGTTAACAACCCCAGAATTTTGGGAGTCACCTTTGACAGCTTGCTCTCCTTCTCAGCGCACACCATCGCTATTGCAACGAGAGTACAGAATCGCAACAAGGTCCTCAAGTCGCTCGCCCGCAGCACTTGGGGCAAAGAAATGTTGCTGTCGACTTTCAAAGCAATAGGCCGACCGGTTCTTAACTATGCTGCGCCTGTCTGATCGCCTGGAACCAGTGATACGCAGTGGACGAAGCTCCAGACCTGCCAGAATACTGCCATCAGGACCGCGACAGGATGTCTCCTGATGTCCCCTATCCAACATTTGCATGACGAGACGCACATACTCCCGGGTAAGGAGCACAACAAAATGCTCGGCAAGCAGTTACTGCTTGGGTGTCACCGTAGGCCTCACCCAACACCTCTCTCCCTCTGGACCCAACCCGTCGAAACAGCCAGTTTCCTGGGCCTACCGTTAGACGAGCTAGACGAAGACCACCGGTAATTACACTACACTGACAGGGCGAAGATACTGCTACAACAACAACAACAACATTCAAATTTAAGTGTGCTCTGCCCAATCCATAAGAAGGGCGATCCTGCAATCTGTGACAATTACCAAGGGATTAGTTTTCTAAATATCGCCTATAAGGTTCTAGCGAGCGTATTGTGTGAAAGGCTGAAGTCCACCGTCAACCAACTGATTGCACCTTATCAGTGTGGCTTTATACCTGGAAAGTCTACCATCAACCAAATATTTACCATACACCAAATCTTGGAAAAGACCCACGAAAGGAGAATCGACACACAACATCTTTTCGTCTATTTGAAAGCTGCATTCGACAATACCGTAAAGAGTTACTTGTATGCCGTGATGCTTGAATTTGGTATCCCCACAAAACTAATATGGCTATGCAAGATGACGTTGCTCAACACCAGCAGCGCCGTCAGAATTGGGATGGACCTCTCCGAGCCGGTTGATACCAATCGAGGTTTCAGACAGGGTGACTCGCTGTCATGTGACTTCTTTAACCTGATGTTGGAGAGGATCGTACGAGCCGCAGAACTTAATCGCTCAGGCACAATATTTTAAAAGAGCGTTTATCGATATCATCGGCCTTAACAACTGCACTGTTCTGGATAAAGAGGCAAAGCGAATGGGTCTGGTGGTGAACGAGAACAAAACGAAGTACCTCCTGTCTTCAAACAAACAGTCGACGCACTCGCGTATCGGCACCCACGTCACTGTAGACAGTTATAATTAAAGACTTCGTTTATTTAGGAACCAGTATTAACACCGATAACAATATTAGCCTTGAAATCCAACGTAGAATCTCTCTTGCCAACAAGTGCTACTTTGGACTAAAGTCCTCACTCGACGAACAAAACTAACAATCTACAAAGCTCTCATCATACCCGTCCTAACGCATGGCGCAGAAGCGTGGACGATGACAACATCCGATGAAGCGAAGCTTCGAGTGTTTGAGAGAAAGATTCTGCGTAGGATTTTTGGACCTTTGCACGTTGACAACGGCGAATATCGCAGGCGATGGAACGATGAGCTGTATGAGCCTTAAAACGACATAGACATAGCGCAGCGACTACGTTGGCTGGGTCTTTGGTCATTGTCTTCCCCAATGTTGTGACCCTACCCTCAATTTTTTCTGTGAGAGTGATTTCATGCATCGGAATCCTTCCTGTCCTGTTCTCTACCTCCTTTTTGAACCGCTTCCAATTTGTTCTAAGTGGATAACCATATGGTTAGGGTGGATCTACTTCAAGATCCAGGTGATAGAGGATCCAGGTGTGGTCCGAAAAAGACTTTTTGGTTGAGACCCTCCAATTGTTTAAAGTCAGTAAAGTGTTTTCTGACAGTAATCTTATATCTAATACTTCCGCTCATAATCTAAAGCACTCCGTGCTTGAAAAGGTGAGAGTCGGAGTATTACTGTTAGGTTAGCAATTATGACAAGTTTATATAAGGACTCACCTCGATCATTCGTTTCGGTTCTCGACCATTAAAGTATATCTTGCATTAGCGTCACATCATAGTAGCAGCATATTGTTTTTGTTGTTAAGCACGAGCCTACGAGCCTCGTCCGGCGGTGCTAGTTGATCGTGTGCCATATAAACAGAAGCAATTTTGATTCTGACATCGTCAACAGTCTCCATTTCGATGATCGTCACATGCGATGAGATATAAGATGGGGTGTCAAATATGTGTAGATGTTTTTTGCTACAGTGAATTCCCTGGGGTTACCCTAAGTCTGCTCATAAAACAAATTTCAGTTTTTTAGAGAGAGACCGCTTACCTCAATACTAAGCCCTCTGGGCTCCTGGATCAGTACGATGGCTACGTCCTCCTCCGATAGGAGGACAGCTGCTTGCCCGTATGCTGCTCGTTAGCGGCGTCACTTTTGGTAGAACCTGCGTCTTTCAATTGCATACACATGAGCAACTCGTTAGTGTCGCCAACCTAGCCCTGCTCATCCTCCGGATTTGCAGAACGGAATAACTTTAGATGCGCTTTCCCCACGATGAACCGAAGTTTGTTGTCAACTTTTTCCCGTGGCTCAATACTATCCTCCGAGATTCGGAAGGGCACACTGTTCTTTTGCTTAGCCTCCGCTTTAATTATGCTCCAGTCATCCATGGGAAAAGTGCGGTTGTGTGCTTGCAAGTATAGCATTAGTTGCTTAGCTTCGAGCCCTTGGCCGTCGTGGAATCTCGCTGGCTGGGACTAGTTTGAGTTTCTAACCTTCCCAGTCGCTGTGGATCCTGCTAACAGCGATTTGCGGGAGATTCAAAGAGAACTGATCATCACATTTTATCACCCTGTATCCAAGAACCACCTCCATTGAATCAAATCCTGGCACTTGACCCTCCAAGCTTGCAATGACGAGATCATGACAATTCGAGACCCTCGTGCCTCGATTTTGGACCACTTTTCCAACGCAGATTTACCTTGGTTCTAAAGTTGGTCCACCAACGCAGTTTGATCCCGTGCTACCACATTAAATGCGCATTTGAACGTCAAAGCAGTGTGTGACAACTTGTGCTTTTTCACAATTTTACCTCCTTCGCCCGGCGAAAGATTGCGTTTTACGGCTTCTCCCTTCTGGGTGGAACGCCATGTACTCGTCGACCACCTTTTGGCACCTTGTCTTATCGGCCGTGACCTTCGAATGAGTTTTACCTTCGGCCTCATTTTTGCTTATTCTGCCGAGAATAGCGAGAGACTTACCAGAGGCTCATACCCGGACTGGCCTTTTTTTAGACTTTGACGCTTTTGCCTCTTGGCATCGGGGGATATAAAAGGTTGATTTAGAGTTGATGGCGTGCTGTAGCCCACAAATATTGCCCTGAGTCTTCACAATTTCACGAAGAAGAATTGCGCGTTTGTGTGACACAAAGAACAAGAGGAAGCGTTCCAACAATTGAAAGAGCTACTTTGTACTGCATCTCTGTTAGCGTGTTCGGTCGCGGGGCAAAAGTTCGTTCCGGATACAGATGCTAGCGCATACATAATAGGTGGAGTATTGTAACAGATCATCATCGGGCAAGAAAAAGTGATCGCATACTATAGCAAAGTTCCTAGAGGGAACCTGTTATCCATGGAGAGTGCGTCCCCAGGTGGTGGATAGGGAAACACTTCCCAGAAGTGTGGGATAGGAGAATAAATATCTCCCGCGAGCCATTTGCGATTCTGTAATAAATCCTTTACAATAACTCCTCGGAGTTCAATCACTAGATTGTCAAATAAAACACGTAAATTAATGGCAACACACTTGCTTTACTTTATTTCCAACACTTTAGTTAAATGTACACTTTGAGCTTAAGACTGAAGAGTATATCCTTCTTCTTCTTAAATTACGCGATAACCGCTTACGCGATTTTGGCCGAGTTTAACAAAGCGCGCCAGTCGTTTTCTTCTCGTGCTAACCGGAGCCAATTGGGCACACCAAGTGAAGACAAGTCTCCACCTGATCTTTCCAACGCAGAGGAGGTCCTCTTCTTCCTCTACTACCACCAGGTGGTACCACATCGAATACTTTCAGAGCCGGAGCGTTTGTATCTATTCGGACGACATGACCCAGCCAACGTATCCGCTGGATCTTTATTCGCTGCGCTATGTCTATGTCATCGTAAACCTCATACAGCTCATTGTTCCATCGCCTACGATATTCGTAGTTGCCAACGTGCAAAGGTCCAAAAATCTTACTCAGAATCTTTCTCTCAAACACTCCAAGCGTCGCTTAATCGGATCTTGTAATCGTCCACGCTTCTGCGCCATACGATAGGACGGGCATTATGAGAATCTTGTAGAGTGTTAGTTTTGTTCGTCGAGAGAGGATTTTACTACTCAATTGCCTACTTAGTATAGTATAAGTACACGAAGACCTTTACAACCTCCAAATCATAACTGTCAACAGTGACGTGGGTGCCAATACGCGAGTGCGCCTACTTTTTCTTTGAGGACAGGAGCTACTTCGTTTTGTCCTCGTTCTTTAGACGCGTTATCGTTATTCTCACGCCGTCATGGTCGGGTAGCGGAACGTCAATTCCGTCGTCAATGATCTTCACATTCTCGGTGACATGCGCAGCTGTCACCATTTAATAAATTCGAGTTATTCGGTTACAAGTTTAGTTTCCAACTGAATACTCCCTGCGCATGAACCTCGACTTATATACTCGTACATGTGCTTAATAGCTATCGTAATTTCTAGATCTGACAGCTCGTACTTTCTGGCGAGTTATGAAATAGCAGCAGCTTACTAGTCACGTGTCATTATCTCGCTATCTATTGTCGCCATCAAGGCTAATTCATGTTTTTGTTTTGGCCTCTTGTTCGCTACTGTTGCCAGTCAGTTCGCGAAACTTCGGTATTGCAACAGTATAAAGGATTAGTTCTGTTCTGGTCGGATATAAATAGTATGGCATCCTTACAGCCAATTTGCTATGAACTGGTTTGAAAACCACGTGGTAAATAGTGTTCCAAACGACCACAACCCACCAAACTGTCCACAATTGCGACCCATTGGAAAATATTGTGCAATTATTAAAACAAAATTGCTAAAAAAAAAAAATTAAAAATGAACGGCAGTTTAAAATGATTTGGAAGAGAACAGCAGATACCGTAACAAGAACTGATGTCCACCGCCTAATAAGAAAAATCAAATCTACATTGTGTTATAACAAAGAGAACTGATATACATAAGTGTTTTGATTAACACAGTACGCTTAATAAAGAAGAAGATAAAGTGAAAATTGTTTAGATAGCTTATACAAATTTGATATTATAATGATATTCGAACGGCGAATATTCTTCGTGTCCATTATTTACATTACATTATTTAATTGACAGACATTACATTATTTATTGACAGAGACATAGCTATCCTTACTGATAGCCAGGTGGCAATCAAACCTCTCCAATCTTTCCAGATTGTATCGAAACTGGTGCTAAAATGTTTTAATAAGCAGAATATCTTAGGCCAGGTACGAAATATCACATAAATTAGTCAGGAAACGGGCGGATTCCCCATTTATAGTCCCAGAACTATTTTGTTGCCTACGGAGGGCTTACTCTTGCTATTCTTCAATTTAAATTTAACGCATTTTCTTCTTTATGAAATTATACATATATCCTTACTTGATGTATACTTGTACTTCAATGTATGTAATGTGCATCACAATGGAATACAATGTACTTTTACGTGAGTCAGTCACTTTTTGATATGCTAATTAATAAACAAGAATCCCTAGCGGCCATCCAAATCTGTAGTGACAGATTCTGAGAGATGAGCTGAGCAAGAAGCAAAAATAAATTTGAAAAGTAATGAATTTTACACAGCTCAGCGTCGTGTAATTGAAGAAGGCTCTTATGTGCACATTTGCATAATGCATAATGCCACATTCGCTTGATGAAGGCAAGGATAGGCAAATACGAGATAACAGCATGATGCAAAGAATAATGAGATGGCGCCCATCGTGGTCCCGTTACTTTGCGCTCAGCGAATTTGACAACTAGTTACGTGATTTTAGCTCCAGTATGGCCAGATTACCATTTTCGTAACTTGATTTATGATTTTTTTTTGTTATTTTTATTATTTTGTGTCTCGGAGTTTTAGTTCTTTCTTCATGACATTTTTCTAGTTGTTCTAATTAAAATGTCATGTTTATAATTTTGTAAAATATGCATTTTTTAATAATTATTTAAATAATTCACTCAGTTTTATTTAGCTTTACTTTTTTTTAACATCTGGTGGCATTGCCCGCGAGTGCAGGTGTTGTTGGTGTTCTTCTGCTTTCGGCAGTCAAATCTCTCTCTCGCTACTGCAGTGTTGCCTAGCTTTGGATATAAAAACGCATTAAAATGCCCATTCAAAGAAAATAACCCAACAAATTTTTATTGAATCACTTAAAGAACTTTGTATGCGTGACAAATTGTCTTTAAAATGTGCGTTTTTTTAAATAAATATGTCATGCTTATGTACAATTTAATTTATGAGGTTTTTCTTAAACGAGACTCTTTTGTTAAGGGAACGGCTTTTTTGCTATATTTGAAGTTATGTAACTAGATAAGGTACTCTTTTTGTAAAAATGTCAGTATGGTTTCTTTAGTATTTTCTGGTAGTTTGTGGCTTATTTTTACAATGAATACAACTCTTAATGTCCTATGTCTCACTAAAGATTTATGACCGGAAGAAACAATTACACCTCTAAGGTTTTAATTCGCATTCAATAAATTCAAAGGCTTTTTAAAATGTGTAAAAAGGTTTTCAATCTTAAGAAGAGTTGGGAGCGGGGCAAATAATATTTTTGCATAACCTTAAATGGAGCCAAAAATTAAATTTGCACTTTCAAATTATCAAATTTTATAAGAGTAAAAAAATTTTCATTAGCACTAAAATCTTCTCAGAGATCTGGTCACATTGCCCATGATTGCGGTTATTGTTGATGTTTATGAATATTCGTTTCTTATTTGAAATGTGCGTTAATAAGAACAAACGGTAACAAACGTTTTAGTGAATATTTACGCAAAAATAAGATATTTCGTGAAAGTGTACTCGTATAAGTGAAAAATAAGAAAACATGAAATGTGCAGTGAAAAATTGTGCTAGTAAGAACCTCAATAAAGCGTGTGATATAAGCTTTTTTATATTATATTTCCAAAGGATGAGGCGCTCTGCAAACAGTGGATGCATTTCTGCCGGCGAGGAAATGCCTTCAATCGAAAAACGAGCTTTATATGTATGAAGCATTTTACTAGTGATAGCATTGAAGCATTCGGTAGCTTTTAATTAAACGCAAAAAGAAACAAACACGAAACTTCAAAATTTTCGCATTTTCGGTATAAAAAAGCACTAAATTTATTGCGAAGAGCAAATGGTTGGCAATACTGCACAACTCAGCAAACGTGACGACACGTACGCTCTGATGGGCGCAATCTTGTTTATATCATTCTTGAGATAACAGTAGAATTTTATTATACAATGCTTGTAGTGAATCGCCGTGAACAAATCGATAACGCATCTATTAATCGGTCGATAATAAATGGTCTCTTTGAGCCAAATACATAAAAAACGTATGAGCGGTACAGAGCAGAGAGGAATTTTAGAGCGTTCTCCCAGCTCCAACGATTTGTCTGTTACAACATTTGCTGTAAGTGCAGACAAATAAGACACATTGCAAAGAATTGGGTAAAGAAGCAGAAGAAAACTGAACAAAATCAAAGTGATC
The DNA here is from genome assembly GCF_028408465.1 of Anastrepha ludens. Lineage (NCBI taxonomy): Eukaryota > Metazoa > Arthropoda > Insecta > Diptera > Tephritidae > Anastrepha > Anastrepha ludens. The sequence goes on from NC_071503.1 coordinate 10,281,517, forward strand.
GAGTGAATAATTTAGAAGCCGGGTAAGTTGTCAAGAGCGAAGAGCTCTCCAGCACTCCACCGTATGCGCTAGCATCTGTATCCACATCAAACTTTTCCCCGCGAGCGGATACGCTAACATAGATGCAGTACAAAGCAGCTCTTTTAATTGTTGCAACGCTTCCTCCTGTTCTTTGTGTCACACAAACGCGCAATTCTTCTTAGTGAGATTGTGAAGACTCCGGGCAACTTTTGCGAACACTGGAACAAAACGACGGTAATACGTGCACAGTCCTGGGAAGCTTCGCACTTCGTGCACATATCTTGGTCGTGGCCAATCTTATACTGCTTTAAGTTTTTCCTCGCCCGTCTTGATGACCTCGGTTGTCATCTTATGTCCAAGATACGTGACTTCAGTTTTGAACGCTTTCGGGTTTAATCGTAAACCCGCGGGGGCGATGTGCTGAAGCATTTTTTCCAAATTTTTGAGATGGTCGTTAAAATTTTACCCATGATGACGATGCCATTCAGATACACCAATCACGTTTTCCAGTGCAGTCCCTTAACCGCATGCCCCATTAGGCGCTCTAAGGTTGCTGGTGTGTTACATAAATCAAGCTCAGACTTTTTAAAATCGCTGTTGAATAGGTAACCGTATATCTCCAGCAATTTCTTAGCTTTCATTCTCTATAGCCTTCATACTTCTTGCCACCAAGTCCTTATGAAATTAGAGGTTTTTTTTCCTGCTTCCTGGATTTCTTCCCTTTCTTGTTGTGGCCGATCGCAGTAACTATAGCTTCTACAGCCCGACATTTCCCAATTACAGCTCCTTTATCCATAATAACTTCTGAATTGAAATAATTTGGGACCCTTATGGAACCCTCTTGTCGTTTTGCGTTCTCTAGTGTCCTTCTCACGATTATGTTTGCCGTCGTCTGTGACCCACACTTCACCTGTCCCACAGTCTCCTTCCACATAAGCCCATATGACTTCTTCAGATTTTTGCGGAATCCGTTGATGATGATTTAGGACTCCCTTTCTGGACTGTACACTCTGTTCATACTCCATCTCCATATTCTGACACGACAGAACCCTTTTACCCAAATCCAATGTAAATCCATGCAGCAGCATCAAACCTGCTCCAATTACTCCTTCATCCGTGATTTCGGCCAATAAAAATGTGTGAACTACTGACAGAGATCCAATAACGACTTCGCAAACTACATTTCCGGAAATCGTATCTCTCTCTCCTGTAGCTGTCTGGAACTTGTAGCCAACCAGGGTTCCACATTACCCTTTACAAAATCTGACCGGGAGATCGAGTTCGTTGCACCTGTGTCCAGAGTAAGCACCTGGGATCGACCATTTACAGTTCCCCTTATAGTCAAGTTGTTGCTTTTCCGTCCTATTTGCGAGACAAAGACTACGGGGCATTCAGTAATGGGAACCAGTCCTCGTCCATTAGAACTGTTTCGTTTTCGTTAAACGCCTGCTGTGCATTTGTAGCGTTATTGTCAGTTTCAGCGCCTCGATTTCTTCCTCCTGGATTCGCCTTCGGTTGACTGTTTGGTATATTACAAGGGCGTGTAATATGTCCAGCCTTACCGCATTTGTAACACTTTAAATCCATGCTTCTGGGTCGTGTAAATTAAGGAAAAGATTTTCGTACTACTTTCCTCATGGCTTCTTCTATCAAGGTAGGCTCTTCAACTTCAACCCGATGGACTTTGTGCATAGACTTGCTCGAGAGAGCTGCTGTTTTATGTGTCAGAGCAAAATACATTATTTCAGCAAACATCCCCTTCGTTGTTGAGTATGCTGTCCGGTTCTGGTATACCTCTTATGAATGCCTGGCACTTCATCTTCTCAGCGGGGTCTGCAGTTTCTTTCGCATACGGCAAATGTATCAACCGCTCAATCTACGTCGCGTGTTCCTGAAAGCTCTCATTTGTCATCTGGCTGCGATTGGTCAATTCCATCTGGAACATTCGCTGCCTGCGGTCAGTTCCGCCTAGCTCGATCGACTTCTGGAACTGTCTGTAGTATTTTGGCGGCGGAACCCCTGACCGAGACAACCAATGCAGCAACCTTGTATGCAGTACTCCAGTAATTTGTTGCTGCTGTTGTTTTGAACTTTAGCTTCAATATCGGGAATGGTACAGTGCCGTCGAGTAATGGTGCTTTTTCGTTCGGACCACTGGTTAACTTATACCTTACCGTCAATCGTTTCCAGTTGCGACGTTATATGAGCCTTCTCTGCTTCCAATTAGGATATTCACGTATCCTGTGTTTCCAGCTCCGCATCTATGTTCGACGACAACTCTGATGTCATTTGTGACACACAGTTAGTAACAGAAGTGAGTATACACCGGACACGTTTTCAATTTTCCCCCAATCGATTCCTTCAAACAACCTAAGATATAACAAAATTGTGTTTTATTTACATGAATAAAATACAAAAATCATATTTAATCCAAATAATGACAAACTTTTAAAAAAGAACAAAATTATAGCTTTTTATATTAAACTTTATAAAAATTCTTGTCTCAAAAGTAAGTATACAGTTCATCATACAATATTATTATTTTGTTAAATCAAAAACATAATTAAAATAAAAATCTAGTATTTGGTAGGGTAATTATTTGACATTATAATCGCTTTAAGTCGTGATGGCATTAATTTCACCAAGTTTTCGGTTACAGCTGGTGGTATTTTATTAAATTCCTCTTGGAGGACGATTTTCAGTTGTTCCTTATTTCTAATCGGACGTGTACATATTTGCCGCTTTAAATGTTCCCATAAATGTTCGATTGGGTTGGTATCCGGGGACTGTGGCGGTGTTTTCGGCTGTTTTCGCACCATGTATAACAGTCACTCTCGTACAATGTTGGATGTGTGCTTGGGGTCATTATCCTGCTGGAAGATAAACGTTCCTCCAAGGCCTAATTTCGTAGCGCTTTCTTTCAAATTATTTTTCAAAATATTTAAATAACCATATCGGTCCATAATATTTTAGATAAATACCAAGTTTTCAACCCCGTTCGCAGTACGCAATACATCCCCAAACCATCACGGAGCCCCCTCCATGCTTCACAGTGCCGGTCATATTGTTTGGATCCAATTCCGCTTTAAATTTCTCCAACCTTTTTCACGGCCATCAGATCCACAGATACTGAACTTACACTTATCAGAAAATATGACTTGGCTCCAAAACGTTTGGTCATATTTTTCATGATATTTTGCGAATGAAATCCGTTTACTCCGAGCGACCGCTATTAGCAAAATGTTTTTCTTAATTTTGGTGTTTTTACCGCGATTCGAACCAACGTTCTCTCTGTGAATTCCGAATGGTAGTTACGCACCAAGCCATTTGGCTACGGCGGCCGCACATGATAACTAGCACTATGCAAAGCCCGGCGAATAGTTTGGGTGCTAATTGTTTTCCAGGCTCATTTTTAACTTCAGATTTCAATTTGGTGGCACTTATTTTGGTGTTTGTCCTGATTTTTCGTACGACTAAGCTTTTTTCTCTGGAAATTAAGAGCGGCGGACGCCCACAATGCTCTTTATTAGTGGTGCTTCCCGCACTTGTATATTTATTCACAATATTTTGAACTGTAGCAGCACTCCTATCTATCAAACGACCGATTTATCGCAATGATTTATGTTCCTTGTGATATTTTATAATCAGTTTTTCTAAATCATCAGAAAGTTCTTTTCCTCTTGGTGCCATTACTAAAAATGTCGCAAAAATTAATACAAACCGTACTTCCCTAAATTTTTATACTCACTTTAATTATTTGTTTTTTTTTTAAGTTTTAACTTTTTTTTAATCAATGCGTAAGACAAAGCAAAGCGTGAATAACGGTACCTAAAATTTACACCTAAATTAAGGCGCATATGAAAGCTTATCCCAGCAGACAATTACCATGTGTAAAATATTTTGATTACACATTAAGGAAAGCGTTAGCGTCAAACAATTCGATAAATCAGGCTCCTGTATACTTATTTATGTTACTCACTGTATGTATGAGCTATTTGCAATTCTGTTTGCAAAACCGCGATGGCATTTGTGAAAGCAGCGTTGACGTTTCCGATGACTGTGATGATATTTGCGAAGATATCTGCGATAATGCAGCCATAATCACTCCCATATCTATACCTGGTGATGGTCCTGTATCTTCTGCCTTCTCCTCCATTCTGGTCGATGACTCCTTAACTTCTAGCTGGAACACTTATTCGTCTACATCGAAGTCCTCTGCCTCCATAGCCTCGCAACCCGTACTTGTAACTCCACCTTGTTCCCAGTAGTTAATAAGCCACGCTGTTTCGATTCTTTCTTAAGATGCTAAACCTTGAGTTCACTCAACTTTACCATTTTCACGATCCTGTTCTTGGAACTTTATTGAACAATCCCACTTGTGACACCAATAGTTACGAATTTCTTTACGCGAAAGTTCAACTAAATCTTTTACAATAACTCCTCTGAGTTCAATCACTAGATTGTCAAATAAAACACGTAAATTAATGGCAACACACTTGCTTTACTTTATTTCCAACACTTTACTTAAATGTACACATTGAGCTTAAGACTGAATAGGATATTCTTCTTCTTCTTAACTGGCGCGATAACCGCTTACGCGATTTTGGCCGAGTTTAACAAAGCGCACCTGTCGTTTTCTTCTCGTGCGAACCGGAGCCAATTGGACACACCAAGTGAAGTCTTTCCAACGCAGAGGAGATACTCTTCTTCCTCTACTACCACCAGGTGGTACCACATCGAATACTTTCAGAGCCGGAGCGTTTGTATCCATTCGGACGACATGACCCAGCCAACGTATCCGCTGGATCTTTATTCGCTGCGCTATGTCTATGTCATCGCAAAGCTCATACAGCTCATTGTTCCATCGCCTACGTTATTCGTAGTTGCCAACGTGCAAAGGTCCAAAAATCTTACTCAGAATCTTTCTCTCAAACACTCCAAGCGTCGCTTAATCGGATCTTGTAATCGTCCACGCTTCTGCGCCATACGATAGGACGGGCATGATGAGAATCTTGTAGAGTGTTAGTTTTGTTCGTCGAGAGAGGATTTTACTACTCAATTGCCTACTTAGTATAGTATAAGTACACGAAGACCTTTACAACCTCCAAATCATAACTGTCAACAGTGACGTGGGTGCCAATACGCGAGTGCACCGACTGTTTGTTTGAGGACAGGAGCTACTTCGTTTTGTCCTCGTTCTTTAGACGCGTTATCGCTATTCTCACGTCGTCATGGTCGGGTAGCGGAACGACAATTCCGTCGTCAACGATTGGGGTATCGGGATCTTCACATTCTCGGTGACATGCGCAGCTGTCACCATTTAATTGATTCGAGTTATTCGGTTACAGTTTAGTTTCCAACTGAATACTCTATGCGCATGCACCTCGACTTATATACTCGTGCATGTGCTTAATAGCTATCGTAATTTCTAGATCTGACAGCTCGTACTTTCTGGCGAGTTATGAAATAGCAGCAGCTTACTAGTCACGTGTCATTATCTCGCTATGTATTGTCGCCATCAAGGCTAATTCATGTTTTTGTTTTGGCCTCTTGTTCGCAACTGTTGCCAGTCAGTTCGCGAAACTTCGGTATTGCAACAGTATAAAGGATCAGTTCTGTTCTGGTCGGATATAAATAGTATGGTATCATTACAGCCAATTTGCTATGAACTGGTTTGAAAACCACGTGGTAAATATTGTTCCAAACGACCACAACCCACCAAACTGTCCACAATTGCGACCCATTGGAAAATATTGTGCAATTATTAAAACAAAATTGCTAAAAAAAAAAAATTAAAAATGAACGGCAGTTTAAAATGATTTGGTAGAGAGCAGCAGATACCGTAACAAGAACTGATGTCCACCGCCTAATAAGAAAAGTCAAATCTACATTGTGTTATAACAAAGAGAACTGATATAAGTTTTTTGATTAACACAGTACGCTTAATAAAGAAGAAGATAAAGTGAAAATTGTTTAGATAGCTTATACAAATTTGATGTTATAATGATGTTCGAACGGCGAATGTTCTTCGTGTTTATTATTTACATTACATTATTTAATTGACAGACATTACATTATTTATTGACAGAGACATAGCTATCTTTACTGATGGCCAGGTGGCAATCAAACCTCTCCAATCTTTCCAGATTGCATCGAAACTAGTGATGAAATGTTTTGATAAGCAGAATATCTTAGGGCAGGTACGAAATAACACATAAATTAGTCAGGAAACGGGCGGATTCCCCATTTATAGTCCCAGAACTATTTTGTTGCCTACGGAAAGCTAACTCTTGCTATTCTTCAATTTAAATTTAACGCATTTTCTTCTTTATGATATTATATATCCTTACTTGATGTATACTTGTACTTCAATGTATGTAATGTGCATAACAATGGAATACAATGTACTTTTACGTGAGTCAGTCACTTTTTGATATGCTAATAAACAAGAATCCCTAGCGACCATCCAAATCTGTAGTGACAGATTCTGAGAGTTGAGCTGAGCAAAAAGCAAAAATAAATTTTAAAAGTAATGAATTTTACACAGCTCAGCGTCGTGTTATTGAAGAAGGCTCTTATGTGCACATTTGCATAATGCATAATGCCACATTCGGTTGACGAAGGCAAGGATAGGCAAATACGAGATAACAGTAGAATTTTATTATAGAATGCTTGTAGTGAATCGCCGTGAACAAATCGATAACGCATCTATTAATCGGTCGATAATAAATGGTCTCTTTGAGCCAAATACATAAAAAACGTATGAGCGGTACAGAGCAGAGAGGAATTTTAGAGCGTTCTCCCCGCGCCAACGATTTGTCTGTTACAACATTTTCTATAAGTGCAGACAAATAAGACACATTGCAAAGAATTGTGTAAAGAAGCAGAGGAAAACTGAACAAAATCAAAGTGATCGAGTGAATAATTTAGAAGCCGGGTAAGTTGTCAAGAGCGAAGAGCTCTCCAGCACTCCACCGTATGCGCTAGCATCTGTATCCACAACAAACTTTTCCCCCGCAAGCGGATACGCTAACATAGATGCAGTACAAAGTAGCTCTTTTAATTGTTGGAACGCTTCCTCCTGTTCTTTGTGTCACACAAACGAGCAATTCTTCTTAGTGAGATTGTGAAGACTCCGGGCAACTCTTGCGAGCACTGGAACAAAACGACGGTAATACGTGCACAGTCCTGGGAAGCTTCGCACTTCGTGCACATATCTTGGTCGTGGCCAATCTTATACTGCTTTAAGTTTTTCCTCGCCCGTCTTGATGACCTCGGTTGTCATCTTATGTCCAAGATACGTGACTTCAGTTTTGAACGCTTTCGGGGTTAATCGTAATCCCGCGGGGGCGATGTGCTGAAGCATTTTTTCCAAATTTTTGATATGGTCGTTAAAATTTTACCCATGATGATGATGTCATTCAGATACACCAATCACGTTTCCAGTGCAGTCCCTTAACCGCATGCCCCATTAGGCGCTCTAAGGTTGCTGGTGTGTTACATAAATCAATCTCAGACTTTTTAAAATCGCTGTTGAATAGGTAACCGTATATCTCCAGCAATTTCTTAGCTTTCATTCTCTATAGCCTTCATACTTCTTGCCCTCAAGTCCTTATGAAATTAGAGGTTTTTTTCCTGTTTCCTGGATTTCTTCCCTTTCTTGTTGTGGCCGATCGCAGTAACTATAACTTCTACAGCCCGAAATTTCCCAATTACAGCTCCTTTATCCATAATAACTTCTGACTTGAAATTATTTGGGACTCTTACTGGAACCCTCTTGTCGTTTTTCATTCTCTAATGCCCTTCTGACGATTATGTTTGCCGTCGTCTATGACCCACACTTCACCTGTCCCACAGTCTTCTTCCACATAAGCCCATATGACTTCTTCAGATTTTTGCGGAATCCGTTGATGATGACTTAGGACTCCCTTTCTGGACTGTACACTCTGTTCATACTCCATCTCCATATTCTGACACGACAGAACCCTTTTACCCAAATCCAATGTAAATCCATGCAGCAGCATCAAACCTGCTCCAATTACTACTTCATCCGTGATTTCGGCCAATAAAAATGTGTGAACTACTGACAGAGATCCAATAACGACTTCGCAAACTACATTTCCGGAAATCGTATCTCTCTCTCCTCTAGCTGTCTGGAACTTGTAGCCAACCAGGGTTCCACATTACCCTTTACAAAATCTGACCGGGGGTTCGAGTTCGTTGCACCTGTGTCCAGAGCAAGCACCTGGGATCGACCATTTACAGTTCCCCTTATAGTCAAGTTGTTGCTTTTCCGTCCTATTTGCGAGACAAAGACTACGGGGCATTCAGTAATGGGAACCAGTCCTCGTCCATTAGAACTGTTTCGTTTTCGTTAAACGCCTGCTGTGCATATGTAGCGTTATTGTCAGTTTCAGCGCCTCGATTTCTTCCTCCTGGATTCGCCTTCGGTTGACTGTTTGGTATATTACAAGGGCGTGTAAAATGTCCAGCCTTACCGCATTTGTAACACTTTAAATCCATGCTTCTGGGTCGTGTAAATTAAGGAAAAGATTTTCGTACTACTTTCCTAATGGCTTCTTCTATCAAGGTAGGCTCTTCAACTTCAACCCGATGGACTTTGTGCATAGACTTGCTCGAGAGAGCTGCTGTTTTCTGTGCCAGAGCAAAATACATTATTTCAGCATACGGCAAATGTACCAACCGGTCAATCTACGTCGCGTGTTCCTGCAAGCTCTCATTTGTCCTCTGGCTGCGATTGGTCAATTCCATCTGGAACATTCGCTGCCTGCGGTCAGTTCCGCCTAGCTCGATCGACTTCTGGAACTGTCTGTAGTATTTTGGCGGCGGAACCCCTGACCGAGACAACCAATGCAGCAACCTTGTATGCAGTACTCCAGTAATTTGTTGCTGCTGTTGTTTTGAACTTTAGCTTCAATATCGGGAATGGTACAGTGCCGTCGAGTAATGGTGCTTTTACGTTTGGACCACTGATGTGATTTGTGGCATACAGTTAGTAACAGAAGTGAGTATACACCGGACACGTTTTCAATTTTCCCCCAATCGATTCCTTCAAACAACCTAAGATATAACAAAATTGTGTTTTATTTACATGAATAAAATACAAAAATCATATTTAATCCAAATAATGACAAACTTTTAAAAAGGAACAAAATTATAGCTTTTTATATCTATATATATAAAAATCAATTGCTGTTCCGTAGTCTCGCTAAAACTCGAGAACGGCTGAACGGATTTATTTTATCTTGGTCTTGAAATGTCCGTGGAGAGCTAGGGAAAATTTAAAAGGTGAGAAAAATTCGAATAATTGCCGGGAAAGCCCTAAAAACAACACCTTTCTTCTTCCCATATAAACGTTTTCTAAATAAAATTTAGAGTCAATTTGAACTTTATTGATATTCTATAAAGTTCTTATAAAATTATATTCACCCACTGTGTTCATCGGACCTCATATTACAGCTATGAAACGGACACATTTTTTAACGCACCTAAAAATATTTGACAAACAAGTGATAATTTTTAAGATATCAAATGTTTTACCATAATACTTCACATTAGATTTGAAAACCAACTAATATGTCAATCCATCCTGTCGCACATTAGAACACGGAAAGAAGTATTACGATATTGTGTTACAATATCTATGGATGAGCGAGAACACTCTTTACTTTGCCAATCCTTTGCGATAATGACATTCCAAGTAATGTGCTCTTTTTTATTGATATTTTGTGATTGTGACACTTGACTGTTAAGCGAGCGAAAAATTTTCTCACTTTGATTATTTACAATTTTCGTTGCCGAGGAGAAGACGGCCTGACTTAGGTCGTCGTAGTCAATCAAATGTGTGAAGAGCTACCTCACGTGCTAACCGTACTGATGACCAGAGAGAGACAGATCAAGAAAATAGTCGTATTGCTATGTAAGCCGTTTGATACCAAACAAGGTTTCAGACAGGGTGACTCGCTGTCGTGTGACTTCTTTAACCTGATGTTGGAGAGCATCGTGCGTGCCGCAGAACTGAATCGCTCAGGCACAATATTTAATAAGAGCGTACAATTGTTGGCGTATGGCGATGATATTGACATTATCGGCTTTAACAACCGCGCTGTTAGTTCTGCCTTCTCCAAACTGGATAAAGAGGCAAAGCGAATGGGTCTGGTGGTGAACGAGGACAAAACGAAGTACCTCCTGTCTTCAAACAAACAGTCGGCGCACTCGCATATCGGCACCGACGTCACTGTTGACAGTTTTAATTTTGAGGTTGTAAAAGACTTCGTGTATTTAGGAACCAGCATTAACACCGATAACAATGTCAGCCTTGAAATCCAACGTAGAATCTCTCTTGCCAACAAGTGCTACTTTGGACTAAGTAGGCAACTGAGCAGTAAAGTCCTCTCTCGACGAACAAAACTAACACTCTACAAGACTCTCATCATGCCCGTCCTAACGTATGGCGCAGAAGCATGGACGATGACAACATCCGATGAAGCGACGCTTGGAGAGTTTGAGAGAAAGATTCTGAGGAAGATTTTTGGACCTTTGCACGTTGGCAGCGGCGAATATCACAGGCGATGGAACGATGAGCTGTATGAGCTTTACGACGACATAGACATAGCGCAGCGAATAAAGATTCAGCGGCTACGTTGGCTGGGTCACGTTGTGCGAATGGATACAAACGCTTCGGCTCTGAAAGTATTCAATGCGGTACCAGCTGGTGGTAGCAGAGGAAGAGGAAGGCCTCCTCTGCGTTGGAAAGATCAGGTGGAGAAGGACTTGGCTTCACTTGGTGTGTCCAATTGGCGCCGGTTAGCACGAGAAAGAAACGACTGGCGCGCTTTGTTAAACTCGGCCAAAATCGCGTAAGCGGTTATCGCGCCAATTAAGAAGAAGAAGAAAGACTTTTTCATCAGTTTGCAGTTGGCATGTATGTCAAAATTGAGACTGAACAATTGACATACATCCGTTTGAACCAACGACAGCTACGATCAGAGAAATACATTCACCTCCGTGATGCTATAAATGCGGATGGCAATGTGAATAATGTGGGAAGAATGACAATTTGGCCAGCCACTTATATAGGAAGCCCACGCCATATGCATGAATATGCTCAGGATGCTATGTCATATGTTAGGCAGACTTATTTGTTACATTCACGTGTAACCCGAAATGGTCCGAAATCAAGATGGAATCGCTACATTGCCAAACACCAGTTGCTAGACATGACATAACTGCCAGAGTGATTAAGCAAAAATTAAAATTTGTCATGAATTTCCTAATAAAGCATTGTGTCTGCGTATGGCCGAGTCCGCTGTTGAATGTATTCCGTAGAATGGCAAAAGCGCACGTATTAGTCTGGTTAGTAGTCAAAATAAGGCCAGATGAGATTGATTTCATAATTTCAGCTGAAAAATCAAACTTGCATGCAGTAGTTACCAAACACATGATACATGGACCTTGCGGACTTTTCAACTACAATTCAACCTGTATGGTCGACGGCATGTGTTCCAAGCGATACCCAAGAGACCTGCTTGCTGAAACCATAACGGGAAATGATGGATACCCATTGTATCGTCGGCGATCAGTTGAGGATAATGGGCAAAGTTGTGAATGTAAGAGGACAAAATATTGATGTAGACAATCGTTGGTAGTCCTTTAAGAAAACGTACAGTAGTCCTTTAAGAAAACGGTCAACGAGTTTACTTTAATGAATCTAACGCGGCAGACAGAGCGGCACGTCCACCGTCGACAACTTAAGCAAGTTTCTTCACAGTCTGTCAAACTGATGCTGATTTTGCTTTCACTTTGCTGTATGCTGACATGCCACGATATTACACCTGGAATGCATCATCGATATCGTTTCAGCGTCGAAAACATGGAACACCAGTTGAAGGACATCCAAATGCATTTTCTTTAGACGCTCTGGGTCGCATCTACAAAGTACATCCAAATAACGATGAGTGTTATTATTTGCGGTTGTTGTTGGTGAATGTTCGTGGTCCGATATCGTTTGAGAGAACAATTAATGGACAGCTGTGTGCGACTTACCGTGAGGCATGTCAACTATTGCATTTACTTGAGAACGATTCGCACTGGGATGAAACGCTCAAGGATTCCGTAATATCTTCATCGCCGCATCAAATTCGTACATTGTCCCCTCGAATCCAAAAGATTTGTGGGTTAAGTATAGAGATGACATGTCTGCCGTCAAACTTTGAATCCTACACTACAAATGACTGCAGAAATTTACAATGAGACATTGATCATGATAGAAGATATGTGTTTATCAAAGGCTAATAAAGTATTGTCGTGTTTGGGAATGACATCACCAAATCGTCATATGCACGATGCATTAAACCATGAGCTGCAAAGAGAACAATAGTACGACATTAAAGCATTGGCCGGAACAGTTCGTACAAATGTTCCACAATTAAGTCAACAACAAAAAATTGCGTACAATACTTTCATAAAAGCTGTGAACAGTGGATCTGGTTGAATTTATTTCCTTGATGCTCCCGGAGGAACCGGAAAAACGTTCTTAATTTCATTGCTCTTGGCGAAGATCAGATCGCGAAATGATGTTGCTCTAACGTTGGCTTCATCTGGAATAGCTGCGACTCTGCTAGAAGGTGGTCGAACTGCACATTCTGCCTTGAAATTACCATTAAACATGCAAATCACCGAAACACCAATTTGCAACATCGCCAAAAATAGCGCAATGGCCAATATCCTACAGGTACCCAAATTGATTGTTTGGGATGAATGCGCAATGGCCCATAAGAGTTCACTGGAGGCACTGGACAGAACGTTGAAATATCTTCGGGACAACCAAAATATTTTTGGTGGGGCATTATACTGTTGTCAGGTGATTTTCGTCAGACTCTTCCAGTAATTCCCGATCAACTGTTGCTGATGAACTAAATGCATGCCTAAAACGATCGAATTTGTGGCAGTATGTAAAGACACTCCAATTAACAACTAACATGCGAGTATTTTTGCAACAAGATGAAACTGCGAGTGTGTTTTCGAAGCAGTTGTTAGACATTGGAAATAATAAAGTTGCAGTGGACACCTCAGACAGACCCAGAGATTTCTGTCAAATCACAGAATCAAAAGAATAGCTTATTCAGCGTGTTTTCCCAGATATAGCACAAAAGTTCAATAACTATCATTGTCTGGGTGAACGAGCAATATTGACAGCAAAAAATAAAGATGTCCAGGATCTTAATGCGACCATTCAGAATTTTCCTCCAAGACAGTTGGTTTCCTTCAAATCAGTCGACAACGTTATGAACCTGGATGACGTAGTCAACTATCCCACGCAGTTTTTAAATTCACTGGAATTGTCTGGAGTACCACCTCACAATTTGCAGTCAAAAATAGGGTTAGTTGTCATCTTGCTGCGTAACATTAATCAACCTCGATTGTGCAATGGAACAGGACTGGCTGTGAATAAGCTGATGAATAACGTTTTTGAGGCAACAATCATAAAAGGAAAATACAAAGGAGAGGATGTCTTGATCCCGCGGATACCGATGATTCCAACGGATTTACCATTCGATTTTAAACGCTTACAATTTCCAGTACATCTAGCCTTTGCGATGGCCATAAATAAATCGCAAGGACAGTCGTTAGAAGTTTGCGGAATCAACTTGGAGTCGCGTGTTCGCTTGTCGGAAAACTTCTTCTTTGTTTATTTACGCACCATAAAACAAAACAAAAAAAATAGTTTACGAGGAAGCTTTAAATTGATTAACAAACTGTATCATAGCAGTGTTTGTCTGTCAATATCAAATTTAAACCTTATAAATAGCCAGCATCAGGAAAACACTCCTTTATAATTAAGCAACATGATGTGTCGGAAATAATAAAACTTCATGCTTAATTCAAAATGTGCTTTTTTTATTAAATACGGATTCGCCTTGTTTGTTTTAAGATTATTTTATACAAAAGTTTAGGCATTTTATTTATCGATTGAGGCAGTACGAAGTCTGCCGGGTCAGCTAGTTAAACTTTATAAAAATTCATGTCTCAAAAGTAAGTATACAGTTCATCATACAATGTTATTAATTTGTGAAATCAAAAACATAATTAAAGTAAAAATCTAGTATTTGGTAGGGTAATTATTTGACATTATAATCGCTTTAAGTCGTGATGGCATTGATTTCACCAAGTTTTCAGTTACAGCTGGTGGTAGTTTATTCCATTCCTCTTGAAGGACGATTTTCAGTTGTTCCTTATTTCTAATCGGACGTGTACATATTTGCCGCTTTAAATGTTCCCATAAATGTTCGATTGAGTTGGTATCCGGGGACTGTGGCGGTGTTTTCGGCTGTTTTCGCACCATGTATAATAGCCACTCTCGTACAATGTTGGATGTGTGCTTGGGGTCATTATCCTGCTGGAAGATAAACGTTAAATTATTTTTCAAAATATTTAAATAAACATATCGGTCCATAATATTTTAGATAAATACCAAGTTTTCAACCCCGTTCGCAGTACGCAATACATCCCCAAACCATCACGGAGCCCCCTCCATGCTTCACAGTGCCGGTCATATTGTTTGGATCCAATTCCGCTTTAAATTTCTCCAACCTTTTTCACGGCCATCAGATCCACAGATACTGAACTTACACTTATCAGAAAATATGACTTGGCTCCAAAACGTTTGGTCATATTTTTCATGATATTTTGCGAATGAAATCCGTTTACTCCGAGCGACCGCTATTAGCAAAATGTTTTTCTTAATTTTGGTGTTTTTACCGCGATTCGAACCAACGTTCTCTCTGTGAATTCCGAATGGTAGTTACGCACCAACCTATTTGGCTACGGCGGCCGCACATGATAACTAGCACTATGCAAAGCCCGGCGAATAGTTTGGGTGCTAAATTGTTTTCCAGGCTCATTTTTAACTTCAGATTTCAATTTGGTGGCACTTATTTTGGTGTTTGTCCTGATTTTTCGTACGACTAAGCTTTTTTCTCTGGGAATTAAGAGCGGCGGACGCCCACAATGCTCTTTATTAGTGGTGCTTCCCGCACTGGTATATTTATTCACAATATTTTGAACTGTAGCAAAACTCCTATCTATCAAACGACCGATTTATCGCAATGATTTATGTTCCTTGTGATATTTTATAATCAGTTTTTCTAAATCATCAGAAAGCTCTTTTCCTCTTGGTGCCATTACTAAAAATGTCGCAAAAATTAATACAAACCGTACTTCCCTAAATTTTTATACTCACTTTAATTATTTTCTTTTTTTTAAGTTTTAACTTTTTTTAATCAATGCGTAAGCCAAAGCAAAGCGTGGATAACGGTACCTAAAATTTACACCTAAATTAAGGCGCATATGAAAGCTTATCCCAGCACACAATTACCATGTGTAAAATATTTTGATTACACATTAAGGAAAGCGTTAGCGTCAAACAATTCCATAAATCAGGCTCCTGTATACTTATTTATGTTACTCACTGTATGTATGAGCTATTTGCAATTCTGTTTGCAAAACCGCGATGGCATTTGTGAAAGCAGCGTTGACGTTTCCGATGACTGTGATGATATTTGCGAAGATATCTGCGATAATGCAGCCATAATCACTCCCATATCTATACCTGGTGATGGTCCTGTATCTTCTGCCTTCTCCTCCATTCTGGTCGATGACTCCTTAACTTCTAGCTGGAACACTTATTCGTCTACATCGAAGTCCTCTGCCTCCATAGCCTCGCAACCCGTACTTGTAACTCTACCTTGTTCCCAGTAATTAATAAGCCACGCTGTTTCGAGTCTTTCTTAAGATGCTAAACCTTGAGTTCTCTCAACTTTACCATTTTCACAATCCTGTTCTTGGGACTTTATTGAACAATCCCACTTGTAACACCAATAGTTACGAATTTCTTTACGCGAAAGTTCAACTAAATCTTTTACAATAACTCCTCTGAGTTCAATCACTAGATTGTCAAATAAAACACGTAAATTAATGGCAACACACTTGCTTTACTTTATTTCCAACACTTTACTTAAATGTACACATTGAGCTTAAGACTGAATAGGATATTCTTCTTCTTCTTAACTGGCGCGATAACCGCTTACGCGATTTTGGCCGAGTTTAACAAAGCGCACCTGTCGTTTTCTTCTCGTGCGAACCGGAGCCAATTGGACACACCAAGTGAAGTCTTTCCAACGCAGAGGAGATACTCTTCTTCCTCTACTACCACCAGGTGGTACCACATCGAATACTTTCAGAGCCGGAGCGTTTGTATCCATTCGGTCGACATGACCCAGCCAACGTATCCGCTGGATCTTTATTCGCTGCGCTATGTCTATGTCATCGTAAAGCTCATACAGCTCATTATTCCATCGCCTACGTTATTCGTAGTTGCCAACGTGCAAAGGTCCAAAAATCTTACTCAGAATCTTTCTCTCAAACACTCCAAGCGTCGCTTAATCGGATCTTGTAATCGTCCACGCTTCTGCGCCATACGATAGGACGGGTATGATGAGAATCTTGTAGAGTGTTAGTTTTATTCGTCGAGAGAGGATTTTACTACTCAATTGCCTACTTAGTATAGTATAAGTACACGAAGACCTTTACAACCTCCAAATCATAACTGTCAACAGTGACGTGGGTGCCAATACGCGAGTGCGCCGACTGTTTGTTTGAGGACAGGAGCTACTTCGTTTTGTCCTCGTTCTTTAGACGCGTTATCGCTATTCTCACGTCGTCATGGTCGGGTAGCGGAACGACAATTCCGTCGTCAACGATTGGGGTATCGGGATCTTCACATTTCTTCACATTCTCGGTGACATGCGCAGCTGTCACCATTTAATTGATTCGAGTTATTCGGTTACAGTTTAGTTTCCAACTGAATACTCTATGCGCATGCACCTCGACTTATATACTCGTGCATGTGCTTAATAGCTATCGTAATTTCTAGATCTGACAGCTCGTACTTTCTGGCGAGTTATGAAATAGCAGCAGCTTACTAGTCACGTGTCATTATCTCGCTATGTATTGTCGCCATCAAGGCTAATTCATGTTTTTGTTTTGGCCTCTTGTTCGCTACTGTTGCCAGTCAGTTCGCGAAACTTCGGTATTGCAACAGTATAAAGGATCAGTTCTGTTCTGGTCGGATATAAATAGTATGGTATCATTACAGCCAATTTGCTATGAACTGGTTTGAAAACCACGTTGTAAATATTGTTCAAAACGACCACAACCCACCAAACTGTCCACAATTGCGACCCATTGGAAAATATTGTGCAATTATTAAAACAAAATTGCTAAAAAAAAAAAATTAAAAATGAACGGCAGTTTAAAATGATTTGGTAGAGAGCAGCAGATACCGTAACAAGAACTGATGTCCACCGCCTAATAAGAAAAGTCAAATCTACATTGTGTTATAACAAAGAGAACTGATATAAGTTTTTTGATTAACACAGTACGCTTAATAAAGAAGAAGATAAAGTGAAAATTGTTTAGATAGCTTATACAAATTTGATGTTATAATGATGTTCGAACGGCGAATGTTCTTCGTGTCTATTATTTACATTACATTATTTAATTGACAGACATTACATTATTTATTGACAGAGACATAGCTATCCTTACTGATGGCCAGGTGGCAATCAAACCTCTCCAATCTTTCCAGATTGCATCGAAACTAGTGATGAAATGTTTTGATAAGCAGAATATCTTAGGGCAGTTACGAAATAACACATAAATTAGTCAGGAAACGGGCGGATTCCCCATTTATAGTCCCAGAACTATTTTGTTGCCTACGGAAGGCTAACTCTTACTATTCTTCAATTTAAATTTAACGCATTTTCTTCTTTATGATATTATATATCCTTACTTGATGTATACTTGTACTTCAATGTATGTAATGTGCATCACAATGGAATACAATGTACTTTTACGTGAGTCAGTCACTTTTTGATATGCTAATAAACAAGAATCCCTAGCGGCCATCCAAATCTGTAGTGACAGATTCTGAGAGTTGAGCTGAGCAAAAAGCAGAAATAAATTTGAAAAGTAATGAATTTTACACATCTCAGCGTCGTGTTATTGAAGAAGGCTCTTATGTGCACATTTGCATAATGCATAATGCCACATTCGGTTGATGAAGGCAAGGATAGGCAAATACGAGATAACAGTAGAATTTTATTATAGAATGCTTGTAGTGAATCGCCGTGAACAAATCGATAACGCATCTATTAATCGGTCGATAATAAATGGCCTCTTTGAGCCAAATACATAAAAAACGTATGAGCGGTACAGAGCAGAGAGGAATTTTAGAGCGTTCTCCCCGCGCCAACGATTTGTCTGTTACAACATTTTCTATAAGTGCAGACAAATAAGACACATTGCAAAGAATTGTGTAAAGAAGCAGAGGAAAACTGAACAAAATCAAAGTGATCGAGTGAATAATTTAGAAGCCGGGTAAGTTGTCAAGAGCGAAGAGCTCTCCAGCACTCCACCGTATGCGCTAGCATCTGTATCCACAACAAACTTTTCCCCCGCAAGCGGATACGCTAACATAGATGCAGTACAAAGTAGCTCTTTTAATTGTTGGAACGCTTCCTCCTGTTCTTTGTGTCACACAAACGAGCAATTCTTCTTAGTGAGATTGTGAAGACTCCGGGCAACTCTTGCGAGCACTGGAACAAAACGACGGTAATACGTGCACAGTCCTGGGAAGCTTCGCACTTCGTGCACATATCTTGGTCGTGGCCAATCTTATACTGCTTTAAGTTTTTCCTCGCCCGTCTTGATGACCTCGGTTGTCATCTTATGTCCAAGATACGTGACTTCAGTTTTGAACGCTTTCGGGGTTAATCGTAATCCCGCGGGGGCGATGTGCTGAAGCATTTTTTCCAAATTTTTGATATGGTCGTTAAAATTTTACCCATGATGATGATGTCATTCAGATACACCAATCACGTTTCCAGTGCAGTCCCTTAACCGCATGCCCCATTAGGCGCTCTAAGGTTGCTGGTGTGTTACATAAATCAATCTCAGACTTTTTAAAATCGCTGTTGAATAGGTAACCGTATATCTCCAGCAATTTCTTAGCTTTCATTCTCTATAGCCTTCATACTTCTTGCCCTCAAGTCCTTATGAAATTAGAGGTTTTTTTCCTGTTTCCTAGATTTCTTCCCTTTCTTGTTGTGGCCGATCGCAGTAACTATAACTTCTACAGCCCGAAATTTCCCAATTACAGCTCCTTTATCCATAATAACTTCTGACTTGAAATTATTTGGGACTCTTACTGGAACCCTCTTGTCGTTTTTCATTCTCTAGTGCCCTTCTCACGATTATGTTTGCCGTCGTCTATGACCCACACTTCACCTGTCCCACAGTCTCCTTCCACATAAGCCCATATGACTTCTTCAGATTTTTGCGGAATCCGTTGATGATGACTTAGGACTTCCTTTCTGGACTGTACACTCTGTTCATACTCCATCTCCATATTCTGACACGACAGAACCCTTTTACCCAAATCCAATGTAAATCCATGCAGCAGCATCAAACCTGCTCCAATTACTACTTCATCCGTGATTTCGGCCAATAAAAATGTGTGAACTACTGACAGAGATCCAATAACGACTTCGCAAACTACATTTCCGGAAATCGTATCTCTCTCTCCTCTAGCTGTCTGGAACTTGTAGCCAACCAGGGTTCCACATTACCCTTTACAAAATCTGACCGGGGGTTCGAGTTCGTTGCACCTGTGTCCAGAGCAAGCACCTGGGATCGACCATTTACAGTTCCCCTTATAGTCAAGTTGTTGCTTTTCCGTCCTATTTGCGAGACAAAGACTACGGGGCATTCAGTAATGGGAACCAGTCCTCGTCCATTAGAACTGTTTCGTTTTCGTTAAACGCCTGCTGTGCATATGTAGCGTTATTGTCAGTTTCAGCGCCTCGATTTCTTCCTCCTGGATTCGCCTTCGGTTGACTGTTTGGTATATTACAAGGGCGTGTAAAATGTCCAGCCTTACCGCATTTGTAACACTTTAAATCCATGCTTCTGGGTCGTGTAAATTAAAGAAAAGATTTTCGTACTACTTTCCTAATGGCTTCTTCTATCAAGGTAGGCTCTTCAACTTCAACCCGATGGACTTTGTGCATAGACTTGCTCGAGAGAGCTGCTGTTTTCTGTGCCAGAGCAAAATACATTATTTCAGCATACGGCAAATGTACCAACCGGTCAATCTACGTCGCGTGTTCCTGCAAGCTCTCATTTGTCCTCTGGCTGCGATTGGTCAATTCCATCTGGAACATTCGCTGCCTGCGGTCAGTTCCGCCTAGCTCGATCGACTTCTGGAACTGTCTGTTGTATTTTGGCGGCGGAACCCCTGACCGAGACAACCAATGCAGCAACCTTGTATGCAGTACTCCAGTAATTTGTTGCTGCTGTTGTTTTGAACTTTAGCTTCAATATCGGGAATGGTACAGTGCCGTCGAGTAATGGTGCTTTTACGTTTGGACCACTGATGTGATTTGTGGCATACAGTTAGTAACAGAAGTGAGTATACACCGGACACGTTTTCAATTTCCCCCCAATCGATTCCTTCAAACAACCTAAGATATAACAAAATTGTGTTTTATTTACATGAATAAAATACAAAAATCATATTTAATCCAAATAATGACAAACTTTTAAAAAGGAACAAAAGTATAGCTTTTTATATCTATATATATAAAAATCAATTGCTGTTCCGTAGTCTCGCTAAAACTCGAGAACGGCTGAACGGATTTATTTTATCTTGGTCTTGAAATGTCCGTGGAGAGCTAGGGAAAATTTAAAAGGTGAGAAAAATTCGAATAATTGCCGGGAAAGCCCTAAAAACAACACCTTTCTTCTTCCCATATAAACGTTTTCTAAATAAAATTTAGAGTCAATTTGAACTTTATTGATATTCTATAAAGTTCTTATAAAATTATATTCACTCACTGTATTCATCGGACCTCATATTACAGCTATGAAACGGACACATTTTTTAACGCACCTAAAAATATTTGACAAACAAGTGATAATTTTTAAGATATCAAATGTTTTACCATAATATTTCACATTAGATTTGAAAACCAACTAATATGTCAATCCATCCTGTCGCACATTAGAACACGGAAAGAAGTATTACGATATTGTGTTACAATATCTATGGATGAGCGAGAACTCTCTTTACTTTGCCAATCCTTTGCGATAATGACATTCCAAGAAATGTGCTCTTTTTTATTGATATTTTGTGATTGTGACACTTGACTGTTAAGCGAGCGAAAAATTTTCTCACTTTGATTATTTACAATTTTCGTTGCCGAGGAGAAGACGGCCTGACTTAGGTCGTCGTAGTCAATCAAATGTGTGAAGAGCTACCTCACGTGCTAACCGTACTGATGACCAGAGAGAGACAGATCAAGAAAATAGTCGTATTGCTATGTAAGCCGTTTGATACCAAACAAGGTTTCAGACAGGGTGACTCGCTGTCGTGTGACTTCTTTAACCTGATGTTGGAGAGCATCGTGCGTGCCGCAGAACTGAATCGCTCAGGCACAATATTTAATAAGAGCGTACAATTGTTGGCGTATGGCGATGATATTGACATTATCGGCTTTAACAACCGCGCTGTTAGTTCTGCCTTCTCCAAACTGGATAAAGAGGCAAAGCGAATGGGTCTGGTGGTGAACGAGGACAAAACGAAGTACCTCCTGTCTTCAAACAAACAGTCGGCGCACTCGCGTATCGGCACCGACGTCACTGTTGACAGTTTTAATTTTGAGGTTGTAAAAGACTTCGTGTATTTAGGAACCAGCATTAACACCGATAACAATGTCAGCCTTGAAATCCAACGTAGAATCTCTCTTGCCAACAAGTGCTACTTTGGACTAAGTAGGCAACTGAGCAGTAAAGTCCTCTCTCGACGAACAAAACTAACACTCTACAAGACTCTCATCATGCCCGTCCTAACGTATGGCGCAGAAGCATGGACGATGACAACATCCGATGAAGCGACGCTTGGAGAGTTTGAGAGAAAGATTCTGCGCAAGATTTTTGGACCTTTGCACGTTGGCAGCGGCGAATATCACAGGCGATGGAACGATGAGCTGTATGAGCTTTACGACGACATAGACATAGCGCAGCGAATAAAGATTCAGCGGCTACGTTGGCTGGGTCACGTTGTGCGAATGGATACAAACGCTTCGGCTCTGAAAGTATTCAATGCGGTACCAGCTGGTGGTAGCAGAGGAAGAGGAAGGCCTCCTCTGCGTTGGAAAGATCAGGTGGAGAAGGACTTGGCTTCACTTGGTGTGTCCAATTGGCGCCGGTTAGCACGAGAAAGAAACGACTGGCGCGCTTTGTTAAACTCGGCCAAAATCGCGTAAGCGGTTATCGCGCCAATTAAGAAGAAGAAGAAAGACTTTTTCATCAGTTTGCAGTTGGCATGTATGTCAAAATTGAGACTGAACAATTGACATACATCCGTTTGAACCAACGACAGCTACGATCAGAGAAATACATTCACCTCCGTGATGCTATAAATGCGGATGGCAATGTGAATAATGTGGGAAGAATGACAATTTGGCCAGCCACTTATATAGGAAGCCCACGCCATATGCATGAATATGCTCAGGATGCTATGTCATATGTTAGGCAGACTTATTTGTTACATTCACGTGTAACCCGAAATGGTCCGAAATCAAGATGGAATCGCTACATTGCCAAACACCAGTTGCTAGACATGACATAACTGCCAGAGTGATTAAGCAAAAATTAAAATTTGTCATGAATTTCCTAATAAAGCATTGTGTCTGCGTATGGCCGAGTCCGTTGTTGAATGTATTCCGTAGAATGGCAAAAGCGCACGTATTAGTCTGGTTAGTAGTCAAAATAAGGCCAGATGAGATTGATTTCATAATTTCAGCTGAAAAATCAAACTTGCATGCAGTAGTTACCAAACACATGATACATGGACCTTGCGGACTTTTCAACTACAATTCAACCTGTATGGTCGACGGCATGTGTTCCAAGCGATACCCAAGAGACCTGCTTGCTGAAACCATAACGGGAAATGATGGATACCCATTGTATCGTCGGCGATCAGTTGAGGATAATGGGCAAAGTTGTGAATGTAAGAGGACACAATATTGATGTAGACAATCGTTGGTAGTCCTTTAAGAAAACGTACAGTAGTCCTTTAAGAAAACGGTCAACGAGTTTACTTTAATGAATCTAACGCGGCAGACAGAGCGGCACGTCCACCGTCGACAACTTAAGCAAGTTTCTTCACAGTCTGTCAAACTGATGCTGATTTTGCTTTCACTTTGCTGTATGCTGACATGCCACGATATTACACCTGGAATGCATCATCGATATCGTTTCAGCGTCGAAAACATGGAACACCAGTTGAAGGACATCCAAATGCATTTTCTTTAGACGCTCTGGGTCGCATCTACAAAGTACATCCAAATAACGATGAGTGTTATTATTTGCGGTTGTTGTTGGTGAATGTTCGTGGTCCGATATCGTTTGAGAGAACAATTAATGGACAGCTGTGTGCGACTTACCGTGAGGCATGTCAACTATTGCATTTACTTGAGAACGATTCGCACTGGGATGAAACGCTCAAGGATTCCGTAATATCTTCATCGCCGCATCAAATTCGTACATTGTCCCCTCGAATCCAAAAGATTTGTGGGTTAAGTATAGAGATGACATGTCTGCCGTCAAACTTTGAATCCTACACTACAAATGACTGCAGAAATTTACAATGAGACATTGATCATGATAGAAGATATGTGTTTATCAAAGGCTAATAAAGTATTGTCGTGTTTGGGAATGACATCACCAAATCGTCATATGCACGATGCATTAAACCATGAGCTGCAAAGAGAACAATAGTACGACATTAAAGCATTGGCCGGAACAGTTCGTACAAATGTTCCACAATTAAGTCAACAACAAAAAATTGCGTACAATACTTTCATAAAAGCTGTGAACAGTGGATCTGGTTGAATTTATTTCCTTGATGCTCCCGGAGGAACCGGAAAAACGTTCTTAATTTCATTGCTCTTGGCGAAGATCAGATCGCGAAATGATGTTGCTCTAACGTTGGCTTCATCTGGAATAGCTGCGACTCTGCTAGAAGGTGGTCGAACTGCACATTCTGCCTTGAAATTACCATTAAACATGCAAATCACCGAAACACCAATTTGCAACATCGCCAAAAATAGCGCAATGGCCAATATCCTACAGGTACCCAAATTGATTGTTTGGGATGAATGCGCAATGGCCCATAAGAGTTCACTGGAGGCACTGGACAGAACGTTGAAATATCTTCGGGACAACCAAAATATTTTTGGTGGGGCATT
The DNA here is from genome assembly GCF_028408465.1 of Anastrepha ludens. NCBI lineage: Eukaryota > Metazoa > Arthropoda > Insecta > Diptera > Tephritidae > Anastrepha > Anastrepha ludens. The sequence goes on from NC_071503.1 coordinate 10,305,930, forward strand.
ATACTGTTGTCAGGTGATTTTCGTCAGACTCTTCCAGTAATTCCCGATCAACTGTTGCTGATGAACTAAATGCATGCCTAAAACGATCGAATTTGTGGCAGTATGTAAAGACACTCCAATTAACAACTAACATGCGAGTATTTTTGCAACAAGATGAAACTGCGAGTGTGTTTTCGAAGCAGTTGTTAGACATTGGAAATAATAAAGTTGCAGTGGACACCTCAGACAGACCCACAGATTTCTGTCAAATCACAGACTCAAAAGAATAGCTTATTCAGCGTGTTTTCCCAGATATAGCACAAAAGTTCAATAACTATCATTGTCTGGGTGAACGAGCAATATTGACAGCAAAAAATAAAGATGTCCAGGATCTTAATGCGACCATTCAGAATTTTCCTCCAAGACAGTTGGTTTCCTTCAAATCAGTCGACAACGTTATGAACCTGGATGACGTAGTCAACTATCCCACGCAGTTTTTAAATTCACTGGAATTGTCTGGAGTACCACCTCACAATTTGCAGTCAAAAATAGGGTTAGTTGTCATCTTGCTGCGTAACATTAATCAACCTCGATTGTGCAATGGAACAGGACTGGCTGTGAATAAGCTGATGAATAACGTTTTTGAGGCAACAATCATAAAAGGAAAATACAAAGGAGAGGATGTCTTGATCCCGCGGATACCGATGATTCCAACGGATTTACCATTCGATTTTAAACGCTTACAATTTCCAGTACGTCTAGCCTTTGCGATGGCCATAAATAAATCGCAAGGACAGTCGTTAGAAGTTTGCGGAATCAACTTGGAGTCGCGTGTTCGCTTGTCGGAAAACTTCTTCTTTGTTTATTTACGCACCATAAAACAAAACAAAAAAAATAGTTTACGAGGAAGCTTTAAATTGATTAACAAACTGTATCATAGCAGTGTTTGTCTGTCAATATCAAATTTAAACCTTATAAATAGCCAGCATCAGGAAAACACTCCTTTATAATTAAGCAACATGATGTGTCGAAAATAATAAAACTTCATGCTTAATTCAAAATGTGCTTTTTTTATTAAATACGGATTCGCCTTGTTTGTTTTAAGATTATTTTATACAAAAGTTTAGGCATTTTATTTATCGATTGAGGCAGTACGAAGTCTGCCGGGTCAGCTAGTTAAACTTTATAAAAATTCATGTCTCAAAAGTAAGTATACAGTTCATCATACAATGTTATTAATTTGTGAAATCAAAAACATAATTAAAGTAAAAATCTAGTATTTGGTAGGGTAATTATTTGACATTATAATCGCTTTAAGTCGTGATGGCATTGATTTCACCAAGTTTTCAGTTACAGCTGGTGGTAGTTTATTCCATTCCTCTTGAAGGACGATTTTCAGTTGTTCCTTATTTCTAATCGGACGTGTACATATTTGCCGCTTTAAATGTTCCCATAAATGTTCGATTGAGTTGGTATCCGGGGACTGTGGCGGTGTTTTCGGCTGTTTTCGCACCATGTATAATAGCCACTCTCGTACAATGTTGGATGTGTGCTTGGGGTCATTATCCTGCTGGAAGATAAACGTTAAATTATTTTTCAAAATATTTAAATAAACATATCGGTCCATAATATTTTAGATAAATACCAAGTTTTCAACCCCGTTCGCAGTACGCAATACATCCCCAAACCATCACGGAGCCCCCTCCATGCTTCACAGTGCCGGTCATATTGTTTGGATCCAATTCCGCTTTAAATTTCTCCAACCTTTTTCACGGCCATCAGATCCACAGATACTGAACTTACACTTATCAGAAAATATGACTTGGCTCCAAAACGTTTGGTCATATTTTTCATGATATTTTGCGAATGAAATCCGTTTACTCCGAGCGACCGCTATTAGCAAAATGTTTTTCTTAATTTTGGTGTTTTTACCGCGATTCGAACCAACGTTCTCTCTGTGAATTCCGAATGGTAGTTACGCACCAACCTATTTGGCTACGGCGGCCGCACATGATAACTAGCACTATGCAAAGCCCGGCGAATAGTTTGGGTGCTAAATTGTTTTCCAGGCTCATTTTTAACTTCAGATTTCAATTTGGTGGCACTTATTTTGGTGTTTGTCCTGATTTTTCGTACGACTAAGCTTTTTTCTCTGGGAATTAAGAGCGGCGGACGCCCACAATGCTCTTTATTAGTGGTGCTTCCCGCACTGGTATATTTATTCACAATATTTTGAACTGTAGCAAAACTCCTATCTATCAAACGACCGATTTATCGCAATGATTTATGTTCCTTGTGATATTTTATAATCAGTTTTTCTAAATCATCAGAAAGCTCTTTTCCTCTTGGTGCCATTACTAAAAATGTCGCAAAAATTAATACAAACCGTACTTCCCTAAATTTTTATACTCACTTTAATTATTTTCTTTTTTTTAAGTTTTAACTTTTTTTAATCAATGCGTAAGACAAAGCAAAGCGTGGATAACGGTACCTAAAATTTACACCTAAATTAAGGCGCATATGAAAGCTTATCCCAGCACACAATTACCATGTGTAAAATATTTTGATTACACATTAAGGAAAGCGTTAGCGTCAAACAATTCGATAAATCAGGCTCCTGTATACTTATTTATGTTACTCACTGTATGTATGAGCTATTTGCAATTCTGTTTGCAAAACCGCGATGGCATTTGTGAAAGCAGCGTTGACGTTTCCGATGACTGGGATGATATTTGCGAAGATATCTGCGATAATGCAGCCATAATCACTCCCATATCTATACCTGGTGATGGTCCTGTATCTTCTGCCTTCTCCTCCATTTTGGTCGATGACTCCTTAACTTCTAGCTGGAACACTTATTCGTCTACATCGAAGTCCTCTGCCTCCATAGCCTCGCAACCCGTACTTGTAACTCTACCTTGTTCCCAGTAATTAATAAGCCACGCTGTTTCGAGTCTTTCTTAAGATGCTAAACCTTGAGTTCACTCAACTTTACCATTTTCACAATCCTGTTCTTGGGACTTTATTGAACAATCCCACTTGTAACACCAATAGTTACGAATTTCTTTACGCGAAAGTTCAACTAAATCTTTTACAATAACTCCTCTGAGTTCAATCACTAGATTGTCAAATAAAACACGTAAATTAATGGCAACACACTTGCTTTACTTTATTTCCAACACTTTACTTAAATGGACACATTGAGCTTAAGACTGAATAGGATATTCTTCTTCTTCTTAACTGGCGCGATAACCGCTTACGCGATTTTGGCCGAGTTTAACAAAGCGCACCTGTCGTTTTCTTCTCGTGCGAACCGGAGCCAATTGGACACACCAAGTGAAGTCTTTCCAACGCAGAGGAGATACTCTTCTTCCTCTACTACCACCAGGTGGTACCACATCGAATACTTTCAGAGCCGGAGCGTTTGTATCCATTTGGTCGACATGACCCAGCCAACGTATCCGCTGGATCTTTATTCGCTGCGCTATGTCTATATCATCGTAAAGCTCATACAGCTCATTGTTCCATCGCCTACGTTATTCGCAGTTGCCAACGTGCAAAGGTCCAAAAATCTTACTCAGAATCTTTCTCTCAAACACTCCAAGCGTCGCTTAATCGGATCTTGTAATCGTCCACGCTTCTGCGCCATACGATAGGACGGGCATGATGAGAATCTTGTAGAGTGTTAGTTTTGTTCGTCGAGAGAGGATTTTACTACTCAATTGCCTACTTAGTATAGTATAAGTACACGAAGACCTTTACAACCTCCAAATCATAACTGTCAACAGTGAGTGTGCCAATACGCGAGTGCGCCGACTGTTTGTTTGAGGACAGGAGCTACTTCGTTTTGTCCTTGTTCTTTAGACGCGTTATCGCTATTCTCACGTCGTCATGGTCGGGTAGCGGAACGACAATTCCGTCGTCAACGATTGGGGTATCGGGATCTTCACATTCTCGGTGACATGCGCAGCTGTCACCATTTAATAGATTCGAGTTATTCGGTTACAGTTTAGTTTCCAACTGAATACTCTATGCGCATGCACCTCGACTTATATACTCGTGCATGTGCTTAATAGCTATCGTAATTTCTAGATCTGACAGCTCGTACTTTCTGGCGAGTTATGAAATAGCAGCAGCTTACTAGTCACGTGTCATTATCTCGCTATGTATTGTCGCCATCAAGGCTAATTCATGTTTTTGTTTTGGCCTCTTGTTCGCTACTGTTGCCAGTCAGTTCGCGAAACTTCGGTATTGCAACAGTATAAAGGATCAGTTCTGTTCTGGTCGGATATAAATAGTATGGTATCATTACAGCCAATTTGCTATGAACTGGTTTGAAAACCACGTTGTAAATATTGTTCAAAACGACCACAACCCACCAAACTGTCCACAATTGCGACCCATTGGAAAATATTGTGCAATTATTAAAACAAAATTGCTAAAAAAAAAAAATTAAAAATGAACGGCAGTTTAAAATGATTTGGTAGAGAGCAGCAGATACCGTAACAAGAACTGATGTCCACCGCCTAATAAGAAAAGTCAAATCTACATTGTGTTATAACAAAGAGAACTGATATAAGTTTTTTGATTAACACAGTACGCTTAATAAAGAAGAAGATAAAGTGAAAATTGTTTAGATAGCTTATACAAATTTGATGTTATAATGATGTTCGAACGGCGAATGTTCTTCGTGTCTATTATTTACATTACATTATTTAATTGACAGACATTACATTATTTATTGACAGAGACATAGCTATCCTTACTGATGGCCAGGTGGCAATCAAACCTCTCCAATCTTTCCAGATTGCATCGAAACTAGTGATGAAATGTTTTGATAAGCAGAATATCTTAGGGCAGGTACGAAATAACACATAAATTAGTCAGGAAACGGGCGGATTCCCCATTTATAGTCCCAGAACTATTTTGTTGCCTACGGAAGGCTAACTCTTACTATTCTTCAATTTAAATTTAACGCATTTTCTTCTTTATGATATTATATATCCTTACTTGATGTATACTTGTACTTCAATGTATGTAATGTGCATCACAATGGAATACAATGTACTTTTACGTGAGTCAGTCACTTTTTGATATGCTAATAAACAAGAATCCCTAGCGGCCATCCAAATCTGTAGTGACAGATTCTGAGAGTTGAGCTGAGCAAAAAGCAAAAATAAATTTGAAAAGTAATGAATTTTACACATCTCAGCGTCGTGTTATTGAAGAAGGCTCTTATGTGCACATTTGCATAATGCATAATGCCACATTCGGTTGATGAAGGCAAGGATAGGCAAATACGAGATAACAGTAGAATTTTATTATAGAATGCTTGTAGTGAATCGCCGTGAACAAATCGATAACGCATCTATTAATCGGTCGATAATAAATGGCCTCTTTGAGCCAAATACATAAAAAACGTATGAGCGGTACAGAGCAGAGAGGAATTTTAGAGCGTTCTCCCCGCGCCAACGATTTGTCTGTTACAACATTTTCTATAAGTGCAGACAAATAAGACACATTGCAAAGAATTGTGTAAAGAAGCAGAGGAAAACTGAACAAAATCAAAGTGATCGAGTGAATAATTTAGAAGCCGGGTAAGTTGTCAAGAGCGAAGAGCTCTCCAGCACTCCACCGTATGCGCTAGCATCTGTATCCACAACAAACTTTTCCCCCGCAAGCGGATACGCTAACATAGATGCAGTACAAAGTAGCTCTTTTAATTGTTGGAACGCTTCCTCCTGTTCTTTGTGTCACACAAACGAGCAATTCTTCTTAGTGAGATTGTGAAGACTCCGGGCAACTCTTGCGAGCACTGGAACAAAACGACGGTAATACGTGCACAGTCCTGGGAAGCTTCGCACTTCGTGCACATATCTTGGTCGTGGCCAATCTTATACTGCTTTAAGTTTTTCCTCGCCCGTCTTGATGACCTCGGTTGTCATCTTATGTCCAAGATACGTGACTTCAGTTTTGAACGCTTTCGGGTTCAATCGTAATCAATAATTGAACTGTAGCAAAACTCCTATCTATCAAACGATTTGATTTATCGCAATGATTTATGTTCCTTGTGATATTTTATAATCAGTTTTTCTAAATCATCAGAAAGCTCTTTTCCTCTTGGTGCCATTACTAAAAATGTCGCAAAAATTAGTACAAACCGTACTTCCCTAAATTTTTATACTCACTTTAATTATTTTCTTTTTTTTAAGTTTTAACTTTTTTTAATCAATGCGTAAGACAAAGCAAAGCGTGGATAACGGTACCTAAAATTTACACCTAAATTAAGGCGCATATGAAAGCTTATCCCAGCACACAATTACCATGTGTAAAATATTTTGATTACACACTAAGGAAAGCGTTAGCGTCAAACAATTCGATAAATCAGGCTCCTGTATACTTATTTATGTTACTCACTGTATGTATGAGCTATTTGCAATTCTGTTTGCAAAACCGCGATGGCATTTGTGAAAGCAGCGTTGACGTTTCCGATGACTGTGATGATATTTGCGAAGATATCTGCGATAATGCAGCCATAATCACTCCCATATCTATACCTGGTGATGGTCCTGTATCTTCTGCCTTCTCCTCCATTCTGGTCGATGACTCCTTAACTTCTAGCTGGAACACTTATTCGTCTACATCGAAGTCCTCTGCCTCCATAGCCTCGCAACCCGTACTTGTAACTCCACCTTGTTCCCAGTAATTAATAAGCCACGCTGTTTCGAGTCTTTCTTAAGATGCTAAACCTTGAGTTCACTCAACTTTACCATTTTCACGATCCTGTTCTTGGGACTTTATTGAACAATCCCACTTGTAACACCAATAGTTACGAATTTCCTTACGCGAAAGTTCAACTAAATCTTTTACAATAACTCCTCTGAGTTCAATCACTAGATTGTCAAATAAAACACGTAAATTAATGGCAACACACTTGCTTTACTTTATTTCCAACACTTTACTTAAATGTACACATTGAGCTTAAGACTGAATAGGATATTCTTCTTCTTCTTAACTGGCGCGATAACCGCTTACGCGATTTTGGCCGAGTTTAACAAAGCGCACCTGTCGTTTTCTTCTCGTGCGAACCGGAGCCAATTGGACACACCAAGTGAAGTCTTTCCAACGCAGAGGAGATACTCTTCTGCCTCTACTACCACCAGGTGGTACCACATCGAATACTTTCAGAGCCGGAGCGTTTGTATCCATTTGGTCGACATGACCCAGCCAACGTATCCGCTGGATCTTTATTCGCTGCGCTATGTCTATGTCATCGTAAAGCTCATACAGCTCATTGTTCCATCGCCTACGTTATTCGCAGTTGCCAACGTGCAAAGGTCCAAAAATCTTACTCAGAATCTTTCTCTCAAACACTCCAAGCGTCGCTTAATCGGATCTTGTAATCGTCCACGCTTCTGCGCCATACGATAGGACGGGCATGATGAGAATCTTGTAGAGTGTTAGTTTTGTTCGTCGAGAGAGGATTTTACTACTCAATTGCCTACTTAGTATAGTATAAGTACACGAAGACCTTTACAACCTCCAAATCATAACTGTTAACAGTGACGTGGGTGCCAATACGCGAGTGCGCCGACTGTTTGTTTGAGGACAGGAGCTACTTCGTTTTGTCCTCGTTCTTTAGACGCGTTATCGCTATTCTCACGTCGTCATGGTCGGGTAGCGGAACGACAATTCCGTCGTCAACGATTGGGGTATCGGGATCTTCACATTCTCGGTGACATGCGCAGCTGTCACCATTTAATAGATTCGAGTTATTCGGTTACAGTTTAGTTTCCAACTGAATACTCTATGCGCATGCACCTCGACTTATATACTCGTGCATGTGCTTAATAGCTATCGTAATTTCTAGATCTGACAGCTCGTACTTTCTGGCGAGTTATGAAATAGCAGCAGCTTACTAGTCACGTGTCATTATCTCGCTATGTATTGTCGCCATCAAGGCTAATTCATGTTTTTGTTTTGGCCTCTTGTTCGCTACTGTTGCCAGTCAGTTCGCGAAACTTCGGTATTGCAACAGTATAAAGGATCAGTTCTGTTCTGGTCGGATATAAATAGTATGGTATCATTACAGCCAATTTGCTATGAACTGGTTTGAAAACCACGTTGTAAATATTGTTCCAAACGACCACAACCCACCAAACTGTCCACAATTGCGACCCATTGGAAAATATTGTGCAATTATTAAAACAAAATTGCTAAAAAAAAAAAATTAAAAATGAACGGCAAATTAAAATGATTTGGTAGAGAGCAGCAGATACCGTAACAAGAACTGATGTCCTCCGCCCAATAAGAAAAGTCAAATCTACATTGTGTCATAACAAGTGTCATTGTGTCATAACAAAGAGAACTGATATAAGTTTTTTGATTAACACAGTACGCTTAATAAAGAAGAAGATAAAGTGAAAATTGTTTAGATAGCTTATACAAATTTGATGTTATAATAATGTTCGAACGGCGAATATTCTTCGTGTCCATTATTTACATTACATTATTTAATTGACAGACATTACATTATTTATTGACAGAGACATAGCTATCCTTACTGATAGCCAGGTGGCAATCAAACCTCTCCAATCTTTCCAGATTGCATCGAAACTGGTGATGAAATGTTTTGATAAGCAGAATATCTTAGGCCAGGTACGAAATATCACATAAATTAGTCAGGAAACGGGCGGATTCCCCATTTATAGTCCCAGAACTATTTTGTTGCCTACGGAAGGCTAACTCTTACTATTCTTCAATTTAAATTTAACGCATTTTCTTCTTTATGATATTATATATCCTTACTTGATGTATACTTGTACTTCAATGTATGTAATGTGCATCACAATGGAATACAATGTACTTTTACGTGAGTCAGTCACTTTTTGATATGCTAATAAACAAGTATCCCTAGCGGCCATCCAAATCTGTAGTGACAGATTCTGAGAGTTGAGCTGAGCAAAAAGCAAAAATAAATTTGAAAAGTAATGAATTTTACACAGCTCAGCGTCGTGTAATTGAAGAAGGCTCTTATGTGCACATTTGCATAATGCATAATGCCACATTCGCTTGATGAAGGCAAGGATAGGCAAATACGAGATAACAGTAGAATTTTATTATAGAATGCTTGTAGTGAATCGCCGTGAACAAATCGATAACGCATCTATTAATCGGTCGATAATAAATGGTCTCTTTGAGCCAAATACATAAAAAACGTATGAGCGGTACAGAGCAGAGAGGAATTTTAGAGCGTTCTCCCCGCGCCAACGATTTGTCTGTTACAACATTTGCTATAAGTGCAGACAAATAAAACACATTGCAAAGAATTGGGTAAAGAAGCAGAGGAAAACTGAACAAAATCAAAGTGATCGAGTGAATAATTTATAAGCCGGGTAAGTTGTCAAGAGCGAAGAGCTCTCCAGCACTCCACCGTATGCGCTAGCATCTGTATCCACAACAAACTTTTCCCCCGCGAACGGATACGCTAACATAGATGCAGTACAAAGCAGCTCTTTTAAATGTTGCAACGTTTCCTCCTGTTCTTTGTGTCACACAAACGCGCAATTCTTCTTAGTGAGATTGTGAAAACTCCGGGCAACTTTTGCGAACACTGGAACAAAACGACGGTAATACGTGCACAGTCCCGAGAAGCTTCGCACTTCGTGCACATATCTTGGTCGTGGCCAATCTTATACTGCTTTAAGTTTTTCCTCGCCCGTCTTGATGACCTCGGTTGTCATCTTATGTCCAAGATACGTGAATTCAGTTTTGAACGCTTTCGGGTTTAATCGTAATCCCGCGGGGGCGATGTGCTGAAGCATTTTTTCCAAATTTTTGATATGGTCGTTAAAATTTTACCCATGATGATGATGTCATTCAGATACACCAATCATGCCCCATTAGGCGCTCTAAAGTTGCTGGTGTGTTACATAAATCAAGCTCAGACTTTTTAAAATCGCTGTTGAATAGGTAGGTATATCTCCAGCAATTTCTTAGCTTTCATTCTCTATAGCCTTCATACTTCTTGCCACCAAGTCCTTATGAAATTAGAGGTTTTTTTTTCCTGCTTCCTGGATTTCTTCCTTTCTTATTGTGGCCGATCGCAGTAACTATAGCTTCTACAGCCCGACATTTCCCAATTACAGCTCCTTTATCCATAATAACTTTTGACTTGAAATTATTTGGGACCCTTACTGGAATCCTCTTGTCGTTTTTCGTTCTCTAGTGTCCTTCTGACGATTATGTTTGCCGTCGTCTATGACCCACACTTCACCTGTCCCACCGTCTCCTTCCACATAAGCCCATATGACTTCTTCAGATTTTTGCGGAATCCGTTGATGATGACTTAGGACTCCCTTTCTGGACTGTACACTCTGTTCATACTCCATCTCCATATTCTGACACGACAGAACCCTTTTACCCAAATCCAATGTAAATCCATGCAGAAGCATCAAACCTGCTCCAATTACTACTTCATCCGTGATTTCGGCCAGTAAAAATGTGTGAACTACTGACAGAGATCCAATAACGACTTCACAAACTACATTTCCGGAAATCGTATCTCTCTCTCCTGTAGCTGTCTGGAACTTGTAGCCAACCAGGGTTCCACATTACCCTTTACAAAATCTGACCGGGGGATCGAGTTCGTTGCACCTGTGTCCAGAGCAAGCACCTGGGATCGACCATTTACAGTTCCCCTTATAGTCAAGCTGTTGCTTTTCCGTCCTATTTGCGAGACAAAGACTACGGGGCATTCAGTAATGGGAACCAGTCCTCGTCCATTAGAACTGTTTCGTTTTCGTTAAACGCCTGCTGTGCATTTGTAGCGTTATTGTCAGTTTCAGCGCCTCGATTTCTTCCTCCTGGATTCGCCTTCGGTTGACTGTTTGGTATATTACAAGGGCGTGTAATATGTCCAGCCTTACCGCATTTGTAACACTTTAAATCCATGCTTCTGGGTCGTGTAAATTAAGGAAAAGATTTTCGTACTACTTTCCTCATGGCTTCTTCTATCAAGGTAGGCTCTTCAACTTCAACCCGATGGACTTTGTGCATAGGCTTGCTCGAGAGAGCTGCTGTTTTCTGTGCCAGAGCAAAATACATTATTTCAGCAAACATCCCCTTCGTTGTTGAGTATGCTGTCCGGTTCTGGTATACCTCTTATGAATGCCTGGCACTTCATCTTCTCAGCGGGGTCTGCAGTTTCTTTCGCACACGGCAAATGTACCAACCGCTCAATCTACGTCGCGTGTTCCTGCAAGCTCTCATTTGTCCTCTGGCTGCGATTCGTCAATTCCATCTGGAACATTCGCTGCCTGCGGTCAGTTCCGCCTAGCTCGATCGACTTCTGGAACTGTTTGTAGTACTTTGGCGGCGGAACCCCTGACCGAGACAACCAATGCAGCAACCTTGTATGCAGTACTCCAGTAATTTGTTGCTGCTGTTGTTTTGAACTTTAGCTTCAATATCGGGAATGGTACAGTACCGTCGAGTAATGGTGCTTTTACTTTCGGACCACTGGTTAACTTATTCGGACGATTTTGTTGTGGCGAGCCTTCACTACATCTACCTTACCGTCAATCGTTTCCAGTTGCGACGTTATATGAGTCTTCTCTGCTTCCAATTTGGATATTCACGTATCCTGTTTTTCCAGCTCCGCATCTATCTTCGACGACAACTCTGATGTCATTTGTGACACACAGTTAGTAACAGAAGTGAGTATACACCGGACACGTTTTCAATTTTCCCCCAATCGATTCCTTCAAACAACCTAAGATATAACAAAATTGTGTTTTATTTACATGAATAAAATACAAAAATCATATTATAATTAATCCAAATAATGACAAACTTTTAAAAAAGAACAAAATTATAGCTTTTTATATTAAACTTTATAAAAATTCATGTCTCAAAAGTAAGTATACAGTTCATCATACAATATTATTAATTAAATCTAGTATTTGGTAGGGTAATTATTTGACATTATAATCGGTTTAAGTCGTGATGGCATTGATTTCACCAAGTTTTCGGTTACAGCTGGTGGTATTTTATTAAATTCCTCTTGGAGGACGATTTTCAGTTGTTCCTTATTTCTAATCGGACGTGTACATATTTGCCGCTTTAAATGTTCCCATAAATGTTCGATTGGGTTGGTATCCGGGGACTGTGGCGGTGTTTTCGGCTGTTTTCGCACCATGTATAACAGTCACTCTCGTACAATGTTGGATGTGTGCTTGGGGTCATTATCCTGCTGGAAGATAAACGTTCCTCCAAGGCCTAATTTCGTAGCGCTTTCTTTTAAATTATTTTTCAAAATATTTAAATAACCATATCGGTCCATAATATTTTAGATAAATACCAAGTTTTCAACCCCGTTCGCAGCAATACATCCCCAAACCATCACGGAGCCCCCTCCATGCTTCACAGTGCCGGTCATATTGTTTGGATCCAATTCCGCTTTGAATTTCTCCAACCTTTTTCACGGCCATCAGATCCACAGATACTGAACTTACACTTATCAGAAAATATGACTTGGCTCCAAAACGTTTGGTCATATTTTTCATGATATTTTGCGAATGAAATCCGTTTACTCCGAGCGACCGCTATTAGCAAAATGTTTTTCTTAATTTTGGTGTTTTTACCGCGATTCGAACCAACGTTCTCTCTGTGAATTCCGAATGGTAGGTACGCACCAAGCCATTTGGCTACGGCGGCCGCACATGATAACTAGCACTATGCAAAGCCCGGCGAATAGTTTGGGTGCTAAATTGTTTTCCAGGCTCATTTTTAACTTCAGATTTCAATTTGGTGGCACTTATTTTGGTGTTTGTCCTGATTTTTCGTACGAATAAGCTTTTTTCTCTGGGAATTAAGAGCGGCGGACGCCCACAATGCTCTTTATTAGTGGTGCTTCCCGCACTTGTATATTTATTCACAATATTTTGAACAGTAGCAAAACTCCTATCTATCAAACGACCGATTTATCGCAATGATTTATGTTCCTTGTGATATTTTATAATCAGTTTTTCTAAATCATCAGAAAGCTCTTTTCCTGTTGGTGCCATTACTAAAAATGTCGCAAAAATTAATACAAACCGTACTTCCCCAAATTTTTATACTCACTTTAATTATTTTCTTTTTTTTAAGTTTTAACTTTTTTTTAATCAATGCGTAAGACAAAGCAAAGCGTGGATAACGGTACCTAAAATTTACACCTAAATTAAGGCGCATATGAAAGCTTATCCCAGCACACAATTACCATTGATCACACATTAAGGAAAGCGTTAGCGTCAAACAATTCCAAAAATCAGGCTCCTGTATACTTATTTATGTTACTCACTGTATGTATGAGCTATTTGCAATTCTGTTTGCAAAACCGCGATGGCATTTGTGAAAGCAGCGTTGACGTTTCCGATGACTGTGATGATATTTGCGAAGATATCTGCGATAATGCAGCCATAATCACTCCCTCCATTCTGGTCGATGACTCCTTAACTTCTAGCTGGAACACTTATTCGTCTACAACGACGACCTCTGCCTGCATGGCCTCGCGCAGCCGTATATGTAACTCTGCCTTGTTCCCAGTAGTTAACAAGACACGCTATTATAATTCCTTTTTAAGCTGCTTAACGTTGAGTTCGCTCAACTTTACCATTTTAAGGTTCCTGTTCTAAGGACTTTATTGAACAATCCCACTTCTGACACCAATAGTTACGAATTTTGTTACGTTAAAATTCAAATAAATTTCTTACAGTAACTCATCCGAGTTCGACCACTAGATTGTAAAAAAAAGAGGTTGTCTGTAAAGTCGGTTTACTGACGATAGTTTAACGTGACAACGTCTTGAGAAAATACTGATAGAATGGTTGCATTTTTCAAAACAAAATTTTAAGTTTATTTGTTTGATAGATATTTTGTATAGAGAAGGAGGTAAATGGAATCGGAATGGACTAGGTCAAGTTACAATTAACACAAACGTCAAAAACTATGAAACATTTATCAAATTCATGAAAGATATGTTCAATTTCGATTGCGCATCAGACGTTTAGGTTTAGGTTAGGTTTGGCAGACGCATCGCACATAGAGACAACGATGCCACTTAGACCACGGAATGGGTTCATTGTGAGCCGCGGGGGCTGGGCTACATTTCCCTCTCCATATTGAACCATCCTGAGCTTTTGACAAAGCGTAAAAGGTTGTTGATACCTAAAGTGTATAGATTATCTATATTCGTTAAGAAGTAGGATTTTAATGATCGGTTTCTGCTTCTGGCTAGAGCGGGGCATGTACAAAAAAGGTGTTGAATTGTTTCCAATTCCTCCTCATTTCTGCAACTACGACAGAAATCATGCGTGCAACGCCTAATCTCCTTGCATGATTTCCTATGAGACAATGTCCTGTGAGGGCCGCTACTAAGGTCCTGATTTGAAGTGTACTCAGTTTTATAATACTCTTGGACAGACGTAAATTTAGCCTTGGCCATGTTTGCCTAGCAATTTCGCAGGTGTTAGCGCTAATCCATCTTTGATTTGCAGAATTGAATAGTGCGTCCTTAATGAGAAGATTACAAGTTGCGAGAGGTATCTCCATAAAATTTCTTATGTCTGGCATACCGGTACCTTTTCTTGCATGTTGGTCTGCCCTACAGTTCCCTGGTATATCTCTGTGGCCTGGGACGCAGCATAAGATTATACGATATTGCTTGGTCATCTCATTTAGAGATTGGCGTCAACGTAAGGCACTCCTTGATGTTGTTTGGAATGCATTCAGGGCTCGTAGGGCAGCTTGGCAGATATCCGTTGATGATATTTTGTTTATCTTTAACCATTTTAAGGCTTCAAGAATAGCGTTTATTTCCGCTGGAAAAACGCTACAGTGATCCGGTAATTTAAAGGATTCACTAATAGAAAGCTCTTCGCAAAATAACCCTGATCCTACACCGGTGTCCATTTTGGATCCGTCCGTGTAGATCTTAACGGGTGTGTTGGGTGTTGAATCTTCTTCAAGCCATTCTAGTCTAGAAGGGATTTTCATTAGGAAATTCCTTTTGAAGCAAAGAATGGGAGGGTGATAATCAAAGTCACTGGGTATATCCGTGTAGGAGTCTAAAATGATTGAATATCCATGTGTGACAATTCTTCATTGTGAGCTCGCTTTGAGTCTTAAAGCGGAGCAGGCCGCTGAGTATTTGCAGAAGAGATCTAGGGGTGGTAGATGTAGCATGATGTCCAAAGCCATGAATGGCGTGGTTTTCATGGCGCTACATATTGCTAATTCCGCTGATCTCTGCACCCTATTCAATAAATTAGAATAGGTTTTTTTCTGCATAGCACACCACCAGACAACATTTCCATATAAAAGAATGGGTCTGGCGACAGCAGTGTAGAGCCAATGAGCAACCTTAGGTTCAATTCCCCAGGTCTTACCTAAAGCTCTCTTACAGGCATACAAAGCTATGTTCGCTTTCCTGACTCTTTCTAAGGTGTTTGACTTCCAAGTCAGTTTCCTATCTATGTTTAGTCCCAAGTATTTGGTTTCTTCCGAAATCACAAGAGCTTCCCCTTTGAGCATAATTGGACTTAGCTGAGGGATTCTGTGTTTCCTAGTGAACAATATGAGTTGTGTTTTGTCTTGGTTGACTCCTAGACCACTACCTAGAAAGTATATCTAGAGCTTTTTGTATTAGGTCTCTTAGTGTATATAGAAATTGACCAGAGACAGCAATAACAACATTATCGGCGTAAGCTATCACCTTACAGCCCACCGATTCCAGTATTAACAGAAGTTTATTTACAACTGCGTTCCATAAAAACGGTGAGAGGACTCCACCTTGCGGTGTACCTCTACTTACCAATCTCCTGAGTACCGATTCTCCTAGTTCCGCTTCAATGATTCTGCTATTAAGCATTTTGCCAATGAAGCCTACCAAGCCCGGTTCTACCTTAAGATCAGTGAGTGCTGCAGTAATTACCCCCCCTTCAACATTGTTAAAGGCCCCTTCAATATCAATGAAAGCGGCTAAAGTGAATTCCTGTTTGTGCAGTGAACTCTCTGCCGTGTAAATAAGGTTATGTAGAGCTGTCCCTACCGATTTCCCTTTCGTGTAGGCATGTTGTGACGTAGAGATAGAGATTTCTATCTATAGTTAGGCTTAAGTGAAATTCTATCAACCTCTCCAAAGTTTTCGGAGATATCGGTCTTAAGTCTTTTGGATGGGTATGTGAGTTTCTACCAGCTTTTGGAATGAAAACAATTTTGACTTGTCTCCACTTAAGAGGTATATGACCGTAGAGAAAGCAACCTTTGAAGACTGCTAGTAGCCCGTGTGCGAGGAGAGGAGATGATGGGATGATGAGGGTTAAGGATTAACAGGTACGTCGGTACGGTGGTCTTCATATGGTGATTGGATGGCCAGCAATTTTGCCGTGAAGCCAATCCTCATATGGAGCTTCCCTCTTAGTTCGTATTGGGTTTGTCCCCATGATATGGGAGTCAAACCACCATTTAAGCCTCATCCCCGCGACAAGGAGAACAACATAATGAGGTGCATCAGGCGTTAATAAGTCAACAACACTAAAGGGAACATCATCGATTTGCCTTTTTCAAGACACATTACACTCGAAACACCCCCTTTCATTCCTACTTTCATTACCATGCACACAGGAAGAAGGCATATGCAAATACAAATATGTGAATTTATATACAAATGCGCATATTCACACATATACATACATATATATGCTCACTCAAGTAGGAGAGAGCCAGATGTCGAACGTTGCCGAACGCGGGGGCTGATTGTGCTCTTTTTTGTTCGTTCCGCGCTCTCGCTTGCAGTTCAAGCAAGGTAACGACGATTGAGCAAGATAACGTGCGTGCAGCCGGCTAAATCCAATTATAAGACGTTATCACGTCAAAAAAAAAAAAAATAATGGTTATACAATCGCTTTACTTTATTTCCAACACTTTTCTTTAAATGTACACGTTCAACTAAAGACTGACACTATATTACTTTATGTTTATTCGTTTACATGTTCAATTTCCAACTAAATTCCCATGCGCATGAAACCGGCTTAAATGCATGTGCTAAATCAGTATCGTAATTTCTAGATCTGGTATCACGTATCTTCTAGTTACATGTCGTCTTCGTCTATCTCATTTTGCGGTATACTCAGAAAGCGTGCACTGTCTCGCTATGTATCTGCACTCGCCATCAAGGCTAATTCATGTTTTTGTCTTGGCCTTTCGTTCGCTGTTGATGCTAGTCGGTTTGCGACACCTCGATATTGCAGCGAATGTAAACATACAAATGCATTTTTCTAAATAGTTCTTAAAATATTTTTTAAGTGAATTGG
The DNA here is from genome assembly GCF_028408465.1 of Anastrepha ludens. NCBI lineage: Eukaryota > Metazoa > Arthropoda > Insecta > Diptera > Tephritidae > Anastrepha > Anastrepha ludens. Next base: position 10,323,263 of record NC_071503.1, read on the forward strand.
AAAAGCTTTGTACCATACTTAATTTATTAATGGCTACTTATTGCGCTTGTCACATGTTTCGGAAGATATAAATATAATACTTAATTACTAAAGAATACAAAAGTAAATAAAATAAAATCCAAAACCATGTATAAAATCAAAAATTCTGCATTGAATACTTAAACCTAAAAAAAAAATGCAGATACTTATTTCCGTAAGTTGTCGCGTAGGGTTTCTAATTGCAGTCTTTGCTGGCCTCATACTCTACCATGACATATTTTTGTGTGGGGTTGAGTTTATTAAAATTCGTTCTATAAAAAGTTTATTACAAAAACCATATTTGCCTATGTATTTTTACAATTTACTTAGTATATTTGGTTAAATTCGATCGTTTACGGGCAGTTGTGGGTGTTCGAATGATACTTCAATAAAACGAGTACGTTCATACTCTTGTATGTATAAAATATGCCATAGTATAAAATATGCATTTTTTTAAGTGACGAGTACTACGTTCGCTGATGTGATGGTTCGACTCCTGAACAAGATACCTAAGGCTGCAAACACAGTGCACGCTGAGACGAAGACGAAGATGAAGACGAAGCTGAAGAGAAATTGCTTGCGTTGCGAGTAAGCGAATAGGTTGCACAGTGCAAGACGAATTGGTTGCGAATAGAAGCGACTGTCGTGGAAACGCTACTGTTATTATTAGTTACTACTACTACTGCCCCAACGAAGTCACGTTGTACGAATTGGACTTGGCTTAACGTCGTACAAGATTTTCATCAAGTAGTTTTTTTCTTGCAGTTTGAGTACAAACCGTATTTGGTATTGTTTTGTTTATTTGTTTATGCATATTTATTCTCTACTGTCTTCACCTTGTATTTTGACCACACGCTTTGTACTGCACAAGGTGAAGTTACTAGGGTAACAACATTTTTGCAACTTGGTTAGTTGAAATTGTGATTGAAATTTGTGAACAAACAGACAAAGCAACAACAACAACAAAACTATTTTTGCATGCAAACCTCCAATTTTCGGGGAAGAAAAGATGTCCGGTGTTCTGTAACATCAGCTCAATAAATTAACACAAGCAGAAATGATGCCATCCAGGGGAGAATAGAAACTCCAAAGAAGATACTAATCTCCAAATTCTCCATTTTTCGGAAAAGAAGATTCTCGCTTTGTTATCATGCTTTTACATGCTAATAAAACAAAAACAAAGCAAACTTATATGTACAAAATTTAATAAGTATTCAACGATTTTCATCAAAATTGTAAGCTGTGAAGTGAGTTCTCCAGCAGCAAGATTGTATTTCTTAAAAATTAAAGAAGTGTTGGGGTTCGGGACTTTTGAACGTCAAATATCGTGCTACCATGAACGTACATTTTCAAAACCCTCACATATTAATTTCTATGTATATAAAAATTCTTCTTTTCCCTTGCTGCTCATTTCTTGGAAAAATTATCCCAAAAAGGGAAAATATCCAAGGTATGGCATCACTACTAAGCAGTGTACTACACTATTGTGGCATTGAATGTATGTACGTCGTGATCAGATGTGATTACGAAGGCAACTCGAATCGTTCAGTGTTTGTTAAACTATTGGGCATACTTATCGTATGTTTGTACGGTTATCTGTATCGTTACAGTTCATTTAAATATTTCATTGACTAACTTAGAGTTTATGGAATTAACAAAAATCTTGTGGTTTTTCGGGCAATTAGCTGTGTTAAGTAAGTTCAACGAAATTGTAGTAGCGCGCATTGTGATTTTCAATTTAATAAATTTTGAAGTATTAAATATAGTTGAGAACTAAATTTGATTTCATTTCTCGTAAATTAAATGAATCTCAAGCAAACAGTTGGGTGAAGTGTGTTGTATATGAGGATGATTGCTGCTTTTTCAAAATAAGTGCGGAATATTTTATACACATATGTGAAATATTCATACAATTCATGAAATATGTGTACATAAAAATCATTGAAAAGCGAAAAAGATATAACAAAAAAGTAATCAAGTCAAAATGGCTTGTGTATACACATTCACTGAATGCGACAGCCTTTTGTACATACGTGTGTGAGTGAGAGAGGAGGCAACATTCGGGGCAGAATGCTCAGGACTCAATAGCAACAAAAAAAATGCCAGAAAACTTAGGACCGCAGCGCAAGTGAAGAGTGTCATTGTTAGTGTAGCAAGAGGGAAAATTTAAAGTAAGTTATATCAGAACGTGGTTCGATATACAATTTCATTCTTGTGAAATCTGATAAATCCAATACTTTAATTTTACTTGTGAAAATATAACCATAAGATATTCTAATCAAAGCACACACGAGCTGTAGTAGAGAAGTGGAAGGAGTAATGTTCATCTAGGTGAATATATACATGCCAACGTGGGTTGAAATAATGTGTTACTTTTGCTATTCCATATTAAAGAAATAAGAAGTTTTTATTTCCATATTAAAGAAAATATTAACTTATTTTTGAGTTTACAACTTAACGGCAAAAATGACTCAAAAACAGGCGACAATGAACAAAAACATTGCAATTTTATCCTAATCACACTGATTCTTCATTTAAAGCACAACCATTTCAGTGAATAATGCAAACATAAAATATTTGGTAATAAAAATGTGTACAAAGTTTGTACTCCGAAAGTAAAGTTTACGGGAAAAATTTAGTGTAATGTATATCGCTTTGAACAAAAAGGTTAAAAGGGTTGGATAGAGAGGTGTATCCCCATCTTAAAACTGTAAACCGCACCCTCCGGAGCCTAATAGTTTTTAAGTAATGTAATGTTAAATTTCTGTAATTTAGCGAAAAATTGGTGTTGCCATACACCTGAAATAAAAATTTCATTTCCAGAGATGTCCTGTGGAGGGCTGATTGTAATACTGCAGTATTTTTTGCTGTAATTTAAAATTAAGAAATGTTTTTGAAAATAAAAGCATACAACTCATCGAAACTTAAAAAGGCTAGGACTCCTTACGATGCCCCGTCACTTGTTTTGAAAGAAATATTACGAAGTTTCCAATGAAATTCACAGTAGATGTTGATTTAGTGCTTATTTCGCTAAAGCTAGCACCAACACTATTCAGTTAATAAAAGTTTTTAAGTTATTTGTTAATAAAATTTGTATCTTACCTTCACCAAATTTTGATATAATAAGTACCCTTATCACATTTATTTTAATCATTATTACAACTATATAACATACACACACGTTTCTAACACTTTTTATTGATATATACCATAAATTAACAATTTAAATTACATTTTTAAGTTGCAAACTTCAAATATGCTAGCCAAATTAACAATAATTAAAAAAACATCGCTGAAATGGAGTGCGGCTAGAAGCAAAGAAAACAATGTGAACGCGAATTAAAACGAAGCAACGTAAGAACATCATTTCCACACACTGTTCTTTAACATAATAAGATGATTTTCGCCTGCGGCGCTATTTTTTTTTTTTTTTTAAATAAAATATTGGAGGTTGAATTAGTTTTAAAGGTTTTTTTTCGAAGATTTGGGGCTTTATTGTGAAAAAACGGTACAAAATATTTTATTCGAAGTATTGGCCATCGCTAGCTACAACTTTCGCCCATCTTTCGGGCAATTTCCGGATGCCGTTTCTCCAAAATTCTGGCCGCTGCTTGGCTATCCATGACTCAACCCATATTTTGGTAGCCTCGTACGAGGAGAACCGCTGGTCCGCCAAATCGAGACTCATATGCCGGAACAAATGATAATCGGAGGGAGCTATGTCTGGACTATACGGCGGGTGGGGTAACACTTCCCAGCCAAGCGTTCCAAGGTATTTTTTGACAGGTTGAGCAACATGCGGCCGAGCGTTGTCATGTTGCAAAATAACCTTGTCGTGCCTTTTTACCGTTTCCGGCCGTTTTTCTTTCAATGCCCGGCTTAAACGCATCAATTGCAGTCGGTAACGATCCCCCGTGATTGTTTCGCCCGGTTGGAGCAGCTCAAAATATACGACGCCGACCTGATCCCACCAAATGCAGAGCATGATTTTCTTGCCGTGAATATTCTGCTTGGCCGTCGACGTTGATGCGTGGCCGGGCAAACCCCATGATTTTTTGCGTTTTGGGTTATCGTAGTGGATCCATTTTTCGTCGCCAGTCACCACCCGATGCAAAAAACCCTTCCGATTTTGTCGCTCGATCAGCAATTCGCACGTAAAAAGTCGCCGTTCGACGTCGCGCAGCTTCAACTCGTACGGGACCCAATGTCCTTGCTTTTGGATCATTCCCATCGCTTTTAGACGCTTGCAAATGGTTGATTTATCAACGCCCAATGATTCAGCAAGCTCTTCTTGGGTTTGGCACGAGTCCTCGTTTACCAATTCCCCCAATTCCGCGTCCTCGAACTTTTTGGGCTGGCCAAGACGCTCCTTGTCTTCGGTGTGAAAATCACCACTTTTGAATCGTCGAAACCAGTACTCAAATGTTGAAATCGACGGAGTATGGTCTGGGTAGGCCTCCTGCAGCAATTCACGGGCTTGGACTGTATTTTTTTTTTTTCAAATTGAAGCAGAAAAGCAAAGCTTCCCGCAAATTGCGTTTCGACGGCACGAAAGTTGACATACTCGGAGCACGAAAACACTGCGTTGTTTATACTTCAGCGAAATGACAGATACTGATAAACAAAGCCTAGGGATGAGGCTTTGTCATGAATATATATTCAGTATTGCCAACGCGATAAAGTGATAAATAGCGCCATCTGTGTGTCACCTTTAAAACTAATTCAACCTCCCAATATATATATGTATATATACAATATATTATATAATAATAATATTTATTTATTTATTATTATTAAACCCAAACATACAACCATAGGTTATTTTTACAATGATTGACCTTAAGAATAGTTTACATAAAATTATTAACATTAAAATTAGAATTAAAATTACAGATATATAGTAGTAAAGAAGAATAAGTTGGAGAAAAGTATTAAAAAAGGAAAGTAAGGTAAAAATAATAGTAGTAGGGATTCATTGGAAGAGATTTAAATGATATGGAACCATTTGAGTACATTCAGGATTTTCGGCAAGCAATTTATTTTTGAAACACGAGCTTTCTCTTATAAGTTTAATTTTGTAAGGTAAGGTATTCCAAAGACGGGCAGAGAACACAAGGTATTGACGTTCAGTTAGCAAACAACTGTAATTCAACGGGACTAAGTTTAACGAACGGCAGGACTTTGAAAACATAAGTCGATCTTTGAGGTATCTGCGTTCCTGAGTGTTTATGATCTTCTGGAGTAAAACTAAAAATTTAAACCTTAGCCAGTCGTAAAAGGATACGGAAGCAATTTTTTTCGCAAAAACAGAAATATGGTCATAACTTTTTTTACAGTATACGTATCTTGCAATGTTGTTATACAAAATATTAAGCTTACTATGACATACACTATCACAAGGAGTATATAACTCACAACCATATATTCACGTTGGTAACAAATACGTTTTAGCTAGTAACAGTCGAATGTTTACTGGTGTAAAATGTCGAGTTGTCCATAAATTTCGGACCATACCATAAACTTTGCCTATGACAGTAAAGATGTTGTTGCTCCATGTCAAAGTTCTATTAAATGTAACCCCTAAATTTTTAACATTGTCCACATATTTAATCACAGCATCATTTAGTTTGACTTATGTATAGCCATCGAGCTTGATATATTTTTTTTTTTGCATATAACTATACATTGGGACTTATCAGGATTAAGAATTAATCCGTTGTCAGAAGCCCACTTGAATGTGAGGCTCAAATCAGAATTCATATTACTTATGCAAATATCAATACAGCCAATGGGACAACTAACATATAATTGAACGTCATCAGCATATACATAGACATAACTATATTTAATCACACTGACCAAATCGTTAATGTACAAGGCAAATAAAAAAGGGCCAAGGATAGGGCCTTGAGGTACACCTCTGGTTACAGGTAGAAAGTTTGATATGGTATTATCACCACATACTGCTTGTAATCGGTCACTTAGATACGTTTCTATAAGAGTCAAAGCCGACGTTGAAAAGCAAAATAAGTTTTTAAGCTTCAAGATCAAGAGTTCATGGTCTACGGAGTCAAATGCCTTGGAATGGTCAAGTAGAGTTAGAAAAGTCACATGCTTTTTGTCAATGTTGAGCCTTATGTCATCAGACACTTTTAGGAGTGCTGTGGTGCAGCTCCTACTACATCTATACCCCGACTGCAATGTGTTCACCAAGGCGTTGTTATTCAGAAACGTGTTTATTTGGCGATGCATAATACGCTCAAGAACTTTGGATAAGAACGACAATATAGCAATCGGGTGGTAGTCTCTATTTGCTTTCTTAATTGGTATGGTTTTGGCTCTCTTCCAAGAGTTGGGAAAGATTGTCGTGGTTAAGAAGGTATTCAGAGCATAGGTAAGATATTTTAAGATCTTTGGTAACAGGCATTTTAGAAATTTTGGATGAATTCCATCCAGACCGGCCGCATTCGACTTGACACTAAGTATGGACTGTACTACCTTACAATCATCGAAACATTCAAAACAAAAACTGGACATCACAACGTTAAGATTAGAATTGTAATTGTCATAACATATTATTAATAACAGAGCCAGGCAAGCACACAAAATTCTCATTTAGTACATTTACATTAACATCACATAAATCGAGCATAGGTTGATTTTTGTTCCCAATCCCGATCGAATTTTGTTCCACGTCTGCTTCGAACCCACTGCAGTACTAAACTGTTGCTCATAGTCTGCAAGCCTTAAAGGTGTTATAGGTTTCCGAGGTTCTGAAACTCTTCCATTTGCGATACGCTTTGTTGCGTTTATAAATCAGGTGTTTAATATGGTTGTTGAACCATGGCCGGTTTTTATCATTTACTGGTTTGTGTACAAGTAATGTTTTCTTCAATGAAGCTAATTTGCTCATTACTAGATATTAAGTTACGGATACATTCCCAGTCAATTTCCTCACCAGCCCCTTCAAGAAGCTTATAATCTGGGCGTAGAAAATCACAGTACGAATAGTATTTAGTGTCATAGGTCAATTGGAAGTCAAATGTCGTGAAAGTTAAATCGTGCTTAGAAAAACCTGGCTCGGAAAGCTGGTCAAATAGGAGAACTTTAGCGGTATCGTTAACAAAAAATATATCTAGCAAAGAGTTATTAGTTTGCGTGAAATGTGTAGGCATATAGTTAAAATTTGGAATTAAAAATCGCGCGATTTTTTTATTCCAAATTTTCGCCTGCGGCGCTATTTTTCTTTTTTAAATGAAATATATATATGTATATTTACATATCAAATATTAATAATATAATGAAAATTTCGAATTAAAAATCGCTCAATTTTTCGTTCCAAATTTTCGCCTGCGGCGCTATTTTTTTTTCGTAAGTGATATATATATATATATACAGTTTGTCAAGAATATCTTTACGGCGACCGCCGTAGCCGAATGGGTTGGTGCGTGATTACCATTCGGAATTCACAGAGAGGTCGTTGGTTCGAATCTCGGTGAAGGCAAAATTAATAAAAACATTTTTCTAATAGTGGTCGCCCCTCGGCAGGCAATGGCAAACCTCCGAGTGTATTTCTGCCATGAAAAAGTCCCTCATAAAAATATCTGCCGTTCGGAGTCGGCTTGAAACTGTAGGTCCCTCCATTTGTGGAACAACATCAAGACGCACACCACAAATAGGAGGAGGAGCTCGGCCAAACACCTAACAGAAGTGTACGCGCCAATTATTTTTTTTTTTTTTTTTTAATGAAGATAAATTTAAAATTTTTGCTTTGATCGAAAACTCCAACAACAAATAAAAAAGCAAACAAACAATTCATACACATACTCCATTACTGTACTTGTCTACGACTATTAGGCACCGACAGTTATTAAAAAAGCACACGCATTACAAAAACAACAACAAAAAAGATGTTTACTCTATTTAAAAAGGGTCATAAATTTTTTTTTCATATCTGATGAAAACAACAAAAAATGCAGTTATTTTCCGCGAATTTCATTCATTTGGGTTTTTTTTGCAAATGGTATGGAATGTTAAAAGGCTAAGAAATTATTTAGTTACAAAGTGATTGTCTTCAGTGCTACAAGTGATCTCAGATTTGAATAAAAAAAAATGCCAGGAAAACGAGTTTCAAAAAATATTATTCAATTAGTGTATTTCAATCACTATAAAGGCAAATCAGCCAGAGAAATCGCCGATATAATCTCCCGCAAAATTAGAACTGTATATAATATAATAAACCGTGCTGAAAATGAAGAAAGACTCGAGTTGAAAGGATCTACAGGCAGATCAAAAAAAGTGACGCAGCGAATTGAACGTAAAATTATTAAAACTATTTATAATAGCCCGCAAAGCAGTAGAAGAGGATTAGCTCTTCAAGCGGAAAAAGACTACGGGTTAAGAGTTTCTCATGAAACTGTTCGAAATGTGTTGCAAAAACACAAATATTCTTCAAGAGTGGTTAGGAAAAAAACCCTAATATCAGCACAAGACCTTGAAAAAAGATTGCGATTTGCCACCGAGCACATATCACTTCCCACAGAGTACTGCGATGACGTTATTATCTCAGATGAGATGAAAAAGATGCTCTACTACCATGATGGACCCCAGAGAGTATAGCGTAAGCCGCTCACAGCACTACTAAACAAAAATATTATCCCTACCGTAAAGTTTACAAAACTGTCAGTAATGGTTTGGAGTTGTATATCAACAATGGTAGTGGGTGACGAAATAATGACCAAGGAAGTATATCTTGATATTTAAAAAAACGAATTGACTTCCAGTATTTGAAAATTCGGCTTTGGTGACCCGGAAAATTCGAACACATTTAAATACAAATACTATCAAGATAGTGATCCCAAACATAAATCTTATTTATGCAGGTCCTGGTTACTCTACAACTGCACCAAAGTTATTGATACTCCCGCCGAAAGCCCCGACATTAACCCAATCGAAAATTTGTGGGTTCATTTAAAAATAAAAGTAGGAAAAAGATCGCCAACTAATAAAACTGGATTAATAAGATTCATCAGAGAAGAGTGGGAAAAATAGCATAGGTATATGATATTCCGAAACTAATTAAATCAACTAACTAATTGTTTACCCCTTTCAAATTCCATACCATTTGCAAAAATACCCAAATGAATGAAATTCGCGGAAAATAACTGCATTTTTTGTTGTTTTCATCAGTTATACAAAGATTTTGTTCTTCTTCTTCTTAATCGGCGTATCCATGCTGGATGTTCGCGATTACATAAAACGTCATTATGATCTTAGGCGTACGGTTGTCAGGTCATATTATTAATGATGCCATTATATTTTTGTCTGTTTTTCGCTGCTGCTGTTAGTTCGCCGATTGTTTTGAGGCCTGTCCACTCTTTGATGTTGTCTAGCCATGTAATTTTCTTCCCACCAATTCCTCTTTGTCCTTCAATTTTTCCTTGCATTAGCAATTTTAAAATATCATACTTGTCACCTCTTGTTATGTGTCCGAAATAATCGACTTTTCTTCTTTTTATGTCCGTAAGCATGTTCCTAGCGGTTTGCATTCTATTAAGCACTACATCATTTGATATTTTGTTATTCCAGCTTATTTTCAACATTTTTCTGTAGCACCACGGTTTTCAATGTCCAGGCCTCGCATCCATATAAGAGTGTTGACCATACATAACATTTTAAAAATCTTGTCTTTAACCCGATTGGTATGTCCCGGCGTGTCAGTATCTTTTTGATCTTCATGAAGGCCGCTCTAGCCATATCTATTCTGCCTCTTATCTCCTGATCATGGTCCCATTGGTCGTTCAGCCATACACCCACATACCTGAAACTTTTTACTCTATCTATTGTTTTGCCACCTATGGTTAGTCTCGCATAGGAATAGTCTGCTGCTTTTATTTACAATAACAAATTTGGTTTTATCAATATTTATGTTTAGCCCGAAGTCTTTGCTGTGTTTTTCAACCTTGTTTACAATAGTTTGGAGATCCTGGAAATTGTTTGTTACTAACGTTGTATCGTCTGCGTAGCGAATGTTATTTATATATATCCCATTAACTTTAATACCTATTTCTGCGTCATTTATTGCTTCTTCAAAATTTTTTTTTTCGTACACATTAAATAATAGAGCGATAGAATGCAACTTTGTCTCAATCCTCTGTAGATTTTTGTCTCTCTTGTGGTGCTGTCTCCGAATCTGATTTCTGCAGTCTGATTCCAATATAAGTTTTGTATACATTTAACGTCATATTTGTTTATGTCCAAATCTTTCATTACTTCAAAAAGCTTGTTATGTTTTATTTTGTCAAAGGCTTTCTCGTAGTCTGTAAAACACATGCATGTATCTTGATTGGCGTCCTGTGATTTTTTTGTAAGCATTTGAAGTCTAAATATTGCTTCTTTGGTCCCAAACCCTTTCTAAAAGCCAAATTGTGTTGTTCCTATAGCGGCCTCGCATTTCTGATCAATTCTGTTGTGAATGATTTTCAGAAAAATCTTTAGCGTGTGGCTCATTAGACTTATTAGCCGATAATCCTTGCATTGTTTTGCATAGGTCTTTTTTGGTATGTTTGTGCTGATATTTCTCTTGAATCGTCTCTGAATAACTTTGTCGTTTGTATCGTATAATGTATTAATTGCATTGTATCTGCTCAGGTTGGATATTCCCTTCAGTTTTCTGTGTAAACTAAAACTATCAGGTAACTTTTCCAATCGCTCTATATCCTCACATTGTCTGCCCATCCATTGATTTCTTGCGTCTCTTATTTTGTCTCTGATTTCCTTGTTTCTTCGTTTATATTCGTCAATGTTTATGTTCCGATATTTCCTTCTCTCATTCATCAAGTTCAGAATTTTATCATTCATCCATTTTTCTTTTCCTACATAAATTTTTGTTCCTAGTGTATTAGTTGTCTGTATTCTTATCTTGTCAGCAGTATTATTCCACCATTCAATCGGATTTTCACCAGTATTGCAACTTGTCATTAATTCATTTAGCTTATTTTAGAAGTCATTTCTAATATCGTCGTTTTCCAGTTTTTGTATATCGATATGGGATTTTTTCTGTTTTGCTTTCCGTGATGTTAATCGAGTTTGTATCGTTGCGAGCAATAAGTTATGATCAGAAGGAACGTCTGCGCCTGGTAGTGTTTTTGCCCGTATCATAGATGATTTAATTCTTTTGTTAATCAGGATGTAGTCAATTTGATTACGTTTTATATTTCTCATTTCATCTTGTGGTGATTTCCATGTGTACCGCCGTCTCTCTGGTAATTTATAATACGTGTTACCAATTATGAATTTCTCTTCTTGACAAAATTGCACTAGTGTATTTCCTCTTTCATTTCTGTCTTCTAGACCGAATTTTCCAGTCACATTTGATGTTTCCTCTTTTCCTACTTTTGCATTGAAGTCGTCCATGATTAGAATTATTAGAATTTTTTTTAAGGTCATTATAAAAACTTTCAATCTCGTCATCAGTACAGTCAGCATTGGGAGCATATACTTGGATAATATTTAAATCAACTGGATTTGTTTTCAATTTTAGGATCCCCATCCTATCAGAGTATGGAATAAACTCGCTAACTTTCCCACAATGCTTTTTCGCGATCATAATGCTTACTCCCCTTCTATGTCTTGAAGATTCATTTCCTGAGTAATAAAAGTGTACGCCTTTTTTTATGCAGCCGTTTGATTGCCACCATGTTTCGTTTATACCAAGAAAGTCAAGTTTCAGTCTGTTAAATTCACTGATTGTGTTGTCTAATTTACCTGATTCGTATAAACTTCGTACGTTCCATGTCGCAATATTTAAGCTCCTTAAGTGTTTCATAATATTTTTACTCCTATTATTTGTGTGTTGTTTGTATGTAAGTGTCATGGGAGAGTGTACTCAATAGTTTTTGACTGCTAATAACCAGTTTTTTCTCTTTTTGCCGTTAAATGTCTTATATACACTGGGCATTGTTTACTTGTTTATAGGTACATGGCTGTCGTCTAGGCCCAAATTGAATTCTTCGTTTGTTCTTATACAAATAATACATTTATTTTTGAGGTCGTCTTAGCACTCGCTTGTTTTATGTTTTCCAAAGCATCTGCTGCATGTTTCTTCGCTTTTACATTCTAGTGATTTGTGGTTGTATCCTTTGCATTTAAAGCTCTTCGTCACGTCAACTCCGTCATACACCTTGCATTTTTTCCCAACCAATATTGACTTTTTCAATTTTTAGTGCGCTCGAAAAATGTTCATCCATTTCCAGTATAGCATTGTAATACGTTTTGTTATTTTTTTTGGACCGTGTATTTTTTCAAGACCTTTATTTCACCTTGCTCCATACATTTGTTTTGCTTCTTCAAACATTCTAATAAATCTTCATTGTTCTTTTCAAAAGACATACCTGTTATCATCAGTTTTGGCTTAAGTGGTCGGGGGATCTTAATCTCGTATTGGTCACTTATATTTTTTTCCATTATTGCTTTAATTTTATTTCTTTCCCCATTATTCACACTATTAGTTATCATAGTCCCATTTTGGCGTGTTTTTATGTCAGCAAAGTTTAGCTCTTTAGGGTTAATTTTATTATTCAAGTCTTGTTTTGTTTTATCACTTGTTTGTTTTGTTTTTGGTTTTATTATAATAGGCATACGTTTTTTTAATTTTTTGGGTCATTGTTGAGTTTTAACATGTTTACATATGTGCTTTTGCTTTTTTCCACTACCAATGATTTGATTTCTTTACATAGTTTTTCCCTCTCTTTACGAACAGTTTCAATTTGCTCTTTTATTTGTTCCGCTACCTTTCTTACTTTTGTTATTTCTTCAACATTTTTTTTGTATACCTCCTGTTGGATTTTTAGACTCGCCATTTTTTCGTCGAATTTCTCATCCATCGCTTGTAACAATTGTGTCATCTCTCTCTTGTTTGTTCTTAGTGCCTCTTCAAAGTCACTCTTATATTCTTTGCCTTCAGCACAACATAATCCAGTAGATTCACCAGTGTATTTTAACGCCTTACAATATTTACAAATTGTTTTCATTTCCCCAATTGTTACCGATTTGTCGGCACAATAATCAATTGCCGGATCATAGTGGAATGCAGCTCGTTCAAGAATCACAGGAGCACCTCGTCTGCGGATTCGCTCAATTTCATTATGTCTAGCTTGCTGTTGTTCTGTTTGATGTGCACGAACTCGTTGCATTCTAAGCCTATCTCCTACATTGTCACTCACTAAAGAACGCAATTCTGGCATAGCAATACGACTATTTTCTTGATCTGTCTGTCTCTGGTCAGCAGTGCGGTTAGCACGTGAGGTAGCTCTTCGCACATTTGATTGACTACGACGACCTAAGTCAGGTCGTCTTCTCCTCGGCATCGTAAATTGTAATTAATCAAAGTGAGAAAATTTCCCGCTCATTTAGCAGTAAAGTGTCACTATCACAAAAAAGAGCACATTACTTGGAATGTCACTATCACAAAGGATCACCAAAGTAAAGAAAGTTCTCGCGCACGTAGCCACAAAGATAGATATAATATCGTAATAATACTTTTTTCCGTGCTCTGAAATGCGACAGGATGGATTGACATATTAGTTGGTTGTCAAATCTAATGTCAAATATTATGATTGCGTTCAGAAATTTAACTTAAGATTTATAATTTAATTTGTGACAAAAGTTAAGATTTATCTTTCGATTTCTATATAGTCTTATTAAAAAAATAATCGGACAGATTAACAACTGAAGTTAGCTAAAATTGAGTTTCTCGAAGCCGACCACTATTTATGTACTATGTATTTTGAGACTATGCAATTTTGTCGCGTTCGCGATTCACTTTCACTTTTGTTGAGTTTCAGAACGCGATATTAGATCCTCCAACGCGCACGCGAATTTGAACTTTATGCAGCGGTAATAAATTACAAATTGACTCTCCATTTTATTTAGAAAACGTTTGTATGGGAAATACAAAAATGCTGTTTTGAGGATTTTCCCGGCTATTATTCGAATTTTTCTCACCTTTTAAACCTTCCCTAGACCTCCACGAATAATTCAAGACCAAGATAAGATAAATCCGTTCAGCCGTTCTCGAGTTTTAGCGAGACTAACGAACAGCAATTCATTTTTATATACAGTGCTGGACTTAAGTATAGGCACAATCCGCTTTATAAAAAGAACTGCAGTTTTATTTGTATTCAGAAAAACGATATATTTATTTTGTAGGTATATTATAGGTGTAGAGTTTATACATTAAAAAATAGCTATGAAAACTAAATACATTTTCTTTGCAAATATAGTTTAAAAATAAAAAAATTAAAATTAGTTCGATATTTTACTGGACAAAAGTATAGGCACAACTACTTAAACGATAACCAAAATGCGTTGAAATTTTAATTTAATATTTTGTTGGTAACCCTTTCTGTTTTATGACGGCCTTAAGTCTATTTGGCATTGAGTGGACAAGTTTTTTTGTTATATTTTCGCCAATATTAAGCCACTCTTCCATTAAAGCTGCTTTTAGCTCAACCTTATTTGAAATTGTGCGTTTTCGAATTCTTCTCTCCAATTCCTCCCACAAATGTTCTATCGGATTTAAGTCTGGTGACTGCGGAGGGTGTGGTAAGACGTGTGAAACGTTATAAGCGAGCCACATCTTGACGTCATGGGCTGTATGCTTCGGGTCGTTGTCATGTTGAAATGTGAACGACCCGGGTAAGTTCAGTTTTTCAGCGCTTTTCTTCACATTTTCCTTTAAGATGTTTAAGTAAACTGTCTTGTCCATAATCTCATTAATGAAAACAAGCTCTCCCACACCCGCAGAAGACATACAGCCCCATACCAACATCCCCCCACCACCATACTTAACCGTTGGCAAAAGATTTCGAGATTCCATTGCAGTGTTACGTTTTCGCCATACCCTTGTGTGTCCATCAGGCCGGAAAATGTTGAACTTGCTTTCATCAGAAAACAATACCTGATCCCAGAAATCGCTTGGCTTGTTTTCAAACTCTTTGGCATACTCCAATCGCTTCTTCTGATTGATGGCAGATGTCAAGGGCTTTCGTCTAGCCACACGAGAGTTATAACCAGCCTCATGCAACACTCTTTGTACAGTTTTAAAGTGCACATCTTTACCAATTTCTGCCTTTACCTCTGCAGCAACCTGTGAAGATGTAATTTTTGGATCACGTTTCACTTTTCGTATGACCTGAGCACGTTCTCTCTCTGTTAATTTGCGCGGACGACCACAGCGACTTGCATTTTCAAAGTTTGTTTCACCTTTGAAGCGATTTACAATGGTCCGTATGGTAAAACGACTACGATCCATTAATTCACCGATCTCTGCAAACGACTTTCCTTGGCTATGCAAGTGTAAAATGATTTTACGCTCCGATACTGTTGTTTCAGTTTTTTTTGGGCTCATTATAAAGAGTTTACAAACAAAATAATTATTTACAAAAATGTTATCAACTTTTCGCTTGTTTGAATCAATAAAAAATAATAACGGTACACATAGGAATGTGCTGAATATAAAAGTGTTGCCAGATAATTGAAACAGATACTGAAACAGACGCGCACAAAAAATTATGCAAGTAGTTGTGCCTATACTTTTGTCCAGTAAAATATCGAACTAATTTTAATTTTTTTATTTTTAAACTATATATGCAAAGAAAATGTATTTAGTTTTCATATCTATTTTTTAATGTATAAACTCTACACCTATAATATACCTACAAAATAAATATATCGTTTTTCTGAATACAAATAAAACTGCAGTTCTTTTTATAAAGCGGATTGTGCCTATACTTAAGTCCAGCACTGTATATACATATCATATAATAATAATATAGTGAAAATGTGGAATTAAAAATCGCGCGATTTTTTATTCCAACAAACTTCGGCTGCGGCGCTATTTTTCTTTTTTTAACCAAAACATTTATATATATATTAAATATTAATAAAGCATTTTTGTTTTATATAAAATATATGTATAAATATATATATATATGTATCAAATATTAATATTTGATATTTTTTCAAATAAAATAATATATATATATCTATGAAATATTAATAAATAACTTTTTTTTTGTTTGAATACAAATCTGAATACACCCACCAAATACAAATCCGTAAACTCAAAATGCATACAATCAAACATACTTTATCAGCATTATCAAGCATTAATATATATAGGTATATTTTACAAATTTTGAAATCAAATAATTTGAAAACTATAACCCCGCGACCGGTGCGGTTTTCACTTTTAGAAAGTAGAATACCCCCTTTGCGTAGAACTCCTTTTCGCGTAGGCGGGCTTTGGCCGCGCTTGAAAAAAATAACCCTCATCAGTCCAACTCCGGCTACGCAATCCACAGTATTTTTGCGTAGAACTCCTTTCCGTGTTTAAACCATTGAACCCAAAATTAAAACGTCATATGCGTGTGTGTCAAAAGGAAGCACAATAACTCCCATCCCCATCATTAACACTAAACTAAAATACTTAATTTTTGTTCATATTTTTGTTTTCATTTGCTGTCATCCGGCAACACCATACTTTTGTGATTTTGTGATTGTATGGACAAATGCATTTGCATTTAATTTTAATGAAAATAATTCGAATATAAGTGTAAAAATAAGTAAAAACATGCGTGTAAGTGTATATTTAGTGAAGTGTAAAAAAATATATATTGTAATGTGCCAAATTATAGTGAAGTTACCGAGGGCACTTTGAAGGCAAATAGTTACGAAATTATTGTTTGCCGAATAATTTGGAGTTATAAAGATTGTTCCTTAACACCTCCCTAACATCTCCACCAAGTTTCATTAATAAAGACATTATAGTTTGCCAAATATTGCCTAATATACATTATTGCGAATCCCAGCCAAAGTAAGCTCTGAATGGTTGGCAGGAACGGCCACACTCGGGCCTGTGGCCATATAATAATATTTCGAACACTTACTAACTGACTGGGTATCCTACATTTTAAAAGTCAAAACTTCATTAGGTGCGTTATAGTGGTTCAGTTATTTGACTTAAAAATTTGTAGAATTTACCAAGAATTCTCCTATTTTGGTTATTTCAAGAAGCAGAGGGGCTGCCAGACATGTTAAAAATAAATAATATCAAACACTTTAGAAGATAAATAATTTTGTGGTTTATTTCTACTATATTATATTTGCCTGTGTGCATATGTTATTGTATATATCTAGATATATTTATACAAATATATACATTATATAAACTTTATATATATTGTATATAAATATATACATATATATATTAATACTTTAGTTTTAGTAAAATATGTTTTCATGCATTTTGAGTTTATGGATTTTTATTTGATGGATGTATTTAGATTTTTATTAAAAATTGTTTTATTTTAGGGTGGGCCATGTAAAATTTGCTTTTTGAATCGGCTATAAAAAAAAACTAATCAATATTTTTTCAAACTTTTTTTTTTTTTAAGATTGAACATTGTCACTTATGAATGAAAAACAATACCGTTCAAATGACTGCCACGACTGGCTTTACAGTAAGCCATTCGATCAACCCATTTTCATTCCCATGGCAGCCGGTTCTACGTTACCGGAATGACTCGGGTTTTTATTCCTGACCAAGGGCTGCCGCCCCAGTACACTAGCCCTGTCTAGTGTATCGTATATCACCCCACCCCTTACGTCACAGGAGCAAACTCCCGCAGCTAACCTGCTCCAAATACTTCTCCTCAGGGCTGGTGTCGAATCCAACCCTGGGCCAGAGGTATTCTACTGCTGCGTCTGCCATCAACGGCTCCACCCGAACTCCACCTCGGTTAGGTGCAATAAGTGCAACGGGTGGAGCCACCTTAAGACCTGCTCAGGCCTTAAGTCGCACAGGGAGTGGTCCACACGGTATGTGGCCACGTGTTGCTCCCGCCAACAGGCGTCTGATGCCTCCACGGCTACTACACCCCCTGATAGGCCGGCACTACCAACCGCCACCACAACCTACACCTCCACGGTGAGGAGCCTATCGGAGCAACACAACTCCCCTTTAACCCCTCCTATCCCTTCCTGCTCCAACCCCAGTGCGGGGACAAACCAGCAGCTCCTGGTACCCCGTACAGTCTGTTCCGTGTGTCAGACCGTAATACCTCGGAATCTGGTATCAGTCCAGTGCAATTCCTGCAATGGCTGGTGCCATTTTCGGAGATGTTCCGGCCTGCGCACCACCCGTGAGTGGACAACCGCCTACGTTGCCCCCTGCTGCAGAGCTCTGCACCCACTACCTCCCCCGGAGGAGCGGCCGCCCACCACCATCAGGCCGCAACAACCACAGTGGATTGCACAGCAGGTCCAACGTAGACAACCCAACGCGTCCCTCACCCCCCGGATTACACTGACCTCACCGAGAAGCTTCAAGCTTCTCCAGTTTAACTGCAACGGACTTACGAGTAAGGTCGACGAGATAGTCGACTTTATGAACCGGCACAGTATCAAGATAGCTGCGGTCCAAGAAACAAAGTTGCACGCTAGGTCATCTCTGATCACCAGGGATGGCTATAACGTGCACAGACACGATCGCGAGCGAGACAACGGTGGTGGCCTAGCGTTTATAGTCCACCACACTGTGCAGTATCGTCTTATCGATGAAGGAATCGACCCCAGGGACAGCACCTTAGAATGTCAAGGCATAGCTGTCCGGTCAGGCGATTCCGAGCTCGAAATTTTTAATATATACATACCCCCTGTCACCTGCTGCCCGGCAGGATATCACCCTGATATAGGTGCGCTCATCAGAGGTGAAAACCGATTGGTTGTAGGTGACTTCAATGCGCATCACGATCTTTGGCATTCAAGCCTGCCAAATGATCGTAGGGGACAGCAATTGGCAGAGCAGATAGACGACTCGACATTCAGCACAGTGAACGACGACGCCCCCACCAGGGTAGTGGGCAATTGTAGCAGCTCGCCTGACCTAACAATAGCTAGCGCGGGTCTGATAAATAGCATAACGTGGCGACCTATGCTATCGCTTGCATCAGACCACTTGCCCATTATCGTCTCGATCGAGAGACCTGCCGATTTCGTTTCCGCGAATCACCGGTCCTATTTTAACTTTATAAAAGCTAATTGGGCCGGCTTCACGGAATTCACCGAGGACACCTTCGCCGCTCTTCCCATCCCCACTGATGTGCGCGTCGGCGAACGCGCATTCCGCAAGGTGCTCACAGCTGCTGCGGCTCGCTTCATCCCAGCTGGATGTTATAAGGACATCCGTCCCCACTTCCCAGCAGAAGCAGCCAGTTTAGCAAACGAGCGTGACCACCTACGCCAGGCCGATCCCGGGGATCCCCGCATAAGGGATCTCAATTTGGAGATCCGGCAACTGGTAAATCAACATAAGCGGACTAAATGGGTTGAGCACCTGAAGACTTGTAACCTCACCTCCGGAGTGAGTAAGCTCTGGTCCACCGTTAGGTCCTTGTCGAACCCGACGAAACACAACGACAAGGTGGCTATCACCTTCAACGGTTGTACTTCGTCGGACCCGAAGAGATGCGCGAGCTATTTTAGCCGGCTGTTTACACTGCATCCTCCGGGCGACAGAACCAAACGTCGTGTTACCAGAAGGCTGCACAAACTGACGAACGACAGTGCGCCACTTACTTTCTCCGGTGATGAGGTTCAGGGGGCCATCAACAAGTCGAAATCTTCGAAAGCCATTGGCCCTGACGGACTTAACGCGCTGATGCTGAAGCATCTGGGACCCCTGGGAGTAGGATACCTCACAAGGGTCTTCAATTTGTCTCTGGCCACTCTCATCATCCCTGACAAGTGGAAAGCAGGGAGAGTGGTCCCACTATTGAAACCTGGGAAACCCGCCAACCAAGGGGAGTCTTATCGGCCGATAACTCTCCTTTCCCCAGTAGTGAAGACACTTGAAGCCCTCCTACTCCCACTCTTCACGACCCACCTGGCCCCAGCCCCACATCAGCACGGATTCCGACGAGTGCACAGCACCACCACGGCACTCACCGCCATAAACGCCCAGATAAATCGCGGGCTTAACCAAAACCGCCCCTGCGAGAGGACTGTCCTAGTAGCGTTGGACCTAAAGAAGGCTTTCGATACAGTCAGCCATTCCACGCTACTAGATGATATTTATCAGTCGACACTCCCGCCAGGGCTGAAGAGGTGGTCCGCGAACTACCTGAGCGGTCGGCACTCGTCAGTGATTTTTCGAGATCAAATGTCAAAGCAAAGGAAGATTAAGCAAGGCGTACCGCAGGGTGGTGTCCTTTCACCCTTGCTTTTTAACTTCTACATCTCGAAGCTCCCCCAACCACCAGCGGGAGTTTCCCTGATCTCATACGCTGACGACTGCACGATAATGGCGTCGGGCAATGACATCGATGGCCTGTGTTCCAAAGTGAACAACTACCTCACCGACCTTTCTCGCTTTTTCACTGCGAGGAATCTCCAACTTTCCCCCACTAAGTCCACGGCGACCCTTTTCACCACCTGGACAAAGGAGGTCAAGCTGTCCCTTAAGGTAAAAGTCGACGACACACCAATTCCGACTGTGAATAACCCCAAAATTTTGGGTGTAACCTTTGACAGCTTGCTCTCCTTCTCTGCGCACACAACCGCAATTGCCACTAAAGTCCAAAATCGCAACAAGGTCCTCAAATCGCTGGCCGGCAGCACTTGGGGCAAGGACAAAGAACTGTTGCTTTCGCCATTTAAGGCAATTGGCCGGCCGGTTCTAAACTATGCTGCGCCTGTCTGGTCGCCTGGCACTAGTGATTCGCAGTGGATAAAGCTTCAGACATGTCAGAATACCGCCATTCGGACAGCGACCGGGTGCCTCCTGATGTCACCCATACAACACCTGCACAACGAGGCACAAATGCTCCCAGTCGCGGAGCACAACAAACTGCTCAGCAAGCAGTTCCTGCTGGGGTGTTACCGCAGGTTTCACCCCTGCAGACACCTGCTTGAGCCTGAGCCGCCTCCCAGGCACGTCAGGAGACACCTCCTCGACTACGCTGACGAACTCCAGGACAAAACTGACCGAGACCTACTGGACCGGACAGTATTCAGACAGTCAATAAACGACATTCACCGGGAGTCCGTTACCACCTTCATGAACTCCCGTCCCGTGAATGCCGTAATCGGAGTCCAACCACCACCCATTGCAGATGAAGAGCTCCAGCTTCCCCGTGAGACTCGTGTAACATTGGCACAATTACGTTCTGGATATTGTAGCAGGTTAAACTCCTACTTATCCAGAATTGACCCCGACATACCAAACACATGTCCGGCATGTGAAGGTACCCCGCACGACACTAACCACCTCTTCACATGCCCCCTTAATCAGACTCATCTAACCCCCCTCTCCCTCTGGACCCAACCCGTCGAAACAGCATGTTTCCTGGGCCTACCCCTAGATGAGCTAGACGAAGACGACAGATGATATACCCACACTGACAGGGCTAACTATGCTGTTAAAACAACAACAACAACAATCAACCCATTTTTTAAGCACATTTTCGATTACTTGGGCTCCAATTTCATTAATGGCAACTTCGTGTTTTAAAGCATCAATCATCTCTGGAGGGTTCGCATAGCATTTGTCCTTAACGGCTCCTCACAAAAAATAGTCCAACGGGCTTAAACCACAGCTCCGAGGCGGCCAATTGATATCGGAATTCAAAAACGGTAGCTAAAAGTTCGAGTGTAACTTTGGCAGTGTGACACGTTGCACCGTCCTGTTGAAACCAAATGTCGTCCATGTCATCCTCTTCAATTTTTGGAAACAAAAACTCTTTGAGCATGTCACGGTAACGCTCGCAATTTTCTGTAACCGCGGAAGAAGAAAAAGACTCACCACTTCAGAAATAGGTTTTCAATATTTCCCAATTTTGTTCAAGCGTGTAGCGTCCCATTTCGTAAATGTCAAACCTTTAAGTAAAGTATGAACACATTTGACATACATTGTGTAAAATAAGTACCCGGAATTTATAATTTAATCTCTCCCGGGAATACCTGACACTTCGAATTTGGTTTTTTCATGTTGGTACACATGTCCTTGAATGCACAAGCCTTATTAGAACGGGATCTATTACTTAGTGTGTTTTATTCTGCAGTCAAAGTGAGTTGATCTTTTGTTTACTTGGCGAATTTTACTATGGATAAACTTGTGGAGCAGAGGGTTTGCATTAAATTTTGCGTTGCGAACAAAATTACGTGTGCCAATACATTAAATATGTTGCGGGAAGCCTATGGTGACTCGTGTTTATCCAAAACACAAACCTACGAGTGGTACAAGACGTTCAAAGAGGGCCGTGAAGTGGTAGAAGATTTGCCTCGCTCCGGACGACCATCGATCGTTACGACCGACGAAAACGTCGAAGAAATTAAGAAAATTATATTTGAAAATCGTCGTTTGAGTACCAGAGAGATCGGTCGTGAGCTTAACATCTCTCACATGACCGCTCAGAACATTTTGACTGGTGTGTTGGGCATGCGCCGCGTCGCCGCTCGGCTTGTTCCGAAAGAGCTCAATTTTTTGCAAAAAGAGCATCGGAAGGAGGTCTCTGAAGACATGGTTTCCCGAGCTAATACGGACCCTACGTTCATGAAACGCATAATAACTGGTGATGAGACATGGGTCTACGAGTACGATATGCAACCCAGTCAGCAATCGTCTTCGGGGAAGGCGTTTTGAGTCGATTGAAGACATTAAAAAAAATTCGCTAAAGGAGCTGAAGGCCATCCCGGCGCCGGCTTACCAGCGGGCCATGGATGACTGGGTTGTTCGTTGGAATATTTGTATCGGCTCAAAAGGAGCCTATTTTGAAGGCGATCCAACAAATAATGATGAATAATATGAAAAAATGTGTTTTTTTTTTTTAAATTCCGGGTACTTATTTTACACAATGTATCATTTGTGTTACCATTCTCAAAAAAATAGGTGGTTCAAAAAGCAAAAGCTATATCACCCGTATGTATCTATATTTTGTATTCCAATTTTTCTATATTATTAGTAGTCCAGTCAAAAGAGACAAAAAAAATAGCCAACTAAGTAATTTTAGGAGTATGCGAGTTTATGGTTTTATTATGTAAAACCCATCACTGTGAACTTAAATTTGAGTTTTCGGGGTCGGGGGTTGTGTCCCGCGGCCGCCATCTTGGAAATAAGGGTGCAACTGGTTTTTGCGATTATCTCGTGAATTTCGAAAGTTACGAAAATTTTGTAATATAAAATACTTTTTTGTAGATAATAATGTTATCCACAACTTTCATTCAAAACTTTTTATTGTAAAATTAATAATAAAAAAGTTATAAACAAAATTACGCGAAAAATTAAGGGATGAATTGTTTTAAAGCGTAATAACTTTTTTTTTTATTGATTTTATGGAAAATATACATCAGAGCTTTTTTATAGAGCATTCTTTTGTGAACATTTTTATCTATAAGTTTTTTCTGCTATCTTTATTTAGTCGTATGATTTTGAGCTGCTAAGCGGAGCAACCAATACATTAGCGAAGCGCGTACATGATTACACAGGCCGACAAAATTTAACCAACATTCGGACCCAGAAACCAGACTATATATTTCCGAAGGTTTATGATGTGCTGAATCCAAATCTGGCCTTAGAATTGCTCTATCAGCTCTGGTTTTCGAGATATCCTAACCTAAAAGTGCAAAAAACACCATTTTTGCCCATATTTGAGGTTATGTAGCCTTGCAGATGTTTTCTTTCACCAAAATTAAAGGATGACATCTTTAAATACAAGCCTTCTTTTTCCAAATGGCGTTCTGCTTGCTCAAATATCATTTTTTTTCATCCTTTAATTTTGGTGAAAGAAAACATCTGCAAGGCTACATAACCTCAAATATGGGCAAAAATGGTGTTTTTTGCACTTTTAGGTTAGGATATCTCGAAAACCAGAGCTGATAGAGCAATTCTGAGGCCAGATTTGGATTCAGCGCATCATAAACCTTCGGAAATATATAGTCTGGTTTCTGGGCCCGAATGTTGGTTAAATTTTGTCGGCCTGTGTAATCATGTACGCGCTTCGCTAATGTATTGGTCGCTCCGCTTAGCAGCTCAAAATCATACGACTAAATAAAGATAGCGGAAAAAACTTATAGACAAAAATGTTCACAAAAGAATGCTCTATAAAAAAGCTCTGATGTATATTTTCCATAAAATCAATAAAAAAAAAGTTATTACGCTTTAAAACCATTCATCCCTTAATTTTTCGTGTAATTTTGTTTATAACTTTTTTATTATTAATTTTACAATAAAAAGTTTTGAATGAAAGTTGTAGATAACATTATTATCTACAAAAAAGTATTTTACAAAATTTTCGTAACTTTCGAAATTCACGAGATAATCGCAAAAACCAGTTGCGCCCTTATTTCCAAGATGGCGGCCGCGGGACACAACCCCCGACCCCGAAAACTCAAACTTAAGTTCACAGTGATGGGCTTTACATAATAAAACCATAAACTCGCATACTCCTAAAATTACTAAGTTAAATCTTCTTTTGACTGGACTATAGTATTTGATGTGTATATGTATATATATATGTATATATATCTATATATATATATATGTATATATATCTATATATATATATATGTATATATATCTATATATATATATATGTATATATATCTATATATATATATATGTATATATATCTATATATATATATATGTATATATATCTATATATATGTATATATATCTATATATATATATATTATATACACATAGTAGAAAAAGTATGCGTTCACCTATGCAAATATTCTTTGCATTAGAAAAAGTTCAAAACAATAAATATTTCAGAAATTTATAAATAAATAAATAATGAGTTTTATTTAGTTCACTTAAACGTAACTATCACACATATTTCGCTACTAATAACAAAATCAAATTTAAAAAAAGGCCATTCGAACTAAACGGAAAAAGTTTGCGTTCACTTCAATAATAATAAAATAAAAGGCTTAAGATCATAGAAATGTTTTAAAATTAATAGCTAGTTGGATATCCACACCTTTTTATGACTTCTAGAAGGCGTCTTTTCATTGATCCAACTAGTTTGGCTGTTATTTCTGGACTTATGGGTTCCCATTCCTCTTTAAGCGCGTTCTTAAGCATTTCCTTGCTAGTTATTGTACGCTCTCGTATTTTTTTTTCTAGAACGTCCTATAAGTGCTCAATGGGGTTAAGGTCAGGTGATTGTGGGGGTGTGCGAAGTAGTTTTGGAACATTATACAACAACCACAACCTAACAATCTCTGCTGTGTGTTTCGGGTCGTTGTCCTGTTGGAAAACAAATCTTTCACCGAGTCCCAGTTTGATTGCACTTTCTCTCAAATTCGTTTTTAAAATATCGAGATAATCATGTCTGTTCATTATCGACTCAATAAACTGTATATTTCCAACGCCCGAACTAGCCATACACCCCCATATCATGGCACCTCCTCCCCATGCTTGACTTTCAAAAAAATCGATTTTTTTTATTGCATTTTTGTAATGTACATATATTCAAAAGTATACGCACGAAATTTGAAGTAGATCTAAGCAATACTTTCGGAGTTATACCTAAATATTTAGAGATGCCTCGGCACGTTTTAAGGTAGGTATTGAAACTTTAAACGAGTTTTTTTCAAAACGGCATTTTTCAAGTCGGTGTACACGATATCTCGAAAACGGCTTGTTTGATCGGTCTCAACCGTTTTAACTCAATCTTTAAAGATACATTTTCTAGTAATTAATCGTTCCTTTTGTAAATCTGATACTTATTTTCCATTTTATAATCAATTTACGGCCAAATTTTAACGTAAAAATCGAAATCATTTCTTTTAAAAGCTGCCATTTTGTGAAAATTCACTATTTTGATTAGCCGAACGATTAATTACTAGATAATCTAATATATTAACAAAATTTGTTTGGTTTGTTGATTTCAGATAATCCAATCCTGAGTTACGATGTACACCGTAAATCGTCTTTTTTTAAAGGAGGTTCCAGAAATCGCCTGCAGCGCGCTCTATAATCAACATTTTCATAAATAAAAAATTTTGTTACGTTCTTGAAGGATGCTTTTATAACCGCCAAAAATTTTCAAATTAAAATATTCTGAAGTTTCTTCAGGATAAATTCTTGACAACCCGTCCTTTATTTGCTTCATAACTGCGTATAACCCCTTAAGTAGATTTTCTCGCGATATGAAGGGTTTCTTTCGGGTCACTCTGACGTGAAATCCGATTCTTTTTAGAATTTTTCTTACTGTATCTGAATGTACTTTCTTTTGGTATTTTACTTCTATGTCTTTTGAAATTTGGCTTGCTGTTAGTCGTGGATTAGACTTCACAATAGTTATGTTGCGTTCTTCTCTTTCCGTCAGTTTTTTTGGACGCCCAGAACGAGGCTTAGACTCCAAACAATTCGCTTGCTTGAAGTTGTTTATCACTCTTTGGACCGAGGAGTATTGCCTCCCAACAATTTTCGCGATTTCCCGATAGCTCTTACTATTTTGCCACAAACTTACAATGACTTTCCTTTCACCAATATCTATTTCTTTTCGCCTTTGGTCCATAGTAACAAAAAATGTATTTCTAATATCAATTTTTCCCTTTTTAGATTTGTTCTTAACCGCGTCAACTACACGAATGATTTTAAATTAAATTTAACGTAATTGCCATGCAAATAATCGTCACTATTCGAAATGAACGCACACTTTTTCTGCTCAGCCTATTTAAGTAACTATACTACAATCCCGTTATCTGAACACGACGCAGCTCAAACTCCAAAAAATTTTGTTCATACCTTCTACGAATAATTTTCTTTGAAATAAGTGAAAAGAAATAACTGAGAGTTTTAAGATAAACACGTTAAATTATTTTAATACTTTATAACAGTGGGTGAACGCAGACTTTTTCTACCATGTGTATATGTTGTAACGTTGTATTTCAATATTTTATAAGAGCGTACAATTGTTGGCGTATGCCGATGATATCGATATCTTACAATACGTTGTGTTTCTTTTTCGTAAAATATATCTCTCGTATTTTTAATTGTAATAAAAACGCCGGAAAACTAAAACAAATGCGTTTAGTAAGCTGCGCGAACAAGAGCAACACCTGTTTTGCAGCGGCCAGACAACGCTGTCCACACTGCAAATACAGATATGCTAGCAACAGCCACCATGTAGCGGCCAGCCAACGCTGTCCACACTACAAACGTAGTTATTGGCAAGCACCTAAGCTCTACTCACCGCCAATTACCAAACGGAATGCGTTCTTTCCAAAAGCGCGCAGGCTTTTTATAGGCAAAATCAATCCTATTAGAAAATTCAAATTTAGAGTTTGAAAAAAGACATCTAGTAGTCATTACACTTTTAGGGCATTGGAAAATTCAAATTTAGAGTTTGAAAAAGACATCTAGTGGTCATTACAATTTTAGGGCATTGCCATATAAGAAAACTTTAAATTAAATCTTAACAATTTGAAGGTATTGCCATATAGAAATAAATATATTAATAAATTATAAAATATAAGTATGCTACAGTCTCCCCCTTTGGCGTGAGGAACTCGTCCCGAGAACAAACCAACATCTACTGGTTACCGCTTTTCTTTGCTCGGCCACGCTTCTTCAAAGATTGGGAGGTTCATCTTTCCCCTCCCCCTGGAGTAATGCTGCATCTAACGCATATGGGTATTTCCAAACTGGCGTGACGTGACATTTGTATGACTAAATGTCAAAAAAAAAATGCTTTACTTAACATTTCGAAACATTTTACATGAATAGTTGCATTGTAATAAAGGGGACTTTATTTTAGTAGACAAGTTACCGAAATTTTTTAACAACACTAAATAATATAAGCTAATATATAGGCTGGCGTGACGTTACAAAAAACGGAAGTCCCCCTATCTTGAATTTTGAAAAAGCATAATTCTTCGAATTTTGTAGAACTATTCGAGTGAAACTTTTTGTCAGGATATTTAAATATTTAAGGTTCACATTCCAATTTCCTATGTTAAAAAAATGGTTTCGGTTTTTTTTTTACCACACAAAGTCTCTGGCGTGACGTTACCTGACGTTATGTTACTGAAATTTATATAAATTCTTTTTTTTGTTGATATACCAATTTTTACATTTTTTGTAGAAATTTCAAATAGAAAGGGTATATGTAGATATTCAATTTGGGTTAGCGCTGTGATTTTGATGTGTTGAGAAAATAAACCAAATAAATAGGCACATAACTTTTGACGTTTAAAAATAAAACATATATTATTATTATACAACACTTTTATGTGAAAACGCAGTCTCGGCTGCTTTTATTTGCCTGTCTTCGCTGCTTGATAAATGATGAATTTTAAGTATTCCAGAAATTTTCGGCAACTCATTCCACTTTTCTATTAGCAAAACAGAAAACTCTTCTATTTGCTGTGTGGGAATGTAAACTAAGTTAACTCCAAATATATGATTTCGAGCACATTGGTAAAAAGAAACTGCAGTATCCAAAATTATATTTTTCGTTTTTGTTACCTGCCAAACTTTTCGTTTTATCGTTGCTCCTACCCCATCGACCGCACCTTTACCATGAGAAGTTGCAAAATAATTCCACTCTAAAACTTTGCAACCAAATTCAAAAACAAAATCTGACAGGCTTCGCGCAATATACTTATTTTTAAACTGAGAGCTACTTCCATCCGAAAAACTATAAATATTTTGAAATTGCCCATGTTCTTTTTTGATTATGTCTACAAGTTTTGTTAAAAAACAGCACACATCGAATTTATTGTGAGTGAGTTTGTCACTGATTATAGAATACGATTTTACTTCGCCAACCAGCCAAGCAACGCAAGTGAAAATGGTAACTTGACGGTAGCTAAAATGTGCGCTTTGCACCTCATTTTGACAAGTTAACCTATAATTCTCTGCGAAGTCAATTTGAAGAACTAGATCGTCGGAGCTAATGCCATTTTTTTGCTTTCGAAATAGTTTTGTTGGGAACGTTTAATAAAAAAGTGGCGTTTAAACAAAGGTAACTGGGCATCTAGTTCGTGCAAAAGATCAGACAAAGATCCTTCGGTGTATGTCAAAGCAATGCGGTCTTCAACTTTGCGCCAATGTTTCCATTCAACAGATTCATCCATCAATGGCTAATATTTTAAGGGCATTTATTCATTTCTTACATCCTGAACACAATGTTTGCACTTGTTCATCATACATTTTTCGTTTTTAATGTTGCAACAAGCAGATTCGAGAAATTTTTCAAAGTCGGATGGAAAAGATTTTATAAAATCCGCACTGCTTTCGAAAACAAATGCAAAATTGGCGTGATGCTTACAAACACACATATTATGTGGTATCTTGCATGATAGTTGCACATGTTTTGGTCGCAATTCGTAAAGTGCAGACTTGTTAACGAAGTTAGTAGTTTTCTCCAATTTGTAGAGTTCGTACGACTCAGCAACAGATAGCACCATAAAACGCTTGGCCACTACTTCCCCATCGACAATCAATGTGTCCTTTCTACCTGCGGCTTGGACACTAATATCATCTCTTGAGTAAAAGTCTACGACAAACTGTTTTTTTTCTTGTATTGCCGATTTAGATTCGTACTTCAATGATAATGTACCATATTTTTTGTATAACAAATCAACAATATACCTTCTTTTCTGTGGGTCGGCCGGCAAAGCAGTTTTGGCTTTTTTTTAATGCCTTTCCTATTGTTTGCCTGCATTTATAGGGCTGATTGGCTTCTGAGCTATATTCTTTGGCGCATTCATTTTTCTTTCTCAGGCGAAATGCTTGTTGTCTTTTACAATTTTGTTTTCTTATTGCATCACTTTTATTCTTGCTGGATTCTAACCTTTTTCTATACTTTGATGCCCTCTCTTTTGCTTTTAAACGGCTTCTCTCCAGCCTCAGTGGGTCAGTTTTTAGTTTTTGCCTATAGCACTTTGAGTATTTTTTATAGTTACTCGAAGAATCCATCTACATAAGACGTGATTGAATTATAATTCAGAAAAGGCCATCACCTATCAAGAAAATTACTTACAATATGGCGTGACGTTACGAAACTTTGAAGCTCAATACGACAGAAATTCCTTGCTTAAAAGGCGTAATTTATAATTTAATTTGTAAACTTTATCAACTTTTATTAAAATACCAAATTATTTGCATCTACAATCGCCAGCGCAGTTATAATAAGACTAAATAGCATCTGTATGGCGTGACGTTATTGATGAATATCTTTTAAAAGTAAATGCAAAATTTACCGTTAATTGAAACGTCACAGCTCTTTTAAATTGGTTTTACGCTTAGTTGTTGTTATTGCCAAATTGTAGCTATTAGAGTTGAATTGCAGAGTTACTCTTAGAAATTTAAACAGCAAAGAGAAAACGCTCTTGTAAATAAAAAAACTGATCACCAAGTGAACATGAAATTTGTGTTCCGATAACTGAAGAACGCAATTGAGGAAAATTTTGAAAATATTACTTTTATGATATTAAAATAGTTTTCTTTAATAAATCAAGCACTTTTTTTTGTTTAATCATAGTCTAGGTTTTCGGTTAAGGTAGACTTTTCTGTGGAAGTTCCCATATATTCACTTTAGCTCGATGTGACCACCTTGTGGCTTGACTATAGCCTTCAAACGGTCAAAAAATTAGTTGCATGCTGCACGAATGTGATCTTGAGGTATTTCGGCTAATTCTCGTATAATCGCTTTTTTCAGCGCATTCATACTGGCATATTTTTTAGTCCTTACCTTGCGCTCCAAAATGGACCAGATGGAATAGTCCATCGGATTTGCGTCTGGCGAATTCGAAAGCCATTTGGTGGACGAAATGAGGTGTGGAACATGATTTTTAACCATTCTTGGTTCACACGAGCTTTATGAGACGGTGCCACGTCCTGTTGGAACGTCCATGGCCTACGACCGAAATGTTTGCGTGTCCACGGCTCTAAAGCAGCTTCTAAAACATTTTCCCGATAATAAGTCACATTCACTTTGACACCAGGCTCGATAAAAACGATTGGAGAGCGTCCATCAGCTTTCGATGCGGCCCAAACCATTACTTGCGATGGGAAATTGCTTCAAGCCATACGTAGGCTCAAATTCTCGTATGAGCGTTCGGTCACGAACTGCTCAATTCGGAATTTTTTTTCATTAGAAAACACAATGTTAGTTAGTTAGTTAATGTTTCAGTTCTTTGGCCATTTTTCTTCCACTTCGACGTGGATTTCGTTCAAGTCGAGCCTTCACTTTCCGAACCATTTCTGGCGTTGTTGCGGTTTTTTTGGTCCACCTCCATAGCGTTTTGCACTGCTACCACTATCATTGTAACGCTTTATTTTTATAGTGCGATACACAAACATTTTATTCACTTTGATGTGACTGAGATCACGAACAATGGCTGGTTGTGATTTTCCAGCCAAATATAACGCAATCACGCTATTACGTTTGAGTTCCATCACAGAAAAAAAAAATCAACAAAACTGAGACGCAAATGCTTTTGATGGCTTATAAACAGTATATTGAACTGTCATTAGAACAATTTTGACGTTGATGTCATGAGCTCTTTTACAGAGACAATCAGTGTATTATTAATTTATGATATATAGATCTATACTATAAAGGTGAATGTCTGTACGTTGTCCACTACTCTCATTCGGCACTAATAATCGAATATTTGCTTCAATTTAATCTTAAAAAATCTTAGTTTTTCCTATTTCCCACTATTTATAGCACACTCTAGCTGTTGAACTATGACCCAAATGCAAAGTTCAAAAACGGTTTGAGATAGAAAATTAATAAGAATAATTTTGCTTGATATTTTTCTGAGTGGTTGTTTTGATTTTATTCAACAAGGCATAGCAACGGATGCCGGGTAAAAGCATTTAAAATTACATTCGAAATTCAATTTCAGAGACAGGGAGGTGAATTATTTACTATTGTAGACTTGGCATGCTAAAAATAAATTAAATTAAATAATACCTGAAAAAAGCATTCGTGTCAACCAAATAACCGGAATGAAAAATTATATATACATATGATATATAGATATATGAATGTAATGCAGATTCAAGACCCAACTACTCACGCTATTCCGTATCGTACACTCTTAACAATGGATCGAAGATAAATGTAAATTGTCTCATTTCTACAAAAGATTTCAAAATATGAGACTATTATTTACTCCATTTTTTATGCAGATTCGTTTCATGAGATCACAATATGCCGACAAGAAGAAAATCTACATTATCAAGACAATCCACTGGGGCAAAAAGAAAGAAAGATGCAAGATCAAACGAGAGTGAACAACAACACGAAAACAGACTAAAACAAAAACAAATCGTGAAAATAGGTTACAAGAAACTATAGAGCTTGTACGTGTCGTAAAAAATCGTGAAACTACATGACAGCGCCGTACTCGAATGGAACAAGATCGTATGGCACACCTTGCATCACGCAGAGATTTTAATTTTGATATGCATAATGCAGCTTTTAATTACGACCCAACATTGGACTATAGTTCACATCCAAATATTACTATTGGTCTAATGGATGTGACTTGCTCACATTGTAATGCAAAAAAATTTCTAAATGAAGCTCCAGGAATGTGTTGCTGCAACGGAAAGAGGTCGCTACCAACACTTCGACATCCACTTGAGCCATTATTAAGTTTGACGTCAGGAATGTCTGACGAGTCTAAACGTTTTCTACAAAATATTCGCAAATACAACTCTTGCTTCCAAATGACATCATTCGGAGCAACAAAGGTAATAACGGAAGCAGGATACATGCTGACGTTTAAAATTCAGGCACAAGTGTATCATCAAGCGGGATCATTGTTACCTGAACCGGATCAAAACCCGCAGTTTTGCAAATATATTTCACAGGAAATAGCGACATTCAGACAAATCAACGGTGTGGCAATATTCCAGGTGTGAATCGTGAAATTGTTGGAGCATTGCAACAAATGCTACACGAAAGAAATAACTTAGTCCGAATGTTTAAAAACGCTCTTGAACAAATGCCGAATAATGAATACAAAATCGTGATTAGAGCAGATAGAACTCCAGCAGGCGAACATGAGAGACGTTTCAATGCTCCAACATCAGATGAAGTTGCAATCATCATTGT
Organism: Anastrepha ludens; assembly: GCF_028408465.1. Taxonomy (NCBI): domain Eukaryota; kingdom Metazoa; phylum Arthropoda; class Insecta; order Diptera; family Tephritidae; genus Anastrepha; species Anastrepha ludens. Next base: position 10,356,429 of record NC_071503.1, read on the forward strand.
CGGTAATGCATTTGACAGGAGGGACATTGTGCTTCACAAAAGAAGTAATGCCTTACAGCGAATTTCAGAAACCCATCGATCATATGACGCACTTCAATATCCATTGCTTTTTTGGGAAGGTGAAGACGGATACAGTTTTAACGTTCATCAAGTTAATTCCCTAACACACTCACGCTATTACGTTTGAGTTCCATCACAGAAAAAAAAAATCAACAAAACTGATACGCAAATGCTTTTGATGGCTTATAAACAGTATATTGAACTGTCATTAGAACAATTTTGACGTTGATGTCATGAGCTCTTTTACAGAGACAATCAGTGTATTATTAATTTATGATATATAGATCTATACTATAAAGGTGAATGTCTGTACGTTGTCCACTACTCTCATTCGGCACTAATAATCGAATATTTGCTTCAATTTAATCTTAAAAAATCTTAGTTTTTCCTATTTCCCACTATTTATAGCACACTCTAGCTGTTGAACTATGACCCAAATGCAAAGTTCAAAAACGGTTTGAGATAGAAAATTAATAAGAATAATTTTGCTTGATATTTTTCTGAGTGGTTGTTTTGATTTTATTCAACAAGGCATAGCAACGGATGCCGGGTAAAAGCATTTAAAATTACATTCGAAATTCAATTTCAGAGACAGGGAGGTGAATTATTTACTATTGTAGACTTGGCATGCTAAAAATAAATTAAATTAAATAATACCTGAAAAAAGCATTCGTGTCAACCAAATAACCGGAATGAAAAATTATATATACATATGATATATAGATATATGAATGTAATGCAGATTCAAGACCCAACTACTCACGCTATTCCGTATCGTACACTCTTAACAATGGATCGAAGATAAATGTAAATTGTCTCATTTCTACAAAAGATTTCAAAATATGAGACTATTATTTACTCCATTTTTTATGCAGATTCGTTTCATGAGATCACAATATGCCGACAAGAAGAAAATCTACATTATCAAGACAATCCACTGGGGCAAAAAGAAAGAAAGATGCAAGATCAAACGAGAGTGAACAACAACACGAAAACAGACTAAAACAAAAACAAATCGTGAAAATAGGTTACAAGAAACTATAGAGCTTGTACGTGTCGTAAAAAATCGTGAAACTACATGACAGCGCCGTACTCGAATGGAACAAGATCGTATGGCACACCTTGCATCACGCAGAGATTTTAATTTTGATATGCATAATGCAGCTTTTAATTACGACCCAACATTGGACTATAGTTCACATCCAAATATTACTATTGGTCTAATGGATGTGACTTGCTCACATTGTAATGCAAAAAAATTTCTAAATGAAGCTCCAGGAATGTGTTGCTGCAACGGAAAGGGGTCGCTACCAACACTTCGACATCCACTTGAGCCATTATTAAGTTTGACGTCAGGAATGTCTGACGAGTCTAAACGTTTTCTACAAAATATTCGCAAATACAACTCTTGCTTCCAAATGACATCATTCGGAGCAACAAAGGTAATAACGGAAGCAGGATACATGCTGACGTTTAAAATTCAGGCACAAGTGTATCATCAAGCGGGATCATTGTTACCTGAACCGGATCAAAACCCGCAGTTTTGCAAATATATTTCACAGGAAATAGCGACATTCAGACAAATCAACGGTGTGGCAATATTCCAGGTGTGAATCGTGAAATTGTTGGAGCATTGCAACAAATGCTACACGAAAGAAATAACTTAGTCCGAATGTTTAAAAACGCTCTTGAACAAATGCCGAATAATGAATACAAAATCGTGATTAGAGCAGATAGAACTCCAGCAGGCGAACATGAGAGACGTTTCAATGCTCCAACATCAGATGAAGTTGCAATCATCATTGTCGGTAATGCATTTGACAGGAGGGACATTGTGCTTCACAAAAGAAGTAATGCCTTACAGCGAATTTCAGAAACCCATCGATCATATGACGCACTTCAATATCCATTGCTTTTTTGGGAAGGTGAAGACGGATACAGTTTTAACGTTCATCAAGTTAATTCCCTAACACATGAACCCACAGATAAAAAAGTTTCGGCAATGAATTTTTATTCTTGTCGCATAATGATAAGAAAAGGGCATAACCATCTACTACACTGTGCAAAATTATTGCAACAGTTTTTAGTTGACATGTACGCCAAAATTGAAAGTGAGCGTCTTTTATATGTGAGACTTAACCAGAAAAAACTAAGAGTAGAAGAATATGTTCACTTACGAGAAGCAACGCCGAAGATATTGGAAAAATAGTAATTTTACCTTCATCATTTACAGACAGTCCTAGGCATATGCAAGAATATACGCAGGATGCTATGACGTATGTTAAAGAAAAAATTCATTCTGACAATATAGACAAAATTATCTCAGCTGAAATACCAAACGAGGAAACAGATCCTCTTTTATTCCAAATTTTTAGCAAAAAGATTTCCGCGTGCATTTTTACTCGAGACTCAAACTGGACAAGATAGCTACCAAACATACAGAAAAAGAAGACCAGAAGTCGGAGGGCATGAAGCAATTGTTAAAATAAAACAAAGAGAAGTGCAAGTTGACAACAAATTGGTCGTTCCATACACTCCTTTGCTTTCAAAAACGTTTCAGGCTCACATTAACGTAGAGTTTTGCAATTCTGTAAAATCTATAAAATATATATGCAAGTACATTAACAAAGGAAGCGACATAGCAATGTTTGTAGTCACGAACGAAAATGATGAAATAACTCTGTTTCAAATGGGGCGGTACATTTCGAGTAACGAAACAGTTTGGAGGATTTTAAACTTTCCAATACATGACTGTCACCCGACTGCTGTTCATCTTGCTGTACACTTGGAAAACGGCCAAAGAATCACATTCATAGCTCAAAACGCTGCGCAACTAGCAGCTGATCCACCAAACACCACACTTACAGTTTTTTTCAAATTATGCAATGAGGACCGCTTTGCCAAGACACTACTTTATCCAGAAGTTCCTCAGTATTACACGTGGAATGCATCACGAAAACAATTTTATCATAGGAAACAAGGCGCTATAGTACCTGGAACAAACAGCAAACAGGGAAGAGCGACGCTCTAGGCAGAGTATACACGGTCCATCCTAACAATGCCGAGTGCTTTTACTTGCGGATGCTACTGCTACATCGTTTGAACATATACGCGCTGTCGAAGGTGATATTTGCTCCACGTACCGTCAAGCATGCCAGAAACTGGGACTTCTAGAAGATGATCAACATTGGGACACAGCACTGTCAGAAGCATCTGCTATATCGATGCCCAACCAAATGCGCCTTTTATTTGCGATTATTTTAACAACGGCCGCCTTAGCCGAATGGGTTGGTGCGTGAATAAAATTCGGAATTCACAGAGAGAACGTCGGTTCGAATCTCGGTGAAACACCAAAATTAAGAAAAACATTTTTCTAATAGCGGTCGCCCCTCGGCAGGCAATGGCAAACCTCCGAGTGTATTTCTGCCATGAAAAAGCTCCTCATAAAAATATCTGCCGTTCGGAGTCGGCTTGAAACTGTAGGTCCCTCCATTTGTGGAACAACATCAAGACACATACCACAAATAGGAGGAGGAGCTCGGCCAAACACCCAAAGAGGGTGTACGCGCCAATTATATATATATATGTATATTTTTACAACCTGTGCACCATCTGATCCAATGGCATTGTGGAAGAAATATCGTGATTCTTTGAGCGAAGATTATCTGCTGCTATCACGCAGAGTTGCAAATAATCCCGACTTGCAGATTTCAGACATGCTGTACAATAAAGCCTTAATCGACATTGAAGACACGTGTATGGCAATCCTTAACAAGCCTCTAGAACAGCTGGGCCCCACTTCATGAGATGAATTTCAATCAAGATGAACTCTCCAGATTTGTGGAAAGAAACAAACCTCTTCTCATTGAAGATCAGAAAGCAGCATTTAATCTCATTGTTAATAGGACCTCCTTGCTGGAGATTTCCGCCAAACTCTACCAGCTATTCAAAGAGGAACTCCAGCAGATGAATTGAATGCTTGTCTCAAGTCTTCATATTTATGGAGACAAGTTAAAAAATTGACTCTTTCAACAAATATGCGTGTTCGTTTGCAAGGCGATGAGGCCTCACGAGAATTTGCAAATGAGCTTCTGCAAATTGGGAAGGAACTTTTATGAATACACCATGTTTTCTAAAGGTTGGGTCTCCGATTATGATGCTAAGAAACTTGAGACCACCGAAATTGTGCAACGGAACTCGATTGACGGTAAAGAATTTGCATCCAAATATAATTGAAGCAACAATTCTGTCTGGCAAATCAGCAGGTGAAGACGTCCTCATACCTAGAATTCTCTCAATTCCATCAGATATGTATGCCTTTTGAATTTAAAAGACTTCAATTTCCTGTTCGTCTTGCTTTTGCAATGACCATTAATAAGGCACAAGGTCAATCGCTCAACGTCGCAGGAATTCTTTTAGAACCACCATGTTTTTCACACGGTCAGTTATACGTTGCCTGCTCAAGGGTCAGCAACCTAAAAAATCTATTCATATATGCTCCAAATAATACAACGAATAACGTTATTTACCAAAATGCATTAAAATAAAACGTATACTAGTATGTAACCCCCGAAAATCGGGTGGGCTTTTTTCCCACGGAAAGTAAACTTCCCCATCGACAATCAATGTGTCCTTTCTACCTGCGGCTTGGACACTAATATCATCTCTTGAGTAAAAGTCTACGACAAACTGTTTTTTTTCTTGTATTGCCGATTTAGATTCGTACTTCAATGATAATGTACCATATTTTTTGTATAACAAATCAACAATATACCTTCTTTTCTGTGGGTCGGCCGGCAAAGCAGTTTTGGCTTTTTTTTAATGCCTTTCCTATTGTTTGCCTGCATTTATAGGGCTGATTGGCTTCTGAGCTATATTCTTTGGCACATTCATTTTTCTTTCTCAGGCGAAATGCTTGTTGTCTTTTACAATTTTGTTTTCTTATTGCATCACTTTTATTCTTGCTGGATTCTAACCTTTTTCTATACTTTGATGCCCTCTCTTTTGCTTTTAAACGGCTTCTCTCCAGCCTCAGTGGGTCAGTTTTTAGTTTTTGCCTATAGCACTTTGAGTATTTTTTATAGTTACTCGAAGAATCCATCTACATAAGACGTGATTGAATTATAATTCAGAAAAGGCCATCACCTATCAAGAAAATTACTTACAATATGGCGTGACGTTACGAAACTTTGAAGCTCAATACGACAGAAATTCCTTGCTTAAAAGGCGTAATTTATAATTTAATTTGTAAACTTTATCAACTTTTATTAAAATACCAAATTATTTGCATCTACAATCGCCAGCGCAGTTATAATAAGACTAAATAGCATCTGTATGGCGTGACGTTATTGATGAATATCTTTTAAAAGTAAATGCAAAATTTACCGTTAATTGAAACGTCACTGCTCTTTTACATTGGTTTTACGCTTAGTTGTTGTTATTGCCAAATTGTAGCTATTAGAGTTGAATTGCAGAGTTACTCTTAGAAATTTAAACAGCAAAGAGAAAACGCTCTTGTAAATAAAAAAAACTGATCGCCAAGTGAACATGAAATTTGTGTTCCGATAACTCAAGAACGCAATTGAGGAAAATTTTGAAAATATTACTTTTATGATATTAAAATAGTTTTCTTTAATAAATCAAGCACTTTTTTTTGTTTAATCATAGTCTAGGTTTTCGGTTAAGGTTACTAGAGTAAAAGATAATATATGTCAAGAAATGCTAGAAAGTATTACAGCAATGCTGTGTTATGTCTTATATGTATATAGTTTGAAAAATCCTTTATTAACATAGAAGTGGAGATAATGTATTATTTATTGTAATATTATGGTTTTTAATAAAAAATTATTTTCTATGAAATTATTGTTTGTAATTCTTTTATATACATATCCTAAATCCCTCAAAACTACTCCTACGCGAGCGGGGCCGCGGGGTAAAGCTAGTATGTTATATTTAACAAAAAAATAGCGCCGCAGTCCAAAGTTTGGAATAAAAAATCGCGCACTTTGTATATATTATTAATATTGGATATACTTGTGGTATATGTATATTAGGCCGGGTCGATTTGTGAGGAGGCAAAAAAATCGCCCATTGCTCTGTGAAAATCATATTCTAGGGATCAAAATAAGAAACTTTGCCGAAGGAACCATACCTCTAAAACGAATTCTGATGTCCCCCAATTTTAGTCGAACTTTTTAGTTTCTTTTCTATAACTCACTTAAATTAATTTTTTCATTTACATATGTTCTGACTAAATAAATTTCTTAAGAAAAAAATAGATATTATTATAAATAAATAATAAATATTATTATAAATAAATAATAAATATTATTATAAATAAATAATAAATATTATTATAAATAAATAAAAATAAAGAAAAAACATAGCCATTTAGCTGATTTTTTCATGTAAAGGCCAAAAATGGTGATATTTTTAAATTGGGGGACATCAGAATTCGTTTTAGAGGTATGGTTCCTTCGGCAAAGTTTCTTATTTTGATCCCTACGATTTTCACAGAGCAATTAGCGATTTTTAAATGGACCCGCCCTAGTGTTTATATATTTGATATGTATGTATGCATATCTTCTTCTTAATTGGCGCCGAAAACCACTTACGCGATTTTGGCCGAGTTCAACAAAGCGCGCCAGTCGTTTCTTTCTCATGCTAATCGGCGCCCATTGGACACACCAAGTTAAGCCAAGTCCTTCTCCACCTGATCTTTCCAACGCAGAGGAGGTCTTCCTCTTCCGCTACTACCACCAGCAGGTACCGCATCGAATACTTTCAGAGCCGGAGCGTTTGTATCCATTCGGACGACATGACTCAGCCAACGTAGCCGCTGGATCTTTATTCGCTGCGCTATGTCTATGTCGTCGTAAAGCTCATACAGCTCATCGTTCCATCGCCTACGATATTCGCCCTTTGCCAACGTGCAAAGGTCCAAAAATCTTCTGCAGCATCTTTCTCTCAAACACTCCAAGCGTCGCTTCATCGGATCTTGTAATCGTCCAAGCTTCTGCGCCATACGTTAGAACGGGCGTGATGAGAGCCTTGTAGAGTGTTAGTTTTGTTCGTCAAGAGAGGGCTTTACTGCTCAGTTGCCTACTAAGTCCAAAGTAGCACCTGTTGGCAAGAGAGATTCTACGTTGGAAAAGATAGTGTGTGTCGATTCTCCTTTCATGGGTCTTTTCCAAGATTTGGCGTATTGTGAATATTTGGTCGATGGTAGACTTTCCAGGTCTGAAGCCACACTGATAAGGTCCAATCAGTTGGTTGACGGTAGGCTTCAGCCTTTCACACAATACGATCGCTAGAACCTTATAGGCGATATTTAGAAGACTAATCCCGCGGTAATTGGCACAAATTGCAGGATCCCCCTTCTTACGGATTGGGCAGAGCACACTTAAATTCCAATCGGCAGGCATGCTTACATCCGACCATATTTTGCATAGAAGCTAATGCATGCACCTTACCAGCTCCTCGCCGCCATGTTTGAATAGCTCAGCCGGCAGTCCGTCGCCCGCGGCTTTGTTGTTAGACGCATTATCGCTATTTTCACCTCGTCATGGTCGGGTAACGGAACGACAATTCCGTCGTCAACGATTGGGGTATCGAGATCTTCACGTTCTCTGTGACATGCGCAGCTGTCACTATTTAATAGGTTCGAGAAGTGTTCAGTCCATAATTTAAGAATGCTCTGGATGTCAATCACCAGATCGCCGTCTTTGTTTATACAGGAAAACGCCCCGGTTTTAAAATCTTCTATAAGCCGCCGAACTTTCTGGTAGAATTTTCGGGCGTTCCGATTGGCCAGCATCCCAAGCTCCTCGCACTCACGCATTTCGGCCTCTCGTTTCTTCTGTCGGATAATACGTCCCTCTTCCTTTCTTAGCTCTCTGTAGCGATCCGACATGGCTCGCGTTGCGTCCGATCGCAGCGTGGCTCTATAGGCGGCATCCTTTCTTTCTGCGGCAGCATGACATTCCTCGTCGTACTAACTGTTTGTTCGGGCTCGTCGGAATCCGATTTATTCTTCAGCGGCGGTACGTATAGAACGAGAAATGTTGCTCCATTTCTCGTGCATGCCAGTTTGTGGGCATTATTCTAATAGAAACGAGTGTGTGGAAATTATGTGCCTATGTTGTTTTGTTTTCATTCGCATTCACAATGTTTTCTTTGCTTCTGGCAGCTCTCCATTTCAGCCATGTCTTTTAGTTATTGTTCATATCCTGGCACATTTGGAGTTTGCAACTTAAAAATGTAATTTAAATTGTTTATTTATGGTGTATATAAATAAAAAAGTGTTAGTGTGTGTTTATGTTACACAGTTGTAAAAATGAGTAAAATAAATGTGATAAGTGTACTTATTATATCAAAATTTGGTGAAGGTAAAAGACAGATTTTACAAACAAATAACTTAAAAACTATTATTAAATGAATAGTGTTGGTGCTAGTTTTAGCAGAGTAAGCACTAAATCAACATGTCCTGTGAGTTTAACTGGAAAATTCGTAAAATTTCTCACAGAACAAGCGAACGCTGAATCGTAAGGATACCTAGCGTTTTCCATTACTCCCACGAAAATGTCCGTAGGTTAGGCTCCTTCTTAGAAGGTTCACACTTAAACTGGGACACTTACTTACAAGTTCAAATAAATTATGAGCACATATGAGCTAATATTTCGTGGATCTTCCTTTGTACTTTATTACTTCCTGTAAGCGACGTGGCATACTTTCAACTAGTTTTTTGCAGGCTGGATTTTTTCCCATTCCTCCAATACTGCTTGCTTTAATTGCGACTTACTGCTCACGCACCACAAATGCTCAATAGGGTTCATGTCGGGAGACTGAGCAGGAGTAGCTAATACTTTTGGGCAGTTGTATAGTAACCAGTTTTTATCATGGACGTGCGCTTCGGATCGTTATCCTGATAAAACATAAAGTTACTACGAATCCCAAGTTTCTCTGTTAATGTACCCTTTACTATCAAAGATTCCATCAATAATATGCACTTTTCCGACGCCAGCTCCCGACATGCAACCCCATATCATTATTGAGCCACCGCCGTACTTCACCGTCTTTTTAATATTCTTGCCCTGAAATGCTTTTCCGTCGATTCTCCACACAAAACGCCTCCCGTCTGAACCAAACATATACATTTTTGTTTCATCTGTGAATAAAACCTGCAATAAAAATAAATTATGTGGAGGCTTTGAAATAGCTAAGTTTTTTTTTTCAATTACCTTAGACCAAAAGTCAAATTTCTTATATTCATACTTTTTAGCGAACTGTAACCTAGCCTTTTGGTTCTTTTTCGAAATAAGTGGCTTTCGCCGAGGAACTCTTGCATAAAATTTGTTATTCTTAAGAAGTCGGCGAATAGTTTCTGCAGAAACTTCAACGTTCTTTTCCTCCTGGAGTTGTTTTTTTTTAGGTCTACGGCAGATATCCTAGGGTTTTGCTTTACTAATCGTAATATAAATCTGGAGTTTCGATCATCAATTTTCCTTCTGTTTGTTAAGTTACGTTTTTTGTCACACACGTTACCTCTTTCCTTATACCTTTTAATAATATTATGCACTGTAGACTTTTTTTTGCCAATTATTTCACTAATCTCCCGAATGGACTTTCTGTTTTTGTAATTTCTTATAATAATTTGCCGCTCAGCAATTGTGGTTTGACGCATTTTGTAAAAACGATACCACTTCGTCGACATTTAATCAAACACTATGAAAAACAAGCGATTTACAATTTGAACTCAATATACAGGGTTTTTCAGTAAGAGCGCTTCAACTTTTCAACTTTTTTGAATAAAACACAAACGGTTTGACTTTTTTAACTAATTTTTTTTTTATTATCGAGTTTGAACATATACATTTAAGTATGAAATTCGATTTCTTTTGCATGACCAATGACTTCACATAACCCCAAAACGGGACGGCTTGTTAAATGGATCGTAAAATGGCCGTAATGCTCTTAAAGTAGCAGCAACAGAACGATTATTTTCATAAAAAATTTGCACGATTTGCAATCGTTGCTCAAGTGTGTAGCATTCCATGATGAAATGTATACTAATGAAGTTTACAAATGACAAGCGAAAAATAAAAAATATTGCGTCGTTCGCCCTCCCTATCGGAAAAAAGTTGAAGCGCACCTATTGAACAACCCTATATAACGGTATTTCGCCGATGAATTCTAACTGTCCCATTTTGAGTGTGAGTAGCTCACATTGCATTTGTTGTATACTTATAATATACAATATATTGTTATTGTTTTTGTTTGGACGGGAGTTTGTTGTTATAATTGTACTTCTAATATGTTAGTATGCATAAATAAATAGAAATGAATTTAAATATGTTTGTAGTTTCTTATTGGAGTTAAAAGTTTTCATATGAGTATAAAGTGTCCAATTTTGAGTGTGACTCACTGTATAAATAGTGAACATTTGGAGGGTTGGCTTTCCATTTCTACCACGATAAAGTGGTTTATAATGTCCTAAGAGTGTGGACTGAATTTAAAAATGATAACACGCAAATGTAGTCACTATTTAGTACTTTTTATAAATTGAATTTGAATTTGAAGAGGTCGAGCCAAGGAGCACCAGCAGATTTGGTGGCTCCTAAAACACTCAGGCTAAAAAGCCCATTGTATTTAAAGCTCTGGAAAGGGGGTAGATAGTCAAGGAGGGAGGGAGAAAAGTATCAGAGAAAGAGATAGGAAAGAATAGAGACAGAGATAGAGATAGTTAGTCCTGTGAGAATTTTCCAGATTCTTTGGCGAATCTGTAAATATTCTCCAGTTTTAGAGAACGAATATTACTCACTCCCATGACATCGGAACCCAATACCCGTAGTCGCGCTCTAGCAAAGGCAGGACACTCACAGAGAAAGTGATCAGTGCTATCCGGCTCCTCCAAGCAGGACAGGCATACCGGGTCCTCGATGATTCCAATGGTGGTCATATGCTGACCCCATGGGTTGTGTCCTGTAATGATGCCGACCATCAACCGAATGTCTTTCCTTCTAAGTTTTAGTAGAAAGTTTGACAGTTTTCTGTTCGGACTTGTCACAAAACACTTTGCAGTCCTGCAGCGTTCTAGACCGGACCATCGCTCTTTATATAGATTGCCTACATAATCGTTGATCCAATTCTTGATTCCTGCGGGACTGATTCCGATTATTGGCTCTGGCCCCTGTGGGGGCACCGCTGATCCACGGTTGGCCAATTCGTCGGCAATTTCGTTTCCTTGAACACCGAAGTGTCCCGGAACCCATATAAGTACAAGCCTGTTTTGTCTTGCGACAGAATTAAGCTTCTTCTTACATTCTTGAACAATCTTCGAGGTTTGCTTCGCGTTCTCCAGGGCCTTCAACGCAGCTTGACTGTCACTGAAGACTCCAATCTGTTTCCCGCTCCATCTCCTCTCGATTATCCATTCGGCTACTTTTAGGATGGCAAAAACTTCTGTTTGAAAAACAGTTGCCATTCCCCCCATAGCATAGTGATACTTATTACTATCGTTTAAGTACCATCCGGCTCCAGACCCTATTTCAGTCTTGGACCCATCGGTAAAGAAAATATCCGTCAAACCTCCCTGCATGCATTCTGGATTGCTCCATTGCTCACGCAATGGAAATCTGACATCAAATTTCCTTCCGAACGAAACTGTGGGTTGGGTTGGTTGGTTGGTTAGAGTGGTGATTCATCCAGAATCCAACTAGCGCTTCCGCACCATTTTGTTGCCACATCCTCGTTACCAAATTGTTTAACAGTTATTTGCAGCAGGACTATATCCAGTCTGTGCGGTTTAGGAACCTTATTAGGTTGTTGACGTCTAAGCCAGACAGCTGCTCGAGACTCTCGAACAGCGGTTTGCCCAGGGTTGACATTCTGTCCTTCCATAGGGCAGGGCATTCACAGAGAAAATGGAATATTGTTTCTTTTTTCTCCGGTTGTTTACAACTGTGACAGTATGTGTTGTGAGGGATGCCCATTTTGGCGGCTTGTTCTCCGATAGACCAGAAGCCAATTATGACTGCCGTAAGTCTACAGGTGTCCCGTCGTTTCATGTTTATTAATGTCGACGATTGCTTGAGGTTGTAGGTGGGCCATAACGTTCTGCTGATTTTGCATTTCGTCTGGTCTCTCCATCTACACTCTGCAATTCGAAGGTATTTTAGGGAAATTGCATTCTTGACCGCACCTAGTGGGGTGAGTACTGGTACTGCAAGAGCGCTATTCATGGCAGATCCCCCTCTTGCCAGTTCATCAGCTTTTTCCTTACCTTCTATGTTCCGGTGTCCCGGGACCCAAATTAAGGTTACTCTATGGTTTTCACTCAAGTTGGTGAGGCTATTCCTACTTTGCTCCACCACTTTAGAGGTTGTTATAGTCGCATCCAGCGCCTGGATTGCAGCTTGGCTATCCGAAAGAATAGCGATATTGCCCTTGAAAGAGAAATCTGCGATTAGTAACCTACAGGCTTCCCCAATTGCTAGTACTTCCGCTTGGAAGACGCTACTGGTATTAGGGAGACGCACAGATTTTCCAATTCCAAGTCTCTGAGAATATATACCAGCTCCGACACCACAATCCATTTTGCTGCCATCTGTATAGACTGTGGTATCGAAGGTGTTTAGAGAGAATCCCTTATTCCATTCTTTTTTAGATGGAAATAGTGTGGCAAAATTCCTATTGAACGTTACCATCGGCACGATGTAGTCAGTCCTCACCGAGGTTAACTGAGTTTGTCGCAATAATAGTCTAGCGTGACCATAAGTTTTTTCTTTCTAGCGACCCGCTTCATTTAACCTAAATGCACTCATGGTTGCCGTCTTCTTTATATATTATGTAGGTCTATTGGAATAACGTGTGTCAGTGCATTGAGAGCCTCTCTAGGACATGATCTGATTGCACCGACCGTTATTGCACAGGCTGATCTTTGTATTCTGCCGAGTAATTTGGTATTGTACTCTCTCTCCAGAGCTTTCCACCAAACTACCGAGCCATACGTTAAAATTGGTCGTATAACCGCCTTATACAGCCATAATGTATGCTTCGGTTGAAGACCCCATCTTCTTCCAAGCATACGTTTGCAGGCATATAAAGCAATTTCTGCTTTCCTTACCCGTTCTTCGACGTTTAACTTCCAGCTAAGTTTGAAGTTCAGAATTACTCCTAAGTACTTTGCACTGGTTGATAGTGATGTTTGGTAGGGTGAAAGTTGGTACCTTGTATCTGGTGGTGAAAAGCATAAGTTCTGTTTTACACGGGTTTAAACTTAGCCCACATCCTGTGGCCCAAGAGTTAAGCTCGCCTAACGCCCTTTGGATGATCCCACTGATCGTATTTGGACACAGTCCTGACACCATTAGCACCACATCATCAGCGTACGCCACCACTTTTACCCCACCTCCGTTAAGTTTTATTAAGATTTTGCTGATCACACATAGCCAAAGAAGTGGAGATAATACTCCCCCTTGTGGAGTGCCCCCGTGGATCTTCTTGGTTATGTTGATATTGACCATATTAGCTTTGATGATCCTGGTTTCTAGCATGGAGATGACCCAGTTACTAACGCAACTGTCCACCTCCAGGTCTATCAACGCCCATTGGATGGCATCTGTGCTAACATTGTTAAAGGCGCCTTCTATATCCAAGAATGCCGCCATGGTATAATGTTTGCTCTCTAGAGAGCCCTCTATAGTTCGGATTACCTCGTGAAGCGCTGTCTCCGTAGATTTGCCTTTAAGGTATGCGTGTTGTGCAGTTGATATGCCAGAGCTCTCCAAAGAGCTTCTGAGGTGCATATCCAAAAGTCTTTCAAAGGTTTTTAACAGGAAAGACGAAAGACTGATTGGCCTGAAGTCCTTCGCTGATTCATGTCCTCTTCTACCTACTTTTGGTATGAATACGACCTTGACTAGTTTCCAGCTATCTGGAATATGGCCTAAGTTTAAACACGCTTTAAAAATTTCCTCTAGCCATGGTAGGATACAGTCCAAGGTTTCCTGTAACATCTTTGGAATGATCCCATCTGGCCCCGGAGATTTAAAGGGTGAGAAAGATTTGATTGCCCATGCAACTTTTTCTTTGGTAATAATTTCATTTGCAAGATGCTGTGGATTATATTGGCTCCGCCTAATATTTCCCCTCTCACTTTCGTAAGCGCTGCATCCCGGAAAATGCGTGTTTAGCAGAAGCTCTAGCGATTCCTCTGCTGTAGCAGTCCAAGTTCCATCAGGTTTCTTGACCCAAGAAGCCATTGAGTGGTCTTTGGAAAGAACGCGGCTGAGCCTAGCAGAATCCCTGGTGGATTCGATTGACGAGCAAAATTCCCTCCAGCTCTCTTTTTTGGCGGCCCTGATTGCCTTCTTGTACTGTCTCCGACTTTCTCTGTACAATTCCCAATTTCCCGTCGAGTAGTTGAGGTTAAACGTTGATCTAGATTTTTCCCTTAGTTCTAAGAGCTCACTGCTCCACCAAGGAGGGTGAGTTTTTTTGCTAAATTTTATGGGGCAGGACGTTTTGAAGGCCCTACTAAATGCCTTTTCCAGTGTTATGACCCTACTCTCAAGGTTTTCCGTGAGAGTGATTTGAGGGATAGGAATCTCTCCTAACCTATTGTTTACTGCATTTTTGAACCTCTTCCAGTTGGTTCTCAAAGGATTTCGATACGGTAGGGGTGGATCTACCTTAAGATCCAAATCGTAGAGTATCCAACTATGATCAGAGAAGGACCTTTTATTGGATACCCTCCAATTATCTACCCTAACTGAGCTATTTAGACATGAGACATTAGAGTAACATCAATCACTTCCTCCCATCCTCTGAAGTACTCCGTACTAGGAAAGGTGAAAGTGGGTGTGTTACCCCTGTTACATACCGATAAGTTAGTATTAATAATAAAATTATATAAAGACTCACCTCGGTCGTTTGTCTTGGAGCTTCCCCACAACGCATGCCTCGCGTTGGCGTCGCATCCGAGTAGCAGGGTTTTGTTTCTGGTTCCTTCAAGCACAAGCCCACAAGCCTCCTCGGGCGGTGCTGGCCGATCATGTGCCATATAGATGGATGCAAGTGTGATGCTGACACCGTCAGCAGCTTCCACCTCAACGGCCGTCACATCCTGTGAACTGTATGATGGGATTAAAAATATGTTTAAGTGTTTTTTGGCTACAATACATGATCTAGGATTACCTTGAGTACGCTTATAGTACAGATTGTAGTTTCTTCCGGGGAACCCCTTCACCTCGTTGCTCCGCACCCAGGGTTCCTGGATTAAGGCTATGTCAACGTTCTCCTCCCCTAGGAGAACGGTTAGGTTGTCCGTTGCAGTTTGCGAATGCTGCAGGTTAATTTGGACAACCTTTAAAACCATTTTTTATTGGTTTGCTTCCGCAGGTTCGGCGTCATTTAACTGCATGCCAGTCAGCAGTTCGCTGGTGCCGTCAACCTCATCCTGCTCCTCCTCCGGATTCGCAGAACGGAATATCTTCAGCTGGGCCTTCCGTATGCCAAACCGAAGTTTATTTTCCACTTTTTGCAGTGGTTCAAGGCTCTCTTCTGTGATTTGAAAGAGGAACGACACGCTGTGCTTTTGCGGAGCCTCCGCTTTGATGATCGACCAATCGGCTATCGGCACTGCGCGGTTGTGAGCCTGGAGATGGAATTAACTGATTGGCTTCAAACTCCATGTTTGGTATCCAGATGCGAGCCCTCGGCCTTCGTGGTATCTCGCTAGCTGGAATGAGCTTGAGCCTCAAGCCATCCCAGCTGTTCTGGATTTCGCCAATCGCTTTTGTCAGGAAATGCAATGAGTACTGGTCATCGCATTTGATTACCCGGCAACCGCGAACCACTTCCACCGAGTCGAAACCTGGCGATTGACCCTCCGGGTTCGCCATGACATGGTCGACGATTATGCGAGACAACCGAGCCTCAATCTCCGACCATTTTTCCAGCACAGGTTTGCCGCGGTTGGAAGTTTCGTCCACCAGTGCCATTTGAAGATGGTCCCTTGTTTTGTCTTGCGACAGAATTAAGCTTCTTCTTACATTCTTGAACAATCTTCGAGGTTTGCTTCGCGTTCTCCAGGGCCTTCAACGCAGCTTGACTGTCACTGAACACTCCGATCTGTTTCCCGCTCCATCTCCTCTCGATTATCCATTCGGCTACTTTTAGGATGGCAAAAACTTCTGTTTGAAAAACAGTTGCCATTCCCCCCATAGCATAGTGATACTTATTACTATCGTTTAAGTACCATCCGGCTCCAGACCCTATTTCAGTCTTGGACCCATCGGTAAAGAAAATATCCGTCAAACCTCCCTGCATGCATTCTGGATTGCTCCATTGCTCACGCAATGGAAATCTGACATCAAATTTCCTTCCGAACGAAACTGTGGGTTGGGTTGGTTGGTTGGTTAGAGTGGTGATTCATCCAGAATCCAACTAGCGCTTCCGCACCATTTTGTTGCCACATCCTCGTTACCAAATTGTTTAACAGTTATTTGCAGCAGGACTATATCCAGTCTGTGCGGTTTAGGAACCTTATTAGGTTGTTGACGTCTAAGCCAGACAGCTGCTCGAGACTCTCGAACAGCGGTTTGCCCAGGGTTGACATTCTGTCCTTCCATAGGGCAGGGCATTCACAGAGAAAATGGAATATTGTTTCTTTTTTCTCCGGTTGTTTACAACTGTGACAGTATGTGTTGTGAGGGATGCCCATTTTGGCGGCTTGTTCTCCGATAGACCAGAAGCCAATTAATATATGACTGCCGTAAGTCTACAGGTGTCCCGTCGTTTCATGTTTATTAATGTCGACGATTGCTTGAGGTTGTAGGTGGGCCATAACGTTCTGCTGATTTTGCATTTCGTCTGGTCTCTCCATCTACACTCTGCAATTCGAAGGTATTTTAGGGAAATTGCATTCTTGACCGCACCTAGTGGGGTGAGTACTGGTACTGCAAGAGCGCTATTCATGGCAGATCCCCCTCTTGCCAGTTCATCAGCTTTTTCGTTACCTTCTATGTTCCGGTGTCCCGGGACCCAAATTAAGGTTACTCTATGGTTTTCACTCAAGTTGGTGAGGCTATTCCTACTTTGCTCCACCACTTTAGAGGTTGTTATAGTCGCATCCAGCGCCTGGATTGCAGCTTGGCTATCCGAAAGAATAGCGATATTGCCCTTGAAAGAGAAATCTGCGATTAGTAACCTACAGGCTTCCCCAATTGCTAGTACTTCCGCTTGGAAGACGCTACTGGTATTAGGGAGACGCACAGATTTTCCAATTCCAAGTCTCTGAGAATATATACCAGCTCCGACACCACAATCCATTTTGTTGCCATCTGTATAGACTGTGGTATCGAAGGTGTTTAGAGAGAATCCCTTATTCCATTCTTTTTTAGATGGAAATAGTGTGGCAAAATTCCTATTGAACGTTACCATCGGGACGATGTAGTCAGTCCTCACCGAGGTTAACTGAGTTTGTCGCAATAATAGTCTAGCGTGACTATAAGTTTTTTCTTTCAACCTCATCCTGCTCCTCCTCCGGATTCGCAGAACGGAATATCTTCAGCTGGGCCTTCCGTATGCCAAACCGAAGTTTATTTTCCACTTTTTGCAGTGGTTCAAGGCTTTCTTCTGTGATTTGAAAGAGGAACGACACGCTGTGCTTTTGCGGAGCCTCCGCTTTGATGATCGACCAATCGGCCATCGGCACTGCGCGGTTGTGAGCCTGGAGATGGAATTAACTGATTGGCTTCAAACTCCATGTTTGGTATCCAGATGCGAGCCCTCGGCCTTCGTGGTATCTCGCTAGCTGGAATGAGCTTGAGCCTCAAGCCATCCCAGCTGTTCTGGATTTCGCCAATCGCTTTTGTCAGGAAATGCAATGAGTACTGGTCATCGCATTTGATTACCCGGCAACCGCGAACCACTTCCACCGAGTCGAAACCTGGCGATTGACCCTCCGGGTTCGCCATGACATGGTCGACGATTATGCGAGACAACCGAGTCTCAATCTCCGACCATTTTTCCAGCACAGGTTTGCCGCGGTTGGAAGTTTCGTCCACCAGTGCCATTTGAAGATGGTCCCTTGCCACCTCACTGAATTGTTTCGTGAGTTTGGGGACAACCGCACCCTGATCTGAGATCTTGTGCTTCTTTGTTGCCCTTTTGTTTTCGTCTTGCGAACGGTTACGTTTTTTGGCCTCTGTCTTTCGGGCGGTTTGGAATACCAGATATTCGTCCACCACTTTTTGACACCTTGCCCTGTCAGCCTCATCTTTGGGATGAGCTTTACCTTCGGTCTCGTTCTTATGAATCCTGCCAAGGATAGCGAGAGACCTCTGGTAGAGCTTGTACCTTGATGGGCCTTTATTGGCGCGCTTTTGCCTCATGGCTTTAGCGGATGTTGTAGGTTCATTTATTGTTGTTGGCGTGCTGTGGCCCACAGCTTTACCCTCAACTGCTTCCTGGCTAGAGGCCAGGAGCTCATCCTCCGTGGAGGATCCGATCCCCAGTTTGTCATGGGTAACCGATTGTTTGTCCTGTCGCTTAGTTTGTGTGTCCGTTTGTCTGTCTTGTGCTGTCAGTGCGTCCGTTTGTACTTCCGTCACTTTGTCCGTCTGTTTCTCGCCGCCATCCGATTTTGGTTTTTTTGTTGGTTTCATTGTTCTGGTTCGTACGGTCACCTGCCCCGCCCAAGGGGCTGCGCATGTCGCCATGCGCGGTGACCAAAGAGGAATTAGGGGAAATAACCGGTCGACCATGGCAGCGCCCCATACCATGGCAAGGCCACCGTTACTACCTGAGGCGGCCTGATATCAGGAGGGCTCCGTTCAAAGACAGCCTTGTTTAGTCCCCCGGCTGCCAAACCCACCCAATAGGCACGGGTCGCATCACACCTTGGGTTAAGGGAGTTTTTTTAACGAAGTTTACGTCTTCGGCCTGTGTGGTTCGCGGGAGACCAACTCTCCTACCTTCCATATGTGGGAGGTGTTCCCCTATCCACCACCTGGGGACGCGCCCTCTAGGGATAACAGGCTCCCCCAAGGGAAAAAAAGGGAAACTGTGGGTATCAGGTCATCTTTAGGTGCCAAAAACAGTGGATACTGCTCCGACAGCAACTTAAAGATTTCTCTGTGTCCCGAAGTTCCATCTTCGTGCCAGAAACCATATTTATGGAGTCTACACATTGCTTTTATTGCTTCCTGTTGTATCTTAAGATCCAGGGGGAGCAAATTAAGCATAGCATTTAGGGCATCACCAGAGGTTGTACTCATGGCACCCGTGATGCATAAACATACACTTCTTTGCAGCCTGTATAGTTCCCGGATTGTGGACTTAACCATGCTCCGTCGCCACCAGACCACAGAAGCGTAAGTGATGATTGGTCTGATAAGTGCCGTGTATATCCATAGGACCACAGCAGGTTTCAGACCCCAAGTTTTGCCAAAGGCTCTACGGCATTGCTGAAAAATCTTCAATGCACGATTCACCTTCAGTGAAACGTGTGTCTCCCAGGTCAGCTTCTTATCCAAGATTACTCCTAGATATTCAACTTCGTTGGAAAGACCAAGTGTCACACCTTTCAGTGTTGGAAGACTGAGTCCATCCAATTTCCGTTTTTTCGTAAACAAGACTATGGTTGTTTTGTTCGGATTAACGGAAAGACCTTGTCTCATGCACCAATCATCGATTTTGTCAAGTATCCTCTGCACTTTCGTGCAAAGCCTCCTTAAGGATTTATCCGATGTTAGCGCACAGACGTCGTCCGCATATGCTTGGACGTGAAAGCCGAGTTCCTGCATCTCCGCTAATAGGGAGTCTACGACGAAGCACCACAGCAGCGGAGAAAGAACACCCCCTTGGGGACATCCTTGCCTGGCCCTGACTGTGATTTGTTCGTCGTCGCTCCCACCAGCGGTTAACAGCCTCTCAGAGAGCATGGAGTATATCCATTTTATAATGGTTTGATTAACTCCGTGTCGTTCGGCAGAAGAACATATCGAGCCGAAAGTGGCATTATCAAAAGCCCCCTCAATGTCCACGAACACGCCCATTGTGTATTCGTCAGTTTCCAGCACAGCTTCAATCTTGCTAACAAGATCGTGTAAGGCTGATTCACATGATTTTCCACTCTGGTAAGCGTGTTGATTTCTACTAAGTGGACTTCTCGGCAATACCCCCACTCGAATATGTTTCTCCACCACTCGTTCCAGACTTTTCAACATGAACGATGTCAAACTGATTGGTCTAAAACTTTTTGCTAGGGAATAGTCATCTTTTCCTGGTTTTGGAATAAATACTACTCTTACGCGTCGCCATTGGGATGGTATATAACGAAATGCAAGACAGGCTGTGAAGATCCTTTTCAGGGCCTCAATCAGCCTGTCTCCTCCTTTTTTAAGCATTACTGGATATATTCCGTCAGGTCCAGGGGACTTAAAGTTCTCAAAGGAAGATAAGGAAAACCTTATCGATTCCCTTGTCACTATCCGACTAGCAATATACCAGCTGTACCTAGAGGTTCCGCCGTTGCCACCGTCATTGTTCATGCCACTCTCAGCTTCAGAGAGAGTTCTACTACCCGGAAAATGGGTTTCGAGTAGAGCATTAAACGTTTCCGATTTGGAAATGGTGTATGAACCATCAGGTTTTCGAATGGAATCCAGCCTTACTGAGCGGTCTAAATGAAGGACCTTACAAAGTCTCGCTGTTTCCCTCATTTCTTCGACGTTACTGCAGAAATTTCTATAGGATTCAAGTTTGGCTTGCCGTACTTTTTTCTTATATTCTCTCTGTGTAAGTCGATGATTGGCCCAGTCCTCTTCTGTTTTGGTCTTCAAGGCCTTATTAAGAAGTTTCCTGGACCGTACACGAAGCTTCGACAGTTCAGGGTTCCACCAAGGAACCGCTTTCCCCTGTCTGCTTTGCCTGAGTGGACACAGTTCCTCAAAGCAATTGATTAAAGTACCTTCTAATTTCTTAGTAGCATCTTCAATCATTTCTGCTGATTTGAGTTCTTTCAGGTTTGGTAATCGCTCTGTTACAAGCTCACCATACCTGTCCCAGTCCACATTTCGAGGATTCCTACCGGAAGGTATTGATATTGTGTCAATTCCCAGTCGGAATTCGATAAGACGATGATCAGAAAGAGAGTCCTCTTCCAAAACTCGCCATCGGTTGATTTGATTTCCAACTGAGCTATTGGTAAGTGTTAAATCAATCACCTCTTGTCTCCTTCTGGTCACAAAAGTTGGTTTGTTACCAGTGTTTTGGATGACCAAATCGGATGACAGGATAAAATCCAGTAACTTGAGACCTCTGGGGTTGCATTTGCTGCTTCCCCACACAATGTTCTGTGAATTTGCGTCACAGCCCACTATTAGCCCCAGATTATTGGATTCTGCGTACTTGACCACTTCTCTTAGCTCCCTCGAAGGAGGTGGCTGTAAAGAATCGTAGGGTAGGTAGGCCGAAACTATGATAGCTTCGACACTGTTCCCACTTTTCAAGTACTTTATTTTTGCAGCAACGATATCTCCAGAGCATAGCTCTTTTAACATCGTGTGTTCGATCAACCTCGGCATGATAATACATGCTCGCGGTCTCACATTCCCTTCACAATGAAGTATTTGTCCCCACGACATAGCACTTAGACCACAGATACGCTTGTGACATACCCATGGTTCTTGTATAAGTATTATGTGTGGGTTTGTTTGCAGTTTTGCATGCCTACGGCACAAGAGAGCCGTAGACGCTTTGCTATGCTGCAGATTAATCTGTGTAAATATTACTTCAGTCATGAGACTGAGTATATTTACGCTTTGTCCTCCACCTTATCCTGGACGCGGAATTGGATCCGCCCCAGATGTAGGTGAGGACGGCACCCGTACTTCGACTTAAGCACCTTGAGGGACCCAAGATCGATACCCAGTACCAGGTGGGAACCCGCCTCCGAAGTGGTAGCGGATTTCTGCCTGGTGCACGAGTATACTCCAGAGAGTCGTGTCAAGATCCTTATTCTGAACACGGATGCGTTTGAGGAGTTCTGCTGAATTACAGGAAGGACCCGGAATCCAGACACTCGCTCGTACCAGCCTTTCTTTGCTACTCTCAACAAGAATAAACTTGCTGTTTTCGCAGGCTGGAATCTTTGCTATAGATTTTTCTAGCCATTCTCGGGAAAAAGCATTGGAACAGTGCACCTTTACGATGCCGTCCACCACGCTTTTCCCCTCGAACGTCGGCGCGTCTTTCGACTCACCGATAGCTTTCCAAAGATAGCCGTCAAGATAGTCTTGTTGCCTTTTGGACAGTAGACCATCTTGTTTGTCGGTATGTATCTCCACCGTCATTGCCTTTGCTGCCATTCTCGCGAATGATTCGCCAGACGTTGACGGAAGAGTGTCATTCGACATTTGAGGTCCCTTAGCCTCTGCCTTGTCAGGCAAAGGTTTGTCTGCCTTGGATTGGGTCGAGGATGCAGGCATTTCCGAATTCCGTCTCTCGACTTTCCTCTTCTTTGCCTTTCTCCTCTTCCCGGTCGTTGGCACAGACCCCGTTTCGTTTCCGGAAGAGCGCAGCGCTACAGAGGAATCCTCTGTTCTGCCGCGCTTTCCCGTTTCCGTTACAGGTGTCGAAGTTGACGGAGCTTGAGTCCTTGCCTTAGCTAGTGCTTCGGCTTGCCTCGCCTTCTGTCTCCTTCGTTTGATCTGCCTTGCGGTTAGACCAACACCTGCGTTCGAATCTCCAATAACTTCGGTCTTTTTACCGGTACTTACCTGATTCGCACCAGGTTTAACCGTTGTCAAAGACTTACTCGGTACCAGAGATCCGTCTGAGTCTACTGAGAGATTGTCCGCCATCTCCACATCCTCCACAACTTGTTCAGTTGCTTCAGATCGTTTCGACGGCGGTGTATCACTCACACTCACTCGGCTCTCCATTGGCATAGCCAATGTGCCATGTTTCACCACTAGTAGTGCGCTTCCTCCGGAACCCTGGGTGTCAGTTCCGGTCATAGGGGAATGTGGGGTTCGGGCCTGCACATCCGATGCCCGAGCCGTCGATTGCTCGACGGGAGGATTTCCCAGAAGTGGGTTACCTCGTGCAGAGAGATCCTTGTTGAGCCTCCACATTGTAGGAAAATGCATTTTATACCTCCTGCCAGGTTGTCGGTACGGTACTCTCCACATAGTACTTGGGTGGCCACCAATTCCGCCGTTCCGCGGTTGAGTGGATACCCAATTCCTATATGGAGCTGCCCTCTTAGTTCGTGGTAAGTTAATCTCCATAGAATGGGGTTAACTCGCCACTTAAGCCTCATCCCCGCGGCAAGGAGACCGACATGACAAGGTTTTTATAAATTACTATTAAGGATTAAAAGCAATATTTTACGTTAAAAGTGCTACTTTTTTGCATAAGCTTGAAAAAATGCCCTATTCCAGACGCTTATTTTACTTAAATACAAACACAGAAAAGTAACAGTATTCAATTATAAACACTCTTTATTAGTTGAAGATCGATTAAAACCTATTTTTACTAAATAATACTAAAATTATATTATTACAAATGTTTTTCTAAACGTTTGTAATACCGTGCAGAATAAATGTGAGTAGCGAACTGTCAAACGAACGATGAGAGAGCTTAAATTAATAAGCTTAAATTAGGTAAGAATTTCCGAATTCAAGATACCCAGCTGTAAGTCGGTAAATACTTGTATATTGACACTCCAAAAGTTGTCTCGAAACCTACATATGGTAGGGTGTACGCAACTACTAAATTTCCAGGTCAAAGGTCCAAAAATAGGTTTTTTGCGCTTATTTTGTAAATATCTAATTTCCCATGAGTTTTTTTACTATTTGTATTTATTGTCAAGATTGTAGAATACAAAATTCTCTACAAATTTGTTGAAACAAATTTTTTATACGGTGAACCGTTTTCGAGATAGATTCTACTGAATCTAAAATATTTTTAAACGTTTGTTTCATGCAGTACATTTTAATTTGCCATAATGCCCCACCAAAGTGGTGTTAGACAGCAAAAACAGCAATAGAAATATATGAATGATTTCATTCCCATGGCAGTGTTTAATGTTCTTACCTCTTAAAGCTCGAGGCATAGGGGATTTGTTGATTAAGAGTGGATTAAACATTTTATCACCAGATGCGTTACTGCAAAACAAAAACGTCACCCGATCTTTGGCCGCTTGAAAACAACAAGCTGATTTTTCAGATTTTGCTATGTACGTTCTTTTAGGTATTTTCTTCCAGAACAAACCCGTTTCGTCGGCATTAAATATCTGGAGTATAACCGCCCTGTTCAATTATTTTTTCTAGGTTATCCGAAAAACTCCCTTACCTACCTACCTACCTACCTAAGTTCCGATCCACAAATTATTGATTGTCGAATGGAACTCTAATTTTTTCTAATTGTTCTTATAGTCGCTTCGCTTAAACCAAAAGCTTTTTATTTTGGTTCCTAACAAAATTGCTTGTCTCTTCGGAATATTTTGTTGTTGTTTAGGCATTTTATTGATAAGGGTACTGCAAAAACGATGGTAAATAATATTGCTTATAGACCTTTTCTAAACCGAAAATCTAACACAATATTACCTTTTTTAGTAGTAAAAAGTTATCAACAACATAAATCAATGCAAAAATTTCACCACGTAATTATAAAAAGCTTAAATTTAAACTTTAACTTACAGAACTTCATTGAAATTGTTTATTACGTCCTACGAACTGAACACAATACTGACTAACGAATTGCTGTGTTCATGCTGAAGTACAACGAGATAAAGAAAGGAGTGATAATAAAAATTGGGTATTCCGCGTAAAGTAAACAAGCCATGAAAAAGACCAAGTCAATAAGTCCGTTTCCACGACGGTCGGTTCTACGTTACCGAAACGACCGTGATTTATATACGGCCAAGGACTGTCCCTCCAGCAGAATTCCCCGTATGTAAGTATGGGGAATGTTTATGCTGCTACAACAACAACCAAGTCAATAACACATTTATGGGTATAAACCGACCGACGGTTTGTTTACCTATGTATCCCGAGGCTTGCGGTAATCCCCTTGTATTTTGTTGCTCTATAGATAAGGCAGCCGCCGTAGCCGAATGGGTTGGTACGTGATTACCATTCGGAATTCACAGAGAGAACGTTGGTTCGAATCTCGGTGAAACACCAAAATTAAGAAAAACATTTTTCTAATAGCGGTCGCCCCTCGGCAGGCAATGGTGAACCTCTGAGTGTATTTCTGCCATCAAAAAGCTCCTCATAAAAATATCTGCCGTTCGGAGTCGGCTTGAAACTGTAGGTCCCTCCATTTGTGGAACAACATCAAGACGCGCACCACAAATAGGACGAGGAGCTCGACCAAACAAGCAAAACGGGTGTACGTGCCAATTATATATATATTATATATATATATAGATAAGTTGTTTAAGTTAAGACACTGTCAAAATCAGAATTAAAAAGTTTTGTTAGGGATTCCTGCTAGAACAAAAAAATCGCGTAAAACTATGTCTTCATTCTTATTGGTGAGCCGCGTTATTTCAAAATCCTGTAAAAAACGAGTTGGGTGTATCATAATAGCTATGACAGTTTGTCAAATAAAGACAGAAAAATAATTTTAATTCAATTTACTTAATGAACAAAACGCTAGAATAAAATGTGAATACAAAAATGAACAGTTTAACTTAACGTTAATTCCAACAACTTAACAGTTCAATTTAACAATTTAAAAATCAAGTCAAACTCAAGGAGGTCAAGCATTCGTCTTGATATTGAAATTGAAATTTGAAAAGGTCGAGTCAAGGAGCACCAGGAAATTTGGTGGCTCCTAAACCACTCAGGCTAAAAAGCCCATTGTATTTAGACCTGTGGAAAGAGGGTAGATAGAAGAAGGAGGGAAGGAGAAAAGTATGAGAGAAAGAGATAAGAAAAAATAGAGAATTTTCTAGATTCTTTGGCAAATCTGTAAATATCCTCCAGTTTTAGAGAACGAATATTGCTCATTCTCACGTAATTGGAACCCAAAACTCATAGCCGGGCTCTAGCAAAAGCAGGACACTCACTCAGTGCTATCCGCCTCCTCCAAGCGCGACAAGCACATTGGGTCCTCAATGATTCCAATGGTGGTCATATGCTGACCCCATGAGTTGTGTCTTGTAATAATACCGACCATCAACCGAACGTCCCTTCCAAGTTTTAGTAGAAAGTTTCACAGTTTTCTGTTCGGACTTGCCACAAAACACTTTGGAGTTCTGAAGCGTCGATGAAGTGGACCATCGCTCTGTATGTATGTTGCATACATAATCGCTGATCCAATTCCTGATTCCTGCGGAACTGATTCCAATTATTGACTCTGGTCCCTGTGGGGGGAACCGCTGATCCATGGTTGGCCAATTCATCGGCAACTTCGTTTCCTTGAACCCCAGAGTGTAAGTACAAGCTTGTTCTGTCTTGCGACAGAATTAAGCTTCTTTTTACATTCTTGAAAAATGTTTGAGGTTTGCTTCGCGTTCTTCAGGGCCTTCAGTGCAGCCTTATTGTCACTGAAAACTCCAATCTGTTTCCCGCTCCATCTCCTCTCGATTATCCATTCGCCTACTTTCAGGATGGCAAAAACTTCCGTTTGGAAAACAGTAGCCATTTCCCCGATAGCATAGTGATACTTATTAGTATCGTTTAAGTACCATCCGGCTCCAGCACCTATTTCATACTTGGACCCATCGATATAGAAAATATCCGTCACACCTCGCTGAATGCATTCTGGATTGCTCCATTGCTCAGGCAATGGAAATCTGACATCAAATTTCCTTCCAAATGAAACTGTGGGTATCAGGTCGTCTTTAGGTGCCAAAAACAGTGGATACTGCTCAGATAGCAACTTAAAGATGTGTCCCTAAGTTCCGTCTTCGTGCCAGAAACCATATTTATGCAGTCCACACACTGCTTTTATTGCTTCCTGTTGTATTTTAAGATCCAAGGGGAGCAAATCAAGCATAGAATTTGGGGCATCGCCAGAGGCTGTACTCATGGCACCCGTAATGCATAAACATACACTTCTATGCAGCCTGTATAGTGCCCGGATTGTGGACTTAACCATGCCGTCGCCACCAAACCACAGAGGCGTAGTTGATGATTGGTCTGATAAGTGTTGTGTATATCCATAGGACCACAACAGGTTTCAGACCCTAGGAATATATCCATTTTACAATGGTTTGATTAACTCCGTGTCGTTCGGCAGAAGAACATATTGAGCCGAAAGTGGCATTATCAAAAGTCCCCTCAATGTGCACGAACACGCCCATTGTGTATTCGTCAGCTTCCAGCCCGACTTCAATCTCGCAAACAAGATCGTGTAAGGCTCAATTACATGATTTCCCACGCTGGTAAGCGTAATAATTTCTAAATACTAAGTGGACTTCTCGGCAATACCCCCACTCGAATATATTTCTCCACCACTCGTTCTAGACTTTTTAACGCGCGCGATGTCAAACTGATTGGTCTAAAACTTTTTGCTAGGGACTAGTCGTCTTTTCCTGGTTTCCGAATAAATACTACTCTTACTCGTCGCCATTAGGATGGTATATAACAAAGTGCAAGACAGGCTGTGAAGATCCCTTTCAGGGCCTCAATCAGCCTGTCCCCTCCTTTCTTAAGCATTGTTGGATATATTCCTTCAGGTCCAGGGGACTTAAAGTTCTCAAAGGAAGACAAGGAAAACCTTATCGATTCTTTTGACACTATCCTACTAGCAATTTAACCGCTGTGTCTAGAGGTTGCACCGTCGCTACCGTTATTGTTGTTGTACCTCTCTACTTCTACTAGAGAATTCTATATAAAGGGTGATTTTTTAGCTATTATCATTTTAAACAGTTGGTTTAAACAGCTGCCGCACGTTTCGTGTTTTGTTTCACTGTCAATCATCTTCAGTTTGGTCTACATATAATTTAACCATGAATCGTCTTACAAACGAACAACACTTGCAAATCATTGAATTTGATGGATCAATGGGTACGTAAATAAGCAGAATTGTCGATTTTGGAGTGAAGATCAGCCAGAAGAATTGCAAGAGCTACCAATGTATCCAGAAAAGGTCCCAGTTAGGTGCGGTTTATGGGCTGGAGGTATCATTGGACCGTACTTCTTCAAAGATGCTGTGAATCGTAACCTAACTGTGAATGGTGAGCGCTACCGTGAAATGATATCCAACTTTTTTTTGCTCAAAATGCAAGAGCTTGACTTGCATGACATGTGGTTTCAGCAAGACGGTGCCACATGTCCCACAGCACGCGTTGAGAGGCGACATCGGTGAACATTTTATTTCACGTTCGGGAACTGTCAATTGGCCTCCCAGATCGTGCAATATAAAGCCTTTAGATTATTTTTTCTGGGGCTATGTTAAAGCTCATGTCTATTCAGACAAGCCTACTTCAATTAACGCATTGGAAGACAACATTAAAGCATATATATGGGTATATTCAATATCGCATTATAATGCGCAACGTACTTTTGCAGTGTTGGCAATGCGTTCAGAAATGCAAATATGGCAGTACTGCAAATGCATCGCGTTCGAAAACGCCATTTTTGTATCAAACGTCGCGCATTATTTGCAGGAAAAATTTTAATACTGCCAATCTATCAATTGCAACACTTGTCACATTGGCAGTGCTGCCAGCGCTGCAATTACTGCGCATTTATAATGCGTTTCTGAATATACCCTATGTGAGATACCGGCCGAAAATAGTATGCCAAATTTGGACTAAGCGGATGGATCATTTGGAGCGCAGTCGCGGTCAACATTTGCATGAAATAATTTTCAAACATTAAATTAATATATATGGACCGTACTATCGATTTAAATAAAAATTTCATTCATTTTTTTGAATTTTACGTGTGTTTTTTTGAAAAACTTTCCTATAGCTCTTAAAAAATCACCCTATATATATAATTGGCGCGTACACCCTTTTTGGGTGTCTGCCCGAGCACCTCCTCCTATTTGTGGAGTGCGTCTTGAAGTTGTTCCACAAATAGAGGAACCTACAGTTTTAAGCCGACTTCGAACGGCAGATATTTTTATGAGGAGCTTTTTCATGGCAGAAACACACTCGTAGGTTTGCCATTGCCTGCCGAGAGGCGACCGCTATTTGAAAAACATTTTTCTTAATTTAGTTTTTCACCGAGATTCGAACCAACGTTCTCTCTCTGGATTCCGAATGGTAGTCACGCACCAAAGCATTCGGCTACGGCGGCCGCCAAGAGAGTTCTACTACCCGCAAAATAGGTTTCGAGTAGAGCATTAAACATTTCCGATTTGGAAATGATGTATGAACCATCAGGTTTTCAAATGGAACTCAGCCTTAGTGAGCGGTCTAGATGAAGGACCTTACAAAGTCTCGCGGTTTCCCTCATTTCTTCGACGTTACTGGAGAAATTTCTATAGGATTCAAGTTTGGCTTTCCACACACTTTTCTTATATTCTCTCTGTGTAAGTCGCTGATTAGTCCAGTCCTCTTATGTTTGGGTCTTTAAGACCTTATTAAGAAGTTTTCTGGACCGTTCACGAAGCTTGGACAGTTCAGGGTTCTACCAAGGAACCGTTTGCCCTTGTCTACTTTGTTTGCGTGGACACAGTTCCTCAAAACAGTTGAATAAAGTACCTTCTAAGTAGTAGCATCTTGAATCATTTCTATTGATTTGAGTTTTTTCAGGTTTGGTAATCGCTCTATTACAAGCTCACCATACCTGCCCCAGTCCACTTTTCGAGGAGTCCTACTGGAAGGCCTTGATATTGTATCAATTCTCAGTCGGAATTTGATAAGACGATGATCAGAAAGAGAGTCCTCTTTCAAAACTCGGCATCGGTTTATTTGATTTTCAACTGACCTATTGGTAAGTGTTAAATCAATCACCTCTTGTCTTCTTTTGGTCACAAAAGTTAGTTTGTTGCCAGTATTTCGAACGACCAAATCCAGTAACTTGAGACCTCTGGGGAGACCTTAGGCTGGACACGAAAATTGATTCGCCCCAGATGTAGGTGAGGACGGCATCCGTACTTCGACTTCAGCACCTTGCGAGTACCCGGTGAGAACCCGCCTCCAAAGTGGTAGCGGATTTCTGCCACATGCACGTATACTCTCCAGAGAGTTTTGAACACGGATGCGTGTGAGGAGCTCTCATTAACTACAGGAAAGACCCGGAATCCAGATACTCGCTCGTACATACCTTTCTTTGCTACTCTCAACAAGAATGAACGTGCTGTTTTCGCAAGCTGGAATTTTTCTACCCATCCTCGGGGAAAAGCATTGGAACAGTGCACCCTTACGATGCCGGCGCTTTTACCCTCGAAAGTCAGCGCGTCTTTCAACTCACCGATAGCTTGCCAACGGTAGCTGTCAAGATAGTCTTTTTGCCCTTTGGACAGTAGACCATCTTGTTTGTCGGTACGTATCTCTACCGTCATTGCCTTTGCTGCCATTCTCGCGAATGATTCGCCACACGTTGACGGAAGAGTGCCATTCGATATTTGAGGATTGGGTCGAGGATACAGGCATTTCCGAATTCCATCTCTCGACTTTCCTCTTATTTGCCTTTCTCCTCTTCCGGTCGTTGGCACAGACCCCGTTTCGTTACCGGCAGAGGAGTCCTCTGTTCTGCCACGCTTTCCCGTTTTCAGTACAGGTGTCGAAGTTTAAGGAGCTTGAGTATCACGTCACTCAGGAGGAACAATCAAATCTATTAAAGCCACAAGAGGTTGCCCTCAAGGTGGCGTACTTTCTCCTCTTTTGTGGACTCTAGCAATAGATGAACTTCTCCACAAACTGAATAACCTAGGATTTCGCACTCACGGTTACGCTGATGACCTAGTAGTTTATGTATTAGGCTGGCATGAGGAAACCATTTCGGATCGCATGCAGCAAGCCCTTACAATAATAAACAAATGGTGCACGGAAAAAGGGCTCTCCATGAACCCATCCAAAACAACACTTGTACCGTTTACTAGGAGAAGGAACATAAATCTCAAATGTCCGACCCTTAATGGAACAACACTTGAACTCTCGACAGAAGCGAACTATCTTGGCGTTAGTCTTGACAAAACGCTTACGTGGAATTCCCATATTGAGAGAGTTACTTCAAAAGCCACAAGGGCATTCTTTGCCTGTACAAGGCTTTTTGGTAAGACATGGGGACTAAACCCTAGAATGACCTTCTGGACATTCACCACAGTTGTAAAACCCATAGTCACTCATGCATCCTTAGCATGGTGGCCCAAGGTCAAGCAAAGAAAGGAGGCAAACGAATTAAGCAAACTGCATCGCCTGGTATGTGTTGGTATTATAGGGGCTATGAAAACATGTCCCACGGATGCATTGGGTGTGCTCCTGAACATACCACCGCTTCCAATTCTAATTGAAAGGGAAGCTCGCTCGAGTGCCTTAAGACTAAAAGGTATATGTGAACTTAAAAGTGGGGATATGAAAGGACATTTAAAGATCTTAGAAAACTTCCTACATAGTCCCATTCTTCATAGGGATGATATACTATCACCCAAACCAATACCCTTCAGGAACTTCCAAGTTATAATCAATGAACGAACAGACTGGAGAACTAACCCTATCACTTTCAAACCTGGCTCCCAGCTATGGTTCACTGATGGGTCCAAATTGGAAAATGGTAGAACAGGGGCAGGAATCAATGGGCCCAAATACAAAAAATCGATTCCGATGGGATCCTACCCAACAATATTCCAGGCAGAAATACATGCCATTGAAATATGTGTGAGAGAATGCCTTAGCAGGAAAATGAGAGGTACTCACAACTACATACTTTCAGATAGCCAAGCGGCTCTAAAAGCCCTTCTATCAACAACTATCACCTCTAAATTGGTAAATGATTGCCTAAACCTATGTTGGATTCCGGGACATGAAGGACATGAGGGAAATGAAATGGCTGACGACCTTGCAAAACAAGGAGCAAATATGCAACTTACTGGTCCTGAGCCTTTCTGTGGACTGACAAAAGGCCACATTAATGAATTCCTTAGGAAATGGGAGGAAAGAAAACTTGCCGCACACTGGCTAAACTGTGCCGGTCAGCGTCAAGCCAAACTATTCCGAAGTCCCAACAAAGGAATATCTGACAAACTTCTCTCACTAAACAGAGTAGATCTGCGTCTTTTAACCAGATACCTTACAGGTCACTGCAGCCTGAGGTACCATCTAAATAATATTGGTCTATCCGAGACCAATGTCTGCCGCTTTTGCGAAATGGACATGGAAAGCTCAGAACATGTGCTTTGTGAATGTCCTGCGTTGGGCAGACAAAGACTTCACCACCTTGGTGGTATCGTAATATCTCCATGCAATCTTTGGAACAACAAACCCAAAACTGTGCTAAAATTCCTAAAAAGCCTAAAACTCTAGGGTTACAAAATAGGCCTTTCACAATAGATCAGCTCTGGTCGCAGTGCGTAATGGCCTTCTAATAATAATAATAATCACGTCAGTCCATAAGTTCGAGCGTTTTTAAAGGTGGTTTTAAAATTAATAAGAAAGATGTTTAAAGTATTTATTAATCAATAATATATTTTTCTTCATTATTTACAATGTTTTCCCAACGGCTAGGCAAATATTTAATTCCCTGCTCAAAAAATTGTTTGTCCTTGGAGCCAAAATACGCTTCGATATCCCTTTTTATAGCTTCTTTTGAGGAGTAGTTCTTGTTACTTATATGGGATTGAAGTCCACGGAAAAGGTGATAATCACAAGGGCCAATATCCGGAAAGTAGGGTGAATGCGGCATTGCTCCCATCCGAGCTCGTTCAGCGTGCTTAATGTTTGCCTTGCGGTATGAGGTCCTGCGTTGAAACAAAACTTTGCGTCTATTCACTAAAGACGGTCGATTTTTTTAAGTGCCTCATTCTGGTTTGATAGCTGATGGGAATAATAATCAACAGTTATCGTCTGGTTTGTTCCAAAAGTTCATAATAAACAATACCGGCCATATCCCACCAAATAGACAGGAGAATCTTCTTGAGGTGAAGGCAATCTGTAGGGATCGGTTCTGGTGTTCCATCTTTATCTAACCATAGGCGTTTGCGAACAGGATTATTGTAAAGGACCCATTTTTAATCACCAGTAACGATACGGTTCAAAAAACTTTCATTTTTAAGCCGTTGCAGCAGCTGAGAACACACATTCAGTCGTTTTTTACGACCGTCGGTTCTACGTTACCGAAACGACCCGGATTTATATCCGGCCAAGGACTGTCACTCCAGTAGCATTCCCCGTATGTAAATATGGGGAATGTTTATGCTGCTACAACAACATATTCACTCTCTGCTGTTTTTCATTTGCCAACTTTCTTTTGTATGCCGATGATTTGAAAATATTTTCGGTCATTAGAAAAAATGAGGATGTTCCTATGTTGCAAACAGAAATTAATGCGTTCGTTCGCTGGTGCAGTAACTCTGGCATCTCTCTAAATATTAAGAAATGTTTTCATCTCACCTTCGCTAAAACTCAAAAGGTTTTCCAGTCATCTTGCAGCATTGATAATTTCTCAATCAATCTGTTCATGAATTTAAAGATCTAGGGGTGATCTTTGACTCACATTTTTCTTTCAAGAGTCACATTAACTTTATTGTGTCCACTTCTTACTCAGTCTTAGGTTTTATACGGTGTAATAGCTCGATGTTCTCGGACCCTTATACTCACAAATTACTTTTTACTCGCTCTAGATTAGAATATGCAACTATTATCTGGAGGCCTTGCCACCAATTTGCTATTGAGAGAATTGAACGTGTACAGAAGGGGTTCCTTAAATATG
The DNA here is from genome assembly GCF_028408465.1 of Anastrepha ludens. Taxonomy (NCBI): domain Eukaryota; kingdom Metazoa; phylum Arthropoda; class Insecta; order Diptera; family Tephritidae; genus Anastrepha; species Anastrepha ludens. The sequence continues at coordinate 10,390,334 of NC_071503.1, forward strand.
CTCTCAGGTCGTTAAAATTCTCAAATCCTATCCCTTTCTATCATTCCCGTTTGATTTTAATTAACTTAAAGTCTCTAGAGAGTAGAAGAAGTCTATACTCTCACTGTTTTTTGTTTTTAGTGTAATTAAAGGAGAAGTGAACGGTTCATCCCAATTACGTTCATCCCTACTAGATCGTTACGCAATTCTTATCAATTTCATTTTACATTTCTTAACACGAATTGTGCGCGTAATGCTCCTACTGCCCGCGCTTTAAGAGAATTCAATGAGATCTCGAGTTCTATTCCGTTTGACTTTTCAAAAGAATGAATTTTATAAATTTTCTTAACTCTTTTCTAATTTATTTAATAATCATCGTAATATATTAGTACTTTAAGCTCATATTAAGTGGTCTGTAAAAATAATAATTATGTTTTAGACTTATAATAAACGAAAACGAACCCATTTTCCCAGCTTTGAAACCATTCCCAACTGAACCAGGTTTGACCGTTGTCAAAGATTTACTCGGTTGCAGAGATCCTTCTGAGTCTACTGAGAGATTGTCCGCCATTTCCACATCCTCCACAACTTGTTCAGTTGCTTCGGGTCGTTTCGACGACCGTGTATCGCTCACACTAGTAGTGGGCTTCCTCCGGAATCCTGGGTGTCAGTTCCGGTCATAAGGGGTGTGGGTTTCGGGCCTACACATCCGATGCCCGAACCGTCGATTGCTCAACGGTAGCATTTCCCAAAAGTGGGTTCCCTCGTGCAGAAACATCCTTCGTTAGCCTCCACATTAAGAAAAAGAAATACATTTAATCCTTCCTGCCAGGTTGTCGGTACGGTAATCTCCGCATAGTACTTGGGTGGCCAATAATTCCGCCCTTCCGCGGATGGGCGGATACCCAATTCCTATACGGAGCTGCCCTCTTAGTTCGTGGTTAGTTAGTATCCATAATATAGGGTTAAATCACCACTTAAGCCCCATCCCCGGGCCAAGGAAACCGACACGATAAGGTTAATATTGACTTTTATAAAATTAGAATTATTATTTATACACATTTTTTTTTAATACTACATATCTTGTTTCGTTTTTTTTCATTGGTAATGCATTTCAGAATTTCCGTCCAATATTAAACATTGAATTTTGTACTTTATTGCTATGTCTATACCTAATTCTAAAGTCATTATTATTTCTTAGTTCCTGTTTGATAAATACACTGGTGCATTTTTATTTTTAACTTTGTAAAAGAGTATTTGCTTCAAATCGTTCTCTTATATTAAACCACTTACTGACCTTATTTGATGTATATCTAAACTTAACATGACCTTAATTGATGTATATCTACTACATTTTACTATAAAACGCATTCCCTTATTCGGTGATTTTTGCAATATTTCCATTTGAGTTTGGTTGCAGTACGTACGAGGAGTGTTCAAAAATTAAGGCGAATTTTAAAATTTCACCAGTTATGTACACTCGACTTTCAGCAATTTTGGAACGAACTTCGCTGTCATACGCTTCCTGCACAAAATTTTCGAAAAGATTGCATTGCATGAACCAACCGATATGCCGACATCCTCAGCAACTTTTCTAATCGCTATTTGACGATTTTCCATAACATATTTTTTTACTTTCTCAAAATTTTCACCGGTTGCTGATGTGTTGGGGCATCCAGAGCGAGCATCATCATTCACATCTTCTCGACCTTCTGTGCAAAGCTTGTACCACTTGCGAACTTCTTTTTGACTCTCACCGTATGCCATCGTCAACATTTCAAGGGTTTTTGAACACTTAATTCTATTTTTTACACAAAATTTGATCCAACTTCTTTGATCCATTTTTTTCGATAACAAAAAATCGCCGAACACGCAAAACTCTTGTGTTATTTATGCCTCTTACAAACAAATCATGCTATATTGCTTAAACCGTGAACAGATCATCGTAAAAAATAACAATAATCCAAAATCGAATGTACGTAGCCCGCGAAATTTGAAAACTCGCCTCATTTTTTGACCACACCTCGTATATGTGATTGGTGAACAACATTAAAAATGTGGTTTATTATATCTATTTTATTCCGAATTATTCTAAAGTATGCTAATTTTTTATCAATCTTCTTGCATATATATTCAATATAATCCTTAAGTTTTAATTCTTTGTCAATAATTACTCGTAAATATTTGATTGTTTTTTTTTAATTTGTTGTTTATTTGTAATACAAATGTCCCGTTAATGTTAATTTTTAGCATCTTTGCCTTTTTTTCATTTAATTTAAGTTTGTTCATTTTTAACCATTTACTGACCTCGTTTATATCAGCTTATATGATATATTATTTTATTTTTACATGCTTTTTACATGAAAATGAACTCCTTCAGCATAATATTGAAAACCTATTTCCAAAGTGGTGACTCTTCTTCTTCCGCGGTTACAGTAAATGGCGAGCGTTACCGTGACATGCTCAAAGAGTTTTTGTTTCCAAAAATTGAAGAGGAGGACATGGACGACATTTGGTTTCAACAGGACGGTGCAACTTGTCACACTGCTAAAGTTACACTCGAACTTTTAGCTACCGTTTTTGAATTCCGATATCAATTGGCCGCTTCGGAGCTGTGATTTAAGCCCGTTGGACTATTTTTTGTGGGGAGCCGTTAAGGACAAATGCTATGCGAACCATCCAGAGACGATTGATGCTTTAAAACAAGAAATCGAAGTTGCCATTCATGAAATTGGAGGCCAATCAATCGAAAATGTGCTTAAAAATTGGGTTGATCGAATGGCCTACTGTAAAGCCAGTCGTGGCAGTCATTTGAACGATATTATTTCTCATTCATATAAGACAATGTTCAATATTCACAATAAAAAAAAAAGGTTAAAAAAATATTGATTAGTTTTTTATTTTATAGCCGATTCAAAAAGCAAATTTTACATGGCCCACCCTATATATTATATATATATATGTATGCCTTAAACCATTTTAGTTGCACTTCTCGAATACTATATTTGTACATTTATTGCAACAATTCTCTATTAATCGTCTCAAATACCCTCTTTAAATCTAAAACAATCGCCATCATTTCATTTTGTTTTTCATTGGTTTTCCATTCATCAAGGATATAATCAGCAGCTGTTTCACGCGAATGATTTGCACGAAACCCCGACTGGAATTTTGAGAAAAATTCATTAACTTTCAAGTATTCTATTTATAAGTTGCTGTTTCACTACTCTTTCCAAAATCTTTTCAATAGTTTTTAATGTAGGTGTAAATAGGCCTAAATTCTTCACCCCTTTCTGCTTTATTTTCTGGACCGGAGTTATCATTGACTATTTCAGTAAATTTGGAAATACACCCCTCTTTACTGACCTATTTACCATGACTAGACATGTGTGCCCTATGTTGCTCCAGTTATCTGTTAACATGCCCTTGCTTATTCCTAGGAAAACCATATAAATCGTTGTTTAAAACTTTGTGCCAGTTAAAAAAAACATCTCAAACTTTATTCAAACTCTTCAATTTGTTATAAAATTTTAAGAAACTTTTCGGGTATAGAGTAAGTTACTGTATTGTGAAGTGGGTGGCTAAAGTGACATACCAGCATATTTTCTAAATTATGCATGTCTATACAAGGATCTTTCCGTGAGCAAAATAGTAACACTTTACTCTAACAGTAACTGTAATAATACGTTCACATATAAGTAGATGATCTACTTTTTCGTGCTTAACTCCCAATCTGTAATTAAAAAGCAAGATTCCCCATACAAAATTTCTCTCCCAAAATCTGCGGTTATAAAATAATCCTATATAATAACCATACTTTTTGACATACAACCTTATGTTTTCTGTGTAAAGAACAACGGCGGTCGCCGTAGCTGAATGGTTTGGTGCGTAACTATTGTACCATTCGGAATTCAGTGAGAACGTAGTTTAAAATCTCGGCGAAACACCGAAATAAAGAAAAGAAAAAGTTTTTTTAATAGCGGTCGCCCTTCGGGAGGCAATGGCAAAACCTCCGAGTGTATTTCTGCCTAGAAAAAGCTCCTCATAAAAAAAAAACCTGTAGGTGCCGCTATTTGTGGAACAACATCAAGACGCACGCCACAAATAGGAGGAGGAGGAGCTCGGCCAAACACTCAGAAAGGGTATACGCGCCAATTATATATACATATATATATAAAGAACAACGTCAAAGTAAAAACTAAATAAAGTGGATGCCGGGAAAGAAAACAGGTTTGTAGACATAATTGTAGTAAAATGTTTGTTAGGTATTACTAACAATGCATCATAAAAATCTTTAGCTCGCGAAATAGACGCTTTAACGTGCTAAACACAACTTAGTATTGTTATTAAAAACAAAAACACAACAACATAAGTGAAATAAACAATATAAAAAAATATAAAAACAACGATATAAACAAAATTAGAATGCCAGTAGAGCGCACTCCACCCCGTGAACGGAGTATACCGCTATCTACCGCGCAAACAACAAATTCAAGTCAGTGCTCAACTTACTCTGATAAAACAGAAATAGAAACAAGAGAAACTAAGGCTAAAATAAGAGAATCAACAATTCCGCTATCGTGGAGTGATCAATGTAAAACACCAATAGCGTTAACGGCTAATCACCATCACGTGGAGAATCCGGTAATAAAGACTACTTTGGCGCCCTACAACTATCCGCAAGAGACAGCAGTAACATCATGCACGACAGCAACAGGTACTCACTACTCCATTATCACTACATCAGCAACAGCTCTAAGCTCAACAACAACAACAACTTCATCCACTTCTGCTAAACCAACCCACGCACCTTCAACTCCCTTTCAAACCGCAACACGCAGTGCTGAATGTAGCGCACCAACTACACTGATCGCATCGTCATCAACAGCAACGCACAATACAAGAATGCAAATGCAAAATGAAAAAAAAAAAGACTTCGTGCAATCACAGTTAAAAAGAAACCGAGATAAGCAATCACCAAACAAACTCGAACTCTCAAATAATAACAAAAAACAAAAGAACAAAATGCAAACCTCTACACAAACAACTCTACAAGAGTATTGGTTAGGCAACCCAGCTTCATCAAATAGGTTCGATATCTTGGATGTAGATAACGGACCAAATATCAATGAGCCAGAAAGCAACCCAGTAGAAAAAGACCCAGGTACGCAGCGTACACAAAAACCGCCATCAATATATGTACAACATGTAGAAAATGTGTGTACCCTAACAAATGCATTGAATTCCCTGCCAAATAATAAATTTGAAATAAAAGTTCTTAGCCGAAACGAAATTAAAATCCAACCGAAAGAAACAACACATTACACAAAAATAATAGACTTACTAAAACAAAAAAAACAAAATTTTATACATTTAGACCAAAAGAGCAACAAGGGTTTAGAGTATTTTTACGTCAGATGCATCACTCGACTCCTATCGAAGACATAAAAAATGAACTTTTTGAACTAGGTCATGAAACAACAAATATTCACAACGTACAAATTAAAAATGCTTCGGGAATAAAACAACCTCTGTCACTATTTTCAATTGAACTAAAATTAAATGAAAACAATAAAGACATATACTGTATAACTCATCTACTCCACTGTAAAATTAGTTTTGAGCCACCACGTCAAAAAAGAACAATTCCTCAATGTACAAACTGTCAGAGATACGGACATACAAAAAAATTACTGTATGGTAGATCCAGTCTGCGTTAAATGTGCTGGCAAACACAAGACAAATATGTGTAAAATTAAGAACAAAGCGGAAACAGACAGAATTAAATGTGCTCATTGTGGCGAAAACCATACAGCTAATTATAGAGGCTGCGAAATCTACAAAAAACTCCAAGTACAAAGATATCCGACACTACGCAAAAAAGAAATTCACGCCGCACAAGAACAAGGCAATAATGAACATCACCAGGAAATCTCGGCACTAATACAAATCTAAGGGTTTGATCCAGGCGTTTCTTATGCACAAGCAGCATCAACGAAAACATTAACAAACGAATTTAACAACCCTAATAGTACCACATCAAGTATAGATGATTTAACTGAACTTAAAACTATGATGAAACAATTGATAACACAAATGGCCACCATGATGAACATTGTAACCATACTGGTATCGAAGCTAGATGGTCGCCCTAAGTAAAATAAAAATAGCAATTTGGAACGCAAACGGACTTACGCGCCACGAACTAGAACTCAAGACTTTTATTCTAGACAAAGCAATTGATATTATGCTAATATCCGAGACTCATGCAACTCATAAAAAAACCCATACACTACACAAATCACCCAGATAACAAGGCTCACGGAGGAACTGCAATAATCATCAAAAAAACAATTAAATACCACGAACTTGATGGTTATAGAAAAAATAACATACAAGCAACGACAGTTTCAATAAATAGCTCAAATGGACCAATAACAATATCAGCAGTATACTGTCCGCCAAAATTCAATAACACAAAAGATCAATACCTGGAATATTAAAACCGACTAGGAAGTCGATATATCGCTGGAGGTGACTACAATGCAAAAAATTCTATTTGGGGATCAAGGTTAACAACTTCGAAAGGCCGAAAATTACTAGACGCTATAAGAGAAAATAATGGACACTTCATAAGCACCGGAGAGCCGACGTACTGGCCTACAGATATCAGAAAACAACCAGATTTAATTGATTTATGTATTGTTAAAAATATTCCACAATCCCATATCACCATTAAGTCATGTTTGGAGCTATCATCGGATCATTCCCCACTTCTAATGACAATTCTTGGATCTCTTCACCAACAAATTTTTAGAGGACTATATAATAATAAAACAGACTGGAATTATTTCCGACAAAGTGTGGAAGCACAATTGACTATAAATATTTCATTGAAAACGGAAAACGAGATTGACTCAGCAATAGCTTTTTTCAACGATTCCATCATCAAAGCCCTCACCCTTTCGACACCAAATATAAAAATTCAACAAAAAGAGTATATTCCAATACATATCAAACAAAAAATTCAACAAAAAAGGAAACTCCGTAAAAAGTGGCAAACCACTAAACATCCCGAAGATAAGGCAAAACTTAACAAATCAACAACCGAATTAAAAACATTATTAAAACAACACCAGGATAAAAAGCTTGAGAATTACATACATAACTTGGGGGCCACGGCAGTTAACAATTATTCCCTATGGAAAGCAACTAAAAACTTAGTCAAAGCAGTTCCACATAAACCTCCCATCAAAACACATCACGGAACTTGGCCAAAGACCAATAAAGAGAAGGCAAACACACTAGCTGAACACTTTAAAACAATATTCTCAAACGAAAAAGACAACCAGCACATTGAACAAAATGTAAATACGAGTAACCCAGAAAAGAGAATGAAAATTACAACCTCAGCAGAAATCAGATATCATTTGAAAAATCTGAACAGTAAAAAAGCACCGGGCTTCGATCTAATAAATGGTAAAATACTAAAAGAACTACCTGATGTATCAATTACATATATACGACAAATATTCAACAGCATATTAAGGACACAATGCTTCCCACGCCTCTGGAAAGTTGCACAAATAACGGCAATCCCCAACCAGGTAAAAGTGCATCAGAAATGACATCATATCGCCCTATCAGTCTCTTGCCCATTCTTTCAAAAGTGTTTGAAAAAATACTCTTTGCCAGATTAGACAAAATTCTGATAGAAAAAAATATAATACCAAGCCATCAATTTGGATTTAGACGACAGCATTCAACTGTGCAACAAGTCCACAGAGTTATAAACAAAATATTAAATGATATGGAAAATAAAAGGTTCTGCATAGCTACCTGGATATTGCAAAAGCTTTTGACAGGGTTTGGCATAAAGGACTACTACATAAGCTCAGCCAAATATTACCGCGGAATCACTTCACCATTCTCAAAAGTTATCTGGAAAACCGACATTTTTTTATAAAGTTCGAATTGTACCTGATATTTACAGCAGATATACCGATCCCAACCACAAAAAATTGCATGATACACATTCGCGGATGACACGGTTTTAATGGCATCGGATAAAATAGAAAAAACCGCGACTGACATTCTTCAACAAACAATAAATAACACCGGATCATGGTTCGATAATTGGCGAATAGAAGTCAACAAAGATAAAACGGTACAAGTAATATATACAAACAGAAAGCCTAAGAAACATAAATTAACAATGAAATAAAAATCCTTCCTAGTGCAAAGTACCTTGGCATAACTATAGATGAAAAACTAAATTGGAAACGACATATACAAAACAAACGAAATGAAATCAAAAAGAGTTCAGACAATTATATTGACTGTTGGCTAAAAATTCAAAACTAAGCCTTAACAACAAAGTAGTGATATATAAATCTATAATCTCACCCATTTGGAAATATGGCATTGAAATCTGGGGCACAGCAAAAAAAACCAATATCAAAATAATTCAACGGACGCAATCTAAAATACTTCGAACAATAACAAAAGCAGTCTGGTATATACCAAACGACGTGATCCACAGCGACCTCAATATCGACACAATAGATGACATAATTAGAAAATACAGCATCAAGCATATAAAACGACTAACAAATCATCAAAATGAACAAATGCGCAAACTACCACAATCGGAGAAAGCGGGAAAACGAAGATTAAAACGATTAACTCCAACAGAACTCACAATTTAACAAAACAATAAAGAAAAACAAAAATAATAATAATTATAATAATAAATAATAATAATTAATAATAATAATAATTATAACACAGAAAATAATATAATGTAATATAGCATAATCTGAAGCAAAATTGAATGTTTATCTAGCATTGGTTAGAGAACAAAGAATTCCAATACTACTTTAAAAATAATTACTTATTGTTAAAATTTAACAGATTGTAATTTAAAAAGGGAAATAATAAAAAAAAAAAAAAAAAACAAAAAAAAAAAAAAAATGCATCATATAACAGAAAAAAACGTGGATCCATAAGTGTGTGCCCTCTTATTACTTACAATATTATAAAATGTAAAATCGAATTTCGAATGCGTACTACTCCCATAATTTTTTGAAACCTCAGTAAACGTCGTTTTTCGTCGACGAATTTCCTCCAATTGTTTATTATGAGCAGCCAATTGCGCAATTAAGTTAGCTATTTCTTTTCCTTCTAAATTATCTATCCTTAATAATAATAAAAAAAACCAAAAACACCGAGATATCCCAACAAAATAATTTCTATGAAGAAAAACCTTTCACAACAGTACTGACAGCTAATTGTCAATTTTGCAGGTTATCTGCCATATGTGAGCGGATAGATTAATTTTGTGTATTTATTGGAATTAATGCATATGTGAACGTACTTTAACAGTTAACTGTTAAAAACAGTTACTGCAAGGCAGCGAGGGCCGATAAATGCTTAATATGCTGCTATTAATGTGCAAATACTTTTTGAATTTTGCGGTTGCAAATATTTTAAAGTGTGCTCTGGAAAAGGATTAGATAGAAATTTACGCAGATTCTCAACTTCAAATACTTGTTTATGGTTTTCCGTGAATATAGTTAATTATAGTTCAAGTTATTTTTTTTAATTCTTTAATATATTTCTAGGAAGCAAAGTTTTTGTCTTCAAACCTCGTGTTTGGCTAATGTGATATAGTTGGAGTAATTCAATTGCATATGGTGTTTGCGATATGGTATGATAGATCAATTAATACTATATTATATATATATATATAATTGGCGCGTACACCCGTTTTGGGTGTTTGGCCGAGCTCCTCCTCCTATTTGTGGTGTGCTTCTTGATGTTGTTCCACAAATGGAGGGACCTACAGTTTCAAGCCGACTCCGAACGGCAGATATTTTTATGAGGACCTTTTTCATGGCAGAAATACACTCGAAGGTTTGCCATTGCCTGCCGAGGGGCGACCGCTATTAGAGAAATGTTTTTTATTAATTTTGGTTTCACTGAGATTCGAACCAACGTTCTATATGTGAATTCCGAATGGTATTCACGCACCAACCCATTCGGGTTGCGAAAATGGTGTAATTATTTTATCGCTGTACGCACAAAATGCATCTTTTATGGCTCCTCTAAAGACCTACTACAATGAATATATAAGGCGGTTTATGCGACAACAAAGCGGAAAAGTGGCACAAATCGATGTCATAGAACGTTTTGCTAAAGCACCTGAAAGTCCCAACGTCTTAGATAGCAATAAATGGGTGCTAATGCACTAGTATATGTCCATTAGATAAAAAAGATTTTCAAGAAAGTGATCCCAAAATCACGAAAGTCAGTTGGAAGAAAACATTTTAGAAGAACCAGTTGCGAGCACAAGTAGCGCAGCTATGACAAATTTCATTAAGCCATGGAAGGTCTCATCACGGCTTCAGCTGAAACAGACTACCAGCTCCAGACGTAGGCGATCAGAAGCAACAGTATTAAAATCACAATAAAAAGCATCGAGGCAGGCACCAAAAATACTGAAAAACGTAAGAAGATACCACGATAAACGACAATCAATATTTCTTTGTGAGTCTTGTAAATCAATATGAAATATGTATGCATGCCGGAAATATAACTGTATTTCACCGGAACTTACAATAAATTCTAATTGAATCGTACACGTAGACGAAATAAAAATATTGGGCATAGTTTTCAGTAAAATTTTCCAATGAAACAACCATGTTGTTGAGTCCAATTAAGTATTCGTTTAAAATATATTTGGATTTTTGCCATAAACATCATCATTTCAAAAACCACATTATTTAAAGTTTACGTGATATACGGAGCGGCAGCCCTTGGTCGGGAAAAACCCGAGTCATTCCGGTAACGTGGAACCGGCTGCCATGGGAATGTTTAAGTTTTCGTCACATCGTTTGGTCCTTCGAGCCGGAGTTGGGGACTCACCACAAAATATACAAAACCTTTAAGAGATTTAGGACTTGAATTCTCCCCGCAACATTTATTAACGCAACACACGTCTTACACGTGAAAAAATTCTGAATGCTAGCATCCACTTAATCCGGTACTTAACGGAAAAATGCTTCGCACATTCAACACACTTACATATCTGGTAAAGACACTTGTGCTGAGCAAAATAGAGTATGATCTATAAAACTACGAGTACACTATGTCATCTACCGCATCTATGATATATATACCGATGAAGCCGCTGGTGTACTGGACGCCATGAAAACAGCCCAACAGAAGAGGAAAAAAGCTGTAATTTGCACTGACAGCCTTTAAGTCTTGGAAGCCATAAATGACATATACGATATAATAGCAACTGGGACACCATAAACATCATACGGGATATGTCCTACCAGTCTCGCCACACCAAACGGACACGTAGGAATTACTGATATCTTACGAACTAGTCTCCTTTAGTACCAGGTACAACAAAGCACCACAAGAGCACATATTCAACGTCACCTCTACTAAATTAGAAACTCAAATAACACACCTGCCATGTACTCAACAACAATCGGAAAATAAAATGTTTTGGTTTTGTCGTGCCTTCGCCTTGGCCACACAAACGAAATACATTCCCATCTGCTAAGCAATCAATTTAGCGCGGGTCTGATAAATAACATAACCAGGCGACCTATGCTATCGCTTGCATCAGACCACTTGCCCATTATCGCCTCAGTTGAGCGGCATGCCAACTTTGTTATCGCGAATCACCGGGCTTATAATAACTGTAACAAAGATTGTGCCGGCTTCGCGGAATTCACCGAGGACACCTTCTCTGTTAATGAAACCTGGGAAACCCGCCAACCAATCTTATCGGCTGATAACTCTCCTTTTCCCAGTAGTGAAAACACTTGAAGCCCTTCCTCTCCCGTTATTCGCGAAACACCTGGCCCAAGCCCCACGTCAGCATGGCTTCCGACGAGTGCGCAGCACTCACCGACATAAAGGCCCAAATAAATCGCGAGCTTATCCAAAACTACCCCTGCAAGAGGACTGTCGTAGTAGCGCTGGACTTGAAGGCTTTCGATACAGTCAGCCATTCTACGCTATTAGATGACAGTTTTCAGTCAACACTCCCGCCAGGGTTGAAAAGGTGAGGTGGTCCGCCAACTATCTGACCGCTCAGTGACACGCAGTGGATAAAGCTCCTGACTTACCAAAACACTGCTATTCGGATATCGACGGGTTGCCTCCTGATGTCCCCTCTTCAACACCTTCACAACGAGGCACAGGTACTCCCAGTAAAGGAGCACAAAAAACTACTCAGCAAACAGTTTCTGCTTGGGTGCTCCCGTAGGTTTCACCCATTACTTATCCAGAATTGTCCCCGACATACCAAACATATGTCTTGCATGTGAAGGCACCCCGCACGACACTAACCACCTTTGCCCCTCTAAACCCATTCATCTAACACTCCTCTCCCGCTGGACCCAACCTGTCGAAACAGCAAGTTTCCTGCGTCTACCTTTAGATGAGCTAGACGAAGACGACCGCTGGTATACACTACACTGACAGGGCTTGTATTGCTGCGGCCATACTAACCTAGCTGTTGCGCATGCGTCTTCATCTTCTTCTTCTTAATTGGCGCGATAACAGCTTACGCGATTTTGGCCGAGATTAACAAAGCGCGCCAGTCGTTTCTTTCTCGTGCTAACCGGCGCCAATTGGACACACCAAGTGAAGCCAAGTCCTTCTCCACCTGATCTTTCCAACGCAGAGGAGGCCTCCCTCTTCCTCTACTACCACCAGCAGGTACCGCATCGAATACTTTCAAAGCCGGAGCGTTTGTATCCATTCGGACGACATGACCCAGCCAACGTAGCCGCTGGATCTTTATTCGCTGCGCTATGTCTATGTCGTCGTAAAGCTCATACAGCTCATCGTTCCATCGTCTGCGATATTCGCCGTTGCCAACGTGCAAAGGTCCAAAAATCTTACGCAGAATCTTTCTCTCAAACACTCCAAGCGTCGCTTCATCGGATGTTGTCATCGTCCAAGCTTCTGTGCCATACGTTAGGACGGGCATGATGAGAGTGTTGTAGAGTGTTAGTTTTGTTCGTCGAGAGAGGACTTTACTGCTCAATTGCCTACTTAGTCCAAAGTAGTACTTGTTGGCAAGAGAGACTCTACGTTGGATTTCAAGGCTGATATTGTTATCGGTGTTAATACTGGTTTCTAAATAAACGAAGTCTTTTACAACCTTGAAATTATAACTGTCAACAGTGACGTGGGTGCCGATACGCGAGTGCGCCGACTGTTTGTTTGAAGACAGGACGTACTTCGTTTTGTCCTCGTTCACCACCAGACCCATTCGCTTTGCCTCTTTATCCAGTTTGGAGAAGGCAGAACTAACAGCGCGGTTGTTAAGGCCGATGATGTCAATATCATCGGCATACGCCAACAATTCTACGCTCTTATAAAAAATTATGCCTGAGCGATTAAGTTCTGCGGCTCGTACGATGCTCTCCAACATCAGGTTAAAGAAGTCAGACGACAGCGAGTCACCTTGTCTGAAACCTCGTTTGGTATCAAACGGCTCGGAGAGGTCCTTCCCAATTCTGACGGCGCTGCTGGTGTTGAGCAACGTCATCTTGCAAAGCCGTATTAGTTTTGTGGGGATACCAAATTCAGACATCGCGGCATGCAGATAATTCCTCTTCGTACTGTCGAATGCAGCTTTGAAATCGACGAAAAGATGGTGTGTGTGGATTCTCCTTTCGTGGGTCTTTTCCAAGATTTGGCGTATTGTAAATATTTGGTCGATGGTAGACTTTCCAGGTCTAAAGCCACACTGATAAGGTCCAATCAGTTGGTTGACGGTGGGCTTCAGCCTTTCACACAATACGCTCGCTAGAACCTTATAGGCGATATTTAGAAGACTAATCCCGCGGTAATTGGCACAGATTGCAGGATCCCCCTTCTTATGGATTGGGCAGAGCACACTTAAATTCCAATCGTCAGCCATGCTTTGATCCGACCATATTTTGCATAGAAGCTGATGCATGCACCTTCCCAGCTCCTCGCCGCCATATTTGAATAGCTCAGCCGGCCGTCCGTCGGCGCCCGCGGTTTTGTTGTTTTTTAGCCGCGTTATCGCTATTCTCACCTCGTCATGGTCGGGTAACGGAACGTCAATTCCGTCGTCGTCGATTGGGGTATCGGGATCCTCACATTCTGTGTGACATGCGCAGCTGTCACTGTTTAGTAGGTTCGAGAAGTGTTCCCTCCATAATTTAAGATTTCTCTGGACGTCAGTCACCAGTTCGCCGTCTTTGTTTTTAGAGGAAAACGCCCCGGTCTTAAAACCTTCTGTAAGCCGCCGAACTTTCTGATAGAATTTTCGGGCGTTGTTCCGATTGGCCAGCATCCCAAGCTCCTCGCACTCACGTATTTCGGCCTCTCGTTTCTTCTTTCGGATAATACGTCTCTCTTCTTTTTTTAGCTCTCTGTAGCGATCCCACATGGCTCGCGTTGCGCGCGATAGCAGCGTGGCTCTATGGACGGCATCCTTTCTTTCTGCGGCAGCATGACATTCCCCGTCGTACTAACTGTTTTTTCGGGCTCGCCGGAATCCGATTTCTTCTTCAGCGGCGGTACGTAGGGAACGAGAAATGTTGCTCCATTTCTCGTGTATGCCGGTTTGTTGGGCAGGGCTCTCTGAGAGCAGGAGTGAGAGTCGAGTGGCGAATCTTCTGGCTGTCTGTTGTGATTGCAGCTTTTCGATGTCGAACATTCTTTGCGTAGTTAGATGTACGGTTTTTGCTGCACAGAGGCGTGTGCGCAGTTTGGCTGCAACAAGGTAATGATCCGAGTCAATGTTGGGGCCTCGGATCGTACGTACATCTAATACACTAGAAGCGTGTCTTCCATCTATCACAACATGATCGATCTGGTTTCGCGTTTTTCGATCAGGAGACAGCCAGGTGGCTTGGTGGATTTTTTTTTGCTGGAATCTGGAGCTGCAGACTACCATGTTTCGTCCCCGGCGAAGTCGATCAGCCTCTTTACGTTACCGGATGTTTCGTTGTGCAGGCTGAATTTTTCGACTGTGGGACCAAAAATTCCTTCCTTGCCCACCCTGGCGTTGAAGTCGCCAAGCACGATTTTATTTGCGCTCCTTTACATGGCAGCTGTAGTAGATGTCGCAAGGTCCTATGGTTTGCTTGCCTTGCCCCGTCCATCGCATCTCTTGGATGGCAGTGATGTCAGCCTTTACTCTCACGAGGACATCAACCAGCCGCGCAGAGGCACCTTCCCCCATTCCCATGGCAGCCGGTTCTACGTTACCGGAGTGACTCGGGTTTTTCCCGACCAAGGGCTGCCGCCCCAGTATACTAGCCCTTTCTAGCGTAGCGCATATCACCCCACCCCTTACGTCACAGGAGCAAACTCTCGCAGCAATCCTGCTCCAAATGCTTTTCCTCAGGGCTGGAATCGAATCCAACCCAGGGCCAGAAGTATTCTACTGCTGCGTCTGCCACAAACGGCTCCACCCGAACCGCCACCTCGGTTAGGTGCAATAAGTGCAACGAATGGAGCCACCGTAAGACCTGTTCAGGCCTTAAGACTCACAGGGAGTGGACCACACGGTATGTGGCCACGTGTTGCCCCCGCCAGCAGGCGTCCGATGACTCAACGGCTACTACTCCCCCTGATAGGCCGGCACCACCAACCGCCATCACAACCCATACCTCCACAGTAAGGAGCCTATCGAAGCAACACAACTCCCCCGACTTAGCCCATACCCTTCCCTTCTGCTCCAACTCCAGTGCGGGGACAAACCAGTAGCTCTTGGTCCCCCGCACAGTCTGTTCCGTGTGTCAGACCAGAATACCTCAGAACCTGACATCAGCCAAATGCAATTCTTGAAATGGCTGGCGGCATTTTCGGAGATGTTCCCGCCTGCGCACCACCCGTGAGTGGACAACTGACTACGTTGCCCCCTGCTGCAGAGCTCTGCACCCGCAACTGCCCCCCGAGGCGCGGCCGCCCGCCACCATCAGGCCGCAACAACTACAACGGAATGCACAGCAGGCCTAACGTAGGCAACCCCACGCGTCCCTCACCACCCGTGTTACTGTTACCTTACCAAGAAGCTTTAAGCTTGTTCAATACAACTGGAACAGACTAACGAGTAAGGTCGCGAGATAGTTGACTTTATGAGCCGGCACAGTATTAAAATAGCTGCGGTCCAAGAAACAAAGCTGCACGCTAGGTCATCTCTGATCACCAGGGATGGCTATAACGTGCACAGACACGATCGCGAGCGAGACAATGGTGGTGGCCTAGCGTTTATAGTCCACCACACTGTGCAGTATCGTCTCATCGATGAAGGAATCGACCGCAGGTACAGCACCTTAGAATGTCAAGGCATAGCTGTCCGGTCAGGCGATTCCGAACTCGAAATATTTAACATATATATACCCCCTGTCACCTGCTGCCCGGCAGGATACCACCCTGATATAGGTGCGCTCATCAGAGGTGAAAACCGATTGGTTGTAGGTGACTTCAATGCGCATCACGATCTTTGGCATTCAAGCCTGCCAAATGATCGTAGGGGACAGCAACTGGCAGAGCAGATAGACGACTCGACATCCAGCACTGTGAGTAGTAGCGTTGGACCTAAAGAAGGCTTTCGATACAGTCAGCCATTCCACGCTACTAGATGATATTTATCAGTCGACACTCCCGTCAGGGCTGAAGAGGTGGTCCGCGAACTACCAGAGCGGTCGGCAGTCGTCAGTGATTTTTCGAGATCAAATACCAAAGCAGAGGAAGATTAAGCAAGGTGTACCGCAGGGTGGTGTCCTTTCTCCCTGGCTTTTTAACTTCTACATCTCGAAGCTCTCCCAACCACCAGCGGGAGTTTCCCTGATCTCATACGCTGACGACTGCACGATAATGACATCGGGCAATGACATCGATGGCCTGTGTTCCAAAGTGAACAACTACCTCACCGACCTTTCTCGCTTTTTCACTGCGAGGAAACTCCAACTTTCCCCCACCAAGTCCACGGCGACCCTCTTCACCACCTGGACAAAGGAGGTCAAGCTGTCCCTTATGGTAAAAGTCGACGACACACCAATTCCGACGGTAAATAACCCCAAAATTTTGGGTGTAACCTTTGACAGCTTGCTCTCCTTCTCTGCGCATACAACCGCAATTGCCACAAAAGTCCAAAATCGCAACAAGGTCCTCAAATCGCTTGCCGGCAGCACTTGAGGCAAAGACAAAGAACTGTTGCTTTCGACATTTAAGGCAATTGGCCGGCCGGTTCTAAACTATGCTGCGATTGTTCGGTCGCCTGGAACTAGTGATTCGCAGTGGACAAAGCTACAGACATGTCAAAATACCGCCATTCGGACAGCGACCGGGTGCCTCCTGTGGTCTCCCATCCAACATCTTCACAACGAGGCACAAATGCTCCCAGTAGTGGACCACAACGAACTGCTCAGCAAGCAGTTCCTGCTGGGATGTTACCGCAGGTTCCACCCCTGCAGACACCTCTTAGACTACGCTGACGAAATCCAGGACAAAACTGACCGAAACCTACTGGACCGGACAGTATTTAGACAGTCAATAAACGACATTGACCGGGAGACCGTCACCACCTTCTTAAGTTCCCGTCCTGTGAATGCCGTAATCGGAGTCCAACCACCACCTATCGCAGATGAAGAGCTCCAGCTTCCCCGTGAGACTCGTGTAACACGGGCACAATTACGTTCTGGATACTGTAGCAGGTTAAACTCCTACATATCCAGAATCGACCCCGACATACCAAACACATTTCCGGCATGTGAAGGTACCCCGCACGACACTAACCACCTCTTCACATGCCCCCGCAAACCGACTCATCTAACCCCCGTCTCCCACTGGACCCAACCTGCCGAAACAGCATGTTTCCAGCGCACAACCAGCTTTGCTGGAATGCTTCGCCTTCTCACGTTAGCTCACTCCCGAACGGGTGTTCGGAAGCTACCCAGAGGATACGTAGGCTAATCCCGGACGTTGTGAGCTGCTTGAACCATATGCAGAAGAATTGTCCTGGCCACTCCCAAGTGAATGGCGATCAGTAACTTTCCCCACTTGCGTGGACTTCTACACATGGAACCATCCTCCTGTGTTCATCTCTCCATTCTTTATTGGCCTCTTGGATATTGTTATTCGTAATTATTATTTTGTACCTCATAAAATATAATTGCGATTGGACAACTAGCAATGAATAAACACTTAAATTACTAATGCAGACATACTTTCCAGGTTGTCTCTGCTTTGAAGCCAGTATAACTCAACCTATAGTTCACAACCGGAACCTCCCAATAGATTTTATAACCGATGATAACATAATTTGCCTTTAGCAGCTTCCAACTTACAACAGATATTATTGCTTCTATACTCTTCTCAATTTCTGAGGCGGCGGTATGACTTAATTATATACCCAAATGGGCAGAAGTAAAAGTGGTCTTAATTCCCACAAGAGAGGAAACCACTCATACGAAATCGAAGGACTTCGGCCGTTTAACCTATCATCTTTTCTGTTAAAATCCTAAGAGCAGTTGCTAGATGGGCGTATCAAAGGAAAGATAAGCAAGAAGTTATCACCTTCCCAACATGCATACAGCAAAGGCAAATCAGTTTACAACTCACTTCATCATAAAAAACGCCGTCCCTGCCTTTTTAGGTATCGAGGGTGCCTTCAATAATATGATATGTATCCGCAAGCAATTACTACTTCGCTAACGGGAATGGGAGTAAACAGTACGCTTGTCTCGTTAATATATAACGAATGCTAACTGGGCGAACGATGAGCGCAAATTTGGGTGACACATCCATTAAGAAACTTCCGATCAGGGGTACACCCAAAGGTGGGGTAATCTCTCCACTTCTGTGGAACCTTGCCGTCAACTATCTTCTTCAAGAACTTAAAAAATGGGAGGTAAGATAATTTCATATGCCGATGATATTGTAATAGCAATATCAGGTAAACACCTTCCAACACTATGTGATCTTCAACAAAGATCTCTCAACAGACTATCACTTTGGTATAAAAGTCGAGGACTAGAAGTAAATCCGGGAAAAACGGATCTGTACTGTTGAGCAAGAAACATAAAACACCTGCTCTTAAACGAATATTCCTAGTGGGGAAACCCACATACGGTAACAGAAAGGAGAATTGTGATTACGGCATTGTCATCCGCGAACTTTTGGACTATTGTTTCTCTAACCAGCTGTAGATCGTATGTGTATAGCAAGTATAAAATGGGACCCATAATACTGCCTTGGGGTAAACCAAAGGTCTTGTCGCCTTGTTTGACAAAGAAATATCAATTTTCGGGGTAGGACGGTTTTCGGCCACCGTATCCGAATGGGTTGGTGCGTGATAACTATGCGGTTGTATGTAGTTTCGAATCTCCGTGCATTAAGTAGCAAAATGATAGATCAAGTTTTTCTGATAGCGGTCGCCCTTCGGCAAGCAATGGCAAACCTCCAAGTGCCGCTCTGCAATATGTTTTTTGTTCAAATGCTTTGTGTATGCTATTTATGAGTTTATGGACTTCTTCAATGGTACTGTGTTTTTTTCTGAATCCGAATTGTTGATTTGGAATTATATTTCGGTCTTAAATTAAAAGCATAATTATATTATTTTGAGGAAAACGGATTCCATTGAAATTTAAATTGGAAGTGTCGAGCCAAGAAGCACCGAGAGATTCGGTAACTCCTAAAACACACAGGATAAGAAGCCCATTAAATTTAAAGCTCTGGAAAGTGATATGGTAGATAGTCAAGGTGGAAAGGAAACAAGTAACAGAAGGGAGCAATCGGATAGAATTAAGACATCGAGGTGAGTAGAGCTGAGAGAATGTTCCAGATTCTTTAATAAATCTGAAAATATTCTCCAGTTTGAGAGAACGAATTTTACTCGTTCTCATGACATCGGAACCCAAAATTCAAATATGATCTTAAAGATTTCTCTGTGCACCGAAGTTCCGTCATCGTCCCAGAAACCATATTTATGGAGTCTATACATTGTTTTTATTGCTTCCTATTGTATCTTAAGATCTAAGGGGAGCCAACCAAATATAGCATATAGGCCGTCGCCGGAGGTTGTACTCATAGCACCCGGTATGCATAAACACACACTTTTTTGCAGCTTGTAAAGTTTCCGAAGTGTGGACTTAACCATAGCCTGTCGCCACCAGACCACAGAGGCATAAGTGGTGATTGGTCTGCCAAAGGCTCTACGGCATTTCTGAAAAATCCTTAATGCGCGATTCATCTTCGGCGAAACATGTGTCGCCCAAGTCACTTTGTTATCCAAGACTACTCCTAGATATTTAACTTTCTCAGAGAGACAAAGTTTCAGATCTTTAAGTGCTGGACGACTAGGTCAATCCAATTTCCGTTTTCTCGTGAACAAGACTAAGGTAGTTCTGTCCAGAATTCTCTGCACTTCCTTGCAAAGCACCACAACAGTAGTTAAAGAATACCCCTTGGGGACTTCCTTGCTTGGCCCTGATGGGAATAAGTTCGGGACTGTCCTCACCAGAGGATAGCAGCTTCTCAAAAGGCATGGAATGTATCCATTTTACAATGGTTTTAATAATTCCGTGTCGTTCGGCAGAGGAGCATATTGTGTCAAAGGAGGGATTATCAAAAGCTCCCTCAATCTGCACGAACACGCCCATTCTCTACCCGCTAGCTATTAGCCCGGCTTCAATCTTGCGAAATGGTGTAATGCTAATTCATTAAAGTTGTCAAAGGAAGATAAGGAAAAGCTGGTTGATTCCACTGTCTGACTAGCAATATACCAGCTATACCAAGAGGTTCCACGATCGCTACCGTTAATGTCAATGCTGCTTCTTACTTCTAAAAGCGTTCTACTACTCAGAAAATGGTTTTCAAGTAGAGCATTGAACGTTTGCGATTTGGAAATGGTTAAAAAGGTTTTCGAATGGAATCCAGTCTTACTGAGCGGTCTAGTTGGAGCACCTTACAAAGTCTAACTGTTTCCTTCGTTTCTTCGACTGTACTACAGACATTTTTATAAGATTCAAGTTTGGCTTGCCTCACTGTTTACTTATATTCTCTCTGCGTAAGCAGACGCAGCAATAGAATACTTCTGGCCCATTTCATCTTGAGCTTCCAGTGATATATTTATTTTGAGTTTTTGTTCTTATATTTGGCAAGCATTAGTCCAATTCGTTCTAGAGATATATAGACCCAGAGATTGTTTTATTTGAGTAGGTCCAAGAAAGGTCATAATTGATGGTGAAAGGTCTGAGGATAACTCTAAACATGATTTTATTGTCAGACTTTCATACGACATATTTTTAATTATGCAGAAGTCAATTAAGTCCGCTTGTTTTTTCGTATCTGCTCACCTGTGCTAATAAACCGACTATTTTTTTTTTCTAATGGCTTCAATTAATTGCGTCCCTTTTTTATTTGATAACCTTGACCCCCAAAGTATGTTTTTAGCATTGCAGTCTACTCCGGCTAAGTAGCAATTCCCTAGCGATTTTAGATAATGCAGGTATGGTTCTTTTGTGTTGTTATATTTGGGGGGGACAGTAGACTGCAGATATTGCTATTTGCCCTTTTGTGTCTTCTATGGCTATTGTGGTGGTTTGGATGTTTTTTTCTCTGTATACCTCCAGTTCAATGTATTTAATATTTCTTTTGATAATAATTGCTGTCCCACCGTGTGCTTTATTGTCGGGTTCATTTGTGTAATGTATATTATAGTTCGGTATGTTAACAAAAGTTTTGTCAGTGGCATAAGTTTCAGAGATCAATATTATATCGATTGATTTATTTATTAATAATGATTTAAGTTCCAGAACGTGGCGAGCAAGTCCATTCGCATTCCATATAGCTAAGCTATTTTTTATTTCTTTCGTTCATCTAGTTTGGTAACGAGCGGTGTTAATATGTTCATCATACTTGTCATTTGGGTTATTAATTGTCTCATCATTTCTTTAAGTTCGAACATATCGTCGTTATTTTTTGGAACATGTTCGATGTTATTTTTTGTTTGATTCGGTTCTTTTGGTGTTGTGTTGATTGTTGTTGCCTGGGCGTATGTTATGCCTGGCACCACTCGTGTTGTATTTGCGTTTGTTTCAATTGTCTCATTATTCGTTTGTTCTTTCTCATTTTGTATACTTTATTTTACGTAGTGCCGGATATCTCTGGACTTGTAGTGCTTTATATATCGCACATCCGCGGTAGTTTGCTGTGTGATTTTCACCGCAATGTATGCATTTTATGCTATTTTTATTATTGTCTTTAATTGGACACATAATTGTGTTGTGTTTGCCTGCACATTTTACGCACGCTGGGTCTATTTGACAATAATTTTTCGCATTGCCGTGTCTTTGGCAGTTTGTACATTGTGGTACTATTCTTTTTTGACGGGGTGGTTCAAAACTAATTTTGCAATGTAGAAGATTAGTTATACTATACATTTCTTTGTTATTATCCTTTGTTTTTAATTCAAGTGAAAATAGTGAAAGTGATTGTTTTTCGCGCTCTGAGTTGGTTATTTGTATGTTATGAATATTTGTTATTTCGTGACCTAACTCAGCTAGCTCTTGTTTAATTTCTTCTGTGTCAGTTTAACAGTGCATATTACGTAGTATTACTTTAAATCCTTTGTTCCTTTTTATTTTAGTAGTTCTATGATTTTTTTATAGTGTAGAGACTCTTTTGGTTGTAATTTTATTTCGTTTTTGCTAAGTACTTTCATTTCGTAAAATATATTTGGTATCGAATTCAACGCGTCAGCTAGAGCTTTTATATTTTGGACATTCTGAACGTATACCTATAGATGGAGGTTTTCGCATGCGTGGAGTTTTTTGGCTGGTCGTCCGCTAAGAGAGCAAACTTGTTTGAAGAGGCTGGACTCTTTTAGTGTTGTCTGTGTTGTATTTTGTGCTTTGGGTTTATGTTTTTTGCTGCTTTCTGTTTGTTTGTTTGATGGTTGAGTTTCACGATTTCTTATTTGACTAAGCTGCTCTTTACAGTTGGTGTAATTTAAATTATTTGCATATAGTACAATACTTGCGTGTTTGTTGCTAGTGATGCAATTGTGGAGGCGATCGCTGTATACACGGTTGTGGTTGTGGCTGTTGATACTGCGGTAGTTATGTATTGTCTTTGTGTTGTTATTGTTGTTGTAGACTTTTTAGAGGATGTCTCATCAGAGTGTGAAGTTAGAATAGTATAGGTATAATTATTTTTGTTGGAGAGAGGAGTTGGTGATAGTGGAGTGATTGGGGTAGTGGATTGAGCAGTCCAAGGGAGTGCATCTGCCGTATTCACAGCTGATGCGGCGTATTTCATTTGTTGACTGCCTAATAAGGCGCTAAGAGAGGAGTCATTTTTATTCTCTCTTGATATTTTTTGACTTCGCGCACTGAGCAAACACATTTGAGAGAGCGCACTGAGATTGTTTTTATCCGGTGGGAGTATGTTGTCAATACGAGCATAACTCGGTGTAGGTGGTGTTCGCTCTACTGGCATAACAGGATAAACTATATTTAATTTTTTTTTGTTTTTATTATTATTTGTTTTTTGTTTTATTTATTCTTTTAGTTTGATTGTTTTTGTTGATCCAAACTGTATTGCGATCTGCAATATTTTGGTTAAAGCGTCTATTTCGCTTGTTGTTGTATTTTTATTATTTCTTTAAACACAGATATTGGTAGATATTGGAGCGTAAGAAAAAACACGTCCGCACTGATGAAAAAATCTAACTAACTTAGCACTTAATTCAATTTTTTACACGAAATTTGATGCAACATTTTTTTTCGATAGCAGAAATCGCCGAACACACAAAACTTTTATTT
The DNA here is from genome assembly GCF_028408465.1 of Anastrepha ludens. Taxonomy (NCBI): domain Eukaryota; kingdom Metazoa; phylum Arthropoda; class Insecta; order Diptera; family Tephritidae; genus Anastrepha; species Anastrepha ludens. Next base: position 10,414,156 of record NC_071503.1, read on the forward strand.
ATGCCTCTCACAAGAAAAACTAAACATGCTATATTGCTAAAACAGCGAACATATCTTCAAGACGACTGTACACATAAAAAAATAATAATCGAAAATCGAATATACGTAGACAACAAAATTTTACACCTTCACCTTATTTTTTAAACACACCTCATATTCATATCCATAACTCCTATTTTTTTTAAATATCAATAGGGTGTTCGAAATTACAGACTGAGTGCTATATTTTCGGATGCTTCCAAGATTCTTGGGCACGATATTAATGCCAAGTTTAATTTTTCTGTAAAATCCATGATCTGTCCCTAGCAGCAGGGGCTTGCTACCGATCGATCGACAGTTTCTAATCTCGCTGTATGAAAATGATATCAGTAGTAATGGTATTAGTAATTGTTTTTCCTTTGCGAGATACGTACTTTACGCGGAAGACTTAAAGATATTTTCGCTAATTAAAGCCACTTTGGATCTTATTAGCCTCCCTGAAGTGGCGAATTCAATAAATTATTTTCGATTAATTTAATCAAAAATTTTTAATATATTGTCTTCAAGTCTTTGTCTACAATATTTGCCGTTTGCACTAAAGATTTAGCTATTCACAAACTTTTGTTAACTAACACTCACGAGCAGTTTTCTTCTATTTATTCAAACTGATAGATTTAAATACCAAAATGAGCGAATAGTTGTGTTTTTGAGTATTTCTTCAATTATATTTGCACAAAGTAAGTAAAATAAATTAGTTCTTTATTTGAAATTAATGTTTACTTAATACTTTTTATACATATGTACATACATATATTGCTTAAATATATCAAAAAAGCCGCTCCACAGCCAAGAAACTCAATCAAAAATTTCTTTTACGGCTTGCTGCTCCACTTGCGACATGGGAAATCTCACTCTTGCTCAAAACATGGAACGGTTGATTGCATCTGTTACACTATTGCTGACGGACGACTGGCTCATGGATATTCCCTATTGCTCACCTACGGGTCGTTGATAACATAAAGTTGCAAAAAATCGCAGTGCAGCTAGAACCTTGTAATATAAAGGCAGAGTTTAGAATTAAATTAGCTTGAATATTACATCATTTACCTGTTTTTCAGTCGAAATCGGAGTTATTCTGGAACCTGTAAGATGACTGTCAACCTGAAAAATTAGGTCCTCAGTCAAGTCAGGAGTTAACCGGAATAGTTTTTGGAACTCCCCTGTAGCCAAATGGAAAAGATTGTCCACATCCCGGAGCAAACGTCGATCCACTGTTTCAGGGTTCACGATCTCCTCTCCACGCGATAAATCCTTATCCAAATACTCAAAGGACATACTCGCGTCTTCCGTATTTGTTAATGGAATTCACAAATTTTAATTCAAACCACTAATTCTGTTTTTTTTTTCATTTAATTTAACCACAACAAAATTGTTGTCGTTTAGTTTGCAATAATCGACATGTTAACCAAACATATGACTTTGTCTTATCGATTTTCGAAAAAAAAATGGGTTATCGAATAACAAAATCGTTAAAATTCTCGTCAAGGAAAGATAAAAATGAGAATATCGTTAAAATGTGTTAGTGAGGCGTTATACCTCTAAATTCTCTGATCCGTATACGTATCAGAGAACTGCACCGGCTCAGTGTAAAACATTCATACGCTTCGCTTGAACAAAAAAACAGGCCTTTGCGTTCAAACGATCGAACTTGTTCAAATAAGTTATTGTCATTGTTTATTTCAGCTCAATCAAATCATCTGCTGCGTTTTAGCTCTCCGATGTTATCACTAATCGTCTTCATAGCAGCCGTTTCGGGTATTTGCTCGTTCGACTATACATTCATTTTTTTGAGCAAGAATAAAAGGGCTATAGAGCCAAATGAGCCGGTTTGAACACGTATGATCCCGCATGAGTTTTTGCTTGTAACTAACGATAGCAAAGTAAAAGCAAAATTTTAAAGCAAAAACACTATATTTTCATATTTGTTTTTTTTTCTTAAAACTTATAATAAAACACGAAAGAAAATAATGTAAATAAGGAAACATTGCTAAAACCAACTAATCCTTTCAAATACGAAACGCAATTTACAGCGTACATTGTACGCCAACGCTCGAGTGCTCGAACATGTGCTGTTTACAATAATGGCAATTACTTCTTTGAACAAGTTTGATCGTTTGAACGCAAAGGCCGATGCTAATTTCATTCAATGCTGCTTTTTGTTCAATGATTAGATTTGAGCCGAAGACATTAGATCATACGTGTTGACTGAGCTGAACTACGCGTTCGCCTGCATGAGCTGACTGCACTTGACCAAATATTTTGGTTCAATTGACTGAATGTGAGCAAGAAATTTAGCGTATGAACAACTCAAGAAAACAGTGAGCCATGCAGGTCTCTGATACGTATACCTTAATGTGTTTTGCTTTACATCATTTATTAGGCCACTTGAACATGCTAAAAAATGTTTCTTAAACTCCATGTTCGCTCTTTAAACTGTAGTTTACCTCTATCCTTCCCGTCTATTCATAATCCTTAAAATCTCTTAAATATCCCAAGACCTTCTTTTAATTATGAAATTATCAATAGAGCAATTGATTGTGTGCATTTGTTGGAACGAATCAAATTTAATGTTCCTCAGAGTACTTTTCGTAGCTTGCTCCGGTTTATGGGATAATTAAAAAGCTAACTATTCGTGAATTTAATGATATCAGTCATGCTGTTTTCTTAGCCTTTTTAAATGCAGCTTTTTAAATTCTCTAAATTCCGCTCTTAATGTTTTGAAATTATTGCATATAATTAGTTCTCATTAGTAATCATACGAAAGCTTTATCGAAGATACTGAATTGGAGTCTGAGTCAAGTTTTGGTAAAAGAAAGTTGGCTCAATAGATCCGATTTGCAGTAAAACAATTGCATTGAAATCAAAATTTTAGGACGACTAATCTGCACGATCTTATGGCTTACTGAAAATCAGTAAGTAAATATATCTTGTAGTAAATAATGATCTATAAGACAAACGAGCTGACTTATTAGTTCGGTCTGGGTAAAACAAGTAGTATAAAAAAGGACTGGAAAGGAATGGCGGCTTATATTAAACAGGATTGTAGTAAAAATTCCTACAAGAGTCGTCATTGGGCACTGCGTATCATTGTAATCTCTATCCGTTCATTAATAAAATTTGTATTCCAAAGTATAAAAGAAGTTATAACAGTTCCTATTTCGTTTTTTATTTACAGATAATTTTTGAAATAAGATCAGTACAAACAGGCTTTTGTGATTTAATTTACATGTACGAGCCCATACCCGTTAAACCAGTTCAGGTCGTAGCCATACCTAACTGTAGATTATAGTCCTCCGGACAACTTCTTATACTTGACAAATTAGCCATTAATATGGGGTTAATTTTTAATGCTACTTCGGGCAAGAACAATAACAAACGAAACAACGGTCTCCCAAAACCGGTAACCCGCAAAGTTAAAAAGCCAGATGATTTAACGACTTCAGCGCTGAGATTTAGAAGTAATATTTTGTCGAAAGAAATCTGTACTTCACATTCAGCATTTTGCCAAAGTCGTATAAAAAACGTTGATTCTGAGTATGCCAACAGCATTAGCAGCAGACGATTCAGAGCCAAACGCAAGGAAAAGAGCAGCAACCTGATCGCAGAAAGCCAAATTAAAAGACCACTAGGATTTATGATTTTCAATAGAAGCAGTGTTATCAGTGACAACTGTACAATCACCCGGGGTAAAAAGATTGAGAATTGTTTCCCTCGGTTCGAATCGCACTCTCTATTGTCCTGTAATTTTGATAGTAGTAGCGATTTTACAAAATCTTTTCAACGGCGAAGCGCGAAATATGTTATGCAGGCAGTAATGCCAATAATGAAAAAATATACTGGTGATAACGCTCACGTCAGTGCAGATGCGGTGTCATTAGAGCAAGCAACATCTGCACTCATCTCCAACAATCCTCGGCTAAATTGTACTCATCACAAGACAAAGTGTCGTTCTAGCAAACCTTACCGTAACCAATTTAGAGGTACAGCGGTAGTAGCGGTAGGAAAAGCAACGAATAGGGCAAAACAGATGACAGTATTTCCCAATATAACATTGGTACGAAAACTATCACCAACTGGATCGTGTGCGCCTAAGATTATATCTCCGCAAACTTTGATAACATCTGTTACAAACCGATCAGTGTCACCAACGTCGACGGTGGCATCAGTAATGCCAACTTTAGCAGGAACGCTATTAGACGTCCCGGTTTTTTCCCAGCTTTGGCAACAGCTTGTGAAACTACTAGGGAATTCAGTAGCAGGAATAACTTCGCCATATAGGTTTTCAAAAGAACATGTTAGATCAACTCTAAAAACGGCAAGAAAAACAACGAAAATTTCTAAAGCAGTGGATCAACTACAGAAGCACTCAACAACATCTGAATCAATATTAACAGGGACAGCAACATGTAGTAAAATAACTGTATCAGCCATACCGACGGCGCCTTCAGGCTGCTCATCATCGCGTACGAAATCGCGGTTGTTACCCAGTGTGGGTACCACCTCATTCTTTACATTGTTGACACTCATTTGCTTAGAAACGGTACTGCTCTCTACTGTATCTAATTGTGCAAAAACATTCTACATGCATTGGAATACATCGAACAGCATGTAAGTATTATTTATTATATATGCTAGTATATATTTGTATGTTACTTCTCTAAAATCTTCCAACGAACTATTATAAAAACAGTTTAGGTCTTTAATGTTGTCAACTGAACACGATTTTGGTAATACTTTAAATTTTTTATAACGCGTTAAAAATGAAAGGAATTTATAAGCATTCGATTATTTTTGTGAATAAAACGCTGAATTCGATGAAACCTTGTGAGCTTCTTGTACGATAATTATAATAGGTTTTCAAAAACAACCTATTTGCCAACTTCAAGTGGTGTATGAAAAGTATGGCTCAAGTAATAACCATTCAATTGACCCGTTGCCTTTAGACATTATTGATAGTTTTACCGTGACACCAGATGATATCGAACATGCAATCGCTAATCTGATAGTAAAATTATAGTTTGAATCATGAGGGTCTTGCTCCCATTTTTTACTTTTTAGTAAATGTATAGATAATGCAGTTGTTTTAGATCCTTGGAAATTATGTTGAATTGTTCCTATTCATAAATCAGGCAATCGTAATAATGTGTTATATGCAATTACAGACCCATCGTGAAACAAAGTATTTTTTCGAAGCTGTTTGATTTCATGCTTAAAACAAAACTTTTTAATCAGGCATATTTCTCTATCGCAGTGACATACAGACCCATCGTGAAGAAAAGTACTTTTTCGAAGCTGTTTGACTTCATGCTTAAAACAAAACTTCTGAATCAGGTATATTCCTCAAAAGCGAAATGAACGCAGGATTTTATGGCACTGAAATCTACCTACACTAACATAGTGTTACGTTAATTTCCAATAAAATTGTCAACACATTTAAACATCAAGCTCAACTTGATGGTTATTCATACAGATTTTTCAAAAACCTTCGACAAAGTTGATCATATATTCTTATGAATAAACTCTGTGCCTTCTAGATTAAAGGAATCCTTTCAAAAATGTTCAGTAGTTTTATCTGATACGAAGCTTTTTGTAAAAATAGGTACCGTGAAATCGTCCGTAATAGTAAACGCATAGTGTGGCATACCTGCGTTTCCACTGTTTTATCTCATTTTTATCATTGATTTACCAATTAATTTTCATAAAGCGAAATGTTTAATGTTCGCGGATGATGTGAAGCGGATTTTGAGAATCCCTAACGTGACTATCTTCAGTTATTTTCAAATAAACCATGGTGCACAGTGATTTTCATCTAAATATTCCAAAATGGTTTCTAGGAGGACTAGTCCTAATACTTTCAATTACAATCTGGATGGCACGATATTGAGAAATAATACTAAGATAAAAGACTTGGGTCTGATTTTCGGCTCGAGACTAATTTTTGTGGAGCTGTGGACTATGTTGTATCTAAAGCATTTTCAATGATTAGGTTTATTCGTACAAACTCTGAAATTTCTTTGATCCAATGACTTTAATAGCGCTGTAAGTCTCGTTGGTGCGCAGTATCCTGGATTATGGTTGTATAATATGAAACTCTTCCTAGGAAACTGATTCAAAAAAATGGAAACAATGCGAAGTTTATTTTGGATTATTCAAACTTCATTGGCCAAATGATTGTCCCGATTATTTGGGAGGCGTAAACTGTTAGGCTTACAGAGCTTATCTGATAGAGAAAGTTACTTTTCAATAATTTCGATATACAATATCCTCAATAGAGCCTTGGCTTGCTGCGTGACTACCATTTGGTAGTGCAGTCTCTTCATGTTTCAAGTCTCCGGACATGTTTTGTATTATAAAAGATATTTGGTTTTTTGTTTGCTTGATTGTTAATAGTAATAGTAGCCCCGCCAGTGTCGGGCATATCACCGATCGTCTTCGTCTAGCTCATCTAGAGGTAGGCCCAGAAAGCATGCTGTTTCGACGGGTTGAGTCCAGAGGGAGAGGGGTGTTAGGTGAGTCGGTCAGGACAGATTGAAGACCCTTGTGAGAAATGCTACGCCCAATAGTCCCAGGCGCTTCAGCATCAGCGCGTTTAGTCCGTCAGGGCCAATGGCTTTACATGTTTTTGATTTGTTAATGGCACCCTGAATCTCATCACCGGAGAAAGTAAGTGGCGCACTGTCGTTCGTCAGTTTGTGCAGCCTTCTGGTAGTACGACGCTTGGATCTGTCGGCCGGAGGATGCAGTACAAAAAGCCGGCTAAAAGAGCTCGCGCATCTCTTCGGGTCCGACGAAGTGCAACCGTTGAAAGTGATGGCCACCTTGTCGTAGTGCTTGTCGGGTTCGACAGGGACCTTACGGTGGACCAGAGCTTACTCACCCCAGAGGTGAGGTTACGGGTCTTAAAGTGCTCAACCCATTTAGTCCGCTTATGTTGATCTGCCAGTTGCCGCATCTCCAAATTGAGATCCCTTATGCGGGGATCCCCGGGATCGACCTGGCGTAGGTGGTCACGCTCGTTTGCCAAGCTGGCTGCTTCGGCTGGGAAATGAGGACGGATGTCCTTGAAACTTCCAGCTGGGATGAAGCGGGCCGCAGTAGCTGTGAGCACCTTGCGGAATGCGGGTTCGCCTGCGCGCACATCGGTGGGGATGGGAAGAGCGGCGACGGCGTCTTCGGTGAATTCCGTGAAGCCGGCCCAATAAGCTTTTTTAAAGTTAAAATAGGACCGGTGGTTCGCGGAAACGAAGTCGGCAGGTCTCTCAATCGAGATGATAATGGGCAAGTAGTCTGATGCAAGCGATAGCATAGGTCGCCACGTTATGCTATTTATCAGACCCGCGCTAGCTATTGTTATGTCAGGCGAGCTGCTGCAATTGCCCACTACCCTGGTGGGGGCTTCTTCGTTCACAGTGCTGAATGTTGAATCGTCTATTTGCTCTGCCAATTGCTGCCCCCTATGATCCTGCCGGGCAGCAAGTGACAGGGGGTATATAAACGTTAAAAATTTCGAGCTCGGAATCGCCTGTCCGGACAGCTATGCCATGACATTCTAAGGTGCTGTCCCTGCGGACGAACCCTTCATCAATGAGACGATACTGCACTGTGTGGTGGACTATAAACGCTAAGCCACCACCATTGTCTCGCTCGCGATCATGTCTGTGCACGTTATATCCTTCCCTGGTAACCAGGGAGGACCTGGCGTGCAGCTTGGTTTTCTGGACCGCAGCTATTGGGATACTGTGTCGGCTCATAAAGTCAACTATCTCGTCGACCTTACTCGTTAGTCCAGTAAGGACTAGTAACTCGGGGGTTGAGGGACGCATGGGGTTGCCTACGTTGGGCATGCTGTGCATTCCGTTGTAGTTGCTGTGGCCTGGTGGTGGTGGGCGGCCGCGCCACGGGGGACGGTTGCCGGTGAAGAGCTCTGCAGCTGGAGGCATCGTAGTCAGTTGTCCACTCACGGGTGGTACGCAGGCCGGAACATCTCCGAAAATGGCACCAGCCATTGCATGAATTGCACTTGACTGATATCAGGTTCCGATGTATTGCGGTCTGACACACGGAACAGACTGTGCGGGGGACCAAGAGTTGCTGGTTTGTCCCAACACTGCGGTTTGGATCAAAACGGAACGGGATGGGCTAAGTCCATCAAATCTTCCCTTACGGGCATGAGCCGTGAAAAAGCAATTTTTTCTTGGCGAGGACAAAAATATTTGGTGAATCGTCAATTATTGTCATGGAAATTGCCAGAATCTTCGCATACTTGTATAAATACACCCTTGTTTATGTTTGGCGGATTTTACCTGTAGAAGTGCTCATGTAATTTTTTGCATGTGATTGTTAAGAGTCATATGTATATGAATATGTCTTCCAAATGGGCGACATTCCAGAGAATGGTGATTGTTAACACACTTTTATTAGGTCGGGTTGTATGTATGTATGTATGTATGTATGTATGCATGTAACGGAATCTTTGAGCTTAATTTTCACTGGCTTCTGAAAATCTGATCGACTTGAAATTTTGCACACCTATCAAGGACCGATGACAATGCAATAATTTGATAAAAGTTTTCCATTATCCTTATTAGGATTGCCAGGATTAATATTTTCTTTTTTTTACCTGTGGGCAAAAAGTAAGGTGAATTTGGTTGTAAAATGAAAAATCTTTTTTTATTCTTGTAAATCAGTTTCTCAGGCTCCCTCCACGAAATAAGTTCTTCATCCCGATTACTTCTTTATCACGGCCGATAACTGCATAGCTTTAGACTCACAGTCGATAAGAAAGGAATTAAATATAACACGAATATATCGAATCATTTATTCACTGACTGCAATGATAACAATAATTTTCATTCATAATAAACAAAAAATAGTTTAAAGAAACTTGCTTCACTTTCATAACCCTCTGTACATAGGTAGTTGCCAATAGAATGATTGTAATATTTACTATATCAAGCATCCCACGCTTTTAACTCTAATTTGAATTACTCTATTTGTATCTTAATTTTTGTTATAATTCTGTTCTGAGGTAGTTGACTATGACTGATCGTTCGATTTGCTATTACTTCATTATAGGTCTCTTTGTCATTAAAATTTATTTTCTACTTTTTAGTTCGATTAGCAATAAAAGCGTGTTTTTTAGTTTTTTTAAACTATTTTTTTTTTTTAACTGCTCTCTGTCAAGTAGTGCGCAGAAGCATAATCTAAGATGTAAAAACATAAGCTACCATTAGTTTATAACAAGGTGACGTGTTCGCCATTTTGTACTATTGAAAATTTCGAACCCATTCCATTTTGTTCTCTCATAGATAGTAAATACTTAATTAATATGTATGTCTTCACGTATGGGGTCATCCAATCAATAAAAAAATAATGCGAAATAAGTATTATAGCCGTGAAGTTAGAAATTTAATTTGAAACAAGCCTGCTGCTTTTTTGTTGTAGTGTATCTACATATACGTACTCCTGCCATAGGTTAGGTTAGGTTGGTATGGTTGCCCAAGCAGTGAGCACACTTGGACGAAGAAAGATTCGTCCTTTGTAATACCATTATGAAGGAGGTGAGGTGAAAGGGAAAGACCGATGGGATGCAGGGAGAGCGCGGGGAGAGGTGGTGATGGGATAGTTAAGAGCGTGCGGATGACTATGTTTGCGTCAACCGCTTTGTGCTGCTGATGAAATTCATCAGATTTTTAATGTCAGCGCCAGCTATATCAGCAGGCGTGGCAAAGAAGTAAGAGCCAAGATGCCTGGATCTTAGCCCCGCCAGAGCAGAGCAGCTAAAGAGAAGGTGCTGAGATGGTTCCACCTCATCCTCCATACATTCAGCGCAAAAAAGACTCGAGGTAATTCCAAGTCTCACAGCATGCAGTCCTCGCACATTGTGTTCTGTGAGAGAACCCACTAGATTAGAGAGCTGATATTTTGTCAGCCTCAGACGCTCGCCCGAGCTCCTCCGGTCCACACGTGGCCAGAAGGATTTCGCGACCTTAGGTTAGGTTAGGTTGAAGCGGTTGTCTTCTGGGACACACTCAGGCTCATAGCCCATTGTGATGCCGCGTGGGGAGCTTTCCCTATTTCTCCTAAAACCATTGTGCGCTTTTCAAAAATTTTAGAAGATCTCCTATTTCTGTGGAACTGAGATCTTCCAATTCGTTAAAAAATTGTTTGCCTAGAATAGCAAATCTCCGTCTGGATAGAGCAGGACAATGGCACAGAAGGTGCAAGATTGTCTCCTCCTCTTCCTCATCAAGACAACTTCTACAGAAGTCGTGTGCTTGCACACCCATCCTTTGGGCGTGCCTACCTATTAGGCAATGTCCCGTTATGACTGAGATCAGTGTGCTAAGATTGCGTTTATGTTGGCTTAGCAAAGATTCTGTGCGTTTAGCACTAAGAGTCGGCCACAGTTGATGGGCGATTTTGCAGGAGGCTTCATTACGCCATCTTGCGTTTGCTTTCCTTACGATTTCTTCAAGGATAAGTAGCTTACATGTTTGTAAGGGAATACCTATGTCATTGTCTATGTACTCATCGGTCAACTTGGTGCCGAGTCTCGCTAGTTCATCGGCTCTACAGTTATCCTCAATGTCGCGATGGCCAGCAACCCATATTATCCTTAGGCGAAATGACTCAGCCATCTCGTTAAGAGATGTGCGGCATTTCATGGCTACCCTGGAGGTTGTCGACTGTTTTGTGAGGGATTTTATCGCCGCCTGGCTGTCAGTGAAAATGTAGATGTCATTTCCGGATATCGCATCACACTGTACCAGTGTCGCGGCTTTCGTTATTGCCATCAGTTCGGCCTGAAAGACACTACAGTAATCGGGGAGCCGAAAACTGAAGGAGACCCCCAGATGCTCGGAGTATACACCTCCACCCACCATTTCGCGACCTTACACGTTTGTGTACTTGCCCAGCGCTCGCTGAGTTGGCGCGATGCCCATCTTTCCAGGAGCAGACCGCAGGTAGTCGGGGGGATACCAATTCTCCCCCTTCGCGGGGAAATCACCTCACATGTCCCTTGTCTGGCCAGCTCATCCGCCTCACAGTTTCCCGCAATGCCGCTCTGACCAGGAACCCAGATGCGGCTGATGTGAAAGAATTCGGACGCAGTCGAAAGTGAGGTCAAGCATTCCTTGACCAATACCGAATGCACCATCATATGCTCTTATTGCCGCTTGGCTGTCGAAGTAAATATATACTTTCTTGACTGTTAGTACGCATTTGAGCAGCCAATCAGCTGCCTCCTTGATTGCGGCTACCTCTGCCTGGAACACACTGGAGTGGTCCGGTAACCTGAGTCTGATGGGGAGCTCCTCGAAAAAGACTCCTCCGCCAACCTTTCCCTCCAACTTCGATCCATCCGTAAACAAGTTCACCAGGCCCTCCCCCAAGTGTAACCCTCCGTGAACTCTTCCCTTGACGGGATGTGAGTGGAGAATGTTCCGGTTGGACTAAACGAGGGTATACACTGATCTTTTGACAGAGGGATGAACTCGAAGTTTCTAAGGATGCTTGAGTGCCCATAAGTGAGGTTGAGCTGATAGCTCCAGCCCCTCAGTCTGATTGCGGTACGTGTAGCGGCAATTCTGCCTGCGATGTCTACGGATACCACATTGAACATTGCGTTGAGCGCTAGAGTAGGAATCGTTCGAAGCGCCCCACTGATTCCAATGAGTGCTTTACAATAGGATTATATAGCCAGAAAACAACTCTAGGCGATTGGTACTTCACCCTGTCAGAAAGCATCAAAGGAGCGCCACCTAGTGAGGGAAGTTGAGCTCTGGGTATTTTATGTTTCCTCGTAAATAAGACAAGCTCCGTCTTAAGAGGATTCACCGACAGGCCACAATCCGTTGCCCATCTAACAATTACGTTAAGATATCCCTGCATCAGGTTGTACAGAGTATCCACAAATTTTCCTCTGACGATTAATGCCACGTCATCCGCGTAGGCAATTACCCTGCAGCCCCCTTTCACCAGCTCCTCCAACAGGTCATTTAAAACAATAGCCCAGAGAAATGGTGAGAGAACCCCACCTTGCGGAGAGCCTCTACTCACCTGTCGGTGGTTGGAAGGCGCCTACCGCAAACTCCTTTTGACAAAGAGACTCCTCGATCTCTTTCACGATTGTATGTAGGGCAGATTCCACCGACCTACCCTTGCAATAAGCATGTTGAGTACGCGACAGTCAACCCCGAGGAATTTCGCTTCTTATGTGCAGGTCAATCAGTCTCTCAAGGGTTTTCAGTAAGAAAGATGAGAGACTGATTGGCCTGAAGTTCTTAGGGGAGGCATACGAGCTCTTGCCTGCCTTGGGTATAAAGACCACCCTTACGGCCCTCCATGGTCTTGGTATATAGCCCCTGGCTACGCAGCTCGCATGAATTGGGCTCAACCAACTGCATGATACCTCCACAGATTTCTGCAGTTGGGCAGGAATGATGCCGTCAGGACCAGGCGACTTGAAGGCCCTAAAGGAGTCAATGGCCCAAGCCAGACGACGCTTGTCCAGCAACAAGCCCCGGTCTGGAATGCAAGTTCAAATGCTATCCAGGCCGGTGCTGCTCGGTGCTGGGCTCGTCGGAGAATGGGCGTCGAGAAGTTACTTCAGTGATTCCTCGCCGCTCATCGCTCATCGCCCAACGTCCCAATTCGTCTCTCAAGTACCCCAAGGGAGCAGAACTCTTCGTGAGTACTCGTCTAAACCTAATTATTTTAGCCCTGTTGAAAAGGCGTCTGCATAAGGCCCTAAGCTCAGATAACTCCGTTTCCACCAGGGCGGTTTTTCCTTCCTGGAAAAAGCTGTTCTTAGACAAGAGATTTCCAAGGCCTTGTTGCAAGGTGAGGTGAAAGTTTCCACCAGTTCGTCGATCGCTTTCTCCGATAGATCTAGATTTCCTCCTGGTGCTTTGGGGAGTATGTTCAACAGATTTCTGTAATATGCATCCCAGTCCGTCGTCCTCAGGTTCCGGTAGGGGGATCTTATTGGACAAGTTTGAGTGAGAGAGAACTGAATATACCTATGGTCCGAGAAGGAGTGAGCGTTTAGCACCCTCCAATCGGAGATTCGGTTTATCAGTGAAGAAGAAGCCAGAGTAAGGTCAAGCACCTCTTCTCTGGCTGCGGTAATAAAAGTGGGGTCCTTACCCCTGTTACATATAAACAAGTCCTCGTTTAAAATATAATCAAAAAGTGACTCACCTCGTGCATTGATGTTTGAACTGTCCCAGCAGGTATGGTGGGAGTTCGCGTCAGTGACTATGATAACGCCGATTTTCCTGCGTTTTGCTTCAGCCAGGGTTTGCCTTAGCAGCACCGGAGGTGGTTCCACCTCGTCGTCATGTGCCATATAGACGGACATCAGTCATAGCTTTCCAGCCGGGCCCTCCAGGCTCACCGTCACAATGTCTTCATTGCTGAAATTAGGCAAAATAAATGCGTTAAGTTCGCTCCTGATGAGAGTATACAGGATCTTGGTTTACCTGTCCTGCTATACGCCACCAGTTTGTAGCATTTCGTCCTGTGCTCAAAAATGTCGTTGCTGCTCAGCCACGGCTCCTGGATTAGGACTGTATCAGCTCCACCTTGCTCATGGTGGATAAGTTGGTTGGCGGACGCCGCCTTAGAGTGCTGAAGATTTATCTGAAGAATATTCTTCCTCCAAGATCCTCTCCATCACCCCAGGCCAGAAGCCTCTTCTCCACCGCCCTGTCGAAGAACGACCCGATGCTTATGACGGACCCCGGTAAATAGCGGGCGTCATCAGCATTGTCACCCTTCGACGGGACGGATTCTACTTCCATATCCGCAGGAGCTTCCTCTACTGTGAGCCTTACTTCTCCCAGCACCTCCGGATGTGCAGGGGCAGCTTAGCTCAATCCCATACCTCTCCCACTAAGGCCACGGCCGCCATATACATTGAGGCTGACCGTTCGTCATTCTCTTGTAAGAACCATAGTGCCATCCGGCACTTTCACAGCTTGGGGGTGGTCCAGGGTTGTCCCTCATTACCTTCATGAATACTGCGGAGATGGCGAACGCTACCCTCTTCCACTCCTCCCTAGAGATGGCGCCGTCTTCTCTACCGCTGTCCATCACCCCGAGAATGATGGAGCCCGCCAGTTTAGCGACTTCGCTAAACGATTTTGGCGGGCCACCACCAATCCTGGGTCTCTTTTCTAGGGAGGCATCCTCCTCCTGGGAGCGCTGCGTTCCTACTCCCGAGTCCAGTTGTGGCGCACTCGCTTCCGCTGCCCTCCTCTGATCACCTTCCTGGCCCTCTTGAGCGTCTGGGAATGCTTCTCAGATAACTGAGGGACATTCTGGCCACCGTAGCGCTCCAGGATTTCGGTAGCCATACGAAGGTCACAGAAGGACCGCTTACTCTGCCCTGCCTGCCGTTTAGGCCTAACGGAGGGTTCTCGAAGAGATACCCCCGAAGTCCCCGGAAAGCTAGGGGAAAGTCCTTTGCTAGTGCTGGCTACCCCATCCAGCGCCACTGTTCTAGGAGTCGCAGACGGTTCCGTCTGTGATCCGCTACCTATGAAAGGTGGGTTCCCACCTTTAACCCCCGGATTAGGATGCCGTTCAGGAATGTCGTTGAGACCGCAGATCATTTAGCGCTACCCAGGGTGCACCACGCGTAGCGATCTGCCCTACACCTCTAGTCCTGCCATAAGTTTTGTTAAATCCGTTAAAGATATGAAATTATTTAATCACGTAAATAAATAAAAAAAAACAAATAAAATTAATTTGCTTTTACACAAGTCTTCAAATGATTACGCCATTCAGCTATAGCAGCACGTGAATCTAATAACTAGTCGTGTTGGGAGTGTTTAAAAAAAAAAAAAATCAACCGAAATGCCGTTAAGTTTCAACCGTGGATCTTTAAAAACTGACTTTATTTTCATTTCTTTGATTAACATTAAACTTATTGTTATATATATCTGTTAATTTGGCTTTAAATATAATTTACAATTTTTGTTGACTTATGCATAATGTTGACATTATTTCTCAATTCTTTTGTATTAAAATTAAAATGTTGCAATTCCTGGAATTGCGACCGATAAATAATATTGTTTTCTGAACTTAATCGGAAATGAGTTCGCTGTTATAATTTTTTTGTGTATTTTGTTGTTATTTTGTCCTTATTATTTTTTTCTATGAATTCATCAATCGTGTAATTTTTTATATAAGTGTGTGCATTTGAGTTCGTGTATGTAATTCGCACGGAATCCATGCATGTTGCCATCGCCGCTCCTACCAAAGTTTTTTTGAGGTTG
This sequence comes from Anastrepha ludens, assembly GCF_028408465.1. Lineage (NCBI taxonomy): Eukaryota > Metazoa > Arthropoda > Insecta > Diptera > Tephritidae > Anastrepha > Anastrepha ludens. The sequence continues at coordinate 10,429,482 of NC_071503.1, forward strand.
GTTGGTTGGTTAGAGTGGTGATTCATCCAGAATCCAACTAGCGCTTCCGCACTATTTTGTTGCCACATCCCCGTTACCAAATTGTTTAACAGTTATTTGCAGCAGGACTATATCCAGTCTGTGCGGTTTAGGAACCTTATTAGATTGTTGACGTCTAAGCCAGACAGTTGTTCGAAACTCTCGAACAGCGGTTTGCCCAGGGTTAACATTCTGTCCTTCCATAGGGCAGGGCATTCACAGAGGAAATGGAACATTGTTTCTTTTTTTCTCCGGTTGTTTACAACTATGACAGTATATGTTGTGAGGGATGCCCATTTTGGCGGCTTGTTCTCTGATAGACCAGAAGCCAGTTATGACTGCCGTAAGTCTACAGGTGTCCCGTCGTTTCATGTTTATTAATGTCGACGATTGCTTGAGGTTGTAGGTGGGCCATAACGTTCTGCTGATTTTGCATTTCGTCTGGTCTCTCCATCTACACTCTGCAATTCGAAGGTATTTTAGGGAAATTGCATTCTTGACCGCACCTAGTGGGGTGAGTACTGGTACTGCAAGAGCGCTATTCATGGCAGATCCCCCTCTTGCCAGTTCATCAGCTTTTTCCTTACCTTCTATGTTCCGGTGTCCCGGGACCCAAATTAAGGTTACTCTATGGTTTTCACTCAAGTTGGTGAGGCTATTCCTACTTTGCTCCACCACTTTAGAGGTTGTTATAGTCGCATCCAGCGCCTGGATTGCGGCTTGGCTATCCGAAAGAATAGCGATATTGCCCTTAAAAGAGAAATCTGCGATTAGTAACCTACAGGCTTCCCCAATTGCTAGTACTTCCGCTTGGAAGACGCTGCTGGTATTAGGGAGACGCACAGATTTTTCAATTCCAAGTCTATGAGAATATATACCAGCTCCAACACCACAGTCCATTTTACTGCCATCTGTATAGACTGTGGTATCGAAGTTGTTTAGAGAGAATCCCTTATTCCATTCTTTTTTAGATGGAAAGAGTGTGGCAAAATTCCTATTGAACGTTACCATCGGGACGATGTAGTCAGTCCTCACCGAGGTTAACTGAGTTTGTCGCGATAACAGACTAGCGTGACCATAAGTTTTTCCTTTCCAGCGACCCGCTTCATTTAACCTAAATGCACTCATGGTTGCCGTCTTCTTTATATGTAGGTCTATTGGAATAACGTGAGTCAGTGCATTGAGAGCCTCTCTAGGGCATGATCTAATTGCACCGACCGTTATTGCACAGGCTGATCTTTGTATTCTGCCGAGTAATTTGGCATTGTACTCTCTTCCTAGAGCTTTCCACCAAACTACCGAACCATACGATAAAATGGGTCGTATAACCGCCTTATACAGCCATAATGTATGCTTAGGTTGAAGACCCCCCTAAGTACTTTGCACTGGTTGATAAAGACAGAGTTTGTCCGTTGATATTTGGTAGGGTAAAAGTTGGTACCTTGTATCTGGTGGTAAAAAGCATAAGTTCTGTTTTACGCGGGCTTAAACTTAGCCCACATCCTGTGGCCCAAGAGTTAAGCTCGCCTAACGCCCTTTGGATGATCCCACTGATCGTATTTGGACACAGTCCTGACACCATTACCACCACATCATCAGCGTACGCCACCAATTTTACCCTACCTCCGTCAAGTTTTATCAAGATTTTGCTAATCACACATAGCCAAAGAAGTGGAGATAATACTCCCCCTTGTGGAGTGCCCTGTGGACCTTCTTGGTTATGTTGATATTACCCATATTAGCTTTGATGATCCTGGTTTCTAGCATGGAGATGACCCAGTTACTGATGCAACTGTCCACCTCCAGGTCTATCAACGCCCGTTGGATGGCATCTGTGCTAACATTGTTAAAGGCGCCTTCGATATCCAAGAATGCCGCCATGGTATAATGTTTGCTCTCTAGAGAGCCCTCTATTGTTCCGATTACCTCGTGAAGCGCTGTCTCCGTAGATTTGCCTTTAAGGCATGCGTGTTGTGCAGTTGATATACCAGAGCTCTCCAAAGAGCTTCTGAGGTGCGTATCCAAAAGTCTTTCAAAAGTTTTTAACAGGAAAGACGAAAGACTGATTGACCTGAAGTCCTTCGCTGATTCATGTCCTCTTCTACCTACTTTTGGTATGAAGACGACCTTGACTAGTTTCCAGCTATCTGGAATATGGCCTAAGTTTAAACACGCTTTAAAAATTTCCTCTAGCCATGGTAAGGTTTCCTGTAACATCTTTGGAATGATCCTATCTGGCCCCGGAGATTTAAAGGGTGAAAAGATTTGATTGCCCATGCAACTTTTTCTTTCGTAATAATTCCATTTGCAAGATGCTGTGGATTATATTGGCTCCGCCTAATGTTTCCCCTCTCACTTTCGTAAGCGCTGCATCCCGGAAAATGCGTGTTTAGCAGAAGCTCTAGCGATTCTTCTGCTGTAGCAGTCCAAGTTCCATCAGGTTTCTTGACCCAAGAAGCCATTGAGTGGTCTTTGGAAAGAACACGGCTGAGCCTAGCAGAATCCCTGGTGGATTCGATTGACGAACAAAATTCCCTCCAGCCCTCTTTTTTTGGCGGCCCTGATTGCCTTCTTGTACTGTCTCCGACTTTCTCTGTACAATTCCCAATTTCCCGTCGAGTAGCTGAGGTTAAACGTTGATCTAGATTTTTCCCTTAGTTTTAAGAGCTCACTGCTCCACCAAGGAGGGTGAGCTTTTTTGCTAAATTTTATGGGGCAGGACGTTTTGAAGGCCCTACTAAATGTCTTTTCCAGTGTTATGACCCTACTCTCAAGGTTTTCCGTGAGAGTGATTTGAGGGATAGGAGTCTGTCCTATCCTCTTGTTTACTACATTTTTGAACCTCTTCCAGTTGGTTCGTAAAGGATTTCGATACGGTAGGGGTGGATCTACCTTAAGATCCAAATCGTACAGGATCCAACTATGATCAGAAAAGGACCTTCTATTGCATACCCTCCAATTATCTACCCTTACTGAGCTATTTTCAGACACTAAAGTAACATTAATCCCTTCCTCCATTCCTCTGAAGTACTCTGTACTAGGAAAGGTGAAAGTGGGAGTGTTACCCCTGTTACATACCGATAAGTTAGTATTAATAATAAAATTATATAAAGACTCACCTCGGTCGTTTGTCTCGGAGCTTCCCCACAACGCATGCCTCGCGTTGGCATCGCATCCGAGCAGCAGGTTCTTGTTTCTGGCTTTACGCACAAGCCGACGAGCCTCCTCGGGTGGTGCTGGCTGATCATGTGCCATTTTATTCTTCCAAGAATAGTCAGAGACCTCTGGTAAAGCTTATACCTGGACGGGCCTTTTTTAGCGTTTTGGCGCTTTTGCCCCTTGTCATCAGCGGATGTGGCTGGAGGCCAAGAGTTCGTCCTCTGAGGAAGTTCCCAACCACGCTGAACACTTGGATCAACATTTTTTGCGTCTTTAGAGGTTTCGGCCTAGATTTTGTCGTTTTGCTTCTTGCTGTCTTCAACAGTGACAATTTTCACATCTGTGAAAAGAATATTTTCGTGGTCGTTAACCGAAGAAGCTGCTTGTAGCTGTCGAAACTAGTTTTCTGCAAGCGCGTTGTAAAAAGAAGACCAGACTGTCACTTCACACGTTTGGGAAAAACAATTGATCATGCGGGGTAAAGAAACATTTTCGAAATATTAAGTTTTTTCAGCAATTCGTAAATCTCACTTGCACTTTTACCACACTTACATATCTAATGCAACCACTGCAATGCGATTTTCCTTAGCTTCCCCACTCCATTGTTAATAAGCGAAATTTGCGACGAAACTGAATATAATTTTTGAGCAGACAATCCATACGAACAAAAGCAAAAATAACGGGACTTTTTGTTCTAGCCGCATACATTGTGAAATTCGTCACATAATTTATGGCAAGAAAGCTCTTAGGACTTAATATAAGGTCCGGCACTCGAAGTGTAACCAACTTCAGACCGCTCGCGCAGCACGTACAAGCGAGCGGGAGAATTTTTCCTAGAAGAAGAAAATCAGTAATAGATTTCAAACGTAATAGTGTGATTGCATTATATTTGGCTGGCAAATCACAACCAGCGTTTCTTCGATTACTCGTTACTATGATACTGGTAGCATGGAGGTGGTCATCAAAAGACTGCAACGTCACGTAAAATAGTTCAAAAAGTAAAGAAGCGACTTGAGCGAAATCCCCAACGAAGTGCCAATTAAATGGCAAAAGATCTGAAAATATCTGACGGTTACAAGATCCAAAAGACGCATAATCTCACACCAAAGCAACAGCAAGTAAAACCTGAGAGGGCGAATGAGTTGCTCCGTTTGGCCGAAAGCGGTCAATTTCCGAACATTGTGTTTTCTGACGAGAAAATTTTAAGGTTTATTTGACTAACCGTTCATACAAGAATTTGAGTCATCGATTGGCCACCAGGAGGCAGCACAAGTCACAGGTAATGGTTTGGGCTGCTGTAACCGCAGATAGGCGCTCTCCAATAGTTTTCATTGAACCTGGCGTCAAGGCAAGTGCGAAATATTATCGGGAAGTATTCTGGAGGTTGCCTTGAAGCCATGGGCAGATAAACATTTCGGTGGCAGACCATGTACGTTTCAACAGGACTCGGCACCGTCTCACAAAGCTCGAGTGTTCTCAAAATAAAAAACTACGTACCGAACTTCGTAATGGATTGATTCTTCTCTTTCGGCCATTTTGGAGAGCAAGGTCTGAACTAAAAGATTCACCAGTCTCGAGGCTCTGAAAAAAGCCATTGTCCGCGAGTAGGCCGAAATGCCTGCAAGTCACATTCGGGCCGTTTGCGATTCGTTTCTGGACCGTCTCATGGCCATAGTCAAGGGAAAAAGTTGTCATATCGAGCAAAAGTAAATTGATTCTGAATTTCGTATTATTTATTATATATTTTTTACATTCAGTTGCATAAAAGTAATTTTCTAAACTAAATTTACGGCCTTTTTAATTGGTTACACTTCAAGTGCTTGACCCTGTACTTATATTTCGCGTCTGACTAGGAATGCGAACTCTTGAGAACTTTTAGCGCATTGTGCTATTTTTCTGTGTGTCTGGCACGGCACTTGCTTGACTGCGTTGCACAGTGCTTTCTGAGCGGGACAAATGAAAAATTTTGTTTACCAATTATATATATGTATATTTGGTATTGTTGAAATGATTAATTTGATCGAAAATAGAATATTAAAGCTCAGAAAAACTAAAAAACAAACCCTAATATCAAGGATTCAGCATCAAAATTCTTCAGTTTGCCAATTTTTGCCCACTAATTATATAGAACCCCAGCACTCTGCGTTGTTCCCTTTTTGTGTATGCGAGCAAAGGCACCGTTGTTCGTCTCTATACCTTGACACGATAATTTGGCGATCCTCTTCTTTTCAAATTAGGGTGCCTGTACTGTTACCTCATATACAAAAAAATGTTTTGTCATAACATACTCAATGGCTTAAAGCATTTTCCTCAGGGAGGAAGACATAGATATCTGCCTGATCCAAGAACGCTGGGTTCGGCAATCTAAGATCACGGGCTTCCAGAGCAGACACTATGATCTATTTTATGTCCAGTCGGAAGGTAAGCCTAGGGCTTGTTGGGAACACTATTAATGTCTTTCTGACTTCTCATTTCAGCTCACCAGACGTGACAGTGAGCCGTGTAGAAGCATCTAGAGGCCGCTGGTACTATTTGGTTTCTGCATACAGGGCCCACGAAAATGCAGCACCTCCTGAGGAAGTGGGGCGTCTGGTGGACTCACCTTCATTTAATAAAGAGGCCATCCTCATCGGCTGCGACGCCAATGCGATACATACCATTTGGGGAGGCAGCGGGATAAATGATCGTGTTGAGTCTTTTCTTAATTTCGTTATAAGTCGAAATCTCTTCATTTGGAACAAGGGCAACACGCCCATGTTTGTATTTCCAGCATCGGAAACATCAAACGGTTGGGAGGAGGAGGATCTTGTTATCACTCTCTCGACTAATTCGCCTGCCATTAGGGCTGATAATTGGAAGGTTCCTCACAGAAATTCCTTTTCGGATCACAGGTTGATCCTTTTCGAAATCAATTTAGCACGGGAAACCATATCTCCCCACAGGAAGCTTAAAAGAACTGACTGGTCTCTGTTCAATAGGGTTTTTAGTAATAAATCGAACAGGCGAACTTTTCCCTATTCATATACTGATCAACTGGACAAGCAAGTGGAAAACTTGCAGCGATCCCATCAGACGACCTTCAAACTGGCTTGTCCAGTATCTTTAAGCAAAAAAGACTTTCCTCCCTGGTGGAGCAAGTCGCTGACCGACTTGAAAAAGAAGGTTAGGAGGCTTTTTAACGTATACTGCAAAACTAAAAACTTTCAAAATTACCATGTAATTTTGAATGAATACAAAAAAGCCATTAAATATGCAACTCCTGGAAGGATTCTGGCAGGCTAAGCAAGATCCTTTCGAGAGACCACTCCTGCAGAATTCTTGTAAAAAGAGAGGACAGGGATTGAATCCACAGAAAAATCTTTGCCTATCCTGGTTAAGAATCTTCTTCTTAATTGGCGCGATAACCGCTTACGCGATTTTGGCCGAGTTTAACAAAGCGCGCCAGTCGTTTCTTTCTGTTGTTGTTGTTAACAGCATAGGTAGCCCTGTCAGTGTAGTCATATCATCGGTCGTCTTCGTCTAGCTCATCTAGGGGTAGGCCCAGGAAACATGCTGTTTCGACAGGTTGGTTCCAGAGGGAGAGGGGGGTTAGATGAGTCGGTTTAAGGGGGCATGTGAAGAGGTGGTTAGTGTCGTGCGGGGTACCTTCACATGCCGGACATGTGTTTGGTATGTCGGGGTCGATTCTGGATATGTAGGAGTTTAACCTGCTACAGTACCCAGAATGTAGTTGTGCCAGTGTTACACGAGTCTCACGGGGAAGTTGGAGCTCTTCGTCTGCAATAGGTGGTGGTTGGACTCCGATTACGGCATTCACAGGACGGGAACTTAAGAAGGTGGTAACGGTCTCCCGGTGCATGTAGTCTATTGACTGTCTAAATACTGTCCGGTCCAGTAGGTTGCGGTCAGTTTTGTCCTGGATTTCGTCAGCGTAGTCTAGGAGGTGTCTCCTGACGTGCCTAGGAAGCGGCTCAGGCTCAAGCAGGTGTCTGCAGGGATGAGACCTGCGGTAACATCCCAGCAGGAACTGCTTGCTGAACAGTTTGTTGTGCTCCACTACTGGGAGCATTTGTGCCTCGTTATGAAGGTGTTGGATGGGTGACATCAGGAGGCACCCGGTCGCTGTCCGAATGGCGGTATTTCGACAAGTCTGTAGCTTTGTCCACTGCGAATCACTAGTACCAGGCGACCAGACAGGCGCAGCATAGTTAAGAACCGACCGGCCAATTGCCTTAAATGTCGAAAGCAACAGTTCTTTGTCTTTGCCCCAAGTGCTGCCGGCCAGCGATTTGAGGACCTTGTTGCGATTTTGGACTTTTGAGGCAATTGCGGTTGTATACGCAGAGATGGAGAGCAAGCTGTCAAAGGTTACACCCAAAATTTTGGGGTTATTTACCGTCGGAATTGGTGCATCATCGACTTTTACCTTAAGGGGCAGCTTGACCTCCTTTGTCCAGGTTGTAAAGAGGGTCGCCGTGGACTTGGTAGGGGAAAGTTGGAGATTCCTCGCAGTGAAAAAGCGAGAAAGGTCGGTGAGGTAGTTATTCACTTTGGAACACAGGCCATCGATGTCATTGCCCGACGCCATTATCGTGCAGTCGTCAGCGTATGAGATCAGGGAAACTCCCGCTGGTGGTTGGGGGAGCTTCGAGATGTAGAAATTGAACAGCAAGGGAGAAAGGACACCACCCTGCGGTACACCTTGCTTAATCTTTCTCTGCTTTGAAATTTGATCTCGAAATATCACTGGCGAGTGCCGACCGCTCAGATAGTTCGCGGACCACCTCTTCAGCCCTGGCGGGAGTGTCGACTGAAAAATGTCATCTAGTAGCGTGGAATGGCTGACTGTATCGAAAGCCTTTTTCAAGTCCAACGCTACTAGCACAGTCCTCTCGCAGGGGCGGTTTTGGTTAAGCCCGCGATTTATCTGGGCGTTTATGGCGGTGAGTGCGGTGGTGGTGCTGTGCACTCGTCGGAAACCGCGCTGATGTGGGGCTGGGGCCAGGTGTTTCGTGTAGAGTGGGAGTAGGAGGGCTTCAAGTGTCTTCACTACTGGGGAAAGGAGAGTTATCGGCCGATAAGACTCCCCTTGGTTGGCGGGTTTCCCAGGTTTCAATAGTGGGACCACTCTCCTTGCTTTCACTTGTCAGGGATGATGAGAGTGGCCAGGGACAGATTGCAAACCCTTGTGAGGAATCCTACTCCCAGGGGTCCCAGATGCTTCAGCATCAGCGCGTTTAAAACGTCAGGGCCAATGGCTTTCGATGATTTCGACTTGTTGATGGCCCCCTGAACCTCATCACCGGAGAAAGTAAGTGGCGCACTGTCGTTCGTCAGTTTGTCCAGCCTTCTGGTAGCACGACGTTTGGTTCTGTCGCCCAGAGGATGCAATATGAAAAGCCGGCTAAAATAGCTCGCGCATCTCTTCGGGTCCGACGAAGTGCAACCGTTCAAGGTGATAGCCACCTTGTCGTTGTGCTTCGTCGGGTTTGACAGGGACCTAACGGTGGAGCAGAGCTTACTCACCCCAGAGGTGAGGTTGCAGGTCTTCAAGTGCTCAACCCATTTTGTCCGCTTATGCTGATTTACCAGTTGCCGGATCTCCAAATTGAGATCCCTTATGCGGGGAGCCCCGGGATCGGCCTGGCGTAGGTGGTCGCGCTCGTTTGCTAAACTGGCTGCTTCGGCTGGGAAATGAGGACGAATGTCCTTATAGCTTCCAGCAGGAATGAAGCGAGCCGCAGCAGCTGTGAGCACCTTGCGGAATGCGGGTTCGCCTACGAGCACATCGGTGGGGATGGGAAGAGCGGCGACGGTGTCTTCGGTGAATTCCGTGAAGCCGGCCCAATAAGCTTTTTTAAAGTTAAAATAGGACCGGTGGTTCGCGGAAACGAAGTCGGCAGGTCTCTCAATCGAGACGATAATGGGCAAGTGGTCTGATGCAAGCGATAGCATAGGTCGCCACGTTATGCTATTTATCAGACCCGCGCTAGCTATTGTTAGGTCAGGCGAGTTGCTACAATTGCCCACTACCCTGGTGGGGGCGTCGTCGTTCACTGTGCTGAATGTCGAGTCGTCTATCTGCTCTGCCAATTGCTGTCCCCTACGATCATTTGGCAGGCTTGAATGCCAAAGATCGTGATGCGCATTAAAGTCACCTACAACCAATCGGTTTTCACCTCTGATGAGCGCACCTATATCAGGGTGATATCCTGCCGGGCAGCAGGTGACAGGGGGTATGTATATGTTAAAAATTTCGAGCTCAGAATCGCCTGACCGGACAGCTATGCCTTGACATTCTAAGGTGCTGTCCCTGTGGTCGATTCCTTCATCGATAAGACGATACTGCACAGTGTGGTGGACTATAAACGCTAGGCCACCACCGTTGTCTCGCTCGCGATCGTGTCTGTGCACGTTATAGCCATCCCTGGTGATCAGAGATGACCTAGCGTGCACCTTTGGTTCTTGGACCGCAGCTATTTTAATACTGTGCCGGCTCATAAAGTCAACTATCTTGTCGACCTTACTCGTAAGTCCGTTGCAGTTGAATTGGAGAAGCTTGAAGCTTCTCGGTGAGGTCTGTGTTATTCGGGGGGTGTGGGACGCGTGGGGTTGTCGACGTTGGACCTGCTGCGCAATCCACTGTGGTTGTTGCGGCCTGATGATGGTGGGCGGCCGCGCCTCTGCGGGCGGTAGTGGGTGCAGAGCTCTGCAGCAGGGGCCAACGTAGTCAGTTGTCCACTCACGGGTGGTGCGCAGGCGGGAACATCTCCGAAAATGGCACCAGCCATTGCAAGAATTGCACTGATACCAGATTCCGAGGTATTCTGGTCTGACACACGGAACAGACTGTGCGGGGGACCAGGAGCTGCTGGTTTGTCCCCGCACTGGGGTTGGAACAGGAAGGAAGGGGAGGGGTTGAAGGGGAGTTGTGTTGCTCCGATAGGCTCCTCACCGTGGAGGTGTGGGTAGTGGTTGCGGTTGGTAGTGCCGGCCTATCAGGAGGTGTGTTAGCCGTGAAGGCATCAGACGCCTGCTGGCGGGAGCAACACGTGGCCACATACCGTGTGGACCACTCCCTATGTGACTTAAGACCCGAGCAGGTCTTAAGGTGGCTCCACCCGTTGCACTTGTTACACCTAACCGCGGTGGATTTCGGGTGAAGCCGTTTGTGGCAGACGCAGCAGTAGAATACTTCTGGCCCAGGGTTGGATTCGATTCCAGCCCTGAGGAGAAGTATTTGGAGCAGGATTGCTGCGAGAGTTTGCTCCTGTGACGTAAGGGGTGGGATGATATGAGTTTCACTAGACAGGGCTAGTATACTGGGGCGGCAGCCCTTGGTCGGGAAAAACCCGAGTCATTCCGGTACGTAGAACCGGCTGCCATGGGAATGTGTCGTTTCTTTATCGTGCTAACCGGCGCCAATTAAACACACCAAGTGAAGCCAAGTCCTTCTCCACGTGATCTTTCCAACGCAGAGGAGGCCTTCCTCTTCCTCTACTACCACCAGCTGGTACCGCATCGAATACTTTCAAAGCCGGAGCGTTTGTATCCTTTCGGACGACATGACCCAGCCAACGTATCCGCTGGATCTTTATTCGCTGCGCTATGTCTATGTCGTCGTAAAACTCTTACAGCTCATCGTTCCATCGTCTGCGATATTCGCCGTTGCCAACGTGCAAAGGTCCAAAAATCTTACTCAGAATCTTTCTCTCAAACACTCCAAGCGTCGCTTCATCGTATGTTGTCATCGTCCAAGCTTCTGCGTCATACGTTAGGACGTACATGATGAGAGCCTTGTAGAGTGTTAGTTTTGTTCGTCGAGAGAGGACTTTACTGCTCAGTTGCCTACTTAGTCCAAAGTAGCACTTGTTGGCAAGAGAGATTCTACGTTGGATTCCAAGGCTGACATTGTTATCGGTGTTAATGCTGGTTCCTAAATAAACGAAGTCTTTTACAACCTTGAAATCATAACTGTCAACAGTGATGTGTGTGCCAATACGCGAGTGTGCCAGCTGTTTGCTTGATGACAGGAGGTACTTCGTTTTGTCCTCGTTCACTACCCATTCGCTTTGCTTCTTTATTCAGTTTGAAAAAGGCGGAACTATTGAGGCCGATGGGGTCAATATCATCGGCATACGCCAACAATTGTACGCTCTTATAATAAAAAATTCTGCCTGAGCGATTAAGTTCTTCGGCTCGCACGATTATCTCCAACATCAGGTTAAAGAAGTCACACGACAGCGAGTCACCCTTTCTGAAACCTCGTGTGGTATCAAACGGCTCGGAGAGGTCCTTCCAAATTCTGACGGAACTGCTGGTGTTGAGCAACGTCATCTTGCATAACCGTATTAGTTTTGTGGGGATGCAAAATTCAGACTTCGCTAAATACAAGTAACTCCTTTCCGTACTGTCGAATACAGCTTTGAAATCGACGAAAAGATGTTGTGTGTCGATTCTCCTTTCATGGGTATTTTCAAAGATTGCGCTTAAGCCGAACAAATTTGAGCACGTAGCTGAATGTATCGGATTTTGGTTCCCAGTACATACCAAGTATTTTTTCGAAATTTATGACATCCTTACTGCAGTCAAATGATTTAAGTTGTGGCTCCCCATCTCCATTAAGCGCTGCTAAAACATCTGGCGAATTGCTTGACCAATTACGCATGTTGAAACCACATTTAGAGTGAACATCTCGAACATTTTTTGCCAATTTGATAGCTTCGTCGACGGTTTGAGTCGAATCAATAAAATCATCGACGCAATGGTGATTCTTTATTGCACACGCTACCTGAGAATTTTGAGCAGCGTGTACCGAAGAATTTAGGTTTCGCACGTAATGCGCTATACATGGAGAACAAGAAGCACCAAAACTTAAAACGTTGAGCCTGTAAACGTTTATCGGATCATTCATGTTAGTACGCCAGAGAAAACGCTGAGCATCTGCGTCTGGGTGTCGTAACTTAATGCGGTGGAACATTTCTTCGATATCACCGCATATTGCGATTCTACCCATTCGAAAGTTGAATAATATATTTACTAGTGGAGTTAACATGTCTGGCCCTTTCAGTAAGAAATTGTTTAGGGATACATCTCTAGATTTTGCGGCTGCATCCCACACAAGTCGAATTTTATTTGGCTTGTGCGGATTGCGGACAATGAAAACCGGCAAATACCAAATTTTGTCACCACGATCATTTATAGCTTCGTTCGGTAACTTGGTCGCATAATTTTTCTTAACTAAGTTGTCAATTTGTTCCTGCATATTGCGTTGTAGTTCAGGATTGCTAGATAACTTACGTTCCAGACATTTAAAGCGCCTAAGAGCTGTTGGCAAGCTGTCTGGCAATCGTATATTGTCATTTGACCACAGCAAGCCCGCGGTGTACTGACCCTCATGCAACTCGCAGTTACCCAAAATTTCTATGGCTCGTTGATCTTCCATTGAAACTGGATTTACCTTTGGCACTGAAATTCCAATATTTTCATTCAACATGAAAGACTTTACGAGTTCATGCAAGTTGTTATCGCTCTCACAGTCGCATTTATGTAAGTTTAATCCGTTACCTTTACTCTGATTATTACCGCCACCAAAAATTGTCCACCCTAATCTGGTTTTCGCCCCTACGGGATCTTGCCATCCACCTTCACGTATCTTCTGTGCCATTATCAAATTGGGGTTATTTACACCAATAATTAGCTTAGGAACTATGTCAATAAAGTTTGGCAAGGGAATGCCTTTTAAATGTGCATATTTTGTTTTCAGTTGGTCAGCAATCAATGTTGATGATGACATATTTAATCTACTAACCGTGTAAACACCTCGGAGTGGATATATTTTCGCACCTTGAATATTACCTGAAATTCGTAAATCGAGTCGTTGCGAATCAGCTTCATACCGGTTTATGTCTCCAGTCCAGTGAATGCATAGAGGATCGGGAATGCCAGTCTCACCCAATTCATCTGCAAGTGTTTGATCTATAAGTGTTAGTGTAGATCCATCATCCATAAACGCGTATGTGGATATTGTTTTATTTCTTCCATACAAAACTATCGGCAAGATTCGAAAATATGTGGTGTTGTTGCTGGAAATCGAACGGTGGTTATTCAGCATCGTTGAAACTTCACTATTTTTGTTAACATCAGAATTGTGAAGGAGACTGTGGTGACGTACTGTGCAGCTATCCACCCCACACGACTTATTACTCCAGCAGCGGCGAGAGTGTGTTCCCAAACACTGGCGGCATAGATTTTTCCTCTTAACAAAGTCCCATCTCTCATTCATAGTGAGTGCTTTAAACCGGTCACACTGAGGAACCTTATGCGGGTTATTACATACTGCGCATCTAGGCATAGATTTTGCTTCTTCGTATTGTTTTAAAACGGCATCAGATTTATGCGTGTGCAAATGAGCTTCACGCTTGTTAAGTTTCTCTGAGAGTGATGCCGGATTCGTAACACGGCAAGCTGCTTCAGCCAATGTGGACAACCAGGTAGAAAAATCTTCCAAGCAAGGGTTATTCATGCCAGTTGAATAAATTGCCCAGTTAAGTTTTGACTCCTGAGAGAGCTTCTCAACGAATTCCTGCAATAGTAATGGGCTGTTGAGGTAACCGCTTAGTTTGCTTGCATGAATTATTGCTACTATATTCTTGATAGCAAATGCAAAGTCGATGAGTAGATCAAGTTTACCCTTAGGCGATGGTAATTGACGCGCCCTATCAATAAGTACTCTAAGTATTTGCTCAGGACGTCCAAAATACATTCTGAGCGTATTTATAATATCAGGTACCATCTCCGGTAATACCAGTAAATTGCGCACGACCTCCCTAGCCTTACCACGTAGACATTTTTGAAGGCGAACTAAATTCTCATGATGAGAGTAACCAGCCATTTGTGTGCTCTGTTCATATGCACTAACAAAAATATGCCACTCTTGGGGGTCACCGCTAAATACCGGCAAGTCTTTTGGCACGCATTGCCGCGCTGCAAACTGCGAAGTCGTCAAATTACAGGTATCGGCTGATTGAGTTTCGAATACCTGATTTGGCGAACGTGCTGTACTTGTTGCTGCTGTGAACGTTGTAAATATGTCTGGCGAATTACCGTTGCAGTCTACATGTATGGCCTGACTACGCTCTGCCACAGTCCGCGTCGACGGCTGACGTGGTGACTGCATAACTGTATGTACCGGTACCTCACGCGCTGGACATATGTTGGTTCTGTTATTTTGTACAGGCTGCACTGGAGTAAGAGAAAATGCTGTGTTACCGCTCACATTAGTTCCACACGTTTTGGTGGGGCCAATAACACATGGACCTTCTATTTCCTCGTCTGCATCTTCTGCGTTTAAAATGCGAAATTTTTCCCGTAAATACTCTTCTCTTAAACGCATGGTCTCTTCTAGTTGCTGTAAACGGAGCTGTTTTTTTCTGCTATGGATTAGCAATTCTTGTGGTGCGCTGAGACTGCCACCGTCGCCATCTAGATTTATTTGTAAATTGTGATCTGCAGGCGGTGCAGGACTAGTGACGTTATACTCACAATCATTTTGCACTACAACTTCTTCAGCCACTGTGTTTAGCGTTGCTGGAGCACCGTTTAATTCCGCCATCATTTAATAAGGTTTTTTAAAGATTTTGTTGTAAAGAAAAGAGGATTCTAATTTTTAATAGCTTCTTTGATTGATGCTTTAAAAAACCTGTAAAGGTATTTATTTATTTTATTCTTTTAGTTTTTACATATTTTTTACAATTCATAGTTTAATTATATTTCAGTTTTTCTTTACCTTAGTTTTCCTCTCTTATTCTTTATTTCTTTCAATTAGGCCTTATAAGTGTCCGCGTGCACCGATAAAAATGAAATGAGCGATATAAAAGAGTAAAGCTTAGTTATAGTGACAAGTCATAATTTCGCGCAGAGTTGCTCTATTTCGTAAATTTTTACGGGTTGCTTAAGTCGGCAACAAACCGTATATCGACTTTTCCGTCATTTCCATCGCAGCTCAAAGTGCAATCAGGTTAAAGGAGGTTGGCCTCTGCACACAATCTCTCAAAGTACATGGTAGCATTTTCGGGCAGTTAACACCGTATTTCTCCGAACTTCGAACAGATCTCTCTATCCGCAAAACTAGAATTTGAGGGTCGTGCTAGAGCAATCTTTCCAAATAGGCAGGATTGGATCGAGGGGAAAATCTGCACAGAAGCTTGCACCGCTGTCTTCACTGACGATTCCAAGATTTAATCGGGAGTCGGAGCAGGGGTTTTCTCTAAATCAATCACTTTATCTATCTATAGGAGCCTGGGACAGTGCGCCAACCTAAATACAATAAATCTTTTCCATTGTATCAACAGCTCTGGTTGGCTGTAGATATCTGCCCGTTGGAGATCTCATAATGGTACCAAAACGGTGCTATAGGGCTACTTGAGGAGTGCCAGGTGCACTTCAAACATTTCACCTACCTACCTACCTAAAGCATTTTCTCTTTTGTGTACTCTCTCTAACTTATACTTGTGCTTCAATGCGATGTATAAGTACACCGCAATGGACTACGGCTTACATTTACGTGAGTCCGTCCCTTTTTGATATTCTAACGACAGTCGGTTCGACGTTCTTCATTTCAGCAGCATTCCATGTACAGGATAAGGAATGGTTGTGCTCCTACAACAACAACCTTGATCTAATTGGTTTCTAATGAAACAAGCCGTTTACGAGTGGCAGGCCGTCTGCATCGAAAACTTACGAAAAAATCTATAAAATGGAAGAAAAATGTATCAACCGCGTTCAGACCGCGTTGATATCCCCAAAGGCATGATTTCCAAGGGTGAATCCAACCCAACATTTATTAGGCACATTAGGCGACTGAGTGGAGTGCTCTGAATGAACCTGAACCAAAGAAAACCACGTCGTTTTGAGTCAAAAAAGACAGCGATATTTACGGATACTATGGATTAGAGCGGTATTGTGTACCACGAATTTTCGCTATAGTAGTTAATAAGCGCTATTATTTTGGCGTTATGAGACGTTTACGTGAAGCAATTGGCCAAAAAAGGACGGGTCTGTGGGAAACCAGCATGAGTTGGTCCAGCGTAAGGTCCCTTTCGAAGTCGATTTCGGCTATTGTGTTTTGTCGGACCCGAAGCGATGCGCGAGCTATTTCAGCCGACATTTTATGTTTCATCCTCCGGTCAACAGTTCCGGTCGACGTCGTGTTTGGTGGAAAAGAAATGTTCCAAACGTTATCCGCGTATATTGATGCATACAGGTAGTGATGGCCATTATCGTCTCGATCGAGAGACCTGCCGATTTCGTTTCCGCGAATCACCGGTCCTATTTTAACTTTATAAAAGCTAATTGGGCCGGCTTCACGGAATTCACCGAGGACACCTTCGCCGCTCTTCCCATCCCCACTGATGTGCGCGTCGGCGAACGCGCATTCCGCAAGGTGCTCACAGCTGCTGCGGCTCGCTTCATCCCAGCTGGATGTTATAAGGACATCCGTCCCCACTTCCCAGCAGAAGCAGCCAGTTTAGCAAACGAGCGTGACCACCTACGCCAGGCCGATCCCGGGGATCCCCGCATAAGGGATCTCAATTTGGAGATCCGGCAACTGGTAAATCAACATAAGCGGACTAAATGGGTTGAGCACCTGAAGACTTGTAACCTCACCTCCGGAGTGAGTAAGCTCTGGTCCACCGTTAGGTCCTTGTCGAACCCGACGAAACACAACGACAAGGTGGCTATCACCTTCAACGGTTGTACTTCGTCGGACCCGAAGAGATGCGCGAGCTATTTTAGCCGGCTGTTTACACTGCATCCTCCGGGCGACAGAACCAAACGTCGTGTTACCAGAAGGCTGCACAAACTGACGAACGACAGTGCGCCACTTACTTTCTCCGGTGATGAGGTTCAGGGGGCCATCAACAAGTCGAAATCTTCGAAAGCCATTGGCCCTGACGGACTTAACGCGCTGATGCTGAAGCATCTGGGACCCCTGGGAGTAGGATACCTCACAAGGGTCTTCAATTTGTCTCTGGCCACTCTCATCATCCCTGACAAGTGGAAAGCAGGGAGAGTGGTCCCACTATTGAAACCTGGGAAACCCGCCAACCAAGGGGAGTCTTATCGGCCGATAACTCTCCTTTCCCCAGTAGTGAAGACACTTGAAGCCCTCCTACTCCCACTCTTCACGACCCACCTGGCCCCAGCCCCACATCAGCACGGATTCCGACGAGTGCACAGCACCACCACGGCACTCACCGCCATAAACGCCCAGATAAATCGCGGGCTTAACCAAAACCGCCCCTGCGAGAGGACTGTCCTAGTAGCGTTGGACCTAAAGAAGGCTTTCGATACAGTCAGCCATTCCACGCTACTAGATGATATTTATCAGTCGACACTCCCGCCAGGGCTGAAGAGGTGGTCCGCGAACTACCTGAGCGGTCGGCACTCGTCAGTGATTTTTCGAGATCAAATGTCAAAGCAGGGTAAGATTAAGCAAGGCGTACCGCAGGGTGGTGTCCTATCACCCTTGCTTTTTAACTTCTACATCTCGAAGCTCCCCCAACCACCAGCGGGAGTTTCCCTGATCTCATACGCTGACGACTGCACGATAATGGCGTCGGGCAATGACATCGATGGCCTGTGTTCCAAAGTGAACAACTACCTCACCGACCTTTCTCGCTTTTTCACTGCGAGGAATCTCCAACTTTCCCCCACTAAGTCCACGGCGACCCTTTTCACCACCTGGACAAAGGAGGTCAAGCTGTCCCTTAAGGTAAAAGTCGACGACACACCAATTTCGACTGTGAATAACCCCAAAATTTTGGGTGTAACCTTTGACAGCTTGCTCTCCTTCTCTGCGCACACAACCGCAATTGCCACTAAAGTCCAAAATCGCAACAAGGTCCTCAAATCGCTGGCCGGCAGCACTTGGGGCAAGGACAAAGAACTGTTGCTTTCGACATTTAAGGCAATTGGCCGGCCGGTTCTAAACTATGCTGCGCCTGTCTGGTCACCTGGCACTAGTGATTCGCAGTGGATAAAGCTTCAGACATGTCAGAATACCGCCATTCGGACAGCGACCGGGTGCCTCCTGATGTCACCCATACAACACCTGCACAACGAGGCACAAATGCTCCCAGTCGCGGAGCACAACAAACTGCTCAGCAAGCAGTTCCTGCTGGGGTGTTACCGCAGGTTTCACCCCTGCAGACACCTGCTTGAGCCTGAGCCGCCTCCCAGGCACGTCAGGAGACACCTCCTCGACTACGCTGACGAACTCCAGGATAAAACTGACCGAGACCTACTGGACCGGACAGTATTCAGACAGTCAATAAACGACATTCACCGGGAGTCCGTTACCACCTTCATGAACTCCCGTCCCGCGAATGCCGTAATCAGAGTCCAACCACCACCCATTGCAGATGAAGAGCTCCAGCTTCCCCGTGAGACTCGTGTAACATTGGCACAATTACGTTCTGGATATTGTAGCAGGTTAAACTCCTACTTATCCAGAATTGACCCCGACATACCAAACACATGTCCGGCATGTGAAGGTACCCCGCACGACACTAACCACCTCTTCACATGCCCCCTTAATCAGACTCATCTAACCCCCCTCTCCCTCTGGACCCAACCCGTCGAAACAGCATGTTTCCTGGGCCTACCCCTAGATGAGCTAGACGAAGACGACAGATGATATACCCACACTGACAGGGCTAACTATGCTGTTAAAACAACAACAACGAAGACGACCGGTGATGTACACTACATTGACGGGCAAAGTATATTGCTACAACAACAGCAACAACATGACATGTCGAGATATTTCACATGGAACAATTTCCAGCGCTGAAAATACGCACTACCTCTTGCAGAATGCGTGAGTGTGTATACAGCCGATGAATTGGGACACATTCACATTGTGCAATCGAGCAATCACAATGACGAGTTTTTTTTCTTTGTTTGTGAATGGTTATTTCGCGCGTATCAACTTCATTTAAATGTTTGTGAACTGTGAATGATGAGTTTTACGCAACATATCGCGAATACTTCAGGGTTTATATTTACTAAACGTTGATGCTTATTTCGATCACACATTTGCTGATGCTATTTTATCGTCTACTGCGCCAACTCCGAATCGACAAGTAAATTATTCATTTAATCGGGAATTAGAACGAGAAGAGCAGTTCGATCAGGATTGTTTAAATCAATTAATACAAACAAATATTCCATTTATGAATCAGAAGCAGAAAGCTTTAGAATCCTGTCGGAGCATCCTACCTAAGTTCATTGCAACGCCTTAACATGACACTCCCACCAAACTAAGGTTGGAATAACATTTTTAGGGTATTTAGAAGTTTTAGCATAGATTTAGTCGTTTTGCTTATTAAAAGTTTTTTCAAAAGTGAAAATTTTCTCATCTGTGAAAAAAATATTTTTATGGTCGTGCCACGGAATAAATTGCTATAATCTGTTGCGTCTAATTTTCTTCAAACGCGTTGTCAAAGGATGACGTTGAGCGACGGAAGGCATTCATGTGGAGATTAGTTAATTAGTCTTGACATGGACTTGGTCGATACATTCATTCCCCTGGACATGATTTTCCGCTTTCTAAGGGGATTTCTATGAATTCTTTCTCGAACGGCTTTTATGGCTACACTGGTTCAAACCACGCGAGGCCAACCACTTCTGTTTCTGTGTGTCACTTCAAATTCTCGAAATATTATGTTTTCTCAACAATTCGTAAATCTTACTTGCACTTTTACCACACTAATATAATGCAACCACTGCAATGCGATTTTCCTTAGCTTTCTTAACAATCGAAATTTGCCACAAAACTGAGTATAATTTATGAGCAGAAAATTCATAGGAACAAAATCAAAAATAACATAACTTTTTTCTGGGAATTCGTACTCGTCGTATTAATAGGAAAATTTGTCACAGAATTCATGGCAAGATTAAGTATAATGAATATACACAAGTATATTGCGTGAGTATTTGATTATTAGAAAGCTCTGTTCAAAGTGGGTGCCGCGTTTGCTCACTTTCAAGACAGCGCATCGTGTAACAAGTCAATCAAAACAATGGCAAAACTATATGAATTGAACTTCCAATTGCTCCCACATCCAGTGTATTCGCTAAATTTCGCTCCGAGTGACTACTAGCTGTTCGCAGATCTAAAGAAAGAAATTATCGCTGAGACTGAGGCCTATTTTGAGGCAAAAGATAAATCGTTCTACAACACTGGTATTGAAATGTTGAAACGGCGCTGGAGTGGTTGCGTTGTTCTTGATGGAAATTATGTTGATGAATAAAGCGAATTCTGAACGCTAAACGCGTTTTCTTTATTGGACCCTTGACTTTTCAGCCCATGTGTTAACTGAATGTAATAAATCATCTATACGTGCAATGGATATCGGTCTAGCACGTTTATGTCATTAATTTTTCTCTAACCGATGCAGTTACGAAATCCACTAGTTTTCTTCGCCACCATTACTACTGGGGATGCCCCCGGCGACTCAGATTCTGCGACGATATCAGCTTCGATCATCTTTTCGACTTCCTTCTTTAGCTCACGCGTTATGGCAAACGAAAAGTGATATGGCGGTCTGAAAACCGGATCGTTGTCACCTGTGTGGATTTGGTGCTCAGCGTGTACGTCGTTGGTTCGGTAATGTCGCCAAATACTTCTACATTGTCTTGAAGTTCTGCGTTGAGCTGCTGTTTCTGATGAGCTTCAAACTTGCACCATCGATCAAATACAATTTTACGTTGTCATTGTCATCACTATACCTTATCTTATAGATGAAACCAGGAAATAATGGTGGTCCGATTTGCCTATTTGGTGTCAGTGCATTCAGTGTCAGTGGTATTAAATGTTGCCTGGATCGAATGTGGCGAGTAATAATTCGTGGGAATTTCAGGACCGTAATTCTTGCATTCATGTACATCTACAGGTGTAACATAACGCATTTAATCGTTTCGATTAGATTAAATGTGCTTAGCACGATTTATACAAAAGAACAAAATATTAACATATTGCTAATAGCGAAATAAGGCTCAATTTTATGCAAAACCATTATTCGTACATAGCCATATGAAAAATATTTTATTAAAAAAATAATAAAAAAACGAGTATTCAGAACTTTGTAGGGCCGCCGTTAGCTTTAATAACTGCTTCCAAACGCCGATGGATACTTTTTACCAATACCTTGGTTTCATTAGCTGCAATTTTCTCCGACTCAATACTTAAAGCTGTCTTTAATGACGCCTTTGATGTTATTGCTCAATTGGGTTCAGATCAGTAGTAAGTAAGCTATTCTTGCACGAGATAAGATGAGCGTTTTGGGTCATTGTCTTATTGAAACAAGAACCCTTTAGCATCCAGTCTAAGTTTAACGGCACTATCATGCAAATTACACTAGTTTACACCAAAAATGGTCCTCGACCAAAAGGCGTTTTTTAAACTAATTTGAGGTCGCTGAAACCAAAAATGAATTTAATTTTTTTTTTTTTCAAAGAACGGTTTCCGAGATATTCCCAAAAAACCTGTTTTTGGGCAATAGTGCAGTTATTACCTGCAATCTCGAAAACAGTGCGCGCCATTTCTTTGAAGTGCATAAATTTTGAAAGGCACATATAGAACCTACATGGCAGTATATAATTCGTGTCAATGGAAGTCGTAGTTTTCGCAAAACAGCTGTTGGAAGTAAAAAAAAAGGCATTTATTGACGTTTTTTAATAAATTATCAAAGTTTATTAACTTTTTTCTGGAACAAAAAACTTTTTAATATCGACATAAGATAGGTTTCCTCAAAGACAAATTTCTAACCTACATTTGAAGCCTAAGCTTGTCTGAATCGACGAAATATTGTAGAAGTTATGACCCATAAAGTCTACACGTGTGATTTTGCAGCTTTTGACTTGGCTATGTTTGTGGTCGAAAATACGCTTTTACTCTCGCGCTTCTTCTTTTATGTTGCACGGAATCTTCACGAAGTTGCATCCAGCAGTAGTCGCTCATCATTCCTTGATCCCAAAAGCCCTCATAACGCTTTTCAATATCTTGATGAAATCGCTCGCCTTGTTCATCACTCTCAGCCCCCAAATTCGGAGGAAAAAAATCCAAATGACTGTGAAGTAGGTGCATTTTTAACGACATGCGAGCACCTGTTAACAAAAACAAAGTTAATTGTAAATTTTCCAATAATTTTCCAATCAATTTACATATATATATTTATTTATCATAGGA
Source organism: Anastrepha ludens (assembly GCF_028408465.1). NCBI lineage: Eukaryota > Metazoa > Arthropoda > Insecta > Diptera > Tephritidae > Anastrepha > Anastrepha ludens. The sequence continues at coordinate 10,451,914 of NC_071503.1, forward strand.
GTATCATTTTGGAGTATGTGCGTTTTACAATACTAACCAATAGTTTTAAAGTATTTCATCATTGTATGAATCAATTGACGATCGTTGTTGCTCCTGTTGTTTCCTAAGAATCCATGAACAACTTTTTGGAAAGCTTTCCAAACTTTAGCTTCGGAACTGTCAAGGCATTGTTGAAATTCTGTGTCCGTAAACAATTTCTTTATCTATGGACCGACGAATATATCCGCTTTGATTTTCTCGGTTGACAATCTTGGGAACTTTCTTTTCAAGTATTTAAGGGCTGTGTTTTCCAGTTTTTTTGCCAAAGCTTTCACAAAATTCTTCTTTAGCACAAGTTTTATATGCAAATGGGGGAAAATAACTTTTTTTTCTCAACAAGTGCTTTTTTGGTAACGTTGTTTTTTCCCACGACATGCTCCACACGCTTCGGCCGAACTTGTTGAGTGAAATGTTTGTCATCCGCTCTGCTGTCCCAAAGACACAAAAAACAACTGTATGTGGTATAGTCTCCCTGCAGACCAGTCAGTAGAGCGACAACTTTCAAGTCACAGCATATTTTCCAATTATACGAACTGTAGTCAATTAATTGAAGTAGCTCTTTCATTGTTTCATAAGTTTCTTTGACATTCGTAGAATGAGCAACGGGGATCGATGGTTTCTTGTTGCCTTTGTGCAGTAAGACAGCCTTAACACTATACTTGCTACCATCAATGAATAGACGCCACTCGTTTGGATCACGAGTTTCTCCACGTGCCGCAAACAACTTATTAACATTATTGCAGTAGCAAAAATTTTCTGTTTTTGAGAAATACTGTTCGAAATTTTTATTGCGGTTTCGGTAATACGTTACGTTAGTACCTGATTCCAAATAACCGCGTTCCTGTAGACGTGAAGCTAGGAGTTCTGATCTTTCTTTCGATAAGTTGAGATCACGACATAAATCGTTTAATGCTCTCTGATTAATTGGCTCTGCCTTCTGTCTCGATGTACTTGGGGAACTGCTGACATTCGAAATCGAAGTGGTTATTCCTTGAGAACTGAGGGACTCTGCTTTTGGTGTTTGTGGTACACGTTTTGGATATTGGGTAGAATGTGGTGCGGTTTTTGTCACTGATGATACGTCGGGATACGTAGCTTTGCTATATTTTCCTCCTCGAAGTTTAGTCAGGCAAAAATAGCAATCACTCACGTGATCAATAGGATTCCTCCACTCAAATGACTTACCGAAAGATAAGTATGACCGTGAGCCTTTGGTAAATTCGTTCAAACGTGCAGAACATGTAGCGCAGACAGAGTTTGGAGTCCATATCGTTTGCTCGTAAACCAAAATATTGCTCGTAAGCTGCTAATATACGCGTGGTCAGCTATTTTCGAGCACTTTCTTTGAAGATATATACACCACAAATAAAACAATTTATCTGGTGCGTGCTTGCACCTTTTAGTGTATTTTCTTATAACACAGATATAAACAAAGAAAAACAAAGTAAGTTCTGCTCTAGTGCAAGGCGCAATCTCAACTGCCCGACCGCCCGACGGACTTACGAAAGGGAGCCTGTATAATTTCATCATCTCATTATTCTATTGCTCTCTTTCTTTCCCTTATGTATTCCGCGCCTTACGAACAGACCTTACTCGACAACAGAGTCCGTCTCTTTTCCTCTGTAGTCGTGCACAAATTTATACTTGCAGAAATATGGCGCCACCGAAAAATATATACAGACGTACAATGGTCATACCTACAAGGTCATACCTCTTATTTAGCTGGAATTGGTACAATGGGCAAATAAGCCTATTCTGCGACATATATATATTATATATATATAAATATATATATATCTAATTGTATGAAATAAATATTGTTTTTAATTATAGTGAGCCTAAGAACAGTTATTTTGCGTGACTCAATACGCAGGCTGGCATGATTTACTTTTGTTCGAAACCGTATTGTATACATCAAAAGGATATACGACAGACATTGAAATTGTCTTCATTCACATAATATGTTATAACTTCTACAACTTTTCGTCGATTCAGACAAACTTAGGCTTCAAAAGTAGGTGAGAAAATTGTCTTTCAGAAAACTTATCTTATGTCGATATAAAAAAAAATTTCGTTCCAGAAAAAATTTAATAAACTTTGATAATTTATTAAAAAACGTCAAAAATGCCTTTTTTTAACTTTCAACAGCTGTTTTGCGAAAACTACGACTTCCATTGACACGAATTATATATTGCCATGTAGGTTATATATGTGCCTTTCGAAATTTATGCACTTCAAAGAAATGGCGCGCACTGTTTTCGAGATTGTAGGTAATAACTGCACTATTGCCCAAAAAACAGTTTTTTTGGGAATATCTCGGAAACCGTTCTTTGAAAAAAAAATAAAATTCATTTTTGGTTTCAGCGACCTCAAATTAGTTTAAAAAAAGTTTTTTGGTCGAGGACAATTTTTGAAAGTGAAAAATTGTAAACTAGTGTTATTCATCAAAAGTTTTAAATACAAATGCTTGTCCATTTTAACATCAAGAAAAACCATTTTTCATATTCCAGATGCAGCTACGCACCGCCAAACCATTGCATTCACCCTCATTGTTTAATGATAGGAATAAGATTTCTTTTCATTCAGTTCTGTATGTTCTTTTCGCCAAACATTTGAAGGGCCATCTGATCCGAAAACATTAAATTTCGACTCATCACTGAATATCACGTTTTCCTAAAAAGAGTCTGGTTTATTTATATAGCGTTTGGCGAACTCCAACCTCTTCTTTCTGTTAATGTCTACAATGTAGGGCTTGCGGCGTGCCACTCTGATAACACTGAATAACAACCCAAAAATATCTTGTTTGATGATTACATTTTCTAAAGCAGTTTTTCATGCTGATTACAAATCTGAAAACCGTTTTTCTCTATCACGTCAGGTTTTTAAGATATTAACATGTCCCTCAAGATTCATCTCCTCGACTCACATCTCGACTTCTTTCCAGAAAACCTAGGTTCTGTTAGTGATGAACATGGTGAACGTTTCCTTCTGGACAACTCGGTGATGGAGTCACGCTATCAAAGTCGATGGAGTGCAGCAATGTTAGCCGACTATTGCTGGATGCTTCAGCGCAACATGCCAAATTGTCAGCACAAACGCAAGTCTACAGCCAAGAAATTCAAACCAAACTAACTTTCAATTTAAGGAACTTTACGTTATACCTATGTATTTTACAAGTGTATTATATCTTAAACTATGTGTATTTATGTTAAGTAGTACTCTATTCAGCGATATATGCTCTACTGTGACTTGCCTGCGAGTTGTTTGCTTTGATACAATATTAAACATATATAAATGGTCAATGCCAAATATCTCAACAACGGTGGGTGATAGAGACAAACGGTTTCTATATTTGTAATCAGCATGTCTTACTTGTCTTAAAACAAGTGTTGGTTTCCAAGATATTTTCCGAAAGTTTTTTTTTGTTGCTCAGTGTAACCAGAGTTATGCAGACAGTTACGTAGTGTTTGTGTCGCTTTCTATTTTATGCAAAGACTCTTGAATATTTCGGCTTAGTATCGTGGAGGTTATTTTTGGATTTTGCGCGATTGATGCTGCTTTGTTGCCTTTCTCACGTAGAGTCAATATATTTCCCTTCCGTCTTCGTGGTGATTAGCTTCCAATTTACCAGAATTAACGTAATTAGCAATAATATTTTGCACCGTACATTGCGATTTACCAATTGTTTCCCGATTTCGCGCAGAAACTTGTTTTCGAAGTACAATTTAATAACAATTTTACACATTTCTAATGGTAAATCCGCACTTCGTCCAACTGAATCGGCGATGAAAGCTAAGAAAAACTTTTACTGTTACTTTTGCAGCTACAATATCATGAGCTGAAAGTGTACGAATAAATGTTTTGCAGCATTTCGCTACGTGTGCCTGCTTTCCTTGGAACCCTTCAGTGTGAGCTGAAATAACGGTAGTTTTGTTTACGACAATTCATTAGGAATGTAATATACTTATAGTGACCCAAAAGAAATATATTGTCACAGCGAATATTTTGCGCAAAGCTTACGCTTTTTACGTACTATGCAGGGTGTACGAATAAATTGTGTGACCGCTTTACCTCTAAATAATCTTAGTAGTTATGATTTATTCTTTTTAGAGCGGGTTAGAACTGTTTATCTTTCGAAAGCACCCTAGATTAGAATATTGAGTGAGTTTAACCAGGTTTCAAATAATTACTCAACGAATTTTTTAAATAGTGATGAAATATGTACATACATACGAGATGTGTTAAAAAAAAATAAGGCGAACTTTAAAATACATACGTAGCCCGCGAAATTTGAACATTCGTTTTAAATTTTGAACACAGCTCATACATATGATTGTTCCTGTTAGTTCTATGTAGTCTGTACGAAATGTTGTACTATATTTCTCGAATAAATAAATATAATTCGTACAGTGAGTCAGTGAATCAAACTTCTTTAGCGCAGCGCCAATTGGATTTCTTCAGAAATGTAATTCGTTTTGTAGCATACTGTTGGACAAATGCAACAGTGCGAAGCAATTTCGTCTGCGAGTTTTTTGCGCCATCTATAAATCATTTTTTGATTAATTCAACATTTTTATTCTGTCTAATATTTTTTCAACATACATTCAATATTCCGCACTTCCGTTTCTTGATAATTTTTTCTGTTCATTGAATAAAGCGTGCTCTGCACAATAGGTTATGGGCCAGGCACGAAATCGAAAAGAAAAATAAATATTTTTTCAATTACGTTGGATAAAACTATCGGGACATATAGTTTAGTTAGATAATAGCCCGACCGTTTAAAATAACTATGGCTGGCACATCTATAAGGATTGATCCGCTAAACGCGGATAATTTATAATAGCTGGAAATTGCACATGCGTGCTATTCTGATAAAGGTTGACATGTGGAGCTACGCATCGGGAGAGAAAGCCTGTCCAACTGGCGAAAATGCGGAAGAGTGAAGAAGTGGAAAGAGTTCGATCAAAAGGCGTGTGCTGATATAACGCTTGCAATATCTTCCTCGGAATTAGGTTTGATCTCCGAATGTGAAACGTCGAATGATATGTGGAGGAAATTGGAGTCTACTTTTCAATCAAAAGGTCCTGCAAGAAAAGCAACACTCCTGAAACGCATAGCCCTCGCGCGAATGAAGCAAGGAGATAACATCCGTGAACATTTAAATGAGTTTTTCCACGCCGTGACTAAGCTAAAAGAAATAAATGTTACTGTGGGTGATGATCTTTTAACAATTTTGCTTCTATAGGGTTTTTCAGTAAGAGCGCTTCAACTTTTGTCCTTTTTTGAATAAAACACAAACGGTTTGACTTTTTTAACTAATTTTTTTTTATTATCGAGTTTGAACATATACATTTAAGTATGAAATTCGATTTCTTTTGCATGACCACCGCGTGCCCGTTTTACGAAGTCCAATCGTTGAACCCAATTTTCGACCACTCTTTTGCATAAATCGGCCGAAATTCCAGCAATTTCGCGTTCAATATTGGCTCTGAGCTCACAAATCGTCGCCGGCTTGTTACTGTAGACCAATGACTTCACATAACCTAAAAACGGGACGGCTTGTTAAATGGACCGTAAAATGGCCGTAATGCTCTTAAAGTAGCAGCAACAGAACGATTATTTTCATAAAAAATTTGCACGATTTGCAATCGTTGCTCAAGTGTATAGCGTTCCATGATGAAATGTATAATATACTAATGAAGTTTACAAATGACAAGCGGAAAAAAAAAAATATTGCGTCGTTCGCCCTCCCTATCGGAAAAAAGTTGAAGCGCACCTATTGAATAACCCTATATATAGTTTGCCTGATTCCTTCGAGACCTTTCGATGCACCTTGGAAACACGTGATGAACTCCCCAAGCCGGATGTTCTTCGTGTAAAGATACTGGAGGAAGAACAATCGCGAAAAGCAAAGGAGGCAGCTGCGGAACAGAACGTATTCAATGTTCAACCAAAATTTAAAAATATTCACAAGCAAACCGGCAATGCTAGCAGCAACTATAAACGAAAAGGAAATTCAGTGCCAAAATTGGTTGAACATAGAACTTGCTATAAATGCGGCGAGGGTGGTCATATATCGCGAAATTGTCGATCAAAACAAAATTACAAAACTTCCAACTGGAGTGCACGTCACGCTACTGAAGAAAAGATCGAAAAATCAATGTTGTTCGAATCGGCTCTTTTGCTAAAGAATTCAAGCGAATATTAGTGTATGGATAGTGGTTGTTCCTCTCACATGAGTTCCAACAAAAACAACTTCACCAACTTCAAAGAAATAAGTAAAACACTTAGTTTGGCAAATAGCGACACAGCGAATATCGCTGGCATAGGCAACGTCCGGGTTGTTATTAACGAAGAAGGGAAAGAAGCACCGATAAAATTCGAACAAGTTATGTACGTGCCAGATCTAAGAACAAATTGACTTTCAGTCTCGAAGATTGCAGAAAAGAGATTTGAGGTAATATTTAAGCGAGATAAAGCACTTATTATAGAGAAAGGTAAGCCAGTACTTACTGCCACACGCATTGGTGGGTTATATTATCTTAAAAGTTCACAGCCGACAGCAAATATTTCTGAAGCGAAGCCTATCAAACTTACCACCTGGCATGTTCGTATGGGTCACCTCAATGAAACCGATTTAAAACGTGCCGCAGGTATGGTACATGGTATGAATTTTGACAGCAATGAAAAATTAGCGACTTGTGAGATTTGTGTTAGCCAAAAAAAAAACACAAGGGAGTTTTCCTAAGCAAAGTGAGCAGCGTACCACGGAACTGCTTGAAATTGTGCACAGTGATATCTGTGGGCCTATGAGGGTTTGCTCACACTCAGGTGCGAAATATTTTGTAACATTCACGGACGATTTTTCTCGTTACAGTGAAGTTTATTTTATAAAACGAAAATCCGACATACTGCCAATGTTTAAAATTTTCAAAAATTCTGCCGAAACATTCACAGGAAAGAAAATAAAGTTTCTCCAATCAGACAACGGCTTAGAATATATTAACGGCAACTTTCAAAAATATCTGGACGATTGTGGAATTAGGAGGCGGTTGAGTGCGCCTTATACACCACAGCAAAACGGCATCGCAGAACGAAAAAATAGAACGCTTTTGGAAATGTCTAGATGCATGTTGGCGCAAGCGAATCTACCAAGGACATTTTGGGCAGAAGCAATTAACACAGCGAACTATATCAGGAATAGGTGCCCAACTAAAGTTCTTAAAAGTGAGGTACCGTTAAAACTCTGGTCGGGGAAAACCCCCACAGTTGTTCATTTCAGACCGTTCGGTGCTAAATGTTACGTGTTGATGAAAGGCAATCAAAGCGGAAAATTTAGTTAGATATTCAAAGGATGCTAAAGCTTATCGACTCTAGTCTCCCAAAAAGCAAAAAATTCTGGTGAGCCGCGATGTCAAGTTCTTCTAAGAAATGTTTCACAAATCTGATAACGAGAAAAAAGATTTCGAAATAGAACTAGAGTTGAAATCGGTTAGAAACGAAACTTGTTGCGAAGACATTGCTGAAAAATCAGTCTTCGAAATCGAAATACGGCAGAGGTAGGCCAAGATTAATGAGAGTTGGCTTAAGGGGACGACCTCGAAAGGTATATCAAAAGGCGGCCAGTAACACAAAGGAACAAGCAAATGACAGTGTGCCAGAATCGAGCTCTGATTTTAAAGATTGTGAATATGTTAATATGGCAACGACGAAGCAGCAGCATGGCAAATGAGTACATCGCACAGATTTCGAATGAAACATGGGACATCGTGAAGCAACCTATCAAGCGAAAGATTATTGGCAATCGATTTGTTTTTCGAACAAAAGAGGGAAATAAGAAGAAGGCACGTCTCGTAGCAAAAGGGTGCTCGCAACGTCCAGGGGAGGATTTCAACGTCACATATTCACCAGTCACGCGATTGACATCAATCAGAACAATGGCAGCTTTGGCAGCGGAAATGAATCTTCAGATACACCAAATGGATGTCATCACTGCTTATTTGAATGGTGATCTAGATGAAAGCGTTTATATGCAAATACCAGAATATATGGGAGTGATCCTCAAAAAGGTAATCTCAGGTAAGATTGCGGACACAGCTGATCCAAAAGCTAGTAAAATTCGAGCTATAGCAGACAAATGGTTGACAGCTTTATCCGAAAACAAGAACACCGTATGCAAATTGCGAAAGTCGCTTTATGGCTTAAGACAATCTGGTTTTCAGTGGTACCAGAAATTGAGTACTAAATTACGTGAAATGGGAATTCATTCATCTAAATGTGATCCATGCCTTTTTATTATGCGTAAGAATTCGAGTCTTGCGCTGATTACTGTTTACGTGGACGTTTTATTAATAGCTACAAATGATCAATCTTCTTCTTCTTCTTAATTGGCGCGATAACCGCTTACGCGATTTTGGCCGAGTTTAACAAAGCGCGCCAGTCGTTTCTTTCTCGTGCTAACTGGCGCCAATTGGACACACCAAGTGAAGCCAAGTCCTTCTCCACCTGATCTTTCCAACGCAGAGGAGGCCTTCCTCTTCCTCTACTACCACCAGCTGGTACCGCATCGAATACTTTCAAAGCCGGAGCGTTTGTATCCATTCGGACGACATGACCCAGCCAACGTAGCCGCTGGATCTTTATTCGCTGCGCTATGTCTATGTCGTCGTAAAGCTCATACAGCTCATCGTTCCATCGTCTGCGATATTCGCCGTTGCCAACGTGCAAAGGTCCAAAAATCTTACGCAGAATCTAAACAAATGATCAATCGCTCTTAATTGAAATCAAACAGTCTCTTGCCGCAAGCTTTGAGATGAAGGACATAGGTCCAGTAAAAACTTGTTTGGGCATAGAATTTCACCAAGATCTCAAAAAACACAGTGTGTTCCTAAATCAACGTGAATATGCAGAACAAATTTTAAAACGTTTTAATATGGAGGACTGTAAACCAGTCAAAACTCCACTAGAATTCAACACTAAACTAGAAAAACCCGCTGTACGTGATGAAACTGAAATAAAAAGAATACCCATATCAAAGTTTGATTGGTGCCTTATTATATTTGGCTGTTACAACGCGTCCTGACTTGGCTTTCAGCATTAATTTTTTGAGCCAATTCAACTCGAACTACACCGAAATTCATTGGAAGGCAGTTAAGCGTGTTTTAAGATACTTAAAAGGTACAACAAACTACGGCATTTTCTACAAAGAATCAAATAAAAAATTATATGCAATTGCTGATGCAGAGTGGGGCGCGAACATGGCGGATAGGCGATCTTATTCCGGCTACGCCTTTATACTAGCTGGAGCTGCAATATCGTGGGAGGCACGCAAGCAGAGGACTGTTTCACTGTCGAGCACTGAATCCGAGTATATGGCTTTATGTGAAGCGACAAGAGAGGCCTTATACCTGCGTAATCTTATAAAGGAAATCGGATTAAAGGATAGCTCAATTATAATATATAACGACAGCCAAAGTGCACAAAAGTTAGTGCAGAGTAGCGCTTATCACTCGCGAACCAAGCACATTGATGTACGTCACCACTTCATACGAGAAAAACATCAAAACTGCGATATCATACTAAATTTTATGCCAACTGAAGATATGCCTGCAGATGTGCTCACAAAAGGATTACCTGTCGAAAAACACTACCGGTGCATCACAGATCTGGGTATGGTTGATGCGAATTGATTGTTGCCGCATCCGGAATTCTTCGAGGGGAGGTGTTGGACAAATGCAACAGTGCGAAGCAATTTCGTCTGCGAGTTTTTTGCGCCATCTATAAATCATTTTTTAATTAATTCAACATTTTTATTCTGTCTAATATTTTTCCAACATACATTCAATATTCCGCACTTCCGTTTCTTGATAATTTTTTCTGTTCATTGAATAAAGCGTGCTCTGCACAATACATACTTATATTTTATAATTTATTAATGTATTTATTTCTATATGGCAATACCATTGTTAAGATTTAATTTAAAGTTTTCTTATATGGCAATGCCCTAAAATTGTAATGACCACTAAATGTCTTTTTCAAACTGTAAATTTTAATTTTCTAATGCCCTAAAATTGTAATGACTACTAGATGTCTTTTTTCAAACTCTAAATTTGAATTTTCTAATAGGATTGATTTTGCCTATAAAAAGCCTGCGCGCTTTTGGAAAGGACACATTCCGTTTGGTAATCGGCGGTGAGCAGAGCTGGGGTGCTTGCCAATGACTACCTTTGTAGTGTGGACAGCGTTGGCTGGCCGCTGCAAAACAGGTGTTGTTCTTACTCGTGCTGCTTAGCTTACTAAACGCATTTGTTTTCCGGAGTTCTTATTACAATTAAAAATACGAGAGATATATTTTACGAAAAAAAAACACAATGTTATAAGTTTTAAATAATAAAAGAAATACAACGTTACAGTTTCTTAATGCTTTCATCCACTTACTTTGGGAATAGTTGACAGAGTCAACATAATGCAAAGTATTGTTTTCGACTTTTTAGATATATTATAACTATAAAAATGAAGTAAGCATATTTTGTAATCTGATTTATTATCCAATATTACTGGCTCATCAAAATGACATGAAATCAATAATGAATTTCCATCCAATGGTATGATAGGCATTATTTAATCAATTAAAAATTTTAAACAAAGATGACCGCATTTTTGATCAAAATTATTTCTAATGTACACAGTATTTTTATTCATGCCAAAATATGTTTCAACTAATATTGGTTATTTATTTAAATCAAATGAGTCATAATATTGTATAAAATATAATTATTCTTTTTATATGCTACCCAATATATTATATATACAGGGTGAACGATATTTATTTATTTATTTATTTAATACACAAACGCCAATCGGCAATATACAACTTGGTAACAATTAATGAAAAGAGAAAAAATGAATTTTGAAGGTTTTGAAGGTTTAAAGAAATTAATTGGGTATTTGTAACAATTAATTGATTCAAAAAAAAAAAAAAAAAAAATTGTTCGAAATGTTGTTTGACCTGGGGGTATGGTAATATACGTGATTTAATATAATATCTAGTACGAAGGTATTGAGTGATCCGCTGTAAAAGTCCACCTCGTTGTGCAGAGAGTTGACGATCCTAGCTATTCCGTTATGTGGACCGTTAAAAATATAGTTTTTAGTTGCCCTTGTGGTTTTTAGTAGGTGATTGCGTCTCAGTGGAAGTCGAACAGGTGCCAATTCAAAGCAACTATTGATATCTGGGGTATCGATCAGGTCAGTCACAACTTTGCAAAAGAATATTAGGTCCCCTACCTGCCGTCGTGCCTGCAATTTATTGATGTGGAACTGGTCATAGATCTCAAGTGTTGATCTGTATCCTCCTTGACGACTGTATCGGTAATCCAGGCTTCTGCAAAGTTTTACTTGTACTCGTTCAACGCGTTTGATTGCAGAGTCAGTAAAAGGAGACCAGATTACTGTGCCATATTCCAGAATTGGAAGGACTAAGGAGGAGAAAAGGCTCAGTAAGGTGTTGGGATTTGTGAAGTCCTTGCTGGTACTTGCAATAAAACCATGAGTTTTAAACGCTTGGAGAGTAACCTTATTAATATGGTTGTTAAATGTCAATCTGTTGTCTTTGATGATACCTAGATCCTTAATGCTGTCAATTTCACTTATTGTCTCATTGTTTGAATGGTAGTTGGTTGGAGTACAGACGTGCGATCTTGAGAAAGATACTGCTGCACACATTTTGATATTCAGGCCTAGTTTGTTTCTGCTGCACCAGGCCGACAATAAGTCAATATCACTCTGGAGAATTTTGATGTCTTGTACACTAGTAATCGATCTGCAGATTTTTAAATCGTCCGCATATAGCAGGTACAGACGGTAAATGATCGCCAATGTCGTTAACGAATATGTTGAACAGAGTTGGACCCAGGTGTGATCCTTGGGGCACACCCGACGTTACATCATGCTTGGTGGATAGATGACCATCCACCCTTACTTGAAACTGCCTTTCAGATAGATCCAGCCCAGAGCATTGCCTTGAATACCGTATCTGTTGAGATTATTTATCAGGATACAATGATTGACTCTATCGAATGCTTTGCTAAAGTCCGTGTAGATGGTGTGCTCTTCGTGTCCTTCGTTTAGTGCTTCTTGGAGGTAGTTGATATAGATAAACAAATTCGAAGTAGTAGACCTCCCGCCAACAAAACCGTGCTGCTTGTTGGTGATAACGTTCGAGAAAAATGCCGTGAGTTGGGGGAGAACTTTTTTTCAAAGAGTTTAGCGAGAGAGGATTGTATGCAAATTGGTCTATAGTTGGAAACCTCAGACCTAGGACCGTCCTTGTAAATGGGACAGACGTAGGAGGATTTCCAAACTGTTGGGTTTGTAGAGAGAAATCAACTATACGTGTGAGATGTCCGCTGAGGCTGGTAGCACAGTTTTTGAGGAAGGTGTTTGGTACTCCATTCGGGCCAGCACCTTTCTTTGTATTCAATGTCAGCAGCGCTTTGTAAACGTCATTTATATTAACCTCGAACTCGGTGATAGTATTAGTCGGCCTGTGTCCTAGATCAGCTAACGTTAAGCCTCAATGCGGATCCTGATTATATACACTCTTGAAAAAGGATGCGAAATTGTTACTAATCTCAATGCCGGAGTCAGCCGACAGATTATTCCAAGTCATGGTAGACGGAATATCGCTGTTACTCCTTCTTTTATGTCTAATTTCCAAAATGCATTTGTATCAGTCCGAACCTGCTGCTCAATCTTATCTATATAATTTTTGTAGCATAATGTGTTGAGCCCCTTGCACTCCCGTCTAAGTTCGCTAAATTTTCTATAGTACAAATTAGTATCGTTTTTCTTGTATTTTTTGTAGTTTTTTTGTATTTTTTTGTATTTTTTTAATTCACTTGAGAACCAGTAAGGGAAGTGACTTGTTTTTTTGACACGCACTGGAACATATGATGAGATGCCTTCGTGGATTATGTCATTGAGTCCTTTTATTTTGCAACCTACAGTGCTTGATGAATATAAGTTAGACCAATCAGCGTTTACGAAGAAGTTATTGAGATTATCATAGTCACCGTTCTTGAAATCATAGTAAGTCGGTGTTGCAGGCTTTAGACTGGGCTGGGGTGAGCTGCTAGGAAGGTTAAAGTCGCCAGTAATAAGGAGATTTGCGGCACTATGTTTTTCCTTCAGATAGTGAAGCGTATCAATGAATGTCTTGAAAGCTGCGAGTGAAGCTCTCGGAGGAAAGTAGACACACCCGACGATGATATCAGAACTATTGCACTTCAATTTTACGTAGATGTGTTCGATGCTGTCGTTGAGAATGGGAATACTTTCTGCTTGAATATATTTCTTTACTGCAATGAAACCGGCTCCGCCGCGTTCACTGACACCTGTTGAGCTGCTTCTGTCCTTCCTAAAGATCTTAAACGTGTTCTCTATTACCTCCCCGTCATTGATGGCTGGATGAAGCCATGCTTCAGTGATGCAGAAAGCATCAATGCCACTGATCGATGCCGCTGTGAGAAAGCTTCCGAGGTTGGTACGCAGGCCTCTCACGTTCTGGTAGTGAATTTGTAGAATCGACTGGGTTTCCCTTTTTGCTGAGCGAGCGAAAAATTTTTCCAACTATCTTAGGAGCACCATTGACATATTTTATTGTTTTTGAAGAGTCACCATTATTTACAAATGTGTCTAACTGGTCACGAAGATCCTTAAGATGTGTCAGCTGGGCCAGAATGAGATCAGATTTAAATGAGACTTTGGTTGATCCATCAGTGGGTTCAGGTGGTTTAGTCCTGAGAATTGCTCGAGCTACCGATGGGGATGGAGTTTCCACCAGTAATGGGCGAGTACGACCAGCCGAGGGACGACCTAGGCGGCGAAGTTTGAATCTATCTAAATTAGCTGAGACATCCGGTGGTAATATTGTCTGGATTATGGTTTTGTGGAAAATTTATAATAGCAACCCTAACGAATACCATATTCAACGGTCGAACCAAGAGCAGTAACCAAACCAAATAACTCGCAAACAAATACGGCACATAAAGCCAACGAAGAAGATACAAACAAAAATGCAACAGCAAATATCAGCGCAGCCAAGAAAAAAACATCCAACAACATACCCAAATCCCAGCAGACTAACAATGCAACAACACCAAATTTAAAAGAGAGCGGATTTGAACAAATTCGAGCTTGCTTGCGAGTCCTATTCCAACTCCTTCCCACTGACTTTAAATATCAACGTAGAAACCTCCAACCTCCATAAAGCGATTCGATGTGCGGCCAACGCCTCCATACCCCTGTCCTCAACAAAACCAGTAAAACCAGCCCCATTATGCTGGAACAAAGAAATTGCCTCCCTTAGGCAAGCCAAGCAACACGCTTGGCACTATTTAAAAATTGAACGCACAATTTCGTCGTGTAATTAAGGATGCAAAGCCGCACTGTTTTCAAAAGTTCACCAGCAGCATTTCTGCGTCATCCTTAGAGAATATGGGCAGACATAAAAAAGCTCAGTGGTGTACCTTGCAATTCCCAAATCAACTTCCTTAATTCCTCTCATGGCAATCTTCTATATCCTTGGGATATAGCTCAAGAATTTGCCAGCCACTTTTCTAATGCCTCTTCAGACCACACTTTTCCTCCCGAATTTATTATCTCTAAACACTCGCTAATTCCCCGAAATCGTACCACTACTTCTAATCTCTCCTACTCTGCCAGACTCTTAGAAGCCGACATATCTCTCCTTGAGCTCAAACTTTCCCTGTTCGCAACAAAAGGCCAGACTCCCAGCATCGACAAAATATCCTATCCCGTGATTAAGCATCTCACTCTTTCCCTCCTTCACCGTTTAAACAAGCATTACAACAATATCCTCACCACAGGTCACTACCCACACGTATGGAAAACAAACGCAGTAATTCCTCTCCTAAAACCCCGAAAATCACCTTGCGACGTCAACAGCTATCGCCCAATTTCACTCCTTCCCTTCCTAGGCAAATTAATGGAGAAGAAAATCGCTACCAGACTAACCTGGTATGCCCACTCAAACAAACTCATCCACCAAGTCGCCTTCAAAAAGGGACAAGGCACAACAGATGCCCTATTACATCTTGACCATTTTATTTCAAACGCGCTTTCCAGCAAAAACCACATCTCCTTGCTTTCACTCGACTTTCAAAAAGCATTTGATCGGATTGGAATTCAAGTTGTACTCAGAGAACTCGACAAATGCAAGATCGGTCCCAAATTGTACAATTTCATAAAATCATTTCTCTCGAACAGAAAATTACGTGTACTTATATCCAACACCCGCTCTCCCATTTTTCCACTCGATAATGGCACTCCACAGGGATCCCCTTTATCGGTAATTTTGTTCATTATAGCCTTTAACGAAATTAGTAACATTTTGAACAATTTTCCAACAATCCAACACCAAATATACGCAGACGATGTATTGCTATTCTCCAAATCCAAGGATAAAGCGGAAGTAATGAGAACCTTTTCCAAAATCCTACACCTTTTATCCACCTGGTCTCTATCCTTAGGCCCTTCAATTTGTCCTAGTAAAACCAAAATGCTTCATATATGTAAAAAACGGAAGTGTCCTCCTTCTTCCCTTACCCTCCATGGCGTAAATATTGTAAATACAGATAACACAGTGCGACATCAAAAATCAAACCGCACCGGACCTTTTTTTTCTGAAAATATACCTATTCAAAGCAAAACCCTCGCTGGGATTTTAAAAGTTAGCTCGATTTTTTTTTTTATTGCGTTTTGAAGTTTTCTATTTTCATGAGATTTTGGAGTTTTACCTGTACGCTAAATTTGACTTATAAATCGACCTTTGTTTGATTTAATCGATTTATTTTGTCATAGCTTGATGCAGAAATGTCGTACATGTACAAATAAACTTATTTTGAGAACAACCTATATCTCAATACGTAATTTTGAATACCAAAATTTCGAAAAATTGTATGTTTTTACCATTTTATACTGTAATTATGAAAATAATTATTATTATGGAATTCTTTACTCATGAATCTGATTACTCTGATAATGATGATGTTGAAATTCAATCATTGTCGAAAAGAGCTCGTCTTTAAGGTTTTAGTACGTAAAAATTCTTTATTTTAATAAAAAAAAAAAAAAATTATAAGAATTCAAGTCTATATTCTTTTTACTTAATCTATTTAATATTTTTACCTACAGATTTTTTAGATATTTAAAAAAAAATTTAAAGCAGAGTATAAAAAAATTATTTTTATGAAGAAAAATCTTGTTAAAAATTTATTTTTTTAGAAAATAACAAACTTAAAGTTCAGTTTTATGTTTTTATCTTATAAATGACTTTTTTAGTACATTTTGCAACATTTTTGCTAGAAGAAATAGTGAGAAATTTTAATTATTTTCATAATTACAGTAAAAAATGGTAAAAACATACAATTTTTCGAAATTTTGGTATTCAAAATTGCGTATTGACATGTCCGAAATTTCTGCATCAAGCTATGACAAAATAAATCGATTAAATCAAACAAAGGTCGATTTATAAGTCAAATTTAGCGTACAGGTAAAACTCCAAAATCTCATGAAAATAGAAAACTTCAAAACGCTATAAAAAAAAAAATCGAGCTAACTTTTAAAAACACAGCGAGGGTTTTGCTACTGAATAGGTATATTTTCAGAAAAAAAAGGTCCGGTGTGGTTTGATTTTGATGACCCCAAAATTGTCGCACAGTGTAATCTTAAGTTTCTTGGTATTATATTTGATCCCAAATATTCCTTCCAACAGCACTGTAAATATGTTAGGGAAAAACTATATGTTAAGTTAAATATTATTAAATACTTATCAAGCAAACGCTCGCTAATTAGCTCAACTGATTAACGTGGTAAAAGCCCTCATCCTATTAACCATTAATTACGGTCTAGCTGTTTATGGACTACACGCCAAACAAAATCTAAAGGTGCTTGCTGCCCCCTACCATGCCGCAGTGCGCAGATCCATACGCGGCTTTCCGACATCGCCCATAAAGGCCATTCTTGCCGAATCGGGCCTTCCGTCTCTATACGACAACATGGAGGACAAAATATTCAGGCTCTTTCCAAAGCTTACTCTAATCCTCAAGCTTCTTATTGGCAAAGACTTTCAATCTGCAACCTCACGCGTATCTACACCTAAAATACTCTCATCAATACATACCTGCGTCTTATTTGCTAAACATGCGGAACTGCCCTCTAAACTACACACTCTGCGGTACACTAATCACCCACCGTGGGCGGTTAGCAAAAAATCTTTTATCAACGACCTAGTTAATTTACGGAAAGATAATACTCCAAACGCCGTTTACAGGGCCAAGTTCTCCGAATCTATCGCAGACTATAAATTTAACGGGTTACAATTGGTTTTTACTGACGGGTCAAAAGGATCCCACACTTCTTACGAGTGGTAAAGGAAAATCAGGAAGCTATCGCGTACGGCCGTCTATTTTCATTCTGCCGCTGAACCAAAATTAGCATCAAAATTATGCGGATACCTGGGCACTTCGGCATTCAGGGTAACACACTGTCAGATACAATTGCCAAGAACATTTCCATTACACCAACAGTCACATCAGAAGTCATCCTACCTACCGACATACACCGACTTATTCATGAACAGAGGCAAATTAAGTTACTTCGTAAACGGTCGAATTATAAACACCATTATTCGAACATTAACCCCAAACGTACAAAACCTGCCTATCCATCATCTGTAACCACAAACCACATTACCCCATACACACGACTGCGTATTGGGCACACCATAATTACTAGCGTACACCTATTGCAGGGTAATACATCCAACACCTGCCCCTTCTGCCAAGCCACAGTCAGTGCGCATCATCTACTGGTATCCTGCCCAGAACTTGCTTATCAAAGGCAACACCACTTCAGCAACACAGATCCTCTTCTACTTTTAAAAGATGCCACTGAAGAAAACATTAAAAAATTTACAAATTTCTGAAGGACACCGACCTGCTCCGTCGTATCTGATCCAACACACATCACCAGCCAGCCTAAGGCCTCTGCTGCTAGCGCTGCGTTTGCTTGAGTTTACTTATAATTTTATTATCATGTAAGCTTAAAAAAAAAAAAAAAAAAAAAAAATTTAAATTAAATAAATTTTTGTGGATTTTGGTGCCGACCACACTGCTGCTTAGACGCTCTACGACTCACCGTGGACTACCGACTGGGGCTATATAACCAAACCGCTTGCAAATGCAGCACTGTGCGAAATTTACACACGCGGATGAAATTGACCAACAAAATATGGTGACTTCTAATAGTAATCGGATTTCTGAACAAAGCTGTTAATTTAAAACATAAATGAATGTCAAGGTCATGAGCAGAAAATAAAACACAATTTTTTACATAATAAAATATCGCTAACAATCAAATATCGAAAAATTATTATAAAACCTGTGTAAAGGTAGACAAAAACATACGATGGTGTTCTAAAAACCCGATCTCTATTATTAAATCCGACTGTGATCGCTTTCTGAATTCCCATCGCTTTTAATTTATCAGAAACAACTTATGCCCGAATCCGGTAGCTGTTCCGTACTCCTATTTATTGGAAATATTTGGTTTGTTAGAATTGGTAGTTGATTTTAAGTTATTGTTTTATTAAACACATAAAATAAAGAAATTGAATTACAAAGCATGTTTCTCATTATTTATGGGGCGCAATCCAGACGCAAATTCCATTTTAAATATTCAGGATGGGGATGTAAGTGGCTGCGAAAAGAAACAATGTTGCTCTATTTAAAAGATAACATTGATTTTGAAATTGTGATTGAATTAAATAGTATATCACAAATAAATAAATGTTTACTGACATTTCATCACAGAGGCTTCACGGTTGTTATTAAATTTTCCTCATTAAATCTATTTCTTTTATTATTTATTTTATTTACTAATCTTTTATTTTAATCACTCAATGAACTATGAATTAATTATGAAGAATGAATAAAAGAGCATTTCATAGCTACTCTTCAAGTGCTCAGGATAAGCGATTTAAATTTTCTTCTAGAAGCGATAGAGTGCTAAATGATCCAAGTATCTTGGACATTGCCAAATGGTTTATTTGTAGGTTTGCGTATAATAAGAAGTAAACAAAAATCAATAATAATAAATCAATAATAGTTTTGACATTTATTCAATTTAAAAATTTCTTACGGTTTGTTGAGTTCAATTTAATATTAGTTAAAATACTTTAATGTTTTTCAACTTTTGTTATTTGTTATAATTTTCTGTGAATTAAGTAGGTTTTTGATCCCAAATATTCCTTCCAACAGCACTGTAAATATGTTAGGGAAAAACTATATGTTAAGTTAAATATTATTAAATACTTATCAAGCAAACGCTCGCTAATTAGCTCAACTGATTAACGTGGTAAAAGCCCTCATCCTATTAACCATTAATTACGGTCTAGCTGTTTATGGACTACACGCCAAACAAAATCTAAAGGTGCTTGCTGCCCCCTACCATGCCGCAGTGCGCAGATCCATACGCGGCTTTCCGACATCGCCCATAAAGGCCATTCTTGCCGAATCGGGCCTTCCGTCTCTATACGACAACATGGAGGACAAAATATTCAGGCTCTTTCCAAAGCTTACTCTAATCCTCAAGCTTCTTATTGGCAAAGACTTTCAATCTGCAACCTCACGCGTATCTACACCTAAAATACTCTCATCAATACATACCTGCGTCTTATTTGCTAAACATGCGGAACTGCCCTCTAAACTACACACTCTGCGGTACACTAATCACCCACCGTGGGCGGTTAGCAAAAAATCTTTTATCAACGACCTAGTTAATTTACGGAAAGATAATACTCCAAACGCCGTTTACAGGGCCAAGTTCTCCGAATCTATCGCAGACTATAAATTTAACGGGTTACAATTGGTTTTTACTGACGGGTCAAAAGGATCCCACACTTCTTACGAGTGGTAAAGGAAAATCAGGAAGCTATCGCGTACGGCCGTCTATTTTCATTCTGCCGCTGAACCAAAATTAGCATCAAAATTATGCGGATACCTGGGCACTTCGGCATTCAGGGTAACACACTGTCAGATACAATTGCCAAGAACATTTCCATTACACCAACAGTCACATCAGAAGTCATCCTACCTACCGACATACACCGACTTATTCATGAACAGAGGCAAATTAAGTTACTTCGTAAACGGTCGAATTATAAACACCATTATTCGAACATTAACCCCAAACGTACAAAACCTGCCTATCCATCATCTGTAACCACAAACCACATTACCCCATACACACGACTGCGTATTGGGCACACCATAATTACTAGCGTACACCTATTGCAGGGTAATACATCCAACACCTGCCCCTTCTGCCAAGCCACAGTCAGTGCGCATCATCTACTGGTATCCTGCCCAGAACTTGCTTATCAAAGGCAACACCACTTCAGCAACACAGATCCTCTTCTACTTTTAAAAGATGCCACTGAAGAAAACATTAAAAAAATTTACAAATTTCTGAAGGACACCGACCTGCTCCGTCGTATCTGATCCAACACACATCACCAGCCAGCCTAAGGCCTCTGCTGCTAGCGCTGCGTTTGCTTGAGTTTACTTATAATTTTATTATCATGTAAGCTTAAAAAAAAAAAAAAAAAAAAAAATTTAAATTAAATAAATTTTTGTGGATTTTGGTGCCGACCACACTGCTGCTTAGACGCTCTACGACTCACCGTGGACTACCGACTGGGGCTATATAACCAAACCGCTTGCAAATGCAGCACTGTGCGAAATTTACACACGCGGATGAAATTGACCAACAAAATATGGTGACTTCTAATAGTAATCGGATTTCTGAACAAAGCTGTTAATTTAAAACATAAATGAATGTCAAGGTCATGAGCAGAAAATAAAACACAATTTTTTACATAATAAAATATCGCTAACAATCAAATATCGAAAAATTATTATAAAACCTGTGTAAAGGTAGACAAAAACATACGATGGTGTTCTAAAAACCCGATCTCTATTATTAAATCCGACTGTGATCGCTTTCTGAATTCCCATCGCTTTTAATTTATCAGAAACAACTTATGCCCGAATCCGGTAGCTGTTCCGTACTCCTATTTATTGGAAATATTTGGTTTGTTAGAATTGGTAGTTGATTTTAAGTTATTGTTTTATTAAACACATAAAATAAAGAAATTGAATTACAAAGCATGTTTCTCATTATTTATGGGGCGCAATCCAGACGCAAATTCCATTTTAAATATTCAGGATGGGGATGTAAGTGGCTGCGAAAAGAAACAATGTTGCTCTATTTAAAAGATAACATTGATTTTGAAATTGTGATTGAATTAAATAGTATATCACAAATAAATAAATGTTTACTGACATTTCATCACAGAGGCTTCACGGTTGTTATTAAATTTTCCTCATTAAATCTATTTCTTTTATTATTTATTTTATTTACTAATCTTTTATTTTAATCACTCAATGAACTATGAATTAATTATGAAGAATGAATAAAAGAGCATTTCATAGCTACTCTTCAAGTGCTCAGGATAAGCGATTTAAATTTTCTTCTAGAAGCGATAGAGTGCTAAATGATCCAAGTATCTTGGACATTGCCAAATGGTTTATTTGTAGGTTTGCGTATAATAAGAAGTAAACAAAAATCAATAATAATAAATCAATAATAGTTTTGACATTTATTCAATTTAAAAATTTCTTACGGTTTGTTGAGTTCAATTTAATATTAGTTAAAATACTTTAATGTTTTTCAACTTTTGTTATTTGTTATAATTTTCTGTGAATTAAGTAGGTTTTGTTTGTAAAGAAATGTGTATAAATACGGAACATTTTGTAAAATAAATGGAGAGAAAAAATTGTAATTTTGAATCGGAAACAACATGTTTTAAATTGGGAATTTTGCCGCAATATCATCGCTACAATAACCAACAGGAATTTGTGTTCATCATTAGTGAGGTCCTTCGTTCCGGATATTTCATCGCTTCAATCAACTTGGTCCTATCGCAACATTAAGAATTAAGGATTCTCCCTGCAAACGAATTTATAGCCGCCTTCAAGATTCTTCCCGCATCAATTTCTTCCTGCAACATTATTGGTTCTTCCCGCAACAGTTTTGTAGCTGCATACAGGATTCTCCCCGCAACATTTTTGGTCCTTCGAGCCGGATCTAGTCACTCCGCTTGCCTTTTGCATGTACGCATTCGCTTGTGTACATACATACGCGTAGCAAAAGGCGCAACGAATATTAAGAAAATTATTTTTGTGCATTAAATCGTGTGTACGTTTGTGCAGCCGTTCCTGCATTTAACATCGCGAAAATTCTAAAAACCCGTCGTTTGCTTTTCTGTCACATTAAAAATGTCGAATTCTACTAAAACGCGCGATTCCGCTCTCAATGCCATTAAACGGTATATGGCAAAAAGTATTGATGAGGCATTCACTATGGATGCAGAGAATATTGCAAGCTACCTTCAGTTATTGAGTGAACAGTGGGTTCGTTTTAACGTTGCGCAAGACGCTGTAGAAATTACTTGTGGGGCCGATGTTATTGAAATTGAAGAAAATGTGCGTATCCAAGCCGAAACTTGGTACTCTACAGCTTCAGCTAACTTTAGCCGCGTGAAAAATTGTCGTACTAAATCGCAAGATAGCTCCACAAAGGCATCTGTGTCCACGGTTATACGTTTACCGAAAATGGAGTTGCCTACATTCTCCGGTGACTCTACAGAATGGATTGGTTTTTTCGACGCATTTTCTTCGTTAGTTGATAATAACTCTGCTTTATCAGATGGACAAAAGTTGCACTATCTCCGAAGCTGCTTGAAAGGTGACGCGTTGAAAATGATCAGTGGTTTTAAAATATGTGACACAAATTACGTTGAAGCTTGGGGTCTATTAACATCGCGGTATAAGGTTATTCGTGTAATTGTGGAATCTCATCTTCGCGCGTTGGCTGAAATTAAAAGGGCTACGCATGACAATGCTGACGCAATCAAAGGTGTAATTGATGCGTTCCAACAGCATATTCGCGAGCTTAAAGCGTTGGGTCGTCCGATTGATTTTTGGGATGATTGGTTGGTACATGAGGTCGTCAGTAAGTTGGCATTCGAAACGCGTAAGCAGTGGGAGTTATCGCTCGTTAGTGATGATCCTCCATCTTTTGAGCAACTAATAACATTTTTAGAGATAAGATGCCGATCGTTATCGATGTTTTCGTCGTCAACAACATCAGTACCAATTAAGGTTAAAACTGCATCAGCAAGCAAGTCGACAAATGTGTTCCACGCGGTATCAAAACAAAGTAACGTGTGTGCATATTGTAGTGGACCTCATAAAATTTACAGTTTTGAAAAATTTCGTGAATTGGACTTGTCTACAAAATCACAGTTCGTGAAGCAAGGTCGCATATGCTTCAACTGCTTAAGTTCAGGTCACTATAAAGACCGTTGTAACAGTGCTTCCACTTGCCACATGTGTAAACAACGTCATCACACTCTGTTGCACGGTGCTTTGCAGTCAACGACCGTTACCGCAGTAAACAATTACATCGGCACCGCGACGCATTCGTTATGCGCTGCTGACGCCACATCAAAGGTAAGCGCAAAAACTTTTGAATTTCCAGCAAGCGTCGACGTTCCACGCGTTTCTTCATGCTTGAACTCGAGCTCCAATCCACCCATAGCTGTAGAAAGAGTTGTGCTGTTATCCACCGCATTAGTGAAGGTACGCGACTGTTCTGGTAATTGGCAGCCCGCACGTGCACTTTTCGATTCTGGATCAGATGCTTCCTTTGTAACCGAAGCGTGTGTGCAACGCTTAGGCCTGCCGCGATCAACATCTGAAGTTAACATTACTGGAATTGGGTCAGCACAAGGAGGACGAGCTAGAGGGGAAGTATCACTTTCTCTTTCTTCTTTCTCCACAAATCAATGCTTTAGTGTCAAAACGTTAATTCTGTCTAAAATTACAAGCGACTTGCCAACACAGACTATAGCTACTTCATCGTGGCTACATATCCGAGGTTTGTTTTTAGCCGATCCCCATTTTATGAAGCCTGGACGGGTCGATATATTGATTGGAATGGACGTTGTGGATCAACTGATCTGTACAGAACTTCGTAAGGGTCCATCTGGAGCTCCTATGGCTCAACTGATGGTCTTTGGGTGGACTCTGTTTGGAAGCGTGAATGGATCTGAGCCTGATATGCCACGCTTACAGTCGTTACATTGCGATGTTCATTTGGATCGAGCATTGAACAAGTTATGGGAGTTAGAGGAAGCTCCGCAAAAAACGTATCTTACGCATGAGGAGCGTTACTGTGAAGACCATTTTGAAACAACGCATCGAAGGGAACCTAACGGGCGGTTTGTCGTCGAATTGCCGCTGAAACCCGATGTAGCTCTGGGAGAGTCGCGAAACTTTGCTATCCGGAATTTGTTACGACTTGAAAGAAGACTCGCTTGTGACTCCGATCTTCGTTTACGCTACAATGAATTCATGAATGAACTCATTGATATGAAACATATGCAGGTCACGTCAGAGACTATGAATCCAACGTATTATATACCTCATCATCCTGTTTTAAAGGAAAGTAGTACCACGACCAAATTGAGGGTTGTATTTAACGCGTCCGCAAAATCGGCTTCCGGAAATTAGCTGAATGACGCATTATTTATAGGACCTCAATTGCAGGAAGATTTATACTCCATCTTACTTCGCTTTAGAACACACCGCTATGCTGTAACGGCAGATGTCGCCAAAATGTATCGTCAAATCTGCGTATCCTTAAAACACGCCGATTTGCAACGCATCGTATGGCGTAGCCACCCATCCCTGCCTATCCAAGATTTTCGCATGGTTCGCGTAACGTACGGAGTGGCAGCTGCGTCTCATCTAGCTGTCCGATCACTTCAACAGACGGCAAGAGATTCGTCGAATGGTTGTGCTAGGGCTGTTAGTGTTATTCTCAAGGATTTTTACATGGATGATCTAGTTACTGGTGCATCTAGTAAAGAAGAACTTCGATTGTTGCAGCAAAATATTTCCGAAATATTGAGGGAAGGGGGGTTTGAACTTCGTAAGTGGGCATCGAACTGCGCTGAACTAATCGCAAGCATTTCCAATGCATCTACGAACATATCACATTATATTGTCGACGATAAGGATGTTCACGCTTTAGGTCTTATCTGGAACACAGAAGGAGACTACCTCACGTTTACTATTAACTTGAGGGAACAGCCAGTTAAGTTGACCAAGCGCATGTTTCTATCAGATGCAAGTACGCTCTTTGGTCCTCTGGGCCTACTTGCTCCCGCTACTATAAATTCAAAAATTTGGTTTCAAGACATATGGCGCACTAAGGTAGGTTGGGATGATATCATTCCTGAGTCTATCGCAACGAAGTGGTTGGAGCATCGCATAGAACTCAAGCAACTGGCACATTTGAAGGTGAAACGTTGGTTTGGTACTGAAGTAGCTGGGTCATTTACGCAATTGCACGTATTCGCAGACGCGTTCGAGCGCGCTTACGCCGCCGTTTTGTATGCACGAGCAAGACAAAGCGACGGTAGCATTATTGTGTCATTAATTTCGTCGAAAACCAAGGTAGCTCCGCTTAAGCCGACAACGTTGCCACGTCTTGAATTATGCGCCGCTCATCTTGCTGCTAAACTAGTGCGAAGCGTGCTGCACTGCTGGTCTGATCTCCGTTATCCGCTTTTCGCTTGGACTGACTCTACTATAACATTGGCATGGTTACAAGCTCACCCCAGCAGATGGGTGACATTTATAGCCAACCGCGTCGCTGATATTCAAGAAGTTTTGCCTCCCGAATGTTGGAACCACGTTCGTTCTGAACAGAATCCTGCAGATTGTGCTTCAAGAGGTATAACTCCCTCCGAATTATTACGTCATCAATTGTGGTGGGCTGGCCCTATTTTCCTGAAAAGTACTGAACAATTGTGGAAGCAGAAAAAATCTAAAGAGCACACTACAGAGCTGGGCATACGAAAGAGTATTCGTGCCCATGTGATTAATTCTACAGATTATTGGTCCGTGATGACAAAATACTCATCGTATTCTAAGCTGCGTCGAGTTATTTCCTATGTTTTACGTTTTTTGACTAACATTCGGGCTAACAGACGGCTTAATGTTATAAAGCGTTTTGGTACACCGAGCTGCCAAGAGTTATTTGAAGCTGAACTTCGCCTAATAAGGTATACGCAACGGTTTTATTTTTCTAATGAAATTTCTCTTTGCAGCGCTAAAAGACCAATCCCACTTCGCAGTAGTCTTTTGCGTCTGCAGCCCTTTCTGGATGGAACTTGTGTTCTACGTGTTGGAGGAAGAATAAAAAATGATGAAGTCGCTCCAGATGTTAGGCATCCCATTATCTTGCCTAAGAATTGTCCGCTTGCTAAGTTAATAATCTGCGAAATACACAAGGTCACTTTGCACGCTGGGCCCCGCATTATGCAAACTGTCTTGCAACGTCGTTATTGGGTTATCGGCGCTCGTAGCTTGATCCGTAATATATACCATAAGTGCGTGAAATGCATTTATTTGAACCGCAATCTTACCACACAAGTCATGGGTGATCTACCTGTCATTCGCACAACCTACGCCCGTTGTTTTACTCACACTGCTGTTGACTTCGCTGGACCTTACTTCTACAAATTCACCCAAGGAAGAGGAGCTAAGGCTACCGAAGGCTACATCTGTTCGTTCATTTGTATGTGCACTGGTGCGATGCATCTCGAATTTGTTGGTGACCTGTCAACACCAGCTTTCCTAAATGCGTTTAAAAGGTTCACAAATCGTCGAGGTTTTCGTAAGGTCATGACATCAGATAACGGTACAAATTTCGTTGGAGCCGAGAAGGAGTTGCGCATTGCATTTCAACAGTGCATGGCTGATATTAAACTTCGCTCTTTCTTTGCGGACTCGAATATCGAATGGCGATTTAATCCACCGGCTGCACCCCATATGGGAGGTTACTGGGAGACCGGAGTCAAACGTGTTAAGTATCATTTAAAACGCGTATTAGGAGAAGTTCCACTATCATACGAAGAGTTCAACACACTTTTGACTGAAATAGAAGCTTGCGTAAACTCTCGCCCACTCTGTGACAACTCTGAAGCTGTTGGTGACTTAGAAGTTTTAACTCCCGGACATTTCATAGTCGGTGAACCGCTTAAGTCAATACCGGAACCTGAGGGTCAAGGGTTTCGTGGAAATCTTCGACAGCGATGGCAAGCAATTTCTTATCGTAAATGTTTTTCAAGGCTTTTCATTTTCTTTTTAATATTTTATTTTGAACTTATTCAGATAGTTCAAGGGCGGCGGTATGTTGAGTTCAATTTAATATTAGTTAAAATACTTTAATGTTTTTCAACTTTTGTTATTTGTTATAATTTTCTGTGAATTAAGTAGGTTTTGTTTGTAAAGAAATGTGTATAAATACGGAACATTTTGTAAAATAAATGGAGAGAAAAAATTGTAATTTTGAATCGGAAGCAACATGTTTTAAATTGGGAATTTTGCCGCAATATCATCGCTACAATAACCAACAGGAATTTGTGTTCATCATTAGTGAGGTCCTTCGTTCCGGATATTTCATCGCTTCAATCAACTTGGTCCTATCGCAACATTAAGAATTAAGGATTCTCCCTGCGAACGAATTTATAGCCGCCTTCAAGATTCTTCCCGCATCAATTTCTTCCTGCAACATTATTGGTTCTTCCCGCAACAGTTTTGTAGCTGCATACAGGATTCTCCCCGCAACACGGTTGTTTTTATTGAAATATGCTTGGATCTTTTTAACATTTTTAGAACTTTTTTTTAATTTTTTAAGATACAGTCTGTCTAAGATTTTTGAACTTTTTTGAATAAAACACAAACGGTTTGACTTTTTTAACTAATTTTTTTTTTATTATCGAGTTTGAACATGTACATTTAAGTATGAAATTCGATTTCTTTTGCATGACCACCGCGTGCACGTTTTACGAAGTCCAATCGTTGAACCCAATTTTCGACCACTCTTTTGCATAAATCGGCCGAAATTCCAGCAATTTCGCGTTCAATATTGGCTCTGAGCTCACAAATACTTGTTACTGTAGACCAATGACTTCACATAACCCCAAAACGGGACGGCTTGTTAAATGGACCGTAAAATGGCCGTAATGCTCTTAAAGTAGCAGCAACAGAAAGATTATTTTCATAAAAAATTTGCACGATTTGCAATCGTTGCTCAAGTGTATAGCGTTCCATGATGAAATGTATACTAATGAAGTTTACAAATGACAAGCGAAAAATAAAAAATATTGCGTCGTTCGCCCTCCCTATCGGAAAAAAGTTGAAGCGCACCTATTGAATAACCCTATATATATGTATATATGTAACGCAATATAAATACATATATATATATTAGGCCGGGTCGATTTGTGGCATGGCAAAAAAATCGCCCATTGCTCTGTGAAAATCATATTCTAGGGATCAAAATAAGAAACTTTGCCGAAGGAACCATACCTCTAAAACGAATTCTGATGATCCCTAGAATACGATTTTCACAGAGCAATGAGCGATTTTTAAATCGACCCGCCCTAATATATATAGGTATATATATATACACATACAATTGGCGCGTACACCCTTTTTGGGTGTATGACCGAGCTCCTCTCCTCCTATTTGTCGCGTGCTTCTTGATGTTGTTCCACAAATAGAGTTTCAAGCCGACTCTGAACTACAGATATGTATATTTTATGAGTGGCTTTTTCATGACAGAAATACATTCAGAGGTTTGGCATTGCCTGCCGAGGGGCGACCGCTATTAGAAAAAACTTTTTCTTCATTTTGGTGTTTCACGGAGATTCGAACGTACGTTCTCCGAATTCCAAATGGTACTCACGCACCAACTCATTCTGCTACGGCGGCCGTATAATTACTTGATGGTTTTTCATTTCCTCCAATTTATAATACATCAGTATTTTTTGAATATGCAAAATCATGTTCTTTAGCGAGCGGCTGCATCTAATTTATTAATTGGTTGAATACCTTGTTCTTCTTTTAAATGTAAATTATTACTAGGAGTTGCATATTTGTAGCCTGGACTGTGTAACTCTATGTAACTACCATAATATCGTACCATTAATTTAATACAAAAATTGAAGTAATTATTAACCATTAACTCTAGATAAACTTGCAATATCATCATTATCTCTTCCAGTTATGTTAGCTTTATTATTATTTATTTTTTGTAATCTTCTTCCAATATCCATTTTTGAAACTATTTAATTTATTTATTTTGACCAACATTCTCCTCATTTGTCTAAAATAGATGCGAAACAATTGTGTTAGATTGATCAGATGTCCATATTTGTCTTAGATTCATAAGAATTGTTTTCACTTCTAGTTTTTCTGCGAATAATTTCAACATCTAGTAGTAATAGTAGAAAGTATCTGGCGCAATATACATAATGTCGTGAACAAAATTTTTCTTTATTTAATTCGAAGTACTAGCTTATTCTAAATATGCATGTAATGGCTAAATAAAATGTCTTTCTCTAATTTGTGCGAATATTAAACTTTCTTTTTTTCCTTGTAGTGGAACAAATTACGAATTGGTTTTAGTAGGTTTCGGTTGATTGTATGTATAGTGATGTTATATTCCTATATGTACAATACATTATTTTTTTCTTTGTTTTCCTTTAGTTAAGCACACTAAACAATTTTTTCTCTTTAATTATGAAAACATATTTTAAATATTTTGACTAAATAATTTATTATTTTAAATAATATTTTAATGTAAAAAATTAAGAATACTTTTATTCTAATATATACCAATACAATTCAAAAAATTAAAACAATAGTCACAGTTCTGAAGAAAATGGTTATCAAAAACAATATATTTTGAAGTTAAAAGGACTCATAATAAGTAACGATAAGATTGAAGTAAATTTAATAGACTAACTCAAAATAATAAGAAAGGAATGATTTTCTACGAAAATATGGTAATCAGTTATCAGAAAGAAATTTAATTATTTCAAATATAATGATAAAATGATGCAAAACTAATATGTTATGACATTAGCTGTTGTCATTATAATTATGTTTTTTGATAAATTGATGAAGCAACTTATGGCTAGAGTTCAATTAAAATAATTGTTAAATGTAAATAATTAATATATAATAAGTTAGAAAATTTTTAGTTTATTAAATGAAAGAAAAAAGGGCACATAATCTTATGATTTTTATGAAAACTTACCATCGAATTCTACTCTCTTAAATGAATATGAAAGACTAATAGAAATAAATATTAATAATCAAGATACTGAAACATTGCCTTCTAAAAGTTTACTTAATAAAGTGTGATCAGACTGGTTGTACTTTTTCTAATAAGGTTTTTTTTGACAGATCAAACTAAGATCCGGAGTTCATTGCTCTGTGAAAATCGTATTCCAGGGATCAAAATAAGAAACTTTGCCGAAGGAACCATACCTCTAAAACGAATTCTGATGTACCCCAATTTGGGTCGAACGAAAAATCCCACTTTGACCCATTTAGAGTGCTTCAATCGAGTCCAAATGTATGACCGACCCGCACTAACTTTGGACGGCCGATCCACCCATGCCAGTGGCACACCCCCTGGGACTCCCCTGGGGGGTTCCCCATACAATCATTTCAAAATATCACCATTTTTGGCCTTTACATGAGAAAAGAAACTAAAAAGTTCGACCCAAATTGGGGACCATCAGAATTCGTTTTAGAGGTATGGTTCGTTCGGCAAAGTCTCTTATTTTGATCCCTAGAATATGATTTTCACAGAGCAATGGGCGATTTTTTTGCCTCCCCACAAAAGACACTAAATGTTCGACCCAAATTGGGGGACATCAGAATTCGTTTTAGAGGTATGGTTCCTTCGACAAAGTTTCTTATTTTGATCCCTAGAATATGATTTTCACAGAGCAATGGGCGATTTTTTTGCCTCCCCATAAATCGACCCGGCCTATTGGACTCCCACTACGGCATTCACAGGACGGGAGCTTAAGAAGGTGGTGACGGTCTCCCGGTGAATGTCGTTTATTGACTGTCTAAACACTGTCAGGTCCAGTAGATTTCGTCAGCGTAATTTAAGAGATGTCTCCTGACGTGCATGGAAGGCGGCTCAGGCTCAAGCAGGTGCCTGCAGGGGTGAAACCTGCGGTAACATCCCAGCAGGAACTGCTTGCTGAGCAGTTTGTTATGCTCCATTACTGGAAGCATTTGTGCCTCGTTGTGAAGGTGTTGAACCGGGGACATCAGGAGACAACCGGTCGCTGTCTGAGTGACAGTATTTTGGCATGTCTGTAGCTTTATCCACTGCTTGTCACTAGTTCCAGGCGACCAGACAGGCGCTGCATAGTTCAGAACCGACCAACCAATTGCCTTAAATGTCGATAGCAACAGTTCTTTGTCTCTGCCCCAAGTGCTGCCGGCAAGCGATTTGAGGACCTTGTTGCGGCTTTCGACTTTAGTGGCAATTGCGGTTGTGTGCGCTGAGAAGGAGAGCAAACTGTCGAAGGTTACACCTAAAATTTTGGGATTGTTTAGCGTCGGAATTGGTGTGCCGTCGACTTTTACCTTAAGGGACAGCTTGACAACCTTTGTCCAGGTGGTAAAGAAGGTCGCCGTGGATTTAGCGGGGGAAGGTTTGAGATTCCTCGCAGTGAAAAAGCGAGAAAGGTCGCTGGGGTAGTTGTTCACTTTGGAACACAGGCCATCGATGTCATTTCCTGACGCCATTATCATACAGTCATCAGCGTATGAGAACAGGGAGACTGCCGGTGGTGGTTGGGGGAGCTTCGAGATATAGAAGTTGAACAGCAAGGAAGAAAGGACACCACCCTGCGGTGCACCTTGCTTTATCTTCCTCTGCGTCGATGTTTGATCTCGAAAAATCACTGACGACTGACGACCGTTGAGGTAGTTTGCGGACCACCTCTTCAACCCTGAGGGGAGTGTCGACTGATAAATATCATCTAGTAGCGTGGAATGGCTGACTGTGTCGAAAGCATTCTTCAGGTCCAACGCTACTAGGACAGTCCTCTCGCAGGGGCGGTTTTGGTTAAGCCCGCGTTTTATCTGGGCGTTTATGGCGGTGAGTGCCGTGGTGGTGCTACGTACTCGTCGGAAGCCGTGCTGATGTGGGGCTAGGGCCAGGTGTTTCGTGAAGAGTGGGAGTAGGAGGGCTTTCTTTACTACTGGAGAAAGGAGAGTTATCGGACTATAAGATTCCCCTTGGTTGGCGGGTTTCCCAGGTTTCAGTAGTGGGACCACTCTCCTTGTTTTTCCATTGTCAGGGATGATGAGAGTGGTCAAGGACAGATTGAAGACCCTTGTGAGAAAACCTACTCCCAGAGGTCCCAGGTGCTTCAGCATCAGCGCGTTTAGTCCGTCAGGGCCAATAGCTTTTGATGTTTTTGTTTTTGATCTGTCGGCCGGAGGATGCAGTATAAAAAGCCGGCTAAAATAGCTCGCGCATCTCTTCGGGTCCGACGAAGTACAACCGTTGAAGGTGATGGGCACCTTGTCGTTGTGCTTCGTCAGGTTCGACAGGGACCTAACGGTGGACCAGAGCTTACTCACCCCAGAGGTGCGGTTACAGGTCTTGAAGTGCTCAACCCATTTAGTCCGCTTGTGTTGATCTACCAGTTGCCGGATCTCCAAATTGAGATCTCTTATGCGGGGATTCCCGGGATCGACCTGGTGTAGGTGGTCACGCTCGTTTGCCAATCTGGCTGCTTCGGCTGGGAAATAAGGACGGATGTCCTTGAAACTTCCAGCTGGGATGAAGCGAGCCGCAGCAGCTGTGAGCACCTTGCGGAATGCGCGTTTGCCTACGCGCACATCGGTGGGGATGGGAAGAGCGGCGAAGATGTCTTCGGTTAATTCCGTGAAGCCGGCCAAATTAGCATTTTTAAAGTTAAAATAGGATCGGTGATTCGCAGAAACAAAGTCGGCAGGTCTCTCAATCGAGACGATAATGGGCAAGTGGTCTAATGCAAGCGATAGCATAGGTCGCCACGTTATGCTATTTATCATGTATTCGTATCTGTATTGTGGTCCGACAAGGTGCTTCACGATTACCCAAAAATGTTCGAGTTTTACGAACCGGCTCTGCCAAATTTTCACCATTTTTATAGTGAATTTTAATAATTTCAATGCATTGTTTAAGCGTGTATCGTTGCATTTTTAACACACTTTTATTAGCTCAGGTTGTATGTATGTATGTATGTAACGGAATCTTTGAGCTTAATTTTCACTGGCTTCTAAAAATCTGATCGACTGGGAATTTTGCACACCAATCAAGGACCGATGACAATGCAATAGTTTGATAAAAGTTTTCCATTATCCTTATTAGGATTGCCAGGATTAATATTTTCTTTTTTTTACCTGTGGGCAAAAAGTAAGGTGAATTTGGTTGTAAAATGAAAAATCTTTATTTATTCTTGTAAATCAATTTCATCCCCTTCAAAATAATCCCCTCTCGATGAAATACACTTATGCCAACGATTTTTCCAATCCCCGAAACATGCCAAATAGTCCATTTCCGGTATAGCCATCAGCACCTTCTTCGATTCAGCTTTTACTCAATCGACTCGAAACGCGTTCCCCGAAGCGGTCTCTTGAGTTTTGGGAATAGCCAGAAGTCACACGGACCCAAATCAGGCGAATATGGTGGTTGCGGAACGAAATGCGTGGAATTTTTGGCGAAATGGTTACGAAAAACGAGTGCAGTGTGAGACGGTGTATTATCGTGATGCAAAAACCAAGAGTGGTTGGCCCATAATTCTGGTCTTTTTAGACGAATTGCTGCACGTAAACGAAGAATAACGCTCAAATAATATTCCTTATTAACAGTTTGGCCAGGTGGAAGGACTTCATAGTGCACCACATCACGAAAATCGAAAAAAACTGTCATCATGACTTTTATTTTTGAACGACTTTGACGTGCTCTTTTCGGTCTGGCCTCGCCTTTAGCACGATATTCGCTTGATTGGTCGGTTGTTTCAGGGTCGTAAGCATAAATCCAAGTCTCATCTCCCGTAATGATGCATTTGAGCTTGTCCTGATAGTCTGAAAGCTTTGTTTCACACACATCAACGCGACGACTTTTTTCCAAGAAATTGAGAGTTTTCGGTACCAAACGAGATTTGACTTTTCGTAGGCCCAAATGGTCTTTCAAAATGGTTTGCACAGATCCTTCTGATATTCCGATCATATCAGTAAGGTCTTTAATAGTCAACCGATGATTTTTGAGCACTAACTCCTTCACTTTATTGACGTGTTGGTCATCTGTTGACGTCGATGGTCGTCCGGAGCGCTCCAAGTCATCAACACGTTCTCGACCCTCTTTGAAGTATTTGTACCACTTATAAACATTTTTCTGCGACATGGTCGAATCACCAAATGCCTTCTGCAACATTCTAAACGTTTCCGCAGCCGAAATTTCATTCCGCAAACAAAATTTGATGGCACTTCTCTGCTCAATCAAATCAGACATTTGTACAAATCGAAAAATGCACTCTTGGTCATTTGGTAAACACAAGCGTAAATATATTACTGATAAGGACATTCACATGAAAGTTGGCCCAGATGTTATTAACAGTGCTGCCAACTCATGAAAAAAATAACTAGAGCAAAATTTTAATCCCGCGAACTTTGACAAATAAATTCACCTTACTTTTTGCCCACAGTAGTAGATCTTCTGTAGAAGAGTAAGAAAGACAGAGCTAACGCGCGGTCTGCGCATGCCTGCACTCTCCGAGTTACTCTTACTGATTTCGGGAGTCTACGACTTACTCTTTCGAATTCGAACTTGCTCGGGCACGCGGCACTGCAGTACGAATAGAAGGCTCAAACGTTTTCAGGGTAGTTGCATTCTCACTTTGAAGTCTTTACACATGCGTAGATACTACAAGTCTCATACACGCAAATTTACTCTATTCAATGTTCATATAAGATGAAATAATTTTCATATAAGATGTAATTTTGTTAATTACAAACAAAATTTTGTCAAATAAAGAAGGAATTTATCATTACCATAATTTATAAATTTATAAAATTTTATCGATTACGAAACGTGGGATGCATTTTGCTTCACTTTCATCACCTTATCTGTACATTGGTAGTTGCCAATAGAATGATTGTAATATTTACTATATCAAGCATCCCACGCTTTTAACCCTAATTTGAATTATTCTATTTGTATCTTAATTTTTGTTATAATTCTGTTCTGAGGTAGTTGACTATGACTGATCGTTCGATTTGCTATTACTTCATTATAGGTCTCTTTGTCATTAAAATTTATTTTCTACTTTTTAGTTCGCTTGGCAATAAAAGCGTGTTTTTTAGTTTTTTTAAACTATTTTTTATTAGTATTGGCGTAGTTTCTAATTGTCAAATATCAAAAAATGATAGCTTCAAAAGTAACATCTACCGAAATAGCGGGCTATTCAAAATAACACCTGTTATTGGAAAACCCTTTAGTGCAATTGAATCACGAAAATCAAGGCTCTATAAAAAACGTTCATCACGGGCACAGGCCAACTTATAGTGTTAAGCGATGAGGTCTATTTTTGGCTTAGTGGCTGCGTCATATACCTATAATTGCTGTATTTGGGCTGAAGAGCACCCCGAAGCCATTCAAGAACGCTATTACATTCATTGAAAACAGCCGTTTGGTGCGGCCTATAGGCCTATATTTCATCAGAGACGAGACTAGCGCCAATATAACAGTGAATAGCAAACGCTATCGCGCCATGATAAACGACTGCTTGATGCCGGAAATTTAAGCCCGTGATCTCCACAACATTTGGTTCCAACAAAACGGTGCTACTTGTCATACAACCGGTGAAGCAATGTATTTACTGCGTCTTCGTCTGGTCTAAAAAAAAGTCGAAATGCTTTGTGGACAAACCACCTTCGATTGAGACATTGGAAGCCAACATTACTAAAGTTATTCACGAGATACCAACCGAAGTCCCCCAGCGGTGTTTGCGGATGACCGAATTACGGCGCAGTTGCGGCCAACATTTGAAAGGGATTATCTTAACCCTTTCGGTCCGAACGGGACTTATATGTCCCGGCACATGTTTGAAGATACCTAGCCTGGAAATTAAGCGAATTTAATGGACTTTATTTATCCCATTTCGTAGTTAATGCCATTCTTAACGGTATTTCCTTCCGTTATTTGAAGTTAAATGGTAAACACGTGTTCATTAGTCAAAAAACAAACGCAAAAGTGGATGCGAATTTTTCAAGTGGTAGGTTTTTTTGCGATTTTTCGTGGTTTCTTCAAAGTTTACTGTAAATATATTTCTTTTTTGTGCTAGTGCTCTATTATTATATTGAGGTAAGTAAGTAAATGCTTTTGTGTTATATAAAAAATTACTGGCATTTTTATCCTGGTGGGACGTATGTGTCCCATCAGTATTCTTGTTTGCTCCTTACCATAAGTAAAAACCAATTTTTGTATACTGTATTACTTGCTCATTGTTTTCTTCTTTTCACTTTACTGAAACTAAATATATGTTGAATTCATAATAAAACAAACTTTTATATAAAACGATTTTGGATCATAAAATACTAAACGGGACAAATGCGTCCATAAAAATACTGATGGGATATATATGTCCCAGCCCCTCCCACCGCCCCTTTTTAACCGAATACAATTTTGATGGGACAAAAGACTTTTATTTCACCCATTGCAACAATTAAACATACAAAATAATTTGTATTTCCGTTAGCGGCTTTCCGTACCGAAAGGGTTAAAGAACTAAATGTAATGAATGGTTCTACACAAAAATAATAAAGATTGCCCAATTAATTTCTCTAAATTGATCACTCTTTATTAGGGGTCAGATAATTACAAAATATAAAAGATGGTACAATTTTAGATAAACTTAATCCAGATAAAGTCAATTTTGTTAATAATGTATGTAATATTAAATCTCTTTAGTAACATTACATACTTTGTTAATTCAGTTTAAATCGATAAAATAGAAACTCCTGGATTAACAACTACAATTAAAGGACTAGTATCATTTTCTAATGATCTTGGATTAAATAATGCTGGGTGGCAAATTATGAATTAAGGTATTGTTTGTAATAAAAATGGATATTTTTCAGGTGGTATCTGTTTTTATGGGATTTTTTGAGCACTACAAAAATTTCAGTTTCAGAATTAATCAGAAATTAGAATTAATATGATCGAATGATGGCTTGAATTGCCTATTGTTGATAGCAGAGTATGTGAGCATAATTTTCTATTGAAATTAATAAAGTAAAATAGTAAAATTTTCAAATTCAATAGTAAATAGGTAATTGTAATTAAATAATTGAATTAAACAAAAAAATATATTACTCGATATCCAAATTATAATATGCAGTTTATATAGGGTGGGCCATGTAAAATTTGCTTTTTGAATTGGCTATAAAAAAAAAACTAATCAATATTTTTTCAAACTTTTTGACGTGATAACGTCTTATAATTCGATTTAGCCGGCTGCACGCACAAAAAATGTGTCGTTACCTTGCTCATTCGTCGTTACCTTGCTCATGGTCGTTACCTTGCATGAACTGCAAGCGAAAGCGCGGACCGATCGACAAAGAGCACAATCGGCCCCCGCATTCGGCAACGTTCGACATCTGCACACCTACTTGAATGAACATATGTATATACATATATAAATTCATATATGTATTTGTATTTGCATATGCCTTCTTATTGATTACCAAGTGTATCATCATCATCCTTACCGAATTTATAATTAGTGACGACTAGTTGTTAATAATACCTGTTGTTTTAATGTTATTATTATTTTTTTTTTTATTATATATGAAGGACAAAATGTATGGTAATATTTACCACATACCTTATAAGATATGTTGTATACAAATGTAAGCTAATGTACATTGCTTGAACTGCAAGCGAGCGCGGGGAACGAACGACGAAGAGCACAATTGGCCCCGCGTTCGGCAACGTTCGACATCTGGCTCTGTCCTACTTGAGTGAGCATATATATGTATGTATATGCGCATGTGTATATAAATTCACATATTTGTATTTGCATATGCCTTCTTCCTGTGTGCATGGTAATGAACCATTTCTCTGTTGAGAATAGGACGATGATAGGAAAAGTAGGAAATGAAAGGGAGTGTTTCGAGTGTAAAATGTCTTGAAAAAGGCAAATCGATGATGTTGCCTCTTAGTGTTGTTGACTTTTTAACGTCTGATGCACAATCGAAATTGAAGATATTTTTCTGACTTTGATAAATGCTTCGTCATTTTTCACGTTTGTGTAAATGTAACTTGATCAATTCCATTGCGATTCCATTTACCTCCTCCTCTATATCCATACAAAATATCTATCAAACAAATAAAATTAAAATTTAGTTTTGAAAATTGCAACCATTACATCAGTATTTTCTTATGACGTTGTCACGTTAAACTGTCGTCAGTAAACCGACTTTACAGACAACCTCTTTTTTTTTTATTTTGAAGATTGAACATTGTCATTTATGAATGAAAAATAATATTGTTCAAATGACTGCCACGACTGGCTTTACAGTAGGCCATTCGATCAACCGAATTTTTAAGCACATTTTCGATTGTTTGGGCTCCAATTTCATGAATGGCAACTTCGACTTCGTGTTTTAAAGCATAAATCGTCTCTGGATGGTTCGCATAGCATTTGTCCTTAACGGCTCCCCACAAAAAATAGTCCAACGGGCTTAAATCACAGCTCCGAGGCGGCCAATTGATATCGAAATTCAAAAACCGTCAAAAGTTCGAGTGTAACTTTAGCAGTGTGACAAGTTGCACCGTCCTTTAGAAACCAAATATCTTCCATGTCATCCTCTTCAATTTTGGAAGCAAAGACTCGTTGAGCATGTCACGGTGTAACGCTCGCCATTTACTGTAACCGCGGAAAAAGAAGAAGGCTTTGGAAATAGGATTTCAATATTTCCCAATTTTGTTCAAGCGTATAGCGTCCTATTTCGTAAATCTCAAACCTTAAGTAAATTATGAACACATTTGTGTTCTCAAAAAAATAGGTGGTTCAAAAAGCAAACGCTATATGGCCCACCCTGTACATGACTACTCAAAATAAGTTTGATACTTTATATAACATGTTTCAAGATTTAAAAAATTCTTATTGATTCTGTATAAATAATTTACCAATGGTTAATTATGAAATATTGACGTGATAACGTCTTATAATTCGATTTAGCCGGCTGCACGCACGAAAAAATGTGTCGTTATCTTGCTTAATGGTCGTTACCTTGCTCAATCGTCTTTACCTTGCTCATTGGTCGTTAGCTTGCTTAAACTGCAAGCGAAACGAACTACAAAAAGCACAATCGGCCTCCGCATTCGGCAACGTTCGACATCTGGCTCTCTCCTACTTGAATGAGCATATATATGCATGTATATGCGCATATGTATTGTATATAAATTCACATATTTGCATTTGCATATGCCTTCTTATTGATTATTATTAATTTGATTTACTTGAAGAATTTAAAATAAAACCACGTGTATCATCATCAGTCTTACCGAATTTATAATTAGTGACGACTAATTGTTAATAATACCTGTTGTTTTAATGTTTTTATTATTACTTTATTATTATATATGAAGGAAAAAATGTATGGCAATATTTACCACATACCTTATAAGATATGTTGTTTACCAATATATGTACATATAAGTTAACCCAAACCAAGTTAACAAACTCTTTGCTTCTTATATTTTTCATTTATTCTTTTTAATTAAATTGCGTATTCAAATTTCATACTGATTTCTGCAATAAGCTTATATTGCAAGTATTTTAAAATTGCGTACTCAAATTTCATACTGATTTTTGCAATAAGCTTATAATGCAAGTATTATAAAATTGCTTACTAAAATTTCATATTGATTTCTGCAATAAGCTTATAATGCAAGTATTATAAAATTGCTTATTTAAGTTCCTAGAATTAAGTCACGCCACTATTTTTATTAATATAAATTAAGTAGTTTACTTGTTTAAGCGGCTTTTTGGTTTAAGAACTGTGAGTGAATAAAGTGCGGTCAGTTGGACCGATAAAAAAAATTTTTTTAGGACTTGTATTTTTCAAGTTCCTAACTGGCGCCCGAGCAGTTGAGTAAAAAGTCGGTAACTAGGCACCGGAGTAGCGCAAAAGCAAAACGGGGCATATATGTGCCAGCCTGTGCCGCAACAACAAAAAAATCCGTAAAGGATAAATGCAACAA
Organism: Anastrepha ludens; assembly: GCF_028408465.1. Taxonomy (NCBI): domain Eukaryota; kingdom Metazoa; phylum Arthropoda; class Insecta; order Diptera; family Tephritidae; genus Anastrepha; species Anastrepha ludens. The sequence continues at coordinate 10,492,312 of NC_071503.1, forward strand.
CAAAATCCGTAAAGGATAAGTGCAACAACAAAATCAGTAAAGGATAAGTGAAACAAAAAAAATCCGTAAAGGATAAATGCAACAACAAAATCTGTAAAGGGTGAGTGCAACCACAAAATCCGTGAAGGATAAGTGAAACAAACAAAATCCGTAAAGGACAAGTGCCATCCTTGATGCCAACAAAAATCCGTAAGGGTTAAATATTAGCAATTTATAAAAGGCAAGTACTGACGGGAAGGAAGTCTCCTGAGAAGCAGAAAAAATTAACACCAAGTCCAAAAAAAAAAAAATAAAAGAGAAGTGGTCCTGTGAAGTGAAGCGTACCATCATCAAAATCCAACAAACAAATCATCAGAGAGGTGCTTCAAGAGTCCAGAAAGATTATTTGCATCGTAAGTTAAGTTTATTTTAATGATATAATAACAAAAAAAAACTTTAATTATCATATAAAAATAAAAAAGTAAATAAATATTTGAGTTGAGTTAATATTTCTCTTACAAAAACAAAAATATATATATATATACAATATATAAAATGGCGAATCCGAATAATTTGGTAAGGCAAGGCCCCCCATACCTCCCTCAAATTCCGCTCCTAGTACTTCGCAAAATGCTTAGTTAAGTTTAGACGATTTAAGAGTTCTTATTTCGGATATAGCGGCGGACGTTTTGAGAAACCAAGGACTTCAGGCTATCCAAGAAACTCTCAATCCAAACGCTGGGTTAGCCAATATAAGGGACCAACCAATAGACAAACAGGGGGAAAATCTAAATGAAATGGACAAAATACCGGACGTCGTGAAATCTTTAAAAGAATTCTCTGGGCAACCAGGAGAATTTAATTCGTGGAAGAAAAGTGTGGACAGAATTTTGACAATATACGAACTTATAAAGGGAACGCCGAAATATTACGGAATTTTGAGTGTGATCAGAAATAAAATCACAGGTAACGCTGACATAGCGTTAGAATCATATAACACACCGTTAAATTGGAGTGCAATCTCACAATGCTTAATCACACATTATGGGGACAAACGTGACCTATCTACTCTGGAATATCAGATGATAACTGTGTTACAAGGTAGTAATAGCATCCAAGAATTTTACCAAAAAGTGTACTCACATCTTTCACTAATATTGAATAGATCAGGATGTCTTGAAATGGGTAATGAATCTCTTACTCTGCTGACAAAGGCATACAGGGACAAAGCTCTCGACACCTTCATTAGGGGTTTAAATGGCGACTTGCCTCGCCTCTTAGGGATCAAAGAACCGGTGGACTTGCCACAGGCTCTTCACCTCTTCATCTACAACGGAAGATGGAAACCACCTTCACAGCAATACGCAAAGCGAAACTCTGGACAACAGCAGAAACCAATATTTCACCCACAATTAGCCTATATTCCGCAACCAAGGAATTTATTTTTTAACCAAGGAGAACAAAATAACGCGATCCCACCTCGTCCACCTAGGCCACAGCCAAAGCCAGAACCAATGGAAGTGGACTCAAGCATGCACTCTCATAGAATAAATTATATGAATAGGCCACAACCAAACCAACATTTTGGAAAAAGGCCACAACAATTCGGTAATCATAATTAATATGTTCGACTGGAATAACAAACGAACAACAGTTAGATGAGGATAAGCAGTTTGGCGAACCAAGTGACATCAATTTTTTAGCATGATAAGCTCTTCGTTGCCATATTTTGAAGTAAGGACGGAGAGCGGAAAGACGCTAAAATTTTTATTAGATACAGGATCAAGCAAAAATTATGTTAAGCCGGAATTAGTAAGTAAGCGTATAGCAAATAAATATCCATTTTTTGCCAGGTCAATAGTAGGCGACATAAAAATTAGCGAGCATACATTTGTAAAACTCTTTAAGTTAGATAATAAAATAAAATTTTACCTAATGCCCTCTCTAAAAACATTCGATGGTATTTTGGGGAACGATACCCTTAGGGAAATAGGGGCAGTTATCTATACCAATGAAAATATTATGGTATGAAGTAATGGTACAAAGTACACCTTAAGCAACTCCCGACGCAATGTGTAAATGCAATAAACATTGAAGAGGAAAATTTGTCAAACGAACAAAAGAAAGGAATGAAAATAATTGCAAATACATATAGTAACCTTTTTTCAGAACCGGACGAAAAGCTTACGTATACAACTAGAGTAGTGGGTGAAATTAGAACCACGACACACTCGCCTGTGTACACGAAGCTCTACCGTTACCCTGCTTCATTGAAACCCGAAGTAGAGAGTCAAATAGAAAAGCTTCTAAAAGATGGAATCATAAGACCATCTAGGTCTCCTTTTAATTCTCCGGTATGGATAGTTCTAAGAAACCAGACCAAACTGGGAAAAAAACAATATAGAATGGTCGTAGACTACAGGAAGTTAAATTCAATCACAATTGCCGACAGATATCCCATTACAGAGATTTCAGAAGTCATCTCTCAACTACGAACTAGTAATTTTTTTCAGTTCTCGACCTTAAAAGTGGATTCCATCAGATTCCACTAAAAAAATCTGATATGGAAAAAACTGCGTTCAGCATAAATAATGGAAAATATGAATTCACACGGCTGCCGTTTGGCCTAAAAAACGCGCCGTCAATTTACGCTTGACGATATCCTACGGGAATAGGTACATTGGAAGATGCTGCTATGTTCACATAGATGACATTATTATTTTCAGTAAATCAGAAGAAGAAAATTTTAAACACATAAAAAACATATTCAAAGCTTTGGAAGAATCCAATATGAAAGTGCAATTAGTCAAATGTAAGTTTTTCAAAAAAGAAGTAGATTTTTTAGGCTACGTTATTACACTCCATGCGATTAAAACTAATCAGGAAAATGTTAGGGCTATACAAAATTTTCCTGAACCACAAACCCTTAAAGAGCTTCGTAATTTTTTCCAATGATTTTCTTTTAGCAGCCTTTAACTCTCTTCTGAACACTGCGTTTGCTTTTTTGAAGTTGATTAAATTAGATTCATTCATTGTTTTCTTATATATTGTCCAAAACGTTTGTTTTTTATTTCTCAAAGAGGTAAGCAAATTAGACCAATAAGGTAACTTTGCGGAAAACTTTTTAGTGCTTGTTTGTGGTATTGATATGTGGGCAGAAGAACGGATTATTGATTTAATATTAGCTGCTTCCCTGTTGATGTTGTGTGATACTAGTTTTTTATTCGTTAAATCAACAGCAATGCTTTGGTACCTAACCCAGTCTGCCTTATCTGTAATAAACTTTGATATTGGCTTGACTTAGTACCACTTTGGAATGGAAATAGACGTTATCAGAGGAAAGTGATCGCTGCCATGTAGTTCGCTTAAAGTGCGAGAGGAAAATTTGGGAGAAATGGATGCGGAAACAAGGATTACATAAGGATGGGTGAAAGATTTGTGGGTTGAAAAGTGCGTTGGTTGGCCATCGTTTAAAACAATAAGATTTTGAGATAAAATGAGGTCTTCAATGGTTTTTCCTCTACCATTAGTGGTTTTAGAGCCCCATAAAGGGCTCCAAGCATTAAAGTCTCCCAAGACTACTAATGGGGTTGATATATTAATTAAATCAATTAACTCCTTGCAGTTAAAGTTTTGATGGGGAGGAATGTAGCAATTAAGTATGGTAATTTTGAAACCAATGTCTATTTGTATAGCTAAACATTATATATTAGAGTTAATAGTTATTAATTTATGGTTAATTGTTCTTCTAATGAAGAATGCAATACCTTGCTTACAACTGGTGTTCTGAGGAAAATTATGAAAGTAGCTGATGTATTTATTTGGAGGGTATGCAGTTTTATTAAATGGAATGTGAGTTTCTTATAATGCGATTATTTCTGGTTGGAACTCGTTAATTAAGATATTTAGGTCGACGTAGTTATTAAAAAGACCATTTATGTTCCACTGTAATATTCGCATTACTTACTCTATGTTATGTGAATGGATTTCATTGCTATAGACAGATAATGGAGGGGGAGGTGAAGAAGTGTCGGAGGAGGAGAGCTGTGAGAGTAAGGAAGTAATCTTGGTATTAGTAGTGTAGTTATCAACTGCATTAATAGCTGCGAGATCAATAGTTCTATCGGTGTTTTCATTGTTTTCTTTCGCGTTTATGTTACAGGTGCTGATATTATCGTTGTTGCTGCTAGAGGAGAGGAAACCGGTTTCTAGGTGAATATTATAATTGTTGTTGGAGGATAAGGTTGATGTTGACTTGCATGATGTAGTTGGTGTGTTTGGAATATTTTCGTTGGAAGAGTTTCTCTTAAGTATCTTTTCATTACTGTTATGAGTAGAGCTATTTTGGAGATTGCTAGTGCTAATTTCGTTGTTGGGATTTATTTGTTGGTTGGAAGTTGAATTTTTTATTGCTGTTGAAAAGGAGAGGGAATGCTCATTAAGAGCAGGAGGAATTTGCATTCGATGTATTTTTATTGCTTCACGCATGCTACACTTCTTGTCCGTTTTAATGACTATTATTTGTTTCATTTGCACATATTTCGGGCATGTTCTATTAGAGGCAGCATGGTGCCCGAACAATTTACACAGAGAGTACGGGAGCATGGCGAGGGGGTGTGAGGGGGGAGAGCGCATATGTCGCAAACAGGTGTATTATTGCAGCGCTTGGTGGTATGGCCAAGAATTTGAAAATTTCGGCACCTCATTGGGTTGGGGTAATACGGCCTTACCTTGGTGGTATACCACGAGACCTCAACTTTTTCTGGTAATGTGTATCAATCGAATGTAAATAAAACAACACCACTGGCAATAGTTTGACCTTCAATATGTTTGACAGATTTATACGCTGAAACTACCCCTTGATCGCTCATATTCTCAACTATCTCAGCCTCAGGAATGTCGTTGAGACAAGGTGCAAATATTGTACCCTTGGAATGATTGAGGTTAGGGTGCATTTCGAACTTTACATCGCAAATTCCAACAAGTTTAGTAGTAGCCAAAAATTTCTTCGCAACTGAAGCGTTCTTCACAAAAAGCAATAGGCTGCCATCTCTTAGGTTAGATATTTCGATGTTTTCTGAGGAAATATTCTTTAGAGCTTTGTGGACAGCAAAGCAAGAATATTTGTTTAGTGGTTTGTTGGAATTAATAGCACTTCCTACAATATATTTAGGGTTATCTTTCTTCACCGAAGGTAGAGCCGGAAATATTTCTTTTGTAATATTTTGTACTTTTTTTCGTTTTGGTTTGGGACTTGAAGACAACAGGGCAAACCTGTTATATCCAAGAGAAGGTCCCCCAGGGAACATTTTACCTTAAAACCTTATTAGAGCACCAGAAAAAATTGGACGTCTTATTAAGCTAAAGATAATGAGTAAAACAAATTTGAAACAAAGTTGAAAAAGAACGCGAATGAAACGCAAAAGAAAGTCACCGATATCGCTACTAAACACAACCGTACGCTATGAATGTTAGTCGATGACAAATTATATTTACCAACAAATTGTGAGTTATTCTCACAGACATTTTGACGCAAAAGGAACTTAGTTTGATTAACGACTACGTTAGCTATAGCAATACGAAAATTGTAGTACTTTTCCAAGAAAATAACATCCTAACTTTACTAATACCGCAATTCTCTGCTAGTCCTCTTGCCAAAATCCAATTTGAACCATTACCAAATATTGCAAACAAATCAGTGTTTTTGAACCCATCAGAAATATTAACAGATAACTCTAATAAAATTTATAGTATAAATGTGAAAGACAAATTAGAAAAAACTTGATTTCATTAGAAAATGAATGTATTGCAAACATTTTAAAATTTAAGGAAGCACAATGTAAAATGGAAATTTCAGTAAAATCTGAAATAGTAGAAATGGTACAAGGAACACTCATATTTAAGAATTTTAAAGGAAAAATAATTCACGATTGTAACAAATTAGAAATAAGACAAGAAGGAACCTTCCTCATTAAATTTGAAAATTGTAATAAAACCTATACAAATGTAAACTTAAAAATTTACGAAACACTTGTATTACCAAATTTAGTCACAAAAATCAAAGAAACTAAAAATGCTACAAAATTGGAATTACAAATTGAAAATCTATATTTAAAACAAATACAACATGAAGATACCATTAGAAATTTAGTAGATGAAAATAAAAAAATGGATGTAATTAGCTTAAGTTCAGATATATCTATTGTACTTTCAGTTATTATTGCAACTTTTATTCTCGCTTGCATTATTAAGTATAGACAAAAACTGTATTTATCACCTCAATCAATAATAACTACCGAACATATGCCAAACACCCAAGCTGAGTCATTTCTTGAAATTAAAACACCATAATTCAATACTCGATTGCGGACAAACTCTTTGCTTCTTATATTTTTCATTTATTCTTTTTAATTAAATTGCTTATTCAAATTTCATACTGATTTCTGCAATAAGGTTATAATGCGAGTATTATAAAATTGCTTACTCAAATTTCATATTGATTTCTGCAATAAGCTTATAATGCAAGTATTATAAAATTGCTTACTAAAATATCATATTGATTTCTGCAATAAGCTTATAATGCAAGTATTATAAAATTGCTTATTTAAGTTCCTAGAATTAAGTCACGCCACTATTTTTATTAATATAAATTAAGTAGTTTACTTGTTTAAGCGGCTTTTTGGTTTAAGAACTGTGAGTGAATAAAGTGCGGCCAGTTGGACCGATAACAAAAATTTTTTTAGAACTTATATTTTTGAAGTTCTTAACTTATATAAACATACATACATACATATACTTTGGTTCAATTTTCATAGTCTAATATACAAATGTCCTATACGAAAACATATAAACATGCATATACATATACAATTTCGCGCAATTTTCAAACAAAAAGAATAAATCTATATGTAAAGATGCATACAAAAAACATATGGACATATCAAAGGTGCGAATCTATTCTGTACGCAAGCAAAAGTAAGCTAAGTGCTTGAACTGCAAGCGAGAGCGCGGAACGAACGACAAAGAGCACAATCGGCCCCCGCGTTCGGCAACGTTCGACATCTGGCTCTGTCCTACTTGAGTGAGCATATATATGTATGTATATGCGCATATGTATATAAATTCACATATTTGTATTTGCACATGCCTTCTTCCTGTGTGCATGGTAATGAGCCATTTTTCTGTTGAGAATAGGACGATGATAGCAAAAGTAGGAAATGAAAGGGAGTGTTTCGAGTGTAAAGTGTCTTGAAAAAGGCAAATCGGTGATGTTGCCCCTTAGTGTTGTTGACTTATTAACGTTTGATGAACAATCGAAATTGAACATATCTTTCATGAAATTGATAAATGTTTCGTCATTTTTAACGTTTGTGTAAATGTATTATTATTATTATTATTTATTAAAATATAATTAAAATTATAGATTAATCTAAGATAAAAGCTCTAGCTACCAGGGCTATCGGCTAGTCAAGTGATAGTAAATGTAATTAAATAAAGATTATAAGACTAAATAAGTTGAAATATGTTTATAGCTTTAAGAAAATTTTACATTTTTATTATATTTGCTTCAGAAGAAATGGAGAGAATGTTGATTGGATCTGCGTTATCCAGTGTTGTGGTGCGTAAGGCGGAGATAGATGGACAATGTAGGAGAATGTGGCGTACGGTTAAGCGGTTCGCGTTGCAAAAGTTACACATTTACGGTGGACTCTTTGTTAAATGGTATTGGTGTGTTAAAAGAGTATGTCCTAGCCTTAAACGTACAAAGCATCGGTTCATCCAAGTAGTAGTCGAAGTTGGCAGTATGGTAGCGGAACCGTGTGGATTTACTTCTTTGTATTCATGCTGGTAGATATACCAATTGGCACCCAGCTGAGACTTTAAAGTTTTGGAGTATATGGTTTTAATTGATGTTGTACTAAATGGGTTATAAAAGTGCAAACATGATTTTAAGGCAAGATTTGCGGCATAGTCAGCATGATGATTGCCGAGTATGCCCGAATGTCCAGGTATCCACATTAGTTTTGTGTTTGACGCTTTCTTAATTAACAATTGTTGCATGTGATATATTGGGCCTACATCCATTCGAATGTTTCTTGCAGCATTGAACACTGATTGGCTATCAGTGCATATTAAAACCTTTTGTCTAATCTTTACAAGATTTAATGCTGAAATTATGCCCTGTAATTCAGCTTCAAAGATATTGGCGTCCTGCGGTAGTAGTCCGTGAGAAAGGGTTTGCCCAGCTTCATTTGTAACAGCAAATGCGATGCCATTGACTTGCTTGGTGCCATCAGTGAAAAGGAGATTCCAGCCACTTCGTTTCAGAGGGTGCACTATGCTCCAGAAAATTTGCTGATATGTTGTGTTGTTCGTGCACTGTTTACGTAAATAGCATAAGTCTTCGATAATGCTTTTAGAGCCCAGGGTGGTAGCTTGGTTTGAGGTATTCTCATTGGAGATATCTTCAAGTTTAAATTATCGGCGAGCTCTTTTACCTCGCATAATGTTGATTTATGTGAAAGTGGTCTTCTTCTTTTATTCAGTAAACGAGTTTCATCGTGAAGAATATGAGTGGAATCGCAGAATAATTTGTATATTATGCGGCTTCTGAGATATTTCGTGCGATCTTCAAGTGATTGAAAACCACCTTCCTTTAGCATATTTATAGTAGGTGTTGTCCTAAAAGCACGTAAACTTCTCCGAACCGCAGCATGAAATGGTGCTTTGATTTTATTAATGGTAGACTTACTACATTTTCCATATATTTGCAGACCATAGTCAATTTTTGATTGTATAATTAGTTTAGTTGCGGTAAGTAGTGTGTTTGTATGTATACAACTTTTATTTGATGACAAATATTTTACAATATTCAATCTGGTAGCTAGATCACTTCTTAATTTAATACAATGATGCTTAAAACTATGTTTATTATCAAAAATAACACCTAGTAATATATTTTCATAAACTTAACATTGGTTATGGTGTGATTGTTATATTGAATGTTAAGCTGATTACAATTGAGTTTCCTGCAGACATGCTGGTGCTTGCATTTCTCAAATGAAATGAGAGCACCCGAATGTTTGGACCATTCGTCCAAAGAGCTTAAAGCTGTACAAAATGAAGTTTCAATATCAGCTATTTTCTTATTATTGCATATTAAAAATAAGTCGTCAGCATATAGACAATGCTTAATGTTTGGTCGTAGGCTCATAATTTTGCTAACTTCGTCAAAAGCTATTAAGAAAAGAGTCACAGAGAGCGGAGATCCCTGAGGGATTCCATTGTGAAGAGAAAAAATGGGAGAAAAGCTGTTATTTGCCTTGCAACGAAATTTGCGATTGCTCAGAAAAGATTTTATGTAATTGAAGACTTTGGGTCCAACTTTCCACCCTTGAAGCTTTTTGAGAACTTTGTGACATCCGATTTTGTCAAAAGCATTAGCAAAGTCGATTGCAAGTACAGATGAGTGTTTTTTTTTTTGGAGAAATTTGAAGATAATTGGTGGTCAAGAAAAAGTAAGGCATCCAATGTGCTGGAACCGGCTTTGAATCCAACTTAGAATGATGATAGATGCTTTTTGGTCTTTAAAAACCATATTAATCTTTTTGATATAATTTTCTCCATTATTTTGCTCATGCATGGTATTAGGGAAATGGGCCGATAACTTTCGATAAGCGATGCATTTTTCTGTGGTTTTAATATAGGTACTACTACAGCTGTCTTAAAACTCTGGGGAATTACGCCAAGATTAAGAATTGAGTTGTAAAGTTGGAGTAGTCTATGTTTAACGGACATGGGTATATGGCGTAACATATCGTAATTTATTTGATCAAAGCCTGGGGTCTTACCTTTACATAGTTTTAAAGCAGAATCTATTTCATCAATGCTGATATTATTTTCAAGGGAAAGAGCAAGGTGGTCCGTGGCGTCGGTCGCACGCATGTAAGGCATATTGTTGGAAGAGGCTATGAATTGGGGCGGAAAGTTGGATGTTCCGAAGATTTTGAAATTTTCTGTGCAAATTCTAATGAAATGGAGTGTGGATTTGTGATCACAGTGTTATCTACAGTTATGGAATTAATACAATGAGGCTGATATGTTCCCGTGAGAGTTTGTATACCCTTCCATATATATCGAGTAGGGGAGCTAGGGTTTAGTTTTTTCGTAAATTCTTCAAAGCTTATGGACTTAGCCTTTCTCTTCTCCCTGTTAAAACGGGCGTTCAGCTTTTTGTAAATTATCAATGAATCGAGAGTTAGGCACCTTTGATAATCTCTCCAGGCTACCATTTTCTCAAGTCGTAGTTTACCTAGTTCTGGCGACCACCAGGGCACATTTCTTGAGGCTTTACGAGGATGACTCCGAGGAATTGCTAGGTTCGCTGCTATCCTTATAGCCTTATGAATTGTAGCTGCTTCTTTATTAGGGTTGGTGTTGTCGAAGTAAGGAAAATGCTTGTCATTTAATATATTGTATTATTAAATTTCTCCCAGTTAGCTTTGGTAGTGGTGTACCTAGAAGTAATTTTAATGCTGGGGGTATTTGGGGTACAGATGGAAAAAGAGCAAGCTATCGGAAAATGGTCACTGTTATGCAGGTCCTCAAGCGTGTGCCAGAATGCAATGGGGACTAGTTGTGGTGAACAAATGGTCAGGTCAACGTGTGTGAATGATTTGTGGGTGGAGAAGTGTGTTGGGCTATTATTGTTGAGGACACACAAGTTGGAAGTAAGAATAAAATCTTCAATAATAGTGCCCCTACAATTAGTGTTTGGTGAACCCCAAAGTGGACTCCAGCCGTTGAAATCGCCACATATAATTATAGGAGTACTTATTGAGGAGGTAAGTTGCAATATGTCTGAGTGAGAGAATGTCTGGCTTGGGGGGATGTAAACAGAAATAACAGTGATTGGATATTTAACATTAAATTCAACAGCAACAGCTGATAAATTGGAAATTATATCGACTCTTTTGTGTTGAAGATTTTTGTGGACTAAAATTCCACAGCCTTGTTTAGAATAGTTAATGTTAGAGAAATTATGAAAATACGGCGAATATTGTTTGGGGCAATATGGTGAGTAACTGGGTTTAATATGTGTTTCTTGTAAACAAATTATATGTGGCTTGCGACCTTTGATTAGAGTTTCTAGTTCCAGGTAATTATTTTGGTAACCTTTAATATTCCACTGAAGAATGTTAACCATCAATATTATACCTTTTTATGCTTGCTATTAGTGTTATTTTCAAGAGAAAATAACCTATAGCTCTGGTTCTTGAAGCTCCCAAGGTGTAGTAGTGTTGTGCGTTTCGGATATTGTTGTTAGTAGAGATTGAGGGATTGTGTTGGAATGAGTTGTGGATTCAGTGTTTGCGGTGTTGTAGGAATTGTAGGGTGTAGTAAGAGGATTTGATTGGTGAACAGAAAATTGATTGGAGTGAGTTGTTCATGCATTAGTTTCGTAGTTGTTATTGTTTTGAATACAGTCCATGGTACTGATAGTTGGTGTGGTTGGAGAATGAATTAGAGAGGTAGAGCGGATATTTGCTGTTGAGTGGATGTTGTTTTGATCGTTTGAGTTAGCTGAGAGATGTTGAGATTGAGATGTCGATGTTGTGATGGCTATTGAAGGAGTATGAATATGATCCAATGAGTGTTGAGAGATTGAATGAGAGCTGGAAAGAGACGTGTTCGTAGATGTGTCGGATTGGTTAGTGGTGTTGAGTGGTTGAGTGGCGACTGCAGTGCTGTTTGAAGAGGTACGATCCATGGAGTTGTGAGCGATATTGTGGTGAGAAACCTGTGTTGAGTTTAGAACTGTCGAGTAAACTGTTAAAACTGGCGTTGTCGCAGTTGAATATGTTGCTTCTGATTGACGTGAACTGTGGACATTCGTTGAGCAGGTGTGTGATGGAGAGTGTTGACGCAGGACAATACTGACATGATGGGGGGCTGATACCAGATAGCCTATATGAATGTGTGGCTATGGTATGCCCTAAGCGTAGTCGAACGAAAGCTTTGATATCGTTGCATCGGCATGATGATGGGTACTTGGGTGCATTTCTATCACCATTAATTTGCGTGTAGTGGTGTCGGATGGATTTCCATTCAATCATTTGTTTTATACGCTGTTGTGAAGAAATTAAATTATGCAAGTCCCTCTTGTCGAGGAACTGAAAAGAGATTAAAGGTTCTTTTCCGGCGAGATTGGCGCGTAGATCTGCTAGTTCATTTCCTGCGATACCTTTATGACCTGGTACCCACATTATTTTAACTTGTCACGGATACACGATATGATGTGGTTTTTATTGTTTATGTTTAGAATGGATGCTATAGTCGACATAATGTCAGTACAAATTATGGTTTTTGATGAAGAGCTAAGTGCACAGTCAATTGCTTTCAATATCGCGATGGCTTCTGCTGTATAGACAGACGAAAATGGCAGTAAGTGTCCCGTTGACATGGTTTCACCACTAGATTTTACAACCGCGAATGATATGTAATCATCTGATTTTGATCCGTCAGTGAAAATAAGGCTCCATTCTGGAGGTAAAGGTGCCAAGCATTCGCGGAATAGTTGTTGGTAAATTCTAGGGCAGGTGTTTTCCTTCGGATATTTGCTGAGATCTAGAATAAAGGACGACTGTCGTAAAAACCACGGTGGGTGATTATCATTATGCCTGAGTGACGGGCCATTAATTCCTAGTTCTTTAGCATATTCGATGCAAGACGCGATTACAGATTTTCGTCGCAGTGGTCGTTTTAGATTAATGGTGTCAATCACCGTTTCGTGAAGTGTCCTATTATTAGACAGGAACAACTTTGGTATCAGCTTCTTGGTGTTTAGCTCAATTCTCTCCTCAATAGTAGGTAAGCCAGCTTCCGCAAGTATAAATTTAGTTGGAGATTTAGGAAACGCTCTGATGCTACGGCAGACAGCGGTGTGATAGGGAGCGTAGAGAAGTTTTATATGGCTCTTATAGTGGAGTGCCCGGGGGTTTTCACCTCGGATCTCTGAGGGACTGAATGAATTGCCATGTAACCATCAGGATTTTCTTTTGTATGCTCTAAATTGTAACTTCTACCAATATTATATTGTGCAATTAATTTTTTCATTGTTTAAACAAAAAAATATGAAAAATTAATATATTGGAGCATAATATAATATTTAGTTGGAAATAATTTTTTTAGTTCTACGTTAAATTTTACTTAAATAGATAAAGAAAAACATCTTCCCAACGTTATATATTATTGGTTATATTATGGCTGGAAGTGGGATAAAAGAAGTTCTTTCTACCATTTATGCAGAAAATACGATTGATCACATAACGTCAGGACGTGCCTATGCTAGAGCAGTACGTGCTCATACCTTATTGGAGCAGGCTTTATCACAATTAATTCTTGAAGATCTTAAGGAAAATAATGCGGATTTTTTAAATGTATTGAATGACGAATAAATATCGATGGTTTTTGAAATGTTCAATTACAATGAAATTACAGAAAATCAAGGATTTCAAATGCTGAGTAGAATTTTTGAAGATAAGTTAGTTGAGCTTGAAAATAAAGATAAAACATCAAAACTATGGATTACGTATTTTCGAATGGTAACAATATTGAAAGACTTCATTGCTGCCGACCTTATGGGCGATTGGAATTTACATCTACATAGTACTGAGCTGATGATTCCACTATTCGACGCATCAGGACATTTTCCCTATGCGAAGGCTGCACAAATTTATCTGCAAGATATGAAGGAATTACAGTGTAAAATGGATCCAGCAGAGTTCGAAAAATATACAACAGGATATTTCACATCTAGACGATCAGATATTTTTTTTCTGGTATTGCAAGTGATCAGACTTTAATGAAAGGAATAAGCGTCGAAGGGGGTCCTTTTGAACGAGGTGCCACTGAAAGTGTAGTTTATAAATGGATCAGAGGAGTTATTTATAGAAAAGATATTATTGAAAGCATAGAAAATTTTTGTGACATATCTTTCAATAAAAGTCATCAACGCAGTGGTTCTACAGATGCTAGAATTGAAAGGGATGGTATCGATGTAAAAAGATTGGTAGACTTTTTCAAAGAACACAGTCCTTTTCCTGATACAGATGCAATTATGTCAATTGCCACTGGAATTACCGGTGATAAAAGTATAAATTGTTACAATGCTTTTGAAGAAGGTTTAGAAGTTATGAAGAAAATCGAAGGGAAAAATTTACGCGAATTGAAGTTATTAAGGAAAGATAAAATAAATAATGTATTGGCTAAAAATAATATAATAAAATAAAAATTCATGACAATGTTATTCCCGTTGATCCATTGTTGCTGTTTCAACGTATTTGTGTGTTGAAAAAAACAGATTATGAACTAAAAACTTATATGAATTATGAACTGGCACCATATCCACTTGCTCTGTTTGAAGATGGCCAACTGCGAAAAACAAAAAAAATCAACTTTCTACGAATTCTACGAAATTCAGATTAATTTGAAAAGCTTAGAAAATGTTCATTATGTTATTGATGGAGGCATGTTGTTATATCGTTGCAAATGGCAATTAAATGAAACATTCAAAATGATATGCGAACATTACGTAAGATATTTGAGGAATAATTATAATAACGCATACGTGGTATTTGATGGATATAAGAAGCACGGTATTAAATCTGCTGAAAGGAATCGTCGCGCACTAAAAAATATAAGTACAGATATTGAATTTGATGAAAATATGCCGTTAGAAATCGCTCAAGATAAATTTCTAACGAGTAAAAAACATAAATCTCGCCTAATCGAAATTTTAAGTATAAAATTAGCTGATAACAATATTTTTACATGCCAAGCGGAAAGCGATGCAGATAAAATAAATGTTGATACAGCAATTAGTTTAGAATCTCAAAATATTGTTGTAATTTCTGAAGACATTGACGTCTTGGTTGTGTTAACGTCATTGGCGCCTACTGATCGTGAAATATATTTTTTAAAACCATCCCGAGGCAAAGTTAACCAACAAATATTTTCATTGAAAAGTTTAGAAAAATCTCTACCAGCATCTAAAGAACATGTTCTATTTTTACATGCTTTCACGGGCTGTGATACTACTTCTGCGTTTTACAATAAAGGAAAAATTAAGTTTATCAAAAATTTTGAGAAGCGGAATGATCTACATGACTCAGCAGCAGTATTTAAAAATGTACATGAAGATGCAAATAATATATTTCAAGCTGGTATTACATGTATTTTGGGACTGTATGGTGCTTCGGCAAAAATTACAGATTTGAATACATTCAGGTTCAATTCCTTCATCAAAGCAACTGCCAAAGACACAAGTGTTCTTTTATCTTCGTTACCTCCCACATCTGATGCAGCATTTGAACACTTTAAACGGGTTTACCTACAAATCCAGATGTGGTTAGGGAATGATTTAATCATCGAAAATTGGGGATGGAACTATTCCAATAATACCTATCATCCAATATTTACGAATCAATTACCTGCTCCGGAAAATTTATTAAAAATGTTATTTTGCAATTGCAAAAAAGGATGTGGAGCTGCATGCGGATGCCGAAAAAGTGGATTATACTGCAGTGTAGCATGCCTACAGTGCAACGACGACAGCTGTCTAAATGTAGCGCCTATGATTAACATCAGTGAAATTGAAGATGATATTTGAAAAAATGTTAATTTTTCAATAGACAAATTTTTTTGTTAATTCATTTTTTTCTTTTAAATAGTCATAATTTTTTTGTTTTTAATAATTAATTCGATTTTACTTTTATACTATAATAACAGAAAGCAATTTTTTATTTTTTTTTTGTATGCTAATTATTTAAATAAACGAATAGTTTACATAATATTTTTTTTTTTAACATTTAATTATCCATAATCTATTTATTTTTTCATTTGCTTCCACTTCTGTTACAAAAACAATAAATTCTACAACGTTATTTGCATTATAGCACATAAGTTATTGCAATCATAAATTTTTGCTATTTAAAAATCAAATGCACAACTTTTAAATAGGTAGAGATTATTATTTATGTTATTCACAACACATTTTCGCAAAGATAATTTAATTTCATCTAGTCCCTGAGACATCCTAGGTTTTAACGTTTTTAACGCTCCAGACACTCCACTATTAGAACAATTACCATATATCGGAAGACCATAATCTATCTTTGACAATATAAACGATTTCGTTACATTAACTAAGGTTGAGATTTTAATTAAACAGTTTTTTGAGCTTAAGTATTTAATAACATTAAGCCTGGCAGCCAATTGATTTCTAACATAGAAACAGTGTTCCTTAAAAGTTAATCTTTTATCAAAGATAATACCCAAAAACTTAAGACTATTTGTATTTACAATACCAACATTATTATATTCCAATTTTATGCCACCACATTTGTGTTTACGACAGATGTGAAGCAATTTGCATTTTACTGTGTTTATGTTAGCGCCAGAGCAATTAGACAAACTCGAAATGGCAGAAAGTACATCAAGGAAGTCTTTTTTAACAACGTTTAAATCATTTACTTTAGTGAAAATGAGAACATCGTCGGCGTAAAAACTATGGGAGGCATTTTTATAATTGGATATTATGTTGCTTATTTCGTTAAATGCTATGACAAACAAAATTACTGAGAGCGGAGAACCTTGTGGTAGAACCACGTGTATACCAACACGGTCAAAGGCTTTTTCGAAGTCCAGGCTTAAGGTTGAAACATGTCTTCTGTTTGATAGTGCGAAGGATATATAATTATCAAAGATGAGCAAAGCGTCCATGGTATCTTGACCTTGTTTATATGCGACTTGCTGTGGATTTATTAAATTATGTTTCAGCGCATACCAAGATATACGTTTAGAAACAATTTTCTCGAGGAGTTTCCCTAGACAACAAAGCAGTGAAATCAGTCTGTAACCCAGTACTTCCGGTGATATACTATTCGATTTTGGTATAGGTAGAACAATAGCATTTTTCCAACATTGTGGATATACACCCTGCATCAAGATATTATTGTATAACCTTATTATTCTGAGTTTTAAAATAGAAGGCAGTTTTTGCAGCATGGGATATGAGATTCTGTCTGCACCTGGGGTTTTACCTGACATCGACGTAAGGGCTGATTCAAACTCAATGAGGTCAATTTCATTTCCAAAAACGGTAGTGGAGGAGGTATGAATGCCGTTAGACTTCGCTAAATATTCTTTTTTTGTAGAAATGAAAGTTGAGTGGAAATTCGAGTCTTGCGAGTATTTAGACCAAACCATGGAAAAATGATCAGCTATTTCTTTAGGGTTAAGTATAGGACCATTCGGACCGTTCACCAGGGTTATAGTTGTTTGTTTATAAGAGCCTGAGATCATTTTTATATCAGCCCAGGCCTTTTTTGTGTTTGTTTTGTGATTAATTTTCTCGGAAAATTTATTTAAACACTCTCTTTTCGCTTGCTTTGATTTCTTCCTAAACATAGCATTGGCTTTTTTGTACCTGACTAGGTTATCGTTTGACCTATTTTTTTTTAAATTCAGCCCAGAAAAATTGTTTTTCATTCCTTAGGTTGGAGAGTTCATTGTTCCAATAAGGCACACAGTTTTTATGCATTTTCCTGGATGTTTGAGGAATAGAGTGATGAGCTGCGGTGCGAATCATTTTCGTGATTAATGATGCCTCACGGTTAATGTTATTGGAGGTATCTAATTCATTGAAAAGTTGGGTAGCCTTACATCTAAATTTTTCCCAGTCCGCTTTGTCTATCAAGAATTTGGGGCATGCAGTAATGTTTTGAATAGTCCTTGCGTGCACAGTTGTTGCAATGGGGTAGTGATCGCTACCGTATAGCTCATCTAAGGTATTGATGCAGAGCTTAGGTGCTATATTTGTAGAGCATATTGTTAGGTCTATGTTGCTAAATGAGGAATGCGTAGAGAAGTGTGTAGGTTTATTATCATTTAGTATTGTAAAATTTTCGGACAAAATCCAATCTTCTACTATTTCACCTCTTTTATTACAAATTTGGGAGCCCCAAAGAGGACTCCAAGCGTTAAAGTCACCAACAATTATTACTGGAGTTCGTATAGATCGGACTAAATTGTTTAAATCTCTAAGAGTGAAGTTCTGTTGAGGTGGTAAATATAAATTTACAATTGTGAACTTAAAACTGAGTGTTATTTCTACTGCAAGAACAGCGATATTAGACTGTATGTGGACGTATTTATGTGGGATATTTTTCTTAATCAACACGGCAATGCCTTGCTTGCTTTGAGTGTTATGGGGGAGATTTAGGAAATAGCTTTGAAATTGCTTCGGAACGGATGCGGTTTTGTCGACAGCTAAATGAGTCTCTTGGAGAGCAATAACGCTTGGAGAGTGCTCTTTTATCAGAAGCTCTAGTTCAGTGTAGTTACTGTAAAAACCTTTCAAATTCCACTGTAAAACCTTAAACATTGAGAATGCTTTGTAGTTAAATTGATTAAAATGATTACATATATTGAGGATCGCTGTGTGACATTGTCTGATCGTTGTCTGACATCGTCTGATCGTGGATGTTATTAGCGTCGAATTGAGTTTGGCTTAGTATTTGATTGATTGCTGAAGAGTTGGATGTGTGTGATTGTGGAACGTATGCAGTTTGTATACTTTGAGCTTGTGTGAGAATATGGGAGAGAGTGGAGTCTAAGAGAAGTTGTGTATGTGGTGAAAATTGAGGGTGAGAGTTGAAATTGAGTCCATTTGGTACAAACGACGGCATTGTTTTGCTTACGTGGTCGTTATTGTTTTCTGAGACAAGATTGCTTAAATCTGAGTTTATTTGGAATGAAGTACCAGAAGGAATACTGAGTGAATCAATAGACGGTTGAGAGTTGCTTATTTGCGGGTTCTTGTTATTTTCTGTTGTGGTGTTGGATGAAGTTGAGTTCGGTTGTATTAAGGTGTCGGAGTGAGCATTGAGCGAAGCTGTGCTCGGTGATTTGCTTGATGGGCTAGGTGCTAAAGCGGCAGGGGGTTTCGTTTTGCTTTGTTCGATCTTGCTCAGATTTTGGGACTCGCTTACAACAGCAGCAAATGAGGCGCTGAGTGTGGTCGGTGTCTGTTCCTTGTAGAGTTTAAGTGCTTCGCGCATTGAGCATTTGTTTTGGCATTTGATTTTCAATATTTCTTTAGATTGCATATATTTTGGGCATGATTTAGAAGAGGATGGATGATCGCCGGCACAATTTGCACAGTAGATACGTGAACATGGTGGTGGGTGTGGGGGGAAATTGCATGATTGACAGGAGGGTGCATTGTTGCAGCGTTAAGCTGTGTGCCCTAAAAGCTGACAGGTTTTACACCTCATTGGATTTGGGTAATAAGGTTTGACTTTTGCAATACGCCACGATACTTCGACTTTTTCTGGGAGCTTGAAGAGGTTGAATGTGAGAAGTACGGTTCCTGTATATTGTGATACATTATTTTCCAGTTTTGAAAATTTATAAACGTCTGTGACACCTTGTGCGCTCTTATTTTCAATAATCTCTTTTTCGTCCACATTGTTTAAGCATGGTGCGAAAATTGTGCCTTTTGAGCTGTTCAGATTTTCATGGTAGTTCACTATAATATCACATACACCAATTAGTTTTTTAGTGGAAATGAATTTTTGTGCTATTTGGGAGTTTTTAACCAAAAGCAATAGGTTACCGTCACGTAGCTCAGATATTGAGATTATTTCCTTACTTATGGATTCTAGCGCTTTATGCACAGCAAAACACGAGTATTTGGAAATCGGTGTATTTGCATCAGCAGCACGAATTGTGAGAAATTTAGGGTTTTCTTTTTTCATCTGCGGCAAATCAGGGAAGTTTATTGGGGTATATGTTGGTTTTTTCCTTTTTGACTGGGGACCCGAGGCAAGCAACGCAAACCTGTTGTCCCCGAGATTTGGTGGCCCGGGGGCCATTCTTAATATTACTACACAATAACACTTGTATTGATATACTTGTATATATATATACTTTGATAGAAGTTAAGTTAATCCGTAAAGCGTTTTGAAGAGGAACACGTGCGCGTTTGACACACCGAAAGAATAGTCACAACAGAAAATCGAGAGTAAGCAAATACGTCTGCTCAGAGCGAGAACCTGTCGAGAACTGTTATTGTATTTAAAATGAACAAATAGAATTCTTGGGGTAAGTTAATAATGTGAGGCTTAGTAATTTGTTTTGGATCCTCCTTTGGTTATAACTGGTTGCAGTCGTCGAGGCATCGATTTGCTTCCGTTTTTTATAATATTTTGATACATTTTTGATCATTCGACATTAGTCGCATTTCTAAAGCCATTGGTATTTTATGACCAATATTATCAATTAATTCATTATTATCACGCCATCAATGCAACTTTCTTTTTCCAAAAAGTGATATTATGTGTACTGTTTTTATGAAATAGTTCTGTTACATATTTTCTATAATACCCGTAAGTAAATTCATCAACAGTTACTTTTAAATTAATTTATTTTTGATATCTATGAACTAAACTTCCTAACCATTCTAATATTTTTATTTATGATTTACTTCTATACTTACAATGTAAGTATACGTAATGTTGAAACAAATTGTTGCTTAATTTTTTTCGATTGGCGCCGATCGGTACGAAAAGAACTGATACCATGGATTCAGATCTGGACTTCCAGACGGCCAATCTTCTGCGCTTATGATCCCAGAAATATTATTTTTAGCCACTGCTGGGTGGTTTTTTTCTTATGGCTTGAAGCGGAATCTTACTGGAAGATCCAACGATCTCCCTTGAAAAGAGTACTGCTCAACTGCTTCACCACGCCTTCTAAGACATCCTCATGGTATACTTTTGCCCGGTCTTAACCCATTTCTCGCAGAAATGACAAGATGTAACCACTTTGCCAGACACTCCTCACCAAACCATAACGAAGGCTGGATGAAGGCCACGCTGAACACTTGAACAATATTTTTTGCGTATTTAGAAGTTGTAGCATAGATTTTGTCGTTTTGTTTATTGATAACTTGTTCAACAGTGAAAATTTTTTCATCTGTTACCATTTTTTCATCTCTGAAAATTATATTTTCATGGCCGCTGACCACGTGCCATCGAAGAAGTTACTTAAGTTACTTGCATCTGTCGAGTCTAATTTTCTTCAAGCGCGTTGTATAAAGACGACCACTAGAGCGACGGAAGACTTTCATGTGGAGATCATCTCTAACTAGTCTTGATATTGATTTGGTCAATACATTCATTTCCCTGGACATGATTTTTTCCTTTCTAAGGGGATTTCTGTGCATTTTTTCTCGAACAGCTTTGTGGATGCACTGGTTCGAACAATGCGAGGACGAGCACTTCTTTTTCTGTCTGCCACTTCATACGTTTGGAAAAAAGATAGATCGTGTCGTAAACGAACATTCTCGAAAAATTAAATTTTTTCAGCACTTAATAAATTTTACTTGCACGTTTACTACACTTATGTCATGCAAACAACTGCAATGCGATTTTCCTTAGTTCCTAACTCCATTGTTGAAATTGAAATTTGTCACGAAACTGAGTATAATTTACGAGTAGACAATGCATTCAAACAAAATCAAAAATAACTTGATTCTGCAAAATTGTTCTCGCCTTATGCATTGTAAAATTTGTGTGTCTCCTGATTGGAAAACGCGAAACCAGATCGAGCATGTTGTTTTAGATGTACGTACAAACCGTGGGCCCAACATCGACTCGGATCATTACCTTGTTGCAGCCGAACTATACACACGCCTCTGTGCAGCAAAACACATACATCTAACTGCGCAAAGAATGTAAGCAATCGAAAAGCTGCAATGACAACAGACAGCCTGAAGATTTGCCACTCGACTCTCACTCCTGCTCTCAGAGAGTACTGCCCAACAAACCGGCATGCACGAGAAATGGAGCAAGTGGAAATTAGGGAGATTGGTCCCACTACTGAAGCCTGGGAAACCCGCCAACCAAGGGGAGTCTTGTCGTCCGATAACTCTCCTTTCCCCAGTAGTGAAGACGCTTGAAGCCCTTCTACTCCCACTTCTCACAGAACACCTGACTCCAGGCCCACACCAGCATGGTTTCCGAAGAGTGCACAGCACCACCACGGCACTCACCGTCATAAACACCCAGGTAAACCGTGGACTAAACTAAAGCCGCCCCTGCGAGAGGACTGTCCTAGTAGCGTTGGACCTACAAAAGGCTTTCGATACAGTCAGGCACGCCACGATACTAGATGACATTTTACAGTCGACACTCCCGCCAGGGCTGAAGAGGTGGACCGCGAACTACCTGAGTGGTTGTCACTCGTCGGTGATATTTCGAGACCAAACTTCAAAAAAAAAGAAAAAAAATGGAGCAAGGAGTACCGTAGGGTGGTGTCCTTTCACCCTTTCTTTCTAATTTCTATATGTTAAACTCCCCCAGCCACCAGAAGGAGTTTCACTGGTCTCATACGCCGACGACTGCACGATAATGGCGTCGGGCAATGACATTGATGGCCTATACGCCAAAGTAAACGACTACCTCGCCCGCCTTTCTCGCTTCTTCACTGCGAGAAACTTAAAACTTTCTCCTACTAAATCTACGGCGACCAATACCGACGGTAAATAACCCAAGAATATTGGGAGTCACCTTTGACAGCTTGCTCTCCTTCTCAGCGCATACAACCGCTATTGCAACGAGAGTACAGAATCGCAACAAGGCCCTCAAGTCGCTTGCCGGCAGCACTTGGGGCAAAGACAAAGAAATGTTGCTGTCGACTTTCAAAGCAAGACGCCGACCGGTTCTTAACTATGCTGCGCCTGTCTGGTCGCCTGGAACCAGTGATACGCAGTGGACGAAGCTCCAGACCTGCCACAATACTGCCATCACGACCGCGACAGGATGTCTCCTGATGCCCCCAATTCAACACCTGCACGACGAGGCTCACATGCTCCCTGTAAAGGAGCACAACAAAATGCTCGGCAAGCAGTTTCTGCTAGGGTGTTACCGCAGGCCACACCCTTGTGCCTGAGCCACCTCCCAGGCACATCAAGAGACATCTCCTTAACCACGTGGACGAGATCCAGGACAAAACTAACAGACTACTCCAGGATCAGACAGTGTACAGACAGGCCATCGGAGTCCAACCACCACCTTTAGCAGACGAAGAGCTCCAGCTTCCCCGAGAGTCCCGCGTAGCTTTGGCACAATTACGTTCTGGATACTGTAGCAGGTTAGACTCCTACTTATCCAGAATCGACCCCGAAGGGGCACCCCGCACGACACTAACCACCTTTTCACATGCCCTATAAAACCCACTCATCTAACACCTCTCTCCCTCTGGACCCAACCCGTCGAAACAGCTAGTTTCCTGGGCCTACCGTTAGATGAGCTAGACGAAGACGACCGGTAACTACACTACACTGACAGGGCGAAGATACTGCTACAGCAACAACAACAAACAGAAATGGAGCAACCTTTCTCGTTCTCTACGTACCGTCACCGAAGAAGAAATCGGATTTCGGCGAGCCCGAAAAAATAATTTGTGCGACGAGGAATGTCATGCTGCTTCCGAAAGAAAATATGATGCCTATAGAGCTAAGAAAGGAAGAGAGACGTATTAACCGACAGAAGAAGCGAGAAGCCGAAATACGTGAGTGCGAGGAGCGTGAGATGCTGCTCAATCGGAACAACGCCCGAAAATTCTACCAGAAAGTTCGGCGGCTTACAGAAGGTTTCAAGACCGGGGCGTTTTCCTGTAAGAACAAAGACGGGATCTGGCGACTGATATCCAGAGCATTCTTAAATTATGGAGGGAGCACTTCTCGAACCTTATAAATACTGATAGCTGCGCATGTCAGAGAAAATATGAAGATCCCGATACCTCAATCGTTGGCAACGGAATTGTCGTTTCGCTACCCGACCATGACGAGGTGAGAATAGCTGTTCACTAGACAGGGCTAGTTTACTGGGGCGGCAGCCGTTGGTCGGGAAAAGCCCGAGTCATTCAGGTAACGTAGAACCGGCTGCCATGGGAATGTCTTTTAAACTACGCTGAGAAATCCAGGACAAAACTGACCGAAATCTACTGGACCTGACAGTGTTTAGACAGTCAATAAACGACATTCACCGGGAAACCGTCACCACCTTCTTAAGCTCCCGTCCTGTGAATGCCGTAATCGGAGTCCAACCACCACCCATAGCAGATGAAGAGCTCCAGCTTCCTCGTGAGAGACGTGTAACACTGGCACAATTACGTTCTGGATATTGTAGCAGGTTAAACTCCTACCTAAACACTAACCACCTTTTCACATGCCCCCTAAAACCGACTCATCTAACATCCCTTTTCCTCTGGACCCATCCCGTCGAAACAGCATGTTTCCTGGGGCTACCTCTAGATGAGCTAGACGAAGACGACCGGTGATATGCCCGACACTGGCGGGGCTACTATTACTGTTAGCAAACAAACAAACAAGGTGAGAATAGTGATAACGCGGGTAAAGAACAATAAAGCCGCGGGCGCCGAAGGACAGCCGGCTGAGCTATTCAAACATGGCGGCGAGGAGCTGGTAAGGGCATGCGTCATGTTCTGTGAAAAATATGGTCGGATGAATGTATGCCTGCCGATTGGAATTTTGGTGTGCTCTGCCCAATCCATAAGAAGGGTGATTCTGCAAATGTGCCAATTACTGCGGGATTAGACTTCTAAACGTTCTATAAGGTTCCAGCGAGCGTATTGTGTGAAAGGCTGAAGTCCACCGTCAATCAACTGATTGGACCTTATCAGTGTGGCTTTAGACCTGGAAAGTTTACCATCGGCCAAAGAATCAACACACACCATCTTTTCGTCGATTTCAAAGCTGCATTCGACAGTACGAAAAGGAGTTACTTGTATGGCGCGATGTCTGAATTTGGTATCTCCGCAAAACTAATACGGCCATGCAAGATGACGTTGCTCAACATCAGCAGCGCTGTCAGAAGTGAGAAGAACCTCTCCGAGCCGTTTGATACCACACGAGGTTTCAGACAAGGTGACTCGCCGTCGTGTGACTTTTTTAACCTGATGTTGGAGAGAAGCTTACGAGCCGAAGAACTTAATCGCTCAGCCACAATATTTTATAAGAGCGTACAATTGTTGGTGTATGCCGATGATGTCAATATCATCGGCCTTAACAACCGCGCTGTTAATTCTGCCTTTTCCAAACTGGATAAAGAGGCAAAGCGAATGAGTCTGGGGGTGAACGAGGACAAAACGAAGTACCTCCTGTCATCAAACAAACAGTCAGCGCACTCGCATATCGGCACCCACGTCACTGTTGACAGTTACGAATTCTAGGTTGTAAAGGACTTCGTATATGTCAGCCTAGAAATTCAACGTAGAATCTCTCTTGCCAACAAATGCTTCTTTTGGAGCAAGTAGGATATTGAGTACAAAAAGACTCTCATCATGCCCGTCCTAACATATGGCGCAGAAGCGTTGACGATGACAACATCCGATGAACCGACGCTTGAAGTGTTTGAGTGAAAGATTCTGCGCAAGATTTTTAGACCTTTGCACGTTGGCAATGGCGAATATCTCAGGCGATGGAACGATGAGCTGTATGAGCTTTACGACGACCTAGACATAGCGCAGCGAATAAAGATCCAGCGGCTACGCTGACTTGGTCAAGTCGTCCGCATAGATGCAAACGCTCCGGCTCTGAAAGTATTCGATTCGGTACCAGCTGGTGGTAACAGAGGAAAAGGAAGGTCTCCCCTGCGTTGGAAAGATCAGGTGGAGAAGAAGAAAGGACTGGCGCGCTTTGTTAAACTCGGCCAAAATCGCGTAAGCGGTTATCGCGTCAATTAAGAAGAAGGAGAAGAAGAGTTGCGACATTATGTTGCAGCAGCACAGGATCCGCTGAACAGAATGTAGCTTCGTCGTCGGACGACCGGAAGGTGTTTGTGATCATAACGCTCTGTGCCAAGGAATCAGAACTATTGCACGTAAAGAATTGTATCTCAGCGAGAGGTGATTGGATTAAGTTAACTACAAGAAAGGTGAACTTGTTCAAGAAGATTGTACGTTTTCACGTTTTCAGTTTTAACGCGGCGTAAGCTACAGGAGTCGAGTTAACCATTTTTCTTCCATCGCGGTAAACCTTAAGGAGATTGATGTATCTTTTCCTGATGACACCCTCAGTATTGTGCTCCTTTGACATGAAGAACTTCGTTGTGGCCATTGAAGGTCGTGAGGAATTACCCAAGATTGAAAGTTGAAATATCAAGATGTTTGAAGAAAAAGAATGACGCAAAGGTAAGGTCAGTGAAGGTGAACAGGTTGTATATGCCCGAAACGATGAGAAAGACAAGTGACGTCCAAGCCGAGTTCGTGGGACAGTTAAAATCTAGTTTTTTGTCCGTGCGAAAAATTATTAAAAATGGAAACTCCGTAAAATTCACAGAGAATAAACCGTTCGATTACACGAAACATACTGCTTCAATTTTTTTAACTGAAAAAATGCTGTGGTATATTTTTAGGAAATTTGGTTAACGAGGAATATGTGGCAGATATGGGACGATATGGCCATTTCAATTGCGTTATTTATTTATGTAGGTACGTTATCTAGTAAAGAAATGGTTCGAGGCTTAGACATTAGAATACCTCACAATTTTTTGGCGTAACGTGCGCTTTAAGCAAAATTTCTTTTAAACTTTTCTGCTTATACCACACTGTACTTAACAAAGCAAGTTAGAAAAAGTTCGCAGAGTGGATCTCTATATTTCATAACTTATATTGACGATAATACAAGATACGAGATGTGTTCAAAAAATAACATGAAGGTTTGAAATTTCGCGGGCTACGAACATTCGACTTCCGATTATTATTTTGTTTATGTTGGTACACAATTCACGGTTTTAGCAATATAGTATCTTTAGTTTGTTTGTGAGAGGCATAAATAAGACAAGTGTTTTGCGTGTTCGGCGATTTTCTGCTATCGCAGTGAAGATGTCTTCAAAACGAGTGTACCAACATAAAATAATAATAATCGAAAGTCCAATGTACGTATTTTTTACACACCTCGTATATGTCAACATATTTCAAAATAAAATCTGACGCATTAAATGCAATTAGAGATTTTAAAGCTTTAACCGAAAGATAGACAGGATCTTTCAGAAAAGTTTTACGCAGCGACAATAGTACAGAATACCTAAGTCCTAAATTTAATTTTTGTTTTTTAAGCAAAATGGAATATTCTATGAAGCACGTTGTATGCTAGAGGAGTCGAAAAGTTTGTAGTCTGAGGCTGTAAATGCGGCAACTTATTTACGAAATCGTGCATCCACAGAGGTTCATCACGTTAAAACGCCATACGAACACTAGTAACCATCGGTTTCTCACTTAAAAATCATTGGATGCGAAGCCGTAGCACTATAAAAGCAACAAAATCAGTCAAAATGTATGCCAAAGGGTCGTAAATTAGTTTGTGTTGGATATTCGAACGAAAGATACAGTTTGTATGAGGTACAGAAGGGGATACAAATTGTATGACAATCATGCTGAAGTTTTACTGCTGCGAAATACCGTTAGATGGAATACTATTTTGATGCATGTTTATTTTCTAATAAAGTCTTTATTTGAATTATTGTAATTACACTTGAATTATCAAAAAGCCCTGTTGTTATTATATCAAATATGGTTGCTTCAATAACCATTTTTTCCATACAAATTATTGTTTCTAATCAAGTGTGTGTACTGTTTGTTTTGTATTTTCAAAAGTGACAAAAAAAACTTTTCTACAAATATTTAACAGATGAATGAATTAAATGAAACGAACCTAATATTATATACCAATTCAAAAATATTTATACCATAATTTTCAATATTGAATAATTCTCTAAAGTATTAAGATTTTTAAAAATCTTTTTCGAGAATACTTAGATCACTTGACATCGAAATGCAGGTTGGTTAAGTACTTAGTAGTTCCTACTCTATAAGAAAAAAGCAACTACTTATTAAATTCATCTTTTCTCATTTGAAAAAATTAATAAATAATAAGATCTCACATAAAAATATTTTGGAACTTCGTATATCTGTAGTAACGCATATAAATTTTTGATTTTGAAATTTGTTATAAATGATTCAATATGGTAAATCTTTCTCTTTTTCAGATTTCGTATAGATAATACAGACCATATTATAGATGTTAACAAAGGGAATTTAGCATTCGAATTCGATCAAGTACATATTATATGTCCCGTATATGAACCTGGAACTTTTGAAAATGAAACAGAAAAATATATAATATATAACGTGTCAAAAGTGGAGTACGAGACTTGTCGGATAACGAATGCTGATCCACGTGTTATAGCCATTTGTGATAAACCGCAAAAATTAATGTTTTTTACAATAACTTTCCGGCCATTTACACCACAGCCAGGTGGTTTGGAGTTCCTTCCTGGAAATGACTATTATTTCATTTGTGAGTATAACAATATCTTAGTACAGTAAAATTCCTCATTACGGGCAGTCCTCATTATCGGAAGGCTTCAATTTGTTCATTAATTTTCCCATGCACTTCATGTTAAACCAATTTAACAAATTAGACAAATTTAAAAAAAAAAAAAAAAAAAAAAAAAAATCCAAAGCTAGCAAGAAAAAATAAAGCAAAAAAACGAAAAATTCTCTTGGTATTGAATAACGCAGCTTCTCGCAGGAATTTTTTTTTTGACAATTTTATTTATAGTTAACTATAAAATACAATAAGCTTATATTTAGTTATGGCTCCTGTGGCCTTAAGCTAAAAATTGTTACAGAACATTGTTTTAAAAAATTTGCTTTTTAAAATTGACACTGAAAGCTCAGCCTCAAAGCTGTCAAACTCTATTAATGTACTGGAAGCTGTGTATTTCATCAAAACATCTTGGATTAAAGTAGAAGTAACAACAATCCAAAATCGCTTCCATGGTAATGGAACGAGTTGTACGGGTTAGGCTAAGGCCGGCGCCGAGATTGATCTATTCCATTCCCATGGCAGCTGGTTCTACGTTACCGGAATGACTCGGGTTTTTCCCGACCAAGGGCTGCCGCCCCAGTAAACTAGCCCTGTCTAGTGAAAAGTATATCACCCCACCCCTTACGTCACAGGAGCAACTCCTCGCAGCAACCTTGCTCCAAATACTTCTCCTCAGAGCTGGAGTTGAATCCAACCCTGGGCCAGAAGTATTCTATTGCTGCGTCTGCCAAGTGCAACGGGTGGAGCCATCTTAAGACCTGTTCAGGCCTTAAGGCAGACAGAGAGTGAACCACACGGTATGTGGCCTCGTGTTGCTCCTGCCAGCAGGCGTCAAATGCCTCCACGGCTACGTTGCTCCCTGGTTTAGGGCCCTGCACCCGCAACCGCCACCTATGGCGCGGCCGCCCACCATCATCAGGCGGATTGCACAGCAGGCCCAACGTAGGCAACCCCACGCGTTCCTCGAACCCCGGGTTACAACGACATCACCCAGAATCTTTAAGCTTCTTCAATTTAACTGTAACGGACTCACGAGCAAGGTCGACGAGATAGTTGAGTTCATGAGCCGGCACAGTATCAAGATAGCTGCGGTCCAGGAAACCAAGCTGCACGTCAGGTCCTCCCTGATCACAAGGGATGGCTATAACGTGCACACACACAATCACGAGCGAGACAATGGTGGTGGCCTGGCATTTATAGTCCACCACACAGTGCAGTATCGTCTCATTGATGAAGGGATCGACCGCAGGGACAGCACCTTAGAAAGTCAATGCATAGCTGTCCGGACAGGCGATTCCGAGCTCGAAATATTTAACATTTATATACCCCCTGTCACCTGCTGCCCGGCAGGATATCACCCTAATATAGGGGCGCTCATCAGAGGTGAAAACCGCTTGGTTGTAGGTGACTTTAAATGCGCATCACGATCTTTGGCATTCAAGACTGCCAAATGATCGTAGGGGACAGCAATTGGCAGAGCAAATAGACGATTCGACATTTAGCACTGTAACCAAAGAAGACCCCACCAGGATAGTGGGCAATTGTAGCAGCTCGCCTGACCTAACATTAGCTAACGCGGGTCTGAAGAAATCTCATTCCAGCCCACCAATTTGGTTTTCGTAAGTATCAATCCACCATAGAGCAAGTTAATTGTGTGTATGATTTCGCTAGACAAGCACTTGAGAGGCGGCAATTCTGTACAGCGGCATTTTTAGATATAACGCAAGCCTTCGATAAAGTCTGGCATGAAGGATTGCTATACAAGCTTAAGCAGGGCTTACCGCACAACTGTTATATGCTCATAAAATCATATTTGCAAAATAGACATTTTCTTGTTAAAGTAAACAACGAAGCCACTAACCTTCACGCAATCAGAGCAGGTGTACCACAAGGAAGTGTTCTAGGCCCCGTCTTGTACACTTTGTTCACGGCAGATCTTCCACTATCAAAGAACACATATACAGCCACGTATGCAGATGATACTGTCGTCATGGCCAGGAGTACCCTTCCCTCAATTGCTTCTGATTACCTACAAGAAAACCTTAACAGTGTTAGCGGCTGGATGAAGAAATGGCGCATAAAAGCTAACGAAAGCAAATCGACGCAGATAACATTCACTCTTCGAAATGGCTCATGTCCTGCCGTATCTCTTAACAGCGTTCCAATACCACAAACAGATAATGCCAAATATTTAGGTATTCTATTAGACGGGCGTCTTACTTGGCGATCGCATATATTTTTAAAGCGAAAGCAACTTGGACTGAAATTGCGATCACTACACTGGTTAATCGGCTACAATTCAGCACTTACACTAGACAATAAGGTGCTTATCTACAAAGCTATTCTGAAACCGATATGGACGTATGGCGTTCAATTATGGGGCTCAGCAGCAAAATCAAATCTAGAAATCATGCAAAGATTTCAGTCAAAGGTGCTCCGCATGTGTGCCAATGCGCCATGGTTTGTACGAAACGAGATATTGCACCGTGACCTAAAAGTTACGACAGTTTTCGAAGAAATAAACAACCTCAGCCAGAGATACAACAACCGACTTGCCACTCATCCGAATAATCGAGCAAATAACCTTTACAAGATAACCTACTCCTCAAGATTAAAAAAATGTCAGCCTAACGATTTAATGCAAAGATTTAAACCCTAATATACGTAAATGCAAAAGTTGTAAAATTGTATAATATATGTATATGTTATATGTTGTTCATTATTAAGTAACGAATTCCACTGGGAATTCTTACTCTATGCTATTCTTATTTAAATTGTAGGTAAAACTAGTACTTATTGTTATTGTTATGACAGATTGTATGGAATAAATGGAGTTCGACAAAAAAAAAAAAAAAAAAAAAAAAAAACCTAATCAAACGGCCCATAAACAAGGACAAGGCACACTATGCAACAGTATGTCATCCAGAAACCATACATTAATTATATCAATCGAAGCCGAAAAAGCATTTGATTGCATTGGAATACATACCGCCATTGATCATTTAATGGAATGGAAGCTAGGTTACAAAATTATAATTTTTTTTTTTTAATTTCTAACGAAACGAAAATTCTAAGGGGAGTAAGTAATAATTTCTCAAACCTATTTTAATTAGAAAACGGCATTCCGCAAGTGTCACCTCTTTCAGTGGTATTATTTTTGTTTGCTTTCAATAAATTAAACATCATAATAAAATAATACAAATTCTTCAAGCTCAACTCATACGCAGATGACCTACATAGATATGTAGTTTTTGCAATGTTAATGATTCAAACGAAGTTAATGGAAAATTAAACCAGCTATATTTGTCAATCCAAACTTGGTGTAGCCACAGTTGAGCCAGGGTGGCCGCCGATAAATGTAATCCTCTCCATATATACCGGAGCAGAGGTGTACAAGCAGCTATATAGCAATTAATTAAAGCAGGTTAGAAAAAGGTACAAAGCCTTAAAATTCTTGGTCTCGTGCTTACTGAGAAATACGCCTGGACAACAAACGTACCATAGATACCTTATGGTACAGACTAAATGTAATCAAATGTCTAAGCAATATAAATTAGGAACCTAAGAACTCTCTGATCGACATTGCAGAACTGGGGAAAAATACGTTTTGGAAAAAAGAAGAATCAAAAAGTTTTGTCTTCTATTTCCCGAATTTCGCTGTTCGGAATAAATCATGATTTCCTTCTCGACTTCAATCATAGATATAAACATGAACTTTCCCCAGTGGCAAAATAAGAACACAAGCCCAACGAATGGGAATATTTGTTTAAGAATGGGTCAAAACCAGACACCACTACAGTGTTAGTGTTGTCCAAGAAAATTGAAGGATTCTAAAAATTGCCAATTTAAATTCGTAATTTATTTCCTGTTTTAAATAAATAATAATAATAATAATCATAATAAGATTTATAATGTTTAACACTTGCGTTTCAATTAAGACAATGATTAAGCGACATTATACAACATTTGGTTGAATTCAGAAATTAGAAAAGCAATAGAGTGGCGGAATAAAATGTATGACCGTTGGAAAAGATACAAAACATACGATTCTCACAATCAGTTTTTGTCTATGAGGAATGAAGTTATTAGAATGGTTAGAAATGCCAAATCCAAGTATGATACCTTGAAAGGGCATTCGGCAGCAAACTAGCTTGGCAAAAAATCAAATCCATTGGTCTTATTAAAAGTAAAGAGAAAAATGGTCAAAGCTTGCTAGATTTTGATTCTATAAATGAAAAATTTGTAAATATTTCGGCAACTCGAGTCACGAACACTGCCATACGCTGTATGCCCAAAATTTCTAAAAAGATTACATGGCATGAGTTAACTGATACGCCGATATCCTCACTTGTCAACATTTGTTTAACTCAGAGTACTCACACCGTATGCCACTGACAAAAATTTGATGCAACTTCTTTGATCCAATTTTTTCGATAGCAGAAAATCGCCGAACACGCAAAACACTTGTCTTATTGATGCCTCTCAGAAACAAACTAAACACTATATTGCTTAAACCGTGAACATATCTTCGAGACGAGTGTACCAACATAAAAAAATTATTATCGAAAGTCGAATGTACATAGCCCGGCAAATATGAAAATTCGCCTTAATTTTTTGAACACACCTCGTATGTAATGTACATGGTTAAATATGGATAAACTAGCGGACCCACACCCGCTTCGCTGGGTGAAAGAAAAATATAAATGAAAAGTATTCTTTGTTTTTTTCTTGTTTCATCATTTAATTCATGCTCGGCCATTATTTTGTCACTTATTCTAATAACAATGTTTTATTTATTTTAGTGACTTACTCTAATGATTTTAAACTAACAACTTATTCTAAAGCCTTCTGATACACAAAATTTTTGGTTTTATTTTCATGCGGTGTATAAATATAAAGTAACGATGGTTTCCCTACTCGAGAACATCCTACATACAGTTGCCCATGTCCAAAGCATGGATAAGTTAGGTCAATTCCACATAATTGAAGTGTTTGACCTTGAAACTTATTGATTGTAATAGCAAAAGCAAGGTGAATGGGAAATTGAAGTCGCTTAAAATCAAAAGGCAAATCTGTTGAAATCGTTGGAATGCGCGGAATCAAAACATCTTCATCTTTAAATTTGCCTTTCAAAATTGTTGCTTCAATTACATTATTCATTGTCCGTTTCACTGCTAATCTTGTCCCATTGCATAGTTTCGGCTGATTGATATTTCGCAACATAATGATCACTGCGCCGACTTTCAATTGCAAACGATGTGGTGGCAAGCCAGGCAAATTAAGTGAATTCAAAAATTCAATTGGATAATTCACTACATCGTCGGGATTAGTGATTGAATCAATTGATTTATAGGTGACAACTTCACCTGGAATTTGAGTCAAAATACTGGCATTGATTTCATTGACATCGACATTTTTGGCAGCTAATATAGCTCTCTCGCTTAGCCAATCTTGATTTCGATAGTTTTGTGCAATATTTGGGAATAGATTTTGCACTAATTGTACTCTTGATTCTGTTACGGTACAAAAATTAGTTGGAAGTGAGATCATGCCTGTATTCTTATCAATTGGCTTTCGTCCATTTCCAATTTGCAACAAATGTTCGGAAAATTCAGCAGCTGTTGGATCATTCTGTAACTGCACACAAACATTAGTAGTTAATGTGAGTTTTTGAACATATCTCCACAGATTAGAAGATTTAAGGCACGCTCCCAATTCATCAGCTGCCGTTGATTTGGGAATAACAGGCAAAGTTTGTCGAAAATCACCGGCCAATAGCATTAGTGCACCACGAAATATGTTTGTGTTATATCGAAAATCTTTCAGTGTTCTATTTAAGGCTTCCAGTGATTTTTTATGGGCCATCGTACATTCATCCCATACAATAATTTTACATGTTTGTAAAACCTTTTCCATTCCAGAATTTTTAGAAATTTTGCAAGTAGGTTCTTCATTTACTTGCATATTTTATGGTAACATTAATGCAGAATGTGCAGTGCGACCGCCGTCTAATAAAGTTGCCGCTATTCCAGATGATGCCAAAGCCAATGCAATATTATTCGGTGATCGAATGGTGGCCAAAATTAACGACAACAAAAACGTTTTTCCAGTCCCACCTGGTGCATCTAAGAAGAATATTCCTCCTCTTTCATTTGCAATATTGTCTATAATTGTGTCATATGCCTGCCTTTGTTCTGTGTTTAATTTTGGTAGGTTTGTTGTTACAAATGTGTTCAGATCATTTCGATCATATTCTTTTTCACATCTTAATTCTGCATTGTATGCATCATGCATCGGACGATTTGGTGCGCTCATACCTAACGCACTCAGAATTTTATTTGCAATCATCAGGCAAAAGTCTTCGATTTTAATTAATGCCTCATTCTACCTACACATAGTAGAAAAAGTCTGCGTTCACCTATGCAAATATTCTTTGCATTAGAAAAAGTTCAAAACAATAAATATTTCAGAAATTTTTTTTAATGAGTTTTATTAAGTTCACTTAAACGTAACTATCACACATATTTCGCTACCAATAACAAAATCAAATTTAAAATGAGATCACTTAAAATTAAAAAGGCCATTCAAACTAAACGGAAAAAGTTTGCGTTCACTTCAATAATAATAAAATAAAAGGCTTAAGATCATAGAAATGTTTTAAAATTAATAGCTAGTTGGATATCCCCGGCTTTTTATGACTTCTAGGAGGCGTCTTTTCATTGATCCAACTAGGTTGGCTGTTATTTCTGGACTTATGGGTACCCATTCCTCTTTAAGCGCGTTCTTAAGCATTTCCTTGCTAGTTATTGCACGCTCTCGTATTTTTTTTTTCTAGAACGTCCCATAAGTGCTCAATGGGGTTAAGGTCAGGTGATTGTGGGGGTGTGCGAAGTTGTTTTGGAACATTATACAACAACCACAACCTAACAATCTCTGCTGTGTGTTTCGGGTCGTTGTCCTGTTGGAAAACAAATCTTTCACCGAGTCCCAGTTTGATTGCACTTTCTCACAAATTCGTTTTTAAAATATCGAGATAATCATGTCTGTTCATTATCGACTCAAAAAACTGCATATTTCCAACGCCCGAACTAGCCATACACCCCCATATCATGACACCTCCTCCCCCATGCTTTACCGTAGGTACCAGATTTTGCTTTCCAAGTGCCGTTCCGTTTTTCCTCCAAATAATTTTACGACTTTTTATCCCGAAAATGCAAAACTTGCCCTCATCTGAAAAAATCACACTATTCCAAAACTCAGGTGGCTTGTTTACGTATTCCTTGGCGAAAGCCATCCGCTTAAGTCGATTTACTCGCGATATGAAGGGTTTTTTTCGGGCCACTCTGCCGTGAAATCCGACTCTTTTTCGAATTTTTCTTACTGTATCTGGATGTACTTTCTTTTGGTATTTTACTTCTATGTCTTTTGAAATTCGGCTTGCTGTTAGTCGTGGATTAGAATTCACAAGAATAGTTATGTTGCGTTCTTCTCTTTCCGTCAGTTTTTTTGGACGCCCAGAACGAGGCTTAGACTCCAAACAATTCGTTTGCTTGAAGTTGTTTATCACTCTTTGGACCGAGGAGTATTGCCTCCCAGCAATTTTCGCGATTTCCCGATAGCTCATACTATTTTGCCACAAACTTACAATGACTTTCCTTTCACCAATATCTATTTCTTTTCGCCTTTGGTCCATAGTAACAAAAAATGTATTTCTAATATCAATTTTTCCCTTTTTAGATTTGTTCTTAACCGCGTCAACTACACGAATGATTTTAAATTAAATTTAACGTAATTGCCATGCAAATAATCGTCACTATTCGAAATGAACGCACACTTTTTCTGCTTAGCCTATTTAAGTAACTGTACTACAATCCTGTTATCTGAACACGACGCAGCTCAAACTCCAAAAAATTTTGTTCATAACCTCTATGAATAATTTTCTTTGAAATAAGTGAAAAGAAATAACTGAGAGTTTTAAGATAAACACGTTAAATTATTTTAATACTTTATAACAGTGGGTGAACGCAGACTTTTTCTACCATGTGTATAATTCATTTGTATAATTCAAATTTGGATTTGCAGTAATGCGACGTACTTGATGTAGGATATCTTCTGTCATGTATTCTTGGTAAGTACTCCACAATTCTTTTGGGTTTGCTGGGAAACATGTACCAATAATGATGGCAAATAGTGTTCTTATTTGGTGTGGAGGTGTGTTCTTTTTTGTGTAAGAGTTGCATCCCACTGATTATCATTTTCAAGCAAATTCAATTCTTTGCATGCTTGCTGATAAGTACAACAAAGATGACCATTAACTCGTTTCAAACTTTCGAATGATCTTGGGCCGGGAATATCAACTAAGAGTAAACGTAAATAGAAACATTTCACTTTACTTGGAGGCACAGTGTAAGTCGTCCGATTGCATCATCCAAATGAACACCTGGATATCCATCTACAGGTATTCCTCGTTGCCTTCGTACCCAGGACCTTGATGATGCATTCCAAGTATAAAATTTACGAACATTTGAATTAAGCAATGTTCTTGCAAATGAATCTGTTTCACATAAGTTGAAAAATGCAGTTAGTTTTGTTGCTGGTGGTCGTTCGGGCATTTGTTGGGCAGTGTTTTCAGTGAAATAAACACTTTGTTCATTTTCTAAATGGACTGACAAATGAATAACAGCTGGATGGCGATCATGAATCGGAAATGATAATATTCTCCAAACTGCTTCGTTCGCCGGCAGGCGTTTTATTTGCATCAATTTTAATTTTATGATTATCAGATGACAATCTTTCGATTGTTGTTTTAAAACTTTGCACCAAAACATTGTGTGTGTGTAATAAATCTTGTAACTCTCTCATAATGACTCTGTTTATATTTCTGGAAAATGCACACCGTGCTTCAAGTTCATCATCGTTGTCATTAAAGAAATAAATTTGCAAAAATTTTGATTCTTGATCAGGTAGTGGTAGTAATGAACCTATTAAGTGATATGCTTGCCCTTGAATCTGAAAAAAGCCATAATTAGTGTCCATAAAATCTAATGATTCATTAGATGTGTCAGCGAATGTTGTTGTACGTTGAAGTTTATGTATTACCTTGAACGTTGGCATGAAGTTATCGGTTATAATTTTTCCAGCACCAAAAGATGTCATTTGGAAACATGAATTAGATGTGGAAATTTTTTCAAGAAAATGTTTGGAATCGAGTGATGTTCCCGATAATAATGTAGCTAATGGTTCGGGCGGATATTGTATGTCTGGTAAACGAACTTTTTCTGCAGCGCAACACATGCCTGGTGTTTCAGTTTTGAATTTCAATGCTTGACAAAATCCGCAAATTTTATTCATACTTCCAATGACAACGTATTTGTGAGATGAATAATCAAGTTGTGGATTATATTGAAATGCTGCACCATTCAAATTTACAGAATTGATATTTATTGGCCGATTTTAAGAACGTGACCTAGTACGATCTCTTTGTTGACTTAATCTATCAGCATGATTTTCCTCACTTTCATTTTGTCTGTGATTTTGCACATTTCTATTGTGACGTGTATTACGTCCGATGTTAGCATGTCTTCTACCTCTTGGCATTTCTTTTACCGAATCCAAGTGGTCTTCTTTATGTCACTCTGAGCTCTTGATTGCTACTTTTCTTGTTTTTAAACTGGAATTCAAATTAACATACTGTTAGCGCCATCTTTTAAAAATATAATTGAACTGTGAGCACGCGTTGAAATGAAAATCACACAGAACAGAAATGGGAAATGATCAGCAAAAATAATATATACAATATTTTTGAAATTTTTCTTGAAAATATCTACGGAAAGTGTGAAAACAATCTCTTTTCTTAAATATCTTAAGTAAAAACTTCTAAAATATTAATTATTTTTGCCGATTTCTGTTGTGTGTATTTTTCACACCATTTATTCACTGTTTCACTTGTTATCAATCATTTGCAAAATTAATATATCGATGGATTAATATAGAAACGGCGTATCTACACTTTTCGTTACTTTTCAGGAGAAGGAAAAAACTGTATAAAACCTTAAAAACTTAAGATGCAAAAAACATTTCTATTGCAATTTTTATTCAAAACAGGTAACAAATTCAATTCTGGTATAATTTTGTTATTATTTTTAATTTCTTTGAAGTTATTTGAGATAGGGCTTTTTGTTATTATTTTTCTACAAAATAAATTTAAGTTAGGGCTTTTTGTTGTAAGTTAAAATTCGGACAAACTATTATAATAATTCATGTTTGAAGTAAAATAAATAAATAATTAAAACTAAAATACATATTTCAAGGCAGATGCTATTATACTGAAAACAAATTAGGTTTTATAAGGTAAATTATCATAAAAATGGTGACAATCTGCTGGAAAAAATTTTTTTAGATCTTGCAAATGGTCCCACTTTTTTTTAGATATGGCTATTTTCTCTTTATAAAGACAATCGGGGGACACATTTTTAATCGGAAACTTCGTTCTCTGTGGGAGTAACTGATATTCATCTGTTACATTTGTTTTAAAATAAATTGATCCTGACGAGTCATACGCCAAGGCTCGAAGCATGCTTACTGTATGATCTCCAATGCCCCTGCCTGTAATTTAAGAAAAGCTTAAGTATATATATCTAAAGAGTTGTTTCAGTGTGCAATATTCACCTGGTCGTATTGATGTGTATATCTTTGAAATATTTTCGAAATTTAAAAAATAATCATAACGCAAATGGTGCGCTTGTAGAGGTGCTGGAACTTTTCTAGCTTCCTTAATGAGTTGAACAAATTGAGACGACAAGTTTATTTGTTTTTCCCTCTATAAGGGAATGCGTTGCATCACATTCCATTTGCGTATGACCACTTATTAAAAACTTCTGTTCAATTGTTATTTCGGTTTCCTTTGAAAAATTCAACAAGGCGTTAGACAAAACAGTATTACGGTTTTGGTGAAAGCCACCATCCGAGTAAATAATAATGTGATGGGTTTCAGGCGATCGAGCATGGAAATTCCCTAAGTGCTTAATAATACATGTAGCAAAAACGGCAGAGACTAAATTTCCATCTGTTTCGTTCCACACATAATTATCCTATTCATGCGTTACGGTCTAGTTATGTAGTTGAAGCTTCATTTTATAATATGCAGCACTCGCGTTTAGTTGAGGCACATACAGAATACTGCACATAGTCCGGATTCAGCATTTTTGATATCGTTTTGTTTTTCTACACGCATTTTTCCGATATCTTCTCTATGTTTTTCGTATTGCTCATCGGAAACATTATTAGCTTTATGTGATACGCATAAATTGCACTGATCTTTTCTTGGCTTAAAAATAGAATAATTTAATTCCTTTCTTAATTGCGTAAATATTGGGTACGACAATTTTAGGCCTCCATTTTCTTTTTCGGATTCACACTCGTTGACATAAAGCTTGTAAATCTCCTGATATGAGGAAAAATCCGATTCGAAGTAAAACTTTTTGCTATCTTTTCGACAATAATGTGACTCCATTTTTGGCAACTCCTCTAGCCAGTTTTTTAGAAAGTCACGTCGGTTTTTGTTGCGCTGACCTATAACTAATGATCGCTTAGCATTTTTGCGCAAAATTAAAGCTTTATTGAGTACCGCGCTTACCGCGACTGCTAATCCAATTTCCAACCATCTTTTCCTTTACTCCTAGTGTTGAATAAACCATTTCACGGCACACTTGTACCCGCTTTGAATTATGACTCAAGAAATGTGATATGGACTGATTCCGTCTCGAATTTTCGGACGTTTTCCTTTTTGTTTCAGAAAAGCTTGTAGGACCTGCAACATACTGCCTCTTTTGCTCCCAGGACATCTCCCAAAACAAACTAAAAATTTCTTTTCGCGTAGACTCATTAAACTTCGAACACTTTCTCACCGCACTTTTTACACAACATCGTGAGGAACATGGCTCTCCTAATTGCCTAGAAGGTTTTTGATAAAGTTCTTTTTTGATATACCCAAATATTTCACGCCTTCCATTCTCTTTTTTTTTATTTACATTTTGTTTCCATTCGGACTTGTTAGCAGTATTTTTCCTTTTTGGAACACCATCTGAATCAGAATTTTCTTTTGCACAATTCATGTTATTAAAACTTTCAATAAAAAAACTGTTTCCAACACAAACACGTTAACTGAACTGACACAAAAAACAAAAACGCACCGACGAACGCAACGTAGCACAGAAAATATTCTTGTGCTAGACAAACTCGGGGAAATCCCTTTTTCTTTTAAAGTAAATACAAAAGCAAAACAATAAGAATAGACACATAATCAAGGCAACAAAAAATTCGCCAAGCAAAAACCAATTTCTGTTGTGGCTTTGATTGTGTGTCTATTTTAAATTCAACTTTAAATGACTTAGGGCTTTTTTTATATACACTATAAATCCGTTATTTGCGATCATAGGCCACTAATTTTTAAGGGGAGGTGTGTTTGACAGGGGTCTACCAGAATACATTAAAAACGCGATTTCAAAAAAAATGTAGATACGCCTTTTCTATATTAAGCCATCGATATATTTTGTAAATTTTTTGTGAAAATATCGTTGAAAAATGTGAAAACAATCTCTTCTCTTAAATATTTCTAACGCACTTTTTTTTATCTCTTTGGTTGATGCCTGGAAACTGCTTCACTTGAACACTTTACCAAATAAAACACTTTCTTGTTAGTTTTAACACTTACTTTCACTATGCACTATTACTGATAACCTTTGGTAATCTTCTAAGAAAACGGCCTTGCCTAAGAAAAAGTACTTAATTTTTAGCGACGACCTGTTCAGGTTCGTTGAGCTAATGGTTTTGCTTCGGTTATCCCGAAGTGTGGGTGTAAAGAAGAAGTATTTAAGCAAAGTGTTAAGTTAGTCACAGTAGCATTGTGTTATGATTAATTATTGCAGGCGGTCAGCTACAGCTCTGCCTGCTAATTTGTATGTTTCTATTCTACGCGAATGCAGGCGTGCAGCTACTGCTGTATGAATATATGTATATGTATGTATGTTTGCATTCCATTGAAATGTATGTAATAAAATGAAGATTTAGACATAATTACTGCTGCGTTAACTTGTACATATGTGAGTAAAATGTACGCTCCATGCAACCGTTTACAATAACAACCACACGCGTAAAAAGAACGCTGCCTCGTGCATACTGTGTGTTGACGAAGAAGTAAAGGAGATTTTAACCAAACATAGTTACAAACCTTCTCCACATGTGTCTCTTCAATGTGCCAAACTTTGGTTAAAATCGGTTGAGCCATTCTCCGTAAAGTTCATCACAACGCGAAAAACGGCTGAATTTTTATATATATAGAAGACTAGTGGACCCTCACCCGCTTCGCTGGGTGGAAGAAAAATATAAATGAAAAGTGTTCTTTGTTTTTTTCTTGTTTTATAATTTAATTCATGCTCGGCCATTATTTTGTGACTTATTCTAATAACAATGTTTTATTTATTTAAGTGACTTACTCTAATGATTGTAAATTAACAACTTATTCTAAAGCCTTCTGATACACAAAATTTTTGGTTTTATTTTCATGATGTGTATAAATATACAGTGGCTCACAGCTTATTTCGTGTGCCCGTTTATCAAAATAAAAAAGTTTAATATTTTTGTATAAACTTTATTTAGAAAAAAAACGTTAACGTACATTCAAAGATAAATTATTTCTTGTTACAAACATACATAAATAAACTTAAATTATTTCTTCTTAAATAATATATTTACAGCAAAATCAAAATTATAAGAAAATCCACGTCACACCTTATTTCGTGTGCTTAACCAAACTAGAAAAAACATGATTTTTTTTTTTTAATTTATTATGTTTTTACTAATCTAATATTTTGTAGGGTAGCCTTTTTGTTTTAATACAGCTTTTAACCGAGATTGCATGGAGCTAACAAGTTTTCCAGTGTATTCAGGAGATATTTTCTCCCACTCCACTTGCAATGCTGTTTTTAGATCTTGTTTGTTGCTTATGTTATGTTTTATAATTTTTTGATCCAGAATATTCCATAAATTCTCAATTACATTGAGATCAGGTGATTGTGCTGGCGTTTTTACCACATGAGGGCAATTCCATATAAGCCACCGTTGCACTAATTCCGACTTATGCTTCGGATCATTGCCCTGATAGAACCTGAACCTGTCCCGAATGCCTAATTTTTCAGCACTTTGTAGTAAATTATTTTTTAATAAATTCAAATAAACTGTTTCATCCATAATTTCGTCGATAAAAACCAAGTTTCCGACACCAGCTGTTGACATGCAGCCCCAAACCATTACATGGCTCCCACCGTGTTTTACTGTACCACGCAGATTCTTCGGGTCCAGCTCCGCGTTGGGCTTACGCCAAACGAAAGACTTTCCATCGGAACCAAAGAGGTTGAATTTGCTTTCGTCGGCGAAAATAACGTCATTCCAAAATGTTTGGTCTTTATTAACATGGTTTTCGGCAAACTCCACCCTTAATCTTCTGTTATGCTCATTAACAAACGGTTTGTTTCGAGCTGTACGACCATGGAAATCAGCTTTGCGCAGAATTCTTCTTATTGTTTCAGGATTACATGACTTATCAAGTACTTTTTCAACCTCTTTTGTCAAAGCTGGCGCACTAATTCGTGGGTCTTTTTTAATTTTTCTTAATATCCACCTTTCATCAGCTTCTGTAAAAATTTTGTTTGGAGCTTGGCGGCCTTTGTCAACCACTCTTTTTTCACGAGAAAAGCGTTGAATAATATAATGTACTGTGGAAGTACTTAAACTTACAATTTCAGCAATTTTTTTCTGCGACTTTCCATTTTTGTAATGCGTAATCACTAATTCGCGCCTTTCAATCGACGTACGACGACCCATCACGGTATTTTTAAATTAAGCTGGACAACCGACTACTTTCAATGTGTAAACTAAATAAGGATATAATCTAATATACTATGCAAAACAAATTTCTATAATTGCTAACCGGTTTACTGGCACCGATAACGGTAAAAGTGAACACACGAAATAAGCTGTGACGTCAATTTACCTAGTATTCTGTTTTTGTTGTAAATATTCTACTAAAGCAGAAAAAATTTGAATGCATTTATACATGTTTGTAATTAGAAATAATTTATCTTTGATTGTGCATTTAAATTTTTTTTAAAGTAAATCAAATAAAAATAATTTTACAATTCTTTAGTTTAACATACAGCCACACGAAATAAGCTGTGAGCCACTGTAAAGTAACGATGGTTTCCCTACTCGAGAATATTCTACATACAGTTGCCCATGTCCAAAGCATGGATAAGTTAGGTCAATTCCACATAATTGAAGTGTTTGACCTTGAGACTTATTGATTGTAATAGCACAAGCAAAGCAAATGGGAAATTGAAGTCGCTTAAAATCAAAAGGCAAATCTGTTGAAATCATTGGAAAGCGCGGAATCAAACCATCTTCACCTTTCAATTTGCCTTTCAAAATTGTTGCTTCAATTACATTGTTCATTGTCCGTTTCACTGCTAATCTTGTCCCATTGCATAGTTTCGGCGGATTGATATTTCGCAACATAATGATCAC
Organism: Anastrepha ludens; assembly: GCF_028408465.1. Classification (NCBI taxonomy): domain Eukaryota; kingdom Metazoa; phylum Arthropoda; class Insecta; order Diptera; family Tephritidae; genus Anastrepha; species Anastrepha ludens. The sequence continues at coordinate 10,536,350 of NC_071503.1, forward strand.
TGCGTCGACTTTCAATTGCAAACGTTGTGGTGGCAAGCCAGGCAAATTAAGTGAATTCAAAAATTCAATTGGATAATTCACTACATCGTCGGGATTAGTGATTGAATCAATTGATTTATAGGTGACAACTTCACCTGGAATTTGAGTCAAAATACTGGCATTGATTTCATTGACATCGACATTTTTGGCAGCTAATATAGCTCTCTCGCTTAGCCAATCTTGATTTCGAAAGTTTTGTGCAATATTTGGGAATACATTTTACACTAATTGTACTCTTGATTCTGTTACGGTACAAAAATTAGTTGGAAGTGAGATCATGCCTGTATTCTTATCAATTGGTTTTCGTCCATTTCCAATTTGCAACAAATGTTCGGAAAATTCAGCAGCTGTTGGATCATTCTGTAACTGCACACGAACATTAGTAGTTAATATGAGTTTTTGAACATATCTCCACAGATTAGAAGATTTAAGGCACGCTCTCAATTCATCAGCTGCCGTTGATTTGGGAATAACAGGCAAAGTTTGTCGAAAATCACCGGCCAATAGAATTAGTGCACCACCAAATATGTTTGTGTTATTTCGAAAATCTTTCAGTGTTCTATTTAAGGCTTCCAGTGATTTTTTATGAGCCATCGTACATTCGTCCCATACAATAATTTTACATGTTTGTAAAACCTTTCTCATTCCAGAATTTTTAGAAATGTTGCAAGTTGGTTCTTCATTTACTTGCATATTTAATGGTAACTTTAATGCAGAATGTGCAGTGCGACCGCCGTCCAATAAAGTTGCCGCTATTCCAGATGATGCCAAAGCCAATGCAATACTATTCTGTGATCGATGTGTCATATGTCTGCCTTTGTTCTGTGTTTAATTTTTGTAGGTTTGTTGTTACAAATGTGTTCAGATCATTTCGATCATATTCTTTTTTACGTCTTAATTCTGCATTGTATGCATCATGCATCGGACGATTTGGTGCGATCATACCTAACGCACTCAGAGTTTTATTTGCAATCATCAGGCAAAAGTCTTCGATTTTAATTAATGCCTCATTATATAATTCATCTGTATAATTCAAATTTGGATTTGCAGTAATGCGACGTACTTCATGTAGGATATCTTCTGTCATGTATTCTTGGTAAGTACTCCACAATTCTTTTTGGTTTGCTGTGAATCATGTAGCAAACATGATGGCAAATAGTGTTCTTAGTTGGTGTGGAGAACTTGTTGCACATGCATCCATAAGAGTTGCATCCCACTGATTATCATTTTCAAGCAAATTCAATTCTTTGCATGCTTGCTGATAAGTACAACAAAGATGACCATTAACTCGTTTCAAACTTTCGAATGATCTTGGGCCGGGAATATCAACTAAGAGTAAACGTAAATAAAAACCATTCCACTTTACTTGGATGCACAGTGTAAAGTCGTCCGATTGCATCACCCAAATGAGCACCTCGATAACCATATTTATTTATTTATTTATTTATTTATTTATTGTCTTTAAATGGATACATTCTTACAGACTATATTAAGCTAATGTACAATAGTTTAGTAGTTACTAAGAAAAGAACGATTTAAGATGATTGACTAAGATCCCATACGGCCACGTAAAATCAGCATCGGAAGAATTGAAAAACATATTTAAATCTGCACATGCCCTAGGAATCGGAGCATTCACCCCATAGTTGGTTCTCGAGAAGCCAATTTTAAAGGTTTCGTACTGTCGGAGCCTCATATTGGGTATATTAAATTGAATTTTACTTAAAAGTGAAGGACAATCAATAGATCCAGAAATGATACGAATAATAAATGAGCACGATAGAATAGATCGTCTGCTATCAAGAGGTTTTAAGTCAATCAATAAACATCGAGAGCGGTACGATGGTACAGGTTCAGAAAAGTTTAAAGATCGGAGCGCAAAACGAAGAAATACTTTCTGAACTCTCTCAATCCGATTAGACAGACCTATTTGGTACGGTCTCCAAATAATAGCGGCATACTCTAATCTTGATCTAACAAAAGCACAATACAATGTTTTGAGAGTGTATGGGTTAGTAAATGCAGAACAATTTCGGCGTACGAATGCTAGTATCGCATATGATCGTCTTATGACGTGGTTAACATGGCTGGTGAAATTCAGCTTAGAGTCGAAAATAACGCCTAAGTCTTTAATTTCCTCAACGGATTGCAAAGGTAAACCGGCAATATTATACGAAGTATGCAAAGTATTGTTTGATTTAGCATATTTTACGTGAAAGCATTTGCTAATATTTAGTGGCAAACGGTTTAAATAGCACCAATTCCGAACATTGTGCAAGTCAGCTTGCAACTTTTCAGAGTCACTAAGACTGTTAATCACCGCAAATATTTTTAGATCATCAGCATACAACAAGTGTTCTGCAAACGAAAAGCAAGAACCAATATCGTTAATAAAAAGTATGAAGAGAAGGGGTCCTAGAATACTTCCCTGTGGGACACCAGAGGACGCAGTGCCTGTTGGACAAATATGATTTGATCCACGACAAAAACGTGGAGTGTATACCCAATGATGCAAGCTTCGACAAGAGTATTCGGTGCGATACTTTGTCAAACGCTTTAGAGAAGTCTGTATAAATTGTATCAACTTGGGATCTGTTCTGGAAGGCTGAAATGCAGTAACCATTGAAAATAGATAAATTAGTGACAGTGGAGCGACTTGCAACGAAGCCATGCTGGTTGGTAGATATTAGGCCTTTGACAGCAAAATATAACTTATCATTTACTGTTATCTCAAAAAGTTTTGAGACAGACGAAAGCTTCGAAATCGGTCTGTAATTGCTAACATCGTTTTTATTTCCACTCTTAAATATAGGAGTAACGGAAGTAAATTTCCAATCGTCAACAAAGATACCGGAGGATAACGATTTATTAAATATAATTGTAAGAGGCTCAGCGAGACACAAGCAGTTTTTCAGCAAAATGCCAGAAAGGCCATCCGAATCAGTTTTCGTTGTAGACTTGAGCTTCATAATACCCTTGACGACATCGGTAACAGATAGGCACAAGGTCCCAAAATTGAGAGGTGAAAAACTGTTAGAGGGCAAACTAGAATCGAAGTCTAAATCGGGTTCAAAGTTAGAGCAAAAAAAGTCGGCAAATAAATTGGCAGATTCTATGGCAGAATTTGCATATTTACCATTATAAAAAACATTGTTTGGCACCATTGAGCAAGACTTTTTTGATTTGATGAATTGCCAAAAGGCCTTCGAATCCGAAATAATATTGTTTTCGAAATTCAAGATGTAATTTCTATATAAGAACTTGTTCAAACAGTTAAACTCTTTTAAATGGCATTGAAATTTTGAGTAGTGCATTGGGTCTCCAGACCTTTTATACAGTTTAGAAAATTTGTTTTTCAGATTCTTTAGATGCTTAAGCCGCTTGGTATGCCAAGGTGTCTTATATACTTTCTTATGATAAATAGGAATGTGCTTCAAACACAGCTCAGAAACCTTAGTCTTAAAAAAATGAAAACAGGAGGTAACATCATTGTCGAGGAAGGCATTATCCCAGTCAATACTTAATAAAATTTCGTTAAAAATTGTGAAGTCGCATGAGTTGTAATTAAATTTGGTGTTAGGTTCATCGGATACCTCAGAAAATTCATAAAATTCCAACTCAAGAGAAAGAGGAACATGATGTTTATCAGTTAAAGATATGGGAGCAATGCCTTCCGACAACGTGTAGTTGATGTTATTTGAAATAAACACTAGATCTAGGATTCTATTAAGGCTATTATAAAAACCATTAATTTGTGACAAATCAATGCTTAAAAAGCTATCAATGACATGCATTTCGGCTGAAGAATTTACGTTAGAAGCCATAAAAGCAGCCGAGTTTCTAAGTGGGGACCAACTCAGGCGACATAAATTAAGATCACCGAGGACACAAAGATGACTGTCACCAGCTATGCTTGATGCTAATGACACAACATTGTCAGCATGTGCAAAGTATAAATAATCCGGACTATTCGGCGGAATGTAGGATGCACACACATAAACTGTTCCAGATGAGCCATAAACACGAACACAAAGCTGATCGATGAGTGTGTCAGAATTGGTAAGTGTAACCAATGATGCCCGAAATTTTCTCCGAACAGCAATGAGAACACCACCTCCTCTGGAACATCCAGATTTGACAGGGTCACGGTCTTTACGGAAAACGTCGTACAAATTGAGGTCAAAAATTTCACAGTCAAAGAAATTTTCATTCAGCCAAGATTCAACGAGTACAAAAATATCAAAGTCTAAGATAGAACTTTTCATATACACCGAGGAACATTTAGTTCGAAGTCCAGATATATTTTGAAAATACAATTTTAATAATTTACTACTAGCGATGGAGTTAGCTGCAGAAGTTACGGATTTAGAGGTGGAGTGACGTCTTTTTGAAAAAAAGTAAATGGCCTAATTTTTACGTTCGTAGGCCATATATCCGCATTTAAAAGCTTATCATAGGAAAATTCAGATACGCCTAGCTTAAAATTGATTTTCTTGAAATCCTTTACGAGGGTATCCTTTTTTATAAGCATATAGCAGGAAAGAAATTTGCGGTCACTTTCTGCATGTTTCGCAACATAGTCCACAATATCGGCAGCTGTCACAGTGTTTGAGAAGGACGATATGTGCAGCCACTTCATGATAGGAACTACACTTAATTCACTATTCTGGTTTGAACCGATAACTAAAGGTTGTTTAACCTTTTTTCTGTTAGCTCTAGTTACGGTTTTCCATTCACGTGTACGATTTGATGTAGGTGCCAGAGAAGTCGGCATTGCCGACGCTTTTTTGCAAGCAGCAGCAATTGGCGTCAGCTTCACTTTAGCTGTATTAGTAACAGCAGCGCTGTAAGAGAGCGGCGCATCGCCAGCAGCAGCATGAGAGTGCGAAGCAGAGGAATACGAATTAGTCTCACCAAGCGGAGCAGCAACAATAGACGCGTTTGCAGGCGACGTAGCAGCAGTCACTGGTAGTAGTGGCTCCTGTCTCTTCAATTTGCTTTTCGCATTTTTTGTGTTCCTTGCATGACACTCACATGCAAGAACACAAGCACTAAGGTCCTTCACCTCAGCGGTTAGCTGTACCAGAGCAGAGGAGACATCAACCGTTTGATGTTTTCGTAACTCCTTTACTTCTGCACACAATTCACTTATTTGCGAAATCAGCAACTGCTTATCCTCTTTGAGAGAGCTAATTGCAGCCATCGCACGAGCATTTTCCGATTTCAGAGCAGCAATCTCTCTGATAATTGTTTTCAGACTGATATCAGATTTGTTTACGTCATCAGCTGATGTTGATTTCGGCAGTTGTTGATGTGGTGATAACTGTGCACTTAGATTAGCTGGATTCACAGGTACATTATCAGCAGAGGCAATTTCGTCATCCAGGTTGATGGGAGTTGATGGTGCTCGAAGGGATTGGCGTCGAACAGCGGCACACTTATCACAGATAAATTGCTTACCCGTTTTAAGTAAAAATTCCAAGTCAACAGGTTGTAATATAGGTTGACACAATTTAAATGATAAAAATCATTGCACTTGGCGCACTGCACTTTCTCTTGTGTACGCTCAACCTTGTTGGCACAGAGACACGGCATTGTTAGTTCGGTATAATGAATAAATGTAATAAAATAGAGTCACTGTCTCATAAATGAAAATTACACAATTTTTAATTTAAGATGGCTTAGGTTCATAATTAAAACTTCGATAGCGGAGCAATCAAAAAACACGACCGTTCACGTTGACATGCACATGCATTATATACAGGTATTCCTCGTTGCTTTCGTACCCAGAACCTTGATGATGCATTCCAAGTATAATATTTAGGAACATTTGAATAAAGCAATGTTCTTGCAAATGAATCTGTTTCACATAAGTTGAAAAATGCAGTTAGTGTTGTTGCTGGTGGTCGTTCGGCCATTTGTTGAGCAGCATTTTTAGTGAAATAAACACTTTGTTCATTTTCTAAATGGACTGACAAATGAATAACAGCTGGATGGCGATCATGAATTGGAAATGATAATATTCTCCAAACTGCTTCGTTGCTACTAATGTATCTTCCCATTTGGTAATTAGTAATTTCATCATTTCGATTTACAACTCCAAATACTGCCATGTCTCTTCTTTCCTTTATTGATATATTTGCATATGTATTTGATGGTTTTTACGGAGTTACAATATTCAACATTTATATGTGCGTTAAATGTTTTGGATAATAATTTGGAATACGGAACTATCCAACGGTTATCGATCTCCACATCTTGATTATTTATTTTCACAGTGACTGTTTTTCCATTATCTTCTGGTGATCTTCTACGGTACAATGGATATCCATCATTTCCAGTCATTGTTTCAGCAATTAATTGCCCTGGGTAGTTTTTTGAACATTTACCATCAACCATACATGGAGAATTTTGATTTAACATACCACACGGTCCATGAATCATGTTTTTGGTTACAGTAGTATGTAATTCTGGATCTTCATTTATATCTGGAATTTCAGCACATATAATATGATCAATTTTATCTGTGGTTAGTTTTTGTTTTAACCAAATCAAAATATGCGCATGAGGCAAGCCGCTTTTTTGCCATTCCACAGAATACATGAAACATTGTACATCTCCGTAAACTTTATGTTTTACAATGAAATCCATTAGAGACTGTAGCTTTCGTCTAAACACTCTTGCAGTAATGTCATGCCTATCAGTAGCTGATTGCCCAGTATATAAATGATTCTTAATATCATCCCATTTCGGATTGCATGTGAAAGTTATGAACAAGTCGGGTCGGCCATAATTTCTGACATAACACATTGCATCTTGGGCGTATTCATGCATATGCCTTGGGCTGCCTGTATACGATGAAGGTAAAATTACCATTTTAATTGCATCTCGTAAATGTATGTTTTCGTCACAGCGTAATTTTCTTTGGTTGAATCTAATGTAATTCAATCGTTCTGTTTCTATTTTCGCATACATGTCAACAATATACTGATGAAATATTGTCATTTACGACATTTTAAAATGTGATTCTCTTGATTTTCTCTTATCATGATTCTGTATGCATAATAATTCATTGCGCTTACAGTTTTATTTGTTTCTTGACCATTTGCTGGATTTATTTGTTTTATATCAATCGAATAACCATCTTCACCACGACAGAACATAAGAGGATATTGTAATGCATCATATTTTCGATGCGTTTCATTAACACGTTGCAGTGTGTCATTTCTTCTTTGCAAAACAAATTGAAATTCATCTCCAGATATAACAATTGCAACCTCGTTGCTTGAAGTTGGTTGATTGTATCTTCCACGATGTTCGTCGGTAGGCGTTTTATTTGCATCAATTTTAATTTTATGATTATCAGATGACAATCTTTCGATTGTTGTTTTAAAACTTTGCACCAAAACATTGTGTGTGTGTAATAAATCTTGTAAATCTCTCATAATGACTCTGTTTATATATCTGGAAAATGCACACCGTGCTTCAAGTTCATCATCGTTGTCATTAATGAATTAAATTTGCAAAAATTTTGACTCTTGATCGGGTAATGGTAGTAATGAACCTATTAAGTGATATGCTTGCCCTTGAATCTGAAAAAAGCCATAATTAGTGTCCATAAAATCTAATGATTCATTCGATGTGTCAGCGAATGTTGTTGAACGTTGAAGTTTATGTATTACCTTGAACGTTGGCATGAAGTTATCGGTTATAATTTTTCCAGCACCAAAAGATGTCATTTGAAAACATGATTTATGTGTGGAAATTTTTTCAAGAAAATGTTTGGAATCGAGTGATGTTCCCGATAATAATGTAGCTAATGGTTCGGGCGGATATTGTATGTCTGGTCAACGAACTTTTTCTGCAGCGCAACACATGCCTGGTGTTTCAGTTTTGAATTTCAATGCTTGACAAAATCCGCAAATTTTATTCATACTTCCAATGACAACGTATTTATGAGATGAATAATCAAGTTGTGGATTATATTGAAATGCTGCACCATTCAAATTTACAGAATTGATATTTATTGGCCGATTTTGAGAACGTGACCTAGTACGATCTCTTTGTTGACTTAATCTATCAGCATGATTTTCCTCACTTTCATTTTGTCTGTGATTTTGCACATTTCTATTGTGACGTGTATTACGTCCGATGTTAGCATGTCTTCTACCTCTTGGCATTTCTTTTACCGAATCCAAGTGGTCTTCTTTATGTCACTCTGAGCTCTTGATTGCTACTTTTCTTGTTTTTAAACTGGAATTCAAATTAACATACTGTTAGCGCCATCTTTTAAAAATATAATTGAACTGTGAGCACGCGTTGAAATGAAAATTACACAGAACAGAAATGGGAAATGATCAGCAAAAATAATATATACAATATTTTTGAAATTTTTCTTGAAAATATCTACGGAAAGTGTGAAAACAATCTCTTTTCTTAAATATCTTAAGTAAAAACTTCTAAAATATTAATTATTTTTGCCGATTTCTGTTGTGTGTATTTTTCACACCATTTATTCACTGTTTCACTTGTTATCAATCATTTGCAAAATTAATATATATATTGTAATATAAATTTTTTGTGAAAATATCGTTGGAAAATGTAAAAACAATCTCTTCTCTTAAATATTTCTGACGCACTTTTTTTACAATATATCTTTGGTTGGTGCCTGGAAACTGCTTCACTTGAACACTTTACCAAATAAAACACTTTCTTGTTAGTTTTAACACTTACTTTCACCATGCACTATTACTGATAACCTTTGGTAATCTTGTAAGAAAACGGCCTTGCCTAAGAAAAAGTACTTAATATTTAGCGACGACCTGTTCAGGTTCGTTGAGCTAATGGTTTTGCTTCGGTTATCCCGAAGTGTGGGTGTAAAGAAGAAGTATTTAAGCAAAGTGTTAAGTTAGTCACAGCAGCATTGTGTTACGATCAATTGTTGCAGGCGGTCAGCTACAGCTGTGTCTGCTAATTTGTATGTTTCTAGTCTATGCGAATGCAGGTGTGCAGCCACTGCTGTATGAATATATGTATATGTATGTATGTTTGCATTCCATTGAAATGTAATGGAATGAAAATTTAGGCATAAATACTGCTGCGTTAACTTGTACATATGTGAGTAAAATGTACGCTCCATGCAACCGTTTACAATAACAACCACACGCGTAAAAAGAACGCTGCCTCGTGTATACTATGTGTTGACGAAGAAGTAAAAGAGATTTTAATCAAACATAGTTACAAACCTTCTCCACATGTGTCTCTTCAATGTGCCAAAGTTTGGTTAAAATCGGTTGAGCCATTCCCCGTAAAGTTCATCACAACGCGAAAAACGGCTGAATTTTTATATATGTATATAGATATGAAAGGAGAGTGCTTGCATAGCAGTTTTCTCTTCGGTTGCTAAGTGTAGCGGTGGTAATTTAAAGGTGCTTCCATCGCCGAGGTTGGAGTAGTTCTCTTAGGCACCCCAGCACAGTTCTGATAAGGCTGTAATTTGTCTACCATACCAATGCCCCATCTAGAAGGATAGGCCTTACCATTTGGGTGGAGATCCAGAAGGTCATTTTAGGGCTCAGGCCGCAGGGTTTAGCCTAAAGTTGTGGTGTTTTTTTATTACTGAGTTTAGGTGGGCCTCCGAGGTAGGTAGGTAGGTAGGTAAGATGACAAGAGTACCCCAGGTACGCTACAAGTAGCACTTACGTGCCGTTTTGATACCATAGAGTGGACCACTACCTGTGAAAGGATTAATGGAGGAGATAAGACCGTCTACAGCCATCCAGTGCTGTTGATGTAGCGGAGGAGAGAAAAGGGATCTAGGCTGGAGAATTTCGTCAAGTCATCCCCAAAGGGAACGCTGAGGAATCTCAAGCGCCTAGCCGCCAAAGCCGGACATCTGCAGAGAAAGTGTACCACAGTCTCTTTCTCTGTAGGGTCCCCACAGCTTCTGCAATGGGGGTTGTACGGAATTCCAAGCTTCTCCGCGTGAGTGCCGATCACCCAGTGGCCAGTGATCACCGCGATGAGTTTGGAAATTGAATGGCGGGGGATTCCCATCACCTAAAGCGTTCTGTTTATGTCGTATTGAGGCCATAGTGCTTTTGAAATGGCACACGATGAGACAGACCTCCATCTGTCTTGCGCTTTTCTTAGAAAGAAGTTATGTCTCCCTCCCAACAGCGATCCCGAAGCATTTTGCATGCCTGCAGGATCGCGAAGACCTCTGCTTGAAAGACGCTGCTTGTCTCCGGCAATTTATAGGAGACCGAGATGTTGGCTGATTTGGAGTAGACCCCCGCTCCCACTCCAGACGCCATTTTGGATCCGTCAGTGAAAACAGAGGCCTCTATATCCGCAACAACTCTCCCCTCTTTCCAATCTTGCCTGCTCGGAAAGATAGCCCTAGCACAACCCTCAAAGCACAGTTTGCGGATGGAGAGGTCGGTGCGAATATCTGAGAAGGAAGGGGAGATCTGCTTCAAGATGCTGCTATGCCCAACAGGGAGTTGTCTCCAGAGGCCAAACTCCCTCAGTCTGATAGCACTCTGAGCAGCAATGGATTTAACCTGCAGATCCACAGGAATTAAGTGGAGTATAACGTTGAGCGCAGCGGTGGGACATGTTCTGCAGGCACCAGTGATGCCCACACATGCAGTTCTCTGCACTCTCTCTAATTTAGTGAAGTTGTAGCCCTTCTGAAGAGCTAACCACCAAACTAGGCAACCGTATGTCAAAATTGGCAGGACCACTAAGTTGTACATCCAGAGTACGACACGTGGCTTGAGGCCCCATTTCTCGCCGAACATAGATTTACAGGCATAGAAGGCTATATTAGCCTTCTTAACTCGATTTTCTATGTGCAGCTTCCAGTGGAGCTTGGGGTCAAGTATTACACCAAGATACTTGACTTCCGATGAAAGTGTAAGACACTGGTTATTAAGTCTAGGAAGCTTAAACGGCGGAGGCTTGTATTTTCTGGTGAATAGCATCAACTCCGTTTTGTCAGAGTTGACTCTGAGACCGCTACTGGCGGCCCACCTGCTGAGTGTAGCCAATGCACCTTCCAAAATTTCAGCCATTACTGATGGGAAGGGACCTGAGACCATCAGGACCAAGTCATCGGCATATGCTACCACCACGACTCGTTGTTAATCAGCAGTAATATGGCTGAGCTATGCTGCTGAGGTTCTTCTACTTTGATGACAGACCAGTCATCCATAGGAACCTCAGGGTTCTGAAGCTTGAGACACGGCACAATTTCCGAACTGTCCAGCTCCATTTTCGGCAGCCAGATTCTGGCTCGTGGTCGCCTGGGAATTTCTGAGGCAGGGATGAGCTTTAGCGAAAGCCCCTCCCAGGCGTTGCTAACCGTAGCAAGGCTCTTCTCCAGAAATTCCCTCGAGTACTGATTGGCACATTTTATCACCCTACAGCCCCGAAAGATTTCACCCGAGTCGAAGAGAGGTGCTGGCCCTTTTTTGACCATGAGGTGTCTGACGACCATCCCCGATAGCCGTCCCTCAATGGCATCCCAAAGGGGTAACACCGCTCTTCCACTTTTGGTTTTTGCGTCCACGAGGGCAACTTGGAGATGGTCTCTGGCCACCTCACTATAAGCCGCCCTCGAGGCCGCGCCTGCCGCACTAGTTGAAGGGCCCCCAGCCCCCTGGGTTGAGGAGTGTTTGCTCCTTTTGGCCACACGTTCACTCACATCCTGTGAGCGGTTACGCTTAGCCGAGCTCCGTGCCGGTTTGGGCTGTTGTTGTGGATGTTGTTGTGGCTGGATTAATTTTGCTGCAGACGCGGCCTCGTACTCTCTGATCGCGGCCTCGTACTTCACCCGGTCCTCAGCGTCCCGCTCGTGCGCTTTACCGGCTTGTTCATTCTTGGCAATCTTTGCCAGAATGAATTTCGCCCTTAGGTAGCGCGAGGTAATTTGGAAAGGTTTATTGATAATCCTTCTTTAATACACCATTCCCAGCTTATATTTAATTCGTCTTGCATTAAGTCCTTTATGGTCCTTTCGTGGTTGCCTTTAATTATTACACAAATCTCATCGTTTAGTTCCTCACAGAATTTTTTTCCATGGTTGGATGAAGTACCTTCGTCCTCTTCCACAGCTTCCATTTGGTTCGCTTATGTATCTGCATTGACGGGTGCAGTCTTAACCTTGAGGGTCACTTGACAGAATTGGTGATTTCTGGTCTCTGCTAGAACCATTGTTATATTTGAGACTGTTTCGACTCCTTTTAGTGTACGTCATTTGTCGATGTAGATGCGATTATTCTGCCCCTGCAGAAAGTGCCCACTGCAATCCACAGTGAAGCACCCTTAGGGTGTCGCGACACGAAAAATGCCGGTTTTATGGTCTGGTATTTCTCCGTCAGTCTTTTTGCAAGAATGAGATTCTGGATGTAATCCATATGCTCAGGTGTTAGGGGCCTATTGGAATAGTCCCTTGATAGCACTGCCATTTTGACTCCTGTTGCCACATCCTTGTAGGAGGCAGAAATTTGTTTTACATGTGTGACTGGAAGCCGCTGGAGCTGTCTGTTCCGATGACCTCTGCCGTTTTGGACCTGACTCGACGACATCTGTCTTATTCTTGGGCATAGGGCCTATTTTTAGGGAGGCAATGAAACCTCTTTTTACCTTCTCCATTCAATTTCTTAGGTTTTCCGGCTGTTTCTGGGGCAATGGGTTGCTGTTTAGGCGTTTCAGCTGATGAGGCCTCATCTAAGCTGTGTACCCGTGGCGGATCTGCCTCTGAGGCCCTGTCTTTAGGGTTTTGAGTAGCAGCCTTGTGGCTCGCGCCATTTTGAAGACTGCTCATCGATCGTTGCTTGCGATATTAAGGCCTCTTCTGGTGAGCTATTATGGCTGATCTCACCATTTTAATTTTTGTTTTCAGTATTAATTGTTTATTTATTCCCACGAGTAAAGGAGAAAGGTTGGTCCGTTGCGCCAGTGCCTCGGTAGTGCAGTAAGGCACTTATTTAAATGGAGCCGTGCCTGACCGCTCCAAGTTCGCATACTAGCGACTAGATACCCCCTAGCCTAGCCACTCATCCATTAGCATTTGCTGTTCCACCTTGGATTTGTGTAGAGTTCACTTCCCTCCCCCGACAATCCCAAAGATACACCGAATGATGCAGTACTATTGATGAGTAGCGAACTCCATATTTTGTATAATTAGCTTAGCTAACGTCAAGAAAAGAGTAGTACCTTGTGACGTTTACTACAGCTGACATGTAAAGGAGCGCAAATTCGGTGTTGGATTTGCTGTGGGAGAGAGACTTCGTCGCCAAGTACTGTCGTTCACTCCGGTGGACGAGCGTCTCGCAACAATCCGCATCAAAGCCCCTTTTTTTTAACATCTCGCTAATTTGCGCTCACGCCCCGACGGAAGAGAAGGACGATGCGACCAAATATTCCTTCTATGAGCGTTTGGAACGATCCTATGAGTGCTGCCCCCGCCACGACATAAAAATCGTGCTTGTCGCCAACGCCAGGGTGGGAAATTTTTGGTCCCACTGTCGGAAAATTCAGCCTGCACAACGAAACATCCGGTAACGGACAGAGGCTGATCGACTTCGCGGGGGCCCGAAACATGGTAGTCTGCAGCACCAGATTCCAGCATAAGAAGATTCACCAAGCCACCTGGCTGTCTCCTGATCGAAAAACACGAAACCAGATCGATCATGTTGTGATAGATGGAAGATACGCTTCTAGTGTATGAGATGTACGTACGATCCGAGGACCCAACATCGACTCGTATCACTACCTTGTTGCAGCCAAACTGCGCACACGCCTCTGTGCAGCAAAAAACGTGCATCTGTCTACAAGGAATGTTCGACATCGAAAAGCTGCAATCACAACAGACGGTCAGAAGATTCGCCACCCGTCTCTGGCTCCTGCTCTCAGAGAGTACTGCCCAACAAACCGTCATGCACGAACAATGGAGCAACATTTCTCGTTCTCTACGTACCGCCGCCGAAGAAGAAACGCGAGCCATGTGGGATCGCTACAGAGAGCTGAAAAAGGAATAAAGACGTATTATCCGACAGAAGAAAGGATGTGGCCAATAGGAACAACGCCCGGAAATTTTACCAGAAAGTTCGGCGGCTTACAGAAGGTTTTAAGACCGGGGCGTTTTCCTGTAAGAGCAAATACGCCGATCTGGTGACTGGTAAGGTGCATGCATCATCTCCTATGCAAAATATGGTCGGATGAAAGCATGTCTGCCGGTTGGAATTTAAGTGTGCTCTGCCCAATCCATAAGAAGGGGGATCCTGCAATTTGTGCCAATTACCGCGGGATGAGTCTTCTCAATATCGCCTATAAGGTTCTAGCGAGCGTATTGTGTGAAAGGCTGAAGCCCACCGTCAACCAACTGATTGGACCTTATCAGTGTGGCTTCAGACCTGGAAAGTCTACCATCGACCAAATATTCACAATACGCCAAATCTTGGAAAAGACCCATGAAAGGAGAATCGACACACACCATCTTTTCGTCGACTTCAAAGCTGCATTCGACAGTACGGAAAGGAGTTCCCTGTATGCCGCTATGTCTGAATTTGGTATCCCCGCAAAACTAATACGGCTATGTAAGATGACGTTGCTCAACACCAGCAGCGTCTCTGAGCCGTTTGATACCAAACGAGGTTTCAGACAAGGTGACTCACTGTCGTGTGACTTCTTTAACCTGATGTTGAAGAGCACCGTACGAGCCGCAGAATTGAATCGCTCAGGCACAATATTTTATAAGAGCGTGCAATTGTTGGCGTATGTCGATGATATTGACATTATCGGCCTTAACAACGCGCTGTTAGTTCTGCCTTCTCCAAACTGGATAAAGAGGCAAAGCGAATGGGTCTGGTGGTGAACGAGGACAAAACGAAGCACCTCTTGTCTTCAAACAAGCATTCGGCGCACTCGCGTATCGGCACCCACGTCACTGTAGACAGTTATAATTTTGAGGTTGTAAAAGACTTCGTGTATTTAGGAACCAGCATTAACACCGATAACAATGTCAGCCTTGAAATCCAACGCAGAATCTCTCTTGCCAACAAGTGTTTCTTTGGACTAAGTAGGCAACTGAGCAGTAAAGTCCTCTCTCGACGAACAAAACTAGCACTCTACAAGGCTCTCATCATGCCCGTGCTAACGTATGGCGCGGAAGCTTGGACGATGACAACATACAATGAAGCGACACTTGGAGTGTTTGAGAGAAAGATTCTGTGCAAGATTTTTGAACCTTTGCACGTTGGCAGCGGCGAATATCGCAGGCGATGGAACGATGATCTGTATGAGCTTTACGACGACATAGACATAGCGCAGCGAAGAAAGATCCAGCGGCTACGCTGGGTGATGTTGTCCGAATGGATTCAAACGATCGGCTCTGAAAGCTCTGAAAGTATTCGATGCGGTACCAGCTGGTGGTAGCAGAGAAAGAGGAAGGGCTCCTCTGCGTTGGAAAGATCAGGTGGAGAAGGACTTGGCTTCACTTGGTGTGTCCAACTTTCGCCGGTTAGCACGAGAAAGAAACGACTGACGCGCTTTGTTAAACTCGGCCAAAATCGCGTAAGCGGTTATATCGCCAGTTAAGAAGAAGAAGAAGCTTAGCTAACGACCTCCTTAAAAAAAAGCGAAAAAACTATTTAAAGCAAATAATAAAATGAGCGTGAAAAACGTTCAAACTCTAAGGCGAGAGCCTGAAGCAAAAACAAAAGTGAATCATGCTTATTTCACATATTCACACACTCCAAACCACATTAAAAGAACTCATATCTTTCTCTTCGGCATCTGATAGAGATATAACTACTCTCTCCCTCCCCTTGAGTGCGCAGTGCCCGTTACCATCAACGCCACTTCCACCACCTTCGGTTCAGCTTCAGCCATCAACAGTACCAAGCCATCCGCCGCTCACAACGACATCAGCAACTAATATGTTCCCTGTTGCATCTGATTTGCTCTTCGGCAGCAATTTCAAAAACTTCCACAATATCGACATTTTCGCAAGTACAAAATATCAACATCATTACCTGCAATGAACCAAATAAGCAAGAAAACTTAAAACGGCACCGTGACAGTCAGTCCCTAAACAACTCAAATTAACGGATTAACAGTAATAAAAAACATTAACAAAACTCAAAATACTGTACAAAAACACCCAAAGAGTACTGGCTGGACAAACCAAATTCAAACAACCGTTTTGAGTTGCTGGCGCTGGCCCAAGAAGCTGAAGAGAGTGATCTACATACTGACAGAGGGAGAGAACCGAAAACAAAACCACAAATCCGAACAGAACAATGCAAACTTAAACCACTCATCTACATATGTGCAAAATGTACATGCATTAACAACAGCTCTTAAATCACTAACTGATACAAAATATGAGCTCAAGGCACTTCCAACAAATGAAGCTAAAATCCAACCGCAAGAAAACATTCACTACACAAACATTTTAAAACTATTAAAAGATAAAGAAACAAAATACTACACTTTTAGAGCTAAAGCCTAACGAGCACTTTAGAGCTATAACAGCAAGACAATAAGAAAGAAATTTACAAAATAGTAAGCCTTCTACACTGCACAGTCACGTTTGAGCTACCTCACCTATAGGGGACAATCCCTCAATGCACAAACTGCCAAAAATATGGCCACATGCAGAACTATTGCACAGAAGATCCAGTATATGGAAAATGTGCTGATAAACATAATACACTTAACTGCAAAATTCATCACTCCTCCAACAAAAATCAAATTAAATGTGCCCTATGCGAAGAAATTAGAAAGGCTACATGGTCTACAAAAATTCCCCTCCCTCCGTAAAAAAGATCTACCAACCACGCAAACGCCATCCGCAGACCAGCATCACAACCCTGGTGTAAATAAACTAATAACCCCAGAAATATTGTACACAGAGTCACCTACGACCTACCCGACACAACAACAATACGACTTAAGGGGTTATACGCAGTTATGAAGCAAATAAAAGACGGGTTGTCAAGGATTTATCCTGAAGAAACTTCAGAATATTTTAATTTGAAAATTTTTGGCGGTTATAAAAGCATGCTTCAAGAACGTGACAAAATTTTTTATTTATGAAAATGTTGATTATAGAGCGCGCTGCAGGCGATTTCTGGAACCTCCTTTAAAAAAAGACGATTTACGGTGTGCATCGTAACTCAGGATTGGATTATCTGAAATCAAAAAACCAAACAAATTTTGTTAATATATTAGATTATCTAGTAATTAATCGGGCGGCTAATCAAAATAGTGAATTTTCACAAAATGGCAGCTTTTAAAAGAAATGATTTCGATTTTTACATAAAAATTTGACCGTAAATTGATTATAAAATGGAAAATAAGTATCAGATTTACAAAAGGAACGATTAATTACTAGAAAATGTATCTTTAAAGATTGAGTTAAAACGGTTGACCGATCAAACAAGCCGTTTTCGAGATATCGTGTCCACCGACTTGAAAAATGCCGTTTTGAAAAAAACACGTTTAAAGTTTCAATACCTACCTTAAAACGTGCCGAGGCATCTCTACATATTTAGGTATAACTCCGAAAGTATTGCTTAGATCTACTTCGAATTTCGTGCGTATACTTTTGAATATATGTACATTACAAAAATGCAATAAAAAAAATCGATTTTTTTGAAAGTCATAACTGCGTATAACCCCTTATGTCACCCTGAGCTCTTGATTGCTACTTTTCTTGTTTTTAAACTGGAATTCAAATTAACATACTGTTAGCGCCATCTTTTAAAAATATAATTGAACTGTGAGCACGCGTTGAAATGAAAATTACACAGAACAGAAATGGGAAATGATCAGCAAAAATAATATATACAATATTTTTGAAATTTTTCTTGAAAATATCTACGGAAAGTGTGAAAACAATCTCTTTTCTTAAATATCTTAAGTAAAAACTTCTAAAATATTAATTATTTTTGCCGATTTCTGTTGTGTGTATTTTTCACACCATTTATTCACTGTTTCACTTGTTATCAATCATTTGCAAAATTAATATATATATTGTAAATTTTTTGTGAAAATATCGTTGGAAAATGTAAAAACAATCTCTTCTCTTAAATATTTCTGACGCACTTTTTTTACAATATATCTTTGGTTGGTGCCTGGAAACTGCTTCACTTGAACACTTTACCAAATAAAACACTTTCTTGTTAGTTTTAACACTTACTTTCACCATGCACTATTACTGATAACCTTTGGTAATCTTGTAAGAAAACGGCCTTGCCTAAGAAAAAGTACTTAATATTTAGCGACGACCTGTTCAGGTTCGTTGAGCTAATGGTTTTGCTTCGGTTATCCCGAAGTGTGGGTGTAAAGAAGAAGTATTTAAGCATAGTGTTAAGTTAGTCACAGCAGCATTGTGTTACGATCAATTGTTGCAGGCGGTCAGCTACAGCTGTGCCTGCTAATTTGTATGTTTCTAGTCTATGCGAATGCAGGTGTGCAGCCACTGCTGTATGAATATATGTATATGTATGTATGTTTGCATTCCATTGAAATGTAATGGAATGAAAATTTAGGCATAAATACTGCTGCGTTAACTTGTACATATGTGAGTAAAATGTACGCTCCATGCAACCGTTTACAATAACAACCACACGCGTAAAAAGAACGCTGCCTCGTGTATACTATGTGTTGACGAAGAAGTAAAAGAGATTTTAATCAAACATAGTTACAAACCTTCTCCACATGTGTCTCTTCAATGTGCCAAAGTTTGGTTAAAATCGGTTGAGCCATTCCCCGTAAAGTTCATCACAACGCGAAAAACGGCTGAATTTTTATATATGTATATAGATATGAAAGGAGAGTGCTTGCATAGCAGTTTTCTCTTCGGTTGCTAAGTGTAGCGGTGGTAATTTAAAGGTGCTTCCATCGCCGAGGTTGGAGTAGTTCTCTTAGGCACCCCAGCACAGTTCTGATAAGGCTGTAATTTGTCTACCATACCAATGCCCCATCTAGAAGGATAGGCCTTACCATTTGGGTGGAGATCCAGAAGGTCATTTTAGGGCTCAGGCCGCAGGGTTTAGCCTAAAGTTGTGGTGTTTTTTTATTACTGAGTTTAGGTGGGCCTCCGAGGTAGGTAGGTAGGTAGGTAAGATGACAAGAGTACCCCAGGTACGCTACAAGTAGCACTTACGTGCCGTTTTGATACCATAGAGTGGACCACTACCTGTGAAAGGATTAATGGAGGAGATAAGACCGTCTACAGCCATCCAGTGCTGTTGATGTAGCGGAGGAGAGAAAAGGGATCTAGGCTGGAGAATTTCGTCAAGTCATCCCCAAAGGGAACGCTGAGGAATCTCAAGCGCCTAGCCGCCAAAGCCGGACATCTGCAGAGAAAGTGTACCACAGTCTCTTTCTCTGTAGGATCCCCACAGCTTCTGCAATGGGGGTTGTACGGAATTCCAAGCTTCTCCGCGTGAGTGCCGATCACCCAGTGGCCAGTGATCACCGCGATGAGTTTGGAAATTGAATGGCGGGGGGTTCCCATCACCTAAAGCGTTCTGTTTATGTCGTATTGAGGCCATGGTGCTTTTGAAATGGCACACGATGAGACAGACCTCCATCTGTCTTGCGCTTTTCTTAGAAAGAAGTTATGTCTCCCTCCCAACAGCGATCCCGAAGCATTTTGCATGCCTGCAGGATCGCGAAGACCTCTGCTTGAAAGACGCTGCTTGTCTCCGGCAATTTATAGGAGACCGAGATGTTGGCTGATTTGGAGTAGACCCCCGCTCCCACTCCAGACGCCATTTTGGATCCGTCAGTGAAAACAGAGGCCTCTATATCCGCAACAACTCTCCCCTCTTTCCAATCTTGCCTGCTCGGAAAGATAGCCCTAGCACAACCCTCAAAGCACAGTTTGCGGATGGAGAGGTCGGTGCGAATATCTGAGAAGGAAGGGGAGATCTGCTTCAAGATGCTGCTATGCCCAACAGGGAGTTGTCTCCAGAGGCCAAACTCCCTCAGTCTGATAGCACTCTGAGCAGCAATGGATTTAACCTGCAGATCCACAGGAATTAAGTGGAGTATAACGTTGAGCGCAGCGGTGGGACATGTTCTGCAGGCACCAGTGATGCCCACACATGCAGTTCTCTGCACTCTCTCTAATTTAGTGAAGTTGTAGCCCTTCTGAAGAGCTAACCACCAAACTAGGCAACCGTATGTCAAAATTGGCAGGACCACTAAGTTGTACATCCAGAGTACGACACGTGGCTTGAGGCCCCATTTCTCGCCGAACATAGATTTACAGGCATAGAAGGCTATATTAGCCTTCTTAACTCGATTTTCTATGTGCAGCTTCCAGTGGAGCTTGGGGTCAAGTATTACACCAAGATACTTGACTTCCGATGAAAGTGTAAGACACTGGTTATTAAGTCTAGGAAGCTTAAACGGCGGAGGCTTGTATTTTCTGGTGAATAGCATCAACTCCGTTTTGTCAGAGTTGACTCTGAGACCGCTACTGGCGGCCCACCTGCTGAGTGTAGCCAATGCACCTTCCAAAATTTCAGCCATTACTGATGGGAAGGGACCTGAGACCATCAGGACCAAGTCATCGGCATATGCTACCACCACGACTCGTTGTTAATCAGCAGTAATATGGCTGAGCTATGCTGCTGAGGTTCTTCTACTTTGATGACAGACCAGTCATCCATAGGAACCTCAGGGTTCTGAAGCTTGAGACACGGCACAATTTCCGAACTGTCCAGCTCCATTTTCGGCAGCCAGATTCTGGCTCGTGGTCGCCTGGGAATTTCTGAGGCAGGGATGAGCTTTAGCGAAAGCCCCTCCCAGGCGTTGCTAACCGTAGCAAGGCTCTTCTCCAGAAATTCCCTCGAGTACTGATTGGCACATTTTATCACCCTACAGCCCCGAAAGATTTCACCCGAGTCGAAGAGAGGTGCTGGCCCTTTTTTGTCCATGAGGTGTCTGACGACCATCCCCGATAGCCGTCCCTCAATGGCATCCCAAAGGGGTAACACCGCTCTTCCACTTTTGGTTTTTGCGTCCACGAGGGCAACTTGGAGATGGTCTCTGGCCACCTCACTATAAGCCGCCCTCGAGGCCGCGCCTGCCGCACTAGTTGAAGGGCCCCCAGCCCCCTGGGTTGAGGAGTGTTTGCTCCTTTTGGCCACACGTTCACTCACATCCTGTGAGCGGTTACGCTTAGCCGAGCTCCGTGCCGGTTTGGGCTGTTGTTGTGGATGTTGTTGTGGCTGGATTAATTTTGCTGCAGACGCGGCCTCGTACTCTCTGATCGCGGCCTCGTACTTCACCCGGTCCTCAGCGTCCCGCTCGTGCGCTTTACCGGCTTGTTCATTCTTGGCAATCTTTGCCAGAATGAATTTCGCCCTTAGGTAGCGCGAGGTAATTTGGAAAGGTTTATTGATAATCCTTCTTTAATACACCATTCCCAGCTTATATTTAATTCGTCTTGCATTAAGTCCTTTATGGTCCTTTCGTGGTTGCCTTTAATTATTACACAAATCTCATCGTTTAGTTCCTCACAGAATTTTTTTCCATGGTTGGATGAAGTACCTTCGTCCTCTTCCACAGCTTCCATTTGGTTCGCTTATGTATCTGCATTGACGGGTGCAGTCTTAACCTTGAGGGTCACTTGACAGAATTGGTGATTTCTGGTCTCTGCTAGAACCATTGTTATATTTGAGACTGTTTCGACTCCTTTTAGTGTACGTCATTTGTCGATGTAGATGCGATTATTCTGCCCCTGCAGAAAGTGCCCACTGCAATCCACAGTGAAGCACCCTTAGGGTGTCGCGACACGAAAAATGCCGGTTTTATGGTCTGGTATTTCTCCGTCAGTCTTTTTGCAAGAATGAGATTCTGGATGTAATCCATATGCTCAGGTGTTAGGGGCCTATTGGAATAGTCCCTTGATAGCACTGCCATTTTGACTCCTGTTGCCACATCCTTGTAGGAGGCAGAAATTTGTTTTACATGTGTGACTGGAAGCCGCTGGAGCTGTCTGTTCCGATGACCTCTGCCGTTTTGGACCTGACTCGACGACATCTGTCTTATTCTTGGGCATAGGGCCTATTTTTAGGGAGGCAATGAAACCTCTTTTTACCTTCTCCATTCAATTTCTTAGGTTTTCCGGCTGTTTCTGGGGCAATGGGTTGCTGTTTAGGCGTTTCAGCTGATGAGGCCTCATCTAAGCTGTGTACCCGTGGCGGATCTGCCTCTGAGGCCCTGTCTTTAGGGTTTTGAGTAGCAGCCTTGTGGCTCGCGCCATTTTGAAGACTGCTCATCGATCGTTGCTTGCGATATTAAGGCCTCTTCTGGTGAGCTATTATGGCTGATCTCACCATTTTAATTTTTGTTTTCAGTATTAATTGTTTATTTATTCCCACGAGTAAAGGAGAAAGGTTGGTCCGTTGCGCCAGTGCCTCGGTAGTGCAGTAAGGCACTTATTTAAATGGAGCCGTGCCTGACCGCTCCAAGTTCGCATACTAGCGACTAGATACCCCCTAGCCTAGCCACTCATCCATTAGCATTTGCTGTTCCACCTTGGATTTGTGTAGAGTTCACTTCCCTCCCCCGACAATCCCAAAGATACACCGAATGATGCAGTACTATTGATGAGTAGCGAACTCCATATTTTGTATAATTAGCTTAGCTAACGTCAAGAAAAGAGTAGTACCTTGTGACGTTTACTACAGCTGACATGTAAAGGAGCGCAAATTCGGTGTTGGATTTGTTGTGGGAGAAGACTTCGTCGCCAAGTACTGTCGTTCACTCCGGTGGACGAGCGTCTCGCAACAATCCGCATCAAAGCCCGTTTTTTTTAACATCTCGCTAATTTGCGCCCACGCCCCGACGGAAGAGAAGGACGATGCGACCAAATATTCCTTCTATGAGCGTTTGGAACGATCCTATGAGTGCTGCCCCCGCCACGACATAAAAATCGTGCTTGTCGCCAACGCCAGGGTGGGAAATTTTTGGTCCCACTGTCGGAAAATTCAGCCTGCACAACGAAAGATCCGGTAACGGACAGAGGCTGATCGACTTCGCGGGGGCCCGAAACATGGTAGTCTGCAGCACCAGATTCCAGCATAAGAAGATTCACCAAGCCACCTGGCTGTCTCCTGATCGAAAAACACGAAACCAGATCGATCATGTTGTGATAGATGGAAGATACGCTTCTAGTGTATGAGATGTACGTACGATCCGAGGACCCAACATCGACTCGTATCACTACCTTGTTGCAGCCAAACTGCGCACACGCCTCTGTGCAGCAAAAAACGTGCATCTATCTACAAGGAATGTTCGACATCGAAAAGCTGCAATCACAACAGACGGTCAGAAGATTCGCCACCCGTCTCTGGCTCCTGCTCTCAGAGAGTACTGCCCAACAAACCGTCATGCACGAACAATGGAGCAACATTTCTCGTTCTCTACGTACCGCCGCCGAAGAAGAAACGCGAGCCATGTGGGATCGCTACAGAGAGCTGAAAAAGGAATAAAGACGTATTATCCGACAGAAGAAAGGATGTGGCCAATAGGAACAACGCCCGGAAATTTTACCAGAAAGTTCGGCGGCTTACAGAAGGTTTTAAGACCGGGGCGTTTTCCTGTAAGAGCAAATACGCCGATCTGGTGACTGGTAAGGTGCATGCATCATCTCCTATGCAAAATATGGTCGGATGAAAGCATGTCTGCCGGTTGGAATTTAAGTGTGCTCTGCCCAATCCATAAGAAGGGGGATCCTGCAATTTGTGCCAATTACCGCGGGATGAGTCTTCTCAATATCGCCTATAAGGTTCTAGCGAGCGTATTGTGTGAAAGGCTGAAGCCCACCGTCAACCAACTGATTGGACCTTATCAGTGTGGCTTCAGACCTGGAAAGTCTACCATCGACCAAATATTCACAATACGCCAAATCTTGGAAAAGACCCATGAAAGGAGAATCGACACACACCATCTTTTCGTCGACTTCAAAGCTGCATTCGACAGTACGGAAAGGAGTTCCCTGTATGCCGCTATGTCTGAATTTGGTATCCCCGCAAAACTAATACGGCTATGTAAGATGACGTTGCTCAACACCAGCAGCGTCTCTGAGCCGTTTGATACCAAACGAGGTTTCAGACAAGGTGACTCACTGTCGTGTGACTTCTTTAACCTGATGTTGAAGAGCACCGTACGAGCCGCAGAATTGAATCGCTCAGGCACAATATTTTATAAGAGCGTGCAATTGTTGGCGTATGTCGATGATATTGACATTATCGGCCTTAACAACGCGCTGTTAGTTCTGCCTTCTCCAAACTGGATAAAGAGGCAAAGCGAATGGGTCTGGTGGTGAACGAGGACAAAACGAAGCACCTCTTGTCTTCAAACAAGCATTCGGCGCACTCGCGTATCGGCACCCACGTCACTGTAGACAGTTATAATTTTGAGGTTGTAAAAGACTTCGTGTATTTAGGAACCAGCATTAACACCGATAACAATGTCAGCCTTGAAATCCAACGCAGAATCTCTCTTGCCAACAAGTGTTTCTTTGGACTAAGTAGGCAACTGAGCAGTAAAGTCCTCTCTCGACGAACAAAACTAGCACTCTACAAGGCTCTCATCATGCCCGTGCTAACGTATGGCGCGGAAGCTTGGACGATGACAACATACAATGAAGCGACACTTGGAGTGTTTGAGAGAAAGATTCTGTGCAAGATTTTTGAACCTTTGCACGTTGGCAGCGGCGAATATCGCAGGCGATGGAACGATGATCTGTATGAGCTTTACGACGACATAGACATAGCGCAGCGAAGAAAGATCCAGCGGCTACGCTGGGTGATGTTGTCCGAATGGATTCAAACGATCGGCTCTGAAAGCTCTGAAAGTATTCGATGCGGTACCAGCTGGTGGTAGCAGAGAAAGAGGAAGGGCTCCTCTGCGTTGGAAAGATCAGGTGGAGAAGGACTTGGCTTCACTTGGTGTGTCCAACTTTCGCCGGTTAGCACGAGAAAGAAACGACTGACGCGCTTTGTTAAACTCGGCCAAAATCGCGTAAGCGGTTATATCGCCAGTTAAAAAGAAGAAGAAGCTTAGCTAACGACCTCCTTAAAAAAAAGCGAAAAAACTATTTAAAGCAAATAATAAAATGAGCGTGAAAAACGTTCAAACTCTAAGGCGAGAGCCTGAAGCAAAAACAAAAGTGAATCATGCTTATTTCACATATTCACACACTCCAAACCACATTAAAAGAACTCATATCTTTCTCTTCGGCATCTGATAGAGATATAACTACTCTCTCCCTCCCCTTGAGTGCGCAGTGCCCGTTACCATCAACGCCACTTCCACCACCTTCGGTTCAGCTTCAGCCATCAACAGTACCAAGCCATCCGCCGCTCACAACGACATCAGCAACTAATATGTTCCCTGTTGCATCTGATTTGCTCTTCGGCAGCAATTTCAAAAACTTCCACAATATCGACATTTTCGCAAGTACAAAATATCAACATCATTACCTGCAATGAACCAAATAAGCAAGAAAACTTAAAACGGCACCGTGACAGTCAGTCCCTAAACAACTCAAATTAACGGATTAACAGTAATAAAAAACATTAACAAAACTCAAAATACTGTACAAAAACACCCAAAGAGTACTGGCTGGACAAACCAAATTCAAACAACCGTTTTGAGTTGCTGGCGCTGGCCCAAGAAGCTGAAGAGAGTGATCTACATACTGACAGAGGGAGAGAACCGAAAACAAAACCACAAATCCGAACAGAACAATGCAAACTTAAACCACTCATCTACATATGTGCAAAATGTACATGCATTAACAACAGCTCTTAAATCACTAACTGATACAAAATATGAGCTCAAGGCACTTCCAACAAATGAAGCTAAAATCCAACCGCAAGAAAACATTCACTACACAAACATTTTAAAACTATTAAAAGATAAAGAAACAAAATACTACACTTTTAGAGCTAAAGCCTAACGAGCACTTTAGAGCTATAACAGCAAGACAATAAGAAAGAAATTTACAAAATAGTAAGCCTTCTACACTGCACAGTCACGTTTGAGCTACCTCACCTATAGGGGACAATCCCTCAATGCACAAACTGCCAAAAATATGGCCACATGCAGAACTATTGCACAGAAGATCCAGTATATGGAAAATGTGCTGATAAACATAATACACTTAACTGCAAAATTCATCACTCCTCCAACAAAAATCAAATTAAATGTGCCCTATGCGAAGAAATTAGAAAGGCTACATGGTCTACAAAAATTCCCCTCCCTCCGTAAAAAAGATCTACCAACCACGCAAACGCCATCCGCAGACCAGCATCACAACCCTGGTGTAAATAAACTAATAACCCCAGAAATATCGTACACAGAGTCACCTACGACCTACCCGACACAACAACAATACGACTTAAGGGGTTATACGCAGTTATGAAGCAAATAAAAGACGGGTTGTCAAGGATTTATCCTGAAGAAACTTCAGAATATTTTAATTTGAAAATTTTTGGCGGTTATAAAAGCATGCTTCAAGAACGTGACAAAATTTTTTATTTATGAAAATGTTGATTATAGAGCGCGCTGCAGGCGATTTCTGGAACCTCCTTTAAAAAAAGACGATTTACGGTGTGCATCGTAACTCAGGATTGGATTATCTGAAATCAAAAAACCAAACAAATTTTGTTAATATATTAGATTATCTAGTAATTAATCGGGCGGCTAATCAAAATAGTGAATTTTCACAAAATGGCAGCTTTTAAAAGAAATGATTTCGATTTTTACATAAAAATTTGACCGTAAATTGATTATAAAATGGAAAATAAGTATCAGATTTACAAAAGGAACGATTAATTACTAGAAAATGTATCTTTAAAGATTGAGTTAAAACGGTTGACCGATCAAACAAGCCGTTTTCGAGATATCGTGTCCACCGACTTGAAAAATGCCGTTTTGAAAAAAACACGTTTAAAGTTTCAATACCTACCTTAAAACGTGCCGAGGCATCTCTACATATTTAGGTATAACTCCGAAAGTATTGCTTAGATCTACTTCGAATTTCGTGCGTATACTTTTGAATATATGTACATTACAAAAATGCAATAAAAAAATCGATTTTTTTGAAAGTCATAACTGCGTATAACCCCTTATGTCACCCTGAGCTCTTGATTGCTACTTTTCTTGTTTTTAAACTGGAATTCAAATTAACATACTGTTAGCGCCATCTTTTAAAAATATAATTGAACTGTGAGCACGCGTTGAAATGAAAATTACACAGAACAGAAATGGGAAATGATCAGCAAAAATAATATATACAATATTTTTGAAATTTTTCTTGAAAATATCTACGGAAAGTGTGAAAACAATCTCTTTTCTTAAATATCTTAAGTAAAAACTTCTAAAATATTAATTATTTTTGCCGATTTCTGTTGTGTGTATTTTTCACACCATTTATTCACTGTTTCACTTGTTATCAATCATTTGCAAAATTAATATATATATTGTAAATTTTTTGTGAAAATATCGTTGGAAAATGTAAAAACAATCTCTTCTCTTAAATATTTCTGACGCACTTTTTTTACAATATATCTTTGGTTGGTGCCTGGAAACTGCTTCACTTGAACACTTTACCAAATAAAACACTTTCTTGTTAGTTTTAACACTTACTTTCACCATGCACTATTACTGATAACCTTTGGTAATCTTGTAAGAAAACGGCCTTGCCTAAGAAAAAGTACTTAATATTTAGCGACGACCTGTTCAGGTTCGTTGAGCTAATGGTTTTGCTTCGGTTATCCCGAAGTGTGGGTGTAAAGAAGAAGTATTTAAGCATAGTGTTAAGTTAGTCACAGCAGCATTGTGTTACGATCAATTGTTGCAGGCGGTCAGCTACAGCTGTGCCTGCTAATTTGTATGTTTCTAGTCTATGCGAATGCAGGTGTGCAGCCACTGCTGTATGAATATATGTATATGTATGTATGTTTGCATTCCATTGAAATGTAATGGAATGAAAATTTAGGCATAAATACTGCTGCGTTAACTTGTACATATGTGAGTAAAATGTACGCTCCATGCAACCGTTTACAATAACAACCACACGCGTAAAAAGAACGCTGCCTCGTGTATACTATGTGTTGACGAAGAAGTAAAAGAGATTTTAATCAAACATAGTTACAAACCTTCTCCACATGTGTCTCTTCAATGTGCCAAAGTTTGGTTAAAATCGGTTGAGCCATTCCCCGTAAAGTTCATCACAACGCGAAAAACGGCTGAATTTTTATATATGTATATAGATATGAAAGGAGAGTGCTTGCATAGCAGTTTTCTCTTCGGTTGCTAAGTGTAGCGGTGGTAATTTAAAGGTGCTTCCATCGCCGAGGTTGGAGTAGTTCTCTTAGGCACCCCAGCACAGTTCTGATAAGGCTGTAATTTGTCTACCATACCAATGCCCCATCTAGAAGGATAGGCCTTACCATTTGGGTGGAGATCCAGAAGGTCATTTTAGGGCTCAGGCCGCAGGGTTTAGCCTAAAGTTGTGGTGTTTTTTTATTACTGAGTTTAGGTGGGCCTCCGAGGTAGGTAGGTAGGTAGGTAAGATGACAAGAGTACCCCAGGTACGCTACAAGTAGCACTTACGTGCCGTTTTGATACCATAGAGTGGACCACTACCTGTGAAAGGATTAATGGAGGAGATAAGACCGTCTACAGCCATCCAGTGCTGTTGATGTAGCGGAGGAGAGAAAAGGGATCTAGGCTGGAGAATTTCGTCAAGTCATCCCCAAAGGGAACGCTGAGGAATCTCAAGCGCCTAGCCGCCAAAGCCGGACATCTGCAGAGAAAGTGTACCACAGTCTCTTTCTCTGTAGGATCCCCACAGCTTCTGCAATGGGGGTTGTACGGAATTCCAAGCTTCTCCGCGTGAGTGCCGATCACCCAGTGGCCAGTGATCACCGCGATGAGTTTGGAAATTGAATGGCGGGGGGTTCCCATCACCTAAAGCGTTCTGTTTATGTCGTATTGAGGCCATAGTGCTTTTGAAATGGCACACGATGAGACAGACCTCCATCTGTCTTGCGCTTTTCTTAGAAAGAAGTTATGTCTCCCTCCCAACAGCGATCCCGAAGCATTTTGCATGCCTGCAGGATCGCGAAGACCTCTGCTTGAAAGACGCTGCTTGTCTCCGGCAATTTATAGGAGACCGAGATGTTGGCTGATTTGGAGTAGACCCCCGCTCCCACTCCAGACGCCATTTTGGATCCGTCAGTGAAAACAGAGGCCTCTATATCTGCAACAACTCTCCCCTCTTTCCAATCTTGCCTGCTCGGAAAGATAGCCCTAGCACAACCCTCAAAGCACAGTTTGCGGATGGAGAGGTCGGTGCGAATATCTGAGAAGGAAGGGGAGATCTGCTTCAAGATGCTGCTATGCCCAACAGGGAGTTGTCTCCAGAGGCCAAACTCCCTCAGTCTGATAGCACTCTGAGCAGCAATGGATTTAACCTGCAGATCCACAGGAATTAAGTGGAGTATAACGTTGAGCGCAGCGGTGGGACATGTTCTGCAGGCACCAGTGATGCCCACACATGCAGTTCTCTGCACTCTCTCTAATTTAGTGAAGTTGTAGCCCTTCTGAAGAGCTAACCACCAAACTAGGCAACCGTATGTCAAAATTGGCAGGACCACTAAGTTGTACATCCAGAGTACGACACGTGGCTTGAGGCCCCATTTCTCGCCGAACATAGATTTACAGGCATAGAAGGCTATATTAGCCTTCTTAACTCGATTTTCTATGTGCAGCTTCCAGTGGAGCTTGGGGTCAAGTATTACACCAAGATACTTGACTTCCGATGAAAGTGTAAGACACTGGTTATTAAGTCTAGGAAGCTTAAACGGCGGAGGCTTGTATTTTCTGGTGAATAGCATCAACTCCGTTTTGTCAGAGTTGACTCTGAGACCGCTACTGGCGGCCCACCTGCTGAGTGTAGCCAATGCACCTTCCAAAATTTCAGCCATTACTGATGGGAAGGGACCTGAGACCATCAGGACCAAGTCATCGGCATATGCTACCACCACGACTCGTTGTTAATCAGCAGTAATATGGCTGAGCTATGCTGCTGAGGTTCTTCTACTTTGATGACAGACCAGTCATCCATAGGAACCTCAGGGTTCTGAAGCTTGAGACACGGCACAATTTCCGAACTGTCCAGCTCCATTTTCGGCAGCCAGATTCTGGCTCGTGGTCGCCTGGGAATTTCTGAGGCAGGGATGAGCTTTAGCGAAAGCCCCTCCCAGGCGTTGCTAACCGTAGCAAGGCTCTTCTCCAGAAATTCCCTCGAGTACTGATTGGCACATTTTATCACCCTACAGCCCCGAAAGATTTCACCCGAGTCGAAGAGAGGTGCTGGCCCTTTTTTGTCCATGAGGTGTCTGACGACCATCCCCGATAGCCGTCCCTCAATGGCATCCCAAAGGGGTAACACCGCTCTTCCACTTTTGGTTTTTGCGTCCACGAGGGCAACTTGGAGATGGTCTCTGGCCACCTCACTATAAGCCGCCCTCGAGGCCGCGCCTGCCGCACTAGTTGAAGGGCCCCCAGCCCCCTGGGTTGAGGAGTGTTTGCTCCTTTTGGCCACACGTTCACTCACATCCTGTGAGCGGTTACGCTTAGCCGAGCTCCGTGCCGGTTTGGGCTGTTGTTGTGGATGTTGTTGTGGCTGGATTAATTTTGCAGCAGACGCGGCCTCGTACTCTCTGATCGCGGCCTCGTACTTCACCCGGTCCTCAGCGTCCCGCTCGTGCGCTTTACCGGCTTGTTCATTCTTGGCAATCTTTGCCAGAATGAATTTCGCCCTTAGGTAGCGCGAGGTAATTTGGAAAGGTTTATTGATAATCCTTCTTTAATACACCATTCCCAGCTTATATTTAATTCGTCTTGCATTAAGTCCTTTATGGTCCTTTCGTGGTTGCCTTTAATTATTACACAAATCTCATCGTTTAGTTCCTCACAGAATTTTTTTCCATGGTTGGATGAAGTACCTTCGTCCTCTTCCACAGCTTCCATTTGGTTCGCTTATGTATCTGCATTGACGGGTGCAGTCTTAACCTTGAGGGTCACTTGACAGAATTGGTGATTTCTGGTCTCTGCTAGAACCATTGTTATATTTGAGACTGTTTCGACTCCTTTTAGTGTACGTCATTTGTCGATGTAGATGCGATTATTCTGCCCCTGCAGAAAGTGCCCACTGCAATCCACAGTGAAGCACCCTTAGGGTGTCGCGACACGAAAAATGCCGGTTTTATGGTCTGGTATTTCTCCGTCAGTCTTTTTGCAAGAATGAGATTCTGGATGTAATCCATATGCTCAGGTGTTAGGGGCCTATTGGAATAGTCCCTTGATAGCACTGCCATTTTGACTCCTGTTGCCACATCCTTGTAGGAGGCAGAAATTTGTTTTACATGTGTGACTGGAAGCCGCTGGAGCTGTCTGTTCCGATGACCTCTGCCGTTTTGGACCTGACTCGACGACATCTGTCTTATTATTGGGCATAGGGCCTATTTTTAGGGAGGCAATGAAACCTCTTTTTACCTTCTCCATTCAATTTCTTAGGTTTTCCGGCTGTTTCTGGGGCAATGGGTTGCTGTTTAGGCGTTTCAGCTGATGAGGCCTCATCTAAGCTGTGTACCCGTGGCGGATCTGCCTCTGAGGCCCTGTCTTTAGGGTTTTGAGTAGCAGCCTTGTGGCTCGCGCCATTTTGAAGACTGCTCATCGATCGTTGCTTGCGATATTAAGGCCTCTTCTGGTGAGCTATTATGGCTGATCTCACCATTTTAATTTTTGTTTTCAGTATTAATTGTTTATTTATTCCCACGAGTAAAGGAGAAAGGTTGGTCCGTTGCGCCAGTGCCTCGGTAGTGCAGTAAGGCACTTATTTAAATGGAGCCGTGCCTGACCGCTCCAAGTTCGCATACTAGCGACTAGATACCCCCTAGCCTAGCCACTCATCCATTAGCATTTGCTGTTCCACCTTGGATTTGTGTAGAGTTCACTTCCCTCCCCCGACAATCCCAAAGATACACCGAATGATGCAGTACTATTGATGAGTAGCGAACTCCATATTTTGTATAATTAGCTTAGCTAACGTCAAGAAAAGAGTAGTACCTTGTGACGTTTACTACAGCTGACATGTAAAGGAGCGCAAATTCGGTGTTGGATTTGCTGTGGGAGAGAGACTTCGTCGCCAAGTACTGTCGTTCACTCCGGTGGACGAGCGTCTCGCAACAATCCGCATCAAAGCCCCTTTTTTTTAACATCTCGCTAATTTGCGCTCACGCCCCGACGGAAGAGAAGGACGATGCGACCAAATATTCCTTCTATGAGCGTTTGGAACGATCCTATGAGTGCTGCCCCCGCCACGACATAAAAATCGTGCTTGTCGCCAACGCCAGGGTGGGAAATTTTTGGTCCCACTGTCGGAAAATTCAGCCTGCACAACGAAACATCCGGTAACGGACAGAGGCTGATCGACTTCGCGGGGGCCCGAAACATGGTAGTCTGCAGCACCAGATTCCAGCATAAGAAGATTCACCAAGCCACCTGGCTGTCTCCTGATCGAAAAACACGAAACCAGATCGATCATGTTGTGATAGATGGAAGATACGCTTCTAGTGTATGAGATGTACGTACGATCCGAGGACCCAACATCGACTCGTATCACTACCTTGTTGCAGCCAAACTGCGCACACGCCTCTGTGCAGCAAAAAACGTGCATCTGTCTACAAGGAATGTTCGACATCGAAAAGCTGCAATCACAACAGACGGTCAGAAGATTCGCCACCCGTCTCTGGCTCCTGCTCTCAGAGAGTACTGCCCAACAAACCGTCATGCACGAACAATGGAGCAACATTTCTCGTTCTCTACGTACCGCCGCCGAAGAAGAAACGCGAGCCATGTGGGATCGCTACAGAGAGCTGAAAAAGGAATAAAGACGTATTATCCGACAGAAGAAAGGATGTGGCCAATAGGAACAACGCCCGGAAATTTTACCAGAAAGTTCGGCGGCTTACAGAAGGTTTTAAGACCGGGGCGTTTTCCTGTAAGAGCAAATACGCCGATCTGGTGACTGGTAAGGTGCATGCATCATCTCCTATGCAAAATATGGTCGGATGAAAGCATGTCTGCCGGTTGGAATTTAAGTGTGCTCTGCCCAATCCATAAGAAGGGGGATCCTGCAATTTGTGCCAATTACCGCGGGATGAGTCTTCTCAATATCGCCTATAAGGTTCTAGCGAGCGTATTGTGTGAAAGGCTGAAGCCCACCGTCAACCAACTGATTGGACCTTATCAGTGTGGCTTCAGACCTGGAAAGTCTACCATCGACCAAATATTCACAATACGCCAAATCTTGGAAAAGACCCATGAAAGGAGAATCGACACACACCATCTTTTCGTCGACTTCAAAGCTGCATTCGACAGTACGGAAAGGAGTTCCCTGTATGCCGCTATGTCTGAATTTGGTATCCCCGCAAAACTAATACGGCTATGTAAGATGACGTTGCTCAACACCAGCAGCGTCTCTGAGCCGTTTGATACCAAACGAGGTTTCAGACAAGGTGACTCACTGTCGTGTGACTTCTTTAACCTGATGTTGAAGAGCACCGTACGAGCCGCAGAATTGAATCGCTCAGGCACAATATTTTATAAGAGCGTGCAATTGTTGGCGTATGTCGATGATATTGACATTATCGGCCTTAACAACGCGCTGTTAGTTCTGCCTTCTCCAAACTGGATAAAGAGGCAAAGCGAATGGGTCTGGTGGTGAACGAGGACAAAACGAAGCACCTCTTGTCTTCAAACAAGCATTCGGCGCACTCGCGTATCGGCACCCACGTCACTGTAGACAGTTATAATTTTGAGGTTGTAAAAGACTTCGTGTATTTAGGAACCAGCATTAACACCGATAACAATGTCAGCCTTGAAATCCAACGCAGAATCTCTCTTGCCAACAAGTGTTTCTTTGGACTAAGTAGGCAACTGAGCAGTAAAGTCCTCTCTCGACGAACAAAACTAGCACTCTACAAGGCTCTCATCATGCCCGTGCTAACGTATGGCGCGGAAGCTTGGACGATGACAACATACAATGAAGCGACACTTGGAGTGTTTGAGAGAAAGATTCTGTGCAAGATTTTTGAACCTTTGCACGTTGGCAGCGGCGAATATCGCAGGCGATGGAACGATGATCTGTATGAGCTTTACGACGACATAGACATAGCGCAGCGAAGAAAGATCCAGCGGCTACGCTGGGTGATGTTGTCCGAATGGATTCAAACGATCGGCTCTGAAAGCTCTGAAAGTATTCGATGCGGTACCAGCTGGTGGTAGCAGAGAAAGAGGAAGGGCTCCTCTGCGTTGGAAAGATCAGGTGGAGAAGGACTTGGCTTCACTTGGTGTGTCCAACTTTCGCCGGTTAGCACGAGAAAGAAACGACTGACGCGCTTTGTTAAACTCGGCCAAAATCGCGTAAGCGGTTATATCGCCAGTTAAGAAGAAGAAGAAGCTTAGCTAACGACCTCCTTAAAAAAAAGCGAAAAAACTATTTAAAGCAAATAATAAAATGAGCGTGAAAAACGTTCAAACTCTAAGGCGAGAGCCTGAAGCAAAAACAAAAGTGAATCATGCTTATTTCACATATTCACACACTCCAAACCACATTAAAAGAACTCATATCTTTCTCTTCGGCATCTGATAGAGATATAACTACTCTCTCCCTCCCCTTGAGTGCACAGTGCCCGTTACCATCAACGCCACTTCCACCACCTTCGGTTCAGCTTCAGCCATCAACAGTACCAAGCCATCCGCCGCTCACAACGACATCAGCAACTAATATGTTCCCTGTTGCATCTGATTTGCTCTTCGGCAGCAATTTCAAAAACTTCCACAATATCGACATTTTCGCAAGTACAAAATATCAACATCATTACCTGCAATGAACCAAATAAGTAAGAAAACTTAAAACGGCACCGTGACAGTCAGTCCCTAAACAACTCAAATTAACGGATTAACAGTAATAAAAAACATTAACAAAACTCAAAATACTGTACAAAAACACCCAAAGAGTACTGGCTGGACAAACCAAATTCAAACAACCGTTTTGAGTTGCTGGCGCTGGCCCAAGAAGCTGAAGAGAGTGATCTACATACTGACAGAGGGAGAGAACCGAAAACAAAACCACAAATCCGAACAGAACAATGCAAACTTAAACCACTCATCTACATATGTGCAAAATGTACATGCATTAACAACAGCTCTTAAATCACTAACTGATACAAAATATGAGCTCAAGGCACTTCCAACAAATGAAGCTAAAATCCAACCGCAAGAAAACATTCACTACACAAACATTTTAAAACTATTAAAAGATAAAGAAACAAAATACTACACTTTTAGAGCTAAAGCCTAACGAGCACTTTAGAGCTATAACAGCAAGACAATAAGAAAGAAATTTACAAAATAGTAAGCCTTCTACACTGCACAGTCACGTTTGAGCTACCTCACCTATAGGGGACAATCCCTCAATGCACAAACTGCCAAAAATATGGCCACATGCAGAACTATTGCACAGAAGATCCAGTATATGGAAAATGTGCTGATAAACATAATACACTTAACTGCAAAATTCATCACTCCTCCAACAAA
Source organism: Anastrepha ludens (assembly GCF_028408465.1). Taxonomy (NCBI): domain Eukaryota; kingdom Metazoa; phylum Arthropoda; class Insecta; order Diptera; family Tephritidae; genus Anastrepha; species Anastrepha ludens. The sequence goes on from NC_071503.1 coordinate 10,572,107, forward strand.
AATCAAATTAAATGTGCCCTATGCGAAGAAATTAGAAAGGCTACATGGTCTACAAAAATTCCCCTCCCTCCGTAAAAAAGATCTACCAACCACGCAAACGCCATCCGCAGACCAGCATCACAACCCTGGTGTAAATAAACTAATAACCCCAGAAATATCGTACACAGAGTCACCTACGACCTACCCGACACAACAACAATACGACTTAAGGGGTTATACGCAGTTATGAAGCAAATAAAAGACGGGTTGTCAAGGATTTATCCTGAAGAAACTTCAGAATATTTTAATTTGAAAATTTTTGGCGGTTATAAAAGCATGCTTCAAGAACGTGACAAAATTTTTTATTTATGAAAATGTTGATTATAGAGCGCGCTGCAGGCGATTTCTGGAACCTCCTTTAAAAAAAGACGATTTACGGTGTGCATCGTAACTCAGGATTGGATTATCTGAAATCAAAAAACCAAACAAATTTTGTTAATATATTAGATTATCTAGTAATTAATCGGGCGGCTAATCAAAATAGTGAATTTTCACAAAATGGCAGCTTTTAAAAGAAATGATTTCGATTTTTACATAAAAATTTGACCGTAAATTGATTATAAAATGGAAAATAAGTATCAGATTTACAAAAGGAACGATTAATTACTAGAAAATGTATCTTTAAAGATTCAGTTAAAACGGTTGACCGATCAAACAAGCCGTTTTCGAGATATCGTGTCCACCGACTTGAAAAATGCCGTTTTGAAAAAAACACGTTTAAAGTTTCAATACCTACCTTAAAACGTGCCGAGGCATCTCTACATATTTAGGTATAACTCCGAAAGTATTGCTTAGATCTACTTCGAATTTCGTGCGTATACTTTTGAATATATGTACATTACAAAAATGCAATAAAAAAAATCGATTTTTTTGAAAGTCATAACTGCGTATAACCCCTTATGTCACCCTGAGCTCTTGATTGCTACTTTTCTTGTTTTTAAACTGGAATTCAAATTAACATACTGTTAGCGCCATCTTTTAAAAATATAATTGAACTGTGAGCACGCGTTGAAATGAAAATTACACAGAACAGAAATGGGAAATGATCAGCAAAAATAATATATACAATATTTTTGAAATTTTTCTTGAAAATATCTACGGAAAGTGTGAAAACAATCTCTTTTCTTAAATATCTTAAGTAAAAACTTCTAAAATATTAATTATTTTTGCCGATTTCTGTTGTGTGTATTTTTCACACCATTTATTCACTGTTTCACTTGTTATCAATCATTTGCAAAATTAATATATATATTGTAAATTTTTTGTGAAAATATCGTTGGAAAATGTAAAAACAATCTCTTCTCTTAAATATTTCTGACGCACTTTTTTACAATATATCTTTGGTTGGTGCCTGGAAACTGCTTCACTTGAACACTTTACCAAATAAAACACTTTCTTGTTAGTTTTAACACTTACTTTCACCATGCACTATTACTGATAACCTTTGGTAATCTTGTAAGAAAACGGCCTTGCCTAAGAAAAAGTACTTAATATTTAGCGACGACCTGTTCAGGTTCGTTGAGCTAATGGTTTTGCTTCGGTTATCCCGAAGTGTGGGTGTAAAGAAGAAGTATTTAAGCATAGTGTTAAGTTAGTCACAGCAGCATTGTGTTACGATCAATTGTTGCAGGCGGTCAGCTACAGCTGTGCCTGCTAATTTGTATGTTTCTAGTCTATGCGAATGCAGGTGTGCAGCCACTGCTGTATGAATATATGTATATGTATGTATGTTTGCATTCCATTGAAATGTAATGGAATGAAAATTTAGGCATAAATACTGCTGCGTTAACTTGTACATATGTGAGTAAAATGTACGCTCCATGCAACCGTTTACAATAACAACCACACGCGTAAAAAGAACGCTGCCTCGTGTATACTATGTGTTGACGAAGAAGTAAAAGAGATTTTAATCAAACATAGTTACAAACCTTCTCCACATGTGTCTCTTCAATGTGCCAAAGTTTGGTTAAAATCGGTTGAGCCATTCCCCGTAAAGTTCATCACAACGCGAAAAACGGCTGAATTTTTATATATGTATATAGATATGAAAGGAGAGTGCTTGCATAGCAGTTTTCTCTTCGGTTGCTAAGTGTAGCGGTGGTAATTTAAAGGTGCTTCCATCGCCGAGGTTGGAGTAGTTCTCTTAGGCACCCCAGCACAGTTCTGATAAGGCTGTAATTTGTCTACCATACCAATGCCCCATCTAGAAGGATAGGCCTTACCATTTGGGTGGAGATCCAGAAGGTCATTTTAGGGCTCAGGCCGCAGGGTTTAGCCTAAAGTTGTGGTGTTTTTTTATTACTGAGTTTAGGTGGGCCTCCGAGGTAGGTAGGTAGGTAGGTAAGATGACAAGAGTACCCCAGGTACGCTACAAGTAGCACTTACGTGCCGTTTTGATACCATAGAGTGGACCACTACCTGTGAAAGGATTAATGGAGGAGATAAGACCGTCTACAGCCATCCAGTGCTGTTGATGTAGCGGAGGAGAGAAAAGGGATCTAGGCTGGAGAATTTCGTCAAGTCATCCCCAAAGGGAACGCTGAGGAATCTCAAGCGCCTAGCCGCCAAAGCCGGACATCTGCAGAGAAAGTGTACCACAGTCTCTTTCTCTGTAGGATCCCCACAGCTTCTGCAATGGGGGTTGTACGGAATTCCAAGCTTCTCCGCGTGAGTGCCGATCACCCAGTGGCCAGTGATCACCGCGATGAGTTTGGAAATTGAATGGCGGGGGGTTCCCATCACCTAAAGCGTTCTGTTTATGTCGTATTGAGGCCATAGTGCTTTTGAAATGGCACACGATGAGACAGACCTCCATCTGTCTTGCGCTTTTCTTAGAAAGAAGTTATGTCTCCCTCCCAACAGCGATCCCGAAGCATTTTGCATGCCTGCAGGATCGCGAAGACCTCTGCTTGAAAGACGCTGCTTGTCTCCGGCAATTTATAGGAGACCGAGATGTTGGCTGATTTGGAGTAGACCCCCGCTCCCACTCCAGACGCCATTTTGGATCCGTCAGTGAAAACAGAGGCCTCTATATCCGCAACAACTCTCCCCTCTTTCCAATCTTGCCTGCTCGGAAAGATAGCCCTAGCACAACCCTCAAAGCACAGTTTGCGGATGGAGAGGTCGGTGCGAATATCTGAGAAGGAAGGGGAGATCTGCTTCAAGATGCTGCTATGCCCAACAGGGAGTTGTCTCCAGAGGCCAAACTCCCTCAGTCTGATAGCACTCTGAGCAGCAATGGATTTAACCTGCAGATCCACAGGAATTAAGTGGAGTATAACGTTGAGCGCAGCGGTGGGACATGTTCTGCAGGCACCAGTGATGCCCACACATGCAGTTCTCTGCACTCTCTCTAATTTAGTGAAGTTGTAGCCCTTCTGAAGAGCTAACCACCAAACTAGGCAACCGTATGTCAAAATTGGCAGGACCACTAAGTTGTACATCCAGAGTACGACACGTGGCTTGAGGCCCCATTTCTCGCCGAACATAGATTTACAGGCATAGAAGGCTATATTAGCCTTCTTAACTCGATTTTCTATGTGCAGCTTCCAGTGGAGCTTGGGGTCAAGTATTACACCAAGATACTTGACTTCCGATGAAAGTGTAAGACACTGGTTATTAAGTCTAGGAAGCTTAAACGGCGGAGGCTTGTATTTTCTGGTGAATAGCATCAACTCCGTTTTGTCAGAGTTGACTCTGAGACCGCTACTGGCGGCCCACCTGCTGAGTGTAGCCAATGCACCTTCCAAAATTTCAGCCATTACTGATGGGAAGGGACCTGAGACCATCAGGACCAAGTCATCGGCATATGCTACCACCACGACTCGTTGTTAATCAGCAGTAATATGGCTGAGCTATGCTGCTGAGGTTCTTCTACTTTGATGACAGACCAGTCATCCATAGGAACCTCAGGGTTCTGAAGCTTGAGACACGGCACAATTTCCGAACTGTCCAGCTCCATTTTCGGCAGCCAGATTCTGGCTCGTGGTCGCCTGGGAATTTCTGAGGCAGGGATGAGCTTTAGCGAAAGCCCCTCCCAGGCGTTGCTAACCGTAGCAAGGCTCTTCTCCAGAAATTCCCTCGAGTACTGATTGGCACATTTTATCACCCTACAGCCCCGAAAGATTTCACCCGAGTCGAAGAGAGGTGCTGGCCCTTTTTTGTCCATGAGGTGTCTGACGACCATCCCCGATAGCCGTCCCTCAATGGCATCCCAAAGGGGTAACACCGCTCTTCCACTTTTGGTTTTTGCGTCCACGAGGGCAACTTGGAGATGGTCTCTGGCCACCTCACTATAAGCCGCCCTCGAGGCCGCGCCTGCCGCACTAGTTGAAGGGCCCCCAGCCCCCTGGGTTGAGGAGTGTTTGCTCCTTTTGGCCACACGTTCACTCACATCCTGTGAGCGGTTACGCTTAGCCGAGCTCCGTGCCGGTTTGGGCTGTTGTTGTGGATGTTGTTGTGGCTGGATTAATTTTGCTGCAGACGCGGCCTCGTACTCTCTGATCGCGGCCTCGTACTTCACCCGGTCCTCAGCGTCCCGCTCGTGCGCTTTACCGGCTTGTTCATTCTTGGCAATCTTTGCCAGAATGAATTTCGCCCTTAGGTAGCGCGAGGTAATTTGGAAAGGTTTATTGATAATCCTTCTTTAATACACCATTCCCAGCTTATATTTAATTCGTCTTGCATTAAGTCCTTTATGGTCCTTTCGTGGTTGCCTTTAATTATTACACAAATCTCATCGTTTAGTTCCTCACAGAATTTTTTTCCATGGTTGGATGAAGTACCTTCGTCCTCTTCCACAGCTTCCATTTGGTTCGCTTATGTATCTGCATTGACGGGTGCAGTCTTAACCTTGAGGGTCACTTGACAGAATTGGTGATTTCTGGTCTCTGCTAGAACCATTGTTATATTTGAGACTGTTTCGACTCCTTTTAGTGTACGTCATTTGTCGATGTAGATGCGATTATTCTGCCCCTGCAGAAAGTGCCCACTGCAATCCACAGTGAAGCACCCTTAGGGTGTCGCGACACGAAAAATGCCGGTTTTATGGTCTGGTATTTCTCCGTCAGTCTTTTTGCAAGAATGAGATTCTGGATGTAATCCATATGCTCAGGTGTTAGGGGCCTATTGGAATAGTCCCTTGATAGCACTGCCATTTTGACTCCTGTTGCCACATCCTTGTAGGAGGCAGAAATTTGTTTTACATGTGTGACTGGAAGCCGCTGGAGCTGTCTGTTCCGATGACCTCTGCCGTTTTGGACCTGACTCGACGACATCTGTCTTATTCTTGGGCATAGGGCCTATTTTTAGGGAGGCAATGAAACCTCTTTTTACCTTCTCCATTCAATTTCTTAGGTTTTCCGGCTGTTTCTGGGGCAATGGGTTGCTGTTTAGGCGTTTCAGCTGATGAGGCCTCATCTAAGCTGTGTACCCGTGGCGGATCTGCCTCTGAGGCCCTGTCTTTAGGGTTTTGAGTAGCAGCCTTGTGGCTCGCGCCATTTTGAAGACTGCTCATCGATCGTTGCTTGCGATATTAAGGCCTCTTCTGGTGAGCTATTATGGCTGATCTCACCATTTTAATTTTTGTTTTCAGTATTAATTGTTTATTTATTCCCACGAGTAAAGGAGAAAGGTTGGTCCGTTGCGCCAGTGCCTCGGTAGTGCAGTAAGGCACTTATTTAAATGGAGCCGTGCCTGACCGCTCCAAGTTCGCATACTAGCGACTAGATACACCCTAGCCTAGCCACTCATCCATTAGCATTTGCTGTTCCACCTTGGATTTGTGTAGAGTTCACTTCCCTCCCCCGACAATCCCAAAGATACACCGAATGATGCAGTACTATTGATGAGTAGCGAACTCCATATTTTGTATAATTAGCTTAGCTAACGTCAAGAAAAGAGTAGTACCTTGTGACGTTTACTACAGCTGACATGTAAAGGAGCGCAAATTCGGTGTTGGATTTGTTGTGGGAGAGAGACTTCGTCGCCAAGTACTGTCGTTCACTCCGGTGGACGAGCGTCTCGCAACAATCCGCATCAAAGCCCGTTTTTTTTAACATCTCGCTAATTTGCGCCCACGCCCCGACGGAAGAGAAGGACGATGCGACCAAATATTCCTTCTATGAGCGTTTGGAACGATCCTATGAGTGCTGCCCCCGCCACGACATAAAAATCGTGCTTGTCGCCAACGCCAGGGTGGGAAATTTTTGGTCCCACTGTCGGAAAATTCAGCCTGCACAACGAAAGATCCGGTAACGGACAGAGGCTGATCGACTTCGCGGGGGCCCGAAACATGGTAGTCTGCAGCACCAGATTCCAGCATAAGAAGATTCACCAAGCCACCTGGCTGTCTCCTGATCGAAAAACACGAAACCAGATCGATCATGTTGTGATAGATGGAAGATACGCTTCTAGTGTATGAGATGTACGTACGATCCGAGGACCCAACATCGACTCGTATCACTACCTTGTTGCAGCCAAACTGCGCACACGCCTCTGTGCAGCAAAAAACGTGCATCTATCTACAAGGAATGTTCGACATCGAAAAGCTGCAATCACAACAGACGGTCAGAAGATTCGCCACCCGTCTCTGGCTCCTGCTCTCAGAGAGTACTGCCCAACAAACCGTCATGCACGAACAATGGAGCAACATTTCTCGTTCTCTACGTACCGCCGCCGAAGAAGAAACGCGAGCCATGTGGGATCGCTACAGAGAGCTGAAAAAGGAATAAAGACGTATTATCCGACAGAAGAAAGGATGTGGCCAATAGGAACAACGCCCGGAAATTTTACCAGAAAGTTCGGCGGCTTACAGAAGGTTTTAAGACCGGGGCGTTTTCCTGTAAGAGCAAATACGCCGATCTGGTGACTGGTAAGGTGCATGCATCATCTCCTATGCAAAATATGGTCGGATGAAAGCATGTCTGCCGGTTGGAATTTAAGTGTGCTCTGCCCAATCCATAAGAAGGGGGATCCTGCAATTTGTGCCAATTACCGCGGGATGAGTCTTCTCAATATCGCCTATAAGGTTCTAGCGAGCGTATTGTGTGAAAGGCTGAAGCCCACCGTCAACCAACTGATTGGACCTTATCAGTGTGGCTTCAGACCTGGAAAGTCTACCATCGACCAAATATTCACAATACGCCAAATCTTGGAAAAGACCCATGAAAGGAGAATCGACACACACCATCTTTTCGTCGACTTCAAAGCTGCATTCGACAGTACGGAAAGGAGTTCCCTGTATGCCGCTATGTCTGAATTTGGTATCCCCGCAAAACTAATACGGCTATGTAAGATGACGTTGCTCAACACCAGCAGCGTCTCTGAGCCGTTTGATACCAAACGAGGTTTCAGACAAGGTGACTCACTGTCGTGTGACTTCTTTAACCTGATGTTGAAGAGCACCGTACGAGCCGCAGAATTGAATCGCTCAGGCACAATATTTTATAAGAGCGTGCAATTGTTGGCGTATGTCGATGATATTGACATTATCGGCCTTAACAACGCGCTGTTAGTTCTGCCTTCTCCAAACTGGATAAAGAGGCAAAGCGAATGGGTCTGGTGGTGAACGAGGACAAAACGAAGCACCTCTTGTCTTCAAACAAGCATTCGGCGCACTCGCGTATCGGCACCCACGTCACTGTAGACAGTTATAATTTTGAGGTTGTAAAAGACTTCGTGTATTTAGGAACCAGCATTAACACCGATAACAATGTCAGCCTTGAAATCCAACGCAGAATCTCTCTTGCCAACAAGTGTTTCTTTGGACTAAGTAGGCAACTGAGCAGTAAAGTCCTCTCTCGACGAACAAAACTAGCACTCTACAAGGCTCTCATCATGCCCGTGCTAACGTATGGCGCGGAAGCTTGGACGATGACAACATACAATGAAGCGACACTTGGAGTGTTTGAGAGAAAGATTCTGTGCAAGATTTTTGAACCTTTGCACGTTGGCAGCGGCGAATATCGCAGGCGATGGAACGATGATCTGTATGAGCTTTACGACGACATAGACATAGCGCAGCGAAGAAAGATCCAGCGGCTACGCTGGGTGATGTTGTCCGAATGGATTCAAACGATCGGCTCTGAAAGCTCTGAAAGTATTCGATGCGGTACCAGCTGGTGGTAGCAGAGAAAGAGGAAGGGCTCCTCTGCGTTGGAAAGATCAGGTGGAGAAGGACTTGGCTTCACTTGGTGTGTCCAACTTTCGCCGGTTAGCACGAGAAAGAAACGACTGACGCGCTTTGTTAAACTCGGCCAAAATCGCGTAAGCGGTTATATCGCCAGTTAAGAAGAAGAAGAAGCTTAGCTAACGACCTCCTTAAAAAAAAGCGAAAAAACTATTTAAAGCAAATAATAAAATGAGCGTGAAAAACGTTCAAACTCTAAGGCGAGAGCCTGAAGCAAAAACAAAAGTGAATCATGCTTATTTCACATATTCACACACTCCAAACCACATTAAAAGAACTCATATCTTTCTCTTCGGCATCTGATAGAGATATAACTACTCTCTCCCTCCCCTTGAGTGCACAGTGCCCGTTACCATCAACGCCACTTCCACCACCTTCGGTTCAGCTTCAGCCATCAACAGTACCAAGCCATCCGCCGCTCACAACGACATCAGCAACTAATATGTTCCCTGTTGCATCTGATTTGCTCTTCGGCAGCAATTTCAAAAACTTCCACAATATCGACATTTTCGCAAGTACAAAATATCAACATCATTACCTGCAATGAACCAAATAAGCAAGAAAACTTAAAACGGCACCGTGACAGTCAGTCCCTAAACAACTCAAATTAACGGATTAACAGTAATAAAAAACATTAACAAAACTCAAAATACTGTACAAAAACACCCAAAGAGTACTGGCTGGACAAACCAAATTCAAACAACCGTTTTGAGTTGCTGGCGCTGGCCCAAGAAGCTGAAGAGAGTGATCTACATACTGACAGAGGGAGAGAACCGAAAACAAAACCACAAATCCGAACAGAACAATGCAAACTTAAACCACTCATCTACATATGTGCAAAATGTACATGCATTAACAACAGCTCTTAAATCACTAACTGATACAAAATATGAGCTCAAGGCACTTCCAACAAATGAAGCTAAAATCCAACCGCAAGAAAACATTCACTACACAAACATTTTAAAACTATTAAAAGATAAAGAAACAAAATACTACACTTTTAGAGCTAAAGCCTAACGAGCACTTTAGAGCTATAACAGCAAGACAATAAGAAAGAAATTTACAAAATAGTAAGCCTTCTACACTGCACAGTCACGTTTGAGCTACCTCACCTATAGGGGACAATCCCTCAATGCACAAACTGCCAAAAATATGGCCACATGCAGAACTATTGCACAGAAGATCCAGTATATGGAAAATGTGCTGATAAACATAATACACTTAACTGCAAAATTCATCACTCCTCCAACAAAAATCAAATTAAATGTGCCCTATGCGAAGAAATTAGAAAGGCTACATGGTCTACAAAAATTCCCCTCCCTCCGTAAAAAAGATCTACCAACCACGCAAACGCCATCCGCAGACCAGCATCACAACCCTGGTGTAAATAAACTAATAACCCCAGAAATATCGTACACAGAGTCACCTACGACCTACCCGACACAACAACAATACGACTTAAGGGGTTATACGCAGTTATGAAGCAAATAAAAGACGGGTTGTCAAGGATTTATCCTGAAGAAACTTCAGAATATTTTAATTTGAAAATTTTTGGCGGTTATAAAAGCATCCTTCAAGAACGTAACAAAATTTTTTATTTATGAAAATGGTGATTATAGAGCGCGCTGCAGGCGATTTCTGGAACCTCCTTTAAAAAAAGACGATTTACGGTGTACATCGTAACTCAGGATTGGATTATCTGAAATCAAAAAACCAAACAAATTTTGTTAATATATTAGATTATCTAGTAATTAATCGTTCGGCTAATCAAAATAGTGAATTTTCACAAAATGGCAGCTTTTAAAAGAAATGATTTCGATTTTTACATAAAAATTTGGCCGTAAATTGATTATAAAATGGAAAATAAGTATCAGATTTACAAAAGGAACAATTAATTACTAGAAAATGTATCTTTAAAGATTGAGTTAAAACGGTTGACCGATCAAACAAGCCGTTTTCGAGATATCGTGTACACCGACTTGAAAAATGCCGTTTTGAAAAAAACACGTTTAAAGTTTCAATACCTACCTTAAAACGTGCCGAGGCATCTCTACATATTTAGGTATAACTCCGAAAGTATTGCTTAGATCTACTTTAAATTTCGTGCGTATACTTTTGAATATACATATGTACATTACAAAAATGCAATACAAAAAATCGATTTTTTTGAAAGTCATAACTGCGTATAACCCCTTAAAAGAGTTAAAACAAATGATGAAACAACTAGTCGCTTAAATAACCAACATGATGAATAACATAACCTTGCTTGTATATTAACAAAACTTATAAACATTAAATGAATAATCGCCATCTGGAATGTTAACGGACTATACCGCCATCTAATTAGCCGAATGGGTTAGTGCGTGACTACCATTCGGAATTCACAGAGAGAACGTTGCGGTCGCCCCTCGACAGGCAATGGCAAACCTCGGAGTGTATTTTTGCCATGAGAAAGCTCCTCATAAAAATATTTGCCGTTCGGAGTCTGCTTGAAACTGAATGGAGGGACCCATTTGTGGAACAACATCAAGACGCACACCACAAATAGGAGGAGGAGCTTGGTCAAACACCCAAAAAGGGTGAACGCGCCAATTATGTATACATATATATATATATGTATCACTACATATTATAAAACAAAATCGCTTATTCTGTCCCTATGTCCCCTTGAATGCTTAAATCTTTAAAACTACGCAACGGGTTTTGATGCGGTTTTTTTTTTTAAAGATAGACTGATTGAAGAGGAAGGTTTATATCAATATAATGTGAAGAAATATATAAAGGGGGCGTGGCAATCGGTCAAAATGTGGCAAAAAAACATAATTTTTTTGTTTTCACGGCCATAAATCATAAACGAATCAACCAATTAAAATGAAACTTTCTTGAAGTTTAACTTTGAAATATTTACTTTCGTTCTGCATCAAAAAAAAAAAAAATGATTTATTTGTTATTTAACCAAAATTGTTTAAACAAAAGCAGCTCTTCTTCCAAAAAAAGCTGTTTGTGTGTTTGTTCGCTGTCAACCGAATGAAGCAACAGGCGTTAAGCGATAATCTCACCATACATACAATTTTACAGCGAAATAAACCGCTATTTTCACGTTCTATATTAGTAAATCGCACATAATTAAAATACAGTTTTTTAATAGTTTTTATTGATTCGGAGCGCGTTAAGTTTGCTATCGATTCCATACAATAACATTTTTTGTCATTTACTTTTTACGACAACTAATAGCTTATTTTCGAAGCGATTTCAACAAATCTATGTATATGGCTCTTTACAGCATATAATTGAAAATAATATTTTTCAAGATATTACATCAGTAATTAGTAATTGCGATCTACCGGAAAAATTGCGTTAGCTGTTGCGTCATCCGGCATTGCCGCTACTCTTTTGGAAGGAGGCCGAACCGCACACTCTACAATCAAGCTCCCGTTGAAAATCGCCACCGATGATGATAACAGCGTCTGTAGTGTTTCTAAACAGAGCAATACAGGAAAACTGATGTGTGACTGCTCATTAATAGCCTGGGACGAAGCTACCATGTCAAACAAGACGTCTGTGGAAGCACTGGATAGGACAATGCGCGATTCGGGCAACAAAAATTCACCTGTGGGTGGATGTACAATTCTGTTCTCTGGAGATTTCCGTCAAATCCTACCAGTTGTGACTCGAGGAACACGTGCTGACGAAATAAATGCTTCGCTAAAAAGATCCCACCTTTGGTCGCATGTCAATAAATTAAAGCTTAAAACTAATATGAGGGTTTCGTCATCTTCACGTGAGAACAGGCTATTTCCAGAGATGCTGCTAAAAGTTGGCAATGGAGAATTAACACAAAGTGAGGGAAGGATTAACCTAGAAAACCTTTGTGTTTTGATAGACAACATCCAAGAGTTGGTCAATAATGTCTATCCTGCCATTGATAACATAAGTTATAAGACAATATCTATTCTGTCACCAACTAACGAACAAGTAGATAAAGTAAATAACTTGATTATTTCAAAGACTGATGCGCCGACGAAAATATACTACTCGGTCGATACTGTTCTCGATTTGGAAGAAACCGTTCATTTTCCTACAGAATTTATATTATAAATTCTTTGAATCCGTCTGGACTCCCTCCTCACAAAATGGAGCTGAAAATAGGTTGTCCTGTTATTTTTTAAAGAAACCTAAATCCACCTAAACTTTTCAATGGCACGCGTTTGCTGGTAAAATCACTGAAAACTTTCATAATAGAGTGCACAATACTCACAGGATGTGGTACCGGAGAAGATGTATCGATTCCCCGAATCCCTCTGATACCATCGGATCTACCATTCCAATTTAAACGCTTACAATTTCCGGTAAAGACACCTTTTGCAATGACCATTGATAAATCTCAGGGTCAAACATTCAACGTTGCAGGCTTAGATTTGAACGTTGACTGTTTTTCACATGGCCAACTGTATGTCGCTCTTTCAAGAGTAACCTCTAGAGAAAACATGTTTGTATTGTCTAATGACAAGAAAGCTATGAACGTTGTATATAAAGACATTCAGTAATATATTAATTGTTGTAAAAATAAAATAAATACATACATATGTAAAAATGCAAAAAGTAAATATGTAAAAGTGTAGGGTGTGAATTTAGATATTCCAAAGATAGCAGGAAATCATCATGCTATAAAGAAAGGGGAATTGTTTTACTCGAAATTTAACGCGTGCGGGCCACGGGCAGTAATGTATAAGCCAAAACTACTGGATCGATTTTAATCATTTTTTCAGTGAGTGACATAGGGTGTATATTTTATACCCGTGCAAAGCCGGGCGGGTTGCTAGTACATATATATATATATATACCGCCACCTAATAGAAGGGAAAATATTTTTAACTGACAATGCAATTGATATCATTTCCGAAGCCCATGCCACTGAGAAGACCCATATAAACATACCAAACTTCGCTATTTATTATACAAATCACCCTGACAAAGCTGACAAAGCTCATGGAAACACAGGACTCATAATAAAAAGAACAATAAAATGCGTCGAAATGGATGGTTATTAAGCAGAACATATAAAGGCGATTACAGCCTGCGTCAACACTTTGACTGGCCCAATAAATATATCATATCATATAGTCTATTGTCCACCCAACTATAATAACACAAAAGATCAATACCTAGATTATCTTAAATCAATTGCAAACCGGTACCTAGTAGGAGGTGACTACAATGCTAAGCACGTAATATAGGGATCTAAGATAACCACCACTAAAGGGAGACACCTATATGACGCCATTAAGGCAAATAACAACAGTATATTAAGCCTAGGAGAGCCGACGTATTGGCCACCTGACACTAAAACATTTGCTGACTTAAAGGACTTCTGAATTATGAAAAACCTGACTCATGAAGTGCAGTGCAATAAAATCACGCTTTGACTTATCGTCATACCACCAAATGTAATAACACTCCAGGATATACCTGTTGAAAAAATCATCACCTCGCTATATAACCATAAGGCGAACTGGAATATATTTCGTGATGTCATAAATGAAAACGTGGAAACTTTAGTGTCTTTTAAATCCACTACTGAAATGGTTTTTCCAATAACAGATGTTATTAGTGAATGGATTGCGCTATTGAGAGATGATTAACCATTTTTTAAGGCCGGAGTCGGATGGTATTGATCTGGACGTTTATTTTCAACAAGACGGCGCTACGTGCCACACAAGCAACGAAACCATTGATCCTTTACGGGAAAAGTTTCCGGACCCTTTTATCTCTCGAAGAGGTGATCACAATTGTCCACCGAGATCTTGTGATTGAACACCTTGAGGCTTTTTTCTTTGGGGCCACGTGAAAGAGAAGGTCTACGTCAACAACCCAGGGTCGATTCAAGACCTAAAGATGTAATTCGTGAGGCTATCGAGGACATAGGGCAGCCACTTTCCACTAAGGTTATGAAAATTTCATGAAAGGATATTGTCCTGTAAGCGTGGTCGTGGTGGTCATTTGCCTAATGTTATTTTCCACTATTAACGGCATACCTTCCTCTTTATAATGAAATAAACATCCGATCATTTATATTAAAAAATAGCATTTTTCCTTGAATATCAAAAAAACACCTCTTTTTGGAAAACCCTTTATTAAACGACAGCATAATAAAAGCAGTAACACAATCGACACCAATGTTAGACCCTTTAACAACAAAGAAAGTCCCTGCTTTTATTCTAGATAAAATCAAACAAAAACGCCAACTTAGAAAAGACTGGCAACGCTCCAAACACTCAGCGTATAAAACCAAACTAAACAAATCATCAAATGAACTCAAAAAGATTCTCCAAGAACATAATGACATCAACTGAAGAAGTACCTTAGCAGCCTCGAAACAACAACAGCTACCAACTATCCCCTATGGAAAGCAACTAAAAAACTCAGTATAAAACAACTATATAGTACACAAGCCTCCAATAAAAATAAATTCCAACACATGGGCAAGAACAAGCAAAGAGAAGGTTGAAACACTAGCTGACCACTTTAAAACAATATTTACAAGAAGAACCTTAAAGACAAAGAGTCACCGGGATATGAAAATACTAAAGGAACGATCCGATATTACAACAAACTACATATGAGACCTCTTCAACGGAATAATTAGGCTCCAATACTTTTCAAAAGTATGGAAAGCTGCACAAGTTTAGCAATTCGGAAGCCAAACAGGAAGGCCACTGTTGCAAGCTCGTACAAACAAATTAGCTTGTTGTCCATCTTCTTCAAATTGTTCGAGAAAATACTACTTGACAGAATTGACCCGATTCTAAAACAAAAGGATGCTATAGTTCGGTTACCGAAAACAACATTTAATTATGCAGCAGATTCACAGAGGAGTAAACAAAATTACTGATAAGAAAAAATATTGCATTGCCATGTATTTTGGCATAGCGAAAGCATTTGACAGAGTATGGCACAAAGGACTTCTATATAAGCTAAAAAATATTTTACCACTTAACACATTTAATATCCTTAAAAGCTACATAACTGGTAGACACTTCTTCATAAACAGCTGGAGTACCTGAAGGAAGGTTTTTTTTCTATTTTTATTTTTTTTTTGTGGTGGTCGAGGAGGGTTTAAAATGCCTTCGCACTTACAGCGACCGTCGTTAACTGCGTCAATCCCTCCTCCTCTTCTGGGGAGACTCCCTTCCCGGAACTACCTTGGATTAGTTCGGGAAGGCCCAGAACGGTGTCCATTAAACTATTCAATACTATTCACCAACGTCTGCATCTATGCATAATGTCTCAGTGCTGTCAAACCAGTAGTATGTGTGGCATGCTCTCAGGTTCCTCTGACATGGGCGTATGTATGTTATACGCTATCGAGGTTTCTTTTGCACTATTCTTTTTGCAAAACTTTTACCTGCGTTCCAACAGTCATGTGATGCACACATGTTATTGATTAAGCTGTCTGGGCTCAGCTGTGCGCCCAAGACTAACTCAAGCGTTCGGCGTTCTTCGTTGAAACGATCGCAGTAGAATAACACGTGCTCCGTGTTTTCTATTGCATTGTTGCAGCTTGGACAGAACGAAGTGTCCTCCATGTGAAAACGATAGAGGTACTCCAAGAAACATCCGTGGCTGCTCAATACGTGGGTTAAATAGTAATCTACGTCACCGTGCCTTCTGGTCACCGATTGGCTAATTTTGGGGATAAGTCTAAAGGTCCAACGTCCGTTAACAGACGAGTCCCACCTGCTTTGCCATTTTTTTAACGAATGCAGACGTTCTGCAGCTTTCGCTTCAGTTGTCGGCTTTACTCCTTGTCTGTCATAAAGTTGTCCCATTCCCTGCACAGGTATATCTATTGGGAGCTTTCCAGCGATGACACAAACCGCGTCGTCTGATATGGTTCTGTATGCGCAGGCGACTCTTAGTGCATTTCGCCGGCGCACTTGAGCAACTGGTTTAACATTCTATAGCTTAGCTCCTGCCCATATAGGAGCAGCATATATGATGACTGAATTCACCACACTTCCCAGGAGGTGCCTTTTGGTTCGTTGCAGTCCGCCTATGTTTGGAAGATTTCTTGTAAGAGCACCGTTGACTGCCGCTGCTTTGGAACCCACAGTTGCTAAATGTTGCTTAAAGCAGAGCCGTGCATCAATCATTACGCCTAAATACTTTATTGCCTCTTGCGACAGTATTTCAGTGTTGCTTTATCCGGCAGTTTTAACCTAAGTACTCCGTCGTACATGGCATTCCACAGTGAGGGTCTAGGGACTGATCCCCGAGGGGCGTCACCAGTGACTATATGTCTTTAGACCGTCGTCCGAATCATACTGCAAGATTCTTTCCATTAAGAAGCTTCGTATTATGCGTATTATATATCCACGGACTTGGAGATATCTTAGAGACAGCAAAATGTTTGACCACCTCGCCGAACTGAACGCTATATATGTCCACCGTTCTAATAGCGTCCACAGTCGATCTAGGCCGCTTGAAGCCAAATTCTTTGTCAGATAGGCCGGTTGGGCATTCCAGATAGCTTTGTAACCGGTCACAAATAATGCGCTCAAGCACTTTACCCACGGTGTCGAGCATACACAGGGGTCTGTATGCCGAGGACTGATTTGGTTGCTTGCCTGCTTTGAATAACAGCACTAGTCGTTGCAATTTCCATCTGCGCGGGAAGGTCCCTTCATTAAGGCATACTTCATTCGCCTTAACGTGCTTAAGACTTCTTCTGTTGTAACTGGTGGAATGTAGTCGATGTCAGTCACCATTTTGTGACGGTCATTAGTTTCCTCCTGTTGGGGAAAGAGCTCCATTACCACTTGGCTGAGCAGGATGTGGCAATTAAGTTGCGGCGCTCGCGGTCCTTGCACTTTTTGCATTACCGTTCTGTAGGTTTGTTTGCTCTGTTTTGCTATGTTTAATAGCTGTTTTTAGCTCAAACTTGAGTTCACGGTATTCGGCGTGCAGCACTGCCCATGTTGGACGATGTCTTTTGCGCTTTTCTTCGCGCTTTATTACAGGGTTTACGTACACTGGCTATCTCCTTTGTCTACCAATAGACGGGTTTTCTTTTGTTGTTGAATCTGGATCTTAGCATGGCTGCATCACACGCCTCTTTCAAGTGTTCGGAAATCTGTTCCACCATATCTTCTGGCGCAGTGCGGGAGACAGTGACATTTCTCCAAATCAATTATAAGCTCTCGGCGTTGTAGGCAAGTTTATTCCATTTTTGTCGCGTCCTTCGTTCTTCTGGCAGTTGTATAGCGCTGTTTATCTCAATTACTATAGCCAAAAGATCGATGTGACTGTACAAATTTTCATCTACCATCCATTTTGCGCGGTTTGCTGTGGTGAAATTTGTAAAAGCGAGGTCGATTATTGATTGCCCACTGGCGCAGTCGAATGTGTTCACTCCTGGGGTGTTGCGCAGAACAAGGTCCATTGCTGCCATAGTTTCTTCTAATAATCGCCCTCTCGGAGGTGTGTACTGACTACCCCATGTCCTCGACCATGCATTGAAGTCTCCTGCTATGACAATCGACCGCTTTCCTCTTGGTTCAAATTCCACTACTGTCATCATGTTTTCAAAATTTTCTAAGCTCATTCTTGCTGGTGCATAGAAGCTCACATAGTATAAACCATCTAGCTTCGCCCATGTGAATCCAGCATTTGCAACAGATATCCTATTCTAGAGTGTCTTACTGCCCAACACCCAGATTGCTGCTAGCTTGTCGAATCGGTCATCCAATTGTGCGAGTTGATGTCTACGAAAATTTCCGAGAGGAGAGCAACATCCTCTTTGTTTTCTACAACCGTTCGATTTACAAGGTCATGTGCTGCCCCTTTTTTAGCGTTTGTACAAGTTGCTGCTTGGTGCCCATCCTTGCCGCATCGCCTGCAAAGCTTTGTGCGATCTGGTCCGTTGCATGTTGTCGCAACATGGTCAAACTCCCAACATTTGAAACACCTTTTTGATGATATAACCTCGGTTACTTGAGACCGTACCCAACCCACCTTGAGAGATCCAAGCGCTAGTACCTTCTTAGCATCTTCAGCCTGGTGCGCAATGTAGACAGACTGAGTGCCTCCAAATGAAGTGCGGACACTTTTGATGGCGGTTTTATCCGGCTTTCTTACTTGCGCCTGCTCTGTGATTGCTTGGAGTAGCTCCTGAGTTGTGTTTTAGTCGGATATGAGACCTTTGCATTGTAACGTTACAGTGTGGGTTTTCAGTTTAACCACTGCAATGCCTTCCAGCGCCTTTTCGAAGGCTTTCTGGTAATGAGTAGAGTCTCCTTCTTCCCTTTTTTAACTCTATTAGAAGCTCACCTTTTTGTGTTGTCCGCATTGTTTTGCCCTCTCACTGAGGTCTTTCAATTCTACGCTGATTTCACTGCGCGTACCATGTACGCGTAAGTTGTACCTTCCACTTTTTTGTAGAGTGTAGTCGCGTCAGATCTAGGTCGGAGCGACCCGTGGGGGTTTTTAGCCTTTGTTGGCTTCTTTCTCCTTTGAACCATCTGCCATTTTTATGCGGTCGCAGACCCTCGGTTTCTGAGGCGATTTTGACCTTATTTTCTTGGGATCAGGCGATGTTGCTCCTTCGTGTGCTATCGATTCTGGACTGGTTTTAGATCTCAGCCTTTTCTCTGACGAAAGAATTCTTTTTTCAGCCACTCTTGCTGTTTTGCGCATCTGCAAAGGGCTGCGAATCACTTTAGGCATCTTTTCCTCTTTCAACTGCATGGAGGTGCCGTGTGTGCAAATTTTATTAACCATTTTCCTTATGTCATTGTGGACATTGCGGTGTGTGTCAGAATAAGCTTTTTTTTTGTAAAGAACAAGCTTTTGGCTCCGATGGCGATGTCAGGTTTTTGTGGTGGCTGTCCATCACTCGCGGGGAGTTCAGCTGTCGATGTTGCTTGGCGTGTGGGGGTACCTGAGATCCACTCAAGGAAGGAGCTTGTGTGCGCTGCCACTCTGTTGGTTCGTCGTTGGCTCGCTGCCAAGGAAGCTGAATTACTTTCGACTGCTTTGTTTGTCGCGGGTGTGTTACTTGTAGCGGCTGCTGGTTGCGGTAGAGTTCTACTGATAACAGAACTGCTCCTAAAGACTGCAGCTCCTCCTTCATTGTTGTTGTTTTCTTCATTGCGTTTTGTTTTTTTATTTTCAATTTTGTCCATGCTTTATGGGCCCAAACTCACAGCCGCTATCTCTGCACGTATATGTAGTTTCCGTAAGTCCTATGGTTATCTATGGAACAGGGAGGCCATACTAGGGTTGACACTGGTCCTTACGGGGACCAGTGTTCAGAGCCAGACTTCAAGCCGGAACTAATGGGGAGTAATCTCAACCCAACCTGCATGCAAGGTTTTAATAGGGCGGAGAAATAATAAACCCTTCTGTAAGTCATTTCAGTTAGATTTCACTCTGCCTACTCAGGTTACAGAGGTTTACTGCTCCAGCCCGATCACAATCTGCTTCCGATACAGTATGCCATAATCAGGATCTTACTGGAATCAATCCTCATGGCCCGCAGGCCGTACTGTCATATTATCACCAGTCGCTCCTAACATGAAGAACAGTCGCTGACCAGGTAGCCGCCCATTATGAGTCAGACGCCCCTGGATTTTTTTTTGTTTTTTTTTTTTATGTTCACCATGGCGTTACATGGCGAAGGGGATACTTATTTGTGAAAGACGGTGCCGAGTCGCCTTTGACACAGAAACCTCATCGGAACAGCTGGCTTTTAAACCGCGCCCTCCGTCTCTGCCGCTCTTTGTCGGGGGTTACTTATATGTGAAAACTTATTCGCAACTAACCTGCTACCACAGACCCTCCGGCTATCCGCAACCTGCCGATACCCACGGGAGCTTAGAGCCCAGCTTAGCCGTCCGATCCCTAGGGAGCGTATTAGACTCCATACGGTACCTAGTGTACACAGCAGATATACCAACGCCAACTACTCCATGATAGCAACATTTGCAGACGACACAGTCTTAATTTCAGCTAACAACAATGAAGAAGGAACAAAAACACTGTAAGGTACTCTATCAGTTACAACCATATGGTCTCAAAACTCACATGGAAACAACACATACTGAAGAAGAGAAATGAGATAAAAAACAAATTCGGAGAACTCTCTTGGCTACTAGGAAAACAATCAACCCTAAGCCTATTTAATAAAAAAATTATATATAAATCAATAGTTAGGTCGACATAGACCTACGGACTAGAAACTTGGGGTCCCGCCAGTATATCAAAATTACAAATTATACAGAGAGGTCAATCCACAAGGTAAAGTCCAAAATAAACAAGACTGGTTTCATAAAACTGTCTTTGATGGCGGCATCTTTTTGATAAGTTTGGTTACGTTGAAGCGGTTGTCCACTGTAGGACAACAGGCTCTTGGTCTATTGTGATGCCGCGAGGGGAACTAGCCCTTATCCTTCCTGAAAACAATGTGTACTTTTCAAAAATTTCGTAAGATCCTTAATTTCGACAGAGCCGAGCTCTTTTAATTCATTAAAGAAATGTCCGCCCAAAATGGCGTGTCTACGTCTGGGTAGAGCAAGACAGTGACACAGAAGGTGCAGGATCGTCTCTTCCTCGTCTAGACAACTTCTGAAGAAGTCATATGTTTGCACACCCATTCTCTGAGCGTGCCTACCGTTTAGGCAGTGCCCCGTAATAACTGAAATCAGTGTGCTAAGACTGTGCTTATCTCTTCTTAGTAGAAGCTCCGTACATTTAGCATTGAGAGTAGGTCACAGCTGTCGGGCGATTTTACAAGTGGCTTCATTACGCCACCTTCAATTTGCTACTCTTACAATTTCCTCGCGGATACTTAGTGTACATGTTTGCAAGGGTATACCTATATGTTAGTCTATGTACTCATCAGTCAATTTGGTACCGATTTTCGCTAGTTCATCGGCTCTGCAGTTCCCCTCAATCACGCAATGGGCAGGAACCCATGTTATCATTAGGTGAAATGACTCAGCCATCTCGTTAAGAGATTGACATTGCACCGGTTATAAGAACAGATGCAAGTCTTTAGACTCTGTCAACTCTTTTAATATTCACGCCCTTCTCCAGGGCATTCCACCATATTGCAATACCGTAGTAGAGAATTGGTCTAATTACTGCTGTGTACAACCATTGTATCATTCTGGGTTTCAAATCCCATAATTTCCCAATGAGCCTTCCGCAGGAGTATAACTCCATCCTAGCTTTGCGTATTCTATGTGCGACTGTGAGCCCCCAATTTAGCTTCCTATCCAGTACAAGTCCTAGATATTTAGCTTAGATATTTAGTTCCGTTATTTCCGGATTAACTTCTACTCCTCGACTTTTACACCATAGTGATAGTCTGTTGAGAGCTCTTTGTTCAAGATCACACAGTGTTGGAAGGTGTTTGCCAGAGGTTGCTTTTACAGTATCATCGGCATATGAATTTATCCTACCACCCATATTTTCCAAATTCTGAAGGCTATTATTGACGGTCAGGTTCAACAGAAGTGGAGAAATTACCCCACCCTTAAGTGTACCCCTGATCGGAAATTTCTTAATGGATGTTTCCCCCAAATCTGCGCTATATTGCTAATATGAAGATTGTTACACCTGATGATTTCAAAGATGTACTCACCGCATTCGTTGGTGTCTGAACTACCCCCGACATGATGGTGAGCATTTGCATCTTCACCCAGTATAAATGGGATACCACGTCTCGCGGCTTCCTTGGCTGCACCTCTTAGGAGTGGTGATGGAGGTGGTTGCACCTCGTCATGTGCTATGTAGGACAAGGCAAATCATATCATATTATCATAATCGCAGGACTCCACTGATATTATTGCGTTATCCGCATCGATAATTGTATCAATAAGAACACATTAATGTGTTTTTTCACTGTATACACGACATGGCTTTACCTTTGTCGGTGACATAGACCAGTTTGAACTCTTTATTACTCAACCCGCAGACCTCATCTTTTACGACCCTCGGTTCTTAGATGAGCGCGATTTCCTCTTCTCTTTGGGCGAGACGGAGGCTGAAGCCTTACTGTGGTGGAGGTTGATCTGTACAACCCCCGCCATCGCTGGTATACGTTGTTGGATGACAGCCAACCACGGTTTGGTGAGCGTTCTCTTCGTCGAAAAAAGTGGGAATATACTCTTCATCGTCCAAAGCATCCGAGAGCCCGGAATATTCCCCCGATTCCTCTAGGGTAACCCTTCGGAAGAGTTCGCCTAGCATGCCGGAATGGGATGCCATGGTCTCCTCCGCAGGTGAGGTCATGTTTTCTGCGGAGTTACTTTTACTGGCTACATCCTGTCTGTAGACATGGAGTGTCAGTGATTGGAAGCCGTAGTTAATCTTCCATTTCGGGCTGGGGTGTGGATCCAGTGATTCCTCATTCAAGATGATCACCGCAAGCCTTCTCTTCTCACCACTTCACCAATTTTTGCTACTTTCCAATCGCTGGGAGATAGCTCATGGTTGCCTAGTTTGAGCAATTCCAACACTTCATCTGGGTCGGTGTGGAAGTTTGGTATACAGGCTCTAAATCTTGGCCGATTGGAGATATCTTCTCGGAGGACCACATCGAGGCGGGCCTCAGTCAAGGCTCCCCTATGCGCTTTATTGCTAGAGTATATAGGTCCACCGATCCCAGTTTGCTTGCGTGATCGCACCGTCATGGGAACATGGAATCACCGCCCTTATGTGGCTTTCTTTCGCTACTTCCGCAAACGATTTTTTCGGGGTGTTAGTTGTTTGAGTGGCGGACACTTTAGTTCTTTTAGTTTCAGCCGATGTCGCCTCACTTGATCTATTGCGCAGAATCCATTTGAACGGCAAACGTCGATCATGGCAGTCCCTCTACCATGACAAGGTCATTCTACCTCCTGAGGTGACCCGGTTTCAGGAAAGCGACGTTAAAATACAGCCGCACGGTAACGATAAGACCCTGGATTACAGGGAAGTTGGGGAAGGATATGATGGGATGCCAGCGTTAGGAACAATGGGGGGGACTATCGTCGGTGCAGTGATCTCCTCATGGGGATTGAATTCCTAATTCTGCCATTCCGCGGATGAAAACCTCATCATGTTAGTCTCCTTGCCGTGGAGATGAGGCTTAAGTGCTAAGTTAACCCCGATATCAGCCGCCGAATGGCAGCGAAATCCGAAATCACCGAAAACTCCATTGTAATTGTTCGTAAATATATCAAAAATGAGCCGAAACCATCGTTCAAATTCATGGAATCGGAGTTGAATATCGCCAAAACATCGATTTATCTCATTTTAACTGATCATTTGGGCTTACGAAAAGTCTGTGCACGTTTCATTCCGAACAAGTTAACTGAGGACCAAAAATTGCTCAGAATTCAACATTCGAAAGACCTCATTAAAGATTCTCAAGATTTCTCTCAAGACGAGAATTTACAACATTGTAATTGGTGATGAAACGTAGGGTTTCCAACATGAATCGTGCCAAATTAAGTCCATGCTCATTTTTTTTTTGCGATTCCAAGGGAATTGTCCACAAGGAGGTCGGGCCAACGGGCCAAACCATCAATGCAATTTTCTATCTTGGCGTTTTGGAGCGATTGTTGCATCGCGTTCGAATTCGCGAATTTGCCCTGAATACCGAAGCAGGAAGCTGGCGCTTATTGCACGGTAATGCACCATCTCATCCACCCACTCCTGTGACTGATAGTGTGACTAGAAATCGCATTTTAACCGTTCGCCTGATAGGGCTCCTTGTGACTTCTAACTATTCGGAAAATTTCATTTGGCCATGAACGGAGAATGTTTTGCGTCCGTAGAGGTCATCCAAAAGGCTTGTACCGACATCCTGAAGGGCATTCCGGTTATTGACACCAAACACTCATTCGAAAATTTTTTAGATCGCTCAAAACAGTGTATCGGTAGAAAATCGCCGAACCCGCAAAACACTGCTAAAACCGTGAACATATTTTCGGGCCAACATAAAAAATAATATTAATCGAAAGTCGAATGCATGTAGCCCACGAAATTTGAAAATTCGCTTGCGTTTTTTAACAAATCTCGTACTTCATTGCTTGTAAGAATACGCGCAAACAAGAGAGCACTGCCGAAAAGACTGTGGTACGTTTCTCAACGTTATACCAATCCGACGGATGTAAGCTTACCGCGGCTAAGAAATTTCCTGAAAATTTATCGTTTTATAATAAAACTAAATTTGTTGTCAATGTCACTAATCAAATGGCACGAAAATATACGGTGAAATCAGATTCCAGAAGTTGTCCACTTTAAGTGCTTTCAATATTTTATATTTAGCGGGAATAAATAGCTGAATATTGTACAAAAACACGACAGGAGAAATATCTTACGGACAGACTTTCTGTTTATATTAGCAGAAGAACTTCCTTCCGAATTTCAGACTTCACGGCAAAAACCACAGGCAAGCTGGCGTACCAACTTCAAGTGGCATAGTTTCTATAAGCAAATGGTGTTAAATAGAATATTGTAATAGCAATAAGTCAACAAATATTCGCAATATATGCAAAAAAGTGTATGCGGAAAGAGTATACAAAGCAGGATCTGCCTATGTAGAAATTGTGACCGACAAACTGAAAATAATAAGTGTTTTGTTTGACAATGTCTGTAAATCCGATATCTATTACTATAGGGTTATTCAGTAGGTGCGATAGGGAGAGCGAACGACGCAATATTTTTTTATTTTTCGCTTGTCATTTGTAAACTTCATTAGTATACATTTCATCATGGAACGCTACACACTTGAGCAACGATTGCAAATCGTGCAAATTTTTTATGAAAATAATCGTTCTGTTGCTGCTACTTTAAGAGCATTACGGACATTTTACGGTCCATTTAACAAGCCGTCACGTTTTTTGGTTATGTGAAGTCATTGGTCTACAGTAACAAGCCGGCGACGATTTGTGAGCTCAGAGCCAATATTGAACGCGAAATTGCTGGAATTTCGGCCGATTTAT
Source organism: Anastrepha ludens (assembly GCF_028408465.1). Taxonomy (NCBI): domain Eukaryota; kingdom Metazoa; phylum Arthropoda; class Insecta; order Diptera; family Tephritidae; genus Anastrepha; species Anastrepha ludens. The sequence continues at coordinate 10,597,328 of NC_071503.1, forward strand.
GCAAAATAGTGGTCGAAAATTGGGTTCAACGATTGGACTTCGTAAAACGTGCACGCGGTGGTCATGCAAAAGAAATCGAATTTCATACTTAAATGTATATGTTCAAACTCGATAATAAAAAAAAAATTAGTTAAAAAAAAAAAACCGTTTGTGTTTTATTCAAAAAAGTTCAAAAGTTGAAGCGCTCTTACTGAAAAACCCATTACACAGGCCTGCGAAATTTAACTTTTTTCAGTTTCTAGAATGGCTGTACTTGTTTCTTGTAGTTTTTTATGCGCTGAAAACGAATCTGACCTTCAAAATGCTCCATCACGTCAGGATTTTTGGTAAATGAAGCCTAAAAGGTCAAAAAATGGCCATTTTAACCATTTTTGATAATTTTTTTTGGGATAGAAAATTTTTTTTTTCAATTTTCGACGAAAAGGTTGCATAGTACAACTCTTTAGCTTTAAAACCCATTTTTTTAAATTATTGTACGATTTTTCAAAAAAAGTTATGACATTTTGAAATTATTGTAACAGTTTCAGTTACGCCAATAGGCGTTATACCCAACTATTGGCGTAACTGAAACTGTTAATTTCAAAATGTCATAACTTTTTTTTAAAAAATCGTACAATAATTTAAAAAAATGGGTTTTAAAGCTAAAGAGTTGTACTATGCAACCTTTTCGTCGAAAATTGAAAAAAAAAATTTTCTATCCCAAAAAAAATTATCAAAAATGGCTAAAATGGCCATTTTTTGACCTTTTAGGCTTCATTTACCAAAAATCCTGACGTGATGGAGCATTTTGAAGGTCAGATTCGTTTTCAGCGCATAAAAAACTACAAGAAACAAGTACAGCCATTCTAGAAACTCACCCTCGCAGGACTGTGTTATTAATATGCTGAAACTTTTTTTGTCATTTTTTAGAGTGAATAAAGACTGGAAGACAGAATCAGTAGTTTTGACTGGTTTTAGTAGAAATAGGTCTACTCAAATTGCTGGTAAATCTAGAGTTAAATAACATTAACGAATTTGCACCTTTACAGGTATGTACTGGCTGGTACTCGTTAAAACACAAAATCAAGCAGCCACCGTAGCCGAATGGGTTGGTGCGTGACTACCATTCGGAATTCGGATTACCAAAAATAAAGAAAAAGTGGTTTCTAATAGCGGTTGCCCCTCGGCAACAGCCCGTCATGAAAAAATATCTGCCGTTCGGAGTCGGCTTAAATGTGTAGGTCACTCCATTTGTGTAACAGCAAAGAGACGTACACCACAAAATGGAGGAGGAGCTCGGCCAAACACCCAAAAATTGTGTAAGGGCCAATTATATATAGGTTAGGTTTTTTTTTCCTTGATCTCTATGAGCTTAATGCGTATGTATTTTAGTGCACATATTTTCATACATATGTGCAGTATGACATTCAGATAGATTACAAATATTTTCGATTACATATTTTATAGTTTAACAAAACCAACTGACATAAAATGCCTGCGATTTGATACAAGCAGTTAATTAGTTATTCTACTATATTACTATTATGATTAAGTCATGAGGTAGGAATGTTTGAAGTATTGAAGTTTTTTAAATTATCAATAATTTTTTTGAGAAAATCATTAAGTGATGTTATCAAACTAGGATACTTTGAAATTAGTTTAATATTAAATGCTGGAATATCATATTGCGCACAGAATGTTTCATGTCTCTGCCGCGCACTGTGAAAGCGTGGACAGTCGTGCTAAAGATTGTGCATACTCTGCACAGTGAGTTGGTCACACGGGCACCAGTCTTCGTCAATGATTTTGAATCGCTTTAAGTATGCCTTATTGAAACCATGGCCAGTAAAGAGCTGTGTCAATTCGAATGATATCCCAAAGAGTTGTCGTATAGTTGAGTATTTTCAAGTATTGGGAAGAAAGTCTTTGTAATGGAGCCAGTGGTATCGTCGGCATATTCCTGTTTCCATGACTCGAATATTTTAAGACGTATTTGCCGTATAGCATAGCTTAAAGGAAATGCAGTATATGTAAATTAAATCGATCCCTTGATTTGCAGCTTCTTTTGCCTGCTCTTCTGCGCGCTTGTTTCCTTCAATACCGATGTGTGAGTTGACCCAGTAAAAGTTAATTCTGTGTCTCTGGCGAAGAAGGTGCATGTGCTGCAGCGATATAGGTTAGGTTAGGTTGACCTGGCTGGCTGAAAGCCATCACATACATAGACCTATTGGTCCTTAGTAGTACCAGATGGAGCTTGACCCATACTTTTTTTGGCTTCTTGTTATAAGGCTGTGTCTTTTGCAAATCTAGCTATGCTCTGAAGCTCTAACCCCGACATTTCATTCGGGTTCCAGCTAATGCAGGGCAAGAACATAGAATGTGTTCAAGATCATCTCTTCTAGTTCATTGCAAAATCTGCAGCTATCATTGTTTGCAATTCCTATCTTGTATGCGTGTGCCTCTAACAAATTTTGGCCTGTAAGTATACCTACGATAGTTCTGCTTTCTTTTCTAGACAGAGCTAATACGAATCTGGCGTATTTATCTGCATTCTGTGTACACATGATTTTCGCAGTTTTGCAAGTGGCTAGATTATTTCGTTTCCTATCTATCCGTGTTTTCATGTCCGCAGCGATGTCATAAAAAAAAAAAAAATAAATAATTGGCGCGTACACTTCTGTTAGGTGTTTGGCCGAGCTCCTCCTCCTATTTGTGGTGTGCGTCTTGATGTTGTTCCACAAATGGAGGGCCCTACAGTTTCAAGCCGACTCCGAACGGCAGATATTTTTATGAGGAGCTTTTTCATGGCAGAAATACACTCGGAGGTTTGCCATTGCCTGCCGAGGGGCGACCGCTATTAGAAAAATGTTTTTTATTAATTTTGCCTTCACCGAGATTCGAACTAACGCAGCGATGTCATAGTATACCGTATTTAAAGGTTTCAGTATGTCGTTTACTTGTTCGAATTGTATGTAAACAGCGCTTTTAGTAATCTGATCTACAAATTCGTTTCCTGCAATGCCCTTATGCCCGGGTAGCCAATAGATGTGTAACCGTCTGTCTCTGACCTGTCTCTCTATGGCTACCCTGGTTCTAAGAACGTTTTTAGATAAAATTTCATATGAGTTGATTGTCTTTATTACCGCTTGCTTGTCAACGTAAATATTTATGTTGGAGTTGCTCGATGTCCTTGTTAGTGCTATTTCTGCAGTCGTCACTGGTAGGTACTCCGTTCGTCATTTTCGAGCCGTCAGTAAATATATTAAACACGTTGGGCCTAGGTTTCATACCTGTTTCATACCTGTTTCCCACCCCTCTTCTTCTACTGTTGTTCGGAATCTTTTCACCCAATTTTATTTCAGAGTCATATAGTCTGTATTGGTCCCATAACTCATACCTGTTGAGCTATGTCCGAATATTTTACAGGTAAATTCACCCGTTGCGTTAAGTCTTGCGGCAAATCTAGCTGCTAGACCTTCTGCCGCAATGTCAATCGGTGGTAAGTTGAGTGTTCTTTCAAGTGCTGCCATAGGAGTAGTTTTAATTGTTCCTGTCGTGCAGAGTAATATGTGCTTTACTACAGCTGAGTAGCACCAAAATTAAGGTTTTCCAAACAGAGGTGTTATTTTGATACTCAAAGAAAAATGCTATTTTTTAATAAATATGATCGGATGTTTATTTCATTATAAAGAGGAAGGTATACCATTAATAGTGGAAAATAACATCAGGCAAATGACCACCACGACCACGCTTACCGGACAATATCCTTTTCATGAAATTTTCCATAGCCGAATTGCAAAGTGGCTGCTCTATGTCCTCGATTGCCTCACGAATTCCATCTATGATGTCTTGAGTCGACCCTGAGCTGTTGGCGTAGACCTTCTCTTTCACGTCGCCCCAAAGAAAAAAGTCAGAAGGTGTTAAATCACAAGATCTCGGTGGACAATTGTGATCACCTCTTCGAGAGTTAATACGGTCCGGAAACTTTTCCGTAAAGGATCAATGGTTTTGTTGCTTGTGTGGCACGTAGCGCCGTCTTGTTGAAAATAAACGTTGTCCAGATCAACACCATCCCATTCCGGCCATAAAAAAATCGTTAATCATATCTCGATAGCGCAATCCATTCACCAATAACACCTGTTATTGGAAAATCCTTTATTAATGAAGAAGATAAACCCTATGCAACTCGCAGCATTCTTTTACATACATATAGTGCGTTACTGGCCTTTTTCTTCTTCTCCAATATATTGTGCTTCCATGATAGTTTGCTATCCAAATTTGCTCCAAGGTATTTTGCGTGGTCTTTAAATGTCAGTTCTAACCGTTTAGTTCCTGGTGGTGCCAATTCGGGATCTTGTATCTTTTAATAAAAAGTATCATATTCTTGTTGGCGAACTCTGGGTTTGATGCAGCACACCCAGCCCTATTTGCAAAGTGAGCACGACCCTTTTCAACTCCCTTTTTAGCCCATGCCAGTCTTTTTAGATCATGGCACTAAATCGGTCGCAGATTTTGACCGCAGCCTTGTAGCGTGCTTTCGCGTTCATCTCCTGCTTAGTTGGCTTAGCTCTATTGCTTTCTAAGGCCTTAGCAATAAGGTATATATTGAAATCTTTTAAGGGTTTGTCGTTTTTATATATATAATATATAGAAAGTATAAGCAGCGAAAAACCACAAAAAATTATTATTACCGGAGACGTCAACTTTCTCATTCTAACAAAAATATTATCGAGCAAATTGTTTCCTAAAAGCAAATAAACTCTCTCACATGTGACATATCCCTGCGTCACTCCATCCAACGCTAAACACAATTAAAGATGTGGTATACTCTCACACCTTTACAAACCTAAGTGAAAAAGAGATATTAGAAGGCCTGGGTAACCAGGAGGTGTCGGAATGCAAAAAAATATTAGGTGCGCAACTAAGTTCTCGCTATTTTTTTTTTTATGAAAATCAACCTATATTTTGAAAAAATGGTTATAAGTGAATCATTGAAAGTTTTTGCATATCGTTGGCTACTATTCTTCCCCATCTTTGTGGTAAAATCTCGTAAACCGTTGCGGTAAAACTGTACATCTCACGGAACAAGCCATTTTTTGATGTCTTCATATGAATGAAACTGCTGGTCAGCTAGACCATGTGCCATCGATCGGAACAGGTGATAATCGGACGGCGCAATATCTGGAGAATATGGCGGGTGGAGTAGGATTTCCCATTTCAGTGTTTCCAGTTAGGTTTTAACGGGTTTGGCAACGTGGTTTGGTCCCACCAAATACATATCATAACCTTCGCACCGTGAAATTGGGCCGATGCGACGACGTAGAAGCATGACCGGGCAGTTCCCATGACTTTCTTTTCTTTCGATTGCTGTAATGATTCTATTTTTCATCATCCGTCACGATACGATGAAGAAACCCCTTCCTTTTTTGCCGCTGGAGCAGTTGTTCACAGGCGACAAATCGACGTTCAACATCCCTTGGTTTTAACTCATAAGGAACCCAAGCCCCCTGTTTCTCTATCATTCCCAAAGATGCTTTCCATTTCAATTCAACCGGGCTATTCGGGTCATGTTCTTCGATTTCGATGTAACTTAAATATGTTGCTCTCTGGTCGAAATAATGAGACACGTATTTTTTTGTTCGCCCGAAAAAAATTTTTTTCAAGAGTTATCGGCAATTTTGTTTTTCGCCTCAAACTCGATTTTTTTTAATTATATAAGAAAAAATTTTTTTTAAATGCCCATAACTTAGTCAAAAATGAACCGATTTTAATAATTCTGGGTTCAAAATGATCGTAATTACTTGCACAAGCGACTTCATGTAGAAACAATTGCAAAAAAGTAGTTGAAAATTTTTTATTTAGCAAAAAAGAAAAAAAATTGAAATTTTTTCAAAATTCAATATTTCAAAAAGTGTATTTTTTTTTTTTTAATATATATATTAACTTTTTCCAAATCAAAAAAACATCTCAAACTTTAATTGAGCTGCATGCCTAGTAGCTAAAATGAGTTGTTTTTGAGTAATGAATTTTTGAGTAAACACCCTGTTTCGCACTTTTTGTTTTTTGCAAAATAAAAAATTTTCAACTACTTTTTTGCAACTATTTCTAAATGAAGTCGCTCGTGTAAGTAATTACGATTATTTTGAACACAGAATCATTCAAATCGGCTTATTTTTGACTAAGTTATGAGCAATTAAAAAAAATTTTCTTATATAGATTCTTTCCATTTCAATTCAAAAGGGCTATTCGGGACATGTTCTTCGATTTCGATGTAACTCAAATATGTTGCTCTCTGGTCAAAATAATGAGACACGTATTTTTTTTTCGCCCGAAAAAAAATTTTTTCAAGAGTTATCGGCAATTTTGTTTTTCGCCTCAAACTCGATTTTTTTTAATTATAAAAGAAAAAAATTTTTTTAAATGCCCATAACTTAGTCAAAAATTAACCGATTTTAATAATTTTGGGTTCAAAATGATCGTCATTACTTACACGAGTGATTTCATGTAGAAATAGTTGCAAAAAAGTAGTTGAAAATTTTTTATTTTGCAAAAAACAAAAAGTGCGAAACAGGGTGTTTACTCAAAAATTCATTACTCAAAAACAACTCATTTTAGCTACTAGGCATGCAGCTCAATTAAAGTTTGAGATGTTTTTTTGATTTGGAAAAAGTTATAAAAAAAAAAAAAATACACTTTTTGAAATATTGAATTTTGAAAAATTTAAATTTTTTTTCTTTTTTGCTAAATAAAAAATTTTCAACTACTTTTTTGCAATTGTTTCTACATGAAGTCGCTTGTGTAAGTAATTACGATCATTTTGAACCCAGAATTATTAAAATCGGTTCATTTTTGACTAAGTTATGGGCATTTAAAAAAAATTTTTTCTTATATAATTAAAAAAAATCGAGTTTGAGGCGAAAAACAAAATTGCCGATAACTCTTGAAAAAAATTTTTTTCGGGCGAACAAAAAAATACGTGTCATTATTTTGACCAGAGAGCAACATATTTAAGTTACATCGAAATCGAAGAACATGACCCGAATAGCCCGGTTGAATTGAAATGGAAAGCATCCAAAGCATGCAATCGCTTGGGAATGGATTGGCGTGTAACTCCTATTACTGAAGCAAGCTCTTTTTGCGTTTGACATGGATCCTCATTGAGCAATGCCTCCAGTTCAGCGTCTTCGAAGGTTTTTGGCCTTCCTTCACACGGATGGTCGTCAAAAGTAAAATCACCGTCTTTGAAGCGACGGAACCAATCTCGGCACGTTATTTCACTTAAAGCAGCATCTCCATAAACTTTTTGTAGCTCTCGATACGCTTCATCCGCCGTTTTTTTTTTCGAAGGAAAGAGGAAAATCAAAACGTCCCGCAAATGACGATTATTCGGCACAAAATCAGACATTTTCACAAAACCAAAAACAGTAATGTGTCGAATCAGTTGGTTTACCATATATAAGTCTAAGCTTGGTTTATGACGTTTAGGTCATGTTAAAATGAATAAAATGAAAAATAAAAATATAGTACGGAAAAATATTAAACACACCGCTGCATTTACCCTCATTCAATCATTATGAGCTACCTAAAGAAATAGAGACCCAGCGGCTACGTTGGCTGGGTCAAGTCGTCCGATTGGATACAAGTATTCGATGCGGTACCAGCTGGTGGTAGCAGTGGAGGAGGAAAACCTCCTTGGCGTTGGAAAGATCAGGTGGAGAAGGACTTGGCTTCACTTCGTGTGTCCAACTGGCGCCGGTTAGCACGAGAAAGAAACGACTGGCGCGCTTTATTAAACTCGGCCAAAATCGCGTAAGCGGTTATTGCGCCAATTAAGAAGAGAAGAAAGAAATAAATATTGCTTGGGACAAAAGCCCTATATCGCGTTACTTATGCAGTGCAAAAAATGTCATCGATTCGGGCATACCTAGAAGCACTGTCTATCGGATAAAATGTGTTATCTGCCCTTTCATTACTCACGAGCCTACCGTTTGCAACAAAGTATTGTAGAATGCATCAATTGCAAACAGCGCAGCGCTCAAACAACGAAAACTGCCCCACATACAAAAACGAAAAGAGATAATAAAACACAAAATAATATTCAAAACTGCATTTCGCGAAGCTAACGAAGCTCTCAACAGATCCTCCAACAGGAAATTCACACAAAATACACCGACAGAAACTTTGAAAGAAGCAACAAAAGTAATTAATATAACTTAAAAACCACATCCCACGGCAGAAACTACAACAAATAACGCAAGCAATAACTCAACACAACAGCTGCCCATTCAAACCAACAACAACTTTGAAAAACTTACTATCATTTTCTCCTTCCATTTCTTTTTCATCACAGATCAGTAGCTCAGCCCACTCCGATTTCAGGCAACAACGACCACAACCAGCAGCAGAAAAATATATTTTACAAACTTCTCTCTCAACAAATGATACTATTAGTTAGGGAACATCGACCACAAACAGTACTATCACCACTATAGAGCCTAGCCAATTTAACACCTAGGTAGGTAGGTATAAGTGGCAGTCGGACTCTTGACATACTCATTTAGACCGTTGCTGATCCATTGTGATACCACAGTAATTCATTTTATTTTAAGTGTAAACCCATTGATCTTGCAGACACTTATGTGCCTAAGGTCATCAATATCATTTAGAAACGAAAGTACCTAAGCCTAGTGGCATGCCACGTCGGACAGTAACAGAGAATGGGTTTAATGGACTCTTCCTTCTCCTCATTGTTGCAGCTGCTGCAATATTTGAAATGAGATACATATGTTCAATCTTTGAGCATGTCGTTCTATGAGATAGTGGCCTGCGAGTAAAGCAACTAATATAGAAATGATTCTCCTTGACCGATTTAGTAGCGCCTTTGAGCTACCAGCGTCACATTTTGGCTAAATTCTTTTTGTAGCATTACATGTCAGACTATCAACCCATCTCGTGTTGGCTGAGGTGACAATGCTACTTGAACCACGCAGATGTTAGGGGCATACCTACAATCTCCATATCAAGAGGGAGGCGAGTGTTAGTGCCCTTTCCCACCAATTTTTTTGCCTTACAATTTTCTGGTAACATTATGGCTGCCTGAACTGCCAGGAAAGTGAGTATGTAATAAGAGATTCGGCCTTTTTACAAAACCTGGAGATATGGGTGTCGAGGACAATACTTTCCTGAGCCTAGAAGTTTCCGTGTACCCATCAACTGGGCAACAAAAATTTCGCCACGAGCTACGCTTTGCGTATTTAGTTTTTGCGACCACCAAGGATTTTTTGTGTCTCTCTGCTCTTGACTAAGTGGCAGGCCGCGCCAAGCGCCTTGTTGTAGCTACTGGTGAGTTTTTCTACTGCTTGATTGAGGCTAGTGCTTGTATCTACACTTTGCGTAGGCACCTCAACAAGTGGTTTCATAAAGGTCTCCCTAATATTTCTACGAAAAATCGGAGGAATTTTTTCATGGCAGAAATACACTCGGAGGTTTGCCATTGTCTGCCGAGGGGCGACCGCTATTAGAAAAAATATTTTCTTAATTTTGGTGTTCCACCGAGATTCGAACCTGCGTTCTCTCTGAGAATTCCGAATGGTAGTCACGCACCAACTCATTAAGCTATGGCGGTTCCTTACCTCTATCAAAAATGAGTAACCTTGTGTCCGGGATAAATTCTGCAAATAATTCATCCCTTTTATTTATATCGGTACTACCTCACCACCACTCCCTGGGCGTTAGCGTCTCATCCCACAATCAGCCCAACTTTAAGCTTATTAGCTTCTTACATCATTTGTTTCAAAATTTGTCGCGGTAATTCAACATGATCGTGAGCGAGATAAGCGGACGCCAACCAGTAATTAGAATTGTTGTATTCAAGGCTAGCTATCACCAGATCGGAATCACTAAGACTCAATAAAATAAATATATCCAGAGTAGCTCTTGCTAAAATACAGACTCTAGGGACACCGCCAGAACTAGATACCAACAGCTTATAGCCTGGCGTACTCAATCCGCAAACCCTATTAGCAGGCACCCAGGGCTCTTGGATCTCCGCACTTTGATAAGCGGATCAGTAAACCAGCTGATGTCGATTTACAATGATGGAGACTAATCTGCAAATATTTAATGCCCATCAGGCTTTGCAGTTTCTATCGCCCCCGTCCTTATCGGAGTCTATCAGCTTCTCCTTAGAGGCATTAGAATCTACAGTGGACGGTTCTTCTGTGACGGCGACCACATTTTTTCGATAAACGCACAGATTGACCTAAGTGAAACCATAATATACTACCCCACCTGCCTTTTCCTTGGCACCAAGGATTTTTTAATTTATTTATTTATTGTCTTTGAATGGATACATTCTTACAGACTATATTAAGCTAATGTACAATAGTTTATTAGTTACTAAGAAAAGAACGATTTAAGATGATTGACTAAGATGCCATACGGCCATGTAAAATCAGCACCAGAAGAATTGAAAAACATATTTAAATCTGAACATGCCCTAGGAATCGGAGCATTCATCCCATAGTTGGTTCTCGAGAAGCCAATTTTAAAGGTTTCGTACTGTCGGAGCCTCATATTGGGTATATTAAATTGAATTTTACTTAAGAGGGAAGGACAATCAATAGCTATCTAGTCTGCTATCAAGTGGTTTTAAGTCAATTAGTAAACATCGAGAGCGGTACGATGGTACAGGTTCAGAAAAGTTTAAAGATCGGAGCGCAAAACGAAGAAAGACTTTCTGCACTCTCTCAATCCGATTAGACAGACCTATTTGGTACGGTCTCCAAATAATAGCGGCATACTCTAATCTTGATCTAACAAAAGCACAATACAATGTTTTGAGAGTGTGTGGGTTGGTAAATGCAGAACAATTTCGGCGAACGAATGCTAGCATCGCATATGATCGTCTTATGACGTGGTTAACATGGCTGGTGAAATTCAGCTTAGAGTCGAAAATAACGCCTAAGTCTTTAATTTCCTCAACGGATTGCAAAGGTAAGCCAGCAATATTATACGAAGTATGCAAAGTGTTGTTTGATTTAGCATATTTTACGTGAAAGCATTTGCTAATATTTAGTGACAGATGGTTTAAATAGCACCAGTTCCGGACATTGTGCAAGTCGGTTTGCAACTTTTCAGAGTCCCTAACACTGTTAATCACCGCAAATATTTTAAGATCATCAGCATACAACAAGTGTTCTGCAAATGAAAAGCAAGAACCAATATCGTTAATAAAGAGTATAAAGAGGAGGGGTCCTAGAATACTTCCCTGTGGGACACCGGAGGATGCAATAAATGCACGGGATGTCGTATTATCGACGGCTACAACGCAGTGTCTGTTGGACAAATATGATTTGATCCAAGACAAAAAAGTGGAGTGTATACCCAATGATGCAAGCTTCGACAAGAGTATTCGGTGCGATACTTTGTCAAACGCTTTAGAGAAGTCTGTATAAATTGCATCAACTTGAGATCTGTTCTGGAAGGCTGAAATGCAGTAATCATTGAAAATAGACAAGTTAGTGACAGTGGAGCGACTTGCAACGAAACCATGTTGGTTGGTAGATATTAGGCCTTTGACAGCAAAATATAACTTATCATTTACTGTTATCTCAAAAAGTTTTGAGACAGACGAAAGCTTCGAAATCGGTCTGTAATTGCTAACATCGTTTTTATTTCCACTCTTAAATATAGGCGTAATGGAAGTAAATTTCCAGTCGTCAACAAAGATACCAGAGGACAACGATTTATTGAATATAATTGTAAGAGGCTCAGCGAGACACAAGCAATTCTTCAGCAAAATGCCCGAAAGGCCATCCGAGTCAGTTTTCGTTGTAGACTTAAGCTTCGTAATACCCTTGACGACATCAGTAACAGATAGGTACAAAGTCCCAAAATTTAGAGGTGAAAAACTATTAGAGGGCAAACTAGAATCGGAGTCTAGGTCGGGTTCAAAATTAGAGCAAAAAAAGTCAGCAAATAAATTGGCAGATTCTATGGCAGAATTTGCATATTTACCATTATAAAAAACATTGTTTGGCACCATTGAGCAAGACTTTTTTGATTTGATGAATTGCCAAAAGGCCTTCGAATCCGAAATAATATTGTTTTCGAAATTCAAGATGTAATTTCTATATAAGAACTTGTTCAAACAGTTAAACTCTTTTAAATGGCATTGAAATTTTGAGAAGTGTATTGGGTCTCCAGACCTTTTATACAGTTTAGAGAATTTGTTTTTTAGATTCTTTAGGTGCCTAAGCCGTTTGGTATGCCAAGGTGACTTATATACTTTCTTATGATAAATAGGAATGTGCTTCAAACAGAGCTCAGAAACCTTAGTCTTAAAAAAATGAAAACAAGAGGTAACATCATTGTCGTGGAAGGCATTACCCCAGTCAATACTTAATAAAATTTCGTTAAAAATTGAGAAGTCGCATAAGTTGTAGTTAAATTTGATGTTAGGCTCATCGGATACCTCAGAAAACTCATAAAATTCCAACTCAAGAGAAAGAGGAACATGATGTTTATCAGTTAAAGATATGGGAGCAATGCCTTCAGACAATGTGTAGTTGATGTTATTTGAAATGAACACTAGATCTAGGATTCTATTAAGGCTATTATAAAAACCATTGATTTGTGATAAATCAATGCTTAAAAAGCTATCAACGACATGCATTTCGGCTGAAGAATTTACATTAGAAGCCATAAAAGCAGCCGAGTTTCTAAGTGGGGACCAATTCAGGCGACATAAATTAAAATCACCGAGGACACAAAGATGACTGTCACCAGCTATGCTTGATGCTAATGACACAACATTGTCAGAATGTGCAAAGTATAAATGATCCGGACTATTCGGCGGAATGTAGGATGCACACACATAAACTGTTCCAGATGAGCCATAAACACGTACACAAAGCTGATCGATGAGTGTGTCAGAGTTGGTAAGTGTAACCAATGATGCCCGAAATTTTCTCCGAACAGCAATGAGAACACCACCTCCTCTGGAACATCCAGATTTGACAGGGTCACGGTCTTTACGGAAAACATCGTACAAATTGAGGTCAAAAATTTCACAGTCGAAGAAATTTTCATTCAGCCAAGATTCAACGAATACAAAAATATCAAAATCTAAGAAAGAACTTTTCATATATACCGTGGAGCATTTAGTCCGAAGTCCAGATATATTTTGAAAATACAATTTTAATAACTTATTACTAGCGATGGAGTTAGCTGCAGAAGTTACGGAATTAGAGGTGGAGTGACGTCTTTTTGAAAAAAAGTGAATGGCCGAATTTTTACGTTCGTAGGCCATATATCCGCATTTAAAAGCTTATCATAGGAAAATTCAGATACGCCTAGCTTAAAGTTGATTTTCTTGAAATCCTTTACGAGGGTATCCTTTTTGATAAGCATATAGCAGGAAAGAAATTTGCGGTCAATTTCTGCATGTTTCGCAACATAATCAACAATATCGGCAGCTGTCACAGTGTTTGAGAAGGACGATATGTGCAGCCACTTCATGTTAGGAACTACACTTAATTCACTATTTTGGTTTGAACCAATAACTAAAGGTTGCTTAAGCTTTTTCCTATTAGCTCTAGTTACGGTTTTCCATTCACGTGTACGATTTGATGTAGGTGCAAGAGAAGTCGGCAATGCCGACGCTTTTCTGCAAGTTGATGTTGATGGGAGAACGGACGTAGTAGCAGCAGCAGCAGCAATTGGCGTCAGCTTCACTTTAGCTGTATTAGTAACAGCAGCGCTATAAGAGAGCGGCGCATCACCAGCAGCAGCATGAGAGTGCGAAGCAGAGGAAAACGAATTAGTCTCACCATGCGGAGCAGCAACAATAGGCACGTTTACAGGCGACGTAGCAGCAGTCACTGATAGTGATTCCTGTCTCTTCGATTTGCTTTTCGCATTTTTTGTGTTCCTTGCATGACACTCACATGCAAGAACACAAGCATTAAGGTCTTTCACCTCAGCGGTTAGCTGTACCAGAGCAGAGGAGACATCAACCGTTTGATGTTTTTGTAACTCCTTCACTTCTGCACACAAATCACTTATTTGCGAAATCAGCAACTGCTTATCCACTTTGAGAGAGCTAATTGCAGCCATCGCACGAGCATTTTCCGATCTCAGTGCAGCAATTTCTCTGATAATTGTATTCAGACTGATATCTAAATTGTTTACGTCATCAGCTGATGTTGATTTCGGCAGTTGTTGATGTGGTGATAATTGTGTACTTAGATTAGCTGGATTCACAGGTACATTATCAGCAGTGGCAATTTCGTCATCCAGGTTAATGGGAGTTGATGGTGCTCGAAGGGATTGTCGTCGAGCAGCGGCACACTTATCACATATGAATTGCTTACCCGATTTAAGCAAGAATTCAAGGTCAACAGGTTGTAGGTTGACACAATTTAAATGAAAAAGGTCATTGCACTTGTCGCACTGCACTTTGTCTTGTGTACGCTCAACTTTGTTGGCACATAGACACGGCATTTTTAGATCAGTATATTATGCAATAGCCAAGAAGAATAATTTTATTAAAATAGAGTCACTGTCTCGCAAATAAAATTACACAATTTCGTATTTATGATGGTTTAGGATCATATTTAAAACTTCGATAGCGGAGCAATCAAAAAACACGACCGTTCACGTTCGCATACACCACTATTTTTTGATTGAGTGCTGATTCTCACCATCACCTGCCTAAAAGTGCCTTCTGGTTCCTCAACTTTTCCTATCTTCCAATTGTTCGTCAGGAGATTCGGGCTACAAATTTTAAACATCCATAAGATGGATGCTTCATCGGCCGGCTTGCTGGGAACCCTGGCACGAGTTCTTAGCTGAAAAGGGTTTGCTTCGAATTCTAAAACCTGGAGTTTTGCAATTGGATATACCTCACCAACTTTGTCCATAGCCACTTTGTGTAGTTTGGCGGATCTTTCGACATCACAGACGACTTATTTGACGCCTTGATATCAGGCCATGCCGCGACAAGACGGACGAGGGCCACGCTGCTCTGCCATTTAGTCGCTGCCCCCCTAATGTTTGCCTGGGACACTCAAGGGGTGCTAGGTGCGTCAAAATCGATGAACTTTGCCCAAGTCAATGAGGCCTTATTCTTCTCGGATAAGAAGTCCTCGTTTACTGTCGCAAATCTGTGTAAAATGCTACCGGCTGACCGCTTCGTTATGTAGGCCAGCTTAGAAGGACGCAAGTGTTTGACAAAACGTCCATCCCCGGTTTCTGCTGCAACGGCAGAACTCGTAGTCAATCTGTTAACCCTTCTTCTTCAGGGTGATGTAATTAATGCTCTAGATTAAAGGAAAAATATTCATTTCTGAATTGGCCCATTGTAAGCAGACTCTTTTTAGGTTCACCTCATTCTTGAGCATTTTTTTTATAAACAATCGAAGAGTTTATAATAGCTAGATCAAATAGATGAAAAAAAATACGCAAATACCACTTTTTATACCTCATTTTTATATGATTTCTGCCCAAAAAGCTATCCATGAGATCTACTCCTCCCATATGTTTATTGTACTCTTTGACAATAAACGGGCAAGAAATATCAATTTTTCCTTTTGGTATCCTGTCAAATCTATTGACTTTACTTACAGGCAATGTTCCAGAATAAGAAGATAACAGGGTTACTATCTTATTATCTTTCAGGCCACACAACTCAAATCTATACCATCATGCACAGACAGTCTTTCCTCAAAACTACGTCTGGGCACAGATTTTTTCATGAAATTTTTCTTCTCTGGAAGTTTATTATTTGGTATCCTGTTTTGTTGCACAGTTCCCACTGTGTGAAGTCCTAATTTAGCTAAAAAAACTACCAATGGCAAAGAGGTATCAAAATTATCAAAGTATGCGATGTGGTTTTGCTTTCTTGGCACTCCTCGAAACAAACGAACCACAACATTTCCTGTTGCAAGATTCCAAGATCTGGTTCATCTGGGAGTTTCTCTGTATTCTCTTGTCCAGAATATACCTCAAACTTGTGGGCATATCCCATCAAATCACAGAGAACATATAATTTGAAGCCCCATTTATGGGTCTTCTTAGGCAAATACTGTTTTAAAAAATGCCCTATTTTGGTAGAACACATCTGTTCATCCACAGAAAGTCTTAGATTCATTGGTACTGTGGCAAACCTCTCATTGAGATGCTTGATAACAGGGCGGATTTTATAAAGCCTGTAATGTTCTGGGAGACCTATAGGTTTGTGAAGATCATTGTTATTAAAATGTAATTAATTGTTATAGATGAACTGGGATTACTCTGTATTATATATAAATTTGTCTCCTTTACTAATGTTTTGATAAAATCTTTAGTGATAAAATGGTTAAAAGATTGATATGGAGTTTCTAGGTGTGACCACCTGAAGCAGTAGAACTCCCCAAGAAAGTAATTTTATCTGTGTCATACACCAGATTCCTTTTTTTCCGAATCAAGCTTCTTTTGTCAAATGGAAAACTGGATAAAGACTGCAAATTGGATGAAGTTAATGGGTGGGAGGGTTCTTGATCTTCTGGTTCAACAAGAGCAGGAACAATGTCATCCACATCATCATTATCATCGTTCTCCTCATGCAACACTCTTATAACTTCGCCAGCATCGCGGTTTTCATCATCGGAATCTTGGTCATCAAGGCCATCTTTTGAGAGCCAACCACCTTCTAACTTACTAAGATAATCTTCTATATCTCTTTCATTCAAGTTTCCCTAAAAAACAATATAAAATAAACATTTACAAAAAAGTGTTTGAAATACATTACAAGTGAAGTTACTGCATAGTGATGTATATTTCCATCTCATAATTTTGAGAAATTTATTCAGTGTTTTGATATAAATTGTAGGTACATAAAATAACAAAAACATGAAAACAAACCTTTTTTCCACTCATTTTCACTTTTATTGTATT
This sequence comes from Anastrepha ludens, assembly GCF_028408465.1. NCBI lineage: Eukaryota > Metazoa > Arthropoda > Insecta > Diptera > Tephritidae > Anastrepha > Anastrepha ludens. The sequence continues at coordinate 10,614,245 of NC_071503.1, forward strand.
TTATATCTCCGTTTATTTCCATAAAACAATCCATAAAACAATTTAAAATCTCGCACCTTTTTTCCAGTCACAACGAACAGCGTAATGACAAGTTCTAGGCGTGGTAATTCACAGTGACGTTTGGTAATTCACAGTGAAAACTGCATTTTGTTGTACGCAATAGTCGCTTAAAAAGTTGCCAGTTTACAGTACACGGGGTTTGAGTACCTTTTTTTGTTGACTAAATATTATAATTGAAATTTCCATCATCGTGCAAATAAGGGTTAAGACTACGATCAGAAATAATCCAGCCTAACGCTTTTGACTGCTGAAAAGTGCCAAGGCCAGGTGCTACCAAAGGTTTAGTAGCGCCACAGCTCAAAGATTGAGCATTGGCAGAAGCTGAATTGAAGGGGTTGCCTCCTTCCGGTTTTTTAAGAGATTCCGACTCTGTTTTGGCTCCACGAGTGTGGAGCAAGGGAAGACCCTCTCGCACAGAGGCTCCTGTGTGCAAGTAAGACTGAATAATACAGAGAGTCAGCCAGTTATTCTGTATACTCCTTTTGCGACTGGTTCGTATGACAGCCCAGAGGAGAAAGAGAGGGGGAAAGAAGAAACTAGGATAGAAAAGGAAGTGGGAATGGGGTGAGTAACTCTTAGCTTCAGGACTCATGTGGAAGGGAACCGACAGTCTTGGCCCTTACTAGGCCCCTGCACAACGCCGACGTGCTGAGGAATTTAACACCTAACTTGGCTATTAAGTTTTTTTATCATATCATAGTTGAAAAGCTTATACTAGCAATATTAAAATTAATCTTATATAGTTTATAAAATCCTTCAGGGGAATTTAAACTTATATCACAATAATTTTGATGAGCTAAAGCTTCAGTGTCAGATAAACACCCAGGAACACAGTAAGATTCAAAACTGATCTTGCAAACTGGAATAAATTTAGAAAACTAGCAGATCAACATATAAGTGGAGTCGAATTACCATCCAACATCAACAGGACTGTAGCGAGGTTTCAAATATATATAAAGGCCAATTTGTTGGTGGACTACCATAATCGATAATAACGAGTTGACCTAACTCAGCAAAATATAAACCCCGTATACACTATACAACATAATTTTCGACTGTACCATCTTACCGCACCAGTGAAAAAACGTCATAGTCATTCCAATTAGCAAACCAAATAAACCGTTACATTCTATAACCAGTTATAGACCTATATCGCTAATTTCCTGCTTAAGTAAAGTTTTAGAATAAACGAGAGCATGTAGACTTGTTTGATTTCTGAAACAACCAAATCAGCTATCACCTAACCATTTTTTTTTTTTTTTTTTTTTTTTTTCGGGTCGCAAAAACCAGCTATCTCCATAGCGCTGTGAAGGCAAATTTGTTAAATTTTGATCGAAATAATAAAGGATCACGACACTTTTTTGTTCGTTTTATTATAGCCAAAAACACTCCAAAAACTAAAAGGGAAAGTGAACTCACAAACAAATTTAACACTACAGCTGTTTCACGTTGCTGAAAAGCAGCTGACATTCGAAAACAGTGTTGTAAAACGTAAATTTACTTAACACACTACATTAAACTTATAAAGGCATGTACGCAGCTCAGTCGCCAATCAAACAAAAGTTTGCACAAACAAGCGATCAAACATGCAGAAAAAAAAATCTTGGAGCTCTCAGTGTGAGTCACCAACAACCAAAGATAAATCGACCTCTCCGAAAGGTATCACAAATAACTTAAAAAACATGAATAAAGGTGCTACGCCTGCAAAGCGTCCACCAGAAAAGAATGGTCAGAACTCTAGTCGAACAGATGGGTACCGTACTCAATCTGCTTACAGCCATGCTTCCGAATGTTCCAAAATGAATAGGCCGCTGCTGCTTGCAATTTGGAATGCCAATGGGCTCATCCAACACCGCTATGAAGTGGAAGTATTTCTAGCAGATAAAAATATTGACATAATGTTAATATCTGAAACACACTTAACAGACAAATGTTACGTAAAAATTCCAAAATATGATTTATACCACAGAAATCATCCTGCTGGTACAGCAAGAGGAGGCACAGCCATCTTAATCAAAAATAATATTGCGCATATGGTTCATGGAAACACTAAAAATTACAATCTACAGTCGACTGCTATAACAGTCACAGATGGAAAGAGCTCTCTTGTGATTGCTTCTGTGTACTGCACTCCAAATCAATCAATAAAAAGCGTTGAATACCAAAGGTATTTCAAATCGTTGGGACCTAGATTTATAGCAGGTGGCGACTACAATGCGAAACATCCGCAATGGGGCTCACGCTTAATAACTCCAAGAGGGCGCGAACTCCTCAAAGCAATGCAGGTCAATAAATTATTCCACGTCTCAACAGGACAACCCACTTACTGGCCTAGTGACCCAAATAAAACACCGGATCTTATAGATTTTTCCATATGCAAAGGTGTATCTAAAAATCAGGTCTCCATAGACACATGTCTAGATCTCTCATCAGACCACTCACCTTTGCTGTTAACAATAAACTCTTGTTTTCAAAAAAAGGAAATGACACCAAAGCTACACAATAAAATGACAAACTGGGAATACTTTAAAGAACTAGTCGAGGATACACTGTGCCTAAATATTCCACTAAAATCGAACTCTGATCTGGACACGGCCGTTGAGATTTTCAACAACTGCATTCAAAGAGCTGCGTGGACCGCTACGCCGGAAATTAAGCACACTCACGCTGAAGCGCACATTAACGATCACGTCAAAATTTGAATATCAGAAAAACGCAAGCTTCGGCGCATATGGCAAAGCACCAGAAACAGGAACGACAAAAAAAAACTAAATAAGCTCACAAAACAATTAAAAAACACTATAAGAGACGCAAAAAACTCAGAACTGCATGAGTACTTATCCAACTTGTCACCTACGGAAGCTACTGACTACTCACTCTGGAAGGCAACGAAAAAGATCTCACAACCAACGCCTCACAGCGCAGCGATAAAAACGTGTGATGGAGATTGGGCAAAAACTGATAAACAAAAAGCAATAGAGTTTGCCAAACATCTATCAAATGTTTTCCAACCATTTCCGAGTCAAAGTGCGGAGGTAGACTCAGAAGTTAACGAATTTCTCTCAGCTCCGTTTCAAATGGATTTTCCGACTGTACGATTTACCTAGAAAGAAATTAGATACGCAGCAACCAAAACTCTCAAAACCAAAAAGGCGCCAGGTTACGATCTAATAACGAGTAAGGTTTTAAAAGAACTGCCCAGATGTGGATACAAATTCCTCACCATTATATTTAACGCGATGATAAAACAAGAATATTTCCCAACTCAATGGAAAGTTGCTGAAATCATCCTTATACAAAAGCCAGGGAAGACCCCGAGCGTGGTATCCAATTACAGGCCAATAAGTCTATTGCCTGTTGCCTCCAAGCTCTTCGAAAAGCTGCTTTTAAAAAGGATAAATCCAATAATTGCGCAAAGAAATCTCATTCCAGCCCACCAATTTGGTTTTCGTAAGTATCAATCCACCATAGAGCAAGTTAATTGTGTGTATGATTTCGCTAGACAAGCACTTGAGAGGCGGCAATTCTGTACAGCGGCATTTTTAGATATAACGCAAGCCTTCGATAAAGTCTGGCATGAAGGATTGCTATACAAGCTTAAGCAGGGCTTACCGCACAACTGTTATATGCTCATAAAATCATATTTGCAAAATAGACATTTTCTTGTTAAAGTAAACAACGAAGCCACTAACCTTCACGCAATCAGAGCAGGTGTACCACAAGGAAGTGTTCTAGGCCCCGTCTTGTACACTTTGTTCACGGCAGATCTTCCACTATCAAAGAACACATATACAGCCACGTATGCAGATGATACTGTCGTCATGGCCAGGAGTACCCTTCCCTCAATTGCTTCTGATTACCTACAAGAAAACCTTAACAGTGTTAGCGGCTGGATGAAGAAATGGCGCATAAAAGCTAACGAAAGCAAATCGACGCAGATAACATTCACTCTTCGAAATGGCTCATGTCCTGCCGTATCTCTTAACAGCGTTCCAATACCACAAACAGATAATGCCAAATATTTAGGTATTCTATTAGACGGGCGTCTTACTTGGCGATCGCATATATTTTTAAAGCGAAAGCAACTTGGACTGAAATTGCGATCACTACACTGGTTAATCGGCTACAATTCAGCACTTACACTAGACAATAAGGTGCTTATCTACAAAGCTATTCTGAAACCGATATGGACGTATGGCGTTCAATTATGGGGCTCAGCAGCAAAATCAAATCTAGAAATCATGCAAAGATTTCAGTCAAAGGTGCTCCGCATGTGTGCCAATGCGCCATGGTTTGTACGAAACGAGATATTGCACCGTGACCTAAAAGTTACGACAGTTTTCGAAGAAATAAACAACCTCAGCCAGAGATACAACAACCGACTTGCCACTCATCCGAATAATCGAGCAAATAACCTTTACAAGATAACCTACTCCTCAAGATTAAAAAAATGTCAGCCTAACGATTTAATGCAAAGATTTAAACCCTAATATACGTAAATGCAAAAGTTGTAAAATTGTATAATATATGTATATGTTATATGTTGTTCATTATTAAGTAACGAATTCCACTGGGAATTCTTACTCTATGCTATTCTTATTTAAATTGTAGGTAAAACTAGTACTTATTGTTATTGTTATGACAGATTGTATGGAATAAATGGAGTTCGACAAAAAAAAAAAAAAAAAAAAAAAAAACCTAACCAAACGGCCCATAAACAAGGACAAGGCACACTATGCAACAGTATGTCATCCAGAAACCATACATTAATTATATCAATCGAAGCCGAAAAAGCATTTGATTGCATTGGAATACATACCGCCATTGATCATTTAATGGAATGGAAGCTAGGTTACAAAATTATAATTTTTTTTTTTTAATTTCTAACGAAACGAAAATTCTAAGGGGAGTAAGTAATAATTTCTCAAACCTATTTTAATTAGAAAACGGCATTCCGCAAGTGTCACCTCTTTCAGTGGTATTATTTTTGTTTGCTTTCAATAAATTAAACATCATAATAAAATAATACAAATTCTTCAAGCTCAACTCATACGCAGATGACCTACATAGATATGTAGTTTTTGCAATGTTAATGATTCAAACGAAGTTAATGGAAAATTAAACCAGCTATATTTGTCAATCCAAACTTGGTGTAGCCACAGTTGAGCCAGGGTGGCCGCCGATAAATGTAATCCTCTCCATATATACCGGAGCAGAGGTGTACAAGCAGCTATATAGCAATTAATTAAAGCAGGTTAGAAAAAGGTACAAAGCCTTAAAATTCTTGGTCTCGTGCTTACTGAGAAATACGCCTGGACAACAAACGTACCATAGATACCTTATGGTACAGACTAAATGTAATCAAATGTCTAAGCAATATAAATTAGGAACCTAAGAACTCTCTGATCGACATTGCAGAACTGGGGAAAAATACGTTTTGGAAAAAAGAAGAATCAAAAAGTTTTGTCTTCTATTTCCCGAATTTCGCTGTTCGGAATAAATCATGATTTCCTTCTCGACTTCAATCATAGATATAAACATGAACTTTCCCCAGTGGCAAAATAAGAACACAAGCCCAACGAATGGGAATATTTGTTTAAGAATGGGTCAAAACCAGACACCACTACAGTGTTAGTGTTGTCCAAGAAAATTGAAGGATTCTAAAAATTGCCAATTTAAATTCGTAATTTATTTCCTGTTTTAAATAAATAATAATAATAATAATCATAATAAGATTTATAATGTTTAACACTTGCGTTTCAATTAAGACAATGATTAAGCGACATTATACAACATTTGGTTGAATTCAGAAATTAGAAAAGCAATAGAGTGGCGGAATAAAATGTATGACCGTTGGAAAAGATACAAAACATACGATTCTCACAATCAGTTTTTGTCTATGAGGAATGAAGTTATTAGAATGGTTAGAAATGCCAAATCCAAGTATGATACCTTGAAAGGGCATTCGGCAGCAAACTAGCTTGGCAAAAAATCAAATCCATTGGTCTTATTAAAAGTAAAGAGAAAAATGGTCAAAGCTTGCTAGATTTTGATTCTATAAATGAAAAATTTGTAAATATTTCGGCAACTCGAGTCACGAACACTGCCATACGCTGTATGCCCAAAATTTCTAAAAAGATTACATGGCATGAGTTAACTGATACGCCGATATCCTCACTTGTCAACATTTGTTTAACTCAGAGTATTCACACCGTATGCCACTGACAAAAATTTGATGCAACTTCTTTGATCCAATTTTTTCGATAGCAGAAAATCGCCGAACACGCAAAACACTTGTCTTATTGATGCCTCTCAGAAACAAACTAAACACTATATTGCTTAAACCGTGAACATATCTTCGAGACGAGTGTACCAACATAAAAAAATTATTATCGAAAGTCGAATGTACATAGCCCGGCAAATATGAAAATTCGCCTTAATTTTTTGAACACACCTCGTATGTAATGTACATGGTTAAATATGGATAAACTAGCGGACCCACACCCGCTTCGCTGGGTGAAAGAAAAATATAAATGAAAAGTATTCTTTGTTTTTTTCTTGTTTCATCATTTAATTCATGCTCGGCCATTATTTTGTCACTTATTCTAATAACAATGTTTTATTTATTTTAGTGACTTACTCTAATGATTTTAAACTAACAACTTATTCTAAAGCCTTCTGATACACAAAATTTTTGGTTTTATTTTCATGCGGTGTATAAATATAAAGTAACGATGGTTTCCCTACTCGAGAACATCCTACATACAGTTGCCCATGTCCAAAGCATGGATAAGTTAGGTCAATTCCACATAATTGAAGTGTTTGACCTTGAAACTTATTGATTGTAATAGCAAAAGCAAGGTGAATGGGAAATTGAAGTCGCTTAAAATCAAAAGGCAAATCTGTTGAAATCGTTGGAATGCGCGGAATCAAAACATCTTCATCTTTAAATTTGCCTTTCAAAATTGTTGCTTCAATTACATTATTCATTGTCCGTTTCACTGCTAATCTTGTCCCATTGCATAGTTTCGGCTGATTGATATTTCGCAACATAATGATCACTGCGCCGACTTTCAATTGCAAACGATGTGGTGGCAAGCCAGGCAAATTAAGTGAATTCAAAAATTCAATTGGATAATTCACTACATCGTCGGGATTAGTGATTGAATCAATTGATTTATAGGTGACAACTTCACCTGGAATTTGAGTCAAAATACTGGCATTGATTTCATTGACATCGACATTTTTGGCAGCTAATATAGCTCTCTCGCTTAGCCAATCTTGATTTCGATAGTTTTGTGCAATATTTGGGAATAGATTTTGCACTAATTGTACTCTTGATTCTGTTACGGTACAAAAATTAGTTGGAAGTGAGATCATGCCTGTATTCTTATCAATTGGCTTTCGTCCATTTCCAATTTGCAACAAATGTTCGGAAAATTCAGCAGCTGTTGGATCATTCTGTAACTGCACACGAACATTAGTAGTTAATATGAGTTTTTGAACATATCTCCACAGATTAGAAGATTTAAGGCACGCTCTCAATTCATCAGCTGCCGTTGATTTGGGAATAACAGGCAAAGTTTGTCGAAAATCACCGGCCAATAGAATTAGTGCACCACCAAATATGTTTGTGTTATTTCGAAAATCTTTCAGTGTTCTATTTAAGGCTTCCAGTGATTTTTTATGAGCCATCGTACATTCGTCCCATACAATAATTTTACATGCTTGTAAAACCTTTCTCATTCCAGAATTTTTAGAAATGTTGCAAGTTGGTTCTTCATTTACTTGCATATTTAATGGTAACTTTAATGCAGAATGTGCAGTGCGACCGCCGTCCAATAAAGTTGCCACTGTTCCAGATGATGCCAAAGCCAATGCAATACTATTCTGTGATCGAATGGTGGCCAAAATTAACGACAACAAAAACGTTTTTCCAGTCCCACCTGGTGCATCTAAGAAGAATATTCCTCCTCTTTCATTTGCAACATTGTCTATAATTGTGTCATATGCCTGCCTTTGTTCTGTGTTTAATTTTGGTAGGTTTGTTGTTACAAATGTGTTCAGATCATTTCGATCATATTCTTTTTCACATCTTAATTCTGCATTGTATGCATCATGTATCGGACGATTTGGTGCGATCATACCTAACTCACTCAGAGTTTTATTTGCAATCATCAGGCAAAAGTCTTCGATTTTAATTAATGCCTCATTATATAACACGGTGTGACAAAAAAAAAAAAATTAAATATACTTTTATGGAGACCTAGCACAACTTGTAGGTATAGTAAAACTAAGAAACATGGTATAGGAGAAATTTCCAATACACCCCCAAAATCTCATTTTATGGCCATAAAACCGTTTTTCAGTAGGTTGATGTGAACAATCACTCCTAACTTCGCCAATTTCCATCGGATTTCGAATTTGTTTTTTTAGTTCGAAAGAACAAAAACAAGCCTTTTTGACAGTGTGTTGACAATTTTTCTGAAATGACAAGTGACGAGACTGTAGGCGGAAGTATTTAGAATTTTTTTATTTTTTCTCTATTTTTTCAACTTTGACATCATTTTTGCGATATTATCCGATATTGAGGATGTTTTTTAGTACACTACTGTTATAGTAAATTTAATTCTGCGTCGAATGAGCTATATTTGACTGTAATTGAATTAAAATTAATAGAGTTGTGTGAGTTTTAAGATTTTATTTTTTTTTTTACTAATTTGGTATGTAGGCATCGAAGAATGAAAATGATAACAAGTGTGATTATAAACACATAATATTATATTTATTGGAGTATTGTGCAGTGCAGCACTGTACGGTACGGTACGGTGCAGTACACAACGGAACTGGTTCCAAACTTAAAAATGCATTGGAAACGGCCCTTTGGAGTTTAGTATGGTACGGTACATTTGTCATTTTCTTCATCAGTTTTGAATACTTCTCTGTAAGAAATTCGATCATCATCATTCATCTGAAGTCGTCATCAAATAAATTCCATTGTTTAAATCGAGAAGCGAGCGTTTCAGATTGTCTTCCCGATAGAAGGAAATCACGAGAAAGATCCTGAAAATCTGAATTTGATACAATGTGTCGTTCTGAAGACTTAGAACCAGACGGAAAGTACTCTTCATCATCAGGTTTATTGTTATCAGTTTGATCATCATCAGCAATGAGTTGAACTTCCTTCAGTTCCTGCAGTTGAGTCAATCATATCGTCCAAGACTACGGGGTTCTTAACAGTTGCAACATCAGCATACTTTATGTGCTTTCGAGTTTTATAATGATGACCGTTTACGTCCGTTTTATAAAAATAACAATCATCTGGTTTATGATAAGGCTGATGATGCCACATCATCGGAGAATATTGAGAAATTCGACTTTTCTGGCAACGTTTTGATTTATATCTCTTGAATTTCAATGAAACAAACAATAAAACTTTGACGTTTTAATAAGGTTAAATTATAATAATAAACTTCTTTTGTTAATCAATGTACAGTGTGAACTTTGGTACACTTGGGAGCTTTTTCATATTTCTATTGGAAAAAAAATGTGCTATAATGTGTCAGATATTTTCGTAAGTTCTAACCAGTTCTGTTGTATGCAGTACAGTGTACGCTTACATATATACTCCAATAAATATTATGTCTCTATAATAACGCATCAAAACACGTCCTTATTCCCATTTAGCGTAAGTTATACCTACATACCAAATTAGAAAAAAAAAAAAATAAAATCTTAAAACTCACACAACTCTATTAATTTTAATTCAATTACAGTCAAATATAGCTCATTCGACGCAGAATTAAATTTACTATAACAGTAGTGTACTAAAAAACATCCTCAATATCGGATAATATCGCAAAAATGATGTCAAAGTTGAAAAAATAGAGAAAAAATAAAAAAATTCTAAATACTTCCGCCTACAGTCTCGTCACTTGTCATTTCAGAAAAATTGTCAACACACTGTCAAAAAGGCTTGTTTTTGTTCTTTCGAACTAAAACAACAAATTCGAAATCCGATGGAAATTGGCGAAGTTAGGAGTGATTGTTCACATCAACCTACTGAAAAACGGTTTTATGGCCATAAAATGAGATTTTGGGGGTGTATTGGAAATTTCTCCTATACCATGTTTCTTAGTTTTACTATACCTACAAGTTGTACTAGGTCTCTATAAAAGTATATTTTCACTGTCGCACAGTGTAATTCATCTGTATAATTCAAATTTGGATTTGCAGTAATGCGACGTACTTGATGTAGGATATTTTCTGTCATGTATTCTTGGTAAGTACTCCACAATTTTTTTGGGTTTGCTGGGAAACATGTAGCAATAATGATGGCAAATAGTGTTCTTATTTGGTGTGGAGAACTTGTTGCACATGCATCCATAAGAGTTGCATTACACTAATTATCATTTTCAAGCAAATTCAATTCTTTGCATGCTTGCTGATAAGTACAACAAAGATGACCATTAACTCGTTTCAAACTTTCGAATGATCTTGGGCCAGGAATATCAACTAAGAGTAAACGTAAATAGAAACATTCCACTTGACTTGGATGCACAGTGTAAAGTCGTCCGATTGCATCACCCAAATGAACACCTGGATATCCATCTACAGGTATTCCTCGTTGCTTTCGTACCCAGAACCTTGATAATGCATTCCAAGTATAATATTTAGTTTTAGTTCCAAGTTTATATTTAGTTAATATTTATTAATAAAGCAATGTTCTTGCAAATGAATCTGTTTCACATAAGTTGAAAAATGCAGTTAGTTTTGTTGCTGGTGGTCGTTCGGGCATTTGTTGGACAGTATTTTCAGTGAAATAAACACTTTGTTCATTTTCTAAATGGACTGACAAATGAATAACAGCTGGATGGCGATCATGAATTGGAAATGATAATATTCTCCAAACTGCTTCGTTGCTACTAATGTATCTTCCCATTTGGTAATTAGTAATTTCATCATTTCGATTTACAACTCCAAATACTGCCATGTCTCTTCTTTCCTTTATTGATATATTTGCATATGTATTTGATGGATTTTACGGAGTTACAATATTCAACATTTATATGTGCGTTAAATGTTTTCGATATTTCGTTTTTAGGCATGTTTTTCCAATATCTTCTGGTGATCTTCTACTGTACAATGGATATCCATCTTTTCCAGTCATTGTTTCAGCAATTAATTGCCTTGGGTAATTTTTTGAACATTTACCATCAACCATACATGGAGAATTTTGATTTAACGTACCACACGGTCCATGAATCATGTTTTTGGTTACAGTAGTAGGTAATTCTGGATATTCATTTATATCTGGAATTTCAGCACATATAATATGATCAGTTTTATCTGTGGTTAGTTTTTGTTTTAACCAAATCAAAATATGTGCATGAGGCAAGCCGCTTTTTTGCCATTCCACAGAATACATGAAACATTGTACATCTCCGTAAACTTTATGTTTTACAATGAAATCCATTAGAGACTGTAGCTTTCGTCTAAAGACTCTTGCAGTAATTTCATGCCTATCAGTAGATGATTCTTAATATCATCCCATTTCGGATTGCATGTGAAAGTTATGAACAAGTCGGGTCGACCATAATTTCTGACATTCCCATGGCAGCCGGTTCTACGTTACCGGAATGACTCGGGTTTTTCCCGACCAAGGGCTGCCGCCCCAGTACACTAGCCCTGTCTAGTGTATCGTATATCACCCCACCCCTTACGTCACAGGAGCAAACTCTCGCAGCAAACCTGCTCCAAATGCTTCTCCTCAGGGCTGGAGTCGAATCCAACCCTGGGCCAGAAGTATTCTATTGCTGCGTCTGCCATCAACGGCTCCACCCGAACTCCACCTCGGTTAGGTGCAACAAGTGCAACGGGTGGAGCCACCTTAAGACCTGCTCAGGCCTTAAGTCGCACAGGGAGTGGTCCACACGGTATGTGGCCACGTGTTGCTCCCGCCAACAGGCGTCTGATGCCTCCACGGCTACCACACCCCCTGATAGGCCGGCACTACCAACCGCCACCACAACCCACACCTCCACGGTGAGGAGCCTATCGGAGCAACACAACTCCCCTTCAACCCCTTCCATCCCTTCCTGCTCCAACCCCAGTGCGGGGACAAACCAGCAGCTCCTGGTCCCCCGTACAGTCTGTTCCGTGTGTCAGACCGTAATACCTCGGAATCTGGTATCAGTCCAATGCAATTCCTGCAGTGGCTGGTGCCATTTTCGGAGATGTTCCGGCCTGCGCACCACCCGTGAGTGGACAACTGCCTACGTTGCCCCCTGCTGCAGAGCTCTGCACCCACTACCTCCCCCGGAGGCGCGGCCGCCCACCACCATCAGGCCGCAACAACCACAGTGGATTGCACAGCAGGTCCAACGTAGACAACCCCACGCGTCCCTCACCCCCCGGATTACACTGACCTCACCGAGAAGCTTCAAGCTTCTCCAGTTTAACTGCAACGGACTTACGAGTAAGGTCGACGAGATAGTCGACTTTATGAGCCGGCACAGTATCAAAATAGCTGCGGTCCAAGAAACAAAGTTGCACGCTAGGTCATCTCTGATCACCAGGGATGGCTATAACGTGCACAGACACGATCGCGAGCGAGACAACGGTGGTGGCCTAGCGTTTATAGTCCACCACACTGTGCAGTATCGTCTTATCGATGAAGGAATCGACCCCAGGGACAGCACCTTAGAATGTCAAGGCATAGCTGTCCGGTCAGGCGATTCTGAGCTCGAAATTTTTAACATATACATACCCTCTGTCACCTGCTGCCCGGCAGGATATCATCCTGATATAGGTGCGCTCATCAGAGGTGAAAACCGATTGGTTGTAGGTGACTTTAATGCGCATCACGATCTTTGGCATTCAAGCCTGCCAAATGATCGTAGGGGACAGCAATTGGCAGAGCAGATAGACGACTCGACATTCAGCACAGTGAACGACGACGCCCCCACCAGGGTAGTGGGCAATTGTAGCAGCTCGCCTGACCTAACAATAGCTAGCGCGGGTCTGATAAATAGCATAACGTGGCGACCTATGCTATCGCTTGCATCAGACCACTTGCCCATTATCGTCTCGATTGAGAGACCTGCCGACTTCGTTTCCGCGAACCACCGGTCCTATTTTAACTTTAAAAAAGCTAATTGGGCCGGCTTCACGGAATTCACCGAGGACACCTTCGCCGCTCTTCCCATCCCCACTGATGTGCGCGTTGGCGAACGCGCATTCCGCAAGGTGCTCACAGCTGCTGCGGCTCGCTTCAGCCCAGCTGGATGCTATAAGGACATCCGTCCTCATTTCCCAGCAGAAGCAGCCAGTTTAGCAAACGAGCGTGACCACCTACGCCAGGCCGATCCCGGGAATCCCCGCATAAGGGATCTCAATTTGGAGATCCGGCAACTGGTAAACCAACACAAGCGGACTAAATGGGTTGAGCACCTGAAGACTTGTAACCTCACCTCCGGAGTGAGTAAGCTCTGGTCCACCGTTAGGTCCCTGTCGAACCCGACGAAACACAACGGCAAGGTGGCTATCACCTTCAACGGTTGTACTTCGTCGGACCCGAAGAGATGCGCGAGCTACTTTAGCCGGCTATTTACACTGCATCCTCCGGGCGACAAAACCAAACGTCGTGTTACCAGAAGGCTGCACAAACTGACGAACGACAGTGCGCCACTTACTTTCTCCGGCGATGAGGTTCAGGGGGCCATCAACAAGTCGAAATCATCGAAAGCCATTGGCCCTGACGGACTGAACGCGCTGATGCTGAAGCATCTGGGACCCCTGGGAGTAGGATACCTCACAAGGGTCTTCAATTTGTCTCTGGCCACTCTCATCATCCCTGACAAGTGGAAAGCAGGGAGAGTGGTCCCACTATTGAAACCTGGGAAACCCGCCAACCAAGGGGAGTCTAATCGGCCGATAACTCTCCTTTCCCCAGTAGTGAAGACACTTGAAGCCCTCCTACTCCCACTCTACACGACACACCTGGCCCCAGCCCCACATCAGCACGGATTCCGACGAGTGCACAGCACCACCACGGCACTCACCGCCATAAACGCCCAGATAAATCGCGGGCTTAACCAAAACCGCCCCTGCGAGAGGACTGTCCTAGTAGCGTTGGACCTAAAGAAGGCTTTCGATACAGTCAGCCATTCCACGCTACTAGATGATATTTATCAGTCGACACTCCCGCCAGGGCTGAAGAGGTGGTCCGCGAACTACCTGAGCGGTCGGCACTCGTCAGTGATTTTTCGAGATCAAATGTCAAAGCAGAGGAAGATTAAGCAAGGCGTGCCGCAGGGTGGTGTCCTTTCACCCTTGCTTTTTAACTTCTACATCTCGAAGCTCCCCCAACCACCAGCGGGAGTTTCCATGATCTCATACGCTGACGATTGCACGATAATGGCGTCGGGCAATGACATCGATGGCCTGTGTTCCAAAGTGAACAACTACCTCACCGACCTTTCTCGCTTTTTCACTGCGAGGAATCTCCAACTTTCCCCCACCAAGTCCACGGCGACCCTTTTCACCACCTGGACAAAGGAGGTCAAGCTGTCCCTTAAGGTAAAAGTCGACGACACACCAATACCGACTGTGAATAACCCCAAAATTTTGGGTGTAACCTTTGACAGCTTGCTCTCCTTCTCTGCGCATACAACCGCAATTGCCACTAAAGTCCAAAATCGCAACAAGGTCCTCAAATCGCTGGCCGGCAGCACTTGGGGCAAAGACAAAGAACTGTTGCTTTCGACATTTAAGGCAATTGGCCGGTCGGTTCTAAACTATGCTGCGCCTGTCTGGTCGCCTGGTACTAGTGATTCGCAGTGGACAAAGCTTCAGACATGTCAGAATACCGCCATTCGGACAGCGACCGGGTGCCTCCTGATGTCACCTATACAACACCTGCACAACGAGGCACAAATGCTCCCAGTCGCGGAGCACAACAAATTGCTCAGCAAGCAGTTCCTGCTGGGGTGTTACCGCAGGTTTCACCCCTGCAGACACCTGCTTGAGCCTGAGCCGCCTCCCAGGCACGTCAGGTCACACCTCCTCGACTACGCTGACGAACTCCAGGACAAAACTGACCGAAACCTACTGGACCGGACAGTATTCAGACAGTCAATAAACGACATTCACCGGGAGACAGTTACCACCTTCATGAACTCCCGTACTGTGAATGCCGTAATCGGAGTCCAACCACCACCTATCGCAGATGAAGAGCTCCAGCTTCCCCGTGAGACTCGTGTAACATTGGCACAATTACGTTCTGGATATTGTAGCAGGTTAAACTCCTACTTATCCAGAATTGACCCCGACATACCAAACACATGTCCGGCATGTGAAGGTACCCCGCACGACACTAACCACCTCTTCACATGCCCCCTAAATCAGACTCATCTAACCCCCCTCTCCCTCTGGACCCAACCCGTCGAAACAGCATGTTTCCTGGGCCTACCCCTAGATGAGCTAGACGAAGACGACCGATGATATACCTACACTGACAGGGCTAACTATGCTGTTAAAACAACAACAACCATAATTTCTGACATAACACATTGCATCTTGGGCGTATTCATGCATATGCCTTGGACTGCCTGTATACGATGAAGGTAATATTACCATTTGACCAATGTTGGTATCGTTGTTAATTGCATCTCGTAAATGTATGTATTCGTCACAGCGTAATTTTCTTTGGTTGAATCTAATGTAATTCAATCGTTCTGTTTCTATTTTCGTATACATGTCAACAATATACTGATGAAATAATTTACGACATTTTAAAAAGTGATTCTCTTGATTTTCTCTTATCATGATTCTGTATGCATAATAATTCATTGCGCTTACAGATTTATTTGTTTCTTGACCATTTGCTGGATTTATTTGTTTTATATCAATCGAATAACCATCTTCACCACGACAGAACATAAGAGGATATTGTAATGCATCATATTTTCGATGCGTTTCATTAACACGTTGCAGTGTGTCATTTCTTCTTTGCAAAACAAATTGAAATTCATCTCCAGATATAACAATTGCAACCTCGTTGCTTGAAGTTGGTTGATTGTATCTTCCACGATGTTCGCCGGTAGGCGTTTTATTTGCATCAATTTTAATTTTATGATTATCAGAAGAAAATCTTTCGATTGTTGTTTTAAAACTTTGCACCAAAACATTGTGTGTGTGTAATAAATCTTGTAACTCTCTCTTTTCTTAAATATTTTAAGTAAAAACTTCTAAAATATTAATTATTTTGCCGATTTCTGTTGTGTGTATTTTTCACACCATTTATTCACTGTTTCACTTGTTATCAATCATTTGCAAAATTAATATATGTTTTGTAAATTTTTCATGAAAATATCGTTGAAAAATGTGAAAACAATCTCTTCTCTTAAATATTTCTGACGCACTTTTTTTATCTCTTTGGAAACTGCTTCACTTGAACACTTTACCAAATAAAACACTTTCTTGTTAGTTTTAACACTTACTTTCACTATGCACTATTACTGATAACCTTTGGTAATCTTCTAAGAAAACGGCCTTGCCTAAGAAAAAGTACTTAATTTTTAGCGACGACCTGTTCAGGTTCGTTGAGCTAATGGTTTTGCTTCGGTTATCCCGAAGTGTGGGTGTAAAGAAGAAGTATTTAAGCAAAGTGTTAAGTTAGTCACACAAGCACTGTGTTACGATTAATTATTGCAGGCGGACAGCTACAGCTGTGCCTGCTAATTTGTATGTTTCTATTCTATGCGAATGCAGGCGTGCAGCCACTGCTGTATGAATATATGTATATGTATGTATGTTTGCATTCCATTGAAATGTATGTAATGAAATGAAAATTTAGGCATAAATACTGCTGCGTTAACTTGTACATATGTGAGTAAAATGTACGCTCCATGCAACCGTTTATAATAACAACCACACGCATAAAAAGAACGCTGCCTCGTGTATACTGTGTGTTGACGAAGAAGTAAAGGAGATTGTAACCAAACATAGTTACAAGCCTTCTCCACATGTGTCTCTTCAATGTGGCAAACTTTGGTTAAAATCGGTTCAGCCATTCTCCGTAAAGTTCATCACAACGCGAAAAACGGCTGAATTTTTATATATAATATATAGATTCGTACAATATATTAAATAAACGACCATTTCTTATAAATTCGAGCATAATTTGTGAGGCTCCGTCTATAAGCGAGTATATGCCATAACCCGACGAAAACACTGCCACAGCCACGGTTATGAGGAGTTTTACTGTATATGCATATATTTGTGATTGGTACTCGATTTGTATTTATTTATTTGTTCAATTATTGTTAATATCTCATTTTGTTTTAGCGACCTCATCAAAAGATGATCTTTATCGACGAATAGGTGGGCGTTGTTCTACAAACAATATGAAAGTTGTTTTCAAAGTGTGTTGTGCGCCCGAGGAGAAGAATAAAACCACAACAGTTGCTAGTAGCAGCATTGGTACATCCTTAAGCGGTAGCAGTAGTGCAAGTGGTTTCGGAATCAATATCAACTCAGCCGATGGCAGTGGAAAGACCACTAGTATTGAAAATTCGGCCAATATAGACATTGTCAATACTCAGGCTAATATAAATCAACATATGAATAGCATAAATACAATCGGCATAAATGGTGTCAACACGGGCTTAATGCCAATCGGTGGTGTGAATATAGGCGTTAGTAGCGGCATTGGCACCAACAATGGTGGTATGCAGATGAAAGCGATGAACGGCGCTAGCGGAACATCAATCAATACAAATATTGATCAATTTAATCGTATACCAATTCAAGACGGCGGCGTTAATGCTATGGGAAATAATATTGGTGGCCTTGGTGGTCATGGCAGCGGTAGCATTATACTAACACCTGGCGGTCATGGGGGCATAAATATGATTTCCAGTGGTGGAAGTATTGGCATTGGACAATATCCTGGCCATCCCGGCCAGACTGGTATACGCATTAATAATGTCGCGTCACAGCAACATCATGCAACGCATAAAAATAATAACTATAATGGTAAGGATGCCAGAACGGGCGGTGTTGGTGTTAGCGCTGGTGGTGGTGCGTTTATGAATATAAATTTCGGTGATGCCAAGTTTCTATCACCATTTGTTAACACAAATCATAGCAATATTGTTCAGAGTACAATTAACTGGCCAGGATGGGGTAGAGGCGGAACCGTACATTCTAAAAATCATAATATAACTACTACTACAAGAAACGATCATAATATTAATGAGCTAAATAATAATTATTATTCACCGTCCCATAAACCGATTACCAATAAAGCAAAAAATAAAAGTAAGTAAAACAACAAAGCGATAAGATACAACAAACCATTCACTGGAAGAAAATGCCTTACCCTATAAATCTAAATTCAAAAATACTGAATGCATATATACATGCTTAAAGCCTAAAAATTCATTTATTATTACATTTTTTTTTATTTTGGCTACATTGCGTTGTTGCTCTAAGTTTATTTTTATATTATTACCAAACCTTTGCTGAAATTGGTAAGCAGATTATATAAATAATATATTTAATATAACATTTGCAGGTATCAAATATTCGCACATGTATTGAAATAGATTGCGATATGCCTAGATCGTTATTCCATCGTTGATATCGAAATCATCATGTAAAATAGTTAATTGTCTCAGTTGTTCTTGTTGTAGCAGCATAAACATTGCCCATACATGGACGGGGAATGCTGCTGGCGTGACAGTCCTTGACCGGATATAAATCCGGGTCGTTCCGGTAATGTAGAACCGACTGTCATGGGAACGATTGTCTCTCGATTAATGTGGTTTCATGCCTGTCGGTATTTAGTTTTTACCTCGCTTAGAGCTTATCGACTACAAGAAACGATCATAATATAAATGAGCTAAATAATAATTATTATTCACCGTCCCATAAACCGATTACCAATAAAGCAAAAAATAAAAGTAAGTAAAACAACAAAGCGATAAGATACAACAAACCATTCACTGGAAGAAAATGCCTTACCCTATAAATCTAAATTCAAAAATACTGAATGCATATATACATGCTTAAAGCCTAAAAATTCATTTATTATTACATTTTTTTTATTTTGGCTACATTGCGTTGTTGCTCTAAGTTTATTTTTATATTATTACCAAACCTTTGCTGAAATTGGTAAGCAGATTATATAAATAATATATTTAATATAACATTTGCAGGTATCAAATATTCGCACATGTATTGAAATAGATTGCGATATGCCTAGATCGTTATTCCATCGTTGACATCGAAATCATCATGTAAAATAGTTAATTGTCTCAGTTGTTCTTGTTGTAGCAGCATAAACATTGCCCATACATGGACGGGGAATGCTGCTGGCGTGACAGTCCTTGACCGGATATAAATCCGGGTCGTTCCGGTAATGTAGAACCGACTGTCATGGGAACGATTGTCTCTCGATTAATGTGGTTTCATGCCTGTCGGTATTTAGTTTTTACCTCGTTTAGAGCTTATCGACCAATCGTAATGACAAATTTCCGCGACTATCGGTTCTATCTACCGGAATGACTCCAGGGTTGCTGCATCTTCTGGTCAGAGCTGGCGTTGAGTCCAACTTCAAATTAGACAAATATTTCTTCTGCGTTTATCAGATAGGTCTCTCTCCGATGCATCTTCTTGGCATCCTAAGATGTGCTCTTGTTTTAAGACAGACGGAGAATGGAGCATCCGTGACCCATTGTTACTCATGTCCAATGCCGCCATCTTAAGTGCATGTATTCTACGTAATACGCAATCTGCGAAAGGGTATTTAAGAACTCCCACAGCAACTTATAAACTCCCATTTATAGTATCATAGGCTTATATCTTATCGCTAATTTGCGCCTACGCCCCGACGGAAGAGAAGAACGATGCGACCAAAGATTCCTTCTATGAGCGCTTGGAACGTTCCTATGAGCGCTGCCCCCGCCACGACATAAAAATCAAGCTTGGCAACTTGAACGGCAGGGTGAGCGAGGGAATTTTTGGTCCCACATTCGGAAAATTCAGCCTGCACAACGAAACATCCGGTAACGGACAAAGGCTGATCGACTTCGCCGGGGCCCGAAACATGGTAGTCTGCAGCACCAGATTCCAGCATAAAAAGATTCACCAAGCCACCTGGCTGTCTCCTGATCGAAAAACACGAAACCAGATCGATCATGTTGTGATAGATGGAAGACACGCTTCTAGTGTATTAGATGTACGTACGATCCGAGGACCCAACATCGACTCGTATCACTACCTTGTTGCAGCCAAACTGCGCACACGCCTCTGTGCAGCAAAAAACGTGCATCTACCTACGCAAAGATTTCTCAACATCGAAAAGCTGCAATCACAACAGACAGCCAGAAGATGCGGCATTCGACTCCCACTCCTGCTCTCAGAGAGCACTGCCCAACAAACCGGCATGTACGAACAATGGAGCAACATTTCTCGTTCCCTACGTAGTACCGCCGAAGAAGAAATTGGATTCCGGCGAGCCCGAAAAAACAATTGTTACGACGAAGAATGTCATGCTGCCGCAGAAAGAAAGGATGCCGCCTATAGAGCTACGCTGCGATCGGGCGCAACGCGAGCCATGTGGGATCGCTACAGAGAGCTGAAAAAGGAAGTGAGACGTATTATCCGGCAGAAGAAACGAGAGGCCGAAATACGTGAGTGCGAGGAGCTTGAGATGGTGGCCAATAGGAACAACGCCCGAAAATTCTGCCAGAAAGTTCGGCGGCTTCCAGAAGGTTTTAAGACCGAAGCGTTTTCCTGTAAGAACAAAGACGGCGATCTGGTGACTGACGTACAGAACAATCTTAAATTATCGAGGGAACACTTCTCGAAGCTATTAAACAGTGATAGCTGCACATGTCACCGAGAATGTGAAGATCCCGATACCCCAATCGTTGACGACGGAATTGTCGTTCCGCTACCCGATCATGACGAGGTGAGAATAGCGATAACGCGGCTAAAGAACAACAAAGTCGCGGGCGCCAACGGACTGCCGGCTGAGCTATTCAAACATGGCGGCGAGGAGCTGATAAGGTGCATGCATCAGCTCCTATGCAAAGTATGGTCGGATGAAAACATGCCTGCCGATTGGAATTTAAGTGTGCTCTGCCCAATCCATAAGAAGAGCGATTCTGTGCCAATTACCGCGGGACTAGTCTTCTAAATATTGCCTATAAGGTTCTAGCGAGCATATTGTGTGAAAGGCTGAAGCCCACCGTCAACCAACTGATTGGACCTTATCAGTGTGGCTTCAGACCTGGAAAGTCTACCATTGACCAAATATTCACAATACGCCAAATCTTGGAAAAGACCCATGAAAGGAGAATCGACACACATTGCTCAGGCACAATATTTTATAAGAGCGTACAATTGTTGGCCTATGCCGATGATATTGACATTATCGGCCTTAACAACGCGCTGTTAGTTCTGCCTTCTCCAAACTGGATAAAGAGGCAAAGCGAATGGGTCTGGTGGTGAACGAGGACAAAACGAAGCACCTCTTGTCTTCAAACAAACATTCGGCGCACTCGCGTATCAGCACCCACGTCACTGTTGGCAGTTATAATTTTATGGTTGTAAAAGACTTCGTGTATTTAGGAACCAGCATTAACACCGATAACAATGTCAGCCTTGAAATCCAACGCAGAATCTCTCTTGCCAACAAGTGCTACTTTGGACTAAGTAGGCAACTGAGCAGTAAAGTCCTCTCTCGATGAACAAAACTAACACTCTACAAGACTCTCATCATGTCCGTCCTAACGTATGACGCAGAAGCTTGGACGATGACAACATACGATGAAGCGACGCTTGGAGTGTTTGAGAGAAAGATTCTGCGTAAGATTTTTGGACCTTTGCACGTTGGCAGCGGCGAATATCGCAGGCGATGGAACGATGGGCTGTATGAGCTTTACGACGACATAGACATACCTCACCAAATAAAGATCCAGTGGCTACGTTGGCTGGGTCATGTTGTCCGAATGGAGACAAACGATCCGGCTCTGAAAGTATTCGATGCGGTACCAGCTGGTGGTAGCAGAGGAAGAGGAAGGGCTCCTCTGCTTTGAGAAGATCAGGTGGAGAAGGACTTGGCTTCACTTGGTGTGTCCAACTGGCGCTGGTTAGTAGGAGAAAGAAACGACTGACGCGCTTTGTTAAACTCGGCCAAAATCGCGTAAGCGGTTATATCGCCAATTAAGAAGAAGAGGAAGGCTTATATCTATGGAAATATTTCAGTTATGAATATTTTTAGTCTGAAAATAAGGTTGCCCTAAGCGTCATAGCAATAGTATAAATTGTGCTTTAGTGTTTTTTTCACCCTTCTACAGTGTCTGGCACACTCGCATCGTTCCTATTCCTTTGTTTTGTTTTCTCTGAACTTTGGGAGAAGGAGTGCAGTAAGGTAAAGATAGTCTGCACATCCTCATTTGCAAAATATGAATAGTTGCAGCTGTTAGGTTCAACAAGTACATAGATTGGTCAAAGAAGGTCCTTTGCAGCACTATGAATATTCTAGCAAATTGAAGTGTCTTTTGTTATCACCACTCTAAAATTAAGATTACCTGCCTGACACTTGTGAACTAGACATTTTAAACTTTTTATGTGTCCAAGAATTATTCGAGAAATAGCTCTATCGTTTGTACAAGCTGGCGCAAAATTAATCACCCTATCGAAAGATTTAAAATTTTTGCAAACTGCGTCGTACGTCACGCATTGAGACTTTTGAACTAGACATTTTAAACTTTTTGTGTGTCCAAGAATTATTCGAGAAACAGCTCTGTCGTTTGTACAAGCTGGCGGAAAATTAGTCACCCTATTGAAAGATTTAAAATTTTTGCAAACGGCATCGTACGTCACTCATTGACACTTGTGAACTAGACAGCTGCAGTATAAAAACAAATAAGCAGTGGAGCGCGTAAAACTCAAAATAAATATTTCCATAATTCAAAATAATTTGTTTTATGTAGCAAAAAAGTTATTCAGGTTGCGCCACCTTGTATATTTAAAAGGAAGTTGTATTTGAGTAGCCATAGATCAGAAACAATTCCCAGCAGAATAACGTAACTTAAGATTTCGCTCCTTATTACCATGTGAATCCAATGAGGACCCAACCACGCCTTCATTACAAAAGTACAGCAGTAGCTTTTAGATCTTCCCTCTCAACAAATTAATGGCGAGGGGTTGATCTTATTTCTCCGGTGACGTTAGCGTTTTTTGTTTGATTCAACCGTGCCCAAAAAAGTACAATTGGAATAAAAATTGTCGTATATTATGTGACCATACGCCTTAACTTTGACACTGTTACTTATAGTTAAAGGCAAAATAAAGCACAACTAAATAAATAGTTCTTGCACATGTATGTATACTAATCGCCGAAGCTGAGTGTTTTTGTGAAAACTTAATTAAATATACGAGACGAACGAGGTTCTCATCAAAACTCATCTAACGTTCGGTGATGACACAAAGCTCCATAATACGCCCAACTCAAATTCAAGAAAAAGTAATGCCAAGGATTAATGCAAATAAAAAAAAAGAGGTTGTCTGTAAAGTCGGTTTACTGACGATAGTTTAACGTGACAACGTCATAAGAAAATATTGATGGAATGGTTGCAATTTTCAAAACAAAATTTTAATTTTATTTGTTTGATAGATATTTTGTATGGATATAGAGGAGGAGGTAAATGGAATTGCAATGGAATAGGTCAAGTTACATTTACACAAACGTGAAAAATGACGAAACATTTATCAAATTCATGAAAGATATCTTCAATTTCGATTATGCATCAGGCGTTAATAAGTCAACAACACTAAGAGGCACCATCATCGATTTGCCTTTTTCAAGACACCTTACACTCGAAACACTCCCTTTCATTTCCTACTTTTTCTATCATCGTCCTATTCTCAACAGAGAAATGGTTCATTACCATGCACACAGGAAGAAGGCATATGCAAATACAAGTATGTGAATTTATATATAAAAGCGCATATACATACATATATATGCTCACTCAAGTAGGACAGAGCCAGATGTCGAACGTTGCCGAACGCGGGGGCCGATTGTGCTCTTTGTCGTTCGTTCCGCGCTCTCGCTTGCAGTTCAAGCATATTAATATAGCTTACATTTGCTTGCGTACGGAATAGATTCGTATATTTGATATGTCCATATGATTTGTATGCATCTTTACATATGGATTTGTTCTTTTTGAAAATTGCGCGAAATTGTATATGTGTATGCATGTTTATATACATATATTAGTATACAACATATCTTATAAGGTATATGGTAAATATTACCATACAATTTTTCCTTCATATATAATAAAAAGATTAATAATAATAACATTAAAACAACAGGTATTATTAACAAACTTGGTTTTATTTTAAATTCTTCAAGTAAATCAAATTAATAATAATCAATAAGAAGGCATATGCAAATACAAATACGTGAATTTATATATGTACATATGCGCATATACATACATATATACGGTCACTTAAGTAGGAGAGAGCAAGATGTCGAACGTTGCCGTTCGTTTGCTTTGTTTGCTTTGTCGTTCGTTCCGCGTTTTCGCTTGGAATCCATTCAAGGTAACGACAATAAGCAAGGTAACGACAAATGAGCAAGGTAACACTAATGAGCAAGGTAACGACAAATGTGCAAGGTAACGACAAATGAGCAAGGTAACATTAATGAGCAAGGTAACACTAATGAGCAAGGTCACGACACATTTTTTCGTGCGTGCAGCCGGCTAAATCGAATTATAAGACGTTATCACGTCAAAATGTAAATACGAGGCTGTAAGCTGTTATCTATACTCATGGTGTAATAATAAGGTGATGTCAGTAGCTTGACTTAATTTTTTTGGCAGCATTATGCAGTTATGTATTTGCCACCACGTATTATATAGTTGTGTTAGTACTCACACAAAAGTTTCTTAAAAGCTATGCTCTGTGAATATATTAGTAAATATGTTTTATTTATTTACTAGCTACTAATGCCCGGCGTCGCCCGTGCAAATTAAACATTGAATAAATGATAAACTGTCATTCACATCTCTGAAACTCTTTCTCATCATTAGAGTTTAATACTATCATATATATTATCATAATATATCATGAGCATGCAACTTTTTTTTTGTCTCAAAGATATTTGGTAATGTACCCCGCTCTAGGGCTCACCCACAGGATATCTGTTCCTTCACCCTTATGTACCACCCTAATGTTAGTAAATTAAAGCCCGTTGGAGATCATTAAGCTTTTGCTAAGGAAATTTGACGGCAATTTATATATTTTTTGGCCGAACATAGGGGCCGCCTTTTAACAGATTTTCGTCATATCATCGTCATTTACAAACGTTTCTTACAGTATGATATATCGATCCTTGTGTCTCAAAGAGATCCCTTGATACACACCCTTAATATCTCAGTTTTAATTACCCTAACGTCGGTAGGTATAAAATACTCAAGTTGAGATCATGAATGATGTCTGGAACAATACCACTTCTACTATTTTACTTTGTTTTACTATTCCTATTCGCTTTTCCCATCAAATAATAGTCTGACAATTCACGGAAGTCGTAATGTTTTCAAACATATATCATGGATTCTTCAGTTTCCGTCAAGCGGATGTATTCGTCAAATTTTCGGTCCACAAGTGGCTTATTTCATGAACTTCGAGTTCATATATTCATTAATTACCAATAAATCCACAAAATTAATCTACCCGTTCACATATGGCAGATTACCTGCAAAATTGACAGTCAGCTGTCAATACTGTTGTGAAAGGTTTTTCGGTGTTTTTGGTTTGTTTAATTATTACTAACGGTATGAAGAAAATTCAAGGAAAAGGAATGGCTAATTTACCATAATTGCGCAATTGGCTGCTAATAATAAACAGTTTTAGGAAATCCGTAATGGACGTTTACTTAGGTAGCAAAAAATTATGGCAGCAATTATATTAATTTATAATAATCAGTAACAGGACAAAACGTCGATTGGCACATGCTTTTTTTTGTAAAATGAATGCATAATTAATAATATCTCACAAAAATTTTATTAGTTATGTTTATCTACAAACCTCTTATCTTTGCCGGCGTCCATTTCATTTAGTTTTGACGTGATAACGTCTTATAATTCGATTTAACAGGCTGCACGCACGAAAAAATGTGTCGTTACCTTGCTCATTAGTGTTACCTTGCTCATTAGTGTTACCTTGCTCATTTGTCGTTACCTTGCTTATTTATCGTTACCTTGCTTATTGTCGTTACCTTGCTCATTGCCGTTACCTTGCTCATTTGTCGTTACCTTGCTTATTGTCGTTACCTTGAACGAACTGAAAGCGAAAGCGCGGAACGAACAAAGCAAACGAACGGCAACGTTCGACATCTTGCTCTCTCCTATTTAAGTGAGCGTATGTATGTATGTATATGCGCATATGTACATATATAAATTCACCTATTTGTATTTGCATATGCCTTCTTATTGATTATCATTAATTTGATTTACTTGAAGAATTTAAAATAAAACCAAGTTTGTTAATAATACCTGCTGTTTTAATGTTATTATTATTAATCTTTTTATTATATATGAAGGAAAAATTGTATGGTAATATTTACCACATACCTTATAAGATATGTTGTATACTAATATATGTATGTATATAAACATGCATATACATATACAATTTCGCGTAATTTTCAAAAAGAATAAATCCATATGTAAAGATGCATACAAATCATATGGACATATCAAATATACGAATCTATTCCGTACGCAAGCAAATGTAAGCTATATTAATATGCTTGAACTGCAAGCGAGAGCGCGGAACGAACGACAAAGAGCACAATCGGCCCCCGCGTTCGGCAACGTTCGACATCTGGCTCTGTCCTACTTGAGTGAGCATATATATGTATGTATATGCGCTTTTATATATAAATTCACATACTTGTATTTGCATATGCCTTCTTCCTGTGTGCATGGTAATGAACCATTTCTCTGTTGAGAATAGGACGATGATAGAAAAAGTAGGAAATGAAAGGGAGTGTTTCGAGTGTAAGGTGTCTTGAAAAAGGCAAATCGATGATGGTGCCTCTTAGTGTTGTTGACTTATTAACGCCTGATGTATAATCGAAATTGAAGATATCTTTCATGAATTTGATAAATGTTTCGTCATTTTTCACGTTTGTGTAAATGTAACTTGACCTATTCCATTGCAATTCCATTTACCTCCTCCTCTATATCCATACAAAATATCTATCAAACAAATAAAATTAAAATTTTGTTTTGAAAATTGCAACCATTCCATCAATATTTTCTTATGACGTTGTCACGTTAAACTATCGTCAGTAAACCGACTTTACAGACAACCTCTTTTTTATTTTGATGTTTCTCCTAACATTCGTAATACTAATTATCGAGAACACAGGGTTGTATGTCCAAAAATATGGTATTATCTAGGATTATTTTATAATCTCAGATTTTGGGAGACAAATTTTGTATGGCAAATCTCACTTTTTAACTACGAATTGATAGTTGACACGAAAAATTAGATAATCTACTTATATGTGAACGTATTATAAGACTCATACTCGAACAATTGGGCCAAATTCTAAATGACAAGAACAGCTGGAAGCTTTACAATATTCAAAAGAAAGAATAGAATTTTAAAGTTGACATGAAAGAAAAATCTTCATATGATAGTTTTCTTTACTAAAGATAGTTCTTGTCACAAATTATCCATGTCTTTCTCAAGGTACGGAATGTGTTGTCTATGTATTTGTCGACTGTACTTTAATTTTTTTTTTTAAATAAGTACTTGAACCGGGCGCTTGAGGTCCATGTTCTTTTAAACAAGGTGTTCTCTGTTAATTCCGCGTAGCCGTCCCCATTAGGTTTGCTAAAGTTAACATATGACCGGTAATTCGCTAAAACGAAGTTGGCAGGTCTCTCAATCGATATGATAATGGGCACAGCTATTAAGATTCCACAAAGTCGATTATCACGTCAATATTACTTGTGAGTCCGTTACAGTTCAGTGGGAGGAGCTTAAAGCACCTCGAGATGAGAGTCGCGATTCGGGGTGTGAGGAACGCTGTTGCAGCGGCCTGATGGTGGTAATCGACCGCGCCACATTGGGCGGTTGCACGTGCTGAGCTCTAGAGTTACATGTCCAATCTCGGATGGTGCGCAGACCAAAGCATCTCCCAAAATTTGACCTGGCATAGCAAGGTTTGCATTGGACTGATGACAGATTCCGAAGCACTCTTATCTGACACACGGAACATATTCTGCGGGACCAAGAGTTGCTGGTTGACCCTCGCACAGAGTTTGGAACGGATAGTTTAACGAGGTTTGGGCGCAGAGGCGGGTGGAGTAAGTCGGGTGAGCTCCGCAAATCCGTGTAGGTTCTGTTTATGGTGGGGCCACATATGCGGGAGCAATACGTGGCCACATGCCGTGGGGACCAGTTCCTGTGTCTTAAAGATTGTGTATAGATGTAGCTGCACATAGCGTCGCCATCTATGTCCCGCGAACCAAACAACTTCTCTGCGCTCGCCGCTGTCGTGCAGTTCTTCAAGTAGCAAAACTGCGTTGGTTTCATGCCCAATGTGATCATTCCCAATTCTTTTTCGTCGACTGCATTCCAGGTCGCCGCCTTGCTACGGGCCGCTGTCCGTCATCATCTTCCCGTTCTCTGCATGCATGAATGCCTTTATCCAACCTTTGATTTTGGTACATGGTACATGGTCACTGTGCACAATGCACTCAAGTTGCAGATTCACCAACGATCTTTAATTAACTATTAAACCGATTTCTGAAACCGCGAGAACCTCTTGGCTGGGCCCATAACCGGTTCAAATCTTTTAATAACTGATCTATAAATTTGAACGTAAAGAAATTACATGTCAAACTTAAAACAATATTCATGTGTCTACATATATGTTAGTGTGTATGCTTGCCAACAATTTGTATTCGCTCTTTACTACAGAGTCGTATTAGAATCAGATTTATTTTCAACATTTATAATATTATTCCTAAGTTTTTGTACTTTCATGCTTAAAATCTTTACAAATAACTAAGAAAAAAACTTACATATTTTGTAATGAAAAATTATTTTAATTAAAAAAGTAATTTTGTGCTGTTAGTTCAAAAGTGCAACATTTTTTTGTATTAATTGACTCAAAGCATCCCGATCGTATAGCTGTTTTCGTTCAAAATCCCGGTTAAATGGATCATTTGTCGATTCGGAGTTGACGCAGTAGACGATAAAATAGCAACAGCAGGTGTGATCCAAATAAGTATCAGCCTGGAGTAAATAAAGGGTCGTATGATGCGCCTAGATGTTGTTTTGAAATAAAGCATGTAAAAATCCAGATTCATTCAGGTTTCACTATTTTTATTAAAAATACGGTTCTAAACAATTATATGTGAAAAATGGCATTATTTAAATGTCCACCATGAGCGCGTCTACAAGTAAAACCCGCCAGAGATTCGATTTATGATTGCCTAATTGTTGAGAACGTCGATATATCCTTTACGCTACAGTTGTGATATTATTAGCAGAACTTCCAGTTTTTGTTCTGCAAGTCTTTTTTCTATCATCGACAGAACCAGTTTTTTCAAATATGTTCACCAACCTATGAAATTTCGACTCATTCGGACGAATTTTTCCACCAAAAACATCACTAAGTTTGCGATATGTTGTTCTTAAGCACTATCAATTTTGGACTATGTAAATGCGTTCCAAATTCATCAGTTGAAAACACATTCACGCATCCAGTAAGGTTGTCCGTATGTCCAACGTTGAAATTTGTTCCAAATGAAAAATTTCTTGAAACCAATTAATTTCTACAGACCCATCTGATATTTTTAAACTTCATAAAATTAAAGTAATTAGTAATTATAATAAGACCGGAGAGATTTCTGTTCTTCTATCGAATCTACCAGAGATTCTGTGAGACTTAGCCGTATTTTGTCCAAAGATCATTCAATGGCGTCTTGGGTCAAGAGACCAGATGGAACTTGGACTTCCACGACAGTAGAATCTCTAGAACTACTTTTAAATACCCACTTTCCGGGATGTAGCACCCATGACAGTGATGTTGGGAGAATGCCGCAGAGCAGATATGACCCACAGCATCTTGTCGATGTAATAGAAAGAGAAGGTTGCATCAACAATCAAATCAATCTAACCTTTCAAATCTCCAGGCCCTGATGGGAACTTTCCTAAGACGTTACAGGAAACTCTTGATAGTATTTCACCATGGCTAATGGAAATTTTCAAAGCGTGTCTAAACCTACATAGTTTATTTTCCACTTTCAAATCTCCAGGCCCTGATGGGATCTTTCCTAAGATGTTACAGGAAACTCTTGATAGTATTCTACCATGGCTAATGGAAATTTTCAAAGCGTGTCTAAACCTACATAGTTTATTTTCCAAACAGCTGGAAACTTGTTAGAGTCGTCTTCATACCACAGGCAGGTAGAAGAGACCATGAATCAGTGAAGGATTTTAGGCCAATCAGTCTGTCGTCCTTCCGTTTAAAAACTTTTAAACGGCTTTTAGATTAGATATGCACATTAGAAGTTCGCTGGAGAGTTCTAGTATATCAACTGCACAACATGCTTACCTCAAAGGCAAGGCTTTTCTAGACATAGAAGGCGCATTTAATAACGTTAGCACTGATGCTATCCAAAGGTCATTAATGGACTTAGGGGTGGAAAATTGTATCAGCAATTGGATCATCTCTATGCTAGAAACCAGGATCATCAAAGCTAACATGGGTAATATCAACATAACTAAGAGAGTCCATAGCGGTACTCCACAGGGGGGAGAATTATCTCCACTTCTTTGGTTATGTGTGATTAGCAAAGTTTTAATAAAACGCGTCAGGAATGTGTCCTAATACGATCAGTGGGATCATTCAAAGGGCATTAGGCGAGCTTAATTATTGGGCAATAGGCTGTGGCCTAAGTTTAAACCCGCGTAAAACAGAACTCACTCTCACTTTCACCCAATGCAAAGTACTTAAGGGTAATTTTGGACTCCTAATTTAGCTGGAAATTAAACGTTGAAGAACAGGTAAGGAAAGTTGAAATTGCTTTATATGTCTGTAAACGTATGCTTGAAAGAAGATGGGGTCTTCAACCTAAGCATACATTGTGGTTGTATCAGGCGGTTATGTGACCAATTTTATCGTATGGTTCAGTAGTTTGGTGGAAAGCGCTAGGAAGAGATTACAATACCAAATTACTCGGCAGAATACAAAGATCAGCCTGGGCAATAACGGTCGGTGCAATATGATCATGGCTTAGGGAGGCTCTCAACGCACTAACACATGTTATTCCAATAGACCCACACATTAGGAAGACGGCAACCATGAGTGCATTTAGGTTAAGCGAAGCGGGTTGCTGGAAAGAAAAAACTTATGGTCATGCCAGTCTACTATTGCGACAAACTCAGTTAACCTCGGTGAGGGCCGACTACATCGTCCCAACGGTAACATTCAATAGGAATTTCGCCACTCTCTTTCCATCTAAGGAGGAATAAGGGATTCTCACCAAACAACTTCGACACTACAGTCTATACAGATGGTTCTAAAATGGATTGTGGTGTTGCAGCAGGTATATACTCTCATAGACTTGGAATTGAAAAATCTGTGCGTCTCCCCAATGCCCGCAGTGCCTTCAAACTTTATGGTGGTGGAACAAAGTAGGAATAGCCTTACCACCTTGAGTGTAAACTATAAAGTTACCTTAATCTGGGTACCGGGACATCGAAATATTGAAGGTAACGAAAACGCAGATGAACTGACAAGAGGGGGATCTGCCATGAATAACGCTCTTTCAGAATCGGTATTCACAACATTAGGTGCAGTCAAAGGTACAATTTCCCTAAAATACCTTCGAATCGCATATTGCAGATGGAGAGACCAAACGAAATGCAAAAGCAGCAGAAAGTTGTGGCCCACCTACAACCTCAAACAATCGTCAATATTGTTAAACATGAAACGACGGGACGCCTGGAGGCTAACGGCAGTCATAACTGTCTTTTGGTCTGTCGGAGAACAAGCAGCCAAAATGGGCATCCCTCACAACACATACTGTCTCAGTTGTAAACAACCGGAGAAAAAGGAAACTATCTTCCACTTTCTCTGTGAATGCCCTGCCCTATGGAAGGACAGAATGTTAACCCTGGACAGGCCGCTGTTTGAGAGTCTCGAACAACTGTCCGGCTTAGATGTCAGCAAGGACTAAACTACATTGAAAACGATATGCTAACGAATGGCTATTGGGTACATTTCATTACATTTTAATATTATTGGAATTGCTTATTTGAGGTAGTTAAATGGTATTTTTAATTGCTGATTATATAAATGGTTCCGTGTGTAGAAGTCCGAACATCCGATTCAGAGCTAGCTAATGTGAGAAGGCTTTAAATCCCGGGATATCTGGTTGTGCGCTGCGTTTGGGACCCGCCTCCCTTCAAAAACTACACAAAACCTCGGATAAGAACTGCGATAGACTGGGCAAGGCAAGAAGAGCATTGGACCTTGCGATCTCTTTTACAACTCCTATGTAAATGAGCGCGAAGTCGGTGTTAGATTTTCAGTACAGAAACTTCCGTTAACGGACAGGGTCTGATTGACTTTTCCTGGGCTCGAAACATGGCTGTCTCCTGATCGAGACACGGGCAACCAGATCATGTTGCGATAGATGGAAGACACGCCTCTGGTGCTCCGTCATCAACTCGGTTCATTATCTTGTTGCAGCCAAAATGCGCACATACCTCTGTGCAGCAATAAACGTACATCTAACTACGCAAAGAATGTACGACATCAGAAAGCTGCAATCGCAGCAGACAACCAAAAGATTCGCCATTGGCTCTCTGAGAGTACTGCCCACCAATCCGGCATGCAGGAGTAATAAGCACCATTTGCCGTTCTTTACGTTCCGCCGCCGGAGAAGAAATTGGATGTCGGCAAGCCTCAAAAACAATTGGTACGACGAAGAATGTCATGCTGCCGCGCCACGAAAGGATTCTGCCTATAGGGCCACACTGCGGTCGGTAGCTGAAAAAGAAAGAGAGATGTATTATCCACATGAAATACGTGAGTGCAAAGAGCTTAAGATGCTGAGATTGCTTGAGATTCTACCAGAAAGTTCGGTGGCTTTCAGAAGGTTTTAAGACCGGGGCGATTTCCTGTAAGAACAAAGACGGCGATCTGGTGACTCACATCCAGAGCGTGCTTCAATTATGGAGGGAACGCTTCTCAAACCTGCGAAATAGTGACAACTGCGCATTTCACAGAGAATGTGGAGATCCCGATACCCCAATGGTTGACGACGGTACTGTCACTCCGCTACCCGACAATGTCGAGATGAGATGAATAGCGATAATGCGGCTAAAAAAACAACTAAGCTGAGACGGTTGTGCTATTCAAACATGGCGGCGAGGAGCTGGTAAGATGCATGCATCAGCTTTTGTGCAAAATATGGTCGGATGAAAGTATGCCCACCGATTGGAATTTAAGTGTGATCTGCCCAATCCATAAGAGAGTTGATTTTGCAATCTGGTCCAATTGCCGCGGGATTAATCTTCTAAATAACGCCGAAGAACTTCATCGCTCAAGCATAATTTTTTATTAGAGCTTATAATTATTGGCGTATGCCGATGACATGGCATCATCGACCTTAACAACCGAGGCAAAGTGAATGGGTCTGGTGTTGCAGGAGGGCAAAACAAAGTAGCTTCTGTCATCAAACAAACAGTCGGCGTACTCGCGTATCGGCACCCACGTCTGTGTTGGCAGTTATGATTTCGAGATTGTAAAATACTTCGTTTATCTAGGAACCTGTATTAACACCGATAATTATGTTAGCTTTAAAATCCAACTTAGAATATTTCTTCCCAACAAGTACTACTTTGGACTAAGTAGTTAATTGAGTAGCAAAGTCCTCTCTCAACGAACAAAACTAACACTTTATAAGGCTCTCATCATGCCCGTCCTATCGTACGGCGCAGAATCTTGGACGATGACAACATTCGTTGAGACATCCCTTGGAGTGTTTAAAAGAAAGATTCTGCGGAAGAGTTTTAGACCTTTGCACGTTAGCAACGGCTGGTATCGCAGGCGATGGACCGATGAGCTGTATGGTGTTTAGAACGACATAGATATAGTGCAGTGAATAATGATCCAGCGACTAAAAACGTTTCTGCTCTAAAAGTATTCGATGCGGTACCAGCAGGTGGTAGCACAGGAAGAGGAATGCCTCCTCTGCGTTGGAAAGATCAGGTGGAGAAGGACTTGATTTCGCTCTGTGTTTCCAACTGGCGCCGGTTAGTACGAGAAAGAAAGGACTGGTGCTTTGTTAAACTCGGCCAAAATCGTTTAGGGGTTGGAGCGCCAATCAAGAAGAAGAGATTATAAAACTTCTCAACCCTGCAAATTTCTGAACTACAACAACAATTAATTAATTACAATACAAGTTTTTGTTAACTATTTACGAAAGTACTGGGCTGCATAAAGTTCTATTTCACGTTTCATACGAGAGGTTTGGAGGCTTGGTATATCTCCTATTGTTGCGGTTTGATTAAGTAACTGCTTGTTCATGTGAAACTGTTGAGTTTTGATAAGTTAAATGTATTGGCCGCGATGTGAGAGTGGGCCTTTCGCCATCATATGATGGAAGGAGCGAAATTTTCTCGTTCGAAACTAAAGGGTTTTGAACTCCTGGAGTTCAAGTTACTTTACTTGGTTGTGATTGTGACGTATCTGTATTGGTACTTTGTCTAATTTGCGCGTCGCGTTTACGCTTTTAGCTTCGGGCTGTCCGACGTTTGACTTAATACCGAACGAACCTGTCTAAGTTTGAAAGGCGAGTTATCAGTCCGTGAAGAACGTTCAGCAAGGTCGTTTGATGCACGATAGAACAGCGCAGGTGTAAGATGCTTTATACCTTTATCGGATGTTATCAAAATCCCTTCAATAGAAATATAGAGGATAAAACCAATATTCTGCTAGCTGAAGTTGTTGTGAAAACACATAGACACATGTAAGCCATTTATAGTTATAAAACGGGCCGGCAAAGTCGATTTAAATGGCTTGGCGCAGGCCATTTCACATATAAACTAGTTGAAGGGGAGGGCGACGCGCGTGCACACAGTTTGCAGGCAGAATAAATTTTTAGCAAGGGTAAATAGATGCATCCTATTCAAAAATGATTGAAGCGCAGCGTCTGGCGAAATTAGTTTTTCCTGCATTTTTGACAAAATAGCGAACTCGACGCAGGTATGGATCTTTGTTAACATACGTTGTTAATGCGTTTATTCCTGTCACCTTACTTTCATTGGTTCTGTTTTGATCATAACTTTTAATGTGCTTTGACATACACACGATACTAGGGATTATTTGATCGCGAGTCATCTCATCTAGGAAGTTATAGACACAATTTTCTGCCGGACTAGCCCTCGGAGATCAGCGACATAATCCCGATACGTTTGCTTTGGCTACATTTCGTGTTAAAAGAATTCATAGGCTTCTTCTATTCGCCACTTCTCTGCTCGCTATCTCTCTGCTCGGCTTACTTGACGAAAAATTTCCATGTCAAAGCAATATAAAAGCTATCGAGCAAGATTCGCCGCTAGCGAATAAAACCTCTTAAAACTGGAATATTTCCCTATTTCATAAACAAATGCCATTTTAGGCAGCTCTATTCCAGCGCTACCAAGATATGTTCCAGTTGTTTCATCTATTCGCCACTTGCTTAACGCTTTGGACGCTTTGCTTCGAAATGTTCCCCTAGCTTTTCCGTTAATTGTTTTAATGTTTGCTCATGTAACTCAACGCACTTCCAAAGCACTGAGATTTTTCGTTTTCTGCACAATTTACACTGCAAGCACTGAAATGTGGTTGCAGATGTTCTAAATAAGACTCTCAAATGTGCTGATTTTTCGAAAAGTTGTGAAATAATTGCATAATGTTTTGACCACTACCACTGTTCGCACAACCAACATGCATAATGAGGATGGATGGCACCGAATGGTTTTCCTGTTAAAGCAAATTTTTCGTGAACTTTTGTTGTTTTTAATTATTTCACTTTTATTCAACATCCTTGTTTAAATACATTAAAGCGCCACCCGGATTGAAATAAATTTGTTTTTTTCTTTTTCCCCTCGTCGCAGGATAAAAATAAAACCAAAACATTGGTGTTAAGCCAACCACTTTTTTTCAAATTCATGAGTTGACATTGTGTACATGTTATGTTAGATTATATGCAGGATTGCATAACTAATAGGAGTAAATTACATTCAAAACGATATGTTAACGATTGGTTATTGGGTACATTGCTTTGTCGCTATTTCGTACAGCTCTGGATTTGTTTCGGAATCAGGGATTCCTACACTCTTGATGGCATCAATTTCACCCGGTCTTATTTTCTCAAGCATCCATCTTATCACCAGTAGTATTAATTATTTAATTATCCCTTTGAATTCAACTCACAAAGTTGAACGCGGTAAATCTTATTATTACCATAAAATATCATACATTATATCTGTGAATTCAATTCACAAACTTTTTTGATATTTAGTGCTAAACTTATTATTGCTTTGAAGAAACGTTACAGAATGTTGAAAATTGTTTCGGTAATGATACTCTAAAGAAATAAACCGTTTGTGAGTGACATAATCGCTTCAAAAACGATCGTGAGTCCATCGACCGCCAAGACGTGGGTTTATGAGTAAGACACGCAATCCAGACATCAAGTGAGTGAGTGGAGAGCTCCGAATGAACCAAGACCAAAAAACCACGTAATTTTCAGTCAAAAAAGAAAGCGATGCTCACTATTTTTATAGACTTTAACAGTATTATATACCACGAATATTTGGCACAAGGTCAGATGTAGTATTATTAATAGAGGTGGGAAACTATCGATAGTCGGCACCATCGATAGCGGCGATAGTTTTTTACCAAACCATCGATAGTGCCTCGATAGTGCCATCGATAGTGCCTCGATAGTGACCTACATAAAACAACTAAAATTAATTTTTCAAAAACATAGTTTAATGTTTTTAATTATTTATATGTACATACTAGCATCACCCAGTGGGCTTCGCACCACCATACATAAAATGTTTTTTTTATATCGCAAGAAATTTTTCATATTAAGTTTTCTTTATAGAACTCGTAAAATCTTTAAACAGTTGAATTAGTTGATTTTTTTCATTCTTTCTAAAGATGTCACAATAGCCTTTTCTGTACTTTTTTAAAATTTGATTGTGGTGGTCACCTATATACAGGTAAGGTGAAAGAGCCGATAAAAACTTGTAATTAAACTTTGATTCTTTAATTTCCATTTCAATTTTTTACGCTAAATAAATTATGCTAAAATAAATAAAGTTAAAAATGTTTTTCCAGTTCCTTGAATGCTCCAGTTTTTATTATATTTTCGCCCAAAATTAATATTAACATAATACACTTACAACCACAACAGTACAACAGAAACGCTCATAAGCGGCTGTGTATTTGTTATTGTTTTTCCCATACAGGCATTTCGTATGAGAGGAAACCATTACTCACATAAAATATCATAACTCAGGAACGGCTGCACCGATTTCAATCAAACTTCACACAAACCACCTCCTCAAAGATAGAAAAGAACTCTAAAATTTTTGTGTCAATCGGTTTGGCGGTTCTTGAGTTATAAGATTACCAAGGAAATGTAGTATATAACGACAACTTGAAATAACTCAGGATCAGAAGTGTGGTTAGGAATTTCAGCTGATATATGGCTATCGATTTGATCCGGAGTTATTTTATGTACCAGCCAAATTAGTATATGTGCGTGCGGCAATCCCCTTTTCTGCCATTCGATGGAGTACATATGGCAACGCACCTCCCCAAATACATATAATTTCACAATTAAATCCATAAGTGCTTTACATTTTTGCCGAAATGGATACTCATGTGGTTCAAACACATCCTAGGGTTATCCAGGTCCACGTTTTGGTCTATATCTCGAGACCCTAGTTACGGAGGGGCATTAAAAATACTCTATACTATAGAATCATCAGCAGCTTCCATTTGCTACCCATATTGTACAAACAAATCCTAGGGTTACACGGGTCCACGTTTTGGCCTATATCCCAAGAACCTAGTCACGGAACGGTATGAAAAATACTCTATACTATAGAAATCATCAGCAGCTTCCATTTGATACCCATATTGTACAAACACATCCTAGGGTTACCCGGGTCCACGTTTTGGATTATATCTCGAGACCCTAGTCACGGAACGGTATGAAAAATACTCTATACTATAGAAATCATCAACAGCTTCCATTTGCTACCCATATTGTACAAACACATCCTAGGGTTACCCGGGTCCACGTTTTGGATTATATCTCGAGACCCTAGTCACGGAACGGTATGAAAAATACTCTATACTATAGAAATCATCAACAGCTCCCATTTGCTACCCATATTGTACGAACACATCCTTAAGTTATCGGGGTCCACATTTTGGGCGATATCTCGAGACTCTAGTCACGGAGTGGCATCAAAAATACTCTATACTATAGAATCATCAACAGCTTCCATTTGCTACCCATATTGTACAAACACATCCTAGGGTTACCCGGGTTCACGTTTTGGCCTATTTCTCGAGACCCTGGTATCCGATTCTTAAAATTTTAAAACACAAACCATCTACTGAATAGTCCAAACAAAGCCTAAAAATTTGGTTTGGATAGGAGAGCCCGTTCTTGAGTTATAAGATTACCAAGGAAATGTAACTTCTTTTTATATATATAGATATATGTTTTACGTCGCTTATTCGGTGGTTTCCGAGGAAGTAAGCGAAAGATTTTGGTTTAAAAATAACAAAATGTTCACATTCTCCTCCTTTAGACGTGTTCTGCGGTCTGATACTATTTGCCCTGCCTTGCTGAATACCCGCTCTGACTGGACAGAAGTGGCCGGAATGCAAAAGTATTTTAACATCAACGTTTTTATTGCAGGAAAGTCCGTCTGGTTAACCTAAGAAAAATATTAATGAGAACAAATTAGTTTTTGGATATTGATATTTAAAATTTTATAATTTACTTTCATCCATAATAAGGGATCAACATCTTGTTGGCTTAAGGGCCTTTCCAAATACTGCCTCTTCGCAATGATAGCATCCGATCGCGTGTTTCTAGCCATGGAACGGGCTTTGTTCCCAATGTAGTCGAAAAGCGGGTCCTTATTTGTTGAGATGGGTTCCACATTTGTGTCATTTGAACTATCTTTGTTCATTAAAGCCGTCAACTCGTTTTCGAAACAATGTGCAGCTTGTTCGGCATTTGACATATGTTGAAACCCAATCTTTTTAAATCGGGGATCTAAAATTGTCGCCATTCTCGTCGCAGTTTTTTTTTCATATGGCGATAAACGTTTTACGATTGAATCTAATAAAACAGTGACCATTTTTTGTCCAACTTCAGTGTGCACATCCGAAGAAATAATATGCGTTTTACGAATAAGTACATCTGTCAAGGGAATTATAAGCGAAATCGTAGCATATTTCCCACCAGATATTCTTTTGCTAACTTCTTCAAATACTGTAAGAATTTTTTCCATGTCCTTCAAAACATCAATTTCCTCCGCTTGAAATGGGAGTGGTGCATTGGATGTAGACAATAGTACTACTGCAATTTCATCATGGGTCGCCAGTATTCGTTGAATCATATAAAAGAAACTATTCCATCTAGTTGGAGTTTCTTGTAAAAGTGAATACCCAAACTTTTCTTGCGCCATCTTAAACTTTTCATTAGCAATAGTGCTTTTTTTGAAAAATTTTACAATTGCTTTACATTTTGAAATTATTGCCATTGTTTTTTCGTCATCGTCGAAATTTAGACCGTCTTGAACAACCAAATTTAACGTGTGAGCAAAGCAGGGAATGTTACGAATCTTTAACAGCTCGCAAGCTTTGATCATGGAGCTGGCATTGTCCGTGACAATACACTCAGTTTTGTCAAACAAACCCCAAGAATTTAAAACTTCTTGCAAAGTATTCGCAATATTTTGAGCTGAATGGTTCGTGGCATCCAATAGCTTTCTTGTTGCCAATGAAGCTGTTTTAAGAGTGAACTCATGAATAAAGTGGCTAGTCACTGTTAAAAAACTTATGTTGGCACGTGACGACCATATGTCACACGTAACAGCAACACTAGAAACTTCTTCTAGAATGGTTGAAAGCTTTGCCGAAGTTTTTTTAAATAAATCCATCATCAGCACACTTTGTAAATGACGGCGACTTGGCAGCTTGTACCTGGCATCCATAATTTTGCTGTACTTGATGAATCCACGATCCTCTACTATGCTATACGGTTGTACGTCCAAGGCAACCATCTCCGCTAAAGTTTTATCAATAATTTTTTTTCGCGATGAGTTGGAATCGTACAGGACAGAGTTTTTAATGTATGAATCTAAAGATCTCATACTTGATCGGCAGCTGCTGCTGGTGGATAATATGCTGTCGCCCTGATCTCCATAATTAGCGGAGTTCCTTTCATCGTCCCTTAAACTAGGATGAAACCGTTTCAGGTGATCCCGCAAGTTGGACGTATTTCCGCTTGTCTTGTACTCCTTTTCACAATTTAAGCACTTCGCAAATTTTTTATCATCTGATCTTTTAAAGTAATTCCACACATCAGATATTTTTGTTTTCTTTTTCAATTTATGGCTAGATGTTGTAGCCGCAGAGCTCTTTTCCGATTCCGATGAGCTGCAATCGCATGTTTCTTTCGAATTGCGGCGTTTGCCTATTATAAAACACACATATTAATAGTTGCTTTGAAATTGCTTCAACTACTCTTATTTTTATTACCCATTTGGAGAAAGCGATCCATTTCTTTAAAATTATGTTTTTGTT
This sequence comes from Anastrepha ludens, assembly GCF_028408465.1. Taxonomy (NCBI): domain Eukaryota; kingdom Metazoa; phylum Arthropoda; class Insecta; order Diptera; family Tephritidae; genus Anastrepha; species Anastrepha ludens. The sequence goes on from NC_071503.1 coordinate 10,655,262, forward strand.
TTGTAATTGAAAGCAAGAAAATTTTTCACCAGCCAAGCGACGCCACTTTTTCAAAACGCGGAATTTATTTCACAACTATTGGTGACACTATCGAGGCACTATCGATACACTATCGGTACTGCATGACCATCGATAGTGAGTCGACTCGATAGTGCTCAACCATCGATAGTGTCGATAGTGCCATCGATAGTTTCCCACCTCTAATTATTAAGGGTTATTATTTGGGTGTTGTGCGACATTTACGTGAATCAATTTGTCACAAAAAAGAACGGATTTGTGGGAAAACCACCATGGTAATGCACCGTCGCGCAGTGCCATTATTATCATCCCTGCGATTCTTTTTCTGTTTGATAGAGTCTAAAAATCACTACGCGGAACGCGTTTAAATAAGCAGAAGTAAGCAATGGACAATAGGGTGGTTCGAATTCCAACAAATTTTTCAAATCAAATTCTAATAGTGCGGAAAAGTTGCTATGGAGTAACACAAGTATTTTGGTAAAAAAAAAATTGAAATCGGTTAATATCTTCTGTTCGCGCAACTCACTTAAAGTTTTGAAAATTTTGTCGAAAAATGCATATTTCCTAATTTTTTTAGAATTATGTTTTAAATGTCGTTTTCCAAAGTTTTACTTATTATTATGTTTAAATTTAATTATTTATAAGGATTAGTTTGTATTTAAGCAGTTTATTCATGCATTCTATAAGGCTTTTCACGCTTAGCTTTCCCCAGGATCAACGACGAGGACGTGGGGAAAAATCTGATCCCACTTTTTTTTTTGTTTTTTTTTATATTTTATAATTTTTTTTTGTTTTTTTTTAATATTTTATGTTTTTTTTTGTTTTTTTTTATATTTTATAATTTTTTTTTGTTTTTTTTAATATTTTATGTTTTTTTAAATATTTTTTTTTTGTTTTTTAAATTTTTTGTTTGCTACTATCATTAAAAAAATTTACGATCGTGAAGATTTGTACAGTGAACTCTCTTTATGCGTTAATTACAAACTGGGATTTGTGATCAAATTTAGGCAAACTAGAACGAGAAAATAAAGTTGACCGTATGTGACCATCCCTATTTTGATAACCACATACCTTGTTCGACGCTTCAGTGACAAGCTTAACAGTTCGCTCTACCGCTTGAGTGTGGCATGGAAAGCTTGACAAGTTCCATTGAGAGATAGATGGTTGGTTATCAATGGAAGATAACAGATCTGCATTTAAGACATTTCTTAGTACTGGAGGAGGTGATAGTATTGTAGAAGACCAGTCGATCATTTCATAGTAATTAGTGGCATTAAAGTTCAGTTTTGGCAAAATGAATGAGCGCACCGAATTCTTCGCAGTAGAAGTTGTCTCTCTGGCTTTTAAAATCCTTTGTACCCCAATCTTACGTACATTCCGATTTTCATCTGTGACCATAGATAAAAGCAAATTTTCAGGATGCGCGAAATAAGCATTGTGTTGTATCACAGGATCAACTATTCTCAGAAGATGTTCTGGTAAGTACCGAGAATTTTTAATCATAGTGAAGACATGTCTCGCACCATCTGCAATTGAATCGTTCAGTTTTATTTGAAACCACATAGGTAAATACACTTTCATTATAAACGTAACTATGTGAACTAAGTTTCCAGAAGGGTCTTCACTTGATATGTATAATCTCAACGTTCTGTTTCCTAGAGTGAGCCAACGCGCGTGGGAGAGTTTTCCTGGATCTCGCAGAGACAGATCAGATGAACAATTACCTAAATGAATAGCTTGCCCAATGTCGTAAAGATATTTTTGATCTTTACTCAAATTGTCTCTGCATGTGACTTGTACTAAATCACACTCAATTTTATTGAAATTAACAACAGGCAAGTGTTCAACGCCCTGAAGTTGTTTTCCGATTGTACCTGAAAATGAACTCGGTCCACTTGTTTTTCCATCAAAATGTTGAAATACGTGTCGCAAAGGTAATTCATTTGCATGAAGCAAGCATATATTCCACTGAATTGGTCTGTTCAAGTATAATTCAATACGCCTAATAATACCACCTCTCCAGCCTGTATTAGTTGCTGTGCCATCACAACCAACTAGGAGAAGTTCACTAAAATCAAATTCCATTTCATTTAAGTGAGATATCATACTTTCAGTGATACCTTTGCTTGTACCAGAAATAGGCGTTACATGAGTTATATATTGAGAACCAGGTTCCATTATAATAGAGACATGTTCTTCCTTGCGTGTTTTGCGATAACGCTTGGAGCCTACTTCCTCCTGGTATAAGGTCTCATCTTTTCTCCCATCAAAATAAAGGGATGTAAGGGCTTCGGACATAGTTTAAGGTTCCTGTTGCAAGGCTTTTTTGATTTTAGATTTCTCCCTTCTGATTTTATTTTTATCTATAACAAAAGTCAAGTCTGTATCAGTAACGATTTGTAGGTCTTTCAGAACTGACGTCGCAATTGCAGCGGTTGCTCTTTCCGAAACACCAAATCGGTCACTAATTACTGCAGTTTCAGGAAGATTAATGCGCATTTGTGAGGTAGAAGGCTTTTGAAGGTATGATGTTGATGGGCTGAGAGCGAATGTTGGATCTTTGACATGTTCTTGTACTTCAGGCGAACGATTCTCAACGAACTCTTCAATGTTGTCATCCAAATCATCTGAAAAACGTTTGGCATTGTCAACAGAAGAAGTGTAAGTACTAGAGGATGTCATTTTATGTTTCGTTTTTTCATTTCTTTCAGCTCGACGAGTAAGTTTTGCAGTTTCAAGTACATCTATAGAGCCAATCTTTCCGACTCTGGCAGTTCTTTGATCGAAAAGAAATTTACGTTCTATGACAGGAATTTTACGATCTTTTTCACATCCACAGTCAATAGAAATAGGGTTTGGACAAATACATAATGACAAAGGTTTACCGCAGTTACAGTCATTTGACATTTGACATTTGCATGAAGAAATGTCAAAAATTTTCTCTGCTTCGGTCTTGAATATTTCATGAGCTTTCTGAAGCTTAGGATTTTCTTTATCTCTTTTGTAAGACTTTCTTTTTTTCCAATATTTTGCATGATATGCAGTGATCATTTGTTCAACCCTGGTTTGAGAAACTGTAGGGATAGATGCTGTCATATAAAGCATCTTAATTTTCTGAGCTACCACATTCGCTATTTCTGAAAAAGCAATTTTCTGTGAAGGTAATTCTGTTGATGATGACATTACGTATCTTTGTTCAAAACAACAAAGAATAACGTCAGCATAAGAGGGCAGATTTGTTAAAGAAAAATCCTTAGGAGCGCCAAATATTGGACAAACATGATCTTTCCGAGAAATATGAAACCGGGGTTTTTTTGTTTTTTCACTCATTTTAAGCAAAAGTAAATATACTACAACTACTGAATAACAATTAAAGAAAGTGATATAGCTTGGTAATAATTCGTAAAAAGTGCCAGTAAAAGTCAATATTATTTGACTTTTGAATATCGCGTACAAGAGTCACAGTCTCACTCTTTCACCTCCACTGGATCTTAAAAAATAATTGTCTCAAACAACATAAAGTTAATTATTATGAAAAAACTAACAATCTGACAGCATAAGTAACAAAATATTAATAAAAAATAACAATTAAATCTTACTTTCAAAAAGTTCAGAAAATGCACTATTTTCGAAAAAATTTTCAAAACTTTAAGTGAGTTGCGCGAACAGAAGATATTAACCGATTTCAATTTTTTTTTTACCAAAATACTTGTGTTACTCCATAGCAACTTTTCCGCACTATTAGAATTTGATTTGAAAAATTTGTTGGAATTCGAACCACCCTAATGGACAAATCGAAGACGTCTTTTTGTTGGCTATACCGAAAATAGAGTTCCAGAAATGGTTAGAGAACTGATCAAACGCCGCCATAAGTGCATTACAGTTGTTGGGCAGTACTTTGAAGGCGATAATATGATTTGTGATGAATAAACATGTATTTTAAATCTTTTAAATATATTCCCGGAACTTTTGGATCAAGGGTATTTTGAATATGAATTCAATCGGACCATTAATACGGTTTTTAGTGATAACTCGACTCTAGTGGGAAATTTCTTGCATACAGACCTTGTCCTTATAACCATAAAATCAATGAGGTAAAATATTTATCTATTCTAAATTTACAGTCATACATACCTATATGTATGAGCTAAATAATTTTTATTTATAAGATGTGGAGTGAAGATTGCGAATAACTAACTAAATAATATGTCTCGTAAATTTTCCTTCATGTTCTAGCAATAGCTTATTAATGTTTCCAGTGCTTGTCTCTCTCAGAAGATTGAGATTGCGCCAAAGACTTCGTGTTGGAGTGTGTCGATGTTTTGACATTCTACCAATATGTGTATTATCGATGCAACCTCATCACAAAATAGGTATTTGCTAGGAGGGACACGTAGAAAAATATGCCCATGTGTTAAAATGATGTGTCCGAAGCGTAGACGAATGAAAGGCTTTGGAATCTTGGAAATCTTTGGAAAAGGAATGTCAGCGGGAAGATTGAGGTTTGTTCTGGGACTGTTCTTTTACATCTGTTTGGTTTGGTTTGTGGAATGGTGTATTGAGCTGCAGATCGTATAACTCTCACAACTTTTGGTGACTCTTGGCTTATGTTAGAGGCAACTAGAGAGGCCGCATTGATTTTGTCGCAGATGTGATCAAATTTCATCCCGAGGAAAAGGTGTGATGAGTCGAAAAGTGAGTGGGCGAACCATCATTTAGGCATATGAAGTTAGATAAGATTAATGCATCTTCGATTTTTTGTCCCCTAGCATTCGGGTAATCACAGAACCCCAAATAGTGCTTCACGCATTGAGGTCGCCTCCAATGATGCATTTAGTGCTGAATTGGTTAAGAAGTTGTGAAAAATCCGGTGTCGAGAAGATTTCTTTAGGATGAATATATGAACATGCAAACTACTGCTAGCTTGGTCGCAGCATTTATTTCAATTGCTATTGCTGAGAAATTCGTTTGAATAGGTGAAGGCTTGTGTGGGTTATTTCTTTTTACTATATTAATATTGCAATTCCTTGCTTTTTGCTAGTGATCTGAGGTAGGTTATAGACATTACCTATGTAAATTTTTGGAGTATAAACAGTTTGATATTAAGGTATATAAGTTTCAGTTAAAAAAATTATAGAAGGGGAATAATGTTTAATGAGTATTTCAAGTTGGTAATAGTTATTGAGATAACCATTCATGTTCCATTGCAAGATTATTTATTTACTTATTTAAAAAAAATGACTGAAAGAGTAAATCTTATAAGCTAATTGTAACATAAAGCGATAGCGTCGAGGCCTTACGCTTAGACTGTGTGTATGGAGTATTGTGTCTTAAATTCTATGGTATAGGTTGGTTATTTTAAGGAATTTGGTTATTAAAAATATTGAATCGGAGGTTGGAGAAGATAGATGCGTTATTGCATTTGAGTTGCTGAAGATTTGCCTTCTGCGGGCGGTCTTACGTCTTAGTTGCGCGTGCATGTAGATGGGTTGGTGTTGGCCATGAAATGTCCATGTGTAGTCTTTGTATGCCCTAGACGAAGACGCCCGAACTTTATGACGGCTAGTCGGGTCACCCTATTTTTATTATATCTTATAAAGTCCGTTATGTGGGTTTTTGTATGGTTTACCTGTTGCTACCAGTCATTTGTTAAGTTCCATGTATGGTGATGTTTGTTATCGAAATGTTTTTCTATATGTTTTTTAATGTCGGTTAAGTTGAAGTTATCTGTCATTAGTGTTGGTGTTTGATGTGCTTGTTTGGCGATGTAGTCAGCGAATTCATTTTCGGTTATGTTGGCGTGTCCCGGCACCCAAATTAGTTTGATTTTTGGGTATTTCGCTATCATAATGTTTCTAATGGTGGTTGGATAGTGATCTTAGTTATATAAGTTTGCTGTTGAGTTGATGCCGAGAGGGGATCAGAACATATTGCGAAGTTTTTGGTTTTGCTCTTTATTGTGTTTATAGCTTCACATATGGCTATAATTTCTGCAAGATTGATAACATGTTAAACAGCACGAAATATAGAATGTGGAAGATAGTGTAAGAATGAATACATACACACGTACTCGTATGTGACTACTTTTGTTATTCTGCAAGCAGAGCGCAGGTAGTCTCATACAGAGAGAAATGTATGTAACCATTACATTTCGAAGTCACTATGGTGATCACAAGGTGGATTTAATAAGGTGACAGCATTCACCCAGCTGAATTTTTCGCCGTAGGTATGGCTTATGTCAAAATGATATGCTTTGTTTGTATGTATTGGTATGTCTACATTCGTATGTTTACATTTGCTTGCTGATTTTGACATGATGCTTGCACCAAACGCAACAACAAATACATGTAGGGTTTTACTTATATGTGTTTGCTGCCACCTGTAATAAATTCGCCTTGGGTGATCAGCAATGTCCTCTGGCTCAGCCTGTACTGTTGTATTGGTTGTTGTTGTGGTCGAGGTAGAAGCGCGTAAACAAGCGATAGATTTGTTGGAGTTTGCAAGATAGTGAGAGGTGAGGTGGAAATATTTGATAATTTTTTAGGTTGATTTCTTGTTTTGTCATTTTCAGAAGGTTTTTTTTATTGGGGAGGCTAATGTGGAACTGTTTTTAGTGGGTGTGTGAGCATATAGAGAAATGATTTTTGAAAATGATGTGAAAGAAGTGTTGGTGGAGTTTTGAGTTATGTATTTATTCGTTGCTTCACGCATGCTGCATTTTTCTATTGCTTTTATTCTTAGAATACAACCATGGTCATATAAATAGCACATTTAGACTTTAAAAGCAAAGAGTTGAATAATTATTTTTTATTGGGAAAAAAGCATCATAAAAAATAAAATACTTATTTACTTCCATTTTAAAACAAACAAAAAATGGTCAAAAAGAATTTCAGTTCTGATTTAATTTACGAGGACGTTGATCACTCACATAAATAGCACATCCTAAAAAATTCCAAATAAAAACAAAAATAGTGAAGAAATCAGATAGTCAAATAATATTGTTTTACCAGATTCGTATTTTGTACTGTATCCACCGTTTGTGATTACTTCTTCAAGGCGTCGCTCCAAGCTTTCTGTTTGATATGTCGTTTTGAGAGGAGTGGTTTTTTTCTGCTTATGCGGCCAAACAGCTGGGCTTCTTGTAGACCAGATTCTTGGTTTATTTCAAGCATTATTTGCCGTGCCGACTTAAAAGGGTCTGCTTTGCTCTTGCGTATTATAGCTCTATCCACAATAACATCAGTTTTTCGCAGCTTTAGTTTTATTTCCGTTTGTTTTCTTAGATAGGATGAATCTTTCTTAACTAAATTAAGAGCATTATAAACCATTTTCCGATAGCACATCATCATTTCAGCTATTTCTATATTACGGTATATTAGATGTTTTCCACGTCCTATTTTTAGTAATTACTTTAAAAGTTTATTTAAAAAACAAAAAGTTATACTAAAAATCGCTGACACAATATTAAAGTCTTACTCTCCGCTGCACAAGTTAAAATGTGCTATTTTTGTGTCCACTTCAAAACAGCAATAAGCATAAATAAAAAAGAACGCAAAAAATTCCATCGAAAAGCGGTAAATTCCTCGCATAAATGCAAGCTTAATAACGATAATAAATGTAAACAAAGAAATTCATTTGATCAAAGCAGAGTTCGTACTATAAACTTAACTTTACTTATAAGGCTGTATCTTTAGTTTGTATAAATTTGGAGCAGGTGAAAGAATGGCAAGAGAGTTCGCCTGAGCAATTCGCGCACATGGCTCTTGAGCATTCGCTGTCGACGTGAGGGGGGAGACTGCAATTAACGCATGTATGCCCGAGCTTTTGACTGCGCATCGGATTGGGGTAATTGGGACGGGCTGACATTTTTCGCTAGACTACATCAATTTTCTCAGGTAACTTATATGTTTCAAAGGTGAGAAGCATTGCGCCTGTTGGGTTTAAGACTGATTCAACTCATTTTTGGAATTTATACACTGCGCGTACTCCATAATTTTCTAGGCCTTCAATAATTTGTTTTTAAACAAATGTATAAGAAACTAGCCTTAACCCGCGGCTCCGCTCGCGTGAAAGAAGATGGTTGTAGAGCAACATATTTTGTAGGAATCAAGAAATGTCGAATGATGGAATTTGCACTTTTTATTAACATTTTAAATATTTGAAATTATAAATGTAAAATATGAAAGTATTAAAGTTTTGACGTCATTTCACAGCATGCAAATAATACTCTTAGTATTTTTTTAACGCAAAAATGGCTACCTTCTATCTTATTTCAATGCATTCTGGTAAACAACGTTGTTTGTTGTATTATTCGGTGCATAAAGATACAGATTTCGAGGGTTCCCGACTCTCGAGCAGGCAACATATAATTGACCGTGTGAGAAGCATGAGGGATCCAAGTGGATTCCTGCGACGGTTAAAGATTGCCCCTGCGCCTTATTTATCGTCATCGCAAAAGCAAGACGAACTGGAAACTGTAGTCGTTTGAACTCGAAAGGCATATCCGATGGAATTAATGGGATGCGAGGAATAAAAACATCTTCTCCTGCCGATTGCCCAGAGAGAATCGTCGCCTCAATAATGTTTGGGTGTAAATTTTTAACGATAAGTCTAGTTCCATTGCATAACTTAGGTGGTCTCAAATTTCTGAGCATCATTATTGGCGATCCTATTTTTAAATATAATAGATGAGACGGCATTCCCGATGGTTCTAACGAATTCAGAAATTCCACCGGGTAATTTACAGCTTGGTCTTGATCAACGACGGTATCAATAGACTTGTAGGTTGTCACAGCTCCTGGTAAATTGTTTTGAATCGTTATATTGAGGTTAGTTACTTGATCATTTCGTGGCGCTAAGATCGCTCTTTCTCGAAGCCACTGATGAGATTTGTAATTCACTTCAATGTCGTGGAAGACGCTATTAACGACATCGGCTGCCGATTCGGCCAAATTGCAAAAATTGTCCGGAAATGTCACTGAGTAATTGCCTGGTGTATTCATAAATCTCCCTTCTCCAATTTGCAAAAGCTGGTCCGAAAATTCACGTGAAGCTTCATCGCCTTGCAGTCTAACGCGCATGTTAGTTGACAGTGTTAGTTTTGTGACTCGCCTCCACAAATATGAAGATTTCAAACACGCATTCAGTTCGTCCGCTGCCGTTCCTCTTTGAATTACAGGAAGAGTTTGACGAAAATCCCCGGCTAGCAACAAAAGAGCTCCTCCCATTGTCGTCTCTTTTCCTCTCAGATCTTGTAGAGTCCTATCTAGAGCTTCCAAAGCTTTTTTGTGTGCCATTGTGCATTCATCCCATATTATAATTTTGCACGTTTTTAAAACTTTCGCTTGTCCAGAATTTTTTCGGATGTTGCAAATTGGTGTATCGCTCGCAGAAAGATTAAGTGGTAATTTCAAAGCAGAGTGAGCCGTTCTTCCTCCTGCCAAGAGAGTAGCTGCAATTCCTGATGATGCGACTGCGAGCGCAATGTGACCTGTTTTCCTCACTTCGGCAAGTATGAGGTTAATAAGGAAGGTTTTGCCAGTTCCTCCTGGTGAGTCAAGGAAAAAAATACCTCCTTCTCCATCAGACATCTTTTGAATTATTTTGTTGAATGCTGTTCGTTGGTCATCGACTAAAAGTGGTTCATTCGTCTCAACGAATTGGAGTAATTCGTTCTGATCGTAATTTGTTTCACGTACAATATCAGTATCTGCAATATCTACGTCATCTCGTGGGGGCGATGTGAGTCCTAATTGTTTGAGCGGTTTGTTGATAATTGATAAACACGTATCTTCAATGTCTATGAGAGCTTTGTTGTAAATAATATCAGATGGCTGTAAATCTGGATTGTTAGCTGATCTGCGCATTTGAAGTAGATAATCATCACTAAGAGAATCACGATGCTTATCCCACAAAGCCGTGGGATCTGATGGGGCACACGTTGTCAAAATGATTGCAAATAGTAGACGCATTTGGTTGGGCATGGATATGATGGACGCTTCTGACAGTGCTGTATCCCAGTGATGATCGTCTTCCAGAAGACCGAGTTTTTGGCATGCTTGTCGATATGTAGGGCAAACTTCACCTTCGACTGTACGTAAGTTTTCAAACGACGTTGGTCCTTTAACAACATGCAGAAGCATCCTCAAGTAGAAACATTCAGCATTGTTGGGGTGTACTGTGTACACTCGGCCTAAAGAATCACTCTTCCGAGCCGTTGTTCCTTGGACTGCAACACCTTGTTTTCTTTGAAAAAATAGTTTTCTCGACGCATTCCACGTGTAGTATTGCGGAACTTCGGGATACAATAATGTTTTAGCAAACGGATCATCTGAGCATAATTTAAAGAAAGCTGTGAGGGTAGTATTCGGTGGATCAGCTGCTAGCTGTGCCGCATTTTGAGCTGTGAATGTAACTCGCTGGCCGTTTTCCAGGTGCACAGCGAGGTGGACAACAGTTGGATGACGATCGTGGATAGAAAAGCCTAAAATCCTCCAAACCGCTTCGTTGCTGGAAATATATCGGCCCATTTGAAATTGTGTGATTTCATCATTTTCATTAATGACACTGAAAATTGCCATATCGCTGCCTTTGTTTACGTACTTGCAAATGTATTTGATTGACTTAACGGAGTTACAATATTCAACGTTTATGTGTGCTTGAAACATTTTTGAAAGCAAAGGAGTATATGGTACGACCCATCTATTGTCTATTTCTATTTCTGTTTGTTTAACCTTCACGACTGCAACATGGCCCCCGTCTTCTGGTCTTTTTCTTCGATACGTTGGGTAGCCATCTTGTCCAGTTTGGGTTTCGAGCAAAAAAGCATGTGGATATCTCTTTGTGCATTTTCCATCTTTCATACACGGTGACGTAGGGTTATATATTCCGCATGGACCGTGAATCATACTTTTGGTGATTATTTGAAACAAAAGAGGGTCTTCTTCCTTATCTGGTATTTCTGCTGAAATGATCTTGTCTATTTGTTGTGGATGGATTTTTTCTTTTAGCCATATGAGTATATGTGCATGAGGCAAACCTCTTTTTTGCCACTCTATTGAATACATAAAGCAACGAACTTCACCGTAAATATTATATTTGACTATCGCATCCATCAACTTTGAAAGCTTCTGTTTAAATATTCTAGCAGTCAAATCGTGTCTGTCTGAAGCAGTTTGTCCTGGGAGCAATAGGGATTCAATCTCAGTCCATTTCGGATTACAAGTGAAGGTGCTAAATAAATCGGGGCGTCCATAATTCCGAACATATGTCATAGCATCTTGGGTATATTCGTGCATATGTCTGGGGCTGCCGGTAAAAGAAGAAGGTAATATTACCATCTGACCAATATCTTCTGCATTTCTATCTCTCGATATCGCATCCCGAAGGTGGACGTACTCCTCTGCTCGTAGTTTTTTCTGATTCAATCTGAGAAATAAAAGCCGCTCGCTTTCAATCTTGGCATACATATCGACCAAAAACTGTTGAAACAGTCGTCCACAACGTAACAAATGATTATGCCCCTCTCGTATCATTATACGGTACGCGTAAAAATTCATTGCTGAGACTTTCTTATTTGTTGGCGCATGTGTCACGGAGTCGATTTGATGTACATTGAAATTATATCCGTCTTCCCCTTCCCAAAACAGGAATGGGTATTGAAGAGCGTCATATGATCGGTGTGTTTCTGATATTCGCTGCAATACTTTGCTTCTTTTGTGGAGAACAATATCTCTTTTGTCAAACTCATTACCGACGATAATTATTGCAACTTCGTTTGATGTTGGAGCATTAAAGCGTCTTTCATGCTCTCCTGCTGGCGTTTTATCAGCTCTAATAACGATTTTATATTCATCGCTCGGCATAATTTCTAGGGCGTTTTTGAACATTCGTACTAAATTGTTTTTATCGTGTAGCATCGCTTGTAATGCTCCAACAATTTCTCGATCAACACCTGGAATATTAACACTTCGTTGATCAGTCTGAACGTCGTTGTTGCCTGTAAAATATATTTGCAAAAATTTAGGATCTTGATCAGGATCAGGTAACAATGACCCTGCTTGATGATAAACTTGTCCCTGAATTTTGAATGTTGGCATGAACCCTGCTTCTGTCACTACATTGGTGGCCCCGAAAGATGTCATTTGAAAGCAACTGTTGTACTTGCGAATGTTCTGCAGAAACAATTTAGACTTGTCAGTCGTTCCGGACGTCAAACTCAAAAGTGGTTCCGGTGGTTTTTCGAGTGATGGCAGAGACACTTTTCCACTGCAGCAACACATACCTGCTGTTTCGTTTTTAAATTTCCGAGCATGACAATGAGAACAAATCACGTCCATATAACCAGTGTTAATTTTTGGATGTAAACTGTAGTCCACAGTATGATCGTAAGTAAATGCTTTATTGTGCAAGTCAAAATTCAAACCTCTACGCGATGCAAGTTGTGCTGCACGGTCATTTTCCATTCGAATATTGCGATGCTGTTCAGTTTCATTATTTCTAAATTCTCTTCTTCGCTCTCGATCCTGATAAAGTCTATCTTCATGCTCTTCTTCTGTTTCATTTCTTGTCAAATCCATCCACATGTCTCGCATGTCTGAAAGTCGATTTTCGCGATGTTCTTCAGTCTCAGCGTCTCTTAAACGCTCCATTCGTTTTGCTGCAGGAGTTTTTCTTGATAATGAAGGTTTTCTTTTTCGAGGCATTCTACAAAAAATTACGTAATTATTTACCTTTCAAACTATCGAACACGAATTTCCGTGACGTTTTATTTGACAGCAAACGATTTATAAAACAAAAACACATCAATGATATCATTATATATATGTATGTATTTTTTTTCGAATTCATAAATATAATTAATGATGTGTGTAAGTTTGGTTTAATTCGGTGCAAAGACACGGCGGGTCCACGTTTTGGCATATATTTAGAGACCTTAGTGATCAATAGGTATGAAAATGACCCCGTATTAAAGTACTTATCAACAGCTTTCATTTGATACCCATATTGTACATACACAACCAAAGGTTACCCGGGTCCACGTTTTGAGCTATATCTCGAGACCCCAGTCACGGAGCGACATGAAAAATACTCTGTACTAAAGCATTCACCAACAGCTTCCATTTGATATCCATATTGTACAAACATATCCTAGGGTTACCCGGGTCCACGTTTTGGCCTATATCTCGAGACCCTAGTCACGGAACGGTATGCAAAATAGTCTATACTATAGAAATCATCAACAGCTTCCATTTGCTACCCATATTGTACATATACGTCCGAAGGTTACCCGGGTCCACGTTTTGACCTATATCTCGAGACCCTATCTACCAATAGATATTCAAACTATACGGAAACCATCTTCAATACCTACTTAACAATGTGTGTAAGTTTGGTTTAATTCGTTTTAAAGACACGGCGGGTCCACGTTTTGGCATATATTTCGAGACCCTAGTCATCAATAGGTATGAAAATTAACCCGTATTAAAGCACTTAACCACAGCTTTCATTTGATATCCATATTGTACAAACATATTCTAGGGTCCACGTTTTGGTCTCTATCTCGAGACCCTAGTCACGGAGCGGATGGAAATACTCTGAACTAAAGCATTCACCAACAGCTTCCATTTGATACCCATATTGTACATACACATCGCCAGGTTACCCGGGTCCACGTTTTGACCTATATCTCGAGACCGTATCTACCAATAGGTATCTAAACTATACGGAAACCATCTTCAATACCTCCTTAACAATGTTTGTAAGTTTGGTTTAATTCGGTGCAAAGACACGGCGGGTCCACGTTTTGGCATATATTTCCAGACCTTAGTGATCAATAGGTATGAAAATGACCCCGTATTAAAGTACTTATCAACAGCTTTCATTTGATACCCATATTGTACATACACAACCAAAGGTTACCCGGGTCCACGTTTTGACCATTTTGCCGGCAATTATTCGAATTTTTCTCACCTTTTAAACCTTCCCTAGACCTCCACGAATAATTCAAGACCAAGACAAGATAAATCCGTTCAGCCATTCTCGAGTTATAAGCGAACATAGGGACAGATTTTCACATTTATATATATTTTATTTATTTTTTTATATATATAGACTAGCCTTAACCCGCGGCTCCGCTCGCGTGAAAGAAGATGGTTGTAGAGCAACATATTTTGTAGGAATCAAGAAATGTCGAATGATGGAATTTGCACTTTTTATTAACATTTTAAATATTTGAAATTATAAATGTAAAATATGAAAGTATTAAAGTTTTGACGTCATTTCACAGCATGCAAATAATACTCTTAGTATTTTTTTAACGCAAAAATGGCTACCTTCTATCTTATTTCAATGCATTCTGGTAAACAACGTTGTTTGTTGTATTATTCGGTGCATAAAGATACAGATTTCGAGGGTTCCCGACTCTCGAGCAGGCAACATATAATTGACCGTGTGAGAAGCATGAGGGATCCAAGTGGATTCCTGCGACGGTTAAAGATTGCCCCTGCGCCTTATTTATCGTCATCGCAAAAGCAAGACGAACTGGAAACTGTAGTCGTTTGAACTCGAAAGGCATATCCGATGGAATTAATGGGATGCGAGGAATAAAAACATCTTCTCCTGCCGATTGCCCAGAGAGAATCGTCGCCTCAATAATGTTTGGGTGTAAATTTTTAACGATAAGTCTAGTTCCATTGCATAACTTAGGTGGTCTCAAATTTCTGAGCATCATTATTGGCGATCCTATTTTTAAATATAATAGATGAGACGGCATTCCCGATGGTTCTAACGAATTCAGAAATTCCACCGGGTAATTTACAGCTTGGTCTTGATCAACGACGGTATCAATAGACTTGTAGGTTGTCACAGCTCCTGGTAAATTGTTTTGAATCGTTATATTGAGGTTAGTTACTTGATCATTTCGTGGCGCTAAGATCGCTCTTTCTCGAAGCCACTGATGAGATTTGTAATTCACTTCAATGTCGTGGAAGACGCTATTAACGACATCGGCTGCCGATTCGGCCAAATTGCAAAAATTGTCCGGAAATGTCACTGAGTAATTGCCTGGTGTATTCATAAATCTCCCTTCTCCAATTTGCAAAAGCTGGTCCGAAAATTCACGTGAAGCTTCATCGCCTTGCAGTCTAACGCGCATGTTAGTTGACAGTGTTAGTTTTGTGACTCGCCTCCACAAATATGAAGATTTCAAACACGCATTCAGTTCGTCCGCTGCCGTTCCTTTTTGAATTACAGGAAGAGTTTGACGAAAATCCCCGGCTAGCAACAAAAGAGCTCCTCCCATTGTCGTCTCTTTTCCTCTCAGATCTTGTAGAGTCCTATCTAGAGCTTCCAAAGCTTTTTTGTGTGCCATTGTGCATTCATCCCATATTATAATTTTGCACGTTTTTAAAACTTTCGCTTGTCCAGAATTTTTTCGGATGTTGCAAATTGGTGTATCGCTCGCAGAAAGATTAAGTGGTAATTTCAAAGCAGAGTGAGCCGTTCTTCCTCCTGCCAAGAGAGTAGCTGCAATTCCTGATGATGCGACTGCGAGCGCAATGTGACCTGTTTTCTTCACTTCGGCAAGTATGAGGTTAATAAGGAAGGTTTTGCCAGTTCCTCCTGATGAGTCAAGGAAAAAAATACCTCCTTCTCCATCAGACATCTTTTGAATTATTTTGTTGAATGCTGTTCGTTGGTCATCGACTAAAAGTGGTTCATTCGTCTCAACGAATTGGAGTAATTCGTTCTGATCGTAATTTGTTTCACGTACAATATCAGTATCTGCAATATCTACGTCATCTCGTGGGGGCGATGTGAGTCCTAATTGTTTGAGCGGTTTGTTGATAATTGATAAACACGTATCTTCAATGTCTATGAGAGCTTTGTTGTAAATAATATCAGATGGCTGTAAATCTGGATTGTTAGCTGATCTGCGCATTTGAAGTAGATAATCATCACTAAGAGAATCACGATGCTTATCCCACAAAGCCGTGGGATCTGATGGGGCACACGTTGTCAAAATGATTGCAAATAGTAGACGCATTTGGTTGGGCATGGATATGATGGACGCTTCTGACAGTGCTGTATCCCAGTGATGATCGTCTTCCAGAAGACCGAGTTTTTGGCATGCTTGTCGATATGTAGGGCAAACTTCACCTTCGACTGTACGTAAGTTTTCAAACGACGTTGGTCCTTTAACAACATGCAGAAGCATCCTCAAGTAGAAACATTCAGCATTGTTGGGGTGTACTGTGTACACTCGGCCTAAAGAATCACTCTTCCGAGCCGTTGTTCCTTGGACTGCAACACCTTGTTTTCTTTGAAAAAATAGTTTTCTCGACGCATTCCACGTGTAGTATTGCGGAACTTCGGGATACAATAATGTTTTAGCAAACGGATCATCTGAGCATAATTTAAAGAAAGCTGTGAGGGTAGTATTCGGTGGATCAGCTGCTAGCTGTGCCGCATTTTGAGCTGTGAATGTAACTCGCTGGCCGTTTTCCAGGTGCACAGCGAGGTGGACAACAGTTGGATGACGATCGTGGATAGAAAAGCCTAAAATCCTCCAAACCGCTTCGTTGCTGGAAATATATCGGCCCATTTGAAATTGTGTGATTTCATCATTTTCATTAATGACACTGAAAATTGCCATATCGCTGCCTTTGTTTACGTACTTGCAAATGTATTTGATTGACTTAACGGAGTTACAATATTCAACGTTTATGTGTGCTTGAAACATTTTTGAAAGCAAAGGAGTATATGGTACGACCCATCTATTGTCTATTTCTATTTCTGTTTGTTTAACCTTCACGACTGCAACATGGCCCCCGTCTTCTGGTCTTTTTCTTCGATACGTTGGGTAGCCATCTTGTCCAGTTTGGGTTTCGAGCAAAAAAGCATGTGGATATCTCTTTGTGCATTTTCCATCTTTCATACACGGTGACGTAGGGTTATATATTCCGCATGGACCGTGAATCATACTTTTGGTGATTATTTGAAACAAAAGAGGGTCTTCTTCCTTATCTGGTATTTCTGCTGAAATGATCTTGTCTATTTGTTGTGGATGGATTTTTTCTTTTAGCCATATGAGTATATGTGCATGAGGCAAACCTCTTTTTTGCCACTCTATTGAATACATAAAGCAACGAACTTCACCGTAAATATTATATTTGACTATCGCATCCATCAACTTTGAAAGCTTCTGTTTAAATATTCTAGCAGTCAAATCGTGTCTGTCTGAAGCAGTTTGTCCTGGGAGCAATAGGGATTCAATCTCAGTCCATTTCGGATTACAAGTGAAGGTGCTAAATAAATCGGGGCGTCCATAATTCCGAACATATGTCATAGCATCTTGGGTATATTCGTGCATATGTCTGGGGCTGCCGGTAAAAGAAGAAGGTAATATTACCATCTGACCAATATCTTCTGCATTTCTATCTCTCGATATCGCATCCCGAAGGTGGACGTACTCCTCTGCTCGTAGTTTTTTCTGATTCAATCTGAGAAATAAAAGCCGCTCGCTTTCAATCTTGGCATACATATCGACCAAAAACTGTTGAAACAGTCGTCCACAACGTAACAAATGATTATGCCCCTCTCGTATCATTATACGGTACGCGTAAAAATTCATTGCTGAGACTTTCTTATTTGTTGGCGCATGTGTCACGGAGTCGATTTGATGTACATTGAAATTATATCCGTCTTCCCCTTCCCAAAACAGGAATGGGTATTGAAGAGCGTCATATGATCGGTGTGTTTCTGATATTCGCTGCAATACTTTGCTTCTTTTGTGGAGAACAATATCTCTTTTGTCAAACTCATTACCGACGATAATTATTGCAACTTCGTTTGATGTTGGAGCATTAAAGCGTCTTTCATGCTCTCCTGCTGGCGTTTTATCAGCTCTAATAACGATTTTATATTCATCGCTCGGCATAATTTCTAGGGCGTTTTTGAACATTCGTACTAAATTGTTTTTATCGTGTAGCATCGCTTGTAATGCTCCAACAATTTCTCGATCAACACCTGGAATATTAACACTTCGTTGATCAGTCTGAACGTCGTTGTTGCCTGTAAAATATATTTGCAAAAATTTAGGATCTTGATCAGGATCAGGTAACAATGACCCTGCTTGATGATAAACTTGTCCCTGAATTTTGAATGTTGGCATGAACCCTGCTTCTGTCACTACATTGGTGGCCCCGAAAGATGTCATTTGAAAGCAACTGTTGTACTTGCGAATGTTCTGCAGAAACAATTTAGACTTGTCAGTCGTTCCGGACGTCAAACTCAAAAGTGGTTCCGGTGGTTTTTCGAGTGATGGCAGAGACACTTTTCCACTGCAGCAACACATACCTGCTGTTTCGTTTTTAAATTTCCGAGCATGACAATGAGAACAAATCACGTCCATATAACCAGTGTTAATTTTTGGATGTAAACTGTAGTCCACAGTATGATCGTAAGTAAATGCTTTATTGTGCAAGTCAAAATTCAAACCTCTACGCGATGCAAGTTGTGCTGCACGGTCATTTTCCATTCGAATATTGCGATGCTGTTCAGTTTCATTATTTCTAAATTCTCTTCTTCGCTCTCGATCCTGATAAAGTCTATCTTCATGCTCTTCTTCTGTTTCATTTCTTGTCAAATCCATCCACATGTCTCGCATGTCTGAAAGTCGATTTTCGCGATGTTCTTCAGTCTCAGCGTCTCTTAAACGCTCCATTCGTTTTGCTGCAGGAGTTTTTCTTGATAATGAAGGTTTTCTTTTTCGAGGCATTCTACAAAAAATTACGTAATTATTTACCTTTCAAACTATCGAACACGAATTTCCGTGACGTTTTATTTGACAGCAAACGATTTATAAAACAAAAACACATCAATGATATCATTATATATATGTATGTATTTTTTTTCGAATTCATAAATATAATTAATGATGTGTGTAAGTTTGGTTTAATTCGGTGCAAAGACACGGCGGGTCCACGTTTTGGCATATATTTAGAGACCTTAGTGATCAATAGGTATGAAAATGACCCCGTATTAAAGTACTTATCAACAGCTTTCATTTGATACCCATATTGTACATACACAACCAAAGGTTACCCGGGTCCACGTTTTGAGCTATATCTCGAGACCCCAGTCACGGAGCGACATGAAAAATACTCTGTACTAAAGCATTCACCAACAGCTTCCATTTGATATCCATATTGTACAAACATATCCTAGGGTTACCCGGGTCCACGTTTTGGCCTATATCTCGAGACCCTAGTCACGGAACGGTATGCAAAATAGTCTATACTATAGAAATCATCAACAGCTTCCATTTGCTACCCATATTGTACATATACGTCCGAAGGTTACCCGGGTCCACGTTTTGACCTATATCTCGAGACCCTATCTACCAATAGATATTCAAACTATACGGAAACCATCTTCAATACCTACTTAACAATGTGTGTAAGTTTGGTTTAATTCGGTTTAAAGACACGGCGGGTCCACGTTTTGGCATATATTTCGAGACCCTAGTCATCAATAGGTATGAAAATTAACCCGTATTAAAGCACTTAACCACAGCTTTCATTTGATATCCATATTGTACAAACATATTCTAGGGTCCACGTTTTGGTCTCTATCTCGAGACCCTAGTCACGGAGCGGATGGAAATACTCTGAACTAAAGCATTCACCAACAGCTTCCATTTGATACCCATATTGTACATACACATCGCCAGGTTACCCGGGTCCACGTTTTGACCTATATCTCGAGACCGTATCTACCAATAGGTATCTAAACTATACGGAAACCATCTTCAATACCTCCTTAACAATGTTTGTAAGTTTGGTTTAATTCGGTGCAAAGACACGGCGGGTCCACGTTTTGGCATATATTTCCAGACCTTAGTGATCAATAGGTATGAAAATGACCCCGTATTAAAGTACTTATCAACAGCTTTCATTTGATACCCATATTGTACATACACAACCAAAGGTTACCCGGGTCCACGTTTTGACCATTTTGCCGGCAATTATTCGAATTTTTCTCACCTTTTAAACCTTCCCTAGACCTCCACGAATAATTCAAGACCAAGACAAGATAAATCCGTTCAGCCATTCTCGAGTTATAAGCGAACATAGGGACAGATTTTCACATTTATATATATTTTATTTATTTTTTTATATATATAGACTAGCCTTAACCCGCGGCTCCGCTCGCGTGAAAGAAGATGGTTGTAGAGCAACATATTTTGTAGGAATCAAGAAATGTCGAATGATGGAATTTGCACTTTTTATTAACATTTTAAATATTTGAAATTATAAATGTAAAATATGAAAGTATTAAAGTTTTGACGTCATTTCACAGCATGCAAATAATACTCTTAGTATTTTTTTAACACAAAAATGGCTACTTTCTATCTTATTTCAATGCATTCTGGTAAACAACGTTGTTTGTTGTATTATTCGGTGCATAAAGATACAGATTTCGAGGGTTCCCGACTCTCGAGCAGGCAACATATAATTGACCGTGTGAGAAGCATGAGGGATCCAAGTGGATTCCTGCGACGGTTAAAGATTGCCCCTGCGCCTTATTTATCGTCATCGCAAAAGCAAGACGAACTGGAAACTGTAGTCGTTTGAACTCGAAAGGCATATCCGATGGAATTAATGGGATGCGAGGAATAAAAACATCTTCTCCTGCCGATTGCCCAGAGAGAATCGTCGCCTCAATAATGTTTGGGTGTAAATTTTTAACGATAAGTCTAGTTCCATTGCATAACTTAGGTGGTCTCAAATTTCTGAGCATCATTATTGGCGATCCTATTTTTAAATATAATAGATGAGACGGCATTCCCGATGGTTCTAACGAATTCAGAAACTCCACCGGGTAATTTACAGCTTGGTCTTGATCAACGACGGTATCAATAGACTTGTAGGTTGTCACAGCTCCTGGTAAATTGTTTTGAATCGTTATATTGAGGTTAGTTACTTGATCATTTCGTGGCGCTAAGATC
Organism: Anastrepha ludens; assembly: GCF_028408465.1. Classification (NCBI taxonomy): domain Eukaryota; kingdom Metazoa; phylum Arthropoda; class Insecta; order Diptera; family Tephritidae; genus Anastrepha; species Anastrepha ludens. The sequence continues at coordinate 10,676,290 of NC_071503.1, forward strand.
GCTCTTTCTCGAAGCCACTGATGAGATTTGTAATTCACTTCAATGTCGTGGAAGACGCTATTAACGACATCGGCTGCCGATTCAGCCAAATTGCAAAAATTGTCCGGAAATGTCACTGAGTAATTGCCTGGTGTATTCATAAATCTCCCTTCTCCAATTTGCAAAAGCTGGTCCGAAAATTCACGTGAAGCTTCATCGCCTTGCAGTCTAACGCGCATGTTAGTTGACAGTGTTAGTTTTGTGACTCGCCTCCACAAATATGAAGATTTCAAACACGCATTCAGTTCGTCCGCTGCCGTTCCTTTTTGAATTACAGGAAGAGTTTGACGAAAATCCCCGGCTAGCAACAAAAGAGCTCCTCCCATTGTCGTCTCTTTTCCTCTCAGATCTTGTAGAGTCCTATCTAGAGCTTCCAAAGCTTTTTTGTGTGCCATTGTGCATTCATCCCATATTATAATTTTGCACGTTTTTAAAACTTTCGCTTGTCCAGAATTTTTTCGGATGTTGCAAATTGGTGTATCGCTCGCAGAAAGATTAAGTGGTAATTTCAAAGCAGAGTGAGCCGTTCTTCCTCCTGCCAAGAGAGTAGCTGCAATTCCTGATGATGCGACTGCGAGCGCAATGTGACCTGTTTTCTTCACTTCGGCAAGTATGAGGTTAATAAGGAAGGTTTTGCCAGTTCCTCCTGATGAGTCAAGGAAAAAAATACCTCCTTCTCCATCAGACATCTTTTGAATTATTTTGTTGAATGCTGTTCGTTGGTCATCGACTAAAAGTGGTTCATTCGTCTCAACGAATTGGAGTAATTCGTTCTGATCGTAATTTGTTTCACGTACAATATCAGTATCTGCAATATCTACGTCATCTCGTGGGGGCGATGTGAGTCCTAATTGTTTGAGCGGTTTGTTGATAATTGATAAACACGTATCTTCAATGTCTATGAGAGCTTTGTTGTAAATAATATCAGATGGCTGTAAATCTGGATTGTTAGCTGATCTGCGCATTTGAAGTAGATAATCATCACTAAGAGAATCACGATGCTTATCCCACAAAGCCGTGGGATCTGATGGGGCACACGTTGTCAAAATGATTGCAAATAGTAGACGCATTTGGTTGGGCATGGATATGATGGACGCTTCTGACAGTGCTGTATCCCAGTGATGATCGTCTTCCAGAAGACCGAGTTTTTGGCATGCTTGTCGATATGTAGGGCAAACTTCACCTTCGACTGTACGTAAGTTTTCAAACGACGTTGGTCCTTTAACAACATGCAGAAGCATCCTCAAGTAGAAACATTCAGCATTGTTGGGGTGTACTGTGTACACTCGGCCTAAAGAATCACTCTTCCGAGCCGTTGTTCCTTGGACTGCAACACCTTGTTTTCTTTGAAAAAATAGTTTTCTCGACGCATTCCACGTGTAGTATTGCGGAACTTCGGGATACAATAATGTTTTAGCAAACGGATCATCTGAGCATAATTTAAAGAAAGCTGTGAGGGTAGTATTCGGTGGATCAGCTGCTAGCTGTGCCGCATTTTGAGCTGTGAATGTAACTCGCTGGCCGTTTTCCAGGTGCACAGCGAGGTGGACAACAGTTGGATGACGATCGTGGATAGAAAAGCCTAAAATCCTCCAAACCGCTTCGTTGCTGGAAATATATCGGCCCATTTGAAATTGTGTGATTTCATCATTTTCATTAATGACACTGAAAATTGCCATATCGCTGCCTTTGTTTACGTACTTGCAAATGTATTTGATTGACTTAACGGAGTTACAATATTCAACGTTTATGTGTGCTTGAAACATTTTTGAAAGCAAAGGAGTATATGGTACGACCCATCTATTGTCTATTTCTATTTCTGTTTGTTTAACCTTCACGACTGCAACATGGCCCCCGTCTTCTGGTCTTTTTCTTCGATACGTTGGGTAGCCATCTTGTCCAGTTTGGGTTTCGAGCAAAAAAGCATGTGGATATCTCTTTCTGCATTTTCCATCTTTCATACACGGTGACGTAGGGTTATATATTCCGCATGGACCGTGAATCATACTTTTGGTGATTATTTGAAACAAAAGAGGGTCTTCTTCCTTATCTGGTATTTCTGCTGAAATGATCTTGTCTATTTGTTGTGGATGGATTTTTTCTTTTAGCCATATGAGTATATGTGCATGAGGCAAACCTCTTTTTTGCCACTCTATTGAATACATAAAGCAACGAACTTCACCGTAAATATTATATTTGACTATCGCATCCATCAACTTTGAAAGCTTCTGTTTAAATATTCTAGCAGTCAAATCGTGTCTGTCTGAAGCAGTTTGTCCTGGGAGCAATAGGGATTCAATCTCAGTCCATTTCGGATTACAAGTGAAGGTGCTAAATAAATCGGGGCGTCCATAATTCCGAACATATGTCATAGCATCTTGGGTATATTCGTGCATATGTCTGGGGCTGCCGGTAAAAGAAGAAGGTAATATTACCATCTGACCAATATCTTCTGCATTTCTATCTCTCGATATCGCATCCCGAAGGTGGACGTACTCCTCTGCTCGTAGTTTTTTCTGATTCAATCTGAGAAATAAAAGCCGCTCGCTTTCAATCTTGGCATACATATCGACCAAAAACTGTTGAAACAGTCGTCCACAACGTAACAAATGATTATGCCCCTCTCGTATCATTATACGGTACGCGTAAAAATTCATTGCTGAGACTTTCTTATTTGTTGGCGCATGTGTCACGGAGTCGATTTGATGTACATTGAAATTATATCCGTCTTCCCCTTCCCAAAACAGGAATGGGTATTGAAGAGCGTCATATGATCGGTGTGTTTCTGATATTCGCTGCAATACTTTGCTTCTTTTGTGGAGAACAATATCTCTTTTGTCAAACTCATTACCGACGATAATTATTGCAACTTCGTTTGATGTTGGAGCATTAAAGCGTCTTTCATGCTCTCCTGCTGGCGTTTTATCAGCTCTAATAACGATTTTATATTCATCGCTCGGCATAATTTCTAGGGCGTTTTTGAACATTCGTACTAAATTGTTTTTATCGTGTAGCATCGCTTGTAATGCTCCAACAATTTCTCGATCAACACCTGGAATATTAACACTTCGTTGATCAGTCTGAACGTCGTTGTTGCCTGTAAAATATATTTGCAAAAATTTAGGATCTTGATCAGGATCAGGTAACAATGACCCTGCTTGATGATAAACTTGTCCCTGAATTTTGAATGTTGGCATGAACCCTGCTTCTGTCACTACATTGGTGGCCCCGAAAGATGTCATTTGAAAGCAACTGTTGTACTTGCGAATGTTCTGCAGAAACAATTTAGACTTGTCAGTCGTTCCGGACGTCAAACTCAAAAGTGGTTCCGGTGGTTTTTCGAGTGATGGCAGAGACACTTTTCCACTGCAGCAACACATACCTGCTGTTTCGTTTTTAAATTTCCGAGCATGACAATGAGAACAAATCACGTCCATATAACCAGTGTTAATTTTTGGATGTAAACTGTAGTCCACAGTATGATCGTAAGTAAATGCTTTATTGTGCAAGTCAAAATTCAAACCTCTACGCGATGCAAGTTGTGCTGCACGGTCATTTTCCATTCGAATATTGCGATGCTGTTCAGTTTCATTATTTCTAAATTCTCTTCTTCGCTCTCGATCCTGATAAAGTCTATCTTCATGCTCTTCTTCTGTTTCATTTCTTGTCAAATCCATCCACATGTCTCGCATGTCTGAAAGTCGATTTTCGCGATGTTCTTCAGTCTCAGCGTCTCTTAAACGCTCCATTCGTTTTGCTGCAGGAGTTTTTCTTGATAATGAAGGTTTTCTTTTTCGAGGCATTCTACAAAAAATTACGTAATTATTTACCTTTCAAACTATCGAACACGAATTTCCGTGACGTTTTATTTGACAGCAAACGATTTATAAAACAAAAACACATCAATGATATCATTATATATATGTATGTATTTTTTTTCGAATTCATAAATATAATTAATGATGTGTGTAAGTTTGGTTTAATTCGGTGCAAAGACACGGCGGGTCCACGTTTTGGCATATATTTAGAGACCTTAGTGATCAATAGGTATGAAAATGACCCCGTATTAAAGTACTTATCAACAGCTTTCATTTGATACCCATATTGTACATACACAACCAAAGGTTACCCGGGTCCACGTTTTGAGCTATATCTCGAGACCCCAGTCACGGAGCGACATGAAAAATACTCTGTACTAAAGCATTCACCAACAGCTTCCATTTGATATCCATATTGTACAAACATATCCTAGGGTTACCCGGGTCCACGTTTTGGCCTATATCTCGAGTCCCTAGTCACGGAACGGTATGCAAAATAGTCTATACTATAGAAATCATCAACAGCTTCCATTTGCTACCCATATTGTACATATACGTCCGAAGGTTACCCGGGTCCACGTTTTGACCTATATCTCGAGACCCTATCTACCAATAGATATTCAAACTATACGGAAACCATCTTCAATACCTACTTAACAATGTGTGTAAGTTTGGTTTAATTCGGTTTAAAGACACGGCGGGTCCACGTTTTGGCATATATTTCGAGACCCTAGTCATCAATAGGTATGAAAATTAACCCGTATTAAAGCACTTAACCACAGCTTTCATTTGATATCCATATTGTACAAACATATTCTAGGGTCCACGTTTTGGTCTCTATCTCGAGACCCTAGTCACGGAGCGGATGGAAATACTCTGAACTAAAGCATTCACCAACAGCTTCCATTTGATACCCATATTGTACATACACATCGCCAGGTTACCCGGGTCCACGTTTTGACCTATATCTCGAGACCGTATCTACCAATAGGTATCCAAACTATACGGAAACCATCTTCAATACCTCCTTAACAATGTTTGTAAGTTTGGTTTAATTCGGTGCAAAGACACGGCGGGTCCACGTTTTGGCATATATTTCCAGACCTTAGTGATCAATAGGTATGAAAATGACCCCGTATTAAAGTACTTATCAACAGCTTTCATTTGATACCCATATTGTACATACACAACCAAAGGTTACCCGGGTCCACGTTTTGACCATTTTGCCGGCAATTATTCGAATTTTTCTCACCTTTTAAACCTTCCCTAGACCTCCACGAATAATTCAAGACCAAGACAAGATAAATCCGTTCAGCCATTCTCGAGTTATAAGCGAACATAGGGACAGATTTTCACATTTATATATATTTTATTTATTTTTTTATATATATAGACTAGCCTTAACCCGCGGCTCCGCTCGCGTGAAAGAAGATGGTTGTAGAGCAACATATTTTGTAGGAATCAAGAAATGTCGAATGATGGAATTTGCACTTTTTATTAACATTTTAAATATTTGAAATTATAAATGTAAAATATGAAAGTATTAAAGTTTTGACGTCATTTCACAGCATGCAAATAATACTCTTAGTATTTTTTTAACACAAAAATGGCTACTTTCTATCTTATTTCAATGCATTCTGGTAAACAACGTTGTTTGTTGTATTATTCGGTGCATAAAGATACAGATTTCGAGGGTTCCCGACTCTCGAGCAGGCAACATATAATTGACCGTGTGAGAAGCATGAGGGATCCAAGTGGATTCCTGCGACGGTTAAAGATTGCCCCTGCGCCTTATTTATCGTCATCGCAAAAGCAAGACGAACTGGAAACTGTAGTCGTTTGAACTCGAAAGGCATATCCGATGGAATTAATGGGATGCGAGGAATAAAAACATCTTCTCCTGCCGATTGCCCAGAGAGAATCGTCGCCTCAATAATGTTTGGGTGTAAATTTTTAACGATAAGTCTAGTTCCATTGCATAACTTAGGTGGTCTCAAATTTCTGAGCATCATTATTGGCGATCCTATTTTTAAATATAATAGATGAGACGGCATTCCCGATGGTTCTAACGAATTCAGAAATTCCACCGGGTAATTTACAGCTTGGTCTTGATCAACGACGGTATCAATAGACTTGTAGGTTGTCACAGCTCCTGGTAAATTGTTTTGAATCGTTATATTGAGGTTAGTTACTTGATCATTTCGTGGCGCTAAGATCGCTCTTTCTCGAAGCCACTGATGAGATTTGTAATTCACTTCAATGTCGTGGAAGACGCTATTAACGACATCGGCTGCCGATTCAGCCAAATTGCAAAAATTGTCCGGAAATGTCACTGAGTAATTGCCTGGTGTATTCATAAATCTCCCTTCTCCAATTTGCAAAAGCTGGTCCGAAAATTCACGTGAAGCTTCATCGCCTTGCAGTCTAACGCGCATGTTAGTTGACAGTGTTAGTTTTGTGACTCGCCTCCACAAATATGAAGATTTCAAACACGCATTCAGTTCGTCCGCTGCCGTTCCTTTTTGAATTACAGGAAGAGTTTGACGAAAATCCCCGGCTAGCAACAAAAGAGCTCCTCCCATTGTCGTCTCTTTTCCTCTCAGATCTTGTAGAGTCCTATCTAGAGCTTCCAAAGCTTTTTTGTGTGCCATTGTGCATTCATCCCATATTATAATTTTGCACGTTTTTAAAACTTTCGCTTGTCCAGAATTTTTTCGGATGTTGCAAATTGGTGTATCGCTCGCAGAAAGATTAAGTGGTAATTTCAAAGCAGAGTGAGCCGTTCTTCCTCCTGCCAAGAGAGTAGCTGCAATTCCTGATGATGCGACTGCGAGCGCAATGTGACCTGTTTTCTTCACTTCGGCAAGTATGAGGTTAATAAGGAAGGTTTTGCCAGTTCCTCCTGATGAGTCAAGGAAAAAAATACCTCCTTCTCCATCAGACATCTTTTGAATTATTTTGTTGAATGCTGTTCGTTGGTCATCGACTAAAAGTGGTTCATTCGTCTCAACGAATTGGAGTAATTCGTTCTGATCGTAATTTGTTTCACGTACAATATCAGTATCTGCAATATCTACGTCATCTCGTGGGGGCGATGTGAGTCCTAATTGTTTGAGCGGTTTGTTGATAATTGATAAACACGTATCTTCAATGTCTATGAGAGCTTTGTTGTAAATAATATCAGATGGCTGTAAATCTGGATTGTTAGCTGATCTGCGCATTTGAAGTAGATAATCATCACTAAGAGAATCACGATGCTTATCCCACAAAGCCGTGGGATCTGATGGGGCACACGTTGTCAAAATGATTGCAAATAGTAGACGCATTTGGTTGGGCATGGATATGATGGACGCTTCTGACAGTGCTGTATCCCAGTGATGATCGTCTTCCAGAAGACCGAGTTTTTGGCATGCTTGTCGATATGTAGGGCAAACTTCACCTTCGACTGTACGTAAGTTTTCAAACGACGTTGGTCCTTTAACAACATGCAGAAGCATCCTCAAGTAGAAACATTCAGCATTGTTGGGGTGTACTGTGTACACTCGGCCTAAAGAATCACTCTTCCGAGCCGTTGTTCCTTGGACTGCAACACCTTGTTTTCTTTGAAAAAATAGTTTTCTCGACGCATTCCACGTGTAGTATTGCGGAACTTCGGGATACAATAATGTTTTAGCAAACGGATCATCTGAGCATAATTTAAAGAAAGCTGTGAGGGTAGTATTCGGTGGATCAGCTGCTAGCTGTGCCGCATTTTGAGCTGTGAATGTAACTCGCTGGCCGTTTTCCAGGTGCACAGCGAGGTGGACAACAGTTGGATGACGATCGTGGATAGAAAAGCCTAAAATCCTCCAAACCGCTTCGTTGCTGGAAATATATCGGCCCATTTGAAATTGTGTGATTTCATCATTTTCATTAATGACACTGAAAATTGCCATATCGCTGCCTTTGTTTACGTACTTGCAAATGTATTTGATTGACTTAACGGAGTTACAATATTCAACGTTTATGTGTGCTTGAAACATTTTTGAAAGCAAAGGAGTATATGGTACGACCCATCTATTGTCTATTTCTATTTCTGTTTGTTTAACCTTCACGACTGCAACATGGCCCCCGTCTTCTGGTCTTTTTCTTCGATACGTTGGGTAGCCATCTTGTCCAGTTTGGGTTTCGAGCAAAAAAGCATGTGGATATCTCTTTGTGCATTTTCCATCTTTCATACACGGTGACGTAGGGTTATATATTCCGCATGGACCGTGAATCATACTTTTGGTGATTATTTGAAACAAAAGAGGGTCTTCTTCCTTATCTGGTATTTCTGCTGAAATGATCTTGTCTATTTGTTGTGGATGGATTTTTTCTTTTAGCCATATGAGTATATGTGCATGAGGCAAACCTCTTTTTTGCCACTCTATTGAATACATAAAGCAACGAACTTCACCGTAAATATTATATTTGACTATCGCATCCATCAACTTTGAAAGCTTCTGTTTAAATATTCTAGCAGTCAAATCGTGTCTGTCTGAAGCAGTTTGTCCTGGGAGCAATAGGGATTCAATCTCAGTCCATTTCGGATTACAAGTGAAGGTGCTAAATAAATCGGGGCGTCCATAATTCCGAACATATGTCATAGCATCTTGGGTATATTCGTGCATATGTCTGGGGCTGCCGGTAAAAGAAGAAGGTAATATTACCATCTGACCAATATCTTCTGCATTTCTATCTCTCGATATCGCATCCCGAAGGTGGACGTACTCCTCTGCTCGTAGTTTTTTCTGATTCAATCTGAGAAATAAAAGCCGCTCGCTTTCAATCTTGGCATACATATCGACCAAAAACTGTTGAAACAGTCGTCCACAACGTAACAAATGATTATGCCCCTCTCGTATCATTATACGGTACGCGTAAAAATTCATTGCTGAGACTTTCTTATTTGTTGGCGCATGTGTCACGGAGTCGATTTGATGTACATTGAAATTATATCCGTCTTCCCCTTCCCAAAACAGGAATGGGTATTGAAGAGCGTCATATGATCGGTGTGTTTCTGATATTCGCTGCAATACTTTGCTTCTTTTGTGGAGAACAATATCTCTTTTGTCAAACTCATTACCGACGATAATTATTGCAACTTCGTTTGATGTTGGAGCATTAAAGCGTCTTTCATGCTCTCCTGCTGGCGTTTTATCAGCTCTAATAACGATTTTATATTCATCGCTCGGCATAATTTCTAGGGCGTTTTTGAACATTCGTACTAAATTGTTTTTATCGTGTAGCATCGCTTGTAATGCTCCAACAATTTCTCGATCAACACCTGGAATATTAACACTTCGTTGATCAGTCTGAACGTCGTTGTTGCCTGTAAAATATATTTGCAAAAATTTAGGATCTTGATCAGGATCAGGTAACAATGACCCTGCTTGATGATAAACTTGTCCCTGAATTTTGAATGTTGGCATGAACCCTGCTTCTGTCACTACATTGGTGGCCCCGAAAGATGTCATTTGAAAGCAACTGTTGTACTTGCGAATGTTCTGCAGAAACAATTTAGACTTGTCAGTCGTTCCGGACGTCAAACTCAAAAGTGGTTCCGGTGGTTTTTCGAGTGATGGCAGAGACACTTTTCCACTGCAGCAACACATACCTGCTGTTTCGTTTTTAAATTTCCGAGCATGACAATGAGAACAAATCACGTCCATATAACCAATGTTAATTTTTGGATGTAAACTGTAGTCCACAGTATGATCGTAAGTAAATGCTTTATTGTGCAAGTCAAAATTCAAACCTCTACGCGATGCAAGTTGTGCTGCACGGTCATTTTCCATTCGAATATTGCGATGCTGTTCAGTTTCATTATTTCTAAATTCTCTTCTTCGCTCTCGATCCTGATAAAGTCTATCTTCATGCTCTTCTTCTGTTTCATTTCTTGTCAAATCCATCCACATGTCTCGCATGTCTGAAAGTCGATTTTCGCGATGTTCTTCAGTCTCAGCGTCTCTTAAACGCTCCATTCGTTTTGCTGCAGGAGTTTTTCTTGATAATGAAGGTTTTCTTTTTCGAGGCATTCTACAAAAAATTACGTAATTATTTACCTTTCAAACTATCGAACACGAATTTCCGTGACGTTTTATTTGACAGCAAACGATTTATAAAACAAAAACACATCAATGATATCATTATATATATGTATGTATTTTTTTCGAATTCATAAATATAATTAATGATGTGTGTAAGTTTGGTTTAATTCGGTGCAAAGACACGGCGGGTCCACGTTTTGGCATATATTTAGAGACCTTAGTGATCAATAGGTATGAAAATGACCCCGTATTAAAGTACTTATCAACAGCTTTCATTTGATACCCATATTGTACATACACAACCAAAGGTTACCCGGGTCCACGTTTTGAGCTATATCTCGAGACCCCAGTCACGGAGCGACATGAAAAATACTCTGTACTAAAGCATTCACCAACAGCTTCCATTTGATATCCATATTGTACAAACATATCCTAGGGTTACCCGGGTCCACGTTTTGGCCTATATCTCGAGACCCTAGTCACGGAACGGTATGAAAAATAGTCTATACTATAGAAATCATCAACAGCTTCCATTTGCTACCCATATTGTACATATACGTCCGAAGGTTACCCGGGTCCACGTTTTGACCTATATCTCGAGACCCTATCTACCAATAGATATTCAAACTATACGGAAACCATCTTCAATACCTACTTAACAATGTGTGTAAGTTTGGTTTAATTCGGTTTAAAGACACGGCGGGTCCACGTTTTGGCATATATTTCGAGACCCTAGTCATCAATAGGTATGAAAATTAACCCGTATTAAAGCACTTAACCACAGCTTTCATTTGATATCCATATTGTACAAACATATTCTAGGGTCCACGTTTTGGTCTCTATCTCGAGACCCTAGTCACGGAGCGGATGGAAATACTCTGAACTAAAGCATTCACCAACAGCTTCCATTTGATACCCATATTGTACATACACATCGCCAGGTTACCCGGGTCCACGTTTTGACCTATATCTCGAGACCGTATCTACCAATAGGTATCCAAACTATACGGAAACCATCTTCAATACCTCCTTAACAATGTTTGTAAGTTTGGTTTAATTCGGTGCAAAGACACGGCGGGTCCACGTTTTGGCATATATTTCCAGACCTTAGTGATCAATAGGTATGAAAATGACCCCGTATTAAAGTACTTATCAACAGCTTTCATTTGATACCCATATTGTACATACACAACCAAAGGTTACCCGGGTCCACGTTTTGACCATTTTGCCGGCAATTATTCGAATTTTTCTCACCTTTTAAACCTTCCCTAGACCTCCACGAATAATTCAAGACCAAGACAAGATAAATCCGTTCAGCCATTCTCGAGTTATAAGCGAACATAGGGACAGATTTTCACATTTATATATATAGACTAGCCTTAACCCGCGGCTCCGCTCGCGTGAAAGAAGATGGTTGTAGAGCAACATATTTTGTAGGAATCAAGAAATGTCGAATGATGGAATTTGCACTTTTTATTAACATTTTAAATATTTGAAATTATAAATGTAAAATATGAAAGTATTAAAGTTTTGACGTCATTTCACAGCATGCAAATAATACTCTTAGTATTTTTTTAACACAAAAATGGCTACTTTCTATCTTATTTCAATGCATTCTGGTAAACAACGTTGTTTGTTGTATTATTCGGTGCATAAAGATACAGATTTCGAGGGTTCCCGACTCTCGAGCAGGCAACATATAATTGACCGTGTGAGAAGCATGAGGGATCCAAGTGGATTCCTGCGACGGTTAAAGATTGCCCCTGCGCCTTATTTATCGTCATCGCAAAAGCAAGACGAACTGGAAACTGTAGTCGTTTGAACTCGAAAGGCATATCCGATGGAATTAATGGGATGCGAGGAATAAAAACATCTTCTCCTGCCGATTGCCCAGAGAGAATCGTCGCCTCAATAATGTTTGGGTGTAAATTTTTAACGATAAGTCTAGTTCCATTGCATAACTTAGGTGGTCTCAAATTTCTGAGCATCATTATTGGCGATCCTATTTTTAAATATAATAGATGAGACGGCATTCCCGATGGTTCTAACGAATTCAGAAATTCCACCGGGTAATTTACAGCTTGGTCTTGATCAACGACGGTATCAATAGACTTGTAGGTTGTCACAGCTCCTGGTAAATTGTTTTGAATCGTTATATTGAGGTTAGTTACTTGATCATTTCGTGGCGCTAAGATCGCTCTTTCTCGAAGCCACTGATGAGATTTGTAATTCACTCCAATGTCGTGGAAGACGCTATTAACGACATCGGCTGCCGATTCAGCCAAATTGCAAAAATTGTGCGGAAATGTCACTGAGTAATTGCCTGGTGTATTCATAAATCTCCCTTCTCCAATTTGCAAAAGCTGGTCCGAAAATTCACGTGAAGCTTCATCGCCTTGCAGTCTAACGCGCATGTTAGTTGACAGTGTTAGTTTTGTGACTCGCCTCCACAAATATGAAGATTTCAAACACGCATTCAGTTCGTCCGCTGCCGTTCCTCTTTGAATTACAGGAAGAGTTTGACGAAAATCCCCGGCTAGCAACAAAAGAGCTCCTCCCATTGTCGTCTCTTTTCCTCTCAGATCTTGTAGAGTCCTATCTAGAGCTTCCAAAGCTTTTTTGTGTGCCATTGTGCATTCATCCCATATTATAATTTTGCACGTTTTTAAAACTTTCGCTTGTCCAGAATTTTTTCGGATGTTGCAAATTGGTGTATCGCTCGCAGAAAGATTAAGTGGTAATTTCAAAGCAGAGTGAGCCGTTCTTCCTCCTGCCAAGAGAGTAGCTGCAATTCCTGATGATGCGACTGCGAGCGCAATGTGACCTGTTTTCCTCACTTCGGCAAGTATGAGGTTAATAAGGAAGGTTTTGCCAGTTCCTCCTGATGAGTCAAGGAAAAAAATACCTCCTTCTCCATCAGACATCTTTTGAATTATTTTGTTGAATGCTGTTCGTTGGTCATCGACTAAAAGTGGTTCATTCGTCTCAACGAATTGGAGTAATTCGTTCTGATCGTAATTTGTTTCACGTACAATATCAGTATCTGCAATATCTACGTCATCTCGTGGGGGCGATGTGAGTCCTAATTGTTTGAGCGGTTTGTTGATAATTGATAAACACGTATCTTCAATGTCTATGAGAGCTTTGTTGTAAATAATATCAGATGGCTGTAAATCTGGATTGTTAGCTGATCTGCGCATTTGAAGTAGATAATCATCACTAAGAGAATCACGATGCTTATCCCACAAAGCCGTGGGATCTGATGGGGCACACGTTGTCAAAATGATTGCAAATAGTAGACGCATTTGGTTGGGCATGGATATGATGGACGCTTCTGACAGTGCTGTATCCCAGTGATGATCGTCTTCCAGAAGACCGAGTTTTTGGCATGCTTGTCGATATGTAGGGCAAACTTCACCTTCGACTGTACGTAAGTTTTCAAACGACGTTGGTCCTTTAACAACATGCAGAAGCATCCTCAAGTAGAAACATTCAGCATTGTTGGGGTGTACTGTGTACACTCGGCCTAAAGAATCACTCTTCCGAGCCGTTGTTCCTTGGACTGCAACACCTTGTTTTCTTTGAAAAAATAGTTTTCTCGACGCATTCCACGTGTAGTATTGCGGAACTTCGGGATACAATAATGTTTTAGCAAACGGATCATCTGAGCATAATTTAAAGAAAGCTGTGAGGGTAGTATTCGGTGGATCAGCTGCTAGCTGTGCCGCATTTTGAGCTGTGAATGTAACTCGCTGGCCGTTTTCCAGGTGCACAGCGAGGTGGACAACAGTTGGATGACGATCGTGGATAGAAAAGCCTAAAATCCTCCAAACCGCTTCGTTGCTGGAAATATATCGGCCCATTTGAAATTGTGTGATTTCATCATTTTCATTAATGACACTGAAAATTGCCATATCGCTGCCTTTGTTTACGTACTTGCAAATGTATTTGATTGACTTAACGGAGTTACAATATTCAACGTTTATGTGTGCTTGAAACATTTTTGAAAGCAAAGGAGTATATGGTACGACCCATCTATTGTCTATTTCTATTTCTGTTTGTTTAACCTTCACGACTGCAACATGGCCCCCGTCTTCTGGTCTTTTTCTTCGATACGTTGGGTAGCCATCTTGTCCAGTTTGGGTTTCGAGCAAAAAAGCATGTGGATATCTCTTTGTGCATTTTCCATCTTTCATACACGGTGACGTAGGGTTATATATTCCGCATGGACCGTGAATCATACTTTTGGTGATTATTTGAAACAAAAGAGGGTCTTCTTCCTTATCTGGTATTTCTGCTGAAATGATCTTGTCTATTTGTTGTGGATGGATTTTTTCTTTTAGCCATATGAGTATATGTGCATGAGGCAAACCTCTTTTTTGCCACTCTATTGAATACATAAAGCAACGAACTTCACCGTAAATATTATATTTGACTATCGCATCCATCAACTTTGAAAGCTTCTGTTTAAATATTCTAGCAGTCAAATCGTGTCTGTCTGAAGCAGTTTGTCCTGGGAGCAATAGGGATTCAATCTCAGTCCATTTCGGATTACAAGTGAAGGTGCTAAATAAATCGGGGCGTCCATAATTCCGAACATATGTCATAGCATCTTGGGTATATTCGTGCATATGTCTGGGGCTGCCGGTAAAAGAAGAAGGTAATATTACCATCTGACCAATATCTTCTGCATTTCTATCTCTCGATATCGCATCCCGAAGGTGGACGTACTCCTCTGCTCGTAGTTTTTTCTGATTCAATCTGAGAAATAAAAGCCGCTCGCTTTCAATCTTGGCATACATATCGACCAAAAACTGTTGAAACAGTCGTCCACAACGTAACAAATGATTATGCCCCTCTCGTATCATTATACGGTACGCGTAAAAATTCATTGCTGAGACTTTCTTATTTGTTGGCGCATGTGTCACGGAGTCGATTTGATGTACATTGAAATTATATCCGTCTTCCCCTTCCCAAAACAGGAATGGGTATTGAAGAGCGTCATATGATCGGTGTGTTTCTGATATTCGCTGCAATACTTTGCTTCTTTTGTGGAGAACAATATCTCTTTTGTCAAACTCATTACCGACGATAATTATTGCAACTTCGTTTGATGTTGGAGCATTAAAGCGTCTTTCATGCTCTCCTGCTGGCGTTTTATCAGCTCTAATAACGATTTTATATTCATCGCTCGGCATAATTTCTAGGGCGTTTTTGAACATTCGTACTAAATTGTTTTTATCGTGTAGCATCGCTTGTAATGCTCCAACAATTTCTCGATCAACACCTGGAATATTAACACTTCGTTGATCAGTCTGAACGTCGTTGTTGCCTGTAAAATATATTTGCAAAAATTTAGGATCTTGATCAGGATCAGGTAACAATGACCCTGCTTGATGATAAACTTGTCCCTGAATTTTGAATGTTGGCATGAACCCTGCTTCTGTCACTACATTGGTGGCCCCGAAAGATGTCATTTGAAAGCAACTGTTGTACTTGCGAATGTTCTGCAGAAACAATTTAGACTTGTCAGTCGTTCCGGACGTCAAACTCAAAAGTGGTTCCGGTGGTTTTTCGAGTGATGGCAGAGACACTTTTCCACTGCAGCAACACATACCTGCTGTTTCGTTTTTAAATTTCCGAGCATGACAATGAGAACAAATCACGTCCATATAACCAATGTTAATTTTTGGATGTAAACTGTAGTCCACAGTATGATCGTAAGTAAATGCTTTATTGTGCAAGTCAAAATTCAAACCTCTACGCGATGCAAGTTGTGCTGCACGGTCATTTTCCATTCGAATATTGCGATGCTGTTCAGTTTCATTATTTCTAAATTCTCTTCTTCGCTCTCGATCCTGATAAAGTCTATCTTCATGCTCTTCTTCTGTTTCATTTCTTGTCAAATCCATCCACATGTCTCGCATGTCTGAAAGTCGATTTTCGCGATGTTCTTCAGTCTCAGCGTCTCTTAAACGCTCCATTCGTTTTGCTGCAGGAGTTTTTCTTGATAATGAAGGTTTTCTTTTTCGAGGCATTCTACAAAAAATTACGTAATTATTTACCTTTCAAACTATCGAACACGAATTTCCGTGACGTTTTATTTGACAGCAAACGATTTATAAAACAAAAACACATCAATGATATCATTATATATATGTATGTATTTTTTTCGAATTCATAAATATAATTAATGATGTGTGTAAGTTTGGTTTAATTCGGTGCAAAGACACGGCGGGTCCACGTTTTGGCATATATTTAGAGACCTTAGTGATCAATAGGTATGAAAATGACCCCGTATTAAAGTACTTATCAACAGCTTTCATTTGATACCCATATTGTACATACACAACCAAAGGTTACCCGGGTCCACGTTTTGAGCTATATCTCGAGACCCCAGTCACGGAGCGACATGAAAAATACTC
The DNA here is from genome assembly GCF_028408465.1 of Anastrepha ludens. Classification (NCBI taxonomy): domain Eukaryota; kingdom Metazoa; phylum Arthropoda; class Insecta; order Diptera; family Tephritidae; genus Anastrepha; species Anastrepha ludens. The sequence goes on from NC_071503.1 coordinate 10,692,643, forward strand.
TGTACTAAAGCATTCACCAACAGCTTCCATTTGATATCCATATTGTACAAACATATCCTAGGGTTACCCGGGTCCACGTTTTGGCCTATATCTCGAGACCCTAGTCACGGAACGGTATGAAAAATAGTCTATACTATAGAAATCATCAACAGCTTCCATTTGCTACCCATATTGTACATATACGTCCGAAGGTTACCCGGGTCCACGTTTTGACCTATATCTCGAGACCCTATCTACCAATAGATATTCAAACTATACGGAAACCATCTTCAATACCTACTTAACAATGTGTGTAAGTTTGGTTTAATTCGGTTTAAAGACACGGCGGGTCCACGTTTTGGCATATATTTCGAGACCCTAGTCATCAATAGGTATGAAAATTAACCCGTATTAAAGCACTTAACCACAGCTTTCATTTGATACCCATATTGTACATACACAACCAAAGGTTACCCGGGTCCACGTTTTGACCTATATCTCGAGACCGTATCTACCAATAGGTATCCAAACTATACGGAAACCATCTTCAATACCTCCTTAACAATGTTTGTAAGTTTGGTTTAATTCGGTGCAAAGACACGGCGGGTCCACGTTTTGGCATATATTTCCAGACCTTAGTGATCAATAGGTATGAAAATGACCCCGTATTAAAGTACTTATCAACAGCTTTCATTTGATACCCATATTGTACATACACAACCAAAGGTTACCCGGGTCCACGTTTTGACCATTTTGCCGGCAATTATTCGAATTTTTCTCACCTTTTAAACCTTCCCTAGACCTCCACGAATAATTCAAGACCAAGACAAGATAAATCCGTTCAGCCATTCTCGAGTTATAAGCGAACATAGGGACAGATTTTCACATTTATATATATAGACTAGCCTTAACCCGCGGCTCCGCTCGCGTGAAAGAAGATGGTTGTAGAGCAACATATTTTGTAGGAATCAAGAAATGTCGAATGATGGAATTTGCACTTTTTATTAACATTTTAAATATTTGAAATTATAAATGTAAAATATGAAAGTATTAAAGTTTTGACGTCATTTCACAGCATGCAAATAATACTCTTAGTATTTTTTTAACACAAAAATGGCTACTTTCTATCTTATTTCAATGCATTCTGGTAAACAACGTTGTTTGTTGTATTATTCGGTGCATAAAGATACAGATTTCGAGGGTTCCCGACTCTCGAGCAGGCAACATATAATTGACCGTGTGAGAAGCATGAGGGATCCAAGTGGATTCCTGCGACGGTTAAAGATTGCCCCTGCGCCTTATTTATCGTCATCGCAAAAGCAAGACGAACTGGAAACTGTAGTCGTTTGAACTCGAAAGGCATATCCGATGGAATTAATGGGATGCGAGGAATAAAAACATCTTCTCCTGCCGATTGCCCAGAGAGAATCGTCGCCTCAATAATGTTTGGGTGTAAATTTTTAACGATAAGTCTAGTTCCATTGCATAACTTAGGTGGTCTCAAATTTCTGAGCATCATTATTGGCGATCCTATTTTTAAATATAATAGATGAGACGGCATTCCCGATGGTTCTAACGAATTCAGAAATTCCACCGGGTAATTTACAGCTTGGTCTTGATCAACGACGGTATCAATAGACTTGTAGGTTGTCACAGCTCCTGGTAAATTGTTTTGAATCGTTATATTGAGGTTAGTTACTTGATCATTTCGTGGCGCTAAGATCGCTCTTTCTCGAAGCCACTGATGAGATTTGTAATTCACTCCAATGTCGTGGAAGACGCTATTAACGACATCGGCTGCCGATTCAGCCAAATTGCAAAAATTGTGCGGAAATGTCACTGAGTAATTGCCTGGTGTATTCATAAATCTCCCTTCTCCAATTTGCAAAAGCTGGTCCGAAAATTCACGTGAAGCTTCATCGCCTTGCAGTCTAACGCGCATGTTAGTTGACAGTGTTAGTTTTGTGACTCGCCTCCACAAATATGAAGATTTCAAACACGCATTCAGTTCGTCCGCTGCCGTTCCTCTTTGAATTACAGGAAGAGTTTGACGAAAATCCCCGGCTAGCAACAAAAGAGCTCCTCCCATTGTCGTCTCTTTTCCTCTCAGATCTTGTAGAGTCCTATCTAGAGCTTCCAAAGCTTTTTTGTGTGCCATTGTGCATTCATCCCATATTATAATTTTGCACGTTTTTAAAACTTTCGCTTGTCCAGAATTTTTTCGGATGTTGCAAATTGGTGTATCGCTCGCAGAAAGATTAAGTGGTAATTTCAAAGCAGAGTGAGCCGTTCTTCCTCCTGCCAAGAGAGTAGCTGCAATTCCTGATGATGCGACTGCGAGCGCAATGTGACCTGTTTTCCTCACTTCGGCAAGTATGAGGTTAATAAGGAAGGTTTTGCCAGTTCCTCCTGATGAGTCAAGGAAAAAAATACCTCCTTCTCCATCAGACATCTTTTGAATTATTTTGTTGAATGCTGTTCGTTGGTCATCGACTAAAAGTGGTTCATTCGTCTCAACGAATTGGAGTAATTCGTTCTGATCGTAATTTGTTTCACGTACAATATCAGTATCTGCAATATCTACGTCATCTCGTGGGGGCGATGTGAGTCCTAATTGTTTGAGCGGTTTGTTGATAATTGATAAACACGTATCTTCAATGTCTATGAGAGCTTTGTTGTAAATAATATCAGATGGCTGTAAATCTGGATTGTTAGCTGATCTGCGCATTTGAAGTAGATAATCATCACTAAGAGAATCACGATGCTTATCCCACAAAGCCGTGGGATCTGATGGGGCACACGTTGTCAAAATGATTGCAAATAGTAGACGCATTTGGTTGGGCATGGATATGATGGACGCTTCTGACAGTGCTGTATCCCAGTGATGATCGTCTTCCAGAAGACCGAGTTTTTGGCATGCTTGTCGATATGTAGGGCAAACTTCACCTTCGACTGTACGTAAGTTTTCAAACGACGTTGGTCCTTTAACAACATGCAGAAGCATCCTCAAGTAGAAACATTCAGCATTGTTGGGGTGTACTGTGTACACTCGGCCTAAAGAATCACTCTTCCGAGCCGTTGTTCCTTGGACTGCAACACCTTGTTTTCTTTGAAAAAATAGTTTTCTCGACGCATTCCACGTGTAGTATTGCGGAACTTCGGGATACAATAATGTTTTAGCAAACGGATCATCTGAGCATAATTTAAAGAAAGCTGTGAGGGTAGTATTCGGTGGATCAGCTGCTAGCTGTGCCGCATTTTGAGCTGTGAATGTAACTCGCTGGCCGTTTTCCAGGTGCACAGCGAGGTGGACAACAGTTGGATGACGATCGTGGATAGAAAAGCCTAAAATCCTCCAAACCGCTTCGTTGCTGGAAATATATCGGCCCATTTGAAATTGTGTGATTTCATCATTTTCATTAATGACACTGAAAATTGCCATATCGCTGCCTTTGTTTACGTACTTGCAAATGTATTTGATTGACTTAACGGAGTTACAATATTCAATTTATGTGTGCTTGAAACATTTTTGAAAGCAAAGGAGTATATGGTACGACCCTATTTCTACTTCTGTTTGTTTAACCTTCACGACAGCAAAATGGCCCCCGTCTTCTGGTCTTTTTCTTCGATACGTTGGGTAGCCATCTTGTCCAGTTTGGGTTTCGAGCAAAAAAGCATGTGGATATCTCTTTGTGCATTTTCCATCTTTCATACACGGTGACGTAGGGTTATATATTCCGCATGGACCGTGAATCATACTTTTGGTGATTATTTGAAACAAAAGAGGGTCTTCTTCCTTATCTGGTATTTCTGCTGAAATGATCTTGTCTATTTGTTGTGGATGGATTTTTTCTTTTAGCCATATGAGTATATGTGCATGAGGCAAACCTCTTTTTTGCCACTCTATTGAATACATAAAGCAACGAACTTCACCGTAAATATTATATTTGACTATCGCATCCATCAACTTTGAAAGCTTCTGTTTAAATATTCTAGCAGTCAAATCGTGTCTGTCTGAAGCAGTTTGTCCTGGGAGCAATAGGGATTCAATCTCAGTCCATTTCGGATTACAAGTGAAGGTGCTAAATAAATCGGGGCGTCCATAATTCCGAACATATGTCATAGCATCTTGGGTATATTCGTGCATATGTCTGGGGCTGCCGGTAAAAGAAGAAGGTAATATTACCATCTGACCAATATCTTCTGCATTTCTATCTCTCGATATCGCATCCCGAAGGTGGACGTACTCCTCTGCTCGTAGTTTTTTCTGATTCAATCTGAGAAATAAAAGCCGCTCGCTTTCAATCTTGGCATACATATCGACCAAAAACTGTTGAAACAGTCGTCCACAACGTAACAAATGATTATGCCCCTCTCGTATCATTATACGGTACGCGTAAAAATTCATTGCTGAGACTTTCTTATTTGTTGGCGCATGTGTCACGGAGTCGATTTGATGTACATTGAAATTATATCCGTCTTCCCCTTCCCAAAACAGGAATGGGTATTGAAGAGCGTCATATGATCGGTGTGTTTCTGATATTCGCTGCAATACTTTGCTTCTTTTGTGGAGAACAATATCTCTTTTGTCAAACTCATTACCGACGATAATTATTGCAACTTCGTTTGATGTTGGAGCATTAAAGCGTCTTTCATGCTCTCCTGCTGGCGTTTTATCAGCTCTAATAACGATTTTATATTCATCGCTCGGCATAATTTCTAGGGCGTTTTTGAACATTCGTACTAAATTGTTTTTATCGTGTAGCATCGCTTGTAATGCTCCAACAATTTCTCGATCAACACCTGGAATATTAACACTTCGTTGATCAGTCTGAACGTCGTTGTTGCCTGTAAAATATATTTGCAAAAATTTAGGATCTTGATCAGGATCAGGTAACAATGACCCTGCTTGATGATAAACTTGTCCCTGAATTTTGAATGTTGGCATGAACCCTGCTTCTGTCACTACATTGGTGGCCCCGAAAGATGTCATTTGAAAGCAACTGTTGTACTTGCGAATGTTCTGCAGAAACAATTTAGACTTGTCAGTCGTTCCGGACGTCAAACTCAAAAGTGGTTCCGGTGGTTTTTCGAGTGATGGCAGAGACACTTTTCCACTGCAGCAACACATACCTGCTGTTTCGTTTTTAAATTTCCGAGCATGACAATGAGAACAAATCACGTCCATATAACCAGTGTTAATTTTTGGATGTAAACTGTAGTCCACAGTATGATCGTAAGTAAATGCTTTATTGTGCAAGTCAAAATTCAAACCTCTACGCGATGCAAGTTGTGCTGCACGGTCATTTTCCATTCGAATATTGCGATGCTGTTCAGTTTCATTATTTCTAAATTCTCTTCTTCGCTCTCGATCCTGATAAAGTCTATCTTCATGCTCTTCTTCTGTTTCATTTCTTGTCAAATCCATCCACATGTCTCGCATGTCTGAAAGTCGATTTTCGCGATGTTCTTCAGTCTCAGCGTCTCTTAAACGCTCCATTCGTTTTGCTGCAGGAGTTTTTCTTGATAATGAAGGTTTTCTTTTTCGAGGCATTCTACAAAAAATTACGTAATTATTTACCTTTCAAACTATCGAACACGAATTTCCGTGACGTTTTATTTGACAGCAAACGATTTATAAAACAAAAACACATCAATGATATCATTATATATATGTATGTATTTTTTTTCGAATTCATAAATATAATTAATGATGTGTGTAAGTTTGGTTTAATTCGGTGCAAAGACACGGCGGGTCCACGTTTTGGCATATATTTAGAGACCTTAGTGATCAATAGGTATGAAAATGACCCCGTATTAAAGTACTTATCAACAGCTTTCATTTGATACCCATATTGTACATACACAACCAAAGGTTACCCGGGTCCACGTTTTGAGCTATATCTCGAGACCCCAGTCACGGAGCGACATGAAAAATACTCTGTACTAAAGCATTCACCAACAGCTTCCATTTGATATCCATATTGTACAAACATATCCTAGGGTTACCCGGGTCAACAGCTTCCATTTGCTACCCATATTGTACATATACGTCCGAAGGTTACCCGGGTCCACGTTTTGACCTATATCTCGAGACCCTATCTACCAATAGATATTCAAACTATACGGAAACCATCTTCAATACCTACTTAACAATGTGTGTAAGTTTGGTTTAATTCGGTTTAAAGACACGGCGGGTCCACGTTTTGGCATATATTTCGAGACCCTAGTCATCAATAGGTATGAAAATTAACCCGTATTAAAGCACTTAACCACAGCTTTCATTTGATATCCATATTGTACAAACATATTCTAGGGTCCACGTTTTGGTCTCTATCTCGAGACCCTAGTCACGGAGCGGATGGAAATACTCTGAACTAAAGCATTCACCAACAGCTTCCATTTGATACCCATATTGTACATACACATCGCCAGGTTACCCGGGTCCACGTTTTGACCTATATCTCGAGACCGTATCTACCAATAGGTATCCAAACTATACGGAAACCATCTTCAATACCTCCTTAACAATGTTTGTAAGTTTGGTTTAATTCGGTGCAAAGACACGGCGGGTCCACGTTTTGGCATATATTTCCAGACCTTAGTGATCAATAGGTATGAAAATGACCCCGTATTAAAGTACTTATCAACAGCTTTCATTTGATACCCATATTGTACATACACAACCAAAGGTTACCCGGGTCCACGTTTTGACCATTTTGCCGGCAATTATTCGAATTTTTCTCACCTTTTAAACCTTCCCTAGACCTCCACGAATAATTCAAGACCAAGACAAGATAAATCCGTTCAGCCATTCTCGAGTTATAAGCGAACATAGGGACAGATTTTCACATTTATATATATTTTATTTATTTTTTTATATATATAGACTAGCCTTAACCCGCGGCTCCGCTCGCGTGAAAGAAGATGGTTGTAGAGCAACATATTTTGTAGGAATCAAGAAATGTCGAATGATGGAATTTGCACTTTTTATTAACATTTTAAATATTTGAAATTATAAATGTAAAATATGAAAGTATTAAAGTTTTGACGTCATTTCACAGCATGCAAATAATACTCTTAGTATTTTTTTAACACAAAAATGGCTACTTTCTATCTTATTTCAATGCATTCTGGTAAACAACGTTGTTTGTTGTATTATTCGGTGCATAAAGATACAGATTTCGAGGGTTCCCGACTCTCGAGCAGGCAACATATAATTGACCGTGTGAGAAGCATGAGGGATCCAAGTGGATTCCTGCGACGGTTAAAGATTGCCCCTGCGCCTTATTTATCGTCATCGCAAAAGCAAGACGAACTGGAAACTGTAGTCGTTTGAACTCGAAAGGCATATCCGATGGAATTAATGGGATGCGAGGAATAAAAACATCTTCTCCTGCCGATTGCCCAGAGAGAATCGTCGCCTCAATAATGTTTGGGTGTAAATTTTTAACGATAAGTCTAGTTCCATTGCATAACTTAGGTGGTCTCAAATTTCTGAGCATCATTATTGGCGATCCTATTTTTAAATATAATAGATGAGACGGCATTCCCGATGGTTCTAACGAATTCAGAAATTCCACCGGGTAATTTACAGCTTGGTCTTGATCAACGACGGTATCAATAGACTTGTAGGTTGTCACAGCTCCTGGTAAATTGTTTTGAATCGTTATATTGAGGTTAGTTACTTGATCATTTCGTGGCGCTAAGATCGCTCTTTCTCGAAGCCACTGATGAGATTTGTAATTCACTTCAATGTCGTGGAAGACGCTATTAACGACATCGGCTGCCGATTCAGCCAAATTGCAAAAATTGTCCGGAAATGTCACTGAGTAATTGCCTGGTGTATTCATAAATCTCCCTTCTCCAATTTGCAAAAGCTGGTCCGAAAATTCACGTGAAGCTTCATCGCCTTGCAGTCTAACGCGCATGTTAGTTGACAGTGTTAGTTTTGTGACTCGCCTCCACAAATATGAAGATTTCAAACACGCATTCAGTTCGTCCGCTGCCGTTCCTTTTTGAATTACAGGAAGAGTTTGACGAAAATCCCCGGCTAGCAACAAAAGAGCTCCTCCCATTGTCGTCTCTTTTCCTCTCAGATCTTGTAGAGTCCTATCTAGAGCTTCCAAAGCTTTTTTGTGTGCCATTGTGCATTCATCCCATATTATAATTTTGCACGTTTTTAAAACTTTCGCTTGTCCAGAATTTTTTCGGATGTTGCAAATTGGTGTATCGCTCGCAGAAAGATTAAGTGGTAATTTCAAAGCAGAGTGAGCCGTTCTTCCTCCTGCCAAGAGAGTAGCTGCAATTCCTGATGATGCGACTGCGAGCGCAATGTGACCTGTTTTCTTCACTTCGGCAAGTATGAGGTTAATAAGGAAGGTTTTGCCAGTTCCTCCTGATGAGTCAAGGAAAAAAATACCTCCTTCTCCATCAGACATCTTTTGAATTATTTTGTTGAATGCTGTTCGTTGGTCATCGACTAAAAGTGGTTCATTCGTCTCAACGAATTGGAGTAATTCGTTCTGATCGTAATTTGTTTCACGTACAATATCAGTATCTGCAATATCTACGTCATCTCGTGGGGGCGATGTGAGTCCTAATTGTTTGAGCGGTTTGTTGATAATTGATAAACACGTATCTTCAATGTCTATGAGAGTTTTGTTGTAAATAATATCAGATGGCTGTAAATCTGGATTGTTAGCTGATCTGCGCATTTGAAGTAGATAATCATCACTAAGAGAATCACGATGCTTATCCCACAAAGCCGTGGGATCTGATGGGGCACACGTTGTCAAAATGATTGCAAATAGTAGACGCATTTGGTTGGGCATGGATATGATGGACGCTTCTGACAGTGCTGTATCCCAGTGATGATCGTCTTCCAGAAGACCGAGTTTTTGGCATGCTTGTCGATATGTAGGGCAAACTTCACCTTCGACTGTACGTAAGTTTTCAAACGACGTTGGTCCTTTAACAACATGCAGAAGCATCCTCAAGTAGAAACATTCAGCATTGTTGGGGTGTACTGTGTACACTCGGCCTAAAGAATCACTCTTCCGAGCCGTTGTTCCTTGGACTGCAACACCTTGTTTTCTTTGAAAAAATAGTTTTCTCGACGCATTCCACGTGTAGTATTGCGGAACTTCGGGATACAATAATGTTTTAGCAAACGGATCATCTGAGCATAATTTAAAGAAAGCTGTGAGGGTAGTATTCGGTGGATCAGCTGCTAGCTGTGCCGCATTTTGAGCTGTGAATGTAACTCGCTGGCCGTTTTCCAGGTGCACAGCGAGGTGGACAACAGTTGGATGACGATCGTGGATAGAAAAGCCTAAAATCCTCCAAACCGCTTCGTTGCTGGAAATATATCGGCCCATTTGAAATTGTGTGATTTCATCATTTTCATTAATGACACTGAAAATTGCCATATCGCTGCCTTTGTTTACGTACTTGCAAATGTATTTGATTGACTTAACGGAGTTACAATATTCAACGTTTATGTGTGCTTGAAACATTTTTGAAAGCAAAGGAGTATATGGTACGACCCATCTATTGTCTATTTCTATTTCTGTTTGTTTAACCTTCACGACTGCAACATGGCCCCCGTCTTCTGGTCTTTTTCTTCGATACGTTGGGTAGCCATCTTGTCCAGTTTGGGTTTCGAGCAAAAAAGCATGTGGATATCTCTTTGTGCATTTTCCATCTTTCATACACGGTGACGTAGGGTTATATATTCCGCATGGACCGTGAATCATACTTTTGGTGATTATTTGAAACAAAAGAGGGTCTTCTTCCTTATCTGGTATTTCTGCTGAAATGATCTTGTCTATTTGTTGTGGATGGATTTTTTCTTTTAACCATATGAGTATATGTGCATGAGGCAAACCTCTTTTTTGCCACTCTATTGAATACATAAAGCAACGAACTTCACCGTAAATATTATATTTGACTATCGCATCCATCAACTTTGAAAGCTTCTGTTTAAATATTCTAGCAGTCAAATCGTGTCTGTCTGAAGCAGTTTGTCCTGGGAGCAATAGGGATTCAATCTCAGTCCATTTCGGATTACAAGTGAAGGTGCTAAATAAATCGGGGCGTCCATAATTCCGAACATATGTCATAGCATCTTGGGTATATTCGTGCATATGTCTGGGGCTGCCGGTAAAAGAAGAAGGTAATATTACCATCTGACCAATATCTTCTGCATTTCTATCTCTCGATATCGCATCCCGAAGGTGGACGTACTCCTCTGCTCGTAGTTTTTTCTGATTCAATCTGAGAAATAAAAGCCGCTCGCTTTCAATCTTGGCATACATATCGACCAAAAACTGTTGAAACAGTCGTCCACAACGTAACAAATGATTATGCCCCTCTCGTATCATTATACGGTACGCGTAAAAATTCATTGCTGAGACTTTCTTATTTGTTGGCGCATGTGTCACGGAGTCGATTTGATGTACATTGAAATTATATCCGTCTTCCCCTTCCCAAAACAGGAATGGGTATTGAAGAGCGTCATATGATCGGTGTGTTTCTGATATTCGCTGCAATACTTTGCTTCTTTTGTGGAGAACAATATCTCTTTTGTCAAACTCATTACCGACGATAATTATTGCAACTTCGTTTGATGTTGGAGCATTAAAGCGTCTTTCATGCTCTCCTGCTGGCGTTTTATCAGCTCTAATAACGATTTTATATTCATCGCTCGGCATAATTTCTAGGGCGTTTTTGAACATTCGTACTAAATTGTTTTTATCGTGTAGCATCGCTTGTAATGCTCCAACAATTTCTCGATCAACACCTGGAATATTAACACTTCGTTGATCAGTCTGAACGTCGTTGTTGCCTGTAAAATATATTTGCAAAAATTTAGGATCTTGATCAGGATCAGGTAACAATGACCCTGCTTGATGATAAACTTGTCCCTGAATTTTGAATGTTGGCATGAACCCTGCTTCTGTCACTACATTGGTGGCCCCGAAAGATGTCATTTGAAAGCAACTGTTGTACTTGCGAATGTTCTGCAGAAACAATTTAGACTTGTCAGTCGTTCCGGACGTCAAACTCAAAAGTGGTTCCGGTGGTTTTTCGAGTGATGGCAGAGACACTTTTCCACTGCAGCAACACATACCTGCTGTTTCGTTTTTAAATTTCCGAGCATGACAATGAGAACAAATCACGTCCATATAACCAATGTTAATTTTTGGATGTAAACTGTAGTCCACAGTATGATCGTAAGTAAATGCTTTATTGTGCAAGTCAAAATTCAAACCTCTACGCGATGCAAGTTGTGCTGCACGGTCATTTTCCATTCGAATATTGCGATGCTGTTCAGTTTCATTATTTCTAAATTCTCTTCTTCGCTCTCGATCCTGATAAAGTCTATCTTCATGCTCTTCTTCTGTTTCATTTCTTGTCAAATCCATCCACATGTCTCGCATGTCTGAAAGTCGATTTTCGCGATGTTCTTCAGTCTCAGCGTCTCTTAAACGCTCCATTCGTTTTGCTGCAGGAGTTTTTCTTGATAATGAAGGTTTTCTTTTTCGAGGCATTCTACAAAAAATTACGTAATTATTTACCTTTCAAACTATCGAACACGAATTTCCGTGACGTTTTATTTGACAGCAAACGATTTATAAAACAAAAACACATCAATGATATCATTATATATATGTATGTATTTTTTTTCGAATTCATAAATATAATTAATGATGTGTGTAAGTTTGGTTTAATTCGGTGCAAAGACACGGCGGGTCCACGTTTTGGCATATATTTAGAGACCTTAGTGATCAATAGGTATGAAAATGACCCCGTATTAAAGTACTTATCAACAGCTTTCATTTGATACCCATATTGTACATACACAACCAAAGGTTACCCGGGTCCACGTTTTGAGCTATATCTCGAGACCCCAGTCACGGAGCGACATGAAAAATACTCTGTACTAAAGCATTCACCAACAGCTTCCATTTGATATCCATATTGTACAAACATATCCTAGGGTTACCCGGGTCCACGTTTTGGCCTATATCTCGAGACCCTAGTCACGGAACGGTATGAAAAATAGTCTATACTATAGAAATCATCAACAGCTTCCATTTGCTACCCATATTGTACATATACGTCCGAAGGTTACCCGGGTCCACGTTTTGACCTATATCTCGAGACCCTATCTACCAATAGATATTCAAACTATACGGAAACCATCTTCAATACCTACTTAACAATGTGTGTAAGTTTGGTTTAATTCGGTTTAAAGACACGGCGGGTCCACGTTTTGGCATATATTTCGAGACCCTAGTCATCAATAGGTATGAAAATTAACCCGTATTAAAGCACTTAACCACAGCTTTCATTTGATATCCATATTGTACAAACATATTCTAGGGTCCACGTTTTGGTCTCTATCTCGAGACCCTAGTCACGGAGCGGATGGAAATACTCTGAACTAAAGCATTCACCAACAGCTTCCATTTGATACCCATATTGTACATACACATCGCCAGGTTACCCGGGTCCACGTTTTGACCTATATCTCGAGACCGTATCTACCAATAGGTATCCAAACTATACGGAAACCATCTTCAATACCTCCTTAACAATGTTTGTAAGTTTGGTTTAATTCGGTGCAAAGACACGGCGGGTCCACGTTTTGGCATATATTTCCAGACCTTAGTGATCAATAGGTATGAAAATGACCCCGTATTAAAGTACTTATCAACAGCTTTCATTTGATACCCATATTGTACATACACAACCAAAGGTTACCCGGGTCCACGTTTTGACCATTTTGCCGGCAATTATTCGAATTTTTCTCACCTTTTAAACCTTCCCTAGACCTCCACGAATAATTCAAGACCAAGACAAGATAAATCCGTTCAGCCATTCTCGAGTTATAAGCGAACATAGGGACAGATTTTCACATTTATATATATAGACTAGCCTTAACCCGCGGCTCCGCTCGCGTGAAAGAAGATGGTTGTAGAGCAACATATTTTGTAGGAATCAAGAAATGTCGAATGATGGAATTTGCACTTTTTATTAACATTTTAAATATTTGAAATTATAAATGTAAAATATGAAAGTATTAAAGTTTTGACGTCATTTCACAGCATGCAAATAATACTCTTAGTATTTTTTTAACACAAAAATGGCTACTTTCTATCTTATTTCAATGCATTCTGGTAAACAACGTTGTTTGTTGTATTATTCGGTGCATAAAGATACAGATTTCGAGGGTTCCCGACTCTCGAGCAGGCAACATATAATTGACCGTGTGAGAAGCATGAGGGATCCAAGTGGATTCCTGCGACGGTTAAAGATTGCCCCTGCGCCTTATTTATCGTCATCGCAAAAGCAAGACGAACTGGAAACTGTAGTCGTTTGAACTCGAAAGGCATATCCGATGGAATTAATGGGATGCGAGGAATAAAAACATCTTCTCCTGCCGATTGCCCAGAGAGAATCGTCGCCTCAATAATGTTTGGGTGTAAATTTTTAACGATAAGTCTAGTCCCATTGCATAACTTAGGTGGTCTCAAATTTCTGAGCATCATTATTGGCGATCCTATTTTTAAATATAATAGATGAGACGGCATTCCCGATGGTTCTAACGAATTCAGAAATTCCACCGGGTAATTTACAGCTTGGTCTTGATCAACGACGGTATCAATAGACTTGTAGGTTGTCACAGCTCCTGGTAAATTGTTTTGAATCGTTATATTGAGGTTAGTTACTTGATCATTTCGTGGCGCTAAGATCGCTCTTTCTCGAAGCCACTGATGAGATTTGTAATTCACTTCAATGTCGTGGAAGACGCTATTAACGACATCGGCTGCCGATTCAGCCAAATTGCAAAAATTGTGCGGAAATGTCACTGAGTAATTGCCTGGTGTATTCATAAATCTCCCTTCTCCAATTTGCAAAAGCTGGTCCGAAAATTCACGTGAAGCTTCATCGCCTTGCAGTCTAACGCGCATGTTAGTTGACAGTGTTAGTTTTGTGACTCGCCTCCACAAATATGAAGATTTCAAACACGCATTCAGTTCGTCCGCTGCCGTTCCTCTTTGAATTACAGGAAGAGTTTGACGAAAATCCCCGGCTAGCAACAAAAGAGCTCCTCCCATTGTCGTCTCTTTTCCTCTCAGATCTTGTAGAGTCCTATCTAGAGCTTCCAAAGCTTTTTTGTGTGCCATTGTGCATTCATCCCATATTATAATTTTGCACGTTTTTAAAACTTTCGCTTGTCCAGAATTTTTTCGGATGTTGCAAATTGGTGTATCGCTCGCAGAAAGATTAAGTGGTAATTTCAAAGCAGAGTGAGCCGTTCTTCCTCCTGCCAAGAGAGTAGCTGCAATTCCTGATGATGCGACTGCGAGCGCAATGTGACCTGTTTTCCTCACTTCGGCAAGTATGAGGTTAATAAGGAAGGTTTTGCCAGTTCCTCCTGATGAGTCAAGGAAAAAAATACCTCCTTCTCCATCAGACATCTTTTGAATTATTTTGTTGAATGCTGTTCGTTGGTCATCGACTAAAAGTGGTTCATTCGTCTCAACGAATTGGAGTAATTCGTTCTGATCGTAATTTGTTTCACGTACAATATCAGTATCTGCAATATCTACGTCATCTCGTGGGGGCGATGTGAGTCCTAATTGTTTGAGCGGTTTGTTGATAATTGATAAACACGTATCTTCAATGTCTATGAGAGCTTTGTTGTAAATAATATCAGATGGCTGTAAATCTGGATTGTTAGCTGATCTGCGCATTTGAAGTAGATAATCATCACTAAGAGAATCACGATGCTTATCCCACAAAGCCGTGGGATCTGATGGGGCACACGTTGTCAAAATGATTGCAAATAGTAGACGCATTTGGTTGGGCATGGATATGATGGACGCTTCTGACAGTGCTGTATCCCAGTGATGATCGTCTTCCAGAAGACCGAGTTTTTGGCATGCTTGTCGATATGTAGGGCAAACTTCACCTTCGACTGTACGTAAGTTTTCAAACGACGTTGGTCCTTTAACAACATGCAGAAGCATCCTCAAGTAGAAACATTCAGCATTGTTGGGGTGTACTGTGTACACTCGGCCTAAAGAATCACTCTTCCGAGCCGTTGTTCCTTGGACTGCAACACCTTGTTTTCTTTGAAAAAATAGTTTTCTCGACGCATTCCACGTGTAGTATTGCGGAACTTCGGGATACAATAATGTTTTAGCAAACGGATCATCTGAGCATAATTTAAAGAAAGCTGTGAGGGTAGTATTCGGTGGATCAGCTGCTAGCTGTGCCGCATTTTGAGCTGTGAATGTAACTCGCTGGCCGTTTTCCAGGTGCACAGCGAGGTGGACAACAGTTGGATGACGATCGTGGATAGAAAAGCCTAAAATCCTCCAAACCGCTTCGTTGCTGGAAATATATCGGCCCATTTGAAATTGTGTGATTTCATCATTTTCATTAATGACACTGAAAATTGCCATATCGCTGCCTTTGTTTACGTACTTGCAAATGTATTTGATTGACTTAACGGAGTTACAATATTCAACGTTTATGTGTGCTTGAAACATTTTTGAAAGCAAAGGAGTATATGGTACGACCCATCTATTGTCTATTTCTATTTCTGTTTGTTTAACCTTCACGACTGCAACATGGCCCCCGTCTTCTGGTCTTTTTCTTCGATACGTTGGGTAGCCATCTTGTCCAGTTTGGGTTTCGAGCAAAAAAGCATGTGGATATCTCTTTGTGCATTTTCCATCTTTCATACACGGTGACGTAGGGTTATATATTCCGCATGGACCGTGAATCATACTTTTGGTGATTATTTGAAACAAAAGAGGGTCTTCTTCCTTATCTGGTATTTCTGCTGAAATGATCTTGTCTATTTGTTGTGGATGGATTTTTTCTTTTAGCCATATGAGTATATGTGCATGAGGCAAACCTCTTTTTTGCCACTCTATTGAATACATAAAGCAACGAACTTCACCGTAAATATTATATTTGACTATCGCATCCATCAACTTTGAAAGCTTCTGTTTAAATATTCTAGCAGTCAAATCGTGTCTGTCTGAAGCAGTTTGTCCTGGGAGCAATAGGGATTCAATCTCAGTCCATTTCGGATTACAAGTGAAGGTGCTAAATAAAT
This sequence comes from Anastrepha ludens, assembly GCF_028408465.1. NCBI lineage: Eukaryota > Metazoa > Arthropoda > Insecta > Diptera > Tephritidae > Anastrepha > Anastrepha ludens. The sequence continues at coordinate 10,708,766 of NC_071503.1, forward strand.
CGGGGCGTCCATAATTCCGAACATATGTCATAGCATCTTGGGTATATTCGTGCATATGTCTGGGGCTGCCGGTAAAAGAAGAAGGTAATATTACCATCTGACCAATATCTTCTGCATTTCTATCTCTCGATATCGCATCCCGAAGGTGGACGTACTCCTCTGCTCGTAGTTTTTTCTGATTCAATCTGAGAAATAAAAGCCGCTCGCTTTCAATCTTGGCATACATATCGACCAAAAACTGTTGAAACAGTCGTCCACAACGTAACAAATGATTATGCCCCTCTCGTATCATTATACGGTACGCGTAAAAATTCATTGCTGAGACTTTCTTATTTGTTGGCGCATGTGTCACGGAGTCGATTTGATGTACATTGAAATTATATCCGTCTTCCCCTTCCCAAAACAGGAATGGGTATTGAAGAGCGTCATATGATCGGTGTGTTTCTGATATTCGCTGCAATACTTTGCTTCTTTTGTGGAGAACAATATCTCTTTTGTCAAACTCATTACCGACGATAATTATTGCAACTTCGTTTGATGTTGGAGCATTAAAGCGTCTTTCATGCTCTCCTGCTGGCGTTTTATCAGCTCTAATAACGATTTTATATTCATCGCTCGGCATAATTTCTAGGGCGTTTTTGAACATTCGTACTAAATTGTTTTTATCGTGTAGCATCGCTTGTAATGCTCCAACAATTTCTCGATCAACACCTGGAATATTAACACTTCGTTGATCAGTCTGAACGTCGTTGTTGCCTGTAAAATATATTTGCAAAAATTTAGGATCTTGATCAGGATCAGGTAACAATGACCCTGCTTGATGATAAACTTGTCCCTGAATTTTGAATGTTGGCATGAACCCTGCTTCTGTCACTACATTGGTGGCCCCGAAAGATGTCATTTGAAAGCAACTGTTGTACTTGCGAATGTTCTGCAGAAACAATTTAGACTTGTCAGTCGTTCCGGACGTCAAACTCAAAAGTGGTTCCGGTGGTTTTTCGAGTGATGGCAGAGACACTTTTCCACTGCAGCAACACATACCTGCTGTTTCGTTTTTAAATTTCCGAGCATGACAATGAGAACAAATCACGTCCATATAACCAGTGTTAATTTTTGGATGTAAACTGTAGTCCACAGTATGATCGTAAGTAAATGCTTTATTGTGCAAGTCAAAATTCAAACCTCTACGCGATGCAAGTTGTGCTGCACGGTCATTTTCCATTCGAATATTGCGATGCTGTTCAGTTTCATTATTTCTAAATTCTCTTCTTCGCTCTCGATCCTGATAAAGTCTATCTTCATGCTCTTCTTCTGTTTCATTTCTTGTCAAATCCATCCACATGTCTCGCATGTCTGAAAGTCGATTTTCGCGATGTTCTTCAGTCTCAGCGTCTCTTAAACGCTCCATTCGTTTTGCTGCAGGAGTTTTTCTTGATAATGAAGGTTTTCTTTTTCGAGGCATTCTACAAAAAATTACGTAATTATTTACCTTTCAAACTATCGAACACGAATTTCCGTGACGTTTTATTTGACAGCAAACGATTTATAAAACAAAAACACATCAATGATATCATTATATATATGTATGTATTTTTTTTCGAATTCATAAATATAATTAATGATGTGTGTAAGTTTGGTTTAATTCGGTGCAAAGACACGGCGGGTCCACGTTTTGGCATATATTTAGAGACCTTAGTGATCAATAGGTATGAAAATGACCCCGTATTAAAGTACTTATCAACAGCTTTCATTTGATACCCATATTGTACATACACAACCAAAGGTTACCCGGGTCCACGTTTTGAGCTATATCTCGAGACCCCAGTCACGGAGCGACATGAAAAATACTCTGTACTAAAGCATTCACCAACAGCTTCCATTTGATATCCATATTGTACAAACATATCCTAGGGTTACCCGGGTCAACAGCTTCCATTTGCTACCCATATTGTACATATACGTCCGAAGGTTACCCGGGTCCACGTTTTGACCTATATCTCGAGACCCTATCTACCAATAGATATTCAAACTATACGGAAACCATCTTCAATACCTACTTAACAATGTGTGTAAGTTTGGTTTAATTCGGTTTAAAGACACGGCGGGTCCACGTTTTGGCATATATTTCGAGACCCTAGTCATCAATAGGTATGAAAATTAACCCGTATTAAAGCACTTAACCACAGCTTTCATTTGATATCCATATTGTACAAACATATTCTAGGGTCCACGTTTTGGTCTCTATCTCGAGACCCTAGTCACGGAGCGGATGGAAATACTCTGAACTAAAGCATTCACCAACAGCTTCCATTTGATACCCATATTGTACATACACATCGCCAGGTTACCCGGGTCCACGTTTTGACCTATATCTCGAGACCGTATCTACCAATAGGTATCCAAACTATACGGAAACCATCTTCAATACCTCCTTAACAATGTTTGTAAGTTTGGTTTAATTCGGTGCAAAGACACGGCGGGTCCACGTTTTGGCATATATTTCCAGACCTTAGTGATCAATAGGTATGAAAATGACCCCGTATTAAAGTACTTATCAACAGCTTTCATTTGATACCCATATTGTACATACACAACCAAAGGTTACCCGGGTCCACGTTTTGACCATTTTGCCGGCAATTATTCGAATTTTTCTCACCTTTTAAACCTTCCCTAGACCTCCACGAATAATTCAAGACCAAGACAAGATAAATCCGTTCAGCCATTCTCGAGTTATAAGCGAACATAGGGACAGATTTTCACATTTATATATATTTTATTTATTTTTTTATATATATAGACTAGCCTTAACCCGCGGCTCCGCTCGCGTGAAAGAAGATGGTTGTAGAGCAACATATTTTGTAGGAATCAAGAAATGTCGAATGATGGAATTTGCACTTTTTATTAACATTTTAAATATTTGAAATTATAAATGTAAAATATGAAAGTATTAAAGTTTTGACGTCATTTCACAGCATGCAAATAATACTCTTAGTATTTTTTTAACACAAAAATGGCTACTTTCTATCTTATTTCAATGCATTCTGGTAAACAACGTTGTTTGTTGTATTATTCGGTGCATAAAGATACAGATTTCGAGGGTTCCCGACTCTCGAGCAGGCAACATATAATTGACCGTGTGAGAAGCATGAGGGATCCAAGTGGATTCCTGCGACGGTTAAAGATTGCCCCTGCGCCTTATTTATCGTCATCGCAAAAGCAAGACGAACTGGAAACTGTAGTCGTTTGAACTCGAAAGGCATATCCGATGGAATTAATGGGATGCGAGGAATAAAAACATCTTCTCCTGCCGATTGCCCAGAGAGAATCGTCGCCTCAATAATGTTTGGGTGTAAATTTTTAACGATAAGTCTAGTTCCATTGCATAACTTAGGTGGTCTCAAATTTCTGAGCATCATTATTGGCGATCCTATTTTTAAATATAATAGATGAGACGGCATTCCCGATGGTTCTAACGAATTCAGAAATTCCACCGGGTAATTTACAGCTTGGTCTTGATCAACGACGGTATCAATAGACTTGTAGGTTGTCACAGCTCCTGGTAAATTGTTTTGAATCGTTATATTGAGGTTAGTTACTTGATCATTTCGTGGCGCTAAGATCGCTCTTTCTCGAAGCCACTGATGAGATTTGTAATTCACTTCAATGTCGTGGAAGACGCTATTAACGACATCGGCTGCCGATTCAGCCAAATTGCAAAAATTGTCCGGAAATGTCACTGAGTAATTGCCTGGTGTATTCATAAATCTCCCTTCTCCAATTTGCAAAAGCTGGTCCGAAAATTCACGTGAAGCTTCATCGCCTTGCAGTCTAACGCGCATGTTAGTTGACAGTGTTAGTTTTGTGACTCGCCTCCACAAATATGAAGATTTCAAACACGCATTCAGTTCGTCCGCTGCCGTTCCTTTTTGAATTACAGGAAGAGTTTGACGAAAATCCCCGGCTAGCAACAAAAGAGCTCCTCCCATTGTCGTCTCTTTTCCTCTCAGATCTTGTAGAGTCCTATCTAGAGCTTCCAAAGCTTTTTTGTGTGCCATTGTGCATTCATCCCATATTATAATTTTGCACGTTTTTAAAACTTTCGCTTGTCCAGAATTTTTTCGGATGTTGCAAATTGGTGTATCGCTCGCAGAAAGATTAAGTGGTAATTTCAAAGCAGAGTGAGCCGTTCTTCCTCCTGCCAAGAGAGTAGCTGCAATTCCTGATGATGCGACTGCGAGCGCAATGTGACCTGTTTTCTTCACTTCGGCAAGTATGAGGTTAATAAGGAAGGTTTTGCCAGTTCCTCCTGATGAGTCAAGGAAAAAAATACCTCCTTCTCCATCAGACATCTTTTGAATTATTTTGTTGAATGCTGTTCGTTGGTCATCGACTAAAAGTGGTTCATTCGTCTCAACGAATTGGAGTAATTCGTTCTGATCGTAATTTGTTTCACGTACAATATCAGTATCTGCAATATCTACGTCATCTCGTGGGGGCGATGTGAGTCCTAATTGTTTGAGCGGTTTGTTGATAATTGATAAACACGTATCTTCAATGTCTATGAGAGTTTTGTTGTAAATAATATCAGATGGCTGTAAATCTGGATTGTTAGCTGATCTGCGCATTTGAAGTAGATAATCATCACTAAGAGAATCACGATGCTTATCCCACAAAGCCGTGGGATCTGATGGGGCACACGTTGTCAAAATGATTGCAAATAGTAGACGCATTTGGTTGGGCATGGATATGATGGACGCTTCTGACAGTGCTGTATCCCAGTGATGATCGTCTTCCAGAAGACCGAGTTTTTGGCATGCTTGTCGATATGTAGGGCAAACTTCACCTTCGACTGTACGTAAGTTTTCAAACGACGTTGGTCCTTTAACAACATGCAGAAGCATCCTCAAGTAGAAACATTCAGCATTGTTGGGGTGTACTGTGTACACTCGGCCTAAAGAATCACTCTTCCGAGCCGTTGTTCCTTGGACTGCAACACCTTGTTTTCTTTGAAAAAATAGTTTTCTCGACGCATTCCACGTGTAGTATTGCGGAACTTCGGGATACAATAATGTTTTAGCAAACGGATCATCTGAGCATAATTTAAAGAAAGCTGTGAGGGTAGTATTCGGTGGATCAGCTGCTAGCTGTGCCGCATTTTGAGCTGTGAATGTAACTCGCTGGCCGTTTTCCAGGTGCACAGCGAGGTGGACAACAGTTGGATGACGATCGTGGATAGAAAAGCCTAAAATCCTCCAAACCGCTTCGTTGCTGGAAATATATCGGCCCATTTGAAATTGTGTGATTTCATCATTTTCATTAATGACACTGAAAATTGCCATATCGCTGCCTTTGTTTACGTACTTGCAAATGTATTTGATTGACTTAACGGAGTTACAATATTCAATTTATGTGTGCTTGAAACATTTTTGAAAGCAAAGGAGTATATGGTACGACCCTATTTCTACTTCTGTTTGTTTAACCTTCACGACAGCAAAATGGCCCCCGTCTTCTGGTCTTTTTCTTCGATACGTTGGGTAGCCATCTTGTCCAGTTTGGGTTTCGAGCAAAAAAGCATGTGGATATCTCTTTGTGCATTTTCCATCTTTCATACACGGTGACGTAGGGTTATATATTCCGCATGGACCGTGAATCATACTTTTGGTGATTATTTGAAACAAAAGAGGGTCTTCTTCCTTATCTGGTATTTCTGCTGAAATGATCTTGTCTATTTGTTGTGGATGGATTTTTTCTTTTAGCCATATGAGTATATGTGCATGAGGCAAACCTCTTTTTTGCCACTCTATTGAATACATAAAGCAACGAACTTCACCGTAAATATTATATTTGACTATCGCATCCATCAACTTTGAAAGCTTCTGTTTAAATATTCTAGCAGTCAAATCGTGTCTGTCTGAAGCAGTTTGTCCTGGGAGCAATAGGGATTCAATCTCAGTCCATTTCGGATTACAAGTGAAGGTGCTAAATAAATCGGGGCGTCCATAATTCCGAACATATGTCATAGCATCTTGGGTATATTCGTGCATATGTCTGGGGCTGCCGGTAAAAGAAGAAGGTAATATTACCATCTGACCAATATCTTCTGCATTTCTATCTCTCGATATCGCATCCCGAAGGTGGACGTACTCCTCTGCTCGTAGTTTTTTCTGATTCAATCTGAGAAATAAAAGCCGCTCGCTTTCAATCTTGGCATACATATCGACCAAAAACTGTTGAAACAGTCGTCCACAACGTAACAAATGATTATGCCCCTCTCGTATCATTATACGGTACGCGTAAAAATTCATTGCTGAGACTTTCTTATTTGTTGGCGCATGTGTCACGGAGTCGATTTGATGTACATTGAAATTATATCCGTCTTCCCCTTCCCAAAACAGGAATGGGTATTGAAGAGCGTCATATGATCGGTGTGTTTCTGATATTCGCTGCAATACTTTGCTTCTTTTGTGGAGAACAATATCTCTTTTGTCAAACTCATTACCGACGATAATTATTGCAACTTCGTTTGATGTTGGAGCATTAAAGCGTCTTTCATGCTCTCCTGCTGGCGTTTTATCAGCTCTAATAACGATTTTATATTCATCGCTCGGCATAATTTCTAGGGCGTTTTTGAACATTCGTACTAAATTGTTTTTATCGTGTAGCATCGCTTGTAATGCTCCAACAATTTCTCGATCAACACCTGGAATATTAACACTTCGTTGATCAGTCTGAACGTCGTTGTTGCCTGTAAAATATATTTGCAAAAATTTAGGATCTTGATCAGGATCAGGTAACAATGACCCTGCTTGATGATAAACTTGTCCCTGAATTTTGAATGTTGGCATGAACCCTGCTTCTGTCACTACATTGGTGGCCCCGAAAGATGTCATTTGAAAGCAACTGTTGTACTTGCGAATGTTCTGCAGAAACAATTTAGACTTGTCAGTCGTTCCGGACGTCAAACTCAAAAGTGGTTCCGGTGGTTTTTCGAGTGATGGCAGAGACACTTTTCCACTGCAGCAACACATACCTGCTGTTTCGTTTTTAAATTTCCGAGCATGACAATGAGAACAAATCACGTCCATATAACCAATGTTAATTTTTGGATGTAAACTGTAGTCCACAGTATGATCGTAAGTAAATGCTTTATTGTGCAAGTCAAAATTCAAACCTCTACGCGATGCAAGTTGTGCTGCACGGTCATTTTCCATTCGAATATTGCGATGCTGTTCAGTTTCATTATTTCTAAATTCTCTTCTTCGCTCTCGATCCTGATAAAGTCTATCTTCATGCTCTTCTTCTGTTTCATTTCTTGTCAAATCCATCCACATGTCTCGCATGTCTGAAAGTCGATTTTCGCGATTTTCTTCAGTCTCAGCGTCTCTTAAACGCTCCATTCGTTTTGCTGCAGGAGTTTTTCTTGATAATGAAGGTTTTCTTTTTCGAGGCATTCTACAAAAAATTACGTAATTATTTACCTTTCAAACTATCGAACACGAATTTCCGTGACGTTTTATTTGACAGCAAACGATTTATAAAACAAAAACACATCAATGATATCATTATATATATGTATGTATTTTTTTTCGAATTCATAAATATAATTAATGATGTGTGTAAGTTTGGTTTAATTCGGTGCAAAGACACGGCGGGTCCACGTTTTGGCATATATTTAGAGACCTTAGTGATCAATAGGTATGAAAATGACCCCGTATTAAAGTACTTATCAACAGCTTTCATTTGATACCCATATTGTACATACACAACCAAAGGTTACCCGGGTCCACGTTTTGAGCTATATCTCGAGACCCCAGTCACGGAGCGACATGAAAAATACTCTGTACTAAAGCATTCACCAACAGCTTCCATTTGATATCCATATTGTACAAACATATCCTAGGGTTACCCGGGTCCACGTTTTGGCCTATATCTCGAGACCCTAGTCACGGAACGGTATGAAAAATAGTCTATACTATAGAAATCATCAACAGCTTCCATTTGCTACCCATATTGTACATATACGTCCGAAGGTTACCCGGGTCCACGTTTTGACCTATATCTCGAGACCCTATCTACCAATAGATATTCAAACTATACGGAAACCATCTTCAATACCTACTTAACAATGTGTGTAAGTTTGGTTTAATTCGGTTTAAAGACACGGCGGGTCCACGTTTTGGCATATATTTCGAGACCCTAGTCATCAATAGGTATGAAAATTAACCCGTATTAAAGCACTTAACCACAGCTTTCATTTGATATCCATATTGTACAAACATATTCTAGGGTCCACGTTTTGGTCTCTATCTCGAGACCCTAGTCACGGAGCGGATGGAAATACTCTGAACTAAAGCATTCACCAACAGCTTCCATTTGATACCCATATTGTACATACACATCGCCAGGTTACCCGGGTCCACGTTTTGACCTATATCTCGAGACCGTATCTACCAATAGGTATCCAAACTATACGGAAACCATCTTCAATACCTCCTTAACAATGTTTGTAAGTTTGGTTTAATTCGGTGCAAAGACACGGCGGGTCCACGTTTTGGCATATATTTCCAGACCTTAGTGATCAATAGGTATGAAAATGACCCCGTATTAAAGTACTTATCAACAGCTTTCATTTGATACCCATATTGTACATACACAACCAAAGGTTACCCGGGTCCACGTTTTGACCATTTTGCCGGCAATTATTCGAATTTTTCTCACCTTTTAAACCTTCCCTAGACCTCCACGAATAATTCAAGACCAAGACAAGATAAATCCGTTCAGCCATTCTCGAGTTATAAGCGAACATAGGGACAGATTTTCACATTTATATATATTATATAGAATAGCCTTAACCCGCGGCTCCGCTCGCGTGAAAGAAGATGGTTGTAGAGCAACATATTTTGTAGGAATCAAGAAATGTCGAATGATGGAATTTGCACTTTTTATTAACATTTTAAATATTTGAAATTATAAATGTAAAATATGAAAGTATTAAAGTTTTGACGTCATTTCACAGCATGCAAATAATACTCTTAGTATTTTTTTAACACAAAAATGGCTACTTTCTATCTTATTTCAATGCATTCTGGTAAACAACGTTGTTTGTTGTATTATTCGGTGCATAAAGATACAGATTTCGAGGGTTCCCGACTCTCGAGCAGGCAACATATAATTGACCGTGTGAGAAGCATGAGGGATCCAAGTGGATTCCTGCGACGGTTAAAGATTGCCCCTGCGCCTTATTTATCGTCATCGCAAAAGCAAGACGAACTGGAAACTGTAGTCGTTTGAACTCGAAAGGCATATCCGATGGAATTAATGGGATGCGAGGAATAAAAACATCTTCTCCTGCCGATTGCCCAGAGAGAATCGTCGCCTCAATAATGTTTGGGTGTAAATTTTTAACGATAAGTCTAGTTCCATTGCATAACTTAGGTGGTCTCAAATTTCTGAGCATCATTATTGGCGATCCTATTTTTAAATATAATAGATGAGACGGCATTCCCGATGGTTCTAACGAATTCAGAAATTCCACCGGGTAATTTACAGCTTGGTCTTGATCAACGACGGTATCAATAGACTTGTAGGTTGTCACAGCTCCTGGTAAATTGTTTTGAATCGTTATATTGAGGTTAGTTACTTGATCATTTCGTGGCGCTAAGATCGCTCTTTCTCGAAGCCACTGATGAGATTTGTAATTCACTCCAATGTCGTGGAAGACGCTATTAACGACATCGGCTGCCGATTCAGCCAAATTGCAAAAATTGTGCGGAAATGTCACTGAGTAATTGCCTGGTGTATTCATAAATCTCCCTTCTCCAATTTGCAAAAGCTGGTCCGAAAATTCACGTGAAGCTTCATCGCCTTGCAGTCTAACGCGCATGTTAGTTGACAGTGTTAGTTTTGTGACTCGCCTCCACAAATATGAAGATTTCAAACACGCATTCAGTTCGTCCGCTGCCGTTCCTCTTTGAATTACAGGAAGAGTTTGACGAAAATCCCCGGCTAGCAACAAAAGAGCTCCTCCCATTGTCGTCTCTTTTCCTCTCAGATCTTGTAGAGTCCTATCTAGAGCTTCCAAAGCTTTTTTGTGTGCCATTGTGCATTCATCCCATATTATAATTTTGCACGTTTTTAAAACTTTCGCTTGTCCAGAATTTTTTCGGATGTTGCAAATTGGTGTATCGCTCGCAGAAAGATTAAGTGGTAATTTCAAAGCAGAGTGAGCCGTTCTTCCTCCTGCCAAGAGAGTAGCTGCAATTCCTGATGATGCGACTGCGAGCGCAATGTGACCTGTTTTCCTCACTTCGGCAAGTATGAGGTTAATAAGGAAGGTTTTGCCAGTTCCTCCTGATGAGTCAAGGAAAAAAATACCTCCTTCTCCATCAGACATCTTTTGAATTATTTTGTTGAATGCTGTTCGTTGGTCATCGACTAAAAGTGGTTCATTCGTCTCAACGAATTGGAGTAATTCGTTCTGATCGTAATTTGTTTCACGTACAATATCAGTATCTGCAATATCTACGTCATCTCGTGGGGGCGATGTGAGTCCTAATTGTTTGAGCGGTTTGTTGATAATTGATAAACACGTATCTTCAATGTCTATGAGAGTTTTGTTGTAAATAATATCAGATGGCTGTAAATCTGGATTGTTAGCTGATCTGCGCATTTGAAGTAGATAATCATCACTAAGAGAATCACGATGCTTATCCCACAAAGCCGTGGGATCTGATGGGGCACACGTTGTCAAAATGATTGCAAATAGTAGACGCATTTGGTTGGGCATGGATATGATGGACGCTTCTGACAGTGCTGTATCCCAGTGATGATCGTCTTCCAGAAGACCGAGTTTTTGGCATGCTTGTCGATATGTAGGGCAAACTTCACCTTCGACTGTACGTAAGTTTTCAAACGACGTTGGTCCTTTAACAACATGCAGAAGCATCCTCAAGTAGAAACATTCAGCATTGTTGGGGTGTACTGTGTACACTCGGCCTAAAGAATCACTCTTCCGAGCCGTTGTTCCTTGGACTGCAACACCTTGTTTTCTTTGAAAAAATAGTTTTCTCGACGCACTCCACGTGTAGTATTGCGGAACTTCGGGATACAATAATGTTTTAGCAAACGGATCATCTGAGCATAATTTAAAGAAAGCTGTGAGGGTAGTATTCGGTGGATCAGCTGCTAGCTGTGCCGCATTGTGAGCTGTGAATGTAACTCGCTGGCCGTTTTCCAGGTGCACAGCGAGGTGGACAACAGTTGGATGACGATCGTGGATAGAAAAGCCTAAAATCCTCCAAACCGCTTCGTTGCTGGAAATATATCGGCCCATTTGAAATTGTGTGATTTCATCATTTTCATTAATGACACTGAAAATTGCCATATCGCTGCCTTTGTTTACGTACTTGCAAATGTATTTGATTGACTTAACGGAGTTACAATATTCAATTTATGTGTGCTTGAAACATTTTTGAAAGCAAAGGAGTATATGGTACGACCCTATTTCTACTTCTGTTTGTTTAACCTTCACGACAGCAAAATGGCCCCCGTCTTCTGGTCTTTTTCTTCGATACGTTGGGTAGCCATCTTGTCCAGTTTGGGTTTCGAGCAAAAAAGCATGTGGATATCTCTTTGTGCATTTTCCATCTTTCATACACAGTGACGTAGGGTTATATATTCCGCATGGACCGTGAATCATACTTTTGGTGATTATTTGAAACAAAAGAGGGTCTTCTTCCTTATCTGGTATTTCTGCTGAAATGATCTTGTCTATTTGTTGTGGATGGATTTTTTCTTTTAGCCATATGAGTATATGTGCATGAGGCAAACCTCTTTTTTGCCACTCTATTGAATACATAAAGCAACGAACTTCACCGTAAATATTATATTTGACTATCGCATCCATCAACTTTGAAAGCTTCTGTTTAAATATTCTAGCAGTCAAATCGTGTCTGTCTGAAGCAGTTTGTCCTGGGAGCAATAGGGATTCAATCTCAGTCCATTTCGGATTACAAGTGAAGGTGCTAAATAAATCGGGGCGTCCATAATTCCGAACATATGTCATAGCATCTTGGGTATATTCGTGCATATGTCTGGGGCTGCCGGTAAAAGAAGAAGGTAATATTACCATCTGACCAATATCTTCTGCATTTCTATCTCTCGATATCGCATCCCGAAGGTGGACGTACTCCTCTGCTCGTAGTTTTTTCTGATTCAATCTGAGAAATAAAAGCCGCTCGCTTTCAATCTTGGCATACATATCGACCAAAAACTGTTGAAACAGTCGTCCACAACGTAACAAATGATTATGCCCCTCTCGTATCATTATACGGTACGCGTAAAAATTCATTGCTGAGACTTTCTTATTTGTTGGCGCATGTGTCACGGAGTCGATTTGATGTACATTGAAATTATATCCGTCTTCCCCTTCCCAAAACAGGAATGGGTATTGAAGAGCGTCATATGATCGGTGTGTTTCTGATATTCGCTGCAATACTTTGCTTCTTTTGTGGAGAACAATATCTCTTTTGTCAAACTCATTACCGACGATAATTATTGCAACTTCGTTTGATGTTGGAGCATTAAAGCGTCTTTCATGCTCTCCTGCTGGCGTTTTATCAGCTCTAATAACGATTTTATATTCATCGCTCGGCATAATTTCTAGGGCGTTTTTGAACATTCGTACTAAATTGTTTTTATCGTGTAGCATCGCTTGTAATGCTCCAACAGTTTCTCGATCAACACCTGGAATATTAACACTTCGTTGATCAGTCTGAACGTCGTTGTTGCCTGTAAAATATATTTGCAAAAATTTAGGATCTTGATCAGGATCAGGTAACAATGACCCTGCTTGATGATAAACTTGTCCCTGAATTTTGAATGTTGGCATGAACCCTGCTTCTGTCACTACATTGGTGGCCCCGAAAGATGTCATTTGAAAGCAACTGTTGTACTTGCGAATGTTCTGCAGAAACAATTTAGACTTGTCAGTCGTTCCGGACGTCAAACTCAAAAGTGGTTCCGGTGGTTTTTCGAGTGATGGCAGAGACACTTTTCCACTGCAGCAACACATACCTGCTGTTTCGTTTTTAAATTTCCGAGCATGACAATGAGAACAAATCACGTCCATATAACCAATGTTAATTTTTGGATGTAAACTGTAGTCCACAGTATGATCGTAAGTAAATGCTTTATTGTGCAAGTCAAAATTCAAACCTCTACGCGATGCAAGTTGTGCTGCACGGTCATTTTCCATTCGAATATTGCGATGCTGTTCAGTTTCATTATTTCTAAATTCTCTTCTTCGCTCTCGATCCTGATAAAGTCTATCTTCATGCTCTTCTTCTGTTTCATTTCTTGTCAAATCCATCCACATGTCTCGCATGTCTGAAAGTCGATTTTCGCGATGTTTTTCAGTCTCAGCGTCTCTTAAACGCTCCATTCGTTTTGCTGCAGGAGTTTTTCTTGATAATGAAGGTTTTCTTTTTCGAGGCATTCTACAAAAAATTACGTAATTATTTACCTTTCAAACTATCGAACACGAATTTCCGTGACGTTTTATTTGACAGCAAACGATTTATAAAACAAAAACACATCAATGATATCATTATATATATGTATGTATTTTTTTTTCGAATTCATAAATATAATTAATGATGTGTGTAAGTTTGGTTTAATTCGGTGCAAAGACACGGCGGGTCCACGTTTTGGCATATATTTAGAGACCTTAGTGATCAATAGGTATGAAAATGACCCCGTATTAAAGTACTTATCAACAGCTTTCATTTGATACCCATATTGTACATACACAACCAAAGGTTACCCGGGTCCACGTTTTGAGCTATATCTCGAGACCCCAGTCACGGAGCGACATGAAAAATACTCTGTACTAAAGCATTCACCAACAGCTTCCATTTGATATCCATATTGTACAAACATATCCTAGGGTTACCCGGGTCCACGTTTTGGCCTATATCTCGAGACCCTAGTCACGGAACGGTATGAAAAATAGTCTATACTATAGAAATCATCAACAGCTTCCATTTGCTACCCATATTGTACATATACGTCCGAAGGTTACCCGGGTCCACGTTTTGACCTATATCTCGAGACCCTATCTACCAATAGATATTCAAACTATACGGAAACCATCTTCAATACCTACTTAACAATGTGTGTAAGTTTGGTTTAATTCGGTTTAAAGACACGGCGGGTCCACGTTTTGGCATATATTTCGAGACCCTAGTCATCAATAGGTATGAAAATTAACCCGTATTAAAGCACTTAACCACAGCTTTCATTTGATATCCATATTGTACAAACATATTCTAGGGTCCACGTTTTGGTCTCTATCTCGAGACCCTAGTCACGGAGCGGATGGAAATACTCTGAACTAAAGCATTCACCAACAGCTTCCATTTGATACCCATATTGTACATACACATCGCCAGGTTACCCGGGTCCACGTTGTGACCTATATCTCGAGACCGTATCTACCAATAGGTATCCAAACTATACGGAAACCATCTTCAATACCTCCTTAACAATGTTTGTAAGTTTGGTTTAATTCGGTGCAAAGACACGGCGGGTCCACGTTTTGGCATATATTTCCAGACCTTAGTGATCAATAGGTATGAAAATGACCCCGTATTAAAGTACTTATCAACAGCTTTCATTTGATACCCATATTGTACATACACAACCAAAGGTTACCCGGGTCCACGTTTTGACCATTTTGCCGGCAATTATTCGAATTTTTCTCACCTTTTAAACCTTCCCTAGACCTCCACGAATAATTCAAGACCAAGACAAGATAAATCCGTTCAGCCATTCTCGAGTTATAAGCGAACATAGGGACAGATTTTCACATTTATATATATAGACTAGCCTTAACCCGCGGCTCCGCTCGCGTGAAAGAAGATGGTTGTAGAGCAACATATTTTGTAGGAATCAAGAAATGTCGAATGATGGAATTTGCACTTTTTATTAACATTTTAAATATTTGAAATTATAAATGTAAAATATGAAAGTATTAAAGTTTTGACGTCATTTCACAGCATGCAAATAATACTCTTAGTATTTTTTTAACACAAAAATGGCTACTTTCTATCTTATTTCAATGCATTCTGGTAAACAACGTTGTTTGTTGTATTATTCGGTGCATAAAGATACAGATTTCGAGGGTTCCCGACTCTCGAGCAGGCAACATATAATTGACCGTGTGAGAAGCATGAGGGATCCAAGTGGATTCCTGCGACGGTTAAAGATTGCCCCTGCGCCTTATTTATCGTCATCGCAAAAGCAAGACGAACTGGAAACTGTAGTCGTTTGAACTCGAAAGGCATATCCGATGGAATTAATGGGATGCGAGGAATAAAAACATCTTCTCCTGCCGATTGCCCAGAGAGAATCGTCGCCTCAATAATGTTTGGGTGTAAATTTTTAACGATAAGTCTAGTTCCATTGCATAACTTAGGTGGTCTCAAATTTCTGAGCATCATTATTGGCGATCCTATTTTTAAATATAATAGATGAGACGGCATTCCCGATGGTTCTAACGAATTCAGAAATTCCACCGGGTAATTTACAGCTTGGTCTTGATCAACGACGGTATCAATAGACTTGTAGGTTGTCACAGCTCCTGGTAAATTGTTTTGAATCGTTATATTGAGGTTAGTTACTTGATCATTTCGTGGCGCTAAGATCGCTCTTTCTCGAAGCCACTGATGAGATTTGTAATTCACTCCAATGTCGTGGAAGACGCTATTAACGACATCGGCTGCCGATTCAGCCAAATTGCAAAAATTGTGCGGAAATGTCACTGAGTAATTGCCTGGTGTATTCATAAATCTCCCTTCTCCAATTTGCAAAAGCTGGTCCGAAAATTCACGTGAAGCTTCATCGCCTTGCAGTCTAACGCGCATGTTAGTTGACAGTGTTAGTTTTGTGACTCGCCTCCACAAATATGAAGATTTCAAACACGCATTCAGTTCGTCCGCTGCCGTTCCTCTTTGAATTACAGGAAGAGTTTGACGAAAATCCCCGGCTAGCAACAAAAGAGCTCCTCCCATTGTCGTCTCTTTTCCTCTCAGATCTTGTAGAGTCCTATCTAGAGCTTCCAAAGCTTTTTTGTGTGCCATTGTGCATTCATCCCATATTATAATTTTGCACGTTTTTAAAACTTTCGCTTGTCCAGAATTTTTTCGGATGTTGCAAATTGGTGTATCGCTCGCGGAAAGATTAAGTGGTAATTTCAAAGCAGAGTGAGCCGTTCTTCCTCCTGCCAAGAGAGTAGCTGCAATTCCTGATGATGCGACTGCGAGCGCAATGTGACCTGTTTTCCTCACTTCGGCAAGTATGAGGTTAATAAGGAAGGTTTTGCCAGTTCCTCCTGGTGAGTCAAGGAAAAAAATACCTCCTTCTCCATCAGACATCTTTTGAATTATTTTGTTGAATGCTGTTCGTTGGTCATCGACTAAAAGTGGTTCATTCGTCTCAACGAATTGGAGTAATTCGTTCTGATCGTAATTTGTTTCACGTACAATATCAGTATCTGCAATATCTACGTCATCTCGTGGGGGCGATGTGAGTCCTAATTGTTTGAGCGGTTTGTTGATAATTGATAAACACGTATCTTCAATGTCTATGAGAGTTTTGTTGTAAATAATATCAGATGGCTGTAAATCTGGATTGTTAGCTGATCTGTGCATTTGAAGTAGATAATCATCACTAAGAGAATCACGATGCTTATCCCACAAAGCCGTGGGATCTGATGGGGCACACGTTGTCAAAATGATTGCAAATAGTAGACGCATTTGGTTGGGCATGGATATGATGGACGCTTCTGACAGTGCTGTATCCCAGTGATGATCGTCTTCCAGAAGACCGAGTTTTTGGCATGCTTGTCGATATGTAGGGCAAACTTCACCTTCGACTGTACGTAAGTTTTCAAACGACGTTGGTCCTTTAACAACATGCAGAAGCATCCTCAAGTAGAAACATTCAGCATTGTTGGGGTGTACTGTGTACACTCGGCCTAAAGAATCACTCTTCCGAGCCGTTGTTCCTTGGACTGCAACACCTTGTTTTCTTTGAAAAAATAGTTTTCTCGACGCACTCCACGTGTAGTATTGCGGAACTTCGGGATACAATAATGTTTTAGCAAACGGATCATCTGAGCATAATTTAAAGAAAGCTGTGAGGGTAGTATTCGGTGGATCAGCTGCTAGCTGTGCCGCATTGTGAGCTGTGAATGTAACTCGCTGGCCGTTTTCCAGGTGCACAGCGAGGTGGACAACAGTTGGATGACGATCGTGGATAGAAAAGCCTAAAATCCTCCAAACCGCTTCGTTGCTGGAAATATATCGGCCCATTTGAAATTGTGTGATTTCATCATTTTCATTAATGACACTGAAAATTGCCATATCGCTGCCTTTGTTTACGTACTTGCAAATGTATTTGATTGACTTAACGGAGTTACAATATTCAATTTATGTGTGCTTGAAACATTTTTGAAAGCAAAGGAGTATATGGTACGACCCATCTATTGTCTATTTCTACTTCTGTTTGTTTAACCTTCACGACTGCAACATGGCCCCCGTCTTCTGGTCTTTTTCTTCGATACGTTGGGTAGCCATCTTGTCCAGTTTGGGTTTCGAGCAAAAAAGCATGTGGATATCTCTTTGTGCATTTTCCATCTTTCATACACGGTGACGTAGGGTTATATATTCCGCATGGACCGTGAATCATACTTTTGGTGATTATTTGAAACAAAAGAGGGTCTTCTTCTAAATCGGGGCGTCCATAATTCCGAACATATGTCATAGCATTTTGGGTATATTCGTGCATATGTCTGTGGCTGCCGGTAAATGGAGGAGGAAGAAGGTAATATTACCATCTGACCAATATCTTCTGCATTTCTATCTCTCGATATCGCATCCCGAAGGTGGACGTACTCCTCTGCTCGTAGTTTTTTCTGATTCAATCTGAGAAATAAAAGCCGCTCGCTTTCAATCTTGGCATACATATCGACCAAAAACTGTTGAAACAGTCGTCCACAACGTAACAAATGATTATGCCACTCTCGTATCATTATACGGTACGCGTAAAAATTCATTGCTGAGACTTTCTTATTTGTTGGCGCATGTGTCACGGAGTCGATTTGATGTACATTGAAATTATATCCGTCTTCCTCTTCCCAAAACAGGAATGGGTATTGAAGAGCGTCATATGATCGGTGTGTTTCTGATATTCGCTGCAATACTTTGCTTCTTTTGTGGAGAACAATATCTCTTTTGTCAAACTCATTACCGACGATAATTATTGCAACTTCGTTTGATGTTGGAGCATTAAAGCGTCTTTCATGCTCTCCTGCTGGCGTTTTATCAGCTCTAATAACGATTTTATATTCATCGCTCGGCATAATTTCTAGGGCGTTTTTGAACATTCGTACTAAATTGTTTTTATCGTGTAGCATCGCTTGTAATGCTCCAACAATTTCTCGATCAACACCTGGAATATTAACACTTCGTTGATCAGTCTGAACGTCGTTGTTGCCTGTAAAATATATTTGCAAAAATTTAGGATCTTGATCAGGATCAGGTAACAATGACCCTGCTTGATGATAAACTTGTCCCTGAATTTTGAATGTTGGCATGAACCCTGCTTCTGTCACTACATTGGTGGCCCCGAAAGATGTCATTTGAAAGCAACTGTTGTACTTGCGAATGTTCTGCAGAAACAATTTAGACTTGTCAGTCGTTCCGGACGTCAAACTCAAAAGTGGTTCCGGTGGTTTTTCGAGTGATGGCAGAGACACTTTTCCACTGCAGCAACACATACCTGCTGTTTCGTTTTTAAATTTCCGAGCATGACAATGAGAACAAATCACGTCCATATAACAAATGTTAATTTTTGGATGTAAACTGTAGTCCACAGTATGATCGTAAGTAAATGCTTTATTGTGCAAGTCAAAATTCAAACCTCTACGCGATGCAAGTTGTGCTGCACGGTCATTTTCCATTCGAATATTGCGATGCTGTTCAGTTTCATTATTTCTAAATTCTCTTCTTCGCTCTCGATCCTGATAAAGTCTATCTTCATGCTCTTCTTCTGTTTCATTTCTTGTCAAATCCATCCACATGTCTCGCATGTCTGAAAGTCGATTTTCGCGATGTTCTTCAGTCTCAGCGTCTCTTAAACGCTCCATTCGTTTTGCTGCAGGAGTTTTTCTTGATAATGAAGGTTTTCTTTTTCGAGGCATTCTACAAAAAATTACGTAATTATTTACCTTTCAAACTATCGAACACGAATTTCCGTGACGTTTTATTTGACAGCAAACGATTTATAAAACAAAAACACATCAATGATATCATTATATATATGTATGTATTTTTTTTCGAATTCATAAATATAATTAATGATGTGTGTAAGTTTGGTTTAATTCGGTGCAAAGACACGGCGGGTCCACGTTTTGGCATATATTTAGAGACCTTAGTGATCAATAGGTATGAAAATGACCCCGTATTAAAGTACTTATCAACAGCTTTCATTTGATACCCATATTGTACATACACAACCAAAGGTTACCCGGGTCCACGTTTTGAGCTATATCTCGAGACCCCAGTCACGGAGCGACATGAAAAATACTCTGTACTAAAGCATTCACCAACAGCTTCCATTTGATATCCATATTGTACAAACATATCCTAGGGTTACCCGGGTCCACGTTTTGGCCTATATCTCGAGACCCTAGTCACGGAACGGTATGAAAAATAGTCTATACTATAGAAATCATCAACAGCTTCCATTTGCTACCCATATTGTACATATACGTCCGAAGGTTACCCGGGTCCACGTTTTGACCTATATCTCGAGACCCTATCTACCAATAGGTATTCAAACTATACGGAAACCATCTTCAATACCTACTTAACAATGTGTGTAAGTTTGGTTTAATTCGGTTTAAAGACACGGCGGGTCCACGTTTTGGCATATATTTCGAGACCCTAGTCATCAATAGGTATGAAAATTAACCCGTATTAAAGCACTTAACCACAGCTTTCATTTGATATCCATATTGTACAAACATATTCTAGGGTCCACGTTTTGGTCTCTATCTCGAGACCCTAGTCACGGAGCGGATGGAAATACTCTGAACTAAAGCATTCACCAACAGCTTCCATTTGATACCCATATTGTACATACACATCGCCAGGTTACCCGGGTCCACGTTTTGACCTATATCTCGAGACCGTATCTACCAATAGGTATCCAAACTATACGGAAACCATCTTCAATACCTCCTTAACAATGTGTGTAAGTTTGGTTTAATTCGGTGCAAAGACACGGCGGGTCCACGTTTTGGCATATATTTCGAGACCTTAGTGATCAATAGGTATGAAAATGACCCCGTATTAAAGTACTTATCAACAGCTTTCATTTGATACCCATATTGTACATACACAACCAAAGGTTACCCGGGTCCACGTTTTGACCATTTTCCCGGCAATTATTCGAATTTTTCTCACCTTTTAAACCTTCCCTAGACCTCCACGAATAATTCAAGACCAA
This sequence comes from Anastrepha ludens, assembly GCF_028408465.1. NCBI lineage: Eukaryota > Metazoa > Arthropoda > Insecta > Diptera > Tephritidae > Anastrepha > Anastrepha ludens. The sequence goes on from NC_071503.1 coordinate 10,729,337, forward strand.
GATAAGATAAATCCGTTCAGCCATTCTCGAGTTATAAGCGAACATAGGGACAGATTTTCACATTTATATATATAGATGACGCGAAAATCGTGCCTTTCACGGAGTTTAGGTGTTGATTGGCTGAAATTTTGCAGATATTAGAAAACATTTTTGTGTTTATGAACTTTTCAATTTTTATTTTTTTTGCTAGCAAAAGAAGACTGCCGTCACGCAATTCAGAAATAGTGTTTACATCTTTGCTAATACCTAAAATGGCTTTGTGGTCCGAGAAGCACGAAAATGTGTCAGTGGTATTTTATCATCAAATGTTTTAAGTTCTACATACTTAGGATCGTCGTTTTTAGTAATGCAAATAAGGGGGAGCTCAAGAAAAGATTCTTGAGATTTATTTTTTCTTCTTCTTGTGTTGAGACTAGAGGAAAGTAGGCAAACCTATTTTCTCCTAGGTTGGAAGCCCCAAGGGGCATTGTAAACACACTTCACACAACCACTTATAACTATGTATTTACTTTTTGTCAGTGACAGAGTAATACACTAGAATGCGTCACAGAGTAGAAACGAAAGACATAAACCGAAAACAGACAATAAGCGAAAGCCGAAATCACACTAAGAAAAAAGCGAACGTTCGCACACGTCAGAGGTTAGTCGGACAACTGTATATATGATACATTTATAATTTTTTAAATTGGTTTATCCTCAAATTTATCTTAGTTTTAAAAAACCAGTCTTTTGATTTATTCCGATAAATCAGGTATTTATATTGTTATCATTATATGTAGTCACCTATATTTCACTTTCATAAATGCTTCTTGCAAGTATTTGAGACTTTCTACAAAACTCGCGTCTTAATCTGATGTATGGCGGTGTCCACCTCATAACCTTCTGTGGCAACAATGGAGGCATCTAATTCAGTCTGATAAGATGACTTTGGGTATATATTATATATCAGAGGTACTCACCAAGCTTCATATGCAATAGCATTTTCTCGACCAGGAAGTAGTTCAGTGTTTTGTGCTATACAAATTTAAAACAATTCTGTATGTATGTAAATTTAACGTTTCTCTGAAGTGTCAAACCTGTCCTAACAAGAAGGTTCTGGTTCAGTCTGTAAGTTAAAACGTATACAAATTCATATCAAAGCTGTAACTATTGGAACAATGCTCTTAAACTCTCGTTTTTCATTAGAACTTCTTTCTGGCAGTGTCCTGTTGTTTGGAACTATTGTTGCTTGAAATTTCGCATTGTCGTTCTAACTGAAGCCCAAATTTTACGCGCTATAATTTTCGACTGGGGTTAACTTGGAGTTTGTCAAGTTATGGTTTCGATAAAATCAGCAGTTTTAAATAAAGTTTTTCTCCCAATTGGTGACAAGGTCAGATGACATTAGCTCTGCTATACGAAAAGAGCTGAGTCGCAGTATTCACTTTGTTGCAATGTTCACACTCAGATTGAAATAAAAGGAAGAAATTAAATCGAGCGGAAAAAGAGGATAGATTAGAGCAAAAGCGTGCAGGTAGTTCTAAAACCAAAATTACTGGACATGCAGAACACTTCATGATCCGAAAATTGGATCAAAACCAAAAGAATTTCCTTGAGAATACTTGCAAAGGAATATCAACGAGTATTTTATTGACAGCTTCACAATTTCAAAATATAATTCCCACAGTTAAAGTAGGAAAAATTTCGGTTTGTGGGTGCATTTCAAGTAAAGGAGTAGGAGACTTGGTGTTTACTGACGGCATAATGGACTCCAAACAATGTTTAAATATATTCAAAACAAAAAACTTAGTTGTTAGTGATAAATATTTGGGCTTATCACTAAGAATAAACCAAACTTTAAATTTTACCAAGATAACGATCCAAAGTATAAGGAGCATAATGTGCAGATGTGGCTTTTCTACAATTTTAGTCATATTATAAGTACACCAGTCCAGTGTCCCGACATAAACGTAATTGAAAATTTGTGGACCTCTTTGAAGAAAAGAGTCCCTAAAGCACATCCAAAGAATGCTGCATCATTAAAATCTGCAGTAATGGAGGCCGCCGTAGCCGAATGGGTTGGTGCGTGACTACCATTCGGAATTCACAGAGAGAACGTAGGTTCGAATCTAATAGCGGTCGCCCCTCGGCAGGCAATGGCAAACCTCCGCGTGTATTTCCGCCATGAAGAAGCTCCTCATTAAAATATTTGCCGTTCGGAGTCGGCTTGAAACTGTAGGTCCCTCCATTTGTCGAACAACATCAAGACGCACACCACAAATAGGAGGAGGAGCTCGGCCAAACACCCAAAACGGGTGTAAACGCCAATTATATATATATGTATTACATTTGAATTCCATCACAGAAAAAAAAATTCAATAAAACTGAGACGCAAATGTTTTTGATGGCTTATAAACAATATATTGAACTGTCATTATAACAGTTTTGACGTTGATGTCATGAGCTGTTTTACAGATAAAGCAGTGTGAAGTTGGTAACACTTCATATCGTTCACCCTGTATATAATGAAGGAATTTGATTATACCGAACGTATATGACGTAAACAAATTGTTCCATTCCATGAAAAACCATCTGCAAAATGTTATTGAAACTAACGGTTACCATCCCATATTATATTTTTAATTAAAAAATTACGTAATCACATTATGTATTTAATATAAAAGCCTGTATTAAGTTTGCAAAAACAGTTATTGACAGTGTCGAAATGACGTGTTATTTGTTTTGTCGTTTTACCAAAAAATTTCAAGTTTTTTTTTATTATATATATATACTAGCGGACCCTCACCCGCTTCGCTGGGGGAAAGAAAAATATAAATGAAATGTGTTCTTTGTTTTTTTCTTGTTTCATCATTTAATTCATGCTCGGCCATTATTTTGTCACTTATTCTAATAACAATGTTTTATTTATTTTAGTGACTTACTCTAATGATTTTAAACTAACAACTTATTCTAAAGCCTTCTGATACACAAAATTTTTGGTTTTATTTTCATGCGGTGTATAAATATAAAGTAACGATGGTTTCCCTACTCGAGAACATCCTACATACAGTTGCCCATGTCCAAAGCATGGATAAGTTAGGTCAATTCCACATAATTGAAGTGTTTGACCTTGAGACTTATTGATTGTAATAGCAAAAGCAAGGCGAATGGGAAATTGAAGTCGCTTAAAATCAAAAGGCAAATCTGTTGAAATCATTGGAATGGGCGGAATCAAAACATCTTCACCTTCAAATTTGCCTTTCAAAATTGTTGCTTCAATTACATTATTCATTGTCCGTTTCACTGCTAATCTTGTCCCGTTGCATAGTTTCGGCTGATTGATATTTCGCAACATAATGATCACTGCGCCGACTTTCAATTGCAAACGATGTGGTGGCAAGCCAGGCAAATTAAGTGAATTCAAAAATTCAATTGGATAATTCACTACATCGTCGGGATTAGTGATTGAATCAATTGATTTATAGGTGACAACTTCACCTGGAATTTGAGTCAAAATACTGGCATTGATTTCATTGACATCGACATTTTTGGCAGCTAATATAGCTCTCTCGCTTAGCCAATCTTGATTTCGATAGTTTTGTGCAATATTTGGGAATAGATTTTGCACTAATTGTACTCTTGATTCTGTTACGGTACAAAAATTAGTTGGAAGTGTGATCATGCCTGTATTCTTATCAATTGGCTTTCGTCCATTTCCAATTTGCAACAAATGTTCGGAAAATTCAGCAGCTGTTGGATCATTCTGTAACTGCACACGAACATTAGTAGTTAATGTGAGTTTTTGAACATATCTCCACAGATTAGAAGATTCGAGGCACGCTCTCAATTCATCAGCTACTGTTGGTTTGGGAATAACAGGCAAAGTTTGTCGAAAATCACCGGCCAATAGAATTAGTGCACCACCAAATATGTTTGTGTTATTTCGAAAATCTTTCAGTGTTCTATTTAAGGCTTCCAGTGATTTTTTATGAGCCATCGTACATTCATCCCATACAATAATTTTACGTGTTTGTAAAACCTTTCCCATTCCAGAATTTTTAGAAATGTTGCAAGTTGGTTCTTCATTTACTTGCATATTTAATGGTAACTTTAATGCAGAATGTGCAGTGCGACCGCCGTCCAATAAAGTTGCCGCTATTCCAGATGATGCCAAAGCCAATGCAATATTATTCTGTGATCGAATGGTGGCCAAAATTAACGACAACAAAAACGTTTTTCCAGTCCCACCTGGTGCATCTAAGAAGAATATTCCTCCTCTTTCATTTGCAATATTGTCTATAATTGTGTCATATGCCTGCCTTTGTTCTGTGTTTAATTTTGGTAGGTTTGTTGTTACAAATGTGTTCAGATCATTTCGATCATATTGTTTTTCACGTCTTAATTCTGCATTGTATGCATCATGCATCGGACGATTTGGTGCGCTCATACCTAACTCACTCAGAATTTTATTTGCAATCATCAGGTCTTCGATTTTAATTAATGCCTCATTATACCTATAATTCATTTGTATAATTCAAATTTGGATTTGCAGTAATGCGACGTACTTGATGTAGGATATCTTCTGTCATGTATTCTTGGTAAGTACTCCACAATTCTTTTGGGTTTGCTGGGAAACATGTACCAATAATGATGGCAAATAGTGTTCTTATTTGGTGTGGAGGTATGTTCTTTTTTGTGTAAGAGTTGCATCCCACTGATTATCATTTTCAAGCAAATTCAATTCTTTGCATGCTTGCTGATAAGTACAACAAAGATGACCATTAACTCGTTTCAAACTTTCGAATGATCTTGGGCCGGGAATATCAACTAAGAGTAAACGTAAATAGAAACATTTCAATTTACTTGGATGCACAGTGTAAGTCGTCCGATTGCATCACCCAAATGAACACCTGGATATCCATCTACAGGTATTCCTCGTTGCTTTCGTACCCAGAACCTTGATAATGCATTCCAAGTATAATATTTAGGAACATTTGAATAAAGCAATGTTCTTGCAAATGAATCTGTTTCACATAAGTTGAAAAATGCAGTTAGTTTTGTTGCTGGTGGTCGTTCGGCCATTTGTTGAGCAGTGTTTTCAGTGAAATAAACACTTTGTTCATTTTCTAAATGGACTGACAAATGAATAACAGCTGGATGGCGATCATGAATCGGAAATGATAATATTCTCCAAACTGCTTCGTTGCTACTAATGTATCTTCCCATTTGGTAATTAGTAATTTCATCATTTCGATTTACATCTCCAAATACTGCCATGCCACTTCCTTTATTGATATATATGCATATGTATTTGATGGATTTTACGGAGTTACAATATTCAACATTTATATGTGCGTTAAATGTTTTCGATATTTCGATTTCCATTATTTATTTTCACAGTGACTGTTTTTCCATTATCTTCTGGTGATCTTCTACGGTACGGTATCCATCATTTCCAGTCATTGTTTCAGCAATTCATTGCCTTGGGTAGTTTTTTGAACTTTTACCATCAACCATACATGGAGAATTTTGATTTAGCGTACCACACGGTCCATGAATCATGTTTTTGGTTACAGTAGTATGTAATTCTGGATCTTCATTTATATCTGGAATTTCAGCACATATAATATAATATGATCAATTTTATCTGTGGTTAGTTTTTGTTTTAACCAAATCAAAATATGCGCATGAGGCAAGCCGCTTTTTTGCCATTCCACAGAATACATGAAACATTGTACATCTCCGTAAACTTTATGTTTTACAATGAAATCCATTAGAGACTGTAGCTTTCGTCTAAAGACTCTTGCAGTAATTTCATGCCTATCAGTAGATGATTCTTAATATCATCCCATTTCGGATTGCATGTGAAAGTTATGAACAAGTCGGGTCGACCATAATTTCTGACATAACACATAGCTTCTTGGGCGTATTCATGCATATGCCTTGGACTGCCTGTATACGATGAAGGTAATATTACCATTTGACCAATGTTATTAACGTTGGTATCGTTGTTAATTGCATCTCGTAAATGTATGTATTCGTCACAGCGTAATTTTCTTAGGTTGAATCTAATGTAATTCAATCGTTCTGTTTCTATTTTCGCATACATGTCAACAATATACTGATGAAATAATTTACGACATTTTAAAATGTGATTTTCTTGATTTTCTCTGTATGCATAATAATTCATTGCGCTTACAGTTTTATTGGTTTCTTGACCATTTGCTGGATTTATTTGTTTAATATCAATCGAATAACCATCTTCACCACGACAGAACATAAGAGGATATTGTAATGCATCATATTTTCGATGCGTTTCATTAACACGTTGCAGTGTATCATTTCTTCTTTGCAAAACAATATCTCTTGGTTGAAATTCATCTCCAGATATAACAATTGCAACCTCGTTGCTTGAAGTTGGTTGATTGTATCTTCCACGATGTTCGCCGGCAGGCGTTTTATTTACATCAATTTTAATTTTATGATTATCAGATGACAATCTTTCGATTGTTGTTTTAAAACTTTGCACCAAAACATTATGTGTGTGTAATAAATCTTGTAACTCCCTCTTTTCTTAAATATTTTAAGTAAAAACTTCTAAAATATTAATTATTTTTGCCGATTTCTGTTGTGTGTATTTTTCACACCATTTATTCACTGTTTCACTTGTTATCAATTATTTGCAAAATTAATATATGTTTTGTAAATTTTTCATGAAAATATCGTTGGAAAATGTGAAAACAATCTCTTCTCTTAAATATTTCCGACGCACTTTTTTTATCTCTTTGGAAACTGCTTCACTTGAACACTTTACCAAATAAAACACTTTCTTGTTAGTTTTAACACTTACTTTCATTATTACTGATAACCTTTGGTAATCTTCTAAGGAAACGGCCTTGCTTAAGTACTTTTTTAGCGACGACCTGTTCAGGTTCGTTGAGCTAATGGTTTTGCTTCGGTTATCCCGAAGTGTGGGTGTAAAGAAGAAGTATTTAAGCAAAGTGTTAAGTTAGTCACAGCAGCATTGTGTTAGGATTAATTATTGCAGGCGGTCAGCTACAGCTGTGCCTGCTAATTTGTATGTTTCTATTCTATGCGAATGCAGGCGTGCAGCCACTGCTGTATGAATATATGTATATGTATGTATGTTTGCATTCCATTGAAATGTATGTAATGGAATGAAAATTTAGGCATAAATACTGCTGCGTTAACTTGTACATATGTGAGTAAAATGTACGCTCCATGCAACCGTTTACAATAAAAACCACACGCGTAAAAAGAACGCTGCCTCATGTATACTGTGTGTTGACGAAGAAGTAAAGGAGATTTTAACCAAACATAGTTACTAACCTTCTCCACATGTGTCTCTTCAATGTGGCAAAGTTTGGTTAAAATCGGTTGAGCCATTCTCCGTAAAGTTCATCACAACGCGAAAAACGGCTGAATTTTTATATATATAGATAGATGTTATTGAATATACCATTTTAACTGGTTGTAGTACATAAGAATGCAATCTCTGAACCTGAAGGCCAGTTCCCAATTGGTCTATATCTGGAGTCCTTAGTTACCCAGCGAAAAGAAAAGTTCTCTTTTCAATAGCATTTATCAACAACTTACAATGGATACTCATGTGGTTCAAACACATCCTAGGATTATCCAGGTCCTCGTTTTGGTTTATATCTCGAGACCCTAGTTACGGAGGAGCATTAAAAATTCTCTATACTATAGCAATCATCAACAGCTCCCATATGCTACCCATATTGTACAAACACATCCTTAAGTTATCGGGTTCCACATTTTGGCCGATATTTCGAGACCCTGGTCACGGAGCGGCATCAAAAATACTCTTTACTATAGCAGTCATCAGCAGCTTCCATTTGCTACCCATATTGTACAAATACATCCTAGGGTTACCCGGATCCACGTTTTGGCCTATATCTCGAGACCCTAGTCACGGAATGGTATGACAAATACTCTCTACTATAGCAATCATCAGCAGCTTCCATTTGCTACCCATATTGTACAAACACATCCTAGGGTTACCCTGGTCCACGTTTTGGCCTATATCCCGAGACCCTAGTCACGGAACGGTATGAACAATACTCTATACTATAGAAATCATCAACAGCTTCCATCTTCTACCCATATTATACAAACACATCCTAGGGTTACCCGGGTCCACGTTTTGGCCTATTTCTCAAGACCCTGTTATCCGATTCTTAAAATTTCAAAACTTAAACTATCTACTGAATAGTCCAAACAAAGCCTAAAAATTTGGTTAAAATCGGTTTGAGCTATTCTCCATAAAGTTCATCACAACGCGAAAAACGGCTGAATTTTTTATATATATAGAAGATGCGTCTTATGTTAAGAAAGTTTATCGTGCGCTTCTTCCATTTTATGGTCAGTTTAATCGACCCACTGAAGCGGCTGTTCGAGCTATTGGGACTAAATTTAGAACCAAATTTACATTATTGGATATCAAACCACCAACACGCTTACGTAGAGTGCGAACTGAAGAAAATATCGCAGATGTATCGGCCAGTGTTAATAATGACCATCAATTATCGATTCGTCGCCGTTCGCAGCAATTGAGCCTCTATTACTCAACAACGTGGAAAATTTTGCGAAAGGATTTATGTGTGAAGTTTTTCAAAATACAGCTGGTGCAAGAATTGAAGCCGAACGAGCTACCGCAACGCAGAATTTTTGGTGAATGGGCTCTTGGAAAGTTGGCCGAAGATCCACTTTTTAATCGAAAAATTGTGTTCAGCGACGAAGCTCATTTTTGGATCAATGGGTACGTAAATAAGCAGAATTGTCGATTGTGGAGTGAAGATCAGCCAGAATAATTGCAAGAGCTTCCAATGTATAGAGGAAAGGACACAGGTTGGTGCGGTTTATGGGCTGGAGGTATCATTGGACCGTACTTCTTCAAAGATGCAGCGAATCGTAACGTAACTATGAATGGTGAGCGCTACCGTGTAAGACCTTGACTTGCATGACATGACGGTGCCACATGCCACACAGCACCCGTAACAATGGACTTGTTGAGAGGCGAGTTCGGTGAACATTTTATTTCACGTTCGGGACCTGTCAATTGGTCACCTAGATCGTGCGATATAACGCCTTTAGATTATTTTTTGTGGGGCTATGTTATAGCTCATGTCTATTCAGACAAGCCTACTTTAATTACCCATTGGGAGACAACATTAAAGCATTTATATGTGAGATACCGGCCGAAACATTGGAAAGAGTATGCCAAAATTGGACTAAGCGGATAGACCATTTGAAGCGCAGTCGCGGTCAACATTTGCATGAAATAATCTTCAAACATTAAATTATATGGACTGTACTATCGATTTAAATAAATATTTCATGCATTTTCCTGCATTTTACGTGTGTTTTTTTGAACAACTTTTCTATAGCTCTTAAAAAAAACCCTTTATATACATATTTAATATATCGTTTTGAAAGCAATTCTATGAAAATAATTTTTATTTTTGGGATACAAATTTAAACAAGAGTGTCTATGATTATGTTCCGTGCGTTTCCGAGGTACTATTTTTACATTAAAATAGAGTTTGATTTTTGCTTTTAAAATCCCATAAAGGAAAAGTTCCGCCATCAACATACTTACTTACTTAGATGGCCCTACAACCATATGTCGGTATTGACCGAATCTTGCTGCTTGCTGGCGTCAGTTGGAGACACCAAGTGCTGCCAGGCTATAGCCCACTTGGTCTTCCCAACGTATATTAGGTCTTCCTCGTCGCCCACCAGTGGGTTTCCTCTCGAAGGACTAATCAGGAGCACTTTCTTTCATCCTCGAGGCATGGCCAATCCAGCTGTATTATAATACGCTTCACTATGTCCACATGTCGGTATAGCTCGTACAGCTTGCAGTTCCATCGGATCCGGAACTCATTCTCGTATACGCGAAGAGGACCAAAGATTTTTCGGAAAAGTTTTCTCTTGAACGCTCTTTGTGTTCTCTCATCGGTTGTCGTCATCGTCCAAGCTTCTGCGCCGTATACAAGGACGCGGATGATTATGCTTTTTTACAGCGTTATTTTCTTTTTTTCGAGAAAGGGCTCTATTTCTCACTTTCCTATTGAGGTGTTACACCTGTTGGCAAGAGTTATTCTTCGCTTATTGTCTAAACTGGCTATTAACACTAGTACCTAGATAAACAAAGTCCGACATTCGCGGTTGCCAGCAATGACGTGTTGTTCAAGACGCAAGGACTCTGTATGTTGACAGCAGATGCTTTGTTTACTCTCACACTTTCTGCTTCCTTCTTCGAACTGGAGTACGCTGAATATACGTCGCGTTTATTCGAGCCGACAATATCAATATCGTCAGCATATGCCAATAGCATGACACTTTTGTAATAGATGCTTTCCATTTCAATTCAACCGGGCTATTCGGGTCATGTTCTTCGATTTCGATGTAATGCTCATAACTTAGTCAAAAATGAACCGATTTTAATGATTCTGGGTTCAAAATGATCGTCATTACTTACACAAATGACTTCATGTAGAAACAATTGCAAAAAAGTAGTTGAAAAATTTTTATTTTCCAAAAAACAAAAAGTGCGAAACAGGTTTTTTACTCAAAAATGCATTACTCAAAAACAACTCATTTTAGCTACTGGGCATTCAGCTCAATTGAAGTTTGAGGTGTCGCCGATTTGGAAAAAGTTAAAAAAAAAAAATACACTTTTTGAAATATTGAATTTCGAAAAAATTTCATTTTTTTTTTTCTTTTTGCTAAATAAAAAATTTTCAACTGCTTTTTTGCAATTGTTTCTACATTAAGTCGCTCGTGTAAGTAATGACGATCATTTCGAACCCAGAATTATTAAAATCGGTTCATTTTTGACTAAGTTATGGGAATTTAAAAAAGAAATTTTCTTATATAATTAAAAAAAAATCGATTTTGAGCCGAAAAACAAAATTGTCGATAACTCTTGAAAAAAATTTTTTTCGGGCGAACGAAAAAATACGTGTCTCATTATTTTGACTAGAGAGCAACATATTTGAGTTACATGGAAAACGAAGAACATGACCCGAATAGCCCGGTTGAATTGAAATGGAAAGCATCAATAGATAGTGCCAAAGCAGTTCAACTCACCGGCACGAATAATATTTTCCTATAGCAGGTGTCCTATAGCACACGAAAGGAAATCGACTCGTCTGAAACCCGATTGGTATCGAGCGGCTCGGAGAGGTCATTTGCTGTCCTGACGGAGCTTACCGTAGTGCTCAACGTCATTTTACACAGCTGGGCTAATTCGCCTTCTCACATTAGCTCGCTCCCAAACGGCAATCTGCATCCACGTCATTGTTGACAGTTATAATTTTGAGGTTGTCTCTCGTTTATTTAGGAACCAGCGATAACAATGTCAGCCTTGGAATCCAACGGAAAATCTCTCTTGCCAACAAGGGCTACTTTGGATTAAATAGGCAATGGAGTAGTGAAGTTCTCTTGAGATGAACAAAACTAACACTATATAAGGCTCTCATCTTGCCCACCCTAACGTATGGCGCAGAAGCTTGGAATTGGCTTTACTTCATTTTTTGAACTGGCGCAGGTTAACACGAAAAAGAAACGACTGGCACGCTTTGTTAAATTCGGCCACAATCGCGTAATCGGTTACCGCGCTAATCAAAAACAAGTAAGTTTTGCGGGGATACGAAAGTCAGACTTAGTGGCGTAGAAGCAGTTCCTGTTAGTGCTATCGAAAGCAGCTTTGAAGTCGATAAAAAGATGGTGTGTCGATTTGTCCTTCGTGGGTTTTCTCCAGGACTTAGCGTATCGTGAAAATCTGGTCAATAGTAGACTTACCAGGCATGAAGCAGCATTGATAATGTTCAATCAGTTCTTTGACGATAGGCTTCAGTTTCTCACATAATACATTCGATAAGACATTGTACGCGACGTTAATAAGAGTAATCCCACGGTAATTTCCGCTGTTTGATGGATCGAGTATTGGGCAGAGTACACTTCGGTCCCAGTCGCTCGGCATGCTTTCTTCGTTGCGCTATTAAACCTAATTATATTTAAGAATATATTTTCTGTTAGATATACATATGATTTCTTTTCATTCAGAAGTTTTTAGGTTATTTCTAGAAGGGACTAAAAAGTTATATATTAAAGCATGTTCTAGTAAAAAAAATGAATGAGAAGAGAACGTGTTTTTAGGAACATCAGCTTTTAGCGTAAACGACTTGTCCCAGAGCCCGAAACACACTTTAAGTTATTTTGAGTCCGAGTTCAGTCAAAAGTGGACCGATGCTTATTACTTAGTTCTGTTACAAGTTTATTTATTAATTTATTCTGAAATCAATACATAATTATTCTTACTGACTACTTACTTCGAAAATATATGTATTTAGCAGAAAGAAAAAAAATTGCAATTGTTCTTACTCACTACATATTACAAAAATATCGTTAACGAAAAGTTGAATTACAGTAAACGGTTTAATTAAGCAGAAAAGCTTTCTTAAAAAAGTAAAATCAAATTGTATTCGAGATCTCATTGAGTTCATGAAGAGAGGGAGCCTTCGAGCATTGCAGGAATAATTTGTTCTGCACCAATTCAAATGGAACGGGTATTTGTTTTGTAAGGACCTGGTAGGGACAGGAAAGTTAACCATTTCTAGAAGAGAGGTACAGTCAATCTCCCTCCTGGTAATATTAAACAAAGAAAAAGCGATAAAATTGATCTTCAACTCTAGCTGTTTGAGACTAATTAGAAGTAGGCGATATTTATTTATTTATTATTGATTGGCTGTTTGTGCACTGCGACCTGAATAGATCTATTGCGCAGCCATGTAGCTACTCAAACAGTTTTTGGCTGTTAATAAATTCGTTTAGATTTATAGTCCTATTTCCCAGGTAATTTAATCTGCGCCGTGCCACTGCTCGGCAGTCGCACCGAACGTGTTCTGCTGTTTCTTGTGCCTCTTTGCAGAATTTACAAAAATCGTTTTCTATCACACCCATCTTTTTCATGTGATAATTAAGTTTACAGTGCCCTGTTAGTAGTTCCGTGTAAGGTTTTATGTCCTTTCTGCTTAGGTTAAGGATTGCTTCTGCCTTTATCCGTTCCGGATCTATAAGTCTTTTCGATTGCCGCATGCCCAATTGGGCTCTCCAGTAATCGATTAGGCCTCGTTGTTCCTGCTCACGTGGAAAGGCTCTTTTGAATTTGTTATTTACCCCGCAGAAAGGAGAGGAGGATTTAAATTGAGATGGAGAGCAGGATTTAAATGGACTGAATGTGGAGATAGCCCATTTAGTTATGTTCACTGTAAAAATTTTACGGCCAAGGGAGAGTTCCCTGCGTGTAGACATTAAGGACCGGATGTCCCCAGTGTCGTCGCTGTCCTCATCCACATTGAAACAGTCTGGAAAATGAGTTTCCAGCAAAAGGCGAGAGTAGAAAGGCCATTTGAGTGATCTTTGCTCAGTGACTTTTGAAGTCTAGTAGTCGCTGGTAGGGATTCAATCTCCTCACAGTGCTTCCATCATGAGCCTCTCTTTGATTTTCTCAGCTTCTTATTGTACGCCGTTAAGACACTTCTATAAGAGTCCCAGTCTCCAGTTGCCTTGGCACTATTGAAGAGCTGACGGGCTTTCCTCAGAAGAACTTTCAACTCCTTACTCCACCAAGGAGCATTCCTGGCACGCTTTTTCATAACTAGTTCGCAACTGTTTTCGAATGCTGCCGTTATTGCGTTCTCCAGTTTGTTAACTTTAAGATTAAGTTCTTGAGACTTCTTGATTCTTTCGCTCAGAGTCCCTATATTTTGCTCCAAGTAGAATTGATATAACCAATTAGAAAGACCAATTTGAAATATATCTTCAACTTCCCCTATTAGATCAAATCGAATATACCGAATGTCCGGCAAGGAGACTTCATCTACCACCCTCCAATTCGAAATGCTATTCGATATAAATGCGCTAGTGACAGTGAGATCCAGGAGCTCCCTTCTTATCACATATATAAAAGTTGGCTCATGGCCTCTATTTGCTACCACTATATTATTTGTAGTAATAAAATCAAGAAGTGATTCACCTCTTATGTTGATGTCCGAGCTACCCCAGACCGTGTGATGTGGGTTGGCATTGCAGCTTATGACCCATTGCAAGTTTCGTTGGGCACTGGGCACTTCTGCCTGTACTGCCACCAGATCACGTTTGTATGAGCTCTGAAATTGGAAGAAAATTAATGTGCTTACCAATCAATATTGCCGCCCTAAGACGGTCAACATTGGAATCGTAAATCAACTTACATGTTTTTGTCTGCAAACCTTTGACGGTTCCGTAGGAGGCCCATGGTTCCTGGATGGCCACAAGGTCCAGACACGTTTTTTCCACCATTGCACTAAGTTTGATTGAGGCTCCTTCTGCCCGGTGGAGGTTTGTTTGAAGGCAGTGATACTGCCTCCAAGGGTTACGTTGATTTTGGGGTGGAGCCTTGGACATTATTTCCTAGGCTGGCCCTTCCGGGCCTTACAACCCGTTTTGTTCCGTAGTGTTACCGCAGCCTCCGGGTCTTTCCTTTTCCATTTCCTCAGCCGACCAGAGAGAGCAGAGGGCTGTTTGGTACTGGTGTTGCTGCTTCCCGTTTTTGGCTTAGGCTTTGAGGATTTGGGCCACGTTGTTGGCTTTTGGTTATTTAGCCGTGCTCGAGCCGCTGCGGAAGTTGATGGCTGATCATCCAGCACCTTTGCCGCGTCATCAACTTTTGATCTGGCGCCCTTCAGCCTAGGTCTTAGTTGGGCACTGCCAAAACCGTAGAAGACCTTGTTGCCCCGCTGTTCGACTTTTTCAGCCGAAATAGGGTCCAGAGCAATTGCTAATTCCGTCAAATCCCCCTTCAGGAGCCGGTGGAGTACTTTCCATTCACTGACCCGAAGCTCCGAATTTTGGGACAAATAGAGCAGGATGCTGAACTTGGGAAGCAGCCAACGAAGATTGTGGCTTTTGGCTTTGGCGCGTTTACAAGACACTTCCCTCCAAACTATTACGGAGGCTGAATGATGGCCACGCTAAACACTTGGAACAACATTTTTTGCGTATTTAGAAGTTTTAGCAGAGATTTTGTCGATTTGCTTATTTAAATCTTCTTCAACAGTCAAAATTTTGTCATCGGTGAAAAGAATATTTTCATGGCCGTTGACTGCGTGCCACCGAAAAAGCTGCTTGCATCTGTCGAGTCTAATTTTCTTCAAGCGCCTTGTAAAAAAATAACCAGTTGAGCGACGGAAGACTTTCATGTGGAGATCATCTCCAATTAGTCTTGGCATGGATCTGGTCGATACATTCATTTCCCTGGACATTAATTTCTGCTTTCTATGGATATTTCTGTGAATTCTTTTGCGAACGGCTTTTATAGCTGTACCTACTGGTTCGAACCATGCAAGCACGACCACTTGTTGTTATGTCTGTAAGCAAACATTCTGGAGGTATTAATTTTTTTCAGGAATTCTTAAATCTCACTTGCATTTTTACCACACTTATGCAATGCAATCATTGCTATGCGATTTTCCATGGCTCCCTGCTCCATTGTTAACAACCGAAATTTTCCATGAAACTGAATATAATTTATGAGTAGACAATGCATTTGAACTAAAGCAAAACTAATGGACCTTGTTTTAGGAACTTATTCTCGCCGTATGCATTGTAAAATTTGTCACAGAATTCATGGCAAGACTGAGTTAAAGCTTATATGTTTCAAAAAGCAAATACGAGGACAAGTCTTGGTAATAATTGTTGAAGGAGATTTTTCTCAAAGGTACACAATTTTTATATAAAACCCAAAAGAGCAATCAGTTATAGTATCCGAAACATGTGCGAAAATTAAATTGCACTTCTCTGCGCTTATACAAATACTTAGAAGATGTAATAAAAGCTTGTTCGGACATCGGAAAATTATAATTGCAACATGTTATAAAACGTTGCTGTGGTGGGTCTCAATAAAAAAAATGGATCGAAAATCACACACATAGTGATTCAAAGTTATTTTTAAATTCGCTTGTGCTTTACGGCTACGAAGCTACCTAATATCATCGTCTCCGAGGTATTGTATACCGATAAGGATTCGTTTCACTCACGAAACTGAATAAGTGACGTAAGTCAAAGTGGTTTAGGTGGAAAATCAAACAAAAAATTTGCGAAAAACGGAGATAACAGCTGCTAATAGTTAAATACAAATTGATAGTCGCTTAAGTCATGAATGCGACGGCCAATAACATGTTTACCATGCGATGTTATATACTTATGTGGAGGCCCGTCTTAAAGCACTACACCCCTCACACAAACTAACTTTTACACAGTAACAAATAAAAATATAGCAAGACAAACGAAAACAGTAAAAGAAAGGAAAGCAAAAAATCAAAAAACACTCGAAGACGAAATGGGACTGTTAGTATACAAGTACGAGGTGTGTTCAAAAAGTATCGCGAATTTTGTGTTTTTTCACAATTATTTATTTATTCATTAATATCTATTTTGTCCCCTTCAAAATAATCCCCATGAGATATTATGCACTTGTGCCAACGTTTTTCATAAATCTTCGGAGCATTTCACAAAATAATTTTTTATCTTGTTCAGCTCCTCCTCGATGCCGTCTTTATCTCGTCAATTGTAGCTTAGCGTCGTCCTTTCATGGGCTTCTTCAGTTACGGGAACAAGAAAAAGTCACAGGGGGCCAGATCTGGGGAATACGGTAGTGTGTTGTTTTTCGCCAAAAAGCAACGATGTGTGAGCAGGGGCGTTATCGTGATGCAAGAGCCAATTTTTGTTCTTCCACAATTTCGGGCGTTTCTGGCGGATTGCCTCGCGCAAATTGCACATAACTTGCAGGCAAAAAGGGGATTTAACCCTTTCGGTACGGAAAGCCGCTAACGGAAATACAAATTATTTTATATGTTTAATAGTTGCAATGGGTGAAATAAAAGTCTTTTGTCCCATCAAAATTGTATTCGGTTAAAAAGGGGCGGTGGGAGGGGCTGGGACATGTATGTCCCCTCAGTATTTTTATGGACGCATTTGTCCCTTTTAGTATTTTATGATCCAATATCGTTTTATATAAAAGTTTGTTTTATTATGAATTCAACATATATTTAGTTTCAGTAAAGTGAAAAGAAGAAAACAATGAGCAAGTAATACAGTATACAAAAATTGGTTTTTACTTATGGTAAGGAGCAAACAAGAATACTGATGGGACACATACGTCCCACCAGAATAAAAATGCCAGTAATTTTATATATAACACAAAAACTTTTACTTACTTACCTCAATATAATAATAGAGCACTAGCACAATAAATAAATATATTTTCAGTAAACTTTGAAGAAACCACGAAAAATCGCAAAAAAGCCTACCACTTGCAAAATTCGCGTCCACTTTTGCGTTTGTTTTTTGACTAATGAACACGTGTTTACCATTTAACTTCCAATAACGGAAGGAAATACTGTTAAGAATGGCATTAACTACGAAATGGGATAAATAAAGTCCATTAAATTCGCTTAATTTCCAGGCTAGGTATCTTCAAACATGTGCCGGGACATATAAGTCCCGTTCGGACCGAAAGGGTTAACATAATTCTCGATATCGAGAAAAAGGTTATATATCGAATCGTATACTAACATTGCATTCTAATTCCAATGTGAATTTTAAATTTATGTTGGATGTTAGTTAATTATAAGCAAAGCATTGAGCAAAGCAAAAATAATCGCTGAAAATATTTTGGTTTGTGAAAAAAGGATTTTTTGGTTTTGTCCTATATTTTGATTCATTTCAAAGAAGGTTGAAGAATAATAAGTTGATTGCAATGATATAAATATATGGTAATATATGAATTTATTTGTGGATTCGGTGGAAAGCAAGCAAAACATGTATACGAGATTTTTTAGTGCTCTTGACATACTGGATACGTACGTACAATACAATAGAAACAAGTTTTTTGGCGAAGCTTTTCGCCCCTTGTACAGGGTCCGCCACACGAAGTGTAACCAACTTCAGACCGCTCGCGCAGGTGATGCACGGGCATCAGCTGCCTGTTAGTTAACTAAATGACAATCCACACTATTGTTTTGCAAGCGCGCGGAACATTCGGCCGAGAATAAACGCGATAAAAGAAAATCAGCAATAGATTTCAAACGTAATAGTGTGATTTCATAATATTTAGCTGGAAAATCACAACCAGCAATTGTTCGTGAGCTCTCGAGCATCTTAAAGTAAATAACGTTTTTGTTTATCGCACCATTACTCGTTATAATGATACTGGTAGCATCGCGAAACGTCATGGAGGTGGTCAACAAACGACTGCAACGCCACTTGAAATGGTTCAAAACGTGAAGAAGCGACTTGAGCGAAATCCCCGACGAAGAGCCTATGAAATGGCGAAAGAACTAAAAATATCTGACCGTAGCATCCGCCGTATACTGGAGTTGCTTTGCTTGGCCGAAAGCGGGTCATTGAGTCATCGATTGGTCATCGCTACAGGTAAGGGTTTGGGTCGCTGTAGCCGTAGATGGGCGCTCTCCAATCGTTTTCATCGAGCCTGGCGTCAAGGTAAATGCGAAATATTATCGGGAAAGTATTCTGGAGGTTGCCTTGAAGCCGTGGGCAGATAAACATTTCAGTGGCAGACCATGGACGTTTCAACAGGACTCGGCACGGCTTCGCAAAGCTCGGGTGAACCAAGAAGGGCTAGAAAACACCGTACTGAACTTCATAACGTTCACGAAATGGGTCTGAAATTCACCAGACGGGAATCCGATGGATTATTCTCTTTATGCCATTTTGGAGAGCAAGGTCCGAACTAAAAGATTCACCAGTCTCGAGGCGCTGCAAAAAGCCATTGTCCGCTAGTGGGCCAAAATGCCTGCAATTCACATTCGGGCAGCTTGCGATTCATTTATAGACCGTCTCAAGGCCATAGTCAAGACAAAAAAGTGGTGAAATCGAGCAAAAGGTAATTGATTCTATTTTTCCAAACTAAATACATATATGACCTTTTTAATTGGTTACACTTCGAGCCCTATAGGCTCCGGTTGGTTGGTTGAGTTGGTAGTAGTTCGTCAATCGTAATATTTTCCTATGGATCATAATTATCCTTGAGGTTTTCATTCAAGAAATTTCATATATCAGGAAAGGGTGCTACTTTATCGGTTCTTTGGCGAAATTCACGTGTTCGACCGTTATCAATACGAATATATCGTGTCAAAATTTTGAATCGAGGATGGGACATTGCTGCTCGAAAATTGGGCAAAGCATTCGAACGCCACAAAACTTCCGCGCTCTTCATATTATTGTGTATTACACCCATATCCAAAATAATACCAATAAATGCATCAACCTCAGTGCTAGTCAGATCAATCCAAACTCTTTGTTTTGCATCTGGATGTGCTTCATTCCATTTTTGAATGGCTTCACCTGCATGTCGATTTGTTTCCGAAATGATAATGTTGGGTGTAAAAAATTTCTTGAATACTTCAATAGGAACGGAATTTTGATGCTTGGCCCGTAGCGAAGTCGCATTATATTGTGTTGTCGAATAAATACGGAAATACGAATAGCTGCAATTGGCTCATCTTTTTTCCACTTTGTTCCATCTCTGCCGTTGAAAAACTGGTTGTCAGCATTTGGTTCTAACACACGTCCTCAATTTCTTCATCGCTGTCAAGTATTTCAATCGGCTCGATTATTTCTTCCAGCTAAATATCGGATGCACCTTCCGCAGGTAAATAATCATCATCTCCGCCATCATCACCACAACCGTTATCTTCATCTGTACTTTCATGAAAAACATCAGTCTCCAAAGCCGAAGAAAGTCGGGTATAATAATAAACACTTAAATTTCTTTCACGTGATCTTGTATTGTAAATGAGCTCCATTTCATCGCTCATCATGAAGCTTTATTTTCACACTGATTCTTAATTTTCACCGTTCACGTTTGGACCAGCTTCTCTGAAAAATAATTAGGAAAACAGTTTTCAAAGCGAATTCAGCTGATTCGGAGCCGATTATCTCTACAACTTGCGCCGAAATTAACACGGAGTGTCTCTTAATTGTATTAAATATATTGCGTTATATATTATTTTTTTGGCGGCCGCCGTAGCCAAAATGAAGAACACGTTTTTTCTAATAGTGGTCGCCCCTCGGCAGGCAATGGCAAACCTCCGAGTGTATTTGTGCCATGAAAAAGCTCCTCATAAAAAATATCTGCCGTTCGGAGTCGGCTTGAAATTGTAGGTCCCTCCATTTGTGGAACAATATCAGGAAGCTCGCCACAAATAGGAGAGGAGCTCGGACATACACCCAAAGAAGGTGTACGCGCCAATTGTATATATATATACATATATATTTATATTGCTTTATATATACATACTAGCTTTACCCACGGCCCCGCTCGCGTAGGAGTAGTTTGAGGGATTTAGGATATGTATATAAAAGAATTACAAACAATAATTTCATAGAAAATAATTTTTTATTAATAACCATAATATTACAATAAGCATAAATATTACATTATCTCTACTTCTATGTTAATAAAGGATTTTCAAAACTACACTATTCGCTTGTCATTTGTAAACTTC
Source organism: Anastrepha ludens (assembly GCF_028408465.1). Taxonomy (NCBI): domain Eukaryota; kingdom Metazoa; phylum Arthropoda; class Insecta; order Diptera; family Tephritidae; genus Anastrepha; species Anastrepha ludens. Next base: position 10,749,934 of record NC_071503.1, read on the forward strand.
ATTAGTATACATTTCCTCATGGAACGCTACACACTTGAGCAACGCGTTAAAGTTATTCAGGCTTATTATGAAAACGGGCGTTCAAATCAAAATGCATATCGCGCACTTCATCTTCAGTGAGGACGCACATTTTCACCTCAGTGGATTCGTCAATAAGCAGAATTTCCGCATTTGGGCGAAAGATAATCCAAGAGAGATTGCCGAAAAACCAATGTACCCACAAAGAGTGACTGTTTGGTGCGGTTTACATGCCGGCGGCGTAATTGCCCATATTTTTTCGTTGACGAGAACGATAATAAACGATTATTTTTGGCCGCAATTGAATGGTATGGACTTAGACGACATGTGGTTTCAACAGGACGGGGCCACAAGCCACACAGCACACGCTACAATTGATTTGTTGAAGAGTAAGTTCGATGAGCGCATTATTTCCAGAAATGGACCGGTCGAATGGCCGCTGCGCTCGTGTGATTTGACGCCTCTAGATTATTTTCTTTGGGGTTATGTGAAGTCATTGGTCTACAGTAACAAGCCGGCGACGATTTGTGAGCTCAGAGCCAATATTGAACGCGAAATTGCTGGAATTTCGGCCGATTTATGCAAAAGAGTGGTCGAAAATTGGGTTCAACGATTGGACTTCGTAAAACGTGCACGCGATGGTCGTGCAAAAGAAATCGAATTTCATACTTAAATGTATATGTTCAAACTCGATAATAAAAAAAAAATTAGTTAAAAAAGTCAAACCCTTTGTGTTTTATTCAAAAAAAAAGTTAAAGCGCTCTTACTGAAAAACGCTTTGTATAATATAAGGCATAACACAGCATTGCTGTAATACTTTGTAGCATTTCTTGACATATATTATCTTTTGCTCTAGTAATTAAATCGGCAGAAGAAAAACATAATATATGTACGTTTTATTTTAATGCATTTTGGATAACAACGTTTTTCGTTGTATTATTTGGAGCATATATGAATAGATTTTTTGGGTTGCCGACCCTTCAGCAGGCAACGTATAACTGACCGTGTGAAAAACATGATGGTTCCAAATGAATTCCTGCGACGTTGAGCGATTGACCTTGTGCCTTATTAATGGTCATTGCAAAAGCAAGACGAACAGGAGATTGAAGTCTTTTAAACTCAAAAGGCATATCTGATGGAATTAAGGGAATTCTAGGTATGAAGACATCTTCACCTACTGATTTGCCAGACAGAATTGTTGCTTCAATTATATTTGGATGTAAATTCTTTATCGTCAATCGAGTTCCGTTGCACAATTTCGGTGCTCACAAGTTTCTTAGCATCATAAACAGGGACTGAACCTTTAGAAAAGATAATGATGTTAAGGTTGCCTACTTGGTCATTTCGCGGTGCCAAAATTGCTCTCTCACGAAGCCATACATGATTTTCGAAATTTTCATTGATGTCCCGAAATACGATTTGAATAATTTCTTCTACCGATTCGACCAAATTGCAAAATGTCTCAGGGAATGTTGCGGAGTAATTGCCTGGTGTATTCATTCACAGTTGCCTGCCCAGAGTTCTTTTTGATATTGCAAATGGGAGCATCAGTTGCCGAAAGATTCAGCGGTAATTTGAGAGCTGAATGAGCAGTTCTTTCCCTTCCAAGAGATTAGCTGCGATACCTGATGATGCGACAGCAAGAGCAATATTGCCTGTTTTTCTCACTTCTGCAAGGATGAGGCTAATTAAAAAAGTTTTTCCCGTGCCTCCTGGAGCATTTATAAAGGAAATGCCCCCTTCATTGCTTGAAATCCTATTAACAATGAGATTAAATGCTGCTTTCTGATCTTCAATGAGAAGAGGTTTGTTTCTTTCCACAAATCTGGAGAGTTCATCTTGATTGAAATTCATCTCATGTAGAACATCAGAAATAATTAGATCTCTATCGTCACGAAGTGGTGAAGTGAGGCCCAGCCGTTCTAGAGGCTTGTTAAGAATTGCCATACACGTGTCTTCAATGTCGATTAAGGCTTTCTTGTACAGCATGTCTGAAATCTGCAAGTCGGGATTATTTGCAACTCTGCGTGATAGCAGCAGATAATCTTCGCTCAAAGAATCACGATGTTTCTTCCACAATGCCATTGGATCAGATGGTGCACAGGTTGTAAAAATATACATATATATATATAATTGGTGCGTACACCCTCTTTGGGTGTTTGGCCGAGCTCCTCCTCCCATTTGTGGTGTGCGCCTTGATGTTGTTCTACAAATGGAGGGACCTACAGTTTCAAGCCGACTCCGAACGGCAGATATTTTTATGAGGAGCTTTTTCATGGCAGAAATACACTCGGAGGTTTGCCAGTGCCTGCCGAGGGGCGACCGCTATTAAAAAAATGTTTTTCTTAATTTTGGTGTTTCACCAAGATTGTAACCAACGTTCTCTCTGTGAATTCCGAATTTTATTCACGCACCAACTCATTCGGCTACGGCGGCCGTTGTTAAAATAATCGCAAATAAAAGGCGCATTTGGTTGGGTATCGATATAACAGATGCTTCTGATAGTGCTGTGTCCCAATGTTGATCATCTTCTAGAAGTCCAAGTTTCTGGCATGCTTGACGATACGTGGATCAAATATCACCTTCGACAGTGCGTATATGTTCAAACGATGTAGCAGTAGCATCCGCAAGTAAAAGTACTCGGCATTGTTAGGATGGACCGTGTATACTCTGCCTAGAGCGTCGCTCTTCCCTGCTGTTGTTCCAGGTACTATAGCGCCTTGTTTCCTCTGATAAAATTGTTTTCGTGATGCATTACACGTGTAATACTGAAGAACTTCTGGATAAAGTAGTGTCTTGGCAAAGCGGTCCTCATTGCATAATTTGAAAAAAGCTGTTGGTGTGGTGTTTGGTGGATCAGCTGCTAGTTGTGCAGCGTTTTGAGCTGTGAATGTGATTCTTTGGCCGTTTTCCAAGTGTACAGCAAGATGAACAGCAGTCGGGTGACAGTCATGTATTGGAAAGTTTAAAATCCTCCAAACTGTTTCGTTACTCGAAATGTACCGCCCCATTTGAAACAGAGTTATTTCATCATTTTCGTTCGTGACTACAAACATTGCTATGTCGCTTCCTTTGTTAATGTACTTGCATATATATTTTATAGATTTTACAGAATTGCAAAACTCTACGTTAATGTGAGCCTGAAACGTTTTTGAAAGCAAAGGAGTGTATGGAACGACCAATTTGTTGTCAACTTGCACTTCTCTTTGTTTTATTTTAACAATTGCTTCATGCCCTCCGACTTCTGGTCTTCTTTTTCTGTATGTTTGGTAGCTATCTTGTCCAGTTTGAGTCTCGAGTAAAAATGCACGCGGAAATCTTTTTGCTAACAATTTGGAATAAAAGAGGATCTGTTTCCTCGTTTGGTATTTCAGCTGAGATAATTTTGTCTATATTGTCAGAATGAATTTTTTCTTTAAGCCAGATGAGTATATGGGCATGAGGTAATCCTCTTTTGTCTGCAGCATTTTGTCCAGGAAGCAAAAGCGATTCAATTTCATCCCACTTTCGATTACATGTGAAAGTAATAAATAAATCTGGTCTACCATAATTTCTAACATACGTCATAGCATCCTGCGTATATTCTTGCATATGCCTAGGACTGTCTGTAAATGATGAAGGTAAAATTACCATTTTTCCAATATCTTCGGCGTTGCATCTCGTAAGTGAACATATTCTTCTACTCTTAGTTTTTTCTGGTTAAGTCTCACATATAAAAGACGCTCACTTTCAATTTTGGCGTACATGTCAACTAAAAACTGTTGCAATAATTTTGCACAGTGTAGTAGATGGTTATGCCCTTTTCTTATCATTATGCGACAAGAATAAAAATTCATTGCCGAAACTTTTTTATCTGTGGGTTCATGCGTTAGGGAATTAACTTGATGAACGTTAAAATTGTATCCGTCTTCACCTTCCCAAAAAAGCAATGGATATTGAAGTGCGTCATATGATCGATGGGTTTCTGAAATTCGCTGTAAGGCATTACTTCTTTTGTGAAGCACAATGTCCCTCCTGTCAAATGCATTACCGACAATGATGATTGCAACTTCATCTGATGTTGGAGCATTGAAACGTCTCTCATGTTCACCTGCTGGAGTTCTATCTGCTCTAATCACGATTTTATATTCATTATTCGGCATTTGTTCAAGAGCGTTTTTAAACATTCGGACTAAGTTATTTCTTTCGTGTAGTATTTGTTGCAATGCTCCAACAATTTCACGATTCACACCTGGAATATTGCCACACCGTTGATTTGTCTGAATGTCGCTATTTCCTGTGAAATATATTTGCAAAAACTGCGGGTTCTGATTCGGTCCAGGTAACAATGATCCCGCTTGATGATACACTTGCCCCTGAATTTTAAACGTCGGCATGTATCCTGCTTCCGTTATTTCTTTTGTTGCTCCGAAGGATTTATTTGGAAGCAAGAGTTGTATTTGCGAATATCTTGTAGGAAACGTTTAGACTCGTCAGACATTCCTGACGTCAAACTTAATAATGGCTCAGGTGGATGTCGAAGTGATGGTAGCGACATCTTTCCGTTGCAGCAATACATTCCTGGAGATTCATTTAGAAATTTTTTTGCATTACAATGTGAGCAAATCACATCCATTAGACCAATAGTAATATTTGGATGTGAACTATAGTCCAACGTTGGGTCGTAATTAAAAGCTGCATTATGCATATCAAAATTAAAATCTCTGCGTGATGCAAGATGTGCCATACGATCTTGTTCCATCCGAGTATGGTGCTGTCATGTAGTTTCACGATTTCTTAGGACATGTACACGCTCTATAGTTTCTTGAAACCTATTTTACGATCTGTTTTTGTTTCAGCGTTCTTCATGTCTCTTCTTCTTTCTCTCAAGCATGAAAGTCTGTTTTCGTGTTGTTGTTCACTATCGTTTGATCTTGCATCTTTCTTTCTTTTTGCCCCAGTGGATTGTCTTGATAATGTAGATTTTCTTCTTGTCGGCATATTGTGATCTCATGAAACGAATCTGCATAAGGAATGGAGTAAATAAAAGTCTCATATTTTGGAAACTTTTGTAGAAATGAGACAATTTACATTTATCTTCGATCCATTTTTAAGAGTGTACGATATGGAATAGCGTGAGTAGTTCAGTCTTGAATCCGCATTACACTCATTTATCTACATACCTATATATAATTTTTCATTCCGGTTATTTGGTTAACACGAATGCTTCTTTCAGGTATTATTTTAATTTATTTATTTTTCGCACGCCAAGTCTAAAATAGTAAATAATTCACCTCCCTGTCTCTGAAATTGAATTTCAAATGTAATTTTAAATGCTTTTACCTGGCATCCGTTGCTATGCCTCGTTGAATAAAATCAAAACAACCAATCAGAAAAATATCAAGCAAAATTATTTTTATTAATTTTCTATCTCAAACCGTTTTTGAACTTTGCATTTGGGTCATAGTTGAATAGCTTATGCGGATTATGAAGTCTAGAGTGTGCTATAAATAGTGGGAAATAGGAAAAACTAAGATTTTTTATACAGGGTGGCTGATGAAAGCCGCTACCAAAAAAAAATTGAATAACTTTTTTTCTTTTTAAGTTATCTGTTCCATTTTTGTTTTAATTGCAGATTGATCTTTAAAATTTATTAAAATGGATAACTGGGACACGCAAACAAGAATTTGGATAGTCCGCCGCTATCACGCACTGGAGTCCTTAGTTTTGGTACAGAGAGAGTACAGGCGGATGTTTGGCGGCGATCCCCCGAGCAGATGGACCATAATGAGACTGGTGAATAATTTTGCTGAGCAAGGAACTGTCGCAAGAAGGCCTTATCGTCGAATCCCACCAGTTCGGACGGAGGAAACGATCGCTGCTGTAGCTGCAGCTATTCAAAGCAATCCAAGGGTTTCAACAAGAAGCTTATCTGCTCAACTTGGTGTCAGCCGACAGTCTTTGCAAACAATAATGCACAAAGATTTAGACTTATTTCCCTACAAAATTCAAATGGTTAACAAACTGAATGCAGCAGACTTGCCGATTCGCTTGGAATTTTGCCAGAAGATCCTGCAAATGGTGGAAGAAGACCAAAACATGTTAAACTGCCTTTTCATGTCTGATGAGGCCCATTTCGATTTAAACGGCTATGTGAACAAACAAAATTGTCGAATATGGAGTACTTCTAACCCACAGATACTACACGGGACGGAATTGCATCCTCTTCGCGTGACAGTGTGGTGTGCGGTTTCTTCACGCTGTATTGTCGGGCCTTATTTTTTTGAAGAAAATGGTCACACCGTTACGGTTACTGGAGACCGTTATTTGAAAATGCTGAAAGAATATTTCTATCCAAAATTACGCCGAAAGAGAATTCCTTTCAACTCTGTGTGGTTTCAACAAGATGGGGCAACGTCTCACATAGCCCAGACTGTTATGACAGAGTTGCGACGAAAATTTCCGAATAAACTGATTTCAAGAAACTCCGAATTTCGTTGGCCCCCCCAGGTCGCCTGACCTTACTGCACCTGACTTTTTCTTGTGGGGTTTTTGTAAACAAGAAGTTTATAAAACAAAGCCAACAAATTTGGATGAACTAAAACAATCCATTCGGGCAACAATTGCGGCTATTCCTGTCGCAACTCTCAAAGCAGGAATGAACAACTTTTTACTAAGATGCCGCACTTGTGTCAACGAGCATGGGGGGCATTTAAATTCAATTATTTTTAAAACTAGTTAAGCTACATTTAATAAAATTTAATGACCTTCAACTTGAAAAAAAAAAATAAATTCCATACACTAAAAAAACGTTATTTGAGTTTCTTAATGTAGCAAAATTCATCAGCCACCCTGTATTAAATTTGAAGAATGATAATGGTGGCGCGGCCTGGGGGCTGTGGGAAGGGAATCCGATCATAAAAACATGCCTATAACCTTCATTGAGTGAAAATATGAATGTATACAAATTTTTACGTCATTTGGTGTTGTCGTTTCGTAGTGATTCGCGGACAACGTACAGGCATTCACTTTTATGGTATAGATATATAGGTATATTTATATTGAGGTATATACATATACATATATATACATATTTATATTGCGTTATAAAATATATACACTGAAGAGCAAAACTGTAACAAAATGTAATACTTTCTATTTCAACACATTTTTTTTAGACATGTTTTAACAAATCAAATATTTTTTTTGCATAACTTTATTGGCATGTATGTACTCTCTCTCTCAAACCGGTTTGGTGTCAATGCAACAACAACAACACTAGTAGCAAGCAATAATGCAAATAAAGACAAATGTTACAGTTTTGCACTCACTCTTAATTTTCGAATTTTCCGTTATTTTTCTCGTAATTATATATTTGGTGGATTTTTAATTATTATAAACGTGACCGTGAATAAGACAAAATGTTAAATCGGGAAGTACAACGCCAAATAATTGATTTGCTGAAGAAGGGCGAGTCTATAAGAAAAATAGCTAAAAAATTCGAAGTGAGCCACATGGCTGTGCAAAGGCTGCGGAAAAATGTACCAGACGCTGTTCCCAGTAACAAAGGAGGCCGGCCAAGGAAGATAAGCGACCGCGATGCCCGCCATCTGGCAAATTTGGTAACAAGCAGCAAGGCGGTCACTCCCAAAGAAGCACTAAAGATGCTGGATATTGATGCCAGTCAGTGGACAGCCAGGCGCAGCCTGTCAAAACTGGGGCTAAAGGCAGCGGAGAAGAAAACCAAGCCAATGCTGACAAAAAGACATGTGCGGTTGAGGCGGGATTTTGTTGCGGCTCACCAAAGCTGGACAGTTGAAGATTGGGATCAGGTACGTCTTTATAAATGGATTATAAAAGACCTTTTTTCATAAAATTTCAAAACGATTGCAGGTAATTTGGTCTGATGAAACCAAAATCAATCGATTTCAGTCAGATGGTCGGGCCTGGTATTGGGTTAAAGACCCAAATGCAGTCCAGCCACATCACATCAAGCAGACAGTAAAACATGGTGGTGGCTCCATTATGGTATGAGGCTGCATTTCCAAAAATGGTGTGGGTCCTTTAGTACGAATAGACGGTATAATGCGGAAAGAGGAATACCTGGCCATATTGCAACAAAATCTGCTGGGTGTAGTGGAAAGTATGGGTCTTGCTGCTGAAAAAGTAATTGTTCAGCAAGACAATGACCCTAAGCAGACCGCACATGTTGTACGAAATTGGATGCAACGCCAAAAATTTCGTAACTTGAAGCGGCCTCCACAATCACCGGACATGAACCCAATCGAAAATTTATGGAGTCATGTAAAATCGAAGCTTGCCGAATATTCAAGTCCGCCCAGTGGAGTTAATGAGCTGTGGGAGCGAACACGCGATGTATGGGATGCTATTCCGACTGACTTTGTCTTGAGGTGTACACGAAGTATGCCCAATCGTATCCACGAGCTGAAAAAATCCAAAGGATATTGGACATCTTATTAATATTTATTTTATTTATTGTAAAAAATAAAAAATGGGTTGAGTGCAAAACTGTAACATTTGTCTTTATTTGCATTATTGCTTGCTACTAGTGTTGTTGTTGTTGCATTGACACCAAACCGGTTTGAGAGAGAGAGTACATACATGCCAATAAAGTTATGCAAAAAAAATATTTGATTTGTTAAAACATGTCTAAAAAAAAATGTGTTGAAATAGAAAGTATTACATTTTGTTACAGTTTTGCTCTTCAGTGTACATATATATTATACAATTTGTTAGAGTCGAACTGGTCACATAGTTTTTAAGTTATGCCGGCCACCCACTTATTAGACAGACTAGACTGTATCTTAAAAAATGAAAAAAGTTCTAAAAATGTTAAAAAGATCCAAACATATTTCAATTATTGTAAAAAAACCGTAAGAAATTTTCAACATTGAGTAAATGTCAAAACTATTTTTGATTTATTATTATTGATTTTTTTCAGTTAACTTCTTATTATACGCAAACCTACAAATAAACCAGGTGTCAATGTCCAAGATACTTGGATCATTTAGCTCTATATCACTTTTAGAATAAATTTTAGATCGCTTATCCTGAGCACTTGAAGGGTAGCTATGAAATGCTCTTTTATTCATTATTCATAATAAATTCATAGTTCATTGAGTGATTAAAATTACTTGAACGTTGAATTTGTTACGGCAAAAAAAAAATTAGTAAAGAAAATAAATAATAAAATAAATATAATGGGGAAAATTAAAAAAAATATTTTGCGTGACCCTTCCATCCGCGAAGCCTCTGTGATGAAATGTCAGTAAACATTTATTTATTTGTGATATATTTAATTTAATCGCAATTTCAAAATCAATATTATCTTTTAAATAGAGCAACATTGTTTCTTTTCGCAGCCACTTATATCCTTATCCTGAATATTTAAAATGGCATTTCCGTCTCGATTGCGCCCCATAAATAATGAGAAACATGCTTTGTACTTAAATTTCTTTATTTTATGTGTTTAATAAAACAATAACTTAAAATCAACTACCAATTCTAACAAACCAAATATTTCCAATAAACGGAACACCTATCGGATTTGGGCATAAGTTGTTTCTGATAAATTGAAATCGATGGGAATTTAGAAAGCGATTATGCAATTTGATTGTTAGTGGTATTTTATTTTGTAAAAAATTTATTCCTCATAACATTGACATTCATTTGTGTTTTAAATTAACAGCCTTATTCAGAAATCCGATTACTATAGAAGTCACCATATTTTGTTGGTCGATTTCATCCGCGAGAAAAATGTAAATATTGCACAGTGCTGCATTTGCAAGCGGTTTGGTTATATATGTAGCTTAAGTCGGTAGTATGGTCGGCAGCAATATGGTCGGCACTAAAAGCCACACAAATTAAAACTCGGTTTAAGGAGACCCGGTGGTCTAGCAATTTCGAAAAATAGATTTATTGTTTTTTCTACATTTCGAAAGTATAGTATCTTAAGAATATATTATACAATGAAAGTTTCATGCAGAAATTCCTAATATTATAGCTTCTACAGCCCATTAACTATGTAGAGAGCGGTCCGCGCGCTTCTGTACCTCAAACTTTAAACTCATTTATCTCGAAACGACTTTTTTCGGCCTGGTGTTGTCAAAAAAAAAAAAACTATTAAACCGAATCGTCTGAAATTTTAATATGTTGTTCACAACATGAATGGCCATCGCACGAGACAGACAAATAGGAAATTGCATTGACGGTTTGGCCTGTTGGCACGAACTGCTTGTGGACAATTCCCTTGGAATCGTAAAGACAAATGAGCATCGACTTGATTTTTGACTTCTCCAAACGCAATTTTTTGGGTGGTGGCTCGTCTAGGGCCTTCCATTCGGTACTTTGACGCTTAGTTTCAGGTTTGTGTTGGAAACACTACGTTTCATCACCAGTTACAGTGTTGTGAAAGAAGTTCTCGTGTTTTCGCGCCTCTTTAATTAGGCCTTTTGAATGCTGAATTTTGAGCGATTTTGGTTCTCAGTTAACTTGTGGGGAATGAAACGTGCGAATGAAATGATCAATTGAAATGCGATAAATTGATGTTTTGGAGATATTAAATTCCGCTTCCACGAATTTCAACGATGATTTCGGTTCATTTTTGATAAATTTACGAACAATTGCGATGGAGTTTTCGGTGATTACTGATTTGTTCATTATCATTTATGTCCTCACAACTATCTCTGAAACGTGTAAGCCACTCATCAGCTCTGGCACGAGATAGACAAAGATCTTCATAAACTTTTTTCATCAATTCAAATGTTTCGATAAACATTTTACCGATTTTAAAACAAAATTTGATATTAGCTCTTTGTCCGAGACTCATTTTTTTTACCGACGACACAAACAGACTGACACTTTAGACGCAATAACTACGTTTCCACTGAACAGAACGTCACCAAGCTTTCTCTGGAAGTCAGCTAGGGATGTAACTTCCAACGCACTAACGCCTTAAAAAGATGGCGCCATCAAAAACATTTTTATGACGCCTGTCTTGTTTATTTTGGACAAAATGATTGTCTATCTCGTGCGAGAGCTGATGAGTGGTTTACACGTTTCAGAGATAGTTGTGAGGACATAAATGGTAATGAACAAATCAGTAATCACCGAAATTTCAATCGAAATTGTTCGTAAATTTATCAAAAATGAACCGAAATCATCGTTGAAACTCATGGAATCGGAGTTGAATACCTCCAAAACATCAATTTATCGCAATTTAACTGATCATTTGGGCTTACTGAGGACCACAAATTGCTCAGAATTCAGCACTCGAAAGAACTCATTAAAGAGGCTAGAAAATACGAGAACTTCCTTTACAACATTGTAACTGGTGATGAAACGTGGTGTCTCCAACATAAACCTGAAACTAGGAGTCAAAGTGCCGAATGGAAGTCCGTAGACGAGCCACCACCCAAAAAAGTGCGTTTGGAGAAGTCAAAAATCAAGTCGATGCTCATTTGTTTTTACGATTCCAAGGGAATTGTCTACAAGGAGTTCGTGCCTGTGACTTCTACCTATTCGGAAAATTGCATTTGGCCATAAAACGAGAACGTTTTGCGTCCGTAGAGGTCATCCAAAAGGCTTTTACCGACATCCTGAAGGACATTCTTGTCAATGACCTGAAACACTCTTTCGAAAAGTTTTTAGATCGCGCAAAAGAGTTATCGAGGCCAGAGGGGACTATTTTGAATAAATAAACTCGAAGTTATCAGAAAAAAGCTCCTGTTGTTTATATTTTACCTCAGTTTTGTTTATTTTGGATTCCACGTTGTATAAACACAGTATTTAAATTTAAAATGCGAATAAAATAAAATGTTTTCAATGAATGATAAAACGAAAGGATCAAGCAAAGTGAACAATTCAAAGTGAATCAGAAGAGATAACGGTTAATCGAAGTAAACAGAAATTGGAAAAGCAAACTGTAAAAGCAGTTAACTGATAGTGTCGCAATAGTGCGTTATTGGTTTTTGTTGCTTTAGTTGTTGTTTTTCCAAAGAAATTGAAGTTTCGAAAAATTGAATTTATTTTCATGTTAAAACTCATTCTTGGCATACTGTGAATATATCTCATACAGAATACGAGTTAGTAATCGGTTAAAGACGAAGTTAAAATATAAATCAAACTTTTTTCATATTTTCATAGCGCTTTAACTGTTTTAGCGACTGCATTACTTATTTGTAAAGTTTTGTTAATGTGCAATGTCTCAGAGAACCTTAGTGGATTGTCACAAGCAAATTTCCCATTTAATTACATTTGACTTAACAAACGCTTAAATATGAAAACTCTGGGATAAATTCATTGTCCACAATCTAATGCAAATGTAAAGAAAGGATGCATCATCCAAACAACTGGTAGGATTTGTATTCCATATGAATTTCTTAATTTCGATAGGTTTGCCGAACATCTTTCGTATGTAGGTATAATCCCCCGTATATCTTTTTCACCTTTTTTATATTGTATGGCATATTTATTACAAGTATTATTTATTATTATATTTTATTAGTCTCATCCCAATCTGTAATTTTAAAATAGTTTTTTTTATTCATATCTTTTGTTTTGTTATTGTGCACGCACTAGTGCCCAGGGATATTTCAATTTAGTTCACATAACGGTTGAATGTGAGAGCATAAAGGAATCGAGATAGATATATACATACATATACTAGCAATCCCGGCGAACCCCGTTTCGCCACCAGATGGCTTCGTTTTTTGTAACATTTCGTTTGGGGATTAAAAGATGAAGAAAAATTATTTTTTTTTTGTTTTATATTTGAAAAGGAAAAATTTTATTTCATTTCACAACAGTAATGAATTCTCTTCGATTACAAAAATTAAGTGTAATATAGTAGAACTTCTCTAAGTAAAAAATTAAAGTGAATCCAAAGTAAATACTGAATCGAAGCATTATACGTGTCCGCAAATTATCCGTTTCTTTTAAGTGCTCTTTGGTAAACCACATTTATTGTTCTTTGGTCTGACGTTAACACACACAAAGCGGATGGTTTCCCAACTCATGAATACGCAACGTATAGCTGCCCATGTGAAAAACAATGATTTTCTAAATTTTTTTTGCCATTCGTTCCAATGCTGTTTTGAACATATTAACCACAGCGTTATTAGCGTGAAAAAATGCTTGCAACTGTTCAATAATTCGTCTCTTTAACTGTTGTGTTCCCTGTATATTGCACCGCACATTCAGCTGATCCACCATCGACGAAATGAAATATATTGTATTTGCAGAAATTGCTGCGGTTCATCTGGTGTTGGCACCATTGAACTATGCAAATGATATATTTGTCCTTGTATCTGTGATGGCAAACAATTAAGATAGGATAATTAATTTATTTATTTTTGATGATTACGTTGTGACTTCTGATCGTGAGATGGTGTAGTGTGTTGTTATGTATTGCAATTGATTTTGTTGGTGTGATTGATTGGTTGTGTGTGTTGTATCTTTTACCTTACAAGTCGGCATGAAGCCACCTTCTCGAATGATATTAGCTCTAAAGGAAGTCATGCGAAAGCAGTTATTGTATTCAAGGTTGCGGTGAAGAAAATGGTTGGAATCGAGATCAGTTCCATCGAACAATGGTTTCAGTGGCTATGGTGGTGTAAGTAATGGATCCAGTTTGACTTTTCCACTTGCGCAGCACAATCCAGCCGTTTCTCTTTTGAACTTTAACGCATTGCAATATCGACATACAGTCGTCATTGGTCCAATATCTAAATTGTCATCATCACTGTAGTTCGCAGTGGGATCATATTGGAATGCCAAGTGATTGTATGATGCCAAAGATCTTCGGGTGCTCACGCGTTGTCTCAATCGGTCTTTTCTCTTATTATATTTTGTCTTTCTTCGCTTAAGTTCTGTGAATACACTTGTTGCTGGCTGGATGTCTTGTGCGGCGGCCGATGTTCGTACGTCGTCCTCTCGACATTTTGGACTATGGACAGACTGGTGAATTCAACCTCAAATGCACGATCCACATAACTTACACAGTTCAACTTACCACCTTAAGTACAAATGCCTGAGTATATGAGATAAGTATAAGTATATGAGATAAGTCGTTACAGCTATATATGTTTGTCTATCTGTCTGTCCTTCCGTCCGCTCGATAGGTCGATCAAAAATTAATGTATTTCAATGAAACTGAGTACAAAGTTACTCTGTCTCCAAGATAGTTCGGTATTGAAAATGACCACGACCATTTGCCATAGAACGATAATTTTCAAGCAGGAAAAAAGAAGAAGTGATTCCTTTGTTACTCAAATTTGGTTCAAATGAGAAATCCAAGAAGAGAAATATTGCCACTTTTTTATTTCTTTTTCTCCTTGATTAGCGCGATAACCGCTTAACCGATTTTGGTCGAGTTTAAAAAAGGGTTTATTTTTCATGCTAACCGGCGACAGGTGGACAAGCCAAATTCTTCTACACCTGTTCTTTCCAATGCAAAAGAAGCATTCCTCTTCCTCTGCTACCACCAGCTAATACCCCATCGAATGTTTTCTGAATCGGAAAGTCTGTATGTATTCGGCCGATATTACTAAGTCAGCGGAGTCACTGTGTTTATATCGTTGTGAAGCTCATTATTCCATCGCCTGCGATACTCGCCATGCCAACTTGCAAAGGTATACAAATCTTACGCAGAATCTTTTTCTCAAATAGTGCAAGGGACGCCTCATCGGATATTGTTATCGTCCAAGCTTCTTCGCCATACTGTCGGATGCGCATGATGAGAGCCTTATGAAGTATAAAATACTCAATTGCCTACTTAGTTCATAGTAGCATTTGTTGGAAAGAGAGATTTTTTCATGAGGGACTTCGTTTTGTCCTCGTTCCCCACGAGCCCCATTCGCTTTGCTTCTTTACCCCGTTTGGAAAAGGCGGAACTAACAGCACGGTTGTTAAGGCCGACGATATCAATATCTTCGGCATACGCCAACAATTGTACGCTCTTATTTAGGGTGATTTTTTAAGAGCTATAGGCAAGTTTTTCAAAGAAACACACGTAAAATTCAGAAAAATGCATGCAATTTTTATTTAAATCGATAGTACAGACCATATAATTTATTGTTCGAAGATTATTTCATGCAAATGTTGACCGCGACTGCGCTTCAAATGGTCCATCTGCTTAATCCATTTTGGCATACTCTTTCCAATGTTTCGGCCGGTATCTCACATATAAATGCTTTAATGTTGTCTTCCAATGCGTTAATTGAAGCAGGCTTGTCTGAATAGACATGAGCTTTAACATAGTCCCACAAAAAATAATCTAAAGGCGTTGTATGGCACGATCTGGGTGGCCAATTTACAGGTTCCGAACGTGAAATAAAACCGCACCAAACTTCGACCTTTTCTGGATACATTGGTAGCTCTTGCAATTCTTCTGGCTGATCTTCACTCCAAAATCGACAATTCTGCTTATTTACGTACCCATTGATCCAAACATGAGCTTCGTCGCTGAACACAATTTTTCGATTAAAAAGTGGATCTTCGGCCAACTTTCCAAGAGCCCATTTACAAAAAATTCTGCGTTGTGATAGGTCGTTCGGCTTCAATTCTTGCACCAGCTGTATTTTGAAAGGCTTCACACCTAAATCCTTTCGCAAACTTTTATACGTTGTTGAGTTACAGAGGCCCAATTGCTGCGAACGGCGACGAATCGATAATTGATGGTCATTATTAACACTGGCCGATACAGCTGCGATATTTTCTTCAGTTCGCACTCTAAGTAAGCGTGTTGGTGGTTTGATGTCCAATAATGTAAATTTGGTTCTAAATTTAGTCACAATAGCTCGAACAGCCGCTTCAGTGGGTCGATTAAACTGACCATAAAATGGAAGAAGCGCGCGCTAAACTTTCTTAACAGAACACGCATTTTTATAATAAAAATCAATGATTTGCAAGCGTTGTTCGTTTGTAAGACGATTCATGGTTAAATTATAGACCAAACTGAAGATGTTTGACAGTGAAACAAAACACGAAACGTTCGTCAGCTATTTAAACCAACTGTTTAAAAATATAATAGCTAAAAAATCACCCGTTAAAAAATTGTGCCTGGTAAGTAAGTTCTGCGGCTCGCATGATATTTTCCAGCATCAGGTTAAAGAAGTCACACGACAGAGTGGAGAGGTCGGAGAGGTCCTTCCCAATTCTAACGACGTTGCTGGTACTGAACAACGTCTTTGGCATTACAATGTTCGAGTAACATTATATTATATTCAGCCAGTTTCGAAGTGGCCGCCTTTAGCACGAATACACAAGCTCAAACGTTTCAATAAATTTTAGGTTATAGGCCGTAGTTCGTCTACCGTTATGCGATCCCACTCTCGACGCAACGATTGCTTCAGGGACTCCAAAGTTTTGTGGCGTTTTACACAGGCCCTTGCTTCCAAAATCAACCATACGCTGTAATCTGGCGGATTCAGATCCGGTGAGTAAGGTGGCCATTCTTGTGAAGTAATGAAGGAAGGGAAATTGGCTTTGCACCACTCTTGGGTTGTTTTTGCTCTGTGGGCTGGGCCGAGTCCTGTTGAAGGTCCAGGGGGTTCTGTGGATCAATTTCTGTCGTTTTGATGATTATTAGCTTGTTCAACGGAAAACAGTTTTTCATCCGTAAATACGATTTTTTCCCAGCCCGTACCTGCGGCCCGACTATGGAGCGAGCGGCATGTTTCGAGTCTTACTTTCTTGTTTTCATCCGCGAGCAGCTGGCATTTTTGTAGTTTATAATAAGGCTTGAGTCCAAGTTCTTTTTTTGCTATAAGGCGAAGTGATTCACGATTGATGCCTGTCTCACGAGCAATTTTCCTCATCAGGAGGAACTCGTTGAACTCTTTTTGATGACTTTTCGGTTGTTGGAAGTGTTAACAGTCTGTTTTCTTCCTCTTACAGGACGGTCACCTTCATTACCAAGCTCCTTAAATCGTTTGATTGCACGAGAAACCAATGAACGTGCAATTCCAAGCTTCCGTGCTATCTCGCAGTTGCGTGGTCCTAGCTGATGCAGGGCCATAATAGCTGAGCGACTACTTGACATCGTTACACAAAGTATTTAAAATGAGCTGGAACACAAACGAATACTTTTTTTGTACTTCAGAACACACTCAACAATCACAAAATAAGAGCATTTGCCGCTACAAAAATTTTACATTCATCTAAATGCACAGAGAAGTCTGTATACAGTTATTTTTTGTCACCCTGCAAGTAGTTTTAGTCAATGAGTTTTCACTGTGAATTGTTTCTTATGTTATATATTCTTCCAATTTGTAAACAAATTGCCTTGGAAGCGCAGCGGCTACCTTTTTTTCTTTTCCGGCGTTATAGTAAAAATTTGGAGAGAACTCCGACTCCGAACCGCAAATGGTTCTTATGTGGAACTTTTTCATGGCAGACATACACTCAGAGTTTTGCCATTGCCTGCCGAGAGGCGACAGCTACTATTTGATGTTCATACCCAGAGATTCGAACCTACACACTCCCGAATGGTAGTCACGCACCAATCCAATCGGCCACGGTGGCCGCCGTATTTCTCTTTTGTTGAATTTATTTTTCTACTAATTTTTATTTTTTATTTGTAAATTCAAGGGTTTTGGACCCCTAATAGTACCTGTAATAAAAGTTTGTGCGAAAAATTGATATGTTATTTAAATGGATGGAATAAGCTGATCACGACCATATTTCTCCTTTTTTAGTTATTTGCACACATTAATTTGAAATTATTTTTTACTAGAGCCCTATTTTGCAACTTCGAAGGCTCATTTCTCAAAACTAACTTCGAAAATCGGAGAAATTCCGTTTATACTTATGACTTAATCTTTAAAAAAATACCCAGAAAAAAAGTTAATTTTGTCGTATAGTGTTATGTTTGACAACTTTTTCATAGTATTTGGAGATTTACAAATTATCGTGCCTTAATGTGCTTAACTCATTCTCTAAAACCTATAATGGTCTTTTGTCTCAGCACAAGTGACCTAACCTTGTGATAATTGTTTCAAAATTAAGAACCGCATTGAAGGATTAATAATAGCTTTTTCTTAGCTTCACAGTCCGTGGTGGACCAAAGCTTCGTCAATAATTTCTCTCCACTTTATTATATTCAAGGCTTTATCTCTCCAGTTGTGTACGTTCATTTCCTTAAGATCTGATGCAACCAACTCTTTCGTGGGAGCCATCTTTTTCTTCCTCCAATGGTGTTGAAATAAAAGCTTTCCTAGCGTTTCGTTCTTTCGGCATGCGCAGTACATGCCCAATCCATCTAATTCGTTGGGCTTTGATAAAACGCATTACACTTCGTCTTTGAGAAGTTCCTTCGATTTCATTGTTGTAGCGATTGCGGTAGGTGTCTATTGTTTACATATATTTTTCGTAAGACCCGCCTTTCGAAGTACAGCAACTGATGCATATCATTTGTTTTCAGCGTCCATATTTTTGCGCCATATACAACGACGGGTCGTATCAGTGTTTTGTAAATTCTTATTTTATTTAGCTACCGCCGAGTCTTTGTCTGCCGATAGTTTAAAACTTAAGTATTTAAATTCAGTGATATTTTCGAAAACAAAGTTGTTTATAAAGGGTTTTCCAATAAGGGTTGTTATTTTGATATTCAAAGAAAAGTGCTATTTTTTAATATAAATTATCGGATGTTTATTTCATTATAAAGAGGAAAGTAAGCCGTTAAAGATAACAGCAGGCAAATGACCACCACGACCACGCTTACAGGACAAAATCCTTTTCATGAAATTTTCCATAAGCGAATTGCAAAGTGGCTGCCCTATGTCCTCGATTGCCTCACGAATTCCATCTTTGAGGTCTTGAATCGACCCTGGGCTGTTGGCGTAGACCTTCTCTTTCTCGTCGCCCCAAAGAAAAAAGTCACAAGGTGCTAAATTACGCGTACAAGATCTCGGTGGCCAATTGTGATTACCTCTTCGAGAGATAACACGGTCCGTAAACTTTTCCCGTAAAATATCAATGGTTTCGTTGCTTGTGTGGCACGTAGCGCCGTCTTGATGAAAATAAACGTTGTCCAGATCAATACTATCCAATTCCGGCCATAAACAATTGTTAATCATCTCTCGTTAGCGATACATAGCACCTGTTATTGGAAAACCCTTTAGTTAGATTATCGCGTGTAATGTTGTTGGCTGATCGAATCATGTATTTAGTTTTCTCAGTATTTACATGTAGTCCTAGAGCTTTTGCATTTCTATCACCAAGTTTAAAGACGCGTATAAGAGTGTTTCTGCTTTTAGTCATAATAAGAATATCGTCAGCATAGGCACATATCTGAAAATCATTATTAAATAATGTTCCATTCGGGCTTATTTCTTAAACAGTTGTGTGTAGCATTGAATTGAATATTAAAGATGATAATGCGCCCCTTGTTTTACACCAGATATGACTTAGAATGGGTTTGATAGGCTTCCTTGCACCAACACTTAATTGGTTGTGTTCGACAATGAATAGAATTTGCGGACTCTGTAATTTATTTCTAAAATGGGCAAATGCTTGCTTAGTACGTTTTACTAGACGTTTCCCCAATTTTTTGCACTTGTTCTCTGCTGATATTTATGAAAAAATGTATATGCCAACAAAAATATTCTCTTGAATAGTAGAAAAACTAATTTAATCACAAATGTATATGAGTTTGGAAAGGGAAAACAAATATTTTTTAATACTGAAAGAGCACGCCTTAATTGAGCGAAACTGAAAGTTGAATAAGCAATTTTAAGTAAAAATAGAATCACTCCTTAAATTTACTTACTATTTGTTATACCTGCATTCAATGATTATGAATGATATTCAAAAATGGAACGCAAATCGGTTGATTTAAACAAGTGTGTGGAGTGTGACCTTATAGACTCACTTTTTCCACCGCCAATTAAATATTTAAATAAATTAAATAAGGAAGAGATTTATTTTTCTTTAAAAACGAAAATCAAAAATACATTTTTTGGGAGCTTGTTAATATAACTTTCCTGTTATGGCAATAAAATGTTGCGGAGAATTGGACTCAACATACCTTAAAAAAATAAAAATTGAAAGCTTCGAAAAACATTTTCGATAAGTTATAACTTTCTTCCTGCAATAAAACTCCTTTCGTTGGTAAAACGAAATTATAGGCTGAACCAATTCGCCATGCGGTGTTTTCAATGTAACTATTCTTATGCGTCCATCGGTACTAGGATGGCATTTGATAAGGCGTGCCAGCGTCCACTTCGCCGGAAGATTAGGCTCGTTGAAAACCGCAACCACATCACCTTCTTCAATGTTGCGTGAAGAGGGAAACCACTTAGTGCGACGTTGTAAGCTGACGAGATACTCATCTGTACAACGACGCGAAAAATGTTGTCTCATGGCAGAAATTACTTGCTAGCTTTGACCCTCAGGTTCCAGGATTGACTTAAGCGGTTCACCGATAATGAATTACCCGGGAGTTAGAACTTCTAAATCACCAACAGCTGCAGAGTTATCACAGATTGGGTGAGAGTTCACGCATGTTTCTATTTCAATCAGAAGTGTGTTGAACTCTTCGTATGACAGTAAAACTTTTCGCAGTATGTGTTTCAAGTGATATTTGACACGTTTTACTCCAGTCTCCCAGTAACCTTCCATATGGGGTGAAGCCGATGGATTAAAGCGCCATTCGATATTTGAATTCGCAAAGAAAGAGCGAAGTTTAGCCATGTGTGGTAAGATTGGGGTTGAGACATGTGCACTTCATGCATATATAGGGTGGGCCATGTAAAATTTGCTTTTTTTTTGTTTTTATTTTGTTATTCCTACATTAATCATACATCTGTCATACTGACATCTAGTACATTTTTTAACAATTAGTTAGGAAAATTATTAAATATATTTCATCATGGCCAGTGCCAAGCCGAATACAGCGATTACATTTTAGGAAAACAATTACATTTCCGTCCGTAGGTCCAGATTGGTTTAATGTATACTAAAAGTTTGTTGGAAATATCGAGCTTAGAATTTCTGCCTATTAGCCAATGCAATTGTCGAAATTTTTGCTTTATTTGTTTTATTTTCTTTTTGATATGATCTTTCCAAGTTAATTTTGAGTCCAGGTGGATTCCAAGATATTTTGCAAATGTTTCAATTTGTATATTTTTATTGTTGAGCTTAATTGGCATAGCAGCAATCTCTGTTCTTGTCGTAAATATTACTTGTACAGATTTGTCCTCGTTTACTTTTAAACTCCATTTGTAGACCACTTCTTTACATTGTTGGTGTACATACATCTGTAATTTTGTTGTTGCAGTTGAGAGGTTTTTGTCAGATGACAATAAAATTGTGTCGTCTGCAAATGTTGCTATAGTAGAATTAGTTTCGTCTGGGAGTGGTATTTCAGAGGTAAATAGGACATATAGCAGTGGTCCTAGAACGCTACCTTGAGGAACTCCTGCTGTTATTGCATGTATTATATATGTGAGTATTTTTCATTGTATTTAATGTAGAAGCATCGGTCAGTAAGGTAGCTCTTCATAATTAAATAATAGTCCATTGGTAATATTGTCCTAATTTTATGCAAGAGGCCTTTGTGCCAAACTTTGTCAAAAGCTTTTGCGACGTCCAAATATACAGCAACGCAGTATCGTTTATTTTCCATGTCTGAAATTATTTTTTGAATTGATGATTTGGAATGATGTTTTTCGTGTCAAGTATTGGGGTAATTCTGTCATGTAAAAGTTTTTCTGCAATTTTAGATATAGTCGGAAGTAGGCTTATAGGTTGATATGAAGTTAAAGCTGTTGGGTTTTTACTCGGTTTTGGTAGCGCAATGATTACTGCGACTTTCCATACTTTTGGGAAGTATTGTAAGCGAAACATTGCAATAAATACGTTTCTAAGGACTAGGTAAGCCTCAATTGGTAGCTCCGTAAGGGCTTCGCCTGTCAGCATATCATATCCGGGTGCTTTTTTATGTTTAATTCGAGTTTTGATGCATAATATCACTTCTTGTGTGCTTGTTTTTCTTATTTTTGTGATGGTATCAGTATTAACATTTGAATCGGCTATAAAAAAAAAACTAATCAATATTTAAAAAATTTTTTTTTTATTTTGAAGATTGAACATTGTCATTTATGAATGAAAAATAATATCGTTCAAATGACTGGCACGACTGGCTTTACAGTAGGCCATTCGATCAACCCAATTTTTAAGCACATTTTCAATTGTTTGGGCTCCAATTTCATGAATGGCAACTTCGATTTCGTGTTTTAAAGCATCAATCGTCTTTGGATGGTTCGCATAGCATTTGTTTTTAACGGCTCTCCACAAAAAATAGTCCAACGGGCTTAAATCACAGCTCCGAGGCGGCCAATTGATATCGGAATTTCGGCTGATTATTCGATTTTCAAAAATGGTAGCCAAAAGTTCGAGTTTAACTTTGGCAGTGTGACAAGTTGCACCGTCCTGTTGAAACCAAATGTCGTCCATGTTATCCTCTTCAATTTTTGGAAACAACTCGTTGAGCATGTCAGAGCAACGCTCGCCATTTACTGCAACCGCCCGATGATGCCGCCAGACCAAAAACCGCACCAAACAGTGACTCGTTGTGGATGCATTTGCTTCTCTACAGTAACGTGTGGATTTGACGTAGCCTTCTTCTTCTTCTTCTTAATTGGCGCGATAACTGCTTACGCGATTTTGGCCGAGCTTAACAAAGCGCGCCAGTCGTTTCTTTCTCGTGCTAACCGGCGCCAATTGGACACACCAAGTGAAGCCAAGTCCTTCTCCACCTGATCTTTCCAACGCAGAGGAGGCCTTCCTCTTCCTCTGCTACCACCAGCTGGTACCGCATCGAATACTTTCAAAGCTGGAGCGTTTGTATCCATTCGGACGACATAACCCAGCCAACGAAGCCGCTGGATCTTTATTCGCTGCGCTATGTCTATGTCGTCGTAAAGCTCATACAGCTCATCGTTCCATCGTCTGCGATATTCGGCGTTGCCAACGTGCAAAGGTCCAAAAATCTTACGCAGAATCTTTCTCTCGAACACTCCAAGCGTCGCTTCATCGGATGTTGTCATCGTCCAAACTTCTGCGCCATACGTCAGGACGGGCATGATGAGAGTCTTGTAGAGTGCCAGTTTTGTTCGTCGAGAGAGGACTTTACTGCTCAGTTGCCTACTTAGTCCAAAGTAACACTTGTTGGAAAGAGAGATTCTACGTTGGATTTCAAGGCTGACATTGTTATCGGTGTTAATGCTGGTTCCTAAATAAACGAAGTCTTTTACAACCTCGAAATTATAACTGTCTACAGTGACGTGGGTGCCGATACGCGAGTGCGCCGACTGTTTGTTTGAAGACAGGAGGTACTTCGTTTTGTCCTCGTTCACCACCAAACCCATTCGCTTTGCCTCTTTATCCAGTTTGGAGAAGGCAGAACTAACAGCGTGGTTGTTAAGGCCGATGATATCGATATCATCGGCATACGCCAACAATTGTACGCTCTTATAAAATATTGTGCCTGAGCGATTAAGTTCTGCGGCTCGTACGATGCTCTCCAACATCAGGTTAAAGAAGTCACACGACAGTGAGTCACCCTGTCTGAAACCTCGTTTGGTATCAAACGGCTCGGAGAGGTCCTTCCCAATTCTGTCGGCGCTGCTGGTGTTGAGCAACGTCATCTTGCATAGCCGTATTAGTTTTGCGGGGATACCAAATTCAGACATAGCGGCATACAGGTAACTCCTTTCCGTACTGTCGAATGCAGCTTTGAAGTCGACGAAAAGATGGTGTGTGTCGATTCTCTTTTCGTGGGTCTTTTCCAAGATTTGGCGTATTGTGAATATTTGGTCGATGGTAGACTTTCCAGGTCTGAAGCCACACTGATAAGGTCCAATCAGTTGGTTGACGGTGGGCTTCAGCCTTTCACACAATACGCTCGCTAGAACCTTATAGGCGATATTTAGAAGACTAATCCCGCGGTAATTGGCACAAATTGCAGGATCGCCCTTCTTATGGATTGGGCAGAGCACACTTAAATTCCAATAGGCAGGCATGCTTTCATCCGACCATATTTTGCATAGGAGCTGATGCATGCACCTTACCAGCTACTCGCCGCCATGTTTGAATAGCTCAGCCGGCAGTTCGTCGGCGCCCGCGGCTTTGTTGTTCTGTAGCCGTGATATTGCTATTCTCACCTCGTCATGGTCGGGTAACGGAACTACAATTCCGTCGTCATCGATTGGGGTATCGGGATCTTCACATTCTCTATGACATGCGCAGCTGTCACTGTTTAACAGGTTCGAGAAGTGTTCCCTCCATAATTAGGATTGCTCTGTACGTCAGTCACCAGATCGCCGTCTTTGTTCTTACAGGAAAACGCCCCGGTCTTAAAACCTTCTGTAAGCCGCCGAACTTTCTGGTAGAATTTTCGGGCGTTGTTCCTATTGGCCAGCATCTCAAGCTCCTCGCACTCACGTATTTCGGCCTCTCGTTTCTTCTGTCGGATAATACGTCTCTCTTCCTTTTTCAGCTCTCTGTAGTGATCCCACATGGCTCGCGTTGCGCCCGATCGCAGCGTGGCTCTATAGGCGGCATCTTTTCTTTCTGCGGCAGCATGACATTCCTCGTCGTACCAATTGTTTTTTCTTGCTTCGGCGGCGGTACGTAGGGAACGAGAAATTGCGCTCCATTGCTCGCGCATGCCGATTTGTTGGGCAGTGCTTTCGGAGAGCAGGAGTGAGAGTCGAGTGGCGAATCTTCTGGCTGTCTGTTGTGATTGCAGCTTTTCGATGTTGAGCAATCTTTGCGTAGGTAGATGCACGTTTTTTGCTGCACAGAGGCGTGTGCGCAGTTTGGCTGCAACAAGGTAGTGATACGAGTCGATGTTGGGTCCTCGGATCGTACGTACATCTAATACACTAGAAGCGTGTCTTCCATCTATCACAACATGATCGATCTGGTTTCGCGTTTTTCGATCAGGAGACAGCCAGGTAGCTTGGTGTATCTTCTTATGCTGGAATCTGGTGCTGCAGACTACCATGTTTCGGGCCCCGGCGAAGTGGATCAGCCTCTGTCTGTGGCGGGGGCAGCGCTCATAGGAACGTTCCAAGCGCTCATAGAAGGAATCTTTGGTCGTATCGTCCTTCTCTTCCGTCGGGGCGTGGGCGCAAATTAGCGAAATGTTAAAAAAAAATCGCGCTTTGATGCGGATTATTGCGAGACGCTCGTCCACCGGAGTGAACGACAGTACTTGGCGACGAAGTCTCTCTCCCACAACAAATCCGACACTGAATTTGCGCTCCTTTACATGGCAGCTGTAGTAGACGTCGCAAGGTCCTATATTTTTCTTACCTTGCCCCGTCCGCCGCATCTCTTGGATGGCAGTAATGTCAGCCTTTACTCTCACGAGGACATCAACCAGCCGGGCAGAGGCACCTTCCCCATTAAGGGACCGGACATTCCAGGTGCATGCCCTCAAATCATATTCCTTATTTCGTTTGCAGGGGTCGTCATCAGTAAAGGCAGTTCTCATCCGAGGCTTTGTACTTCTTTTCATTGGGGGGGATTTTTGAGTGGCGGGTCCCAAACTCAGCGCACAACCAGCTATCCTGGAATGCTTCGCCTTCTCACGTTAGCTCACTCCCGAACGGGTGTTCGGAAGCTAACCAGAGGATACGTGGGCTAATCCCGAACGTTGTGAGCTGCTTGAACCATATGTAGAAGAATCGTCCTGGCCACTCCCAAGTGAATGGCGATCAGTAACTTTCCCCACTTGCGTGGACTTCTACACATGGAACCATCCTCCATTTGACGTAGCCACCGATGTGAAAATCAGAAAAGAAGAAGAAGACTCACCACTTTGGAAATAGGTTTTCAATATTTCCCAATTTTGTTCAAGCGTATAGCGTCCCATTTCGTAAATGTCAAACCTTTAAGTAAATTATGAACACATTTGGCATGTCATTTGTGTTACCATTCTCAAAAAAATAGGTGGTTCAAAAAGCAAACGCTATATGGCCCACCCTGTATTACGGACAAAGCTACGAGCGCCGTCAAGGCGCCGAGTAGCAGGATTTGGTTTTTGATTCCTTCAAGCACAAGCC
This sequence comes from Anastrepha ludens, assembly GCF_028408465.1. Lineage (NCBI taxonomy): Eukaryota > Metazoa > Arthropoda > Insecta > Diptera > Tephritidae > Anastrepha > Anastrepha ludens. The sequence continues at coordinate 10,776,024 of NC_071503.1, forward strand.
TACAAGCCTCCTCGGGCGGTGCTGGTCGATCATGTGGCATATAGAAAGAAGCAAATGTGATGCTGACACCGTCAGCGGCTTCCACCTCAACAGGCATCACATCCTGTAAACTACTATATGATGGGGGAAAAAATGTTTAAATGTTTTTTTGGCTCCAACACATTATCTGGGACTACCTTAAAATCGCTTATAGAACAGGTTGTGGTTTCTTCCCGAGAACCCCGTCACCTCGTTGCTCCGCACCCAGGGTTCCTGGACTAAGACGATGTCAACAGTATTAATTATACAGCATTGATGTATTTTTTTTATTTAAGTTTTTTATTTTGCAATTCTGCAACTTATCAACAAATAAATATAAAAAAACGAACAATAAAGATTTTGTAAGGATACTCAATTCTCTACAAAAAAGGTTTCCTAAAATTTTTTTATAAAATCGCTCTTTCAAAAGTTATTCGCAATTGTGGATGAAAAAAAAATTAAATTATTGTTTTTTTCGTTGTTTAACCAATTTTTTATACTCAGTGGAACAAATTGATATTTTATTTAATTAAAAATCATCATTCTATCAATATTATCACTTAAAATATCTAAATTTTATAAGATATCCAAACCCATTTTCTGTTAATAGCTATTTATTATACGAAAACGTAATTTTACTATAAATAACAGAGAGAATTTGTAGAGAATTGAATTTCCTTACAAAATCTTTATTGTTCCTTTTTTTAATATTTATTTGTTGATAAGTTGCAGAATTGCAAAATAAAGAACTTAAAAAACAAAAAAAAATCTTCAAATTTAATTTATTTGATTACTCGGAAACGACTCATCTGGCAAATATTTCGGATGAGACCTTTTTTGTGGAGAATTTAATTTACTAAAAATCTATGTATACAAAATTTTTTTCACCTCAGTAGTTTGGGAGCTTTGACACAAAATTGAAAGCAGAAATAAAAAATCAAAAATGTAAGGTGATAGACCTCTTAATATTAATATTAAGGGCTAAAATCTTCACAATATTTTTTTTATCACCTTGAACAAGATTTTCGATATAGTGAAGAAAACAAAATAGTCGATTTTTTTGGCCCAGTCTACTAAACATACGCATCTTTGCAGCTTGTGTAGTTCTCAAAGTGTGGATGTAACCATAGTCATAGTCTACACCACACCACAGAAGCATAAGTGATGATTGGTCTGATAAGTTTTGTGTATATCCACCAGACCACATCAGGTTTCAGTCCCTAGGTTTTGCCAAAGGTTCTACGGCATTCTTGAAAAATCCTCAAGGTGCGATCTACTTTCAGCGAATCATGTGTTTCCCAGTCAGCTTCATATCCAAGATTACACCTAAATATTTAATTTTCTCAGAGAGACTGAATATGACACCTCTCAGTGCTGGAAGACTTAGTACACTTTGCACTTTCAAGCAACGCCTTCTTAGCGATTTATCCGATGTTAGCGCGCAGACATCGTCCGCATATGCTTGGACTTGGAATCCGCGTCCCTGTTAAACGAGACTCCACGACGAAGCACCACATCAGCGGAGAAAGAACTCTACCTTGGGGCCATCCCTGCTTAAGATTGACGGTAATTAGTTCTTCACTGGTCTTACTAGCGGTTAGCAGCCCTTCAGAGAGCTTGGAATGTATCCATTTTACAATGGTTTGATTAATTCCATGTCGTTCGGCAGAGGAACATATTGAGTCAAAAGTGGCATTATGAAAAGCTTCTCAGTGTCAACGAACACGCCCATTGTGTACTCGTCAGCTTCGAGCCTGACTTCAATGTTGCTAGCAAAATCGTGTAGGGCTTATTCGCATGGTTTCCCACTCTGGTAAGTATGTTGATTTTCACTCAAATACGTTTCTCTACCACTCATTCTAGATTTTTCATTTTCTGGTTTCGGAATAAATTCTATGTACTCTTACGCGACACAATTGAGATAGTGTGTTATAGTAAGTGCAAGACAAGCCTCAATCAGCCTGTTTCCTCCTTTCTTTAGCATTGCGTAGCAGGATATATTCCATCAGGTCCTGGGGCCTTAAAGTTTTCAAAAGAAGATAAGGGAAAGCTTATCGATTCCTCTGTCACTATCTAACTAGCAATATACCAGCTTTACCAAGAGGTTCCACGATTGCTACCGTTAATGTCACTGCTGCTTCCTACTTCTGAAAGCATTATACTACTCAGAAAATGGGTTTCAAGTAGAGCATTGAACGTTACCGATTTGGAAATGGTATGTGAACTGTCAGGTTTTTGAATGGAATCCAGCCTTACTGAGCGGTCTAGTTGAATCACCTTCGTTTCTTCGACTGTACTACAGAAATTTCTATACGACTAGCAAACCCGGCCCGCTTCGCTGGGCACACTAAAATATAATAGATATGGTTTAGAACAGAAAATATATGGTTTTCATATTATTTATTTCTTTATTCTTTATTCAAGCGCTTTGGCATAAACAATATTTTTTGTTTTTCTATTTGTTTTTGAGTAAATATATAATGTTGTTGGCTTCCCAACACGTGAACAGCCAACGTATAGTTGACCATGGGTGAATACTGGTTTTTCTAAATTAATCCCGCATATTTCTAAAGTTTGCATTTGTGATTTATTGATAGTTATTGCATATGCTAAACGAATGGGCAGTTGCAAACGCTTGAATTCAAATGGAAATTCAGGTGGAATCATTGGAATTCTTGGTATTAGAACGTCTTCATTCTTGAATTTGCCAATTAAAATAGTTGCTTGGATAACATTATTCATCAATCGTTTGACTACTTCATTTTGTTCTTGACGTTCTTCTGATGTCGCGTTATTCCGGGATTTCTCATGCGCCTATTATTATTTGTCGAACGACCAATATGATAACGTGATTGTCTTGGCATTTGTACTGCAATAAACATGATTGTAATTATGGTATTCTCAGATTTTAAAACATGTTTTTTTTCGATTTTGTGGATTATATTTTCGATGCATATGTGTTCAAAAGCTCAAGTCCACATGGTCAGGATTATTTTATTTTGTTGTGATTTGAAAATTGGTGACAATTTGCATGATAAGACTATTATTTTTTTCATCAAAGTTACGCATTTTTCGTGCTCTTCTTTTTCATCCTTTAAAAATTTCATTTGTTTTTTCATTTTTTTTCCATTTTTTTCACCCATGGTGTATCGTAGCTTATCGCATATGAACAGAAAAAATAAATCCACAAAACATACACTTTGAACTTACCTCTTCTCCTTATGGCATCCAAATCAGAAAGAAATATTGACACATTGTAACTCACACTGTCAATTTGACAGTTCAGTTCCGCCTCAAGCGTTAAATATGTAAACGACATTATGGCTGGCTCAAAAGAACCCTGTACGCATTGCCGGTGTTCCGAATTACAACCAAACTTTACGAAACCCATTTTCAATACTTACTTAACAATGTGTGTAAGTTTGGTTTAATTCGGTGCAAAGACACGGCGGGTCCACGTTTTGGCATATATTTCGAGACCCTAGTCATCAATAGGTATGAAAATTACCCCGTATTAAAGCACTTATCAACAGCTTTCGTTTGATACCCATATTGTACATACACAACCAAAGGTTACCCGGGTCCACGTTTTGACCTATATCTCGAGACCCCAGTCACGGAGCGGTATGAAAGATACTCTATATTATAGAAATCATCAACAGCTTCCATTTGCTACCCACATTGTACAAACACATCCTAGGATTACGCGGGTCCACGTTTTGGCCTATATATCGAGACCCTAGTCACGGAACGGTATGAAAAATACTCTATACTATAGAAATCATCAACAGCTTCCATTTGCTACCCAAATTGTACAAACACATCCTAGGATTACCCGGGTCCACGTTTTGGCCTATTTCTCGAGACCCTGGTATCCGATTCTTAAAATTTCAAAGCACAAACCTTCTCCACATGTCTCTTCAATGTGGCAAAGTTTGGTTAAAATCGGTTGAGCCATTCTCCGTAAAGTTCATCACAACGCGAAAAACGGCTGAATTTTTATATATACCTTCTGCTCAAATATGAACGAGACTTTATCAATAAAACGGTCCGCGGATGACATATGGCAAAAATAAATTTTTTGTTGGATGGTAGGACTGTTATAAGCTTACATGCCAAATTTCAGCGTGATATGTCACATAGTTATATTAGTATTCTGTGCTACTGTAAACAAGTCAAGCTCCAGTGTGTTTTTCGAATTTAACGATGGAAATTCAAGTTGAACAAGGAATTTGTTTGAAATTTTGTTATTCCAACAAAATTTCGGCTTCAGACGCCTTAAAGATGTTGCAGACAACTTATGGGCACTCTGCTCTATCGCGTGCACGTGTTTTCCAGTGGTACAAAAGTGGCTCCCCGGAGGAGCCGAAACCCAAAAAACCACGCCAAAGTCGCTCAAAAATTAAGGTTATGCTGACTGTTTTTTTCGATAAGAAGGTGTGGTGCACTCGGAGTTCCTTCCGCAAGGCCGATCGGTTAACGCTGAATATTATTTAGACGTTTTAAAGCGTTTGCGCGAGAACATTCGTCTTAAAAGGAAGGAATTGTGGGACAACAAGTCATGGTTCTTGCATCACGATAATGCACCAGCTCACACATCACGTCTTGTTCGCGATTATTTGAACAAAAATAATGTTAATATCGTTCCGCAAGCACCGTATTCGCCTGATATGGCTCCATGTGACTTTTTCCTGTTTCCCAAGCTCAAGTTGCCGCTCCGTGGAAAACATTTTGAGACAATTGAAGTCATAAAAGAGAATTCGAAGAAGGAACTGAAATCCATACCGAAATCGGCCTTCCAGAAATGCTATGATGATTGGAAAAAACGTTGGCATATGTGTATCGCCTCCAATGGTGACTACTTTGAAGGAGATAAAATAAAAATTGAACAATAATTAACCGTTTGTGTTTTATTAAATCAGGCTCGTTCATATTTGAGCAGAAGGTATATATATACCTATGTATATGACTGCGTGCCACCGAAGCTCTTTGCATCCGTAGAATCTAATTTTCTTCAAGCGTGTTGTAAAAAGATGACCAGTTGAGCGAAGGAAGGCTTTCATGTGGAGATCAACTCCAAATAGTCTTGGAGACTGTGGATGTAATCACGGGAAAGCGATTTTTCTTTGCTCCTTAAGAAGCGAAATTCGCCACGACGCTGAGTATAATTTATGAGTAGACAACACGAATATATATACAATATATATTTGAAGCTTTAAATTTCTAGTATTTCTTTCCGCAAACATTTTTTTTTACTTAACGATTATTTTTTCGAAATTTTTTCCTTTTTTTTTTGACGTGATAACGTCTAATAATTCGATGTAGCCGGCTGCACGCACCAAAAAATGCGTCCTTATCTTGCTCATGCGTCGTTACCTTGCTTGAACTGCAAGCGAGAGCTCGGAACGAACGACAAAGAGGCACAATCGGCCCCCGCGTTCGGCAACGTTCGACATCTGGCTCTCCTACTTGAGTGAGCATATATATGTATGTATACGCGCATTTGTATATAAATTCACATATTTGTTTTTGCATATGCCTTCTTCCTGTGTGCATGGTAATGAACCATTTCTCTATGAAGATTATTAACTTTGATTTACTTGAATTTAAAATAAAACCAATTGTATCATCATCATCCTTACCGAATTTATAATTAGTGACGACTAGTTGTTAATAATACCTGTTGTTTTAATGCTTTTATTATTAATTTATTATTATATATGAAGGAAAGAATGTATGGTAATATTTACCACATACCTTATAAGATATGTTGTATACTACATAGTATATGTAAGTTAACGTGTCCCGCAGGACATCGTTTAAAAAATTAAAGTTGCGGGCCAACAACTTGGCCCGTTAAGTTATACTTACTTTCGGGATCCTGGAATTAATTGTCCGTTCTATGCGTTTTACAGTTTACTTTATTGTATTCCTGATTATTAGCTGGTTGAAGATTACCGTTTAAAGCCCACTGGTTCAAGACTGCCCGCGCGGCGGCACACTCAGAACCTTTTATACTAAAACTAGCCCTATTCCTACCCTAACTCTGCTGACACAGCGGTTCCCACGATGTTGTGTATTTCGGGTGAAGTTGCTGTCTGCCGGATGCGCGTGTGGATCACGTTGCATTAAGCAGACGCACTGTCAGCATATTTCAATACACGGGTGTGCTTCTGCTGCAGGTGAGCGAGTTAACTGTGGTGTTAACTGCCCCCCCTCTAAATATCTGCGTCCCGCAGATTGACATGCGTATTCCGGGAATCGTCGGGTGTCTCCTTTGCGTAGGTAGCAACAGGCATCGGAATGGTAGGTTGGCGTATCGGAGGGAGGTCAAGGCTTGCTGTTATCTTTCTCCAAATCCAGTAGGAGACCACGGCCAATATGCAAATAAAAAAAGCGTCAACAGCCAAAGAGACATGGAATCTCTGGCCCAGTTTGCCCAGATGGTTGATATTCGTCATGCTCAACTCGTGAACGTATTCTAGACTTGGTTTAAATCCTTGGCTTTTCACGTTGGTAACCGCTGCTGGCAATACCTGCGAGCTCTGCGATGCTCTGTTAGAAAAGGTTTCGTTCTTCACCCAAATTGTCTCATTGCTAAACTGGATGAGGAACGTGCCGTTAAGGACGCTCTTGCGATTATCATTACGAACAGTCCCCTGAAAGTTGGTTAGAAATAATGTACCTTCACTAATTAATTCGATAGTTTCTCCATTTTCAGGTTCGAAGTGGCATTCAGCATCACCCCCCTTAATTAGACGTGCCAGGCATCCATCTTCGGGTAATCTTTGCAGATGGCTCATCTCGCAGATCGTTGAATTTTTGATCGAAGGACATTCACTTATTATGCCGTACGTTTCTTCCTTGCTGACCAACATTTTCGTGTAGTTTGCCACTACCCTCATACCTGCATGAACCGCAGCTCTTGTCATCAGAAAGCGGAATTCATCTGTTCTGACCTTAGGGATTGCGAGTACATAAAGCAGCAGAGAGCCGTTTGAAAATAAGGAGGGCTTCGCATATTCAATTGCCTCAATGGCATTTTGGTAGGGTAAAGCCTCTTCTTCAGAAATTAGCTGATGTAACTCAACCGGGTTTAAGAGGTTGGTGTTGACTATGCCCGACTTTGCCATTTGACATGCGCGTACTACCTCACTTATTTCTTCCTTGAGGATCTGTATGCGGTTAAGCAGTACGGTTTCAGCAGCCGTAGTGCCAACCTCTTTCCCAATGGTGTTCACGTAACGTGTCATCTGATTGATCTGGTTCATAGATTCCCGAGTGGCATTGAAGAGTTCCTCATTTATTTTAAATTGGTGGTTGCTGTTTGCGATTACATCATCTTGACTTCTGAGGATTGTGTCCCAGTCTGTTGCGTCAGGCGAGCCGGCAACCCATTTCCAGGCCGATCCAAGCCAATTGATTGACCGGATTTTACGGGGTTTAGTGGCCCGAAGTTCGGCGAGGCGTTGGCTAATGTGGTTCAAGTTGTATGCCGCAAAGGATTTTGCGACATCATTCCTCATGCCCTTTGCAGCCGTTTCGAATTTCTCCAATGCTTCACTGAAGAGATTCAAATCAATCTTATGTATCAATTTAAAATGGCCATTTACTATCCAGCCTTGACCTTGATTTATCGCTACCAATGGGGCATCGTAGCCGAAGATGTTGAATCCGCAAACGCAGGGGATTACGAGTAATCTAGCTTGATAAAATTTTCAATAAAAATTTACAAATTTTCTTAGTGTGGCAATAAAATAACATAACAAAAATCGGTAACTTCTTGTTTCAGCCTTAAGCTAATATTGCCAGTTGCGCGTGTTCTTTTCTTGAAAGCAACCTGTTCCTAATCAGAATATCCTTTGAAAGGAAAAGGGAGAAAAAGCATTTCATCGTTTATATTAAAACAAGTGGCTTTTAGGAAAAGAGGAGCGTTACATATATGGCAAAAAAATATTTTTTTTTTTTTTTTTACAATTTACAACGCTTTACATTATTTGAATATTGGCAAAAAAATATTTTTTTTTTTTTTTTTTGTTTTTTACAATTTACAATGCCTTACATTATTTGAATATTGGCAAAAAAATATTTTTTTTTTTTTTTTTTTTTTTTTTAAAGGGTTTTAATTATCACCCCATTTTTGTACGAGCCAGCGAAGGAAAAAATCCGTCAAAAAAGGAAAGGAAAGATCGGTTTCATATATTTTTTACCTGAGTCTTATGGATCCTTTTCCCATTGTTCGTTGTTACCGTGACCCTATTATCTTTTCCTACGACTTCCTTTTTGTACAGTGGCCGTTGTTTTGCTTTTATTTGCTTATTCCTTACGTACACCACGTCGCCCTGCGAATATTCCCTAGGGTGGTCCCTTTTTCTATTAATTCGCGAATTTCTTGATTCCTGATTTTTCTTTATTTGACCCCTTACCTCATTGAAAACCTTTTCCTGAAAATTTCTTATCCCCTGGTAGTTTATTCTTTGTACCCTGTTAAAAAATATGTCGCTCGGTTTATGCTTTGTAATGGAATGAATTGAATTGTTGTACCGATCAGCGGCTATGTATAGTAACTCCTTGGGGCTGGTGTTGGGTAGTTCCTTTTGCAAACAGCGGTATATTTCAATAATAGTGGAATGAAGCCTCTCGACCTGCCCATTTACTTCACTTTTTTGAATGGGGGTCTGGTAGAGCCTGATTCCCAAACTTCTTACATAATTGGATACTAGAGGGGTGACGAATCCTCGTTCGTTGTCTGTAACTATCATCCGCGGGACCGTAAAATAGTGAATTACTTTTGCAAATTTTTTTCGCAAAAGTACGGCCGACCTGTCCTTAATGTGGAAAAACTTCGCAAATTTGGAGAATTTATCTAGACAACTTAAAAATTTCTCCCCGCTAATTTCGAAAATATCAATGTGCAGGATATCGCACGGATGTTTGGGTATGGGTGTATCTTTTAATTTTGGGACGAAAGGATGTCTGTCATATTTATTTACCCGGCATATTTCGCAAGCTTTAGTGAAGTTTCTTATCAGGCTCGCCATTTTGGGGAAGTAGTACCTTTCCAGAATTTGTCCTTTATTTTCCACCGGGTTTCTATGAGCCCGCCTGTGCTCTTCCTCTATTATTTTACAAATTCTTTCTTCATTCGCCACATCTTCTACCAATCTTTGCGTTACCCTAATCTTGTAATAAAGGAAGTGTTCGAGGTACACATCTTGGAGAAGCTGTAGCCGGTTCTCGGGAATTTTGACACCGTTGATTATATTTGGACGTAGCCTTTCTTTCAATATCCTTACTAAAGTGTCCCGATTAATATCGGCTAGAGTCACATAATGGCGAGTGTAACCCTCGTGTGGGTTCTCAACACTAAGGAGTTCCCGTCCCTCTCTTATCACGAGCTGATTCTTAAAAACATTCAAGGGTGCCTCGACGTGAATTATTAGATCGGAGGCGTCTTGTTCAGCGCTGTGGACAGTTTCTATTTCACTTGCGGTTGCGGTGGTAGAGCCCCTAGCGGCGGTCATTGTTCTGGATGTATCTGTTGCTCCTTCACTAGCCGTTTCTGTATCGGAGCCACTAGCCAACACGTGAAGTCCTGTTGTGTCCTGTTTCCGACCTTTGATCCTGGATAGGGCATCTGCCACATAGTTTGATTTACCGGGTGTGTAAATTAACTCGTGGTTGTATTCCTCTATCCGGGCCTTCCATCTTTTTAACTTCGCGTTATGGTTTCGGTTTCCTAGAGCGAAGGTCAGCGGCTGATGATCGGTATAAATTTTAATGTTTTTTGCGCCATATAAGTAGGAACGCAGGTTGTCCAATGCCCATACAATGGCCAGCATTTCCTTCTCATTTGTAGCATAGTTTTCTTCTGTCTTGCTTAGCGAGTGAGAGATGTACGCGATTGGCCTGTCCTTTCCAACCTCACCTTGGGACAAGACAGCGCCTATTGCAAAGTTAGAAGCATCCGTAGTCAAATTAAAAGGTTTCTGAAAGTCCGGGAAAACCAAAATATCAGCCGAAACGAGTAGCTCCTTTAGATCAGCAAACGCCTTCAACGCAGCGGATTCGAGCTTGATTTTTACCTTTCTCGACTGGTTAGCCTTTATTTGGGCGTTTTCTCCTCGGGTTAGACTTGTCAATGGCTTAGCCACCTTTGCATAGTCCCGAATGAATTTTCGGTAGTACGACGTCATTCCTAGGAAACGCTTTAGATCCTTAAGCGTTTCGGGAGGATCCAATTCCTGAATGGCTCTTACTTTTTTTGCATCGGGCTTAATCCCGTCAGGAGTGATGACATAACCAAGGAATTCTACGCTAGTCTTCATGAAATGGGTTTTTTCCAGATTAACTTTTAGGTTTGCACTCAGCAGCCTTGCAAAGATCGTGCTAACATTTTCTAGGTGCTCTTCTTCACTTTTTCCAAAAACTATGATGTCGTCAATATACACGTAGCAGATCTTCCCAATATATTCTTTGAGAACATCGTCTATCATGCGTTGAAAAATGGCAGGGGCGTTCTTTAGTCCGAATGGAAGCCTAAGAAATTCAAATTTTCCATTCATCGTTGAGAACGCAGTTTTTGGTACGTCACACTCTTTCATCGGAACCTGGTGGAACCCGGAAGTTAGATCAATCGTTGTAAAGTATTTTGCAGCACCTAAGCTGGCAAGAGTTGCATTTATATCCGGTATGGGGTATGTGTCGGCAATTGTTACGGCGTTTAGGCGCTTGAAGTCAACCACCATTCTATATTGCCTTTCTCCCGAAGGTTTTGGCTTTTTGGGGACAATCCAGATTGGGGAATTGTATGGACTTTTCGAAGGACGAATAATCCCTTCCTCAAGCAATTCCTCGACCTGCCTTTCAACCTCCTCTCTCATGCAGGCAGGATATGGGTAACTCTTGGTGTAAATTGCCTCTGCCGTTGTCGTTCTAATCTCCGCCCTCACTGTAGTATCCACAATTTCCCTGTCACTTATTGGATCAAAAAGTTTTTCGTGATTTTTAATGATCTGTTGCAGTTTTTCCTGCGCCCAAGTTGAAATGTTGTTATCGGAAATTTGGTTAATTTGCCCGGAAGGTTTTTCTAAAAGTGGAATTCTAATATTAGGTTTCAAAATTAGCACATTTTCCTTGCGGTCTATTATAGCCTCCAGTTCCTTTAGGGTATCATCGCCAATAATACCATCAAAGGAAACGAGACCCGGCAGTACGTAAAATGTTATAAAGGTATCGTTTCCCGCGCGTTGGAAAAATCTGCCACTAACTTCCTCAGTGATTTTTATGCGCCCTCCGGCTGAACATCCGAAAAAAGGCTTCCTAAGTGTCTTACTGTTTAGGGAAAGGGTTGAATTAATGAAATTTTTATTTGCGCCAGTGTCTACAAGAAATTTCAAGGGAGTACCGTCGTTACTCACATACTCTATGTAAGGTAAGCTGGATAGGCTCCTGTCATAAAATTCACCTGGTCTTCCACATTATCCTCTGCTACTTGAGCATACTCTTCATCAATTGCCTCCATATGGAACATCCTCTGCTGTTTCTGGGGGTAATTATCTGAGCCGAATTTCCTTTTTAACGAGAATCCTTGCTGAGGTTTATTCGGGAAACTCCGACGAGTTTGTGCAGAAGGATCCACTTCCATTTTTTCCACTGGTCGATATATTTCCGGTTTTCGGGTAAATGTGCGGTTCTGGAAGGAACCACTCTGCGGCCTAAATCCGAACTTATTACTATTTCCTGTGGGTCGAAAGTTACCGCTAAACTTCGAAACAGATGGGTGAGGCTTAGAATTCCCACTCATGGTATTCATGGGAACAGTCACCGTATTTCTAATTACCGCTCCATGCACAGGTTGATTCCTGAAATTCAAATTTTGTATGTCCAAACAAGCCGTGTACGCTTCAGGCAGCGATCGCGGTTTTTGGACTATTATCATACGAGAAAGGTCGCCATTTAACCCTCTTATGAAGACATCCAGCGCTCGATTCCGGTACGTTTCCATTAAAGCACCCACAGTTTCGGCAGAGTAATTCTCGGTTTTTAATTTGTTAATTATTAGAGAAAACTGATGGTTTACGCGTGCATAAAATTCGTCTAACCTGAGACCACCTTGCGTCAACTGGCCCAACTGGTGCTCCAAGGTGCGTATGTCCCTTTTATCTGCATAATGTAGCGACAGGCAGTTTTTAATCCCTGGCCAGTCGACCTCGGAAATATTGTGTGAAATTAGAGCGGAGTCAGCATTTCCCCTAACTTTTCCCCTAATACTTTTAAGGATGGCCCTATATAGAGGTCTTGCCTTGATGATTTTATAATCATCAAGGATTCCCTCCACTGATGTCACCCAGGACACGTATTGGGAAGGGTTTCCCTCGAACACCTGAAGATCCCTAACTGAATCCGGTAATCTACCAATCTCCCTTAAGTCGTCCTCATTCACCGGCCCCTGTAGAGGAATTTCAATTGGTGCTGCCACGGGTCCCCCCACGGACGCTGCCTCAAGCTGGCGAATGCGATATTCGGCTTTTTTCAGCTCAGCCATGAGCGCGCCCACAGAGCCATTTAATTCAGTAACAGATTGGGTTAAGGAATCCATAATTAAGTAAATTGACTCACCGACTTTTATTTCTACTCCTTTTCAAACCTTTTCCTCTTCCTTCGCTGCTTCTGTCACTTTATTCTCTTCTGCTTATTTTTATCGCACTTGTTGTTTTGCTTAATTCAACTCACAGGCTGATTGATTGCATCGAGATATCCAAAATGTTGAGCTAGAAATGCGAAAGTATTAGTATTTTGTAAAATATTTTTTTTATTTTTTATTTTATTTTATTGGTTAAGGTCACGGAAGGGACGCGGGAACCCTTTTTAGTCGTCCTACAATCAGATTGTAGGCAACCTACTTAGGACGCTTCCTTCACACGATTCTCGGAAGCCTAAACAACTTTTAATTTAGCTGCCAGAGGCCAGAAATAGTTGGCGTGTTCCCATGTGAACGACAACGTGCACCCAGATAGGGCGTATCCAGTCCACTGGCTGCAGCTGCTTTATCATGCCGAGATCGTTGACGTTACCCAATTTACTTATAAACATGGCTGTAATTACACTAGCCATTTAACATTTTTCCTCTTTTTTTTTTTTTTTTTTTTTTTTTTTTTTTTTTTTTTTTTTTTTTTGATATTTGCGAATCCGGGCAAGGAGTCGAACCTTGTGCCAATGGCACCCACCAATTCGCCACAGATTTAAAATATGTAATTTTTCTCAAGCATCTTTTTGTATTCTTTTTTATTCTTTTTATATTCTTTCCTTCTGACGAGGAGTCGAACCTTGCACTATGAATGTTTCACAGTGCCCACCAATTTGTCAGGGATTTTAATACATCTTCTTTTATCCTCGTGAGTAAATTGCCAGGAGGGTCCCCCCGTAGGTAGTGAATCGCTGAGCAATATCCTCCGAGTTTTATATTTATTTATCGCAGTAGTGCAGTTATAAGTAATGTTTTATTTAATTTAAAAATTTTAGAAAAATTTTTTCATCCTCGTGAGTAAATTGCCAGGAGGGTCCCCCCGTAGGTAGTGAATCGCTGAGCAATATACTCCGAGTTTTATATTTATTTATTGCAGTAGTGCAGTTTATTTAGTTCACAAATTTCCTTTCATCCTCGTGAGTAAATTGCCAGGAGGGTCCCCCCGTAGGTGGTGAATCGCTGAGCAATTTACTTCGAGATTCATATTCATTTTACAATTAATTTTTTTTTTTCCTTTTATTTTCACTTTTTTTTCCTTTCCACTACACCATAAGGACTCCCTTGCGGAGATCCTTATTAGGTACCCCATCTTTGAAAAAAAAGAGGGGTCCCTGCTCGGGCGCCAGTTAACGTGTCCCGCAGGACATCGTTTAAAAAATTAAAGTTGCGGGCCAACAACTTGGCCCGTTAAGTTATACTTACTTTCGGGATCCTGGAATTAATTGTCCGTTCTATGCGTTTTACAGTTTACTTTATTGTATTCCTGATTATTAGCTGGTTGAAGATTACCGTTTAAAGCCCACTGGTTCAAGACTGCCCGCGCGGCGGCACACTCAGAACCTTTTATACTAAAACTAGCCCTATTCCTACCCTAACTCTGCTGACACAGCGGTTCCCACGATGTTGTGTATTTCGGGTGAAGTTGCTGTCTGCCGGATGCGCGTGTGGATCACGTTGCATTAAGCAGACGCACTGTCAGCATATTTCAATACACGGGTGTGCTTCTGCTGCAGGTGAGCGAGTTAACTGTGGTGTTAACTTGTATATAAACATGCATATATATAATTTCGCGTAATTTTCAAACAAAAAGAACAAATCTATATGTAAAGATGCATACAAATCATATGGGCATATCAAATGTACGAATCTATTCTCTACGATATGATATGATAAGAAAAGCTGGAAATGAAAGGGAGTGTTTCGAGTGTAATGTGTCCGGAAAAAGTCAAACCGATGATGTTGCCTCTTAGTGTTGTTGACTTATTAACGTCTGGTGCACAATCGAAATTGAACATATCTTCCATGAATTTGATAAATGTTTCGTAATTTTTCACGTTTGTGTAAATGTAACTTGATCACTTCCACTGCGATTCCACTTACCTCCTTCTCTATATCCATACAAAATATCTATCAAACAAATAAAATTAATATTTTCTTTTGAAAAATGCAACCATTCCATCAGTATTTTCTTATAACGTTGTCACGTTAAACTATCGTCAGTACACCGAATTTACAGACAACCTCTTTTTTTTTTTTTGATTGCACGGGCTTGGCAAATTTTTTCCGACTAAAACTAGCCATACAGTCAACTAGTCTGATAATTTAGCTTCAATTTGCTTTTTTTGAACTCTCGCTACGATGATTTCTCTTTGAGATATCTGCATTTTACGAAAAAAAACCATTTCATCTTTGATCATTGATATCTCAGCAACTAATAACCCCACAATAAATGGGATAAATAAATTTCCTATAAGATCTTAATTTAATTTTTTGAAAAAAAATTTTTGTTTACCCTTAAGGTTGGTTTGAGTTTAACACAAAAAAACGCCTTTTTACGGTTTTTCAGAAAATCTATCGCTCACTTACAAATATTAATGTGGGGACTCATGTTTCCAGGGACTTTTACAGTTCAATATTCCACTAATAACCCTGTACATTTTTAAATCGATCCATCAAGCCGGTTTTCCGGACCGATTAATCAAAATTTTACAAAAGAATTAAAGGAACAAGTGCATTGTTTTTAAAGATTGGCTAAACATTATTACATAGAATTGAAAAAACATTTTCTTCTTCAACCTTTTTGGCATTTGTGCATTAGTTTTATTTTATATTATTAAATTAAAAAAATTAAATTTGAAATTTGAAATTTTTTTAATTTGCAAAAAAATTGTGTTCAGTAAAACAATACTGAGCAATGATTGAGACTATTAAACCGCTGCGTACCCTGATTTTACTTATGTTTATTTTTTTGAATTGATAACCGAAGAAATTATTCAGTACTCGATCTACGGAATTCGTGGAATAAATTTATTAAATTTTCTACTGACTAAATATACGTCCAAAAAAGAGTTTTTTTCAAAACTAATTTTTTATCAAGATAAAATTATTCTTGTGATTATTTAGTGATAATTGTCCGTGGCATTTTGGGCATTTGTTTGGTGTAGAACGACTCAAAAGATGATAGTGGGTGAGTATGGTGTGACCAAGCCGTAAACGAATAAAAGCTTTCAACATTTTTAAAGGCAAAATAGGTGGAAATCTGGGTTTTATCCTCTTGTGATAAACAAAAGTATAGTGGTGGGTGTAGAGTTTCCAGTCATCACGGAGAGTGGAATTACGCCTTCTGGATATCTCAGAAATTTTATCTTGTTAAGGTAGATGATGATGAAAACAGGATGGAATATTTGCTACGCTTTTAGCAGCGGCATCAGCACACCATATAAATTTCAATTTATTTTGAGAGGTTTGAAGCATGTTACGGATAGCAACGATTTCTTGTTGTGTATTAGTTGGTGACTCAATGGCATCAATACAGGATGTGCTGTCTGTACCTACGAGTATAACATATTTTCCTTTATTCTGTTTAGTATATTTGGCAGCTTCATATAAAGCAGCTATGTAGTTCCGCGGTGAATACTGAGCATATGGGTTACGTAGGCCATGTTTAATTAATTCACCATTTTCTTTGGTTACCGCAAAAGAAGTTGAGAAAGAAGTTTTAGAGCCGTCTGTAAAAAGTAAATTCCAACCTAAATTCAACAACTTATCGCGTTCAAAAGCAAATATTTTTCTGTATTCATCTATCGATGTTTTTTCTTTGCAGAGTTGCATAGTCCTGATAGCAAAGGAAGTATTTTTGATAGCCCAAGCCGGGTATGCTTCTGATTGATGAAATTTGGAGTAAGGAGGCATATCAAGTTGTTTAAATAAAATGAGACAACGAAAGCTAACTGAAAGTGTTCTAGGCCGTGTTTTCCTATTTAAAGCGTTGTTGAAGTCCTTAGCAAGACAGATGTTTGATGAGAATACACATTTTGGAAGGAGGCGATAAGTGCAGTCATTAACTCTATCCTTTATAGTAGGGAGCCCCGATTCCGCAAACAAATTCCTCAACGGAGTTGTTGGAAAAGCTCGGAGAGATCTTCGAATGCCAATATGGCAAGGTGTAGATATCATTTTTAATGCGCGTTTATCGCATATTCCATAAAATTGTAAAGCATAATCGATCTTTGATAGTAGTAGAGGCCTCGTAACGTTGATGAGTGAAGACGGGTGGATAGCGCTGTTCTTAGAAGTAAGTTACTTAATAATACTTAATATAGATACAAGGCAGTCTTTTACATATTTCTAATGGTTTTTAAAACTATATTTAGAACCTATAATGAGGCCAAGGAGGTTGATTTCACATTTCTGTCATATCCTTGAGAAAAGGCGCAAATATTGTACCTTTGACACAATTCAGATTGGCATGATACGAACTTTCAATGTGGCAAATGCCAGGACGGTTTTTCGCGTTCAAAAATTTGTCTGCAATTCTTTTGTTTTTTGTAAGAACTAAAAGACTTCCATCACGGCGTGCAGCAATGGAATTTATTTCTTTGCTTATGGCTAGTATGGCTTTATGCACAGAGAAACATGAGTATTTAGATAAAGGTTTTTCTTTGTCGACAAATTTAATAACTATATATTTCGGATCATCACATTGGTAAGTTAACCTGGGGTAAATCAGGAAACGATTCTTGGGGTTTATTAGTTTTTTTTCTTTTTGATTGCGGACTAGAGAAAAAATGGGTAAACCTATTCTCCCCTAGGTAAGGAGCCCCAGAGGGCATTTTGAAAGAACTTCACACTTATCACAATACAAGGTATATTTTTGGATTAACGCTTGTGAAAAGAAATTGGATGTTAGCAAAAAATTAGAATGGAGAAAATTAGCGACCGCACTAGAGAAACTACGAATGACCGTACGCAGAGAGATTAGTCGGTGACTGTTGTGGGATTATATTTTTCAGTACTTGCTCTTTATTTGCTGTGCTCCCTTTACCAATTCAAGATCTCTTTTCGGTAATATCAAGACATTGGTATAGTATGGTTCAAACTTATCCAATATTTAAAATTTGGTTTGTATAAGAACTGCCACGCCTTCTTTATCAATACCCCCCACTTTTCATAGATTTTCGAACATTGAAATATTATACATCTGTGCCAAATGCCATTTTTTTATTCCTTGATAATACTTATACATATGTATATACTTTTAGATGGCATTTTGCGAAGAACTACTATGAATATCCTTTTTACTACCAAATATCATTAGTCTATTATAAATTATTTCGAAAATATGCGTTATTGAAAACTGATCTGTGTAGGAGGTGCCACGCCCCACTTACCATTATCAAATGCGAACTCATAATACATACTACTCTACAATGAATGGTATCGAAACTATACAATAGTAAGTAATTGGTGTGTATTGTGATTGCCACACCTCCTTTACCGATGCTGCTAATTTTTCTGAATTAATGTATTCATTTTACATATATGTCCTTGCACCAAGTTTCAGCATTCAGGCACGAATGGTTTCCAAAATATGTAATATTAAAAGATTAGTTAGTATAGGATATCCATGCCCCTGATTTTAAATTAATTTTACAATGCTTATATTCTTCCGGCAATTAAAAACAATAAGTTTACGAAATTTCAATACAATCCGACGATTGGTTTGTCAGCTTTTAATCTACGTCAAGCAAACAAATATTCTATATTATATGTAAGATAAAGATATAGATATGAGTATGAATCAGATCGGATTTATATATGTAACTATCTCGACATCAAAACCACCTATTGCTTCATTGCGTTTGGTTTTTTTTTTCTTGGATTATTGTTAATGGCTTGAATTAATAGGAAAGGGATTGCGGAATCACGACCACTGAATCTGTATTCATATTGCGTGTGACACGGCTATTCATCGAATAATGCTAATAGTTCTGCACCTGTAAAATGGTTCATCCGTGCCACCTTCAAACTATTCCCAACACGTTGTTTCAATATCATACATCACCTCAGAGATTATCATCATCAGCCATTACCTATCCTTCTGCATTTGACTTGATCAAAAGCTAAAATCGTTCAGTTTTTACTTTTAGTTTTTTCCAGTCTTCATTAATGTTTTGTAGCCATGTCATCTGCCTTTGCTTTTTACGATGATTGTATTCTAGCCAAGTATTATTTTCTGGGGTTGCGATTCTTGCATGCGCATTATATGACTAGCTCAGCGTAGACGTTGAGCATTAATAAACATTACGAATTCCCCGCCGTTGCACAAGTTAATCAGCTCGTTGTTATACCGTATCCGTTAATCACCGCAGTCATCTCGTATGAGACCAGAAATGCTTCTTAAGATAGCGCGCTCAAAAACCCGAAGTCGTTCTTCTTCTGCCAGTGTCATGGACCAAACCTCAGCACCGTATATAAGTACACCCAGGTAGTTGAAATTTGACACACTTTCGAGTAAGAAGAACCCTTTGAGATATTGAAAAGTTTACTTCTGCCTTCATCTTTTGAGATTTTCATCTTTATTTTTTTCCTTTATTATTACACCAACGGCTTTATTGTTTGCTTTAATTAGTGTAAAAATATACTCCGTGTGCCTACGATTTCTTGTAATAATGGCAATATTATCTGCATAAGCGATAGTCACATCAGATCGGCTGAACAGGTGGCCAGATTATACTTATACATACTCTTTGATGGCATAGTGTAACATTAGGTTAAATATTGTTGTTTACAGTGTGTCACCTTGCTACATACTTCTTCCAATAACAAAGGAGTCGGTTTCATTATGTTGCCTTTTGTATTGCGAAGGGTTAATATTGCCAGATGAACTAACTTTGATGGCATATTAGATTCTTCCATTGCTTTTGCTACAAATGGTATTTTTGAGCTGACACAAATATTGCATTTCAGGTATAGGTATATCAATATTTTGTGGCAGTGCAAAATACCCAACCCTGATCTTTCGCGCATAGTATATCATCTATGGGTGTGAAAGCCAGTAAAAAGGTGTAAAAAGGTTTTTCATTATTCCGCCAATTATACATATAAAAAATATTATATAACGATAAAAACTGGCAAAGTTAGTTATAGGGATCGCTTGCCGATACGATCTTATATATCACCATCTATTGACGAATCGCAATCTCGTGTTCTGTTACAGCTTCAGGTTGAGCAATATTGAAAGTCTTTGAATAACTGCAACTGCAAACATCGAGTATAAGCGAAATAATTAATTTTCATTGAAATTGAAAAAAGAATTTAAGAAGTTTCATTGATTCAAGCGATTTATAAATCATATTTTAAATAATTTGATTTATATGTCAAAATACCTTGTATGAATGCCAGTTTTTACAGAGGCTACTCTCACTTAAATTCAAGCCAAAAGGGGTTTTACATTATTTAAGTGAATTATAAAACACTGTATTGCGTATACTACATAGTTTATTAATTTGAAAAACTTAATTGAGTATTATTTGCAATTTATGGTACGAAGTATGTCAGCAATTTGTTTTTACAAATGGCGGGGGAGGAGTGTCGTGATCTGTAATAATTCATATGCTCGTACGTACCCATCTGTGATTTAAAAAATAAAGAGAATTCGAAAATTTGGTAGCGGACAAATTTATGAGGAAATACAAATTCATTAATGCAATTCATAGAGGTCCAAGCATTTGTGTAATACGAGGGGTGCCTTTTATATTTCGGGATTTGGCAACCCTGGTGTTGCAATCTGGCAACTGACAGCTGTATCGCAAAGTTTGACATTTTTTGGCTTTTACGTATTCAGAACGTTTTGAAATACCAGCGCCATTTATGTTGTTTACAGTAGCTTAAAGATTCATCTCGGTCCAGGGGAATTAAATCGTGAACATTTTCGTGCGATTATTTTTTACAACTTTCGACGTGGATTAACTCAGCAACATTGCATGGATGAACTTAATTCATTTTTTGGCGATGAACCTCCATCAAGGACCAGTGTTTATCGATGGTATGGTGAATTCAATCGTGGTCGTAGTTCACTCCAAGACGAATTTCGTGAAGGTCGTCCAAAATCAGTTGTTGTTCCGAAAACCATTGATGCTGTGCGCGAACTGATATTGCAAGATCGTCATGTGACCTATCGTGAGATTGAGACAATCTTAGGCATTAGTGGGACCAGCATACATTCAATATCGCATAAACATTTGACTGTCAAAAAAATTTGTTCGCGTTGGATCCCACACAATTTGTCAATCGCTCAAAAAAAGGCTCGTGTCGATTGGTCGAAGGAAATGCTCAAAAAATACGATCGCGGGGCTTCGAAACACGTCTATGACATCGTGAAAGGTGATGAATCATGGATTTACGCGTATGAGCCCGAATGTAAACAGCAGTCGACTGTATGGGTGTTTCAAGATGAGCCAAATCCAACAAAAGTGTTTCGCGCACGAAGCACTTCCAAGCAAGTGGTCGACTGTTTTTTCGGAAAAACTGGACATGTCGCAACCGTACCACTAGAACAACGCAGAACAGTATAATTCTGAGTGGTACACAACCATTTCTTTGCCAGTTGTCTTTCAAGAAATTAGGAAAACCAATCGCCAAAGACGGATCACTCTTCACCAGGACAATGCGACCTCTCACACATCGGCTCAAACAACTGCATTTTTGAGCACCCAAAACATCGAATTAATGGGTCATCCGCATAGTCCTGACTTGGCACCGAATGACTTCTTTTTATTCCCGTACGTAAAAAACAAACTGAGAGGTCAACGTTTTTCGACACCTGAAGCAGCGGTTGCGGCATTCAGAATGCATGTTTTGGAGGTACCTCATTCAGAGTGGCATAAGTGCTTCGACAATTGGTTCAAACGCATGCAAAAGTGTATAGATCTTCATGGAGAATATTTTGAAAAACAATAAAGTGATTTTCGATGATTAAAATTTGTTTTTGTTCTCTAATCCCGACATATAAAAGGCACCCCTCGTACTTTAGATCTGTCCTTTTTGATTAGCGCTTATCACTGAAACAATCAACCGAAAACCGGTAGAATAAAAATTATACACCTGATAACATCAGATATAGTCAGTATTCTGCATCTTTTTTAAAATATCTCTTTTCTCCCGATAATTAGGACTTATCACTTGAAAAGAACCTGGAGACTGTTTACTTCTCACGAGCGACTCGCTTGCAGCCACAAGTTGATGTATCAAGCAATGAAGCATTGCTTTTGCAGACTTAAATGGGCACACTTCCACGCCGGTCACGCCAAAGTCGCATTCAAAAAAAGCAGCCCCTGCTATGTTCGCCGACGTGTTTGCATTGCCGTCGAGCCTCAATATAGCATTCTCTAAAAATACGGAAAAAGTGTCTGATGCTTCTTTCATTGAAGATCCAATAAAAACAAAGGATTTTATTAGTTATGTCAAGCCACAGGTACGATATTCAGCAAAAGAGACTGGTGGTTCAGTGGAGCTGTATGAATACGGTACTCCTTACTACCTTCCGGAAATATCAAATTAAATTCAATATCAGTGTCGTTCGAAAATGTACCAAACAGCATGTATAATACACCTATTTTGCAGGGCGCATTGATTGCAACTCGGAATGAAAGTCCTAGAATTCTATAACAAAATCCCCAAAGCTGTTAACATTCCCAGGTAAAATTTTATTTCGAATGAATTACAACGATTGTCGAAAAAGGGTTTAATGCATGCCTGAGACTTATAGTAAAATTTCGCGCACAATAATTTTGTAAAACACTTTAACAGATTACCTCTCTCACGAAAGGGTAGGTTTGATACGATTTATAGAACCAGTAGAAAATTCGCCATTGTTTTTGCATATTAAGCACGCCAATCCCGCAATTGGAGGGATCACGAAATCACGAAATCCAAGTTTTTTGAAATCTGTGTGTGTGCATGTATGTGTGTATGCGTTCAGATCAGTAGCGTGTGTTGCCGCCTTTACTCTGAATCACTGCTTGTAGTCTCCCACGCATATTTATGCAGCGTCGAATCGAAGATTGCGGAATACTCTAATGCAGCTAAATTTCTTAAGTTGGCTTATTCTCGCCGCAATCGACGCCCCACGATGTCCCAAACGTGCTCGATTGGATTGAGATCAGGACTCATCGGAGGATGCTGTAACAACGTTATATTATTCCTCTCAAAAAATCGACGAGTGAGGTTAGCTGTGTGAGGGCGAGCGTTGTCCTGCATTAAAATGAAACTGGCATTTGGTTGTCGAGGCAATACAAACGGTCTCAAAATTTGATTGATGTACCTCGTAGCGTTTAGAGTTTGATGGACAATCACTAATGGGGTGCGTGATGATCGGGGGATTTCGGCCCAAACCATGACTGATCCTCCATTAACGGGTACAACAGGCTGAGTGCAGCTTTGTACGAAACGCTGTCCCCGACAACGCCAAACTCGGTTTCTTCGTTCATTACCATACAGATAAAATCGAGACGTTACTCCATTGCCTTAGAGGCCACCTCGAATGTCGGTGAGCGTACGCCAGACGCGTACGGCGATGTCTAGCGGCCAACATCAGCACACGGACAGGTTTTCTGTCTCGCAAGCCGCTCGCATGGAGGCGGTTTAGAATCGTTTGACGAGCGACGTTACGTGGTCGTCGACGCTGCCGCTGGTGTTGTTGTTGTTGTTGATGTCGACGGTTTGGAAAAGCTTGAACAATAACGTCTAACGATTGCCCGATCGTCTCGTGGAGTCGTCACTCGACGTCGACCTTTTCCTGCTCGTCGTCCCTACCCATTGGTTTCCAAAAAACGCGTATAGGCACGAGACACAACTGATGGGCTAACGCCCAGTCTGTTGCCGATATCCCGATACGAGTATCTTTCTTCCACCAAGGTCACTAGACGAGCGACTTCTGTCTCAGTCAAATGCCGTCTATGCATGATCGGAAAAATTAAAAAAAAATTAAATTTTGTTTTGAAAAAAATTTTGAATAATTTTATCTTGATAAAAAATTAGTTTTGAAAAAAAACTCTTTTTTGGACGTATATTTAGTCAGTAGAAAATTTAATAAATTTATTGCACGAATTCCGTAGATCGAGTACTGAATAATGTCTTGGGGTATCAATTCAAAAAAATAAACATAAGTAAGTGCTCAGTATTGTTACTGAACACAATTTTTTTGCATATTAAAAAAATTTCATCGGATCGATTTAAAAATGTACAGGGTTATTAGTGGAATATTAAACTGTAAAAGTCCCTGGAAACACGAGTCCCCACATTAATATTTGTAAGTGAGCGATAGATTTTCTGAAAAACCGTAAAAAGGCGTTTTTTTGTGTTAACTTCAAACCAATGTTAAGAGTAAAAAAAAAATTGTTTTTCTCGAAAAATTAAGTTAAGATCTTATAGGAAATTTATTCTACTTTACAAAGTGGGGCCAAAAGAAGAGAAGGGGGGATTGATTTAACATTTGCCATAGGTAAGTTGGTAATCAAATCAACCGATGTCGAGTCTTGGAAGAAGACTCTCTTCCAGATCATCGTCTTATCGAATTCCGATTGGGAATTGATACTATATCAATACCTTCTGATGGAAATCCTCGAAATGTGGACTGGGACAGGTTTAGTGACCTTGTAACAGAGCGGATCCCAAACTTGAAAAAACTCAAATAAATAGAAATGACTGAAGATTTTACTGAAAAATTAGAAAGTACTTTAATCAGTTACTCTGAGAAACTTTGACCACTCAGGCACAGCAGATAGGGGAAAGCGGTCCGTCCCTTGGTGGAACGCTGAACTCTTGAAGCTTCGTATACGGTCCAGAAAACTTCTTAATGAAGCCTTAGAAACCCAAACAGAAGAGGAATGGACCAATCATCGACTTACACAGAGAGAACACAAGAAAAAAATGGGGGAAGCCAAACTTCAATCTATATATATAAAAATTCAGCCGTTTTTTGCGTTGTGATGAACTTTACGGAAAATGGCTCAACCGATTTTAACCAAACTTTGCCACATTGAAGAGACATGTGGAGAAGGTTTGTGTTTTGAAATTTTAAGAATCAGATACCCGGGTAACCCTAGGATGTGTTTGTACAATATGAATATCAAATGGAAGCTGTTGGTGAATGCTTTAGTACAGAGCATTTTTCATACCGCTCCGTGACTGGGGTCTCGAGATATAGGTCAAAACGTGGACCCGGGTAGCCTTTGGTTGTGTATGTACAATATGGGTATCAAACGAAAGCTGTTGATAAGTGCTTTAATACGGGGTAATTTTCATACCTATTGATGACTAGGGTCTCGAAATATATGCCAAAACGTGGACCCGCCGTGTCTTTGCACCGAATTAAACCGAACTTACACACATTGTTAAGTAAGTATTGAAAATGGGTTTCGTAAAGTTTGGTTGTAATTCGGAACACCTTCAACGCGTACAGCGTTCTTTTGAACCAGCCATAATGTCGTTTACTTTTTTAACGCTTGAGGCGGAACTGAACTGTCAAATTGACAGTGTGAGTTACAATGTGTCAATATTTCTTTCTGATTTGGACGCCATAAGGAGAAGAGGTAAGTGCAAAGTGTAAACATTTTTTGTGCATTTTTTTGGAGTGGATTTTGGAACAGTGAATAATTTCTTACGAAATTTGAGAATTTAATGTGAAATCCGAATGTTCAAATGAAATTAATATATGTTTTGTGGATTTATTTTTTCTGTTCATATGCGATAAGCTACGATACACCATGAGTGAAGAAAATGGTAAAAAATGAAAAAACAAAAGAAATTGTTAAAGGATGCAAAAGAAGAGCACGAAAAATGCGTAACTTTGATGAAAAAATTAATAGTCTTATCATGCAAATTGTCAACAATTTTCAGAAGAAAAGAGATGATTTAAGAAAATCACAACAAAATAAAATAATCCTGACCATGTGGACACATATGCATCGAAAATATAATCCACAAAATCGAAAAAAAAACATGTTTTAAAATCTCAGAATACCATAATAACAATCATGTTTATTACAGTTCAAATGCCAAGACAATCACGTAATCATATTGGTCGTTCGACAAATAATAATAGGCGCATGAGAAATGCCCGGAATAACGCGACATCAGAAGAACGTCAAGAACAAAATGAAGTAGTCAAACGATTGATGAATAATGTTATCCAAGCAACTATTTTAATTGGCAAATTCAAGAATGAAGACGTTCTAATACCAAGAATTCCAATGATTCCACGTGAATTGCCATTTGAATTCAAGCGTTTGCAACTGCTCATTCGTTTAGCATTTGCAATAACTATCAATAAATCACAAGGGCAAACTTTAGAAATATGCGGGATGAATTTAGAAGAACCAGTATTCACCCATGGTCAACTATACGTTGGCTGTTCACGTGTTGGGAAGCCAACAACATTATATATTTACTCAAAAACAAATAGAAAAACAAAAAATATTGTTTATGCCAAAGCGCTTGAATACAGAATAAAGAAATAAATAATATGAAAACCATATATTTTCTGTTCTAAACCATATCTATTCTATTTTAGTGTGCCCAGCGAAGCGGGCCTGGTTTGCTAGTATATATATATATAAAGGGTGTTTTTTTTAGAGGTTAGGTTTTCAAGATGAAATAAAGCGTATAAAATTTAATGTTATGGCCAAGAATTTAGCATTATTATAAAGATAAGGGTTTGCCATTATGTTTTAAAAATTATTTCGGGCAAGTGGCCGCCGCGGCTGGCTCGAATAAATTCCAGCCGAGAGGCCCAATTTTCGACCACTTTTTGCAGCAATTGGGGCCGTATGTCAGCAATAACGCGCCGAATATTCTCTTCCAAGACGTCAATCGTCTCGGGCTTATCTGCGTAGACAAGCGACTTCACATAGCCACACAAGAAATAGTCCAGCGGTGTTATATCGCACGATCTTGGAGGCCACGCCACAGGTCCACGGCGCGAGATAATGCGCTCACCAAAAGTTTCCTTCAATAAATCGATTGTTGCGTTGGCTGTATGACATGTAGCGCCGTCTTGTTGGAACCAAAGGTCGTCCACATCAACATCGTCCAATTCAGGCACGAAAAAGTCATTAATCATGGCTCTATAGCGCTCTCCATTGACTGTAACATTATGGCCGGCTTCATTTTTAAAGAAATATGGACCAATGATTCCCTCTGCCCAATAGAGCACACCAAACAGTGACTTTTTGAGGATGTAACGGCGTCTCAGCAATGGCTTGTGGATTATGTTCACTCCAAATGCGACAATTTTGCTTATTGACATACCCATTCAACCAAAAGTGAGCTTCATCGCTGAACAAAATTTTTTTGTGAAAATCGGGATCGGTGGCCATCTCGTTTTGGGCCCATTCACCGAACGTGCGACGCGCTTGATGGTCGTTCGGCTTCAATTCTTGCACGAGTTGGATTTTGTAAGCCCGCAAACCAAGATCCTTCCGCAAAATCTTCCATAAAGTGGATGGGCACATCTCCAATTGCTGCGCGCGATGGCGGATGGACTCATTCGGGTCTTCTTCGATACTCTGCTCCACAGCAGCAATAGCGTCTTCGGTGCGCACTGTACGACGTCTCTGAGGATGCGTATTATCCACTAGAGCAAACGTGGTGCGAAACCGATCCATGGTTAATCGAATTAGTGACTCTGATGGACGATTATGTCGACCGAATATTGGACGCAGCGCGCGATGCGTCGCGCGAACCGAACCATTATTTTCGTAATAAATTTGCACAATTTGCAAACGTTGTTCAGGTGTAAGTCTATTCATTATGAAATGGCAAACCAAACTGAGCATAAATCAAGTGACAGCTGTCAAAAAGACCATCTACGAAAAAAGTAGTGCCAACTTGAAAACCTAACCTCTAAAAAAAACACCCTTTATATGCTAAAACTTCTAAGTACGCAAAAAATGTTGTTCCAAGTGTTCAGCGTGGCCATCATCGAGCCTCCGTAATGGTTTGGGGGGAAGTGTCTTGTAAAGGCGTTATATTTCTTCATTTCTGCGAAAAAGAGATTAAGACCGAGGCAAAAATGTACCAGAAAGATGTTTTAGAAGCCGTGGTGAAGCAATTGAGCGGTACTCTCTTCAATGGAGAGCATTAGATCTTCCAGCATCTTCCTGGGTTCATAACCGCAGAAAATTGGCTGTCTGGAAGTCTAAATCTGAATCCATTAGACTACAGTTTGGGGTCACAGAATTTCGGAGAGTCTCAAACAATCTTTGGTTCGAGCAGCGTTGCAATATCCATGGAAACCGTGTGTACTGCAATAGCTGTACCTAATCGTCTAAAGCTTGTGTGAAGGCAATGGTGACCATTTCGAATGGAATGTAAAAACTTTTTGTTTATTAATATTTACAGTGGCCCCCCAACTTATTCCTACACTTACAGTTTATGAACAGATACACCTGATACTTGGCACGATTTATACAAAAGAACAAAATTTGGATAAATTCGTAGAAAATAACAGATTTATTCAATATTTCAGGAAAAAAAACTTCCAAATTCATTTCTAGAATTAGAGAACTTAAGGTAATAACGAAACAAGGCATAATTTTATGCAAACACATTATTTGTACACAGCCATATAAAGAATATTTTATTAAAAAAAAATAGAAAAAAACCGAATATTCAGTACTTTGTAGTGCCGCCTTTAGCTTTAATAACTGCTTCCAAACGTGGATGCATACTTTTGGCCAATACCTTGGTTTGATTAGCTGCACTTTTCTCCCACTCAACACTTAAAGCTGTGTTTAATGACGCCTTTGATATTATTTTGTGCTTTCCGATTCTCCCTTTTAAGAACTCCCAGACATGCTCAGTTGGGTTCAGATCCGGTGATTGAGATGGAGTTTTAAGCTGCATCCAGTCCAAGTTTAACGGCACTATCATGCAAATTATTCATCAAAAGATTTAAATACAGATGTTTGTCCATTTTATCATCAAGAAAAACCATTTTTCCTACTCCCGATGCAGCTATGCACCCCCAAACCATGCATTTTTTCCTCCATGCTTATCGGTAAGAATACGTTTTTTTTTTTTCATTCTATTCTGTATTTTTTTCTCCAAACTTTTGGAGGGCAATCTGATCCGAAAACATTAAATTTCGACTCATCACTAAATATGACGTTTTCCTAAAAAGAATCTAACTCATTTATATAGCGTTTGGCGATCCAATGTTGTTGTTGTTTTAACAGTAATAGTAGCCCTGTCAGTGTATGGTATATCACCTGTCGTCTTCGTCTGGCTCATCTAAGGGTAGGCCCACGAAACAAGCTGTTTCGACGGGTTGGATCCAGAGGGAGAGGGGTGTTAGATGAGTAGGTTTAACGGGGCATTTGAAGAGGTGGGTAGTGTCGTGCGGAGTATCTTCACCTGCCGAGCATATGTTTGGTATGTCGGGGTCAATTCTGGATAAGAAGGAGCTTAACCTGCTACAATATCCAGAACGTAGTTGCGCCAGTGTTACACGTGTCTCACGGAGAAGCTGGAGCTCTTCATCTGCAATGGTTGGTCTCCGATTACGGCATTCACAGTGACGGTCTCCCGGTGAATTTCGTGTATTGACTGTCTAAATACTGTCTGGTCCAGTAGATTTCTGTCAGTTTTATCCTGAATCTCGTCGGTATAGCTTAAAAGGTGCCTCCTGACGCGCCTAGGAGACCGCTCTGGCTTAAGCAGGTGTCTGCAAAGGTGAAACCTGCCGTAGCACCCCAGCAGTAACTGCTTGCTGAGCAGTTTGTTGTGCTCCATTATAGGTTGCATTTGTGCCTCGTTGTGAAGGTGTTGAATAGGGGACATCAGGAGGCAACCGGTCGCTGTCCGAATGACAGTATTTGTGCATGTCTGCGTGTCACTAGTTCCAGGCGACCAGACAGGCGCAGTATAGTTTAGAACCGGCCGACCAATTGCCTTAAATGTCGATAGCAACAGTTCTTTGTCTCTGCCCCAAGTGCTGCTGGCAAGCGACTTGAGGAGCTTGTTGCGATTTTGGACCTTAGTGGCAATTGCGGTTGTATGCGCTGAGAAGGAGAGCAAACTGTCAAAAGTTAAACCCAAAATTTTGGGGTTGTATACTGTCGGTATTGGTGTGTCATCGACTTTTACCTTAAGGGACAGTTTGACCTCCTTTGTCCAGGTGGTGAAGAGGGTCGCCGCGGATTTAGTGGGGGAAAGTTTGAGATTCCTCGCAGTGAAAAAGGGAGAAAGGTCGGTGAGGTAGTTGTTCACTTTGGAACACAGGCCATCGATGTCATTGCCCAACGCCATTATCGTGCAGTCGTCCGCGTATGAGACCAGGGAGACTCCCTCTGATGGTTGTGGGAGCTTCGAGATGTAGAAGTTGAACAGCAAGGGTGAAAGGAGACCACCTTGCCGTACACCTTGCTGAATTTTCCTCTGCTTTGATATTTGGTCTCGAAAAATCACTGACGAGTGACTGTAAAATGTCATCTAGTAGCGTGGCGTGGCTGACTGTATCGACAGCCTTTTGTAAGTCCAACGCTACTAGGACAGTCCTCTCGCAGGGGCGGTTTTGGTTAAGTCCGCGGTTTACCTGGATGTTTATGACGGTGAGTGCCGTGGTGGTACTGTGCACTCTACGGAAACCATGCTGGTGTGGGGCTGGAGTCAGGTGTTGTGTGAGGAGTGGGAGTAGAAGGACTTCAAGTGTCTTCACTACTGGGGAAAGGAGAGCTATCGGACGATAAGATTCCCCTTGGTTGGCGGGTTTCCCAACTTTCAGTAGTGGGACAACTCTCCCTGCTTTCCACTTGTCAGGGATGATGAGAGTGGCCAAGGACGAATTGAAAATCTTTGTGTGATATCCTACTCCCTGGTCCCAGATGCTTCAACATCCGCGCGTTCAGTCAATCAGGACCAATGGCTTTTGAGGATTTTGTTTTGTTGATGGCCCCCTGAACCTCATCACAAGAGAAAGCAAGTGGCGCACTGTCGTTCGCTAGTTTGTGCAGCCTTCTGAAGGCACGACGCTTGGCCCTGTCGACCGGAGGGTGCAGTATAAAAAGTCGGCTAAAATAGCTCGCGCATCTCTGCGGATCTGACGAAGTGCAACCGTTGAAGGTGATAGCCACCTTGTCGTTGTGCTTCGTCGGGTTCGACAGGGACCTAACGGTGGACCAGAGCTTACTCACCCCAGAGGTGAGGTTACGGGTCTTCAAGTGCTCAACCCATTTAGTCCGCTTGTGTTGGCCTACCAGTTGCTGGATCTCCAAATTGAGATCCCTTATGCGGAGGTTCCCGGGATCGACCTGGCGTAGGTGATCACGCTTGTTTTCCAAGCTGGCTGCTTCGGCTGGGAAATGAGGACGGATGTCCTTAAAGCTTCCAACTGGGATGAAGCGAGCCGCAGCAGCTGTGAGCACCTTGCGGAATGCGCGTTCGCCCGCGCGTACGTCGGTGGGGATGGGATGAGCGGCGAAGGTGTCTTCAGTGAATTCCGTGAAGCCGGCCCAATTAGCTTGTTTTAAGTTAAAATAGGACCGGTGGTTCCCGGAAACCATGTCGGCAGGTCTCTCAATCGAGACGATAAAAGGCAAGTGCTCTGATGCAAGCGATAGCATAGGTCGCCACGTTATGCTACTTACCAGACCCGCGCTAGCTATTGTTAGGTCGGGCGAGCTGCTACAATTGCCCACTACCCTGGTGGGGTCTTCTTTGGTTACAGTGCTAAATGTCGAATCGTCTATTTGCTCTGCCAATTGCTGTCCCCTACGATCATTTGGCAGTCTTGAATGCCAAAGATCGTCATGCGCATTGAAGTCACCTATAACCAATCGGTTTTCACCTCTGATGAGCGCACCTATATCAGGGTGATATCCTACCGGGCAGCAGGTGTATACATTATAAATTTCGAGCTCGGCATCGCCTTTCCGGCTTAACGTTCTAAGGTGCTGTCCATGCGGTCGATGCCTTCATCAATAAGACGATACTGGACTGTGGGGTGAACTATAAACGCTAGGCCACCACCATTGTCTCGCTCGCGATCATGTCTGTGCACGTTATAGCCATTTCTGGTGATCAGAGAGGACTTGGCGTGCAGCTTGGTTTCCTGGTTTCCGGTTGGTGGTGCCGGCCTATCGGGGGGATTGGTAGCCGTTACGGCATCAGACGCCTGTTGGCGGGAGCAACGCAAGGCCACATACCGTGTCGACCACTCCCTATGAGTCTTAAGGCCTGAATAGGTCTTACAGTGGCTCCTCCCGTTACACTTATTGCACCTAACCGAGGTGGAGTTCGGGTGGGGCCGTTTATGGCATACGCAGCAATAGAGTACTTCTGACCCAGGGTTGGATTCAATACCAGCCCTGAGGAGCAGTATTTGGAGCAAGGTTGCTGCGAGGAGTTGCTCCTGTGGCGTAAGGGATGGGGTGATATACTGTTCACTAGACAGGGCTAATTTACTGGGGCGGCAGCCCTTCGTCGGGAAAAACCCGAGTCATTCCGGTAACGTAGAACCGGCTGTAAATCGATAAATCCAATCTGTTCTTTCTGTTAATGTCTGCAATGTAGCGCCTGCGGCGTGCCACTCTACTATGATAACCAGCGTCATGCAGGCAATTACGGACAGTTTATGGGCATACTTTTCTATGCAAAGACTTTTGAATATTTCGGCATAGTGTCGTGTGCGTTCCTTACTTAAAGTTTATATTTTTCGCCTTCCGTTTTGTTGGTGATTAGCTTCCAATTTACCAGTATTAACGTAATTAGCAATAACACTTCGCACCGTTTAATGCGATCTTCCAATTTTTTGTCGCTTTCGCGCAGTGATTCCGGATAATGGAAAATCCGCACTACGTCCCATTTTGTCACTTTCAACCGAGATATTACGCGCAACTGAAACTGAATCGGCGATATAAACTAAGAAAAACCAATTTTATTTCGTTTTTAGCAATATTAGTAAAAACACAAATTATTTTACTGTTACATACTTTTGCAACATTTTGCTACGTCATTAAAAAAAGTTTTATAATTTCATATCTATAACGTACTTAGGTTAGGTTAGTCAGGTTGCTTGTTTAACACAAGACACTCGGTGGCCCTAAGGCGCATTTGGATACCTGTATTTATTTTCCTTCCCCTTGGAGGGACTTAACTTGTAATAGAACTTATGGCAAGACTAAGTATGTTCTTGTTCATGATGGAGAGTATACATGCTCCAGCCATTGTATCAAGATGTGCATGTGGGATAAACTGTTGTACCCTGTATACTACAAAAAATTTCCATGTTTGTCCAACGGTTGTATGAAAATTCAAATTCTCAAATTTTTGGTGGTGGAGTTGGCGGTTGTACGTATACGCGCAGGTTGTGTGCAACAATTATTTACACAGAAATTAGAAAATACGATGCCATGGCTGAAAGGATAAGTGGTACAGGTGCCCCGAACATCTACGTATATGTAATGTAATGAAAATTCTACGAACAGCGCACCACAGGTATTCAGCTCATGGTTGGTTGGTTGGTTGGTTAAAGTGGTGATTCTTCCAGAATCCTAATAGCTTAGCTCAGCTCAGCTCATACACTGAAAGAAATTTTGGTAATGCTCATGTACAGGTCCGAGAGCCTACACAATATTCCGAGCCGGTGTTCAGTGATGATAGAGAAAATAGTTACGCCATAGTATATACAGTCACTCACACCTTATTTGATACAGATACGATTTTGAGAAAATGGAAAGAGTATGCAGACATCTTATGCATATTGTTTTATTTCATTTTTCAACATAAAATACAAAAAACTATCCACTCATACAGAGAATTCCCGCCGCAGCTTACATGATACAGTTAAAAGTACCGCTATTCCCGACGCATGTTTCAACCATGGGGCCTCGCACTTAAGCTGAAATTTAAGTTCGTCAACAGTTCAGCACATTATTGAACGCTTTATGCATTAAAATCGTGTGGTAAGGGACGACAGGCTCCAAATAAAACGCAATAGTGTTTCGTCAGTGTTTAGTGTGCCAAGTGAAGAAAAATCCTGCAACAAGCGCTCCAAAGAAACTGTTCGAAATTCAGAATTAACGCGCGCCGAGTGAAGATGTGTTTCGCACATCTTATTGTCTCCTTTGATTTATTTTGTCCTGCGCAGTGTGCCACTGGTAACTCTGTGTCTTGAGAAATATGCTCGCTTGGATTTCAGTGTCAAAGTGTGCAAAATTAAGCTCTAGTTACCTAAAGCTTCCCAATTTGTGCAAGAATGTGATGCTATATATGTTTTTTTTTTTTTTTTTTTTTTGGAGGTGGCAAAAAGCATTGAAAGCCGAAAAGTGTGAGACTTGTCTTTCGACTCACCCACTAAAAACCCCACCCCTGCTCCGTTTCCCCCCCGCGGGACGACCGTTAGGTAATACTTCACGGGAGGGGGAGCGGCCTATTGCCTCTTCATGAAAATCTGCGCTGATGTTCAGCACATCGCAGTTTGGTATTTACTTATCGTTAAGTATTAGTTCTGGGAGGGGAGCGGCCTATTGCCTCTACTTGAAAATCTGCCCTGCTGTTCAGCGTGACGCAATTTGGTGATTCCTAATACCTTTAAGTATTACTAGGTACTACTTCACGGGAAGGGGTGTGGCCTATTGCCTCTACGTAACAATCTGCGCTGTTGTTCATTACGACGCAGCTTGGTAATTACTATCCTTGCCATGTTACTGACAGCGGACCAATGTTCTTCTGAGTCAAGCATGATATCTACTAGGTTGCTAACCATTATTGGCTTCCCCACCCTATCACTCAATTCTACTCTTTCCAGCTCGAAACGAGGGCAGACAAAGAAAACATGTTCTGCATCTTCAACTAGACTGTCGCAAAAGGTGCAGTACGGGTCATCTTCGTGCTTAAATCTATGCAGATAAGCCTTAAAGCATCCATGCCCACTAAGTACTTGGGTCAGGTAGAAATCTATCTGGCCATGCTTTCGATTTATCCATCTTGTGATATTCGGGATCAATCGATATGTCCATCGTCCGTTCATGGAGTTCTTCCATTCCTCCTGCCAAGTACGGATGCTTCGCTCCCGTTCAGTCCTTCGGTTAGTCAGCTGTGCCGGATCCGCTCGATGCTTTTTTATTTCGGCGAATTCTAGTGCAGTCAGCTTAACTGGTAGCATACCCGCGAGGACTAATACAGCATCTTCCGATACTGTGCGGAATGCACAGCACACCCTGAGGGCACATAACCGGTATACCGATTTAATGCCTTTCATGTATGTGCTGCAGTTAGTTGCTTCGACCCAGGCTGGTACCGCATATAGCAGGATAGACGATACCACACTGCTAAGCAACTTCCTAGAAGCCTGCTTAGGTCCTCTCGTATTCATCATAATACGTGTCAATGCAGTTACAGCCTTCGCTGCTTTATCGCTGGCGTATGTTAGATGCTGTTTAAAGCTTAACCTGTGGTCAATCATTACCCCGAGATATTTTATGTACAGCTTAGATTCTAGTGCGTGGTCACCTACTCTGAGATTTGCTGTTTCAACTATTTTCCTGCTACTGATGAGGACTGCCTCTGTTTTATGGTTTGCAAAGCTTAAACCACTAATGCGCAGCCAATCTTTGGTAATTTCGACCGCTTGGTTGCAAATCGATTCGGCCTGATGCTATATATGTGTACATATATGTATGTATATAGATGTGACGTGTGCAAGGGTATATCAATTCCATCTTGTTGCTAAACTCGAAAATATGTTGTTCTTCTTATATATTTATACACACCCGCTTACGCGCTTACATCCTTTGTGGGTGTTTGGCCGAGCTCGTCCTCCTATTTGTGGCGTACAAATGATTTTTATTACGAGCTTTTTCATGGTAGAAATACATTCAGAGGTTTGCCATTGCCTGTTGAGGGGCGACCGCTATTAGAAAACACTTTTTCTTCATTTTGGTGTTTCACGGAGATTCGAACATACGTTCTTCGAATTCCGAATGGTAGTCACGCACTAAGAATTCGGTTACGCCGACCGCCAATTCAGTTCTAATTTAAGGGTCACAGAAAACAAAATCCTTTCACTGCATCTAACAACAATGTTGCTAGCAACACTGAGGTAAACAATGCGGATAAAAACAATTTAATAATTGCACTTTCGAAAGCTAAGGTCTTTGACATTACTAATTTGTCTTCGAACGTGAGTTCTAACACTGTTGTTGCTAAGATGTGTGTTACTGTAAGAAATACCAATACTCCCAAAGCGGATAATAGTGTTGCTGCTGTTATTTCTCCCATTACCAAAACATCTGACATTCGCTCTGCCGCTCCGTGATCTTTAAACAAAGATGATTCGCTTTTCCCTTTTGCTCATTTTTTGGCTGATGATAACGCACATGCTGCTGTTGGCGTCGTTTTCTTTTCTGCCTCTGCTCCTCCTCAACCATCCTCTCTAATTGCAATCGAAGGTTAAAAAAAAGAGAAAGAAAGCAATGGCTGTTGTTGGCTTAAGGGATAATACCGAATTGGAAGTTCGCAATAAATGGGCTTATTTGCAGATGATATTAACCGGTATGTAAAAACGTTAATGAGAACTCTCTCTAAGCTTTTCGCTGATCAAAAAAGACAACCCAGAGGACAAAAACAAGCTTAAACGAGTTTATTTCAAACTAGGCGTTTCATCTGCGAATATTGATAAAATACTAAATGTTAAAATGATAAAATACTAAATTATCATAACACTTCGGGCTTAAGGACTAAATCGTATATAGTGCGTCAGTTTAGTACTGAAGTCATATAACGTCATTGTTATTGTTGAGATGTGTAACACACTCGGACTTTTATGATAGTGAATTCTTTGACTTAAAACTATACGTAGTTCTTCGTAAAGGCCGTGATGCTGGTTAATCTGGTTGCTTAAGGGGGTATTCTATTCTAGAAATTTGAAAAAATCGAAAATTTTTTTTTTCAAAATTCGATAGTTTAGGTTCAAAAATATCTCCCTAAAAGGATTTTGCAAAATTCGAATTATTTTCGAAATTACAACTATTTTAGTGACGCGACAGCTAGACTGGTTTGAGCGGACGGCGAAATTCAAACGCGTGTTTCTCGAAACTACTTCGTTCGATACGGTCGGCACGATATCTCAAGTTCTAATCAACCGATTTGCTTGAAATTTGTCATGAATATTCCTTAAATGCGGCCGCCGTAGCCGAATGGGTTGGTGCGTGATTACCATTCGGAATTCACAGAGAGGTCGTTGGTTCGAATCTCGGTGAAAGCAAAATTAATAAAAACATTTTTCTAATAGCGGTCGCCCCTCGGCAGGCAATGGCAAACCTCCGAGTGTATTTCTGCCATGAAAAAGCTCCTCATAAAAATATCTGCCGTTCGGAGTCGGCTTGAAACTGTAGGTCCCTCCATTTGTGGAACAACATCAAGACGTACACCACAAATAGGAGGAGGAGCTCGGCCAAACACCTAACAGAAGTGTACGCGCCAATTATTTACTTTTTATTTTTTTATTCCTTAAATATATCTCTATCGTATGAAGCTCGAAAAACTGGAAATTTCAATTTTTTAATATGTGTAAACAATTCGAGAAAGCTTAAAAATAAGAGAAAAATCGACCTCAATTTTTTGAGTAGCCGCCATTTTATGGAAAAAATTGTTTTCCGTTTTTTCTGGTTCATACGATAATGACATTCATATTAATTAAGAATTTGTATTTTTTTTTTTTTCAGATGACCACAAGGGTAGAAATCGTGACGACGGGGACACTGCCTTTTTTTCCCCCCTTCCACTTCAAGGACGCATAACTCCATGAAAATTCATTTTTTTTTTCTTCAAATTTATTTTGTGTGCTCCTAATATATGAATAAATAAATGATAAAAAAATGTATCGTAAAAATATCAACAGCTTTTTTTTTATTCATCGTCAAAAAATGCTCGAAATTCGGGCCTCTAGACTAAGAGGAGGCGGCGTTCTAATTGCCGTCAAAACAAGGTATCGTGCGTTTTCAATTACTCTCAAAAATGACGTCTCGATAACCGGGAAGCGAGATTATAATATTATTGCTGCTTTCTCTCGAAAACATTTTCGACTTTAACACTTGCTGAACTCAATCTCCGGTTAAATGAACGCTCTTCTGAAGAAAGTTTATTTTGCGCGAATAGTTCCATTGAATTACATCGAAGGGCAAACGCGTCATCAGCAATAAACATGTGCGGTACAATATCCAGTTCTTGAGTAACTTTTCCTGGCTCTGGTAGATTTAATTAATTATTTTCTAACTTATTAAAATGTTTAGTGCTCAAAACTCCACCGTCGGCCACTCTACCGTTAGCGCCAATATCCACCATGAGAAACTCACTATATCTGTTGGACAGAGCTATTATATATTATATTATATTAAACCAATTTTTATAGTTAAAACAGAACGAACCGGAGTGTTGAGGCATTTTAATTTGGACGTGTCCGCCTTCTAAAGCTCCTATGCAATAAGGAAACCCACTTTTTAAATAAAAATTGACTGCTGCTTTCCGCCATTCTTTACCATTTTCAAGTAGGTAATAAAAAGTTTGGAGTATATTAAAAAATTTTTTTTTTATGAAGGTGCTTTATGTTTCGCTTTATATAATCCTATTTCAACGTTTTTCTAAATTTTTGTTTTGTTACTTTTTCACCCTTATATAAAATCCAACAAGATTAGTCGCTAGCTTATTTTTTACAATAGATACATAAAAAAATTTTTTTACTTAAATAATTTTTGTGAAACTATCAGAGCGGATAGCTGCTGTACACTGCATTAGGATAGTCTCTGGTGTACGAGTATACTTATTAGGATTGTAGTGATATTTAGTCAGTGACATACGTGCTTTATAGTATGCGAATGTTCAAGTTACGCAAAACTAATATTTTCATCAGAGACTCGTCTACCATTTCATATATGCATTACCACATTTGAAGTTATTTCATAGTTATGAGTGCATTGTTGTTTGCCGTATATTAAGAACGCCGTTAATGTTCGTCTTTGTTGCATGCTAGCAATATGTTTGCTAGCATGTATATTATCATTATACTAACAATTTAAACACAGCTAGTATTTTTGCAGCATGACAAACCCGTTAAACGTTTCTGTGTTTTTGTTTTTTGTCTCTTTGCAGATGGTCACTATGATAAACATCCGAATGAAGCAGTGAAAAATGAAGAGCTCACTTATAACAGTGGCGCGATGTCAATACACCCATGGCCCATTTGGAGAGCCATCGGTAAAGCAATAAGTACGCCCATTTGCAAAATGTTTAGTTGGTTATTAAATCGCTGTATGACACGAACTTTAAAGTCATCAACGGCAGAATTTGAAATGTGCAGTAGATGCGACAAGAATCAACAACAACTAGAAACATACATGTCGCCCCATGTGAGAAGTGTTTTTTACAGAGGAGAAAGGGAATTTCAACCTTTGCTGCCTGGCATTGTAAAATTTAAGTATTTAATTCTTAATTATAAAAAAATTATAACGTGTTTGATTGGAACAATTAGTGCAACTATTTATATCCTGAAGATCAGTGTCAATACCAGAGCAGATATATATACTGCTGTGTTGGGTAATCCACCAAATTTACACAATACAGTAAAAATAGAGTCAAATTTAAGCTCATCGGCTAAAAATGCAGTCGTGCCTCATTTAGTACTAGACACATTGTACTCAAATGTGAATGAAAAGCTTGCATCTATAGAATTTAAATATGCGCTTGTTGATCCTATAATAATTGGATCTATAGGATTGACTTTTTTATCAGCACAAGGAACATCTGCTAATGCATCTGCCTCTATTTATTTCGCTTCCAACACTATGCAGTATTTTATTGACGTTCGGAAAGCAGATAAGAGCACATCAAATATAATATTGTTATATTTGCATCTCTTTAATGGCTACCGCAGTCATATCCCTAGTGTTAGTGTGAAGGTGAAAAAATTTCGGTGAACCTCTTGAAATAAAAATTAAGTGTTAAATTTTAAAGCGTACTATAAGCGAAAAGTTAATAATATTTAGTAATAAATAACTTTAGCGATAAACAGGTAAAACAAATTTTTGAAAAACAGTATATGCACTCAAATTATGAAATTAATGCTAAAAGTATAAATCTGAAGTTGTGCATACATTTCATATAAGTTTTTTGTAAATACATTCGAACCTAAGTGTGTGTAAATGACACACATTCACGCCTACAACACACATGCAAGCGTGCGTGTATATGGACTCATATACTTATTCAATGTCACATGAATAACCTCCATACTTGCGTTAAGAATTTTTAGTACATGTATTTACGAGTAAGTTGTGGGCTTATAACTAAGATCACAATGGCAAAATGGAACTCACTATCGTATACAGGATTTGCTTTCCCAATTTTATGTTGTTCATTACTAACGCATAATAATTTATTTGCAATCTTATTAAACAAAGCGGAATCCCCGAGTCCTAGATTCCGATGCCGTAATAAAGTGTACAAAGGGTTGACACGGAATCAAATTTGTTGTTGTTGACGAAATGCGTTAAAGGAATTCGATTTCATATCAAATTCTAAAATCAGCTTACGAGTTCCGATTTAATAACGCAATGTGTAACCGTTTGGCTTGACATCAGAAACTGGCATTATAACGATAACGATACTATTTAAACTCGATCACTATCGAAGACTCGAAAACAATTTCGGTACGGTATTTAATTTAGATTTCATACCTTTATACAATATGTTTCCACCAAAGCCAAACCATAGGTTTGAGAGAATTGCCAACTGTTTCCACTGCGTGTTTGATGGAAGTTGTGTTTACTTTGTAAGTCGTTTGTTTACGTATATCTGAAAATGTGTATATATGTATATCTAAATTTTAGACGCCGGCAGCCAATCAAATAGTCTCGATATTGACAAGCTGCAAAACATTGTTGCCATGTTTTGATAAGAATGGAAAAACAAAAGGGAAAAATCACCTAAGTAAACATTATTGTCTCCATTCAATATCAAAATACATGCAAACCCAGCACTATCAGGTAAATTGCAACGTATAATTTTAAGTTTATTCCAATAAAAATTATTTTTGGACAAATTCATTGTTTTTTTTCTGTCAACTTCTAATGAATCCATCTACGTATAAGCATTGATTATGTAGCCCATCAGAATGGAAACGAAATGCTTAACACTTGACAACTAGAACGATTTAACTTTTCGTTAAAATAATGTAGAGATAGTTATCAAGATGTCCTTTATTTTGCGACCAAAAGGACTTACATGTATATGAAAAGTATTTGTGAAAACATCTACAGGGTCCGTCACGCGAAATGTAATATAACAAATTCAAAAGTCCATATATTTAGTTAGGAAAATTACTTTTATTCAATTCAAAGTAAAATATGTGTGAAAATAATACAAAATAAAGAATCAATTTACTTTTGCTCGATATGACCACCTTATGCGTTGACTATGGCCTTGAGACGGTCCAGAAACAAAACGCAAGCTGCCCGAATGTGACTTGCAGGTATTTTTTCAGCGCCTCGAGACTGGTGAATCTTTTAGTTCAGACCTTGCTCTCTAAAATGGCACAAAGGGAATAATCCATCGGATTCGTATCTGGTCAATTTCAAAGCCATTGTGTGGACGTTATGAAGTTCGGAACGTTGTTTTTTAGCCATTCTTGGTTCACTCGGGCTTTGAGAGACGGTGCCGAGCTCTGTTGAAACGTCTAAAATGCCTCCGAAATGTCTGTCCATGGCTTCAAAGCATAGCATCGATTACCCAAATTCTCGTATGAACGGTTAGTCAAATAAACATTATCGTTTTGGGAGTTTACGAATTGCTCAATTTGCAAAATTTTCTCGTCAGAAAACACAATGTTCGGAAACTGACCGCTTTCGGCCAAGCGAAGCAACTCCTTCGCTCTCTCAAATTTGACTTGTTGCTGCTTTGGTGTGAGATCATGAGTCTTTTGGATCTTGTAAGGATTGACTTTGAGATAATTTTTCAGTATGCGGCGGACGCTGCGGTCAGATATTTTCAGTTCTTTCGCCATTTGATTGGCACTTCGTCGGGATTTCGCTCAAGTCGCTTCTTCACTTTTGGAAATATTTCAGGTGGCATTGCAGTCTTTTGATGACCGGAACGCTTCGCGATGCTACCAGTATCATTGTAACGAGTAATGGTGCGATAAACAAAAACTTTTTTTACTTTAAGGTGCTCAAGTTCACGAATAATCCCTGGTTGTGATTTTCCCGCCAAAAATAATGCAATCTAATAATGTGATTTTGTTGAAATCCATTACTGATTTTCTTTTTTCGCGTTTATTCTCGGCAAAATGCTTCCGCGCGATTGTGAACAATAGTATGGACTGTCATTTAGCCAACTAACAGACAGCTGATGCACGGGCAACTGAAGTTGATTACACTTCGAGTGTTGGACCCG
The DNA here is from genome assembly GCF_028408465.1 of Anastrepha ludens. Taxonomy (NCBI): domain Eukaryota; kingdom Metazoa; phylum Arthropoda; class Insecta; order Diptera; family Tephritidae; genus Anastrepha; species Anastrepha ludens. The sequence continues at coordinate 10,818,016 of NC_071503.1, forward strand.
GTAAGTGATATTTTTTCATAAAATTGGAGCTACAATGGGGGATAAATCAGACAAATTATACAGGTTTGCAAATAAAAAATTATTTTTTATTTTTGTTTATAGTGGGCCGGTTTCCATTTTATTTTTGTGCACTTATCACGATTCTGTCCAGAGAAACCAATACGTGCTTTGGGAGAGACGTTCTAAAAATTTCACCTTATACTAAAGTAAAAGTTAGGATGTAACAGGCCGTATATGCTGAACGACAAATATGGTTAGCATGAATGGCCTTTAATACTACAATAACCATATAACGGGTGATTTTTTAAGAGCTATAGGAAAGTTTTTCAAAAACAACATACGTAAAATTCAGAAAAATGCATGAAAATTTTATTAAAATCGATAGTACAGTCCATATAATTTTATTTTTGAAGATTATTTCATGCACGACCGCGACTGCGCTTCAAATGGTCCATCGACTTAGTCCAATTTTGGCATACTCTTTCCAATGTTTCGGCCGGTATCTCACATAGAAATGCTGTAATGTTGTCTTCCAATGCGTCAATTGAAGCAGGCTTGTCTGAATAGACATGAGCTCTAGCATAGCCCCACAAAAAATAATCTAAAGGCGTTATATCGCACGATCTGGGTGGCCAATTGACAGGTCCCGAACGTGAAATAAAATGTTCATCGAACTGGTCTCTCAACAAGTCCATTGTTACGCGTGCTGTGGGGCATGTGGCACCGTCTTGCTGAAACCACATGTCATGCAAGTCACGCTCTTGCATTTTGGGCGAAAAAAAGTTGGATATCATTTCACAGTAGCGCTCACCATTCACAGTTACGCTACGATTAGCAGCATCTTTAAAGAAGTACGGTCCAATGATACCTGAAGCCCATAAACCGCACCAAACTGTGACCTTTTCTGGATACATTGGTAGCTCTTGTAATTCTTCTGGCTGATCTTCACTCCAAAATCGACAATTCTGCTTATTTACGTACCCATTGATCCAAAAATGAACTTCGTCGCCGAACACAATTTTTCGATAAAAAAGTGGATCTTAAACTTTCTTAACAGAACACGCATTTTAAAAATAAAATTCAATGATTTGCAAGCGTTATTCGTTTGTAAGACGATTCATGGTAAAATTATAGACCAAACTGAAGATGTTTGACAGTGAAACAAAACAAGAAACGTGCGACAGCTGTTCAAACGAAGTGTTAAAAATAATAATAGCTAAAAAATCACCCGTTATAAAAAATCCAAAATAAATTAACTTTGAGCAAAATAGGGTTTCCGTTTAAGGTGTGTGATTACGAGCGAATCGCAAATTATTATGAGCTACCTCGTGAAAGTGGCTTCTCAAAATAACGGTTATCAACGAGTCCGAAATTCTCAGGGTGTTAAGGTTTATGACCTTAGTTCCGCTTTTTGGTTATGGAACCGCCATTTTGAATTTTGAAATTTTGCATCGGATTTGTTATGAGCGACCCCAAAAATCTCCAAAGTAGTAATTGCGAGTAGAATTACGAGTTTGTAATAACAATAGCTATTGGAGCTTACACCCTTTTTTGGGTGTTGGGCCGAGTTCCTCCTTCTATTTTTGGTGTGCGTCTTGATGTTTTCCCACGAACAGCTGTATGCCGGCAGCGTAAAGCAGGTGGTTTTTTATGAGCAGCTTTTTCATGCCAGAAATACATTCGGAGCTTTGCCATTGCCTGGCGAAGGTCGGCCGCTTTAGAAAACATCCTATTATTTATATCTCATCCTCACTGTAGGCTTCGAACCCAGATTCTGCCGGATTAAAATATATTCAACTTGTAAAGTTGTATTTATTTTATTATTGTATAAAATATAATTTACACGGAATGGGTAAAGTTTTTTTATCTTATTATAGAATGTAATTTAATTTATTTATAAAATATAACTCTTGTATTTTAACAAACGGAATGTCTTGTGTTTTAACAAACGGAATGTCTTGTATTTTTAACTGTCACAAAAACGCCGGAAAACTAAAACAAATGCGTTTAGTAAGCTAAGTTGCGCGAGCAAAAACAACACCTGTTTTGCAGCGGCCAGCCAACGCTGTCCACACTGCAAGTACAGATATGCTAGCAACAACCACCATGTAGCGGCCAGCCAACGCTGTCCACACTACAAAGGTAGTCATTGGCAAGCATCCTAGCTCCGCTCACCGCCGATTACCAAACGGAATATGTCCTTTCCAAAAGCGCGCCGGCTTTTTATAGGCAAAATCAATCCTATTAGAAAATTCAAATTTAGAGTTTGAAAAAAGACATCTAGTAGTCATTACAATTTTAGGGCATTGGAAAATTCAAATTTAGAGTTTGAAAAAGACATTTAGTGGTCATTACAATTTTAGGGCATTGCCATATAAGAAAACTTTAAATTAAATCTTAACAATTTGAAGGTGTTGCCATATAGAAATAAATACATTAATAAATTATGAAATGCAAGTATCATACAGTCTCCCCCTTTGGCGTTAGGACTCGTTCCGAGAACAAGCCAACATCTACTGGTTACCGCTTTTCTTTGGTCGGCCACGCTTCTTCAAAGGCTGGAGTGGATTGGGAAGTTCATCTTTGTTAGTGCTCTTGTATAATGTGAGAGAGGACACATGATATGTACCTAACGGCATGTTTAGGTTTTCTCGGGATGCAATCTCGTACGAGGTTGAACCAATCTTCCCTATAATAACGTAAGGACCATCTCTTTTGGGCACGAATTTCGCTTTTATGCCCCGTGCTGCTTGACTCAGAGTGTGCGTTGTCACCAGTACTTCGGTACCAATATCGAAACTAGTTTGCGGCCGTCTGTGTTTACCAATGAAAATTTTGTTTTTGTCTTGAAGACGATGCTCAATTCCTTTTGCTGACTTTAAATTCTCAGTGATGTTTCGAAGATTAGGCGAAATTTGTGGAATAAAATTTTCGCTCTCTACTATTGTCCGAACATCATGTTGTACATCGTCGAGAGTTCGTATTTCTCGTCCAAAAGTAAGATACGCTGGAGTAAAACTCGTCGTTTGACATTTGGTGCTGTTCATTGCAAGTCTAATGGAATAATTTCGCTCTGCTTCGGTCGAAAGTCGGCTCGTGTATTGGATGGGATGCTTATCTTTCCCCTCCTCCTGGAGTAAAGCTGCATCTAACGCATGTGCACTGGCATCTGTTCTAACTACAAATGGCATGTTGTCTTGAGCCTGCTTTAAGATCTTCATAAGATGAAATCCTCTGTCGACTTACTCTTTCCCGGATTTATGCGTGCACCATACCAAACAGCATATCTTGCTTCGGCAGGAACGACATCTAGCTGCGAAAATAGTGCTCGCTTCTTCCGAACAAAGGTGTCCGTCGGTTCACTCTTCTGTTGCTTCAAATCAAAGATTTCGGCATAAATTCGCCAGGCTGGTTTTGAAGGTGAAAAACTTTCGCGCAGTCTACGTTTAACGTCTGCAAAATCAACGACTTGCACCTTAATGCCACGTCACCATTCTGCAGCATCATCCTGAGGTAGCATTGGCATTCCTTTAACCGCGTCCACATCAGCAATTTTCTCCACCGCTTTGAAAGTTGAAATTGCCGCAATGAGCTCTTCCACTTTTGCTGGACTACGCTCACCATTGTAACGCGCACTACACGTGGTAAATGTTCCTGTGCGGTCATTGCTGGTATGAACCAAATTCATCAACCGCTCGAATTGCTACGTTGTAAACGATACAGCCATGCCGCTTTGCAGTCTTGAGCTTCTTCTCGGAAAATTGAGCAAATTGGCCCCACGTTGGGCGCCAGTTGTAAAGTTGTATTTATTATAAAATAAAATTTAATTTATTATAAAATATAACTCTTGTATTTTTAACCGTGAAAAGAACTCCGGAAAACAAATGCGTTTAGAAAGCTAAGCAGCACGAGCAAGAACAACACCTGTTTTGCAGCGGCCAGCCAACGCTGTCCACACTACAAAGGTAGTCATTGGCAAGCACCCCAGCTCTGCTCACCGCCGATTACCAAACGGAATGTGTTCTTTCCAAAAGCGCGCAGGATTTTCATAGGCAAAATCAATTCTATTAGAAAATTCAAATTTAGAGTTTGAAAAAAGACATCTAGTAGTCATTACAATTTTAGGGCATTGCCATATAAGAAAACTTCAAATTAAATCTTAACGTTCTCTTAAGTTGAAGGTATTGCCATATAAAAATAAATAAATTAATAAATTGTAAAACATAAGTATGCTACAAACTTGAATATTAGTATTTGATGTCGTAGTTGGCTAGCTCATAATAATTTTCAATTTGATTGTTATCGTAACGCTACATCCTTTGTAGGTAACCCCATTTTATTCAAAGTTGCTTATTTTTTTGGAACTGCATTATGGTTTTTGTGAAAGCAGGTTATTACAGTTTTTATTCCTAATTTCAGTATTCAAAACCATGACATGATAGTATTCATCAACTAACTTTTTTTGAAGAAGATTCAGCTTTATTCTGAAAAAATGGTTACAAGTTAATCATTGAATCATTGGGCAATACCATAGCTCGTATACCGTCGCGGTAAAACTGTTCATCTTTTGAGGCTATCCACGGATCAAGCCATTTTTGATATCTTCATATGAATGGAACTGCTGGTCAGCTAGACCATGTGCCATCGATCGGAACAGGTGATAATCGGACGGCGCAATATCTGGAGAATATGGCGAGTGGAGTACGATTTCCCATTTCAGTGTTTCCAGGTAGGTTTTAACGGGCTTGGCAACGTGAGGCCGAGCGTTGTCATGCTGTAGAATCACTTTTTTCATGCCTCTCCGCGTTTTGCGGCCGCTTTTCGCACAGTGCTCGGCTCAATCGCATCAATTGAAGTCGATACCTATCCCCAGTGATGGTTTCGCTTGGTTTTAACAGTTCATAATAAATAATACCAACTTGGTCCCACCAACTACGTAGCATAACCTTCGCAGCGTGAAATTGGGCCGAGGCGACGACGTAGATGCATGACCGGACAGTCCCCACGACTTTCTTTTATTTGGGTTGCTGTAATGAATCCATTTTTCATCACCCGTCACGATGCGATGAAGAAAACCCTTCCTTTTTTGCCGCTGGGGCTGTTGTTCACAGGCAAAAAAACGACGTTCAACATCCCTTGGATTTAACTCATAAGGAACCCAAGTCCCCTCATTTCCAAAGCATGCAACCGCTTGGAAATTGATTGGCGGGTCACTCATAATACTGAAGAAAGCTCTTCTTGCGTTTGACACGGATCCTCATTGAGCACTGCGTCTTTGAAGGTGTTTGGCCTCCCATTCACGCGGGCGGACGTCAACATTAAAATCACCGTCTTTGAAGCGACGGAACCAATCTCGGCACGTTGTTTCACTTAAAGCAGCATCTCCATAAACTTTTTGTAGCTCTCGATACGCTTTATCCGCCGTTTTTTTTTTCTCGAAGGAAAGAGGAAAATCAAAACTTCCCGCAAATAACGATTATTCGGCACAAAATCAGACATTTTCAAAAACCAAAAGTATATGATACCAAAACAAAATCACTAATGTGTCAAAACAGTTTATTTACCATATGTCTAAGAATGGTTTATGACGCTTATGTTATGTTAAAATCGACCAGCACACACTACACAGTGGTTCCGCCGTGTAGGAAGAGCGGTCATAAGAACTTTTGGCGTGATAAATGACTTTTTAGTACGTTTTTAAGTTGAGAAATGTTTTTATTTGTTAAAAAAACATTAAGACATATAAAAACTAATATATTTATAATAAGAATACATATAAGATATAATAATAATAATTAATATAAAAAGTCAAAGGAAAATTAGGTACACACATTTTTTATATAAAATTTTTTTGTTTCGTTTAAAGTTTTGCATAAATCTTAAATTATAAACAATAATAGAAAAAAAACATTAAATTCCGAAAGGATGAGGATAAAGTATACTTTGATGCCAATTAACTTATTCTTATTTAATATATGAAAACAATAAAATATTCACTTCCAAAAAAGTTAATGTACTTAGAAATACAAAACTTTTAACTCAATAAATCTAACACTTCTCTTGACATCATAGATTTCTTTTTACATGGTAATTTTCGTAGACTAGATACAAATGGATCGGAATTAAGAAGAAGCCTGTGCAAAAGATCCGTGTTAGTCACAGTTCTTGAGTGCTTTCTTGTATTGTCAGGCCTGAATTGTTTCACTAATTTATTACATGATTCAGCTGCCTCCTCTGATAATTCTCCAATTGATAATAAACAATGATCGATCACCTCCAACCCATGAATGAGCACTTTATGAACTGATGCAGGTAAATTATACCATGAATATTTACTAACTAGAATTTTAGCAGTGTCTAGTGCGTATATTTTGAATTTATTCGAATTAATTTTAAAACCAGATGAAAGACATTGTAGGAGATAACTACATCTGTCTATAACGTGTTTGTCTATTCCTGTGATTTCGGATGATATGGTTGAATGTAGTAAAAATTTTCGTGCTGTATTTCCATCATTAGAAGTCGGATTCAAGTCACTTTTTTAAAATGCTCTTCTTCTTGAACACAATGAGCTTTAGTTTCTTTAGCAAATTGAAAACGTATAGACCGACAAAACCTTGTGGAGGATGGGCGAGGGTTTTTCCAAATTATCTTATCTGGGTCAGAGGTAATCGATTTACAAATTAATTTCAAGGGTACATTAGATGTAACAATTAAACTTCCATCTTCCGTTCTCGGATCAGAAAAACTTTGCTTGTATTCGCTCTGTCCAGTGCTGCCATCGAAACCCCATTTACCTACTAATTCATAACCCAATACTGGTTTTTGAGATTCGAGAATTCGAGAGCAAGTGTGGCCAAACAAACAATGTAAATTAATTTCGGCAGATGATTCTGTAACGCCAATTCCTGTTGGGCAACACCGTTTTTTTGCGCCAAGAACTTTTTTATAAGATGGTTAAGCGTTAGGCAATTTTGAATGAATAAAGTCTCTTAATAACAATTACTGATGTTTGGTGAGTTTTGCCTCATTAAATAGAGACAAAACTTTTTCCGTATTGAATTCTAAAGAATTTGAATTTGATTGCTTTGAAGTACTTAGTATTGCATGAATAGCGGAACTATCAACATTAGCTAGATCGGATAACCTGCGACGCTTTGTCCTCTTGCTGCAATCCTCAAAATCTTTTCTGTATCTCTGCCTGTGTTCGCTCGGAGAAGGATTCGTAGAGTTTGTCATCTCGCCCGACTCCCGCTTTTTCAACACACATAATTCGGTTTCAGTTAACCAATTACTGTACTTGGCAATCAGCCTTGTTTTTTGATGTTTGCACTTTTTTCCAGTATCGAGAAATCCGCGAACAGATCCAAGAAACACGATTTTCAACGTTTTCTAAGGTTAAATTTTCAGAGTTTGGTAAAGCTCGAATTATGTTCTTCAGTACGTGACGACATCTATCAACATCATTTCTAATGCTATTGTAACATAACCACGTGTCCAGAATATGCATGCGCGTAAATGAACACTTCAAATTTACACCTAAAACAAAAAAAAAATCTTTATTAGCAATCTTGGTAGAATCACATTTTTCAAAATCCTACACATATGTACAGATTAGACCCTATATCAAGCGCAATCGCAGATCATCGCAGCTGGAAATTATTTTTCTTTAAAGAGGGCATACGTAAGAATATTTTAATGCATGTTTCATTTGTGTAGATTCGTGCGAACTTAGTTAAAACTTTACAAACTTCTTATAAAAAAAATAAACGGCAAATTTTAAAGTACGTATTTCGTACGGTCTGAAAACCTATTAAATAATACTTAAAAAAGATAATAAAACGTTTAACATGTCGTGCATACCTTCAACTTGAATTTCCATTGTACAACAGGACAAAAACACAGTAATGCTTCGAAAAATTACACTTCCCGGAACTGCGTAAGTACGGAGTGAAGACCACGCTAACTATCACTTTTCAAATTCTCTTACTTTGGAGGCACAATTATAAGTGAATTTTTTGTGCAGTTGAAATTTCTTTTGTACTCTAAGTTACTATGACTAATGAACTAACATTTAGCTAAATATTGTTGCATAATTTTAACATGACTATTTTCATCCAATGTCCTATGCCGGAACCACTGTTCACTGTTGGCGGCATCTATTGACAAACAGCGGGAACTGAGTTGCGCACCAATACATTGAAACCAGTCTCATATAAAAAAACAGTCTTGGCCTTGAAGCCATGCTTATGAATATTCGATTAAGGTTGTAATTTATTAAAAGTTTAATAAATAATAACAATAGTAATATTTAATTTTTTTTGCGGATTAGGAAATTTAAAATGGCTAATGGATAATTAAAGCAGCCGGCGCAGCAGTGGTGTGTCATGAGACTAAAAATCTCCCCATCGTTTGGAACCGTCGGCCACCCTAGAACGCCTTACTTCAAAGTGGCGTTCCGTCTTCTCCATTACAAGATCTATGTTTGTGTACCTGAATTTTGTCTGCGAAACCAGCAGTAATTTCTTCGTTTCTTCGCTACATAGTACATTGCCGACTACATTTTCAGCTATTATATGACCGACTGCATTCTCCAACGTTCGATATTCTTGTTCCCAACGCGTGTATTGGGAAAAAGGTGTGTGGAGCGTCACCATATATGCATGAAGGGTGTTCGCTTTTCCCTACTTTGAACATGTGTTTCTAGAAATAGCTGTACCCCGAAAAAATTTGGGTTGTATAAAAATTTACTTCGCCGAAGTTTCTACTGTACCATGTAGGTGTCGTCTTTTATTATAATGGCCGTCGATCTGCTACGTGTTTCGTTTCTCCAGCGATTTTTCCATAGCCTTTGCGTGTCATCTTTTCGAGCCCTGCAGCTTTGCTTCCTCTTTCTTCCATTTTCTCGTTCTTTAATGCTTACAACTCTTTCTCAAAGGAGGGTAGTAAATCTATTGGTTGAACCAATTTTCATTTCAACAGCTGGCCTTGATACTGTGCAGTGGGTAGACATAACTCTTAGAGCTGCTTCGTTGTACACCGGTGATTTGTTTTTAGCGGATTTTACCCACGTGGTAGCTATTATTATATCCCGTATCCTTTGGGTTGGTTGCCCTAAGTTTGCCATCAGTTTACTGAGTAGGGATGCCATCTTAGGGGCTTCCTCTGCTGCGTGCTCTATTTGGGCCCAGAAAGCTAGTCTTGGATACAGTCTTATGCCTAAGTGCTTTAGAACTTTTTTGATAGGAGATTCGGATTGGTTTTCCCGTTACTTATTAGTACGAGCTGGTGCTTTTTCCAGATTCCTGGAAAATTTCAGTGTTGATACCCACATCTATTCCATTTTTAGCAAGAACTGATCGTGCGTGGCGCAAGTCTCAAAGAAGGGTCCCGCTTAAAAGTTGGACGATCACCTTATCCTGCTTTTTTGTCGTCACTCGCTTCAAGCCACGCTCGGAAAAGTCTTCAACATTTTTGTGCACCTTATACCTCTGATTGCACATCACAACAAACTTTTTTGATTTTTTTAATCACTTTTGCATCCGAGGCGATAATTTCGGCCCTTTCGAATGCGTGGATAAAAATACCTCATAGCTCATACAGCTCATCGTTCCATCGTCTGCGATATTCGCCGTTGCCAACGTGCAAAGGTCCAAAAATCTTACGCAGAATCTTTGTCTCGTATACTCCAAGCGTCGCTTCATCGGATGTTGACATCGTCCCAGCTTCTGCGTCATACGGTAGGACGGGCATGATGAGAGTCTTGTATAGCGTTAGTTTTGTTCGTCGAGAGAGAACTTTACTACTCAATTGCCTACTTAGTCCGAAGTAGCACTTGTTGGCAAGAGAGATTCTACGTTGGATTTCAAGGCTGATATTGTTATCGGTGTTAATGGTGGTTCCAAATATATGGAGTATTTTACAACCTTGAAATCTTAACTGTCAACAGTGACTTCGGTGCCGATACGCGAGTGTGCCCGCTGTTTGCTTGATGACAGGAGGTACTTCGTTTTGTCCTCGTTCACCACCCACTCGCTTTGCTTCTTTATCCAGTTTGGAAAAGGCAGAACTAACAGCGCGGTTGTTAAGGCCGATGATATCGATATCATCGGCATACGCCACCAATTGTACGCTCTTATAAAATATTGTACCTGAGCGATTAAGTTCTTCGGCTCGCACGATTCTCTCCAACATCAGGTTAAAGAAGTCACACGACAGCGCGTCACCCTTTCTGAAACCCCGTTTGGTATCAAACGGCTCGGAGAGGTCCTTCCCATTCTGACGACGCTGCTGGTGTTGAGCAGCGTCATCTTGCATAGCCGTATTAGCTTTGTGGGAATACCAAATTCACACATCGCGGCATACAGGGAACTCCTTTTCGTACTGTCGAATTCAGCTTTGAAGTCGACGAAAAGATGGTGTGTGTCGATTTTCCTTTCATGGGTCTTTCCAAGATCTGGCGTATTGTAAATATTTGGTTAATGGTAGACTTTCCAGGTCTAAAGCTACACTGATAAGGTCTAATCAGTTGGTTGACTGTGGGCTTCAGCCTTTCATATAATATGCTCACTAGAACTTTATAGGCGATATTTAGAAGACTAATCCCTTGGTAATTGGCACAGATTGCAGATTGCAGCTATCACTGTTTAACAGGTTCGAGAAGTGTTCCCTCCATAACTTCAGTATGCTCTTGCTGTCAGTCACCAGATCGCCGTCTTTGTTCTCACAGGAAAACGCCCCGGTCTTGAAACTTTCTGTAAGCCACCGAACTTTCTGGGAGAATTTTCGGGCGTTGTTCCTATTGACCAACATCTCAAGCTCATGGCACTCACGTATTTCGGTCTCTCGTTTCTTCTTTCGGATAATACGTCTCTCTTCTTTTCTTAGCTCTCTGTAGCGATCCCACATGGCTCACGTTGCGCCCGATCGCGGCGTGGCTCTATAGGCATCATCTTTTCTTTCGGCGGCAGCATGATATTCCTCGTCGTACTAACTGTTTTTGCGGGCTCGCCGGAATCCTATTTCTTCTTTGGCTTCGGTACATAGAGAACGAGAAATGTTGGTTAATTTCTCGTGCATGCCGGTTTGTTGGCCAGTGCTCTCTGACAGCAGGAGTGAGAGTCGGGTGGCGAATCTTCTGGCTGTCTGTTGTGATTGCAGCTTTTCGATTTCGAACATTCTTTGCGTAGTTAGATGTACGTTTTTTGCTGCACAGAGGCCTGTGCATCGTTTAGCTGCAACAAGGTTATGATCCGAGTCGATGTTGGGTCCTCGGATCGTACGTAGATCTAAAGCACTGGAAGCGTGTCTTCCATCTATCACAACATGATGGATCTGGTTTCGCGTTTTTTGATCAGGAGACAGGTAGCTTGGTTTATCTTTTTATGCTGGAATCTGGTGCTGCAGACTACCTTGTTTCAGTCGATCAGTCTCTGCCCGTTACCGGATGTTTCGTTGTGCAGGCTGAATTTTCCGACTGTGGGACCAAAAATTCCCTCCTTTACTATCCTGGCGGTGAAGTCGCCAAGCACGACTTTTATGTCGTGGCGGGTGTACCGCTCATAGGAATGTTTCAGGCGCTCATAGAAGGAATCTTTGGTCGCATCGTCCTTCTTTACCGTCGAGGCGTGGGCGCAAATGAGCGAGATGTTAAAAAATCGCTCTTTAATGCGAATACTTGGGCTAACACCGGGAGTTGTGAGCTGCTTGAACCATATGCAGAAGAATCGTCCTGGCCATTCCCAAGTGAATGGCGATCAGTAACTTTCCCCACGTGCGTGGTCTTCTACCTATGGAACCATCAGGCATTATATCAATTTAATAACTCCGGTCGTAGCATCTGTTTTAAACGGTATTCAGCACGCATTCTGTCAATGTTATACCAAGCGCCACAAGGTTAGATTAAAAATTTAAATTTTGAAAATCGCTAATATTACATTAGAAAATCATTAGAAAATTTATTATTGCGGTTAAGTATTCTTAAAGTTTCTTATTCTCGGCTCAATTTTTTTAATTTTTTTACTGGTCATGCCGTAATCAAGGAAAATAGGGATTCATTTTTATAGATATAGATTGGAACCATATTTCCTATATTTTCTTCATCTATAAGCTAATATAATTCAACTAGAATTTCATCGGTCGTACAGATTTATTATTTTGCATAATTTATTGCTTTAACACATCTTCTTTTGTTATGCTTTACCCTGACAATATATCATTTCTATGGTTCAAATCGAAGTATTACAAACGATTATTATTTTAAAAACGGCATATTATAGCTGTACATGCTATGTATGTATATAAGAATTATTCTACGACAAGGCGCTTATTTCCAGTGATCTAATCGTACATGGACATGTCTTACATCAAATTAAAGTGCTTACTCTGAAACTCTGCACAAACATAGACTTAAGATTCATTGAACCACTTTCGAAATATTTGCGTTCGCCTCTGTTTTTGTTTCATATCGAGCAGAGCATTACTACACACGCATAGCCCATATAGTCTGCGAAAATTTATTAAAAGTATAACAGTATAAATTTATAGTAGAAAATTTATTTATGCTTTCATTACATTCTTAAATAGAAAAAGCAAATGAAATTAACAAGATTCTTCACTTTATTATTTACATAACGGTAAGTAATTGCAGCAACATGTAAATATAGCAGCAGGAAAGTCTGCGTCACTTTATTAGGATTATTTTTTGTTTTTGCGCACTTTTCATTATTTGTTATTATAATTAATTGATCGGTTAGCGAACTCCGTTGCATATTTTATTTAAAAGTGGCAATAATATGAAAACATGAAAACCAAAGTAAAAGGAATTACTGTATCAGAAAAATAATTATAAAATTATGGAAGAGGGAAATAAAGGGTGATTTTTTAGCTATTATCTTTTTAAACAGTTGGTTTAAACAGCTGACGAACGTTTCGTGTTTTGTTTCACTGTCAAACATCTTCAGTTTGGTCTACAATTTAACCATGAATCGTCTTACAAACGAACAACGCTTGCAAATCAGAAGAATTACAAGAGCTACCAATGGATCCAGAAAAGGTCACAGTTTTGTGCGGTTCATGGGCTGGAGGTATCATTGGACCGTACTTTTTCAAAGATGCTGCTAATCGTAACGTAACTGTGAATTGTGAGCGCTACCGTGAAATGATATCCAAATATTTTTTGCCCAAAATGCACGAGCTTGACTTGCATGACATGTGGTTTCAGCAAAACGGTGCCACGTGCCACACAGCACGCGTAACAATGGACTTGTTGAGAGGCGAGTTCGGTGAACATTTTATTTCACGTTCGGGACCTGTCAATTGGCCACCCAGATCGTGCATATAACGCCTTTAGATTATTTTTTGTGGGGTTATGTTAAGGTTCATGTCTATTCAGACAAACCTGCTTCAATTAACGCATTGGAAGACAACATGGCGGCCGAAGTATCCGAATGGGTTGCTGCGTGATTACCATTCGGAATTCACAGAGAGAACGTTGGTTCGAATCTCGGTGAAGCCAAAATTAATAAAAACACTTTTCTAATAGCGGTCGCCCCTCGGCAGGCAATGGCAAACCTCCGAGTGTATTTCTGCCATGAAAAAGCTTCTCATAAAAAAATATTTGCCGTTCGGAGTCGGCTTAAAACTGTAGGTTTCTCCATTTGTGGAACAACATCAAGACGCACAACACAAATAGGAGGAGGAGCTCGGCCGAACACCCAAAAAGGGTATACGCGCCAAATATGTATATATATATATATATATATATATATATAAGACAACATTAAAGCATTTATATGTGAGATACCGGCCGAAACATTGGAATTAGTATGCAAAAATTGGACTAAGTGGATGAACCATTTGAAGCGCAGTTGCGGTCAACATTTGCATGAAATAATCTTCAAACATTAAATTATATGGACTGTACTATCGATTTAAATAAAAATTTCATGAATTTTTCTAAATTTTACGTGTGTGAAAAATTTTCCTATAGCTCTTAAAAAATCACCCTTTAGTTTTCTAAATATTGGCAAAACTATTGGAAGAACGTTGTCCTCTATTCAACGCATAGTAAATAATTACAAGCATCTTAAAATCTAAGCCCAGTTCTGGGCGTCCATGAATACTATCGGCAGAAGTAGAGTAGAATGGGGTAAGATAGGTATGGGGGCACAATAGGTAGGTGGGGTTTTCGTCGCACTGTTTTTGCAGAGGTCACTCGTCTTATGTGAATTGAATACGTGGTGGGGAACAACGTTCGCGACTGTCATTTCGGCCGTCACCATTGATTAGTTATCCTAGTTCTGGCGTCGTTTAGTTTTTTGTGAGCTTTTCTCCGACAAAGCATTTTTTTTATTCTACGGAGCAGTGCATTTAATGTATGTAAATATTTGTCAGGTGAGTTTTATTTTACGTAGAAAATAATGCTGAACACGAATAATGTGTTAGTTTTTTGATATTTTTGTTTTTAAAAAAAATATCGACACTAACATAAAACATGTGCTTGGGGGCACTATAGGTCAGCCGTCTGGGCGCATTATAGGTCACTACTTTTAATTGAATAAAATAAATTTTAAATGTTTTTGCAGCAAAATGGTGCGTAATTATGTGCGAAAAACGCCGAAACGAAGTGAAGAGGACGTAAAAAACGCAATCGCGGAAGTCCGAGATGGCGCTAGTGTTCGATCAGCCTCTAAACAATTTAAAATTCCGTTCGAAACATTACGTGCTCGCGTGATGAATTAAAGAAAAATTCCTAACTTTTATAACATGTGCAGTGTTCATACTCTATAAATAAAAGTTAAAACGTTACTTTCCAAGCCATGTACATTGTTATTTTCCCCTCACATATAGTGACCTATCGTGCCCCCCGATCTTAAAAATATCGAAAAAAAAGTACCTTTGTCTTATTGAATGCAGCTTCCAAAATATTTAGCCAAACATAGGTCAGTATAACCAAAATGTTAGCAGATAAATAACCTTTCAAAATCTTGCTTATTTTTCAAAATCAATGCAAAAACACCGTAGCAAGAGCTCTCCAAAAAAAAATGACCTATCTTACCCCATTCTACTCTACGCAGCATAATCAATATGGCAAAGGTCAGCCCTCAAATTTTTTCATAAAAAATTGTTGGAAAAATAAACCAAACATTTATTGTAAAAAAATTGTTTGTGCGGAAACTGTTAGAAAATTTTACATATACATACATATATAATATATAATTGGCGCGTACACCCTTTTTGGGTGTTTGGCCGAGCTTCTCCTCCTATTTGTGGTGTGCGTCTTGATGTTGTTCCACAAATGGAGGGAGACCTACAGTTTCAAGCCGACTTCGAAAGGCAGATATTTTTATAAGGAGCTTTTTCATGGCAGAAATACACTCAGAGGTTTACCATTGCCTGCCGAGGGGCGACCGCTATTAGAAAAATGTTTTTCTTAATTTGGCGTTTCACCGAGATTCGAACCTACGTTCTCTCTGTGAATTCCGAATGGTAATCACGCGCCCAGCCATTCGGCTACGGCGGCAAACTGTTAGAAACTTTTACATAAAGTTGGATATTTTGGTAGAGTCGCTCAAAGAAAACCGTTTATTTCACTTGTTGGTACAGTCAAACACGGTGGCGGTGAAGTTATGGCGTGGAGATAGACGACGGCAGCGGTGTGGGTCATTTAGAATTTATTAAATTGAAATGGATAAATGGAAGTATTTCAAAATTTTAAAACAAAGTGCCGAAAATCTTGGCTTATCAAGAACGTTTTGGTTTCAACTAGATAACGACCCAAAACACTCAGACTAGATCGTTAAGATTTGGCTCTTGTACAATGCTCCAGAACAACTCAAAACACCCCCACAGTTCCCGATCTCAATCCTATTGAGCACATGTGAGATCTATAAAAAAGAAATAATTCGACAGCATGTAATAACAAGTAAGGAGGTTTTGCGAAGTGTTGTGTGGGCAGAATGGGCGAAGATTATAACTCTCCTAAAGCATTGAAAAGCCGCAAAATATTAATTTTCTGTTTTGTATATTATTTACAAAGCTTTTTCTCTATGTTTTAAAACTAAACGCATACTTTCTGGTTGCTATATTCACATGTTGCTGGAATTATTTGCCGTCATGTAAACAATAAAGTGGAGGAATCTTTTTATTTTTTGTTTTTTCTTTCTCCCTTCTCTATGACAATTTGTCGCCCATTGTAGCGGTCGCAATAACAATATATATGTAACTCTCACGGTCAGACTCTAGCACACATGGTCAGCTGTACGTGCCATCGAGTAAAGTACTTTCTTGCAAAGACATCAAAGTAAAAATTAATGACCAAAAGAAATGTACTGAAAATATAGTTTTCCATGAAGTACTTATATGTACACTCATTAAACCTATTTTAATATGAATATTGAAATTAACATGTTTTGGAATGAATGATTACGGAGACATGATTACATATGTATGTATGTACAATGTTCACACAATTTATTCCTACCCCTGCGTAGTACGTCACAATAAGTCACTATAAGTATGTATATTACATTCCTAATGAATGGCCGTAAACAAAACTACCGTTATTTCAACTCACACGGAAGGTTTCCAAGGAAAGCAGGCAGACGTAGCGAAATGCTGCAAAACATTTATTCGTGTTTCAGCTCATGATATTCACCCCTATTATGATATCCGCCGGATGGTTGCGGAGGGAGTTATACTCGATCCGACAGTATTCGGTATCATAATAAACGTCGGATAAAGCAGTATGCGGATCGATAATGTGGTTTACGGATCGATTAAAAAAAATGGCATTACCAACAACGCATTCAACAACGCATTCCAACTGAGCAGAACGACGATTACCTGACGTTCGCGGCGATGACTCGATACTGGCTCGTACGGCCGCGATATTTTCGTTAGATCGTCTTGGCCGCTTTTTATTTGGACGTCGGGTATTAGCCACAGTGCCGGAAGACAAAAATCTTTTGTGCATTTGCTTGATTGCGTTCTTTGACGGCGCACTTTTCACTTTATTTTTTTTTCTCCACGCACTTTGCGTTTTTACAATCGAGAAGGAATTTTGAATGTACAGCTGAACAATTTCAGCGCGTTCTATTGGGGTGTACTGTTTCATGGTATAAATCTCCTTCGACTGACGCTTCCAACGCGGTATGACATTAGCTGATCTGAAATTACGGTAAAAAGTTATAGGGTTACTCAATGGGTCAGTTTAATATGGCCAACCCTGTATATAAAATTCAAATTATGTATGTATCTATAGATCGACTTGCGTCCTAAACGCATAAACCGATCGTAACCAAATTTGAAACACGAACGGGATACCTTACCGGGATGGTCATAGGCTAAAAAATATTTTGATATATATAGGGGGCGTGGCACCTCCCATACAAATGGAGTTTTTAACAGTCCGTATTTCTGGAAGTATTTACGTTATGCTACTGAAATTTGGTAAGGGGTTATGTGACATTAATCCTTACTACATCCAGAAAAACTGCGTATAACGAAAAAGGGGGCGTGGCACCTCCCATACAACTGGAATTTTTAACAGTCCGTATTTCTGGAAGCATTTACGTTAGACTACTGAAATTTGGTAAGAGGTTATATGACATTAATCCTTACCACATCCACAAAATCTGCGTATAACTAAAAAGGGGGAGTGGCACCTCCCATACAAATGGAATTTTTACCAGTCCGTATTTCTGGAAGTATTTACGTTAGACTACTGAAATTTGGTAAGGGGTTATATGACATTAATCCTTACCACATCCAGAAAAACTGCGTATAACGAAAAAGGGGGCATGGCACCTCCCATACAACTGGAATTTTTTATAGTCCACTAGCAAACCCGGCCCGCTTCGCTGGGCACACTAAAATAGAATAGATATGGTTTAGAACAGAAAAGATATGGTTTTCATATTATTTATTTCTTTATTCTCATACTATTTATTTATTTATTTATTCAATACCACGTTTTGGTCTCTATCTCGAGACCCTAGTCACGGAGCGGCATGAAAAATACTCTGAACTAAAGCATTCACCAACAGCTTCCATTTGATACCCATATTGAACATACACTGAAGAGCAAAACTGTAACAAAATGTAATACTTTCTATTTCAACACATTTTTTTTAGACATGTTTTAACAAATCAAACATTTTTTTTGCATAACTTTATTGGCATGTATGTACTCTCTCTCTCTCAAACCGGTTTGGTGTCAATGCAACAACAACAACACTAGTAGCAAGCAATAATGCAAATAAAGACAAATGTTACAGTTTTGCACTCAACCCATTTTTTATTTTTTACAATAAATAAAATAAATATTAATAAGATGTCCAATATCCTTTGGATTTTTTCAGCTCGTGGATACGATTGGGCATACTTCGTGTATACCTCAAGACAAAGTCAGTCGGAATAGCATCCCATACATCGCGTGTTCGCTCCCACAGCTCATTAACTCCACTGGGCGGACTTGAATATTCGGCAAGCTTCGATTTTACATGACTCCATAAATTTTCGATTGGGTTCATGTCCGGTGATTGTGGAGGCCACTTCAAGTTACGAAATTTTTGGCGTTGCATCCAATTTCGTACAACATGTGCGGTGCGCTTAGGGTCATTGTCTTGCTGAAAAATTACTTTTTCAGCAGCAAGACCCATACTTTCCACTACACCCGGCAGATTTTGTTGCAATATGGCCAGGTATTCCTCTTTCCGCATTATACCGTCTATTCGTACTAAAGGACCCACACCATTTTTGGAAATGCAGCCCCACACCATAATGGAGCCACCACCATGTTTTACTGTCTGCTTGATGTGATGTGGCTGGACTGCATTTGGGTCTTTAACCCAATACCAGGCCCGACCATCTGACTGAAATCGATTGATTTTGGTTTCATCAGACCAAATAACCTGCAATCGTTTTGAAATTTTATGAAAAAAGGTCTTTTATAATCCATTTATAAAGACGTACCTGATCCCAATCTTCAACTGTCCAGCTTTGGTGAGCCGCAACAAAATCCCGCCTCAACCGCACATGTCTTTTTGTCAGCATTGGCTTGGTTTTCTTCTCCGCTGCCTTTAGCCCCAGTTTTGACAGGCTGCGCCTGGCTGTCCACTGACTGGCATCAATATCCAGCATCTTTAGTGCTGCTTTGGGAGTGACCGCCTTGCTGCTTGTTACCAAATTTGCCAGATGGCGGGCATCGCGGTCGCTTATCTTCCTTGGCCGGCCTCCTTTGTTACTGGGAACAGCGTCTGGTACATTTTTCCGCAGCCTTTGCACAGCCATGTGGCTCACTTCGAATTTTTTAGCTATTTTTCTTATAGACTCGCCCTTCTTCAGCAAATCAATTATTTGGCGTTGTACTTCCCGATTTAACATTTTGTCTTATTCACGGTCACGTTTATAATAATTAAAAATCCACCAAATATATAATTACGAGAAAAATAACGGAAAATTTGAAAATTAAGAGTGAGTGCAAAACTGTAACATTTGTCTTTATTTGCATTATTGCTTGCTACTAGTGTTGTTGTTGTTGCATTGACACCAAACCGGTTCGAGAGAGAGATTACATACATGCCAATAAAGTTATGCAAAAAAAATATTTGATTTGTTAAAACATGTCTAAAAAAAATGTGTTGAAATAGAAAGTATTACATTTTGTTACAGTTTTGCTCTTCAGTGTACACATCCGAAGGTTACCTGAGTCCACGTTTTGACCTATATCTCGAGACCCCTGTCACGGAGCGGCATGAAAAATACTCTGAACTAAAGCATTCACCAACAGCTTCAATTTGATATCCATATTGTACAAACACATTCTAGGCTCCATGTTTTGGTCTCTATCTCGAGACCCTAGTCACGGAGCGGCATGAAAAATACTCTGAACTAAAGCATTCACTAACAGCTTCCATTTGATACCCATATTGTACATACACATCCGAAGGTTACCCGGGTCCACGTTTTGACCTATATCTCGAGACCCTAGTCACGGAGCGGCATGAAAAATACACTGCACTAAAGCATTCACCAACAGCTTCCAATTGATATCCATATTGTACAAACACATTCTAAGGTCCACGTGTTGGTCTCTATCTCGAGGCCCTAGTCACGGAGCGGCATGAAAACTACTCTGTACTAAAGCTTTCACCAACAGCTTCCATTTGATACCCATATTGTACATACACATCCGAAGGTTACCCGGGTCCACGTGTTGGTCTCTATCTCGAGGCCCTAGACACGGAGCGGCATGAAAAATACTCTGTACTAAAGCTTTCACCAACAGCTTCCATTTGATACCCATATTGTACATACACATCCGAAGGTTACCCGGGTCCATGTTTTGACCTATCTCTCGAGACCCTAGTCACGGAGCGGCATGAAAAATACTCTGTACTAAAGCATTCACCAACAGCTTCGAATTGATATCCATATTGTACAAACACATTCTAGGGTCCACGTGTTGGTCTCTATCTCGAGGCCCTAGTCACGGAGCGGCATGAAAAATACTCTGAACTAAAGCATTCACCAACAGCTTCCAATTGATATCCATATTGTACAAACACATTCTAGGGTCCAAGTGTTGGTCTCTATCTCGAGGCCCTAGTCACGGAGCGGCATGAAAAATATTGTGAACTAAAGCATTCACTAACAGCTTCCATTTGATATCCATATTGTACAAACACATTCTAGGCTCCACGTTTTGGTCTCTATCTCGAGGCCCTAGTCACGGAACGGTATGAAAAATACTCTATACTATAGAAATCATCAACAGCTTCCATTTGCTACCCATATTGTACATATACGTCCGAAGGTTACCCGGGTCCACGTTTTGACGTATATCTCGAGACTCTATCTACCAATAGGTATTCAAACTATACGGAAACCATCTTCAATACCTACTTAACAATGTGTGTAAGTTTGGTTTAATTCGGTTTAAAGACACGGCGGGTCCACGTTTTGGCATATATTTCGAGACCCTAGTCATCAATAGGTATGAAAATTACCCCACATTAAAGCACTTATCGACAGCTTTCATTTGATGCCCATATTGCACATCCACAACCAAAGGTTACCCGGGCCCACGTTTTGACCTATATCTCGAGACCCCAGTCACGGAGCGGCATGAGAAATACTCTGTACTAAAGCATTCACCAACAGCTTTCAATTGATATCCATATTGTACAAACACATTCTAGGGTCCACGTGTTGGTCTCTATCTCGGGACCCTAGTCACGGAGCGGCATGAAAAATACTCTGAACTAAAGCATTCACCAACAGCTTCCATTTGATACCCATATTGTATATACACATCCGAAGGTTACCCGGGTCCACGTTTTGACCTATATCTCGAGACCCCAGTCACGGAGCGGCATGAGAAATACTCTGTACTAAAGCATTCACCAACAGCTTCCAATTGATATCCATATTGTACATACACATCCGAAGGTTACCCGGGTCCACGTGTTGGTCTCTATCTCGGGACCCTAGTCACGGAGCCGCATGAAAAATACTCTGAACTAAAGCATTCACCAACAGCTTCCATTTGATACCCATATTGTATATACACATCCGAAGGTTACCCGGGCCCACGTTTTGACCTATATCTCGAGACCCCAGTCTCGGAGCGGCATGAAAAATACTCTGTACTAAAGCATTCACCAACAGCTTCAATTTGATATTCATATTGTACAAACACATTCTAGGGTCCACGTTTTGGTCTCTATCTCGAGACCCTAGTCACGGAGCGGCATGAAAAATACTCTGAACTAAAGCATTCACCAACAGCTTTCATTTGATACCCATATTGTATATACACATCCGAAGGTTACCCGGGTCCACGTTTTGACCATTTTCCCGGCAATTATTCGAATTTTTCTCTCCTTTTAAACCTTCCCTAGACCTCCACGAATAATTCAAGACCAAGATAAGATAAATCCGTTCAGCCATTCTCGAGTTATAAGCGAACATAGGGACAGATTTTCACATTTATATATATAGATATCTCTGGAAGTATTTAGGCTAGACCAATGAAATTTGGGAAGGGGTTATATGAGGTTAATTCCTAACACCTCCAAGAAAACTGAGAAAAACGAAAAAGGGGGCTTGGCACGTCCCATATAAATGCAATTTTTCATTGTCCATATCTCCGGAAGTATTTGGGCTAGACAACTGAAATTCGGTAAGAGATTATATAAGGTTAATACCTAACACCTGCATGAAAACTGGTGATAGTTAGAAATGGGGCGTGACACCTCCTGTACAAATGGGATTTTTCATACTGCATATTACTGGACGCATTTATGAATACCAAAAATTGGTAAAAAGTTTAATGAAGTTAGTATTTAGTACTCCTAGAAAAAATATGAGCTTAGAGAAAAATGGGGGTTAGACCATTTGATATAGAAACGAATTTATATTATCAACGATAGAGGTATTGATGAATTGAATGCATTCTCTTATTGGGAAAGCTTACCGCCGCAGATGAAGTGAATGCCTGCTTAAAATCGTCATACCTATGGGACTACGTTCAAAAATTGACTCTTTCTACAAATATGAGAGCACATTTGGGAGGAGATGCTTCAGCAGAAATTTTTCTGAACAACTACTTACAATAGGCAATGGAAAAATACCAGTTTCTTTACCACCAAATTTAATTTCTTTTCCTCCAGGTTTTTGTCAACTTATGTTATCAGTCGATGCTTTGATAGAAAGGGTATTTCCAAATATTTCAGCCAATCACACAAACTATAGATGGCTTCGAGAAAGGGCAATTTTGGCACCTAAGAATGACGATGTAAATGTCATTAATTCCAAAATTCAAGAAATACTACCAGGAACTGTCACAACTTATCATTCCATTGACACAGTCGTCGAAGAATCCCAGGCTGTTCATTATCCCGTTGAGTTTCTTAACTCCTTGGACCCATCAGGAATTCCTCCTCATCGACTGATGCTGAAAAGGGGGCCATGATAATTATGCTGCGTAATTTGGATCCTCCACGTTTATGCAATGGCACAAGGCTAATCATCACGAAACTTTTACCGAATGTTATAGAAGGTTTTATCAGGAAATTTTGAAAACCACAAAGTTTTCATACCAAGAATTCCAGTGATACCGACGGATATGCCTTTCAATTTTAAACGCCTCCAATTTTCTATTAGACTGGCTTTCGCAATGTCCATAAATAAAGCTCAGGGACAATCATTAGCTGTAGCAGGAGTCAATCTAACCAACTCCAGAGTTGGCGCACCGAAAAACCCTTTTATTTATACTCAAAATAATATAACAAAAAATGTCGTATATCCGGTCGTTTTAAATAATACCTAAACTGACTTAAAAAAGTTAAAGTTGTTTTATTTACATTGCATACTTTTTGATAGAAATGTGGGGTGAAACCCACGGGTATAAGCTAGTAACTGATAAAATGACTGAATACTAGCTATCTTATTGGATAACTTTTTTTTGTAACTAGTTTTTAGCACATACCATGGAGACTTTTTAATTTAATTTTTAAGAAATATATATGAATATGAATTAAGATGAATGTAGTTATTATTAATTACAATAAGCTGCGTAACATCTCATTGCGAATTTGAGTAGCCTCAGCTGTTTACCGTTGGGTTTGTATAGGTTCGCCTACATATTCATCACTTTCTTCAACCCCATCTAAATATTCGCCGGAAATCTTGTGATGAATGCGAATGTTATGAAGTGCAGCCGCGACGTTGACAATTTGCGCGACTTTTTCTGGAGCATAGTGTAGCTGGCGAGCAGAAAGCAAACATCGACACCAATTCTTCCAGACCCCTATTGTCCTTTCAACAATGTTGCGGCCCTTGCTATGGCTTTTATTAAACCGACTTTCTGGCGTATTTGCTCGAGTGTTACGAAAGGGTGTTATCAACCAGGGTAAAAGTGGATATCCGGAGTCTCCTATGTAAAATATTGCGAAGTAAACTATATTATTTTTTTTTTTATTATTTGGTGTATATTTACCCAACAATCTCGTTATGGTCACATATCTTAAGCCGCACAGTGGATTAGTAAACTAATTTAGTCTGACTTTAACAATTAACTTACTATCATTGCATTTATACTATAACTAGCAAACCCGGCCCGCTTCGCTGGGCACACTAAAATAGAATAGATATGGTTTAGAACAGAAAAGATATGGTTTTCATATTATTTATTTCTTTATTCTCATACTATTTATTTATTTATTCAATACCACGTTTTGGTCTCTATCTCGAGACCCTAGTCACGGAGCGGCATGAAAAATACTCTGAACTAAAGCATTCACCAACAGCTTCCATTTGATACCCATATTGAACATACACATCCGAAGGTTACCTGAGTCCACGTTTTGACCTATATCTCGAGACCCCTGTCACGGAGCGGCATGAAAAATACTCTGAACTAAAGCATTCACCAACAGCTTCAATTTGATATCCATATTGTACAAACACATTCTAGGCTCCATGTTTTGGTCTCTATCTCGAGACCCTAGTCACGGAGCGGCATGAAAAATACTCTGAACTAAAGCATTCACTAACAGCTTCCATTTGATACCCATATTGTACATACACATCCGAAGGTTACCCGGGTCCACGTTTTGACCTATATCTCGAGACCCTAGTCACGGAGCGGCATGAAAAATACACTGCACTAAAGCATTCACCAACAGCTTCCAATTGATATCCATATTGTACAAACACATTCTAAGGTCCACGTGTTGGTCTCTATCTCGAGGCCCTAGTCACGGAGCGGCATGAAAACTACTCTGTACTAAAGCTTTCACCAACAGCTTCCATTTGATACCCATATTGTACATACACATCCGAAGGTTACCCGGGTCCACGTGTTGGTCTCTATCTCGAGGCCCTAGACACGGAGCGGCATGAAAAATACTCTGTACTAAAGCTTTCACCAACAGCTTCCATTTGATACCCATATTGTACATACACATCCGAAGGTTACCCGGGTCCATGTTTTGACCTATCTCTCGAGACCCTAGTCACGGAGCGGCATGAAAAATACTCTGTACTAAAGCATTCACCAACAGCTTCGAATTGATATCCATATTGTACAAACACATTCTAGGGTCCACGTGTTGGTCTCTATCTCGAGGCCCTAGTCACGGAGCGGCATGAAAAATACTCTGAACTAAAGCATTCACCAACAGCTTCCAATTGATATCCATATTGTACAAACACATTCTAGGGTCCAAGTGTTGGTCTCTATCTCGAGGCCCTAGTCACGGAGCGGCATGAAAAATATTGTGAACTAAAGCATTCACTAACAGCTTCCATTTGATATCCATATTGTACAAACACATTCTAGGCTCCACGTTTTGGTCTCTATCTCGAGGCCCTAGTCACGGAACGGTATGAAAAATACTCTATACTATAGAAATCATCAACAGCTTCCATTTGCTACCCATATTGTACATATACGTCCGAAGGTTACCCGGGTCCACGTTTTGACGTATATCTCGAGACTCTATCTACCAATAGGTATTCAAACTATACGGAAACCATCTTCAATACCTACTTAACAATGTGTGTAAGTTTGGTTTAATTCGGTTTAAAGACACGGCGGGTCCACGTTTTGGCATATATTTCGAGACCCTAGTCATCAATAGGTATGAAAATTACCCCACATTAAAGCACTTATCGACAGCTTTCATTTGATGCCCATATTGCACATCCACAACCAAAGGTTACCCGGGCCCACGTTTTGACCTATATCTCGAGACCCCAGTCACGGAGCGGCATGGGAAATACTCTGTACTAAAGCATTCACCAACAGCTTTCAATTGATATCCATATTGTACAAACACATTCTAGGGTCCACGTGTTGGTCTCTATCTCGGGACCCTAGTCACGGAGCGGCATGAAAAATACTCTGAACTAAAGCATTCACCAACAGCTTCCATTTGATACCCATATTGTATATACACATCCGAAGGTTACCCGGGCCCACGTTTTGACCTATATCTCGAGACCCCAGTCTCGGAGCGGCATGAAAAATACTCTGTACTAAAGCATTCACCAACAGCTTCCAATTGATATCCATATTGTACATACACATCCGAAGGTTACCCGGGTCCACGTGTTGGTCTCATCTCGGGACCCTAGTCACGGAGCGGCATGAAAAATACACTGCACTAAAGCATTCACCAACAGCTTCCAATTGATATCCATATTGTACAAACACATTCTAAGGTCCACGTGTTGGTCTCTATCTCGGGACCCTAGTCACGGAGCGGCATGAAAAATACTCTGAACTAAAGCATTCACCAACAGCTTCCATTTGATACCCATATTGTATATACACATCCGAAGGTTACCCGGGTCCACGTTTTGACCTATATCTCGAGACCCTAGTCACGGAGCGGCATGAAAAATACACTGCACTAAAGCATTCACCAACAGCTTCCAATTGATATCCATATTGTACAAACACATTCTAAGGTCCACGTGTTGGTCTCTATCTCGGGACCCTAGTCACGGAGCGGCATGAAAAATACTCTGAACTAAAGCATTCACCAACAGCTTCCATTTGATACCCATATTGTATATACACATCCGAAGGTTACCCGGGTCCACGTTTTGACCTATATCTCGAGACCCCAGTCACGGAGCGGCATGAGAAATACTCTGTACTAAAGCATTCACCAACAGCTTCCAATTGATATCCATATTGTACATACACATCCGAAGGTTACCCGGGTCCACGTGTTGGTCTCTATCTCGGGACCCTAGTCACGGAGCCGCATGAAAAATACTCTGAACTAAAGCATTCACCAACAGCTTCCATTTGATACCCATATTGTATATACACATCCGAAGGTTACCCGGGCCCACGTTTTGACCTATATCTCGAGACCCCAGTCTCGGAGCGGCATGAAAAATACTCTGTACTAAAGCATTCACCAACAGCTTCAATTTGATATTCATATTGTACAAACACATTCTAGGGTCCACGTTTTGGTCTCTATCTCGAGACCCTAGTCACGGAGCGGCATGAAAAATACTCTGAACTAAAGCATTCACCAACAGCTTTCATTTGATACCCATATTGTATATACACATCCGAAGGTTACCCGGGTCCACGTTTTGACCATTTTCCCGGCAATTATTCGAATTTTTCTCACCTTTTAAACCTTCCCTAGACCTCCACGAATAATTCAAGACCAAGATAAGATAAATCCGTTCAGCCATTCTCGAGTTATAAGCGAACATAGGGACAGATTTTCACATTTATATATATAGATATCTCTGGAAGTATTTAGGCTAGACCAATGAAATTTGGGAAGGGGTTATATGAGGTTAATTCCTAACACCTCCAAGAAAACTGAGAAAAACGAAAAAGGGGGCTTGGCACGTCCCATATAAATGCAATTTTTCATTGTCCATATCTCCGGAAGTATTTGGGCTAGACAACTGAAATTCGGTAAGAGATTATATAAGGTTAATACCTAACACCTGCATGAAAACTGGTGATAGTTAGAAATGGGGCGTGACACCTCCTGTACAAATGGGATTTTTCATACTGCATATTACTGGACGCATTTATGGTAGAATACCAAAAATTGGTAAAAAGTTTAATGAAGTTAGTATTTAGTACTCCTAGAAAAAATATGAGCTTAGAGAAAAATGGGGGTTAGACCATTTGATATAGAAACGAATTTATATTATCAACGATAGAGGTATTGATGAATTGAATGCATTCTCTTATTGGGAAAGCTTACCGCCGCAGATGAAGTGAATGCCTGCTTAAAATCGTCATACCTATGGGACTACGTTCAAAAATTGACTCTTTCTACAAATATGAGAGCACATTTGGGAGGAGATGCTTCAGCAGAAATTTTTCTGAACAACTACTTACAATAGGCAATGGAAAAATACCAGTTTCTTTACCACCAAATTTAATTTCTTTTCCTCCAGGTTTTTGTCAACTTATGTTATCAGTCGATGCTTTGATAGAAAGGGTATTTCCAAATATTTCAGCCAATCACACAAACTATAGATGGCTTCGAGAAAGGGCAATTTTGGCACCTAAGAATGACGATGTAAATATCATTAATTCCAAAATTCAAGAAATACTACCAGGAACTGTCACAACTTATCATTCCATTGACACAGTCGTCGAAGAATCCCAGGCTGTTCATTATCCCGTTGAGTTTCTTAACTCCTTGGACCCATCAGGAATTCCTCCTCATCGACTGATGCTGAAAAGGGGGCCATGATAATTATGCTGCGTAATTTGGATCCTCCACGTTTATGCAATGGCACAAGGCTAATCATCACGAAACTTTTACCGAATGTTATAGAAGCTATGGTTTTATCAGGAAATTTTGAAAACCACAAAGTTTTCATACCAAGAATTCCAGTGATACCGACGGATATGCCTTTCAATTTTAAACGCCTCCAATTTTCTATTAGACTGGCTTTCGCAATGTCCATAAATAAAGCTCAGGGACAATCATTAGCTGTAGCAGGAGTCAATCTAACCAACTCCAGAGTTGGCGCACCGAAAAACCCTTTTATTTATACTCAAAATAATATAACAAAAAATGTCGTATATCCGGTCGTTTTAAATAATACCTAAACTGACTTAAAAAAGTTAAAGTTGTTTTATTTACATTGCATACTTTTTGATAGAAATGTGGGGTGAAACCCACGGGTATAAGCTAGTAACTGATAAAATGACTGAATACTAGCTATCTTATTGGATAACTTTTTTTTGTAACTAGTTTTTAGCACATACCATGGAGACTTTTTAATTTAATTTTTAAGAAATATATATGAATATGAATTAAGATGAATGTAGTTATTATTAATTACAATAAGCTGCGTAACATCTCATTGCGAATTTGAGTAGCCTCAGCTGTTTACCGTTGGGTTTGTATAGGTTCGCCTACATATTCATCACTTTCTTCAACCCCATCTAAATATTCGCCGGAAATCTTGTGATGAATGCGAATGTTATGAAGTGCAGCCGCGACGTTGACAATTTGCGCGACTTTTTCTGGAGCATAGTGTAGCTGGCGAGCAGAAAGCAAACATCGACACCAATTCTTCCAGACCCCTATTGTCCTTTCAACAATGTTGTGGCCCTTGCTATGGCTTTTATTAAACCGACTTTCTGGCGTATTTGCTCGAGTGTTACGAAAGGGTGTTATCAACCAGGGTAAAAGTGGATATCCGGAGTCTCCTATGTAAAATATTGCGAAGTAAACTATATTATTTTTTTTTTTATTATTTGGTGTATATTTACCCAACAATCTCGTTATGGTCACATATCTTAAGCCGCACAGTGGATTAGTAAACTAATTTAGTCTGACTTTAACAATTAACTTACTATCATTGCATTTATACTATAACTAGCAAACCCGGCCCGCTTCGCTGGGCACACTAAAATAGAATAGATATGGTTTAGAACAGAAAAGATATGGTTTTCATATTATTTATTTCTTTATTCTCATACTATTTATTTATTTATTCAATACCACGTTTTGGTCTCTATCTCGAGACCCTAGTCACGGAGCGGCATGAAAAATACTCTGAACTAAAGCATTCACCAACAGCTTCCATTTGATACCCATATTGAACATACACATCCGAAGGTTACCTGAGTCCACGTTTTGACCTATATCTCGAGACCCCTGTCACGGAGCGGCATGAAAAATACTCTGAACTAAAGCATTCACCAACAGCTTCAATTTGATATCCATATTGTACAAACACATTCTAGGCTCCATGTTTTGGTCTCTATCTCGAGACCCTAGTCACGGAGCGGCATGAAAAATACTCTGAACTAAAGCATTCACTAACAGCTTCCATTTGATACCCATATTGTACATACACATCCGAAGGTTACCCGGGTCCACGTTTTGACCTATATCTCGAGACCCTAGTCACGGAGCGGCATGAAAAATACACTGCACTAAAGCATTCACCAACAGCTTCCAATTGATATCCATATTGTACAAACACATTCTAAGGTCCACGTGTTGGTCTCTATCTCGAGGCCCTAGTCACGGAGCGGCATGAAAACTACTCTGTACTAAAGCTTTCACCAACAGCTTCCATTTGATACCCATATTGTACATACACATCCGAAGGTTACCCGGGTCCACGTGTTGGTCTCTATCTCGAGGCCCTAGACACGGAGCGGCATGAAAACTACTCTGTACTAAAGCTTTCACCAACAGCTTCCATTTGATACCCATATTGTACATACACATCCGAAGGTTACCCGGGTCCATGTTTTGACCTATCTCTCGAGACCCTAGTCACGGAGCGGCATGAAAAATACTCTGTACTAAAGCATTCACCAACAGCTTCGAATTGATATCCATATTGTACAAACACATTCTAGGGTCCACGTGTTGGTCTCTATCTCGAGGCCCTAGTCACGGAGCGGCATGAAAAATACTCTGAACTAAAGCATTCACCAACAGCTTCCAATTGATATCCATATTGTACAAACACATTCTAGGGTCCAAGTGTTGGTCTCTATCTCGAGGCCCTAGTCACGGAGCGGCATGAAAAATATTGTGAACTAAAGCATTCACTAACAGCTTCCATTTGATATCCATATTGTACAAACACATTCTAGGCTCCACGTTTTGGTCTCTATCTCGAGGCCCTAGTCACGGAACGGTATGAAAAATACTCTATACTATAGAAATCATCAACAGCTTCCATTTGCTACCCATATTGTACATATACGTCCGAAGGTTACCCGGGTCCACGTTTTGACGTATATCTCGAGACTCTATCTACCAATAGGTATTCAAACTATACGGAAACCATCTTCAATACCTACTTAACAATGTGTGTAAGTTTGGTTTAATTCGGTTTAAAGACACGGCGGGTCCACGTTTTGGCATATATTTCGAGACCCTAGTCATCAATAGGTATGAAAATTACCCCACATTAAAGCACTTATCGACAGCTTTCATTTGATGCCCATATTGCACATCCACAACCAAAGGTTACCCGGGCCCACGTTTTGACCTATATCTCGAGACCCCAGTCACGGAGCGGCATGAGAAATACTCTGTACTAAAGCATTCACCAACAGCTTTCAATTGATATCCATATTGTACAAACACATTCTAGGGTCCACGTGTTGGTCTCTATCTCGGGACCCTAGTCACGGAGCGGCATGAAAAATACTCTGAACTAAAGCATTCACCAACAGCTTCCATTTGATACCCATATTGTATATACACATCCGAAGGTTACCCGGGTCCACGTTTTGACCTATATCTCGAGACCCCAGTCACGGAGCGGCATGAGAAATACTCTGTACTAAAGCATTCACCAACAGCTTCCAATTGATATCCATATTGTACATACACATCCGAAGGTTACCCGGGTCCACGTGTTGGTCTCTATCTCGGGACCCTAGTCACGGAGCCGCATGAAAAATACTCTGAACTAAAGCATTCACCAACAGCTTCCATTTGATACCCATATTGTATATACACATCCGAAGGTTACCCGGGCCCACGTTTTGACCTATATCTCGAGACCCCAGTCTCGGAGCGGCATGAAAAATACTCTGTACTAAAGCATTCACCAACAGCTTCCAATTGATATCCATATTGTACATACACATCCGAAGGTTACCCGGGTCCACGTGTTGGTCTCTATCTCGGGACCCTAGTCACGGAGCGGCATGAAAAATACACTGCACTAAAGCATTCACCAACAGCTTCCAATTGATATCCATATTGTACAAACACATTCTAAGGTCCACGTGTTGGTCTCTATCTCGGGACCCTAGTCACGGAGCGGCATGAAAAATACTCTGAACTAAAGCATTCACCAACAGCTTCCATTTGATACCCATATTGTATATACACATCCGAAG
The DNA here is from genome assembly GCF_028408465.1 of Anastrepha ludens. Lineage (NCBI taxonomy): Eukaryota > Metazoa > Arthropoda > Insecta > Diptera > Tephritidae > Anastrepha > Anastrepha ludens. The sequence continues at coordinate 10,849,913 of NC_071503.1, forward strand.
GTTACCCGGGTCCACGTTTTGACCTATATCTCGAGACCCTAGTCACGGAGCGGCATGAAAAATACACTGCACTAAAGCATTCACCAACAGCTTCCAATTGATATCCATATTGTACAAACACATTCTAAGGTCCACGTGTTGGTCTCTATCTCGGGACCCTAGTCACGGAGCGGCATGAAAAATACTCTGAACTAAAGCATTCACCAACAGCTTCCATTTGATACCCATATTGTATATACACATCCGAAGGTTACCCGGGTCCACGTTTTGACCTATATCTCGAGACCCTAGTCACGGAGCGGCATGAAAAATACACTGCACTAAAGCATTCACCAACAGCTTCCAATTGATATCCATATTGTACAAACACATTCTAAGGTCCACGTGTTGGTCTCTATCTCGGGACCCTAGTCACGGAGCGGCATGAAAAATACTCTGAACTAAAGCATTCACCAACAGCTTCCATTTGATACCCATATTGTATATACACATCCGAAGGTTACCCGGGTCCACGTTTTGACCTATATCTCGAGACCCCAGTCACGGAGCGGCATGAGAAATACTCTGTACTAAAGCATTCACCAACAGCTTCCAATTGATATCCATATTGTACATACACATCCGAAGGTTACCCGGGTCCACGTGTTGGTCTCTATCTCGGGACCCTAGTCACGGAGCCGCATGAAAAATACTCTGAACTAAAGCATTCACCAACAGCTTCCATTTGATACCCATATTGTATATACACATCCGAAGGTTACCCGGGCCCACGTTTTGACCTATATCTCGAGACCCCAGTCTCGGAGCGGCATGAAAAATACTCTGTACTAAAGCATTCACCAACAGCTTCAATTTGATATTCATATTGTACAAACACATTCTAGGGTCCACGTTTTGGTCTCTATCTCGAGACCCTAGTCACGGAGCGGCATGAAAAATACTCTGAACTAAAGCATTCACCAACAGCTTTCATTTGATACCCATATTGTATATACACATCCGAAGGTTACCCGGGTCCACGTTTTGACCATTTTCCCGGCAATTATTCGAATTTTTCTCACCTTTTAAACCTTCCCTAGACCTCCACGAATAATTCAAGACCAAGATAAGATAAATCCGTTCAGCCATTCTCGAGTTATAAGCGAACATAGGGACAGATTTTCACATTTATATATATAGATATCTCTGGAAGTATTTAGGCTAGACCAATGAAATTTGGGAAGGGGTTATATGAGGTTAATTCCTAACACCTCCAAGAAAACTGAGAAAAACGAAAAAGGGGGCTTGGCACGTCCCATATAAATGCAATTTTTCATTGTCCATATCTCCGGAAGTATTTGGGCTAGACAACTGAAATTCGGTAAGAGATTATATAAGGTTAATACCTAACACCTGCATGAAAACTGGTGATAGTTAGAAATGGGGCGTGACACCTCCTGTACAAATGGGATTTTTCATACTGCATATTACTGGACGCATTTATGGTAGAATACCAAAAATTGGTAAAAAGTTTAATGAAGTTAGTATTTAGTACTCCTAGAAAAAATATGAGCTTAGAGAAAAATGGGGGTTAGACCATTTGATATAGAAACGAATTTATATTATCAACGATAGAGGTATTGATGAATTGAATGCATTCTCTTATTGGGAAAGCTTACCGCCGCAGATGAAGTGAATGCCTGCTTAAAATCGTCATACCTATGGGACTACGTTCAAAAATTGACTCTTTCTACAAATATGAGAGCACATTTGGGAGGAGATGCTTCAGCAGAAATTTTTCTGAACAACTACTTACAATAGGCAATGGAAAAATACCAGTTTCTTTACCACCAAATTTAATTTCTTTTCCTCCAGGTTTTTGTCAACTTATGTTATCAGTCGATGCTTTGATAGAAAGGGTATTTCCAAATATTTCAGCCAATCACACAAACTATAGATGGCTTCGAGAAAGGGCAATTTTGGCACCTAAGAATGACGATGTAAATGTCATTAATTCCAAAATTCAAGAAATACTACCAGGAACTGTCACAACTTATCATTCCATTGACACAGTCGTCGAAGAATCCCAGGCTGTTCATTATCCCGTTGAGTTTCTTAACTCCTTGGACCCATCAGGAATTCCTCCTCATCGACTGATGCTGAAAAGGGGGCCATGATAATTATGCTGCGTAATTTGGATCCTCCACGTTTATGCAATGGCACAAGGCTAATCATCACGAAACTTTTACCGAATGTTATAGAAGCTATGGTTTTATCAGGAAATTTTGAAAACCACAAAGTTTTCATACCAAGAATTCCAGTGATACCGACGGATATGCCTTTCAATTTTAAACGCCTCCAATTTTCTATTAGACTGGCTTTCGCAATGTCCATAAATAAAGCTCAGGGACAATCATTAGCTGTAGCAGGAGTCAATCTAACCAACTCCAGAGTTGGCGCACCGAAAAACCCTTTTATTTATACTCAAAATAATATAACAAAAAATGTCGTATATCCGGTCGTTTTAAATAATACCTAAACTGACTTAAAAAAGTTAAAGTTGTTTTATTTACATTGCATACTTTTTGATAGAAATGTGGGGTGAAACCCACGGGTATAAGCTAGTAACTGATAAAATGACTGAATACTAGGTATCTTATTGGATAACTTTTTTTTGTAACTAGTTTTTAGCACATACCATGGAGACTTTTTAATTAAAATTTAAGAAATATATATGAATATGAATTAAGATGAATGTAGTTATTATTAATTACAATAAGCTGCGTAACATCTCATTGCGAATTTGAGTAGCCTCAGCTGTTTACCGTTGGGTTTGTATAGGTTCGCCTACATATTCATCACTTTCTTCAACCCCATCTAAATATTCGCCGGAAATCTTGTGATGAATGCGAATGTTATGAAGTGCAGCCGCGACGTTGACAATTTGCGCGACTTTTTCTGGAGCATAGTGTAGCTGGCGAGCAGAAAGCAAACATCGACACCAATTCTTCCAGACCCCTATTGTCCTTTCAACAATGTTGCGGCCCTTGCTATGGCTTTTATTAAACCGACTTTCTGGCGTATTTGCTCGAGTGTTACGAAAGGGTGTTATCAACCAGGGTAAAAGTGGATATCCGGAGTCTCCTATGTAAAATATTGCGAAGTAAACTATATTATTTTTTTTTTTATTATTTGGTGTATATTTACCCAACAATCTCGTTATGGTCACATATCTTAAGCCGCACAGTTGATTAGTAAACTAATTTAGTCTGACTTTAACAATTAACTTACTATCATTGCATTTATACTATAACTAGCAAACCCGGCCCGCTTCGCTGGGCACACTAAAATAGAATAGATATGGTTTAGAACAGAAAAGATATGGTTTTCATATTATTTATTTCTTTATTCTCATACTATTTATTTATTTATTCAATACCACGTTTTGGTCTCTATCTCGAGACCCTAGTCACGGAGCGGCATGAAAAATACTCTGAACTAAAGCATTCACCAACAGCTTCCATTTGATACCCATATTGAACATACACATCCGAAGGTTACCTGAGTCCACGTTTTGACCTATATCTCGAGACCCCTGTCACGGAGCGGCATGAAAAATACTCTGAACTAAAGCATTCACCAACAGCTTCAATTTGATATCCATATTGTACAAACACATTCTAGGCTCCATGTTTTGGTCTCTATCTCGAGACCCTAGTCACGGAGCGGCATGAAAAATACTCTGAACTAAAGCATTCACTAACAGCTTCCATTTGATACCCATATTGTACATACACATCCGAAGGTTACCCGGGTCCACGTTTTGACCTATATCTCGAGACCCTAGTCACGGAGCGGCATGAAAAATACACTGCACTAAAGCATTCACCAACAGCTTCCAATTGATATCCATATTGTACAAACACATTCTAAGGTCCACGTGTTGGTCTCTATCTCGAGGCCCTAGTCACGGAGCGGCATGAAAACTACTCTGTACTAAAGCTTTCACCAACAGCTTCCATTTGATACCCATATTGTACATACACATCCGAAGGTTACCCGGGTCCACGTGTTGGTCTCTATCTCGAGGCCCTAGACACGGAGCGGCATGAAAACTACTCTGTACTAAAGCTTTCACCAACAGCTTCCATTTGATACCCATATTGTACATACACATCCGAAGGTTACCCGGGTCCATGTTTTGACCTATCTCTCGAGACCCTAGTCACGGAGCGGCATGAAAAATACTCTGTACTAAAGCATTCACCAACAGCTTCGAATTGATATCCATATTGTACAAACACATTCTAGGGTCCACGTGTTGGTCTCTATCTCGAGGCCCTAGTCACGGAGCGGCATGAAAAATACTCTGAACTAAAGCATTCACCAACAGCTTCCAATTGATATCCATATTGTACAAACACATTCTAGGGTCCAAGTGTTGGTCTCTATCTCGAGGCCCTAGTCACGGAGCGGCATGAAAAATATTGTGAACTAAAGCATTCACTAACAGCTTCCATTTGATATCCATATTGTACAAACACATTCTAGGCTCCACGTTTTGGTCTCTATCTCGAGGCCCTAGTCACGGAACGGTATGAAAAATACTCTATACTATAGAAATCATCAACAGCTTCCATTTGCTACCCATATTGTACATATACGTCCGAAGGTTACCCGGGTCCACGTTTTGACGTATATCTCGAGACTCTATCTACCAATAGGTATTCAAACTATACGGAAACCATCTTCAATACCTACTTAACAATGTGTGTAAGTTTGGTTTAATTCGGTTTAAAGACACGGCGGGTCCACGTTTTGGCATATATTTCGAGACCCTAGTCATCAATAGGTATGAAAATTACCCCACATTAAAGCACTTATCGACAGCTTTCATTTGATGCCCATATTGCACATCCACAACCAAAGGTTACCCGGGCCCACGTTTTGACCTATATCTCGAGACCCCAGTCACGGAGCGGCATGAGAAATACTCTGTACTAAAGCATTCACCAACAGCTTTCAATTGATATCCATATTGTACAAACACATTCTAGGGTCCACGTGTTGGTCTCTATCTCGGGACCCTAGTCACGGAGCGGCATGAAAAATACTCTGAACTAAAGCATTCACCAACAGCTTCCATTTGATACCCATATTGTATATACACATCCGAAGGTTACCCGGGTCCACGTTTTGACCTATATCTCGAGACCCCAGTCACGGAGCGGCATGAGAAATACTCTGTACTAAAGCATTCACCAACAGCTTCCAATTGATATCCATATTGTACATACACATCCGAAGGTTACCCGGGTCCACGTGTTGGTCTCTATCTCGGGACCCTAGTCACGGAGCCGCATGAAAAATACTCTGAACTAAAGCATTCACCAACAGCTTCCATTTGATACCCATATTGTATATACACATCCGAAGGTTACCCGGGCCCACGTTTTGACCTATATCTCGAGACCCCAGTCTCGGAGCGGCATGAAAAATACTCTGTACTAAAGCATTCACCAACAGCTTCAATTTGATATTCATATTGTACAAACACATTCTAGGGTCCACGTTTTGGTCTCTATCTCGAGACCCTAGTCACGGAGCGGCATGAAAAATACTCTGAACTAAAGCATTCACCAACAGCTTTCATTTGATACCCATATTGTATATACACATCCGAAGGTTACCCGGGTCCACGTTTTGACCATTTTCCCGGCAATTATTCGAATTTTTCTCTCCTTTTAAACCTTCCCTAGACCTCCACGAATAATTCAAGACCAAGATAAGATAAATCCGTTCAGCCATTCTCGAACATAAGCGAACATAGGGACAGATTTTCACATTTATATATATAGATATCCTTTTCTATTATAGTAAAGGTGCGCATTCTCTCCAGTTGGTTTTAAAATTTTTATATGGGTACCGTCTACACACATAATTATTCCTGGAATTGTCGTTTTTTTCAAAAAAATATATTTTGGCCTCTAGCTTTTCACTGTCCGTCATGACTAGGCTTATCCATCTAGGACATAGTGTAGCCTCTAAGATATTTAAAACATCTCAAAGTACTGTAGAAATTGTTGACTGCGCCATTCCTATGTTAAAATCTTGTCCAGTACCATTTTGATAGCCCCTTCGGCCAAAAACCTTAAGCATGCTTCAAGCTTCAGCTTTGGTGATATCGTCCATGATCTTCGAACGGGAGGCATTTTTCCATTCAATATGTTCAAAATATATTCAAAGGTTGCTTTATTAAGCCGAAACTGTTTTAAAAACCTTCAAAAGGAGCTCACATTATCGTAACTCTACCTACATATACCAGAGAACGTAAATTCATAGAGAAGGCGCAGTTCCGGCCCGTTCCTCCTAACAAAATACGGGTAGGAAAATGAAATCAGCACAAGTTAACAGTAGGAAATGAATTAATATGGCTGCCGGAGAGAAATGAGAGGGAGAGAGTGATACGCAAATGTAAAAAAATGTAGTTTACATTAGCTTACATTTGCTTGCGTACAGAACAGATTTGTTCATTTGATATGTCCATATGATTTGTTCTTTTTGGTTTTTTTATGAAAATTGCGCGTAATTGTATGTATGCATGTTTATATACATATATTAGCATAGGACATATGTATGTAATTAAGTTATGAAAATTGCGCGAAATTTTATGTATGCATGTTTATATACATATATTAGCAAAGGACATATGTATATTAGGTTTACCTACATATATACATATATGAAAATTGCGCCAAATATTGGAAAAAATGTATGATTGCACTATATTTGATTTTGATATGCATGCATGAAATAGAAAGCAGAGAAGGGATTTATTTATTTAGAATGCGCCTTTTCTCATTATTTTATTTACATATTTATAAAAAACTTTTGAATTTAAAATATCGGGTTTAGGATAATGCCGTATGGGCAATTTTAGGCCAAGTATAATGATTTATTTAATGAAACTTGGTTGGGATGTTAGGGAGTGGCTCATGAACAACTTTTATAACTTTCAATATTTACACGCATTATAATACAATACACTTATAAATTGGTTCAATATAATACATACATATATGTATTTTGTTCTAAATTTCACTTCAATTCATAAAATATATGGTCACAAACGTATTTTTACTGGTTTTTATACTTGTATTCAAAACAACAATATCCATTCGCTAAATTACACAATTTTAGCAATAAATTACTTGAAAACTATAAATCTCCGGAGGGTGCGGGTTCTAGTTTTATATAGTATGTATATGATTATACTGAATATACCTCAATCTAAATTTTGTAAAAATAAAAATAAAAATTTTAATTAGGCTATGATGATGTTCCACCGAACAAGTAGACCGAAAAAAAGAATAAAGTATATAGTATTGTAATATATATACTATATCGTCCCCTTAGTATAACAATAGCCTATGTGCTCATAGGCTATTATTTTTTTATTGAATTTTTGGATTCTCCATCGTCGATTTTATATGTGGTCAAAATTTAGTCAAATTCTAGTTCCACAAAGTGGGTCAAAATGTCAGTCAAAAAATAATAAATATTTACAGACATAACGAGATTTGAGTGAGCTACTTTCGACAAAAAGTTTGAAATTCATTTTCTCAAAACATCAAAAAATTTATAGGCTATTTTAATACTAAGGGGACGATATATGAGTAGTTAACTTACTTGTTGGTAAAAATAAAAAATAGAGATTAAAAAAACTAGTGTTTCAATTTTTTAAGAATAATAATATTTATTTGGTAAGAAGAACTTAAATGAACATATACCAATAATTTAATTCGACAGGATTTCCTTACAAAATCAATATATTCGTTCAGCTAAATCAAATGAATATCTGCATATGAAAAATCGTTCATATGGACGTGCAAAAGCAAACACGCATATACATAAATATGTACATGCCTACAAACTTCCATAGACATACATATGTTACATATGAGGCTGCGAGCACTTGCGACAGAAAAAATATTTCGATTTGCTATTGCTGTCGAGAATTGAGAACACATATTTACATACATATATTGATGCATACATATGTACGGAGCCGCGGACACTCGACTTGACAAAAATTCAAGATTTATCAAATATTGGCAAATAATTCAACGCGAAATATTCCAATATTGACTATTTTCGAATGGTCGAGAAAATTGGCATATGGGCGGCTCATTTTATGAATGAAAGTACTTTGCTCGTAGAAATATGAGCTCGAACTTATCAATGAATTTGTTTTTGTTGTGCTTTTTAATATTTGAAACTGTTCAGCGCCGTCGCGCGTAAATAATCATGGCCGCAACAGCTACGCCTAGGAATGCATTTTGTTCTTGTAGTCGCTAGGCTTAGAATTTTAGTTTTGGAAGCATACACATGTAGAGGCATAAAGTAAGTATGTGCGGTTATATGTAGGTATATACGACTATTCATTGTTTTGCTTAGAATAGAAACTTTTACGTACATATGTACATTGCCCCAACATATGTATTCATATGTATATGCATATATACATACATATGTATATGTACGCGATGTTTAGATGAGTTTTTTTGCATATGTTAGGAATATGTTTGCATACGTTTGTCTATTTGCTTTTCGATTTTTTGGATGTAGATACATATGAGCTGTGTTTTGAATATGGATGGTAGATGTTATATCTATTTAGTATATGAATATACATACATATGGATATAAAAATTTAATTTTTTATGTGAATATTTTGAAATTATTTTGATAATGCACTTAATATCAATACAATTTAGTTAATTACATACTTAAAATTTCACATTCATGCATGCATATACTTAGAATTAATTTATTCATCTCACAAGAAATAATCCATTTGCGCATGCGAAATGCCTACGAGAAATAAGCATGAAAGAGAAATGTGATTTTTGCATACATATGTACATACATATGTATATTAGAAATATGTTTGCATACGTTTGTCTATTTGCTTTGAATTCTTTATATGTAGATGTGTATGAGAGGTGTATGAGCTGGGTTTTGAGGCAAGTCATGTTTTTTTCTGCCCACATGAATATGGATGGCCACATGAAGATGGAATGGTTTACAAAGTTATTTTTTGTGTTATGATATTTGAATAATTTTGATAATAGACCTAAATTCAATACAATTTATTCAATTAGATACTTAAAATTTCATATTCATGCATGCATATACTTAGAATTATTATTATTATTATTTATTAGAGAAATATGAAATATAACACTAACTGATAGAGCACTCTAGCTACTTAGGCCTACGGTGCTATTGCGTTACTTAGAATTAATTTATTCATCTCACAAGAAATAATCCATTTGCGCATGCAAAATGCCGACGGCAAATAAGCATGAAAGAAAAATGTACAAGTCTGCTGTTATTTTCTTTTCCCTAACATCAAATTATGGCATTTTACATTTCAATGCAAACGCTATATTTATTTCTGTTGACTACGCTCCGCTATGTTGACTACGCTCCGCTATGTTAACTCTCTACTGTTAACTTCCTACCCTCGTTTTGATGTGTTTTGACATTTAACCTGCCCATTCGTTCCTGAGCCTTCTCTATGAATTTACGTTCTCTGCATATACCGCAACGAAAAGCTTACACATCATCAGGCAACCGGAGTACATCATCAGCAGTATCCCTAACTTTTTGGCGGCTTCGCCTTAAATTACCTCTTGTATTTTCACTAAAATCCAGGTAAAAGAATATAGTATCCATTTTTTGCGCTAAACAAAAATTTATTTTTGCTTTGAAAACTTAAACAGCTGATTGTGTTGATAACAAAGTTTACGGATTGTAATGCAGTGCATTCGTCGGTGTTCATAATACAGTTTAAAGAAAAAAGTGAGTCGAGTGCGGATCGAGTCAACTCCCGCCGCAGTTCATCCGTCGTTTAACATAATCACCATGATTGTTGCTGCAAAAGTAACAGTAAAAGTCGTTGCGTTTTTTTACTACCATAACATTGCTGAAAACGAAATAAAATTGGTGTTTCTTAGTTTCTCAGTTTCAGTTGCGCGTAATATCTCGATTGAAAGTAACAAAATGAGACGAAGTGCGGATTTACCATTAGAAATGCATAAAATTGTTATTAAATTGTACTTCGAAAACAAGTCTCTGCCAGAAATCTGGAAAATAATTGGCAAATCGCATTATACGGTGCAAAGTGTTATTGCTAATTACGTAAATACGAGGGGTGCCTTTTATATTTCGGGATTAGAGAACAAAAACAAATTTTAATCATCGAAAATCACTTTATTGTTTTTCAAAATATTCTCCATGAAGAGCTATACACTTTTGCATGCGTTTGAACCAATTTTCGAAGTACTTTTGCCACTTTGAATGAGGTACCTCCAAAACATGCATTCTGAATGCCGCAACCGCTGCTTCAGGTGTCGAAAAACGTTGACCTCTCAGTTTGTTTTTTACGTACGGGAATAAAAAGAAGTCATTCGGTGCCAAGTCAGGACTATACGGCGGATGACCCATTAATTCGATGTTTTGGGTGCTCAAAAATGCAGTTGTTTGAGCCGATGTGTGAGAGGTCGCATTGTCCTGGTGAAGAGTTATCCGTCTTTGGCGATTGGTTTTCCTAATTTCTTGGAAGACAACTGGCAAAGAAATGGTTGTGTACCACTCAGAATTATACTGTTCTGCGTTGTTCTAGTGGTACGGTTGCGACATGTCCAGTTTTTCCGAAAAAACAGTCGACCACTTGCTTGGAAGGGCTTCGTGCGCGAACAACTTTTGTTGGATTTGGCTCATCTTGAAACACCCATACAGTCGACTGCTGTTTACTTTCGGGCTCATACGCGTAAATCCATGATTCATCACCTGTCACGATGTCATAGACGTGTTTCGAAGCCCCGCGATCGTATTTTTTGAGCATTTCCTTCGACCAATCGACACGAGCCTTTTTTTGAGCGATTGACAAATTGTGTGGGATCCAACGCGAACAAATTTTTTTGACAGTCAAATGTTTATGCGATATTGAATGTATGCTGGTCCCACTAATGCCTAAGATTGTCTCAATCTCACGATAGGTCACATGACGATCTTGCAATATCAGTTCGCGCACAGCATCAATGGTTTTCGGAACAACAACTGATTTTGGACGACCTTCACGAAATTCGTCTTGGAGTGAACTACGACCACGATTGAATTCACCATACAATCGATAAACACTGGTCCTTGATGGAGCTTCATCGCCAAAAAATGAATTAAGTTCATCCATGCAATATTGCTGAGTTAATCCACGTCGAAAGTTGTACAAAATAATCGCACGAAAATGTTCACGATTTAATTCCCTTTTTGGACCGAGATGAATCTTTAAGTTACTGTAAACAACATAAATAGCGCTGGTATTTCAAAACGTTCTGAGTACGTAAAAGCCAAAAAATGTCAAACTTTGCGATACAGCTGTCAGTTGCCAGATTGCAACACCAGGGTAGCCAAATCCTAAAAAATATAAAAGGCACCCCTCGTACTGGTAAAGTGGAAGCTAAACACCACCAAGACGGAGGTGAAAAATATTGACTCCACGTGAGGAAGGCAACAAAGCAGCATCAATCGCGCAAAATCCAAAAATAACCTCCATGATACCATGCCGAAATATTCAAGAGTCTTTGCAAAAAAAAAGAAAGCCCACAAACAGTACGTAACTGTCTGCCTAACTCTGGTTCTCATAGTAGAGTGGCACGCCGCAAGCCCTACATTGCAGACATTAAAGGAAAGAAGAGATTGATTATTTTTAGGAAAACGTCATTTTCAGTGATGAGTCGAAATTTAATGTTTTCGGATCAGATGGCCCTCCAAAAATTAGGCGAAAAGGAAATATAAAACAGAATAAAAAGAACCGTATTCGTACCGTTAGTCATTGAGGAGAACGCAAGGGTTTGAGGGTGCATAGCTGCATGTGAAGTAAGAAAAATGTTTTTTCTTGATGTTAAAATAGACAAACATCTGTATTTAAACCTTTTGATGAATAATTTGCATGATAGTGCCGTTAAACTTAGACTGGATGGTAAAGCGTTCTTCTTTAAACAGGACAATGACCCAAAACACTCATCTTATCTCGGGCAGGAATAGCTTATTTACTACTGTAAGCAGCTTGTAAATCCACCTGAATCACCGGATCTGAACCCAATTGAGCATGTCTGGAAGCTCTTAGAAAGGAGACTCAGAAAGTGCAAAATAACATCAAAGGCTTCATTAAAGACAGCTTTAAGTCTTGAGTGGGAGAAAAGTGCAGCTAATGAAACCAAGGTATTGGTAAAAGTATGCATCAACGTTTGGAAGCAGTTATTAATGCTAAAGGCGGCCCAAGAAAGTACTGACTCACTCTGTTATTTTTAGTTTTTTAATAAAATATTGTTTATTTGGGTATGTACGAATAATGGTTTTGCATAAAATTGTGCCTTATTTCGTTATTACCTTAAGTTATCTAATTTCACTAATGAATTTGGAAGTTTCTGTGCCCTAAATAATAATTAAAAAAGTTATTTTCTACGAATATATTACAATTTTGTTCGTAAAATTTGGTCCGTCGCAGCAATGGTATGTCCGGGGACTAAATACCCTGAATACGCTTTCGCATTACTTCAGAGTGGCATTCCATCTTCCTCATTAGTCTTTGCCTATGCGCCTGTATCCAGTTCTCGCTTTTTTATACGGAGAATTCTTTCCGTGAAAGCACTGATGATCTCCCACCTTCTTACATTTCCATTCTCCAACTCTCAACGTTCTTGTTCCCAACGCATGCATTGGAAGAATGTGTGTTCATCGTTATCTTCGGAATATGCATGTGGGGTGTTTGCGACATATATTATGAGTCTAGCCGTCCATATGCCGCGTGTTTCGTCAATCCAGCGTTCTTGCCATAGCCTTGGCGTTTCATCCCTTATTTCGCGCGTTTCAGGTTTACTAAAAATTTCTTCCATCTTCTCGTTCTTTAATCCTTAGAACTTTTTCCGCTTTGAACCGCTTATTGCATGAACAGCGGTAGGCGGATACAAGTCTCAGGGCTGGCGATCGTTGTACCGATGCTAAGAGCTGGCTGGATTTACCTTTAGCGTATTTGTCCACAGTTCAGCTCCGTATAGAGAACAGACCGCGTGGTAGCCATCAATATTTCTCGTTTCATTTGGGTCAGTCCCCTTGAGTTGTTCATCAGTCTACTGAGTAGCGATGCCATCTTAGCAGCTTTCTCTGCTGAGTGTTTTATTTGATCCCAGAAGGTTAGTCTGGAGTCCAATCTTATGCTTTAGACATTTTTTGTGGTTAGCGTATTTTAGCAAGTTTGCATGCTAACTTCTAACGGAATATGCTTCTTGGTTAGAAGTATTGGGTCCGTTTTCTCTGTGGCTAATTTAAGGCCACGTTAATCTAGCCACGTTTGTGTTCGTATCATTACTTGGTTAAGGGTATATTCAGAAACGCATTATAAATGCGCAGTAATTGCAGCGCTGGCAGCACTGCCAATGTGACAAGTGTTGCAATTGATAGATTGGCAGTATTAAAATTTTTCCTGCAAATAATGTGCGACGTTTGATACAAAAATGGAGTTTTGGAACGCGATGCATTTGCAGTACTGCCAAATTTGCATTTCTGAACGCATTGCCAACACTGCAAAAGTACGTTGCGCATTATAATGCGTTATTGAATATACCCTAAGTTTTCTATGATCTTCTTCAAGGTTTCGTGTTGTGATGACTGCTGCGATATCGTCTACGTATGCGATTAGAAAGGTACTATCGGGCTTTTCTATATTGAATATTTCGTCATAACTAATGTTCCACAAGTCGGGACCGATAATTGATCCGTGTGCCGTTCCGCATGTGACGTCTATAAAACGAGAAGCCTCTGGGGTTGGATAGACGAGTTTGCGGTCACGTAAGTACCATAATTCTTTATTATGCGCTGGGTGTATGCCGAAATTTTTAACCTTAGCTCTAAGACGGCCAACCCTGTTGAAAGCTTTCCTTACATCTAAGGTGGCAGGGACGACTATGCTTCTGGATTGTATATTGCCCTGTTGCGCTGCTCCTACGCTATTTGTGACAGTTACGATTGCCCCTATTGTAGACTTTCTGCCGTGCTGTCTTGCTGATAGGCCTCCAGCGTTATTTATGGCTGCCGCCAGTCGAGGCTTGATCAATCTTTCAATGAGCTTGCCTGTTGTGTCGAGCATGCATATTGACCGATATGCTGATGAGTCTCTCTTAGACCTCTCTTAGACATGCGTTGTACATGTCTATTAAGACTCGTGTTCGCATTTTTGCGATCTCCTTGAGGACTTCAGCGGGTACTCCATCCGGTCCTGATGCCTTGTTATTTTTAAGCTTGCTCACAGCTGACTGACGTTGTTGCCTTAACTTTCGCAGTTAAAACTGAATTAGGAGAGAACAGCAGATACCGTACCAAAGACTGATGTCCATCGCCTAATGAGAGGAGCCAAACCTTAATTGCGTAATTTTTTTTATAACGAAGGGAATTGATGTGAGTTTTTTGTTTAATATAGTGCGCTTAATAAAGATGAAAAAAGATTGTAATTTGTTTTTGTATTAACTGCTATATTAACGAACAATTATTTATATGTTTATTATTAAATACAACTTATAAGACAACAAATATCAAATACAAATTATAATAAGATTGATATGAACCGCACTCGATGACCCTCGTTATCACTTTTACGTTTTTTGCTCGTTCACTATACGCATCGGTGTCGTTGCCAGTTGCCATCAATCACTAGGGTTGCCACATCCCTCCTATTTTTTGTAACTTCCACTTCATCGCTTCTTGCTGAGCTGACGGTGGATCGCCGGTGCACACGTTTGAAACAGGTGGTGATGTGATCTTAGCCGCTGACTTAGGACGTATTTAGTAACCCTTGTGATGTGCCTGCCTCCTCCGCGCCTGAATTCCTGGATAGTGTTGTATATTGTTCTATTGGTGGATCTAGCAATGTTTCCGGTGCTTTCTCTGACTCACTGACTGGTTCTAGGTAAGCGAAGGGAATTCTTAACATGGCTAATGCTCCTCCGCAGCACCTTACCATTACCTGAAAGCTGAACCTCAACGCCGTGTCTCTCAACCACAACGTATTCGGTTGTATCGAAATTTGGTGTTAACTTATGCGGGAATACTACGTTCTTTAAAAGCACAATATCTCCAACTCCTATATCCGAGCTCTTCGCCTGTCTTGCTGCATCAGCCTTCTCTTTCTCTTTATGTTTATTTATGCAGTCCAAGTCTCTTGCCGACGAATCAACGATTTCTTCTGTTAGATCACGTATGTATGGGATCTTGTCGCAAATGGTTCGATTAAACATTAATTCCGTTGGTGTAGACCTGGTTGTGCTGTGAGGTATCACGTTCTACATCATTAAGAATTTCTGTATCTCTGACTTATAGTTCAATTTGTTAGAGTGGGCAATTTTCAAACGCTTCACTAGTGATCGGTTCATATTCTCGACCTCTCCGTTAGCTTGAGGCCAGTACGGCGGTGTTGTGACTAGCTCAATCTTATTCTCTCTACAGAATCCTCTAAACTCATTGCTCATATATTGTCTCCCATTATCGGTACGCAAGGATTTAGGTAACCCTAGTCTAGAGAAGATGCCTTGCATTGCTTTTATAACAGCTTCGGAATTTATTTTCCTTAACCTTCCGTCAGGCGCAACTATCAGACTGTGAACTTCGGGCGCAATGTGCCTAAGTGGCACACTTTTAAAAACACATAATAAAAGTATAATTACATAGTTTATACATATGGGAAATTCAGAAGTGGCATTAAGGGATATGAATAAGAAATAAATCTAAATATTTTCATAAAAATCCGTTTATTTGACAAAAATTTATCAGTTACAAAAGAAAGTCGTAAATTAAGGTTGAAAATAAAAAGTTAAAACAGTCAACCGAAAATAGTTTACAAAAAATTAAAGAATCTAATAAAAATTCAATTTGTTGTAAATATAATGATCTAGAAAACTAATTAATTAGAGGTACAATAAAAATATAAAACTCAAACAATCTTTTTATTGCGCTTGTTTTAGGTGTCTTCGGATAAAGTATTTTCGCCCTCTGGAGTATAACACCGTTCATACATCATATACGAATGGGATAAACAAAGTGGTGATTTATATTTCTTGCATTCGTGATTCGTCAGTCTTCTCAAACCAGTTTCGCTGGTGCAAGTTGAGCATCGTCTTCGTTTAGGGGGCGGAGAAGGGCTTCGTTCATTTGGAAGTGAAGGTCGATATTTTTTTAACCTTATTTGAAGACTGAACGGTATTCCGTGGGTTTTCAAACTTCTTCGACGAAGCTCCTCGATTGTCAGTTCATGAGTCAAACTTTTTCAAGAAAAGCCTTCTACGCAGTGGTTCTAGGTTATTACTGAGGTATATCACTTGAGAGTTAATACCAGCGACATTCAGCATTGTGAAAAATATAACCATTGGCCAGCGTTTGATATTTCGTGATACATTGTACGTTGCACACATTTTATCTACAGTATCAACGCCACCTTTCGTGGAATTATAAAACGAGATGATTTCTGGTTTATTTTCCTTGGAATCGAGATCAATGATCTTGTTGTCATGAAGAGTCGATACGAGAATAACATTCCTTTTAGAACGTGGAACATATGAAACCAAAGTTTTTCCGTCATTGAACCCAAACAAGCTTGAGAATTGTTGTCTTCCCTTAGTAGCTACAAAGTCAGGTGGCAATTGTCTTTTATTTTTTCTTACGGTTCCAACATAGGATAGTTTTTTTTTTGTTTCAGTTCGTCAATTAGATCCATATCAGTAAACCAGTTATCGCCTGTTATATTGCGTCCAGTGCCAAAAAGAGCCTCAGACATTCTCAAAACTACGTCCCTTGGCCTGTTGCTAATAGAAAAGGGCCCCTCTGGTTGCCTTCCAGCATAGATTTCCATGTTGTATAGGTAATTCATTTTCGCGTCGACGAGAGCAAAACACTTGATGCCATATTTATTTGGCTTAGATGGTATATACTGCCTAAAGGAACAGTTTCCACGAAAACCGGGTAGAATTCCGTCTATATTCATATTTTCCCCAGGAGTGTAACTATCTTGGCAACTTCTTACGAATTTCTCGAAAATGTCTCGAACTGGAGCGAGCCGATCCAGTTCTTTTATTTCCTCTCATGTACTTCGGTCATCAAAACGAAGGCAACGCATAAGTGTCTTGAATCGCTTAACATTCATGACAAGGCCAAATCTTCCAATCCCATCATCGTCTATTCCCCAAAGTTCTTCCAGATATTGACGATTCCCCCTGTATGCTCCTACAAGGTATAATAACCCAAAAAAAGCTCGTATTTCTATACGGTCAGTGGGTTTAATGTCCCTTTCTCTAGAAAAATTTTTTCTAATGGTCTCAATGTATTGGTTGGTGTATGTTACTATTATGTTTAATATTTCGTCGGTAAAAATATTATTCCATATATCAACAGCAGTACTAGCATTTCTTGCATTCCCTTTTACTCAAGGTAAGTGAGTAATTATGTTGTGAGGTCCTCTGCGTGCACTTCGCAGAGGTGGATTTTGATTCCACTTACTGATCTTATCTTTTCCTAGAAAAAAATGTATGTCTCCAGAATTTTCATCATCTAGGTCAGTCTTATCATCCTGCTCTGTCTCGGAATTTTCAACCCGTTCTTCTACCTCGTCATCTGAAGCAACATCGCTTTCCTTCCCAAATTCGTCTTCCATTGTGGGATCGTCGTCATCAGCCACCCGCAAATTTATAACTTCTTCCACGACTTTGGACTCATTTAAATTGAAATATCGACGAGACATTTCTATCAAGAATATAAAACAAATTAAAACATATAACCTTTGTAACGAGTTTGGGCGCAATGTGCCCTGCAGGCCATATCAATAAATCAGGTTATTTTCAACTAACTATTAAATATTAATAAATTGTTTAGTATTAAAATGAGGCAGTAGTTAATTTGAAATCAGTAATTTTGAAAATACTTACTTTAAAAAATGTGATGAGTTAGGGCGCAATGAGCTTCTCCGATCAAACTGCGTATAACTTCACTTTGGGGAGGGAAAACACAAACTGAGTTGATTTGATATAAAGAGCACACCATAAGAAGCAGCTATTGAGCAAAATAGTAGTAAACGGTAAAAAATAATAGAGTGAGACAAAAAAATGTGTGAGCTGTGCCTCACAGATCGGGTGCGCCCGACGGAGGGTTAAGAACACAACCTCTTGATAGCGCGAGAAATAGTCTATCAATACGAGTAAGTATTCCCCGTTGGGAAGTGGACCTAGTAAATCCGTTGCCAAACATTGCCATGGTCCGTCGGGGAATCTGTGTCTGTGCATTGGGGTTGGATTGTTTGGTAGCGATACTAGCAAACAGTCTCCGCAATTTTTAACAAAACGTTCCACCTCTCTGTCAATCAGAGGCCACCAAACCTTCGCTCTTAGTCGTCTTTTCATCGCCGACTCCCCTGGGTGACCTTCGTGTGTAAGTTCCAGCACTCTTTGCCGCAGAGATTCGGGAATCACGATGCGTCTCCCACGCAGGAGTATATTGCCTAGCACCGAAAGTTCTAGTTGGAACGGATAATATATATTGGACGTTCCCGAGCTCCACGAATTGTTACTTATGTGAGTGATTGCATCAGTTATGTGATCATCTCCTGTACTTTTCTTATCGATGACAGTTACTGTAAGAGTTGCTGGCACGGAACTACACACGATTTGGAAAACATTATTATTGAATTAAGACTAAAGCTATTGGGCTGGCGTCAGCTATTACGCGGGTTCTGTTCTTTGGATCGAAGAATGCTAAGTTGGGTATTTGCGCTAGATAAGCTTTTAGTTTTTTAAACGCTTGTTCTTGGTTATAACCCCAGATGAAAGTGCTATTTGATTTTAGGAGACTCCTCAAAGGCTCAGTAATATCCGCTAATTTTGGTATGAATTTCCCTATGTACGTAACTAGGCCTAGGAAACTTCTTACCTCGTCTTTGGTTTTTGGTGCTCGAAATTCTCCGATCAATTTCACTTTCTCTGGATCGGCTGTGAAGCCTTGTTCCGATAGCATGTGCCCCAAAAACTGTAGCTCCTTCACTTTCCAAGCGCATTTATCTGTGCTTAGTACGACACTATTCGCATTAAATATTCGCATGACGTCCCTTACCGCTTCGTCATGTTCTTGTTCCGAACTTCCGAATATGATTACATCGTCGATATAGTTGAGAATGTTCTAGTAAGGTGATAGCAACTCTCCCATTATGCGTTGGAAAATCTCCGGTGCCGAATTCACGCCGAACATAAACCTTTTGTACCGGAATAGTCCTTTGTGATAAACGTCGTTATTTCTCGGCTGGCCTCATCGAGTTCAATTTGGTGATATGCGTTTTTTAGGTCCAGCGTCGAGAAAAATTTTGCATGTCTTAGTTTTGTCATGAAGGAGTCGAAGGTGGGTAGGGCGTAGTTTTCACGTAGTATGACCTCATTTGCGCGCCTCATATCGATGCATAACCTCACGTCCCCATTAGGTTTAAATACTATTACCACCGGTGATATCCACAAACTTGGCCCTGTCACTTGTTCGATTATGTCCTGGTGTAATGCTTCATCAATCTTTTCCGCCACTTTCGCTTCTAATGCAATCGGAATGTGTCTTATTGGTTGCTGGACTGGCCGGACACTATGATCTATTGCTAAACTAACTTTAATGTTTTTAATTTTTGGAAATAGCTCTTTATTTTCAATTCGATGGACATTTAAGCCTATTCTCAAAACATTTAGTTTTACTGCATGAGTCACGCCCTAATAGTGATTGACTTCCCTTTTCAATAACATAAAAGTTAGCAATCATTTCTGCATGCGCTGTAGCGATTGGCGCATCAAATACCAGCAACACTTTCAAAAGCTTATCCCCGGCATACGCTTTGAATTGATTGGGAGAGTGGGACCGGATGTTCCACACTACGGCCTGTCCGTTTCGTAATTTCGACCAATATCCTTCACTTATTAAATTAAATCGAGATCCAGAATCTATTACCATGTCAATCGTTTGACCACCAACAGAGCATCTTATCATCTCATCGCCCGTATCACTATCAATTTTGAAACAGTCAAACTCCCGCATTTCTTCAGGCATCATGTCACTCTCATTATTTATGCAACGCACTCTAGATGTTGTCATGCGCCGCCGTTTCAAGTTATCATAACCACTACTTCCGTGTTCGCGTTTGACCCTTTTTGTTTTACACTTCACTGCAAAATGACCCTGTAGCATACATTTATTGCATTTAGCATTCTTAGCCGGGCAGTTAAAGTTATTACTCGTATGCCCTTTACGCCCACATCTATCGCATTCAGCAGTATCGAAATTAGTTTTGTTAGCGATTTAGTTTACGTTCAGTGGTACTACGTCAGACCCCATTGTTGTCGTTT
Organism: Anastrepha ludens; assembly: GCF_028408465.1. Classification (NCBI taxonomy): domain Eukaryota; kingdom Metazoa; phylum Arthropoda; class Insecta; order Diptera; family Tephritidae; genus Anastrepha; species Anastrepha ludens. Next base: position 10,870,366 of record NC_071503.1, read on the forward strand.
GGCTCTTTATTGATTCGTTTATCTGACACATTTCAATAACCTGCGTTAAATCATGTTCTTTTTCAAGGAGTCGTTTTTTTAAATCTATTGGAGCCCACGCATCGATAAGTTTATCTTTTATATTGGTTTCTATAACTTCTTTCTCGATCTTGCCGAATTGAAATTTAGCAGCTTGACCTCTTAGTTTCAAAATGAATTTGTTTAGGGTCTCCCCTTCCACTGGTTTCAGGGAAAGTCGAGTTCCTCTTTGGAGGGAAATGTCGCGTCAATTTACCCACGAGCACCTCATACGGATCTACATCTTCTTTTGCTTCTACCAGTGCGTCCGGGATGTTATACACGACTTCTTGTAGTTGAGTGCCGCCAAGGTGTAGCAATTTACTTCTTTTCTTAGACGCAGGGGTAATATCTTCTGCTTCTAAGTTCAGCGTAAACGATCGAAGCCATTTTTCCCACTCTGTTCGGATTATCGACTGGTCCATCACGTCGCATAGAAATGGTGCCACTCTGGGATTCATCATTTTCTTAGGATAATTATGCCTACAAAAAAACAAATGTTTGCTTTATAACCACGTATGTACATACATATCTACTCCATTAACAGAGTTTTCCGTATGTGAGCAAATTCCGGCTTGACCTCAACCCAACATAAACGCACGCCGTCTATTCCTGTATCATTAAGTTCTCATACACGTGCGTATAACATTTTGTTATGCGATTTGACGACTAGAAGAAAGAATATTTTATTTTCCTGTATTACGCAGGTCGGGCGTCCATGATAGATTGGGTTATTGTCACATTTTTCTTGTTTGTTGATATCGCTGTCAAATAGAGTACATATACATGTACATTCGTATACTAAATTTGTGAATTGTCTACTCTCTGTTTTAGTTTTCTTCTTACTCGCATTCTCTTGCAATTTAATGCTACTACTCTTTAATATTATTATACCTTTATGTTTTTATGTATGTACATATATGCAATTTAATGCCAGCTCTCATTGGCAAGGTGAATTGATAGAGGTGATAGCACAGCGAATTGATCATGTTCACTAGCAGTTACGGACCTATGGGAATGACATTTACGAGTTTTCCAAACCTATGGCAACTACCAACAACAAGTGGTAGAAGAAGCAATCAGCTGCTCACTTGCTATCACCATGTAATGAATTCGCCTTGCTCATTGGCAATCGAATGCCTACAACAAATAGCAATTTAGTGCTTGTGCAATTTAATGCCGAATGTTTCTCTTTAATTTTTAGGTTCTTTCCAAATGGTAATTTAATGCCTATGCAATTTAATGCCTATGCAATTTAATGCCGAATTTTCTCTTTTCTCAAATTTCTTTCGATTGGCAATTTAATGCCTGTGCAATTGAATGCCGAATTTTCTGTTCTTCAAGTTTTCTTCCCGCACTCACACTTGTGCAGGCAATCGCAATTCAATCGGCCTAGCACAATACTTGTTGCTTTTGTTTCGTTTTTTTTCCACTACCTGAATTGCGCAGTCCACTTTATTTGCAGAATTTTCACTCCACTTTTAGTTTGGCTATTTTCTTGTCCCGTCTTTTATATTTATTTTTTCTCTCGTCGCCACTGTATTAACTGCTATGTTTACGAACAAGTATTTATATGTTTATTATTAAATACAACTTATAAGACAACAAATATCAAATACAAATTATAAAAAGATTGATATGAACCGCACTCGATGACCCTCGTTATCACTTTGACGTTTCTCGCTCGTTTACTATACGCATCGGTGTCGTTGCCAGTTGCCATCAATCACTTATATACATTTGATGTTGTAACGATTTTCGCCTGACCAATCTTTTTTCGTGTCCATTCTTAAATCTGTTCGGAAAATCCGTCTTCATTATGTCATCATCCAAAACATTTTTTTTAAATTCAGTAGGGGTTGAGATTGCACTTCTGTGTTTTCGATATTTTCGTTATTTACTGGTTTCAAAAAAGCTGATATTAACATTTCGGATTTCAACGCCTTCGATACTTGTCCAGCATTTTCTTCATGTCTTCTTTCTTGAAGCGTTGATTCAATATTATACATATCCGGGGCGGGGTTCGTTTAGAGAAATACTCGGTGTACCACTGCTTTTATAATACCTACATAAAATACTTTTCCTTCATTTCATTTTCTTTGAACTGGGTAATTGTTGAGTTGTATCATCACAAATGCTTCAAAATAATTGTGAGTTCTTTCAAAATCTCAATTTCGTTACTTCTAAGACACATTGCATTTTTGCTTGATATTTTATTTCATTAATTGATTGCATCTTTTATTTCAATAATCCGAGCATTCTTGCATAGCAACTATTCCACCTGGTTGAAATTTGTTGAATAACTTTTAAAGGTTTGTTGGTGGTTTGTACTGCGATGCCAGATTTTAAAAATCTTGCAATATCTTTAAATATTAAATATCCACAAATCGCAACTGACTGCAGTGCTTTCCACTGCTTTTAGCTAATTTTTTAAATTCTAATTTAGATGTTTCATGTTAATTTCCAGTTAAAATATGTTTAAGGGTTGTTTTAGATGGAAGGCGATATCGAGGATCCAAAACATTATTTAAACGAGAGAAACCTTCACCATTCACTTTACTGAATGGTTGGACATCGTTAATTATCATCAGGAAAAGTGCTGCATCTTTCTTTTTTACGCGTACTTTGGGGATCGTATGTACTATATTTAAAATACCAATGTAATGGTCTAAAACATTATGCTTTTTGTTGATGTCTGATAACAATTTGCACATTTAAAGTAGTTCTAATAGCATCAATAGTCCTAAACCATCGATCGAATATCGATAGCATCCACCTCTACTATGTACCTCTATTCGTTTATCATTTAAAAAGCAAATGCTGCGCTCTCTCGCCTTATTTAAAAAAATATGAATACTTCGTTGCAACGAAATCGCATTTCAATTTATTTTTAGGAAGTAACCTATTTTATTACTCTAATTTTTAATCCATCAATATTTAGAACTAAATACCATTCTCAGATATGTACTCCAACTTAACGTATATCTAAAGACAGTTTTAACTAAGAAAATGCCATTATATTTGAAAAAATATCAACCATTATTGTATTTGTATTGAAGATTTTTAATGTGAGGTGTAATGTTGAATTCATTTAGTAAAATACTATATACGTACATACGTAATATATCCATTTTTGTAAACTTCTCCAATGTACCCAATGCAACCTAATGGTGTCTATTAAAAGTGATATGGTAAAATCAGCTCTCTTTACGACTTTTTATATATAGAGTTCCTGGTGTCTTTACGCTAGGTTCAAGCTGTTGGTTCGGGTAAACTTTGCTACAATATCTGGAACATAATCTTGTCAGTGTAACGCGCCTCTCTCGAGGCAGTTTAAGATTTTCCTCTATGATGATTGGTGATTGGTATTCGATAACGGCAGTCAGGGGGCGGGAATTTGTGAAGGCTGTAACGGTTTCTCGGTGAATGTCGTTCTAGGTCGTTCGACATTATTTGGGGTCCAGGTCTGTGTATCCGATATAGATCAGATCTTTGTAGATTACTTGTGATGTACGTACGAGATGGCTGTGTTTGTTTTTGATCTGGTTCGTACCGTAGGCACCATAGCTTCAGGCACTGCTTTCTACTAGTTTCCGGAAATCAAATAGCCCTTTACCACATGACGCTCGTGATTTAAAAAAAAAAAATGGAACCAAAAACGTAAGGTTTATATAAAAAAATTGTTTTATTATCTAAATTTTTTGTATATAAAATTTAATTATATTTTATCTATATTATAACTATTATAATAAAAATTAGTAAGCTGAATTTTTCATACGTACGAAATTTTTTATAAAGTTTTATAAAATACTAGCGTACCCTCGCCCGCTTCGCTAGACGATAAATTCAATGATTTGCTGAAAGAGAATAAAATTAATACGAAACAAAGCAAATTCTTTGATACAATTTCATTCGAACTTTATTGTAACACTTTTTGGTAGACAACGTTTTTGGTTTTTTCATCTTTCGCGTGAATAATGACGATGGTTTGCCAACTCGTAAGCAAGCTACATACATTTGTCCATGAGAAAAAATTGGGTATTCTAAATTAATACCGCACATTTGTAGAGACTGTCCTTGCGCCTTATTAATTCTCATAGCGAAGGCAAGGCGAATAGGGAACTGCAAAGGTTTGAAATCGAATGGTAAATCCGCCGGAATCAGTGGAATTCAGGGTATCAAAATGTCTTCTCCTTTGTACTTCCCTTTCAAAATTGTTGCTTCGATAACGTTACCCATTAGCTTCTTCACAGCGAGTCTGATACCGTTGCAAAGTTGGGGCACATTACTATTGCACAGCATAATAATCGGTGCTCCAATTTTTAATCGTAAATTATGAGGTGGTAAGCCTGGCAAATCGAGTGAGTTTAAGAATTCAGTTGGATAATTTACGACCTCATCTTGATCAGTAATAGTGTCCATTGACTTATACGCAACTATGTCACCAGGTATTTGATCGAAAATAGCTGAATTTATATCATTGACGTCCTTATTTTTCCCAGCTAAAATTGCTCTTTCGCCGAGTCAATCATGGTTTTTGTAATGTTGAACTATGTTTGGAAATACACTCTGTATCAATGCCTCTTTAGACTGTGCAAAAGTGCAGAAACTGTTAGGCAATGTTATCATTCCTGTTGTTTTTGAAAAAAGGTTTATTTTTTTTGGTTAAAAAGTGTTTTTTGAAGTTTTGAAAAACACTTCGCTCTAACAAATTTCTTCTCAGTTAATTGCTGAAAATTAAATATTTTGAAAAAACTATTTTTTTTAATTTAACGGTTTTGAGAAAATTTTGTTCTTGAAAAAATGTCATACTTTTGTAAAAGTTTAAATTGATTTGTTAAAAAAGATTTTTTTCCGTTTTGAAAAACACCCCCTCGAAAAAATGTATTCTCTATTAATAGTGGAATATGAAATGCTTTGAAAACACCACTTTTTTTTTTAATTTTGTTTGGTTTTCACAAAATTTTGTTTTGAAAAAATTTCATACCCTTGAAAAAGTTTTATTTTATTTTATTTGTTTAAAATTTTTGAAATTTTTTTTTTGAAATTTTAGAAAAACACCTCTTCGAAGAAATTTCTTTTATCTTTTTGAGGAAAATTTGGTTTTGAAAAAATTTCATGTTTTCGAAATTTTTTTATTTTACTTTATTTCTTCAAAATTTTTGAAAACAATTTTTTTTATAATTTTCGAAAAACACCCCTTTGAAAAAATGTTTTCTATGTGTCATAGTGGTATTCCATTAACTTTTAGGATTATAGTCAAATACTTACAAATATCTACGCTTTCACAAATAGCAACAATAAACAAATTTCCTCAAAACCAAAAAATTTACTTTTTTTCTAAAAAAATTCTAAACAAACAACGTAATAAATTTAGAATTTTGTGTTCACGAAAAAACAGTATTGTTTTTATTGTATATTATTAACTGAAAACCAAAATGTTGCAAAAAATCAAAACAAAACTAAATTATTTTTTTGTGTTCATTTGGTCCATATGTTCCATAAAAAGTTGATATGGTAAATAATATGCAGGGTCTGATACACGCAAATTTCCATTGACCATTTCCATTATAGTGACAAAATTATCGATCACCAATTCCAACAGGATTTCAAAATCAGAGTTGGAATGAGTTGTTGTGTGGTGTACTTCTGAAAAAATGAGAAATAAACAAAATAAATCTAAAAATTCGAATTCTAACTTTATCTTGTGTATGTTCTTATTACCTTTGAATTTTTCCAATGAAGCACCATTCATTTTAAATTTTCCAAGAATTTTTTTTATCATTTCGCGTTTCTTTCCTTTTTCATTCGATTCCAACATTTGTTCATAGCCGAAAACGCAAACGCATTCATTTCCATATAGAATTGGTCAAAGAAAGCATTGCTCAATTGAATTGAAACATTATTTTCATAAATACTTAGGACCTTAACTAATGCACCTTGGTACATACCTAACGCAGATATTCATCGCGACCTTGACATCGATACTATTGATGAAACAATACAAAGCGCTAGCAGAAGACACATAAATAGACTATTAACGCATACAAATCCTATGATGACTACCAAATAAAGAAAAATCTACCCAAAGTCGGCTTAACCGTCAAACACCAACAGATCTTGCAAAATCCTTGTAATCAATTGTCAACTAATCGTATATATCATTGTTTGTTAACCACTTGTTTGTAATATGTATATATTTCTTCTAAATGAGCTTGGGGGCATTGGCCCTTCAATATTACTCTCATTCCATCTTTTTGTAAATCAAATTACTTATTGTCTAACGACAGGTGTAATATTTTATGGAAGAAATAAAAAAAAAAAAAATTTTCATTCGAATCATTTGAAATTTCTGTATACAATAACGAAAAATTCAAAAAAAGTTGTACACATAAAATGAATGTCGATTCGAAACTTACTTTAATCTAAGAATCGAGCAAGTTTTGTTTTGTACAATATTTTGATTTTTTCTTTTTTTTATATGAAGAAAATATTTAAAAGAAATTTTTTTTTGCTAAAAACCTTCCCCTAGTGGATCCCTATAATATGAAAAAAGAACGAATAAAATTGGCCTCGTATCGGCCCAAAAAAATGCGTACAAACGAACATCATTTCATTTTTATATATATAGATATATAAAATCTTGGAATAATTTTTGTAGTAATATAGAAGGTACTAGACTCACGAAATTGCGATCCAAGAATCCGACTATGCCCAAAACAATACGACTAACAAAATTAGTGGCATCAGCAGATGACATAACTTTGGTAGTTACGGGAATGTATCTGGACACCATCAGTAACATGATGAACAAAACTCTAAAAACTTTCTATCAACGAACATCTAGCGCAGGTCTAGGGACAAACGCGGAAACGTTGGACGAGATACTTTTTAGTAGAAAGTATAAGGTCTCGGCGTGGAACCTCCCGAAGTTAGGTAACAACGAACTACATCTCAAAGGCCATGCAAAGTACCAATAGTAAAGAGGCGTAGAGGCTCCACGGACTACATGACTCCACCGCAGAACTTTTCACATTTACTCAGACGGCTCTAAGACTTTACATGGAGTGGCAACGGGTGTTTACTGTTCAAAACTTGGGATTACGCAGCCAGTCAAGCTACCGGATCAGAGTAGTTTTTTCCAACCGGAAGTTTTTGCTGTTGGGAAAGCCGTGGAGCTAGCCTACAAAAAAACTGAAAATAACTCAATAACTAATATTTACGTGGACAGTCAAGCAGCAATAAAAGTAATAACCTCATGTTGTATTAAGTCCAACAATGTCCAACGGACCAGGGAAGCCATAGAAAGGCCAACCGCAAACAGAAGGCTGTACTTCTATTGGGTACCGGGTCAGAAAGGCATTATGGCCAACGAAATAGTAGATGAGATAGCTAAAAGTGCTGTTAACCTACCTTTTGATCAAGAGAACGACATGCAAAAATCGCTAAATATAACTTACAACGAATTGGACGACCGTATGAAAAAGCAAGCAGACGCTAGGGGAACTAATGACCACATACAAAACAGCAAAAGTTATGTGTAGAACTAACGACAAAAAACTAACTCAATTCGTGTACTTACACTCTCACGAAAAGACTGCAGAGCTATCATAAGTATGCTGACATAGGTAGCAACGACAAATGCAGGACGTGCAGCGAGGATATAGAGGAAACTTTAGAGCTTCTTCTGTGTTTTTGTCCGGAATTATCAAAAAAGCGCTCGAAATGGGAGCCCCACAGTTTAAGGGTCTGGAGGATATCTCAAAAATAGATACTCCTGCGCTGCTTAGTTTCGCTAAAAGCGTTGGCATCCCACGTGATCTCTACTTTAAATCTTAATAAAGGTCAGTCTCCATTTAGTATCGCTAGGGACCAAAAGGTCTATGCGTGGCTTAATGCCAGACGGGTTAACCTAACCAAACCTTTATGAAATATAAGAAAAGAAACCATAAGCAGAAACCGGTGCAAATGACAAATAGCGTTTGGCAAGCACAATTCGTGCATGTGTTGTATGTAATACAAACATGTCGAAACCTTCGAGGAGCACTCCGGTTGATACGTTAGAGCAGAGAATTATAATGAAATGAGAAGGCGCAAATGTTAAATACGATTTTTTCGAGTACTAATTTGTAGACTTCCATTTTTACTTACCACACTAGTAGAGGATTGCAGATCTTTACCACGCTAGTAGAGGATTTCAGATTTTTTCTGTGTTTACCACACTAGTACAGGATTTCAGGTCTTTAGTTACCTCACTAGTAGAGGATTTCAAATTTTTTGCTGTGTTTACCACACTAGTAGAGGATTTGAGCAGGGAATTCAGTACATGTTCACAGTGAAGGAATGAATTTGCGATTGAGAAAACTGTGTAAGCAGTTAATTTGTGGGGCAGCACAGTGGTCCCGCCGCGTAGGAAGAGCGGTCTTAAGAACTTTTGGCGTGATAAATGACTTTTTAGTACGTTTTTAAGTTGAGTAATGTTTTTATTTCTTAATTTATTTAATAATAATATATAATAAAGTAGTATATAATTAATATAAAAAGTCGAAGGAAAATTAGGTACACACATTTTTTATATAAAATTTTTTTGTTTCGTTTAAAGTTTTGCATAAATCTTAAATTATAAACAATAATAGAAAAAAACATTAAATTCCGAAATACGAGCACAAAGTATACTTTGATGCCAGTTAACTTATTCTTATTTATGAAAACAATAAAATATTCACTTCCAAAAAAGTTAATGTACTTAGAAATACAAAACTTTTAACTCAATAAATCTAACACTTCTCTTGACATCATAGATTTCTTTTTACATGGTAATTTTCGTAGACTAGATATAAATGGATCGGAATTAAGAAGAAGCCTGTGCAAAAGATCCGTGTTAGTTACAGTTCTTGAGTGCTTTCTGGTATTGTCAGGTCTGAATTGTTTCACTAATTTATTACATGATTCAGCTGCCTCCTCTGATAATTCTCCAATTGATAATAAAAAATGATCGATCACCTCCGACCCATGAATGAGCACTTTATGAACTGATGCAGGTAAATTATACCATGAATATTTACTAATTAGAATTTTAGCAGTGTCTAGTGCGTATATTTTGAATTTATTCGAATTAATTTTAAAACCAGATGAAAGACATTGTAGGAGATAACTACATCTGTCTATAACGTGTTTGTCTATTCCTGTGATTTCGGATGATATGGTTGAATGGAGGAAACATTTTCGTGCTGTATTTCCATCATTAGAGGTGCCACTTCCTCCAATTCGCGGCTTGTCAACTATCTAGCCTAAAACTCTAAACTACCTCTGAACAAATTCTTTTCTCTTAGCTTAAAGTGATTTTTTCTCAGATGAACGTGCTTGCCACCTTTTAAATTCGATTCTATAAGAAACATGAATAAAGTATTCAAAAAATCTAATCCAAGAATGCAGGGGTGATAAACCGAATTCAAATCTACTGGAGTTTACTTGTTTGTTTCTACACTTTTCTAAGTCATTCATTTCTTTAGGTGTCGCACCACAAATATAACATTTACTCGTAGATGAGTCACTAAGAGCACAGTACACTTTACCATCAACCATAGTAAATTGTAAAGAATGACTTATATAACAATGTTTATCGATTTTAACAACAGTCGGATTCAAGCCACTAATAGCTTTTTTAAAATGCTCGTCTTCTTGAACACAAAGAGCTTTAGTTTCTTTAGCAAATTGAAAACGTATAGACCGACAAAACCTTGTGGAGAATGGGCGAGGGTTTTTCCAAATTATCTTATCTGGGTCAGAGGTCATCGATTTACAAATTAATTTCAAGGGTACATTAGATGTAACAATTAAACTTCCATCTTCCGTTTTCGGATCAGAAAAACTTTGCTTGTATTCGCTCTGTCCAGTGCTGCCATCGAAACCCCATTTACCTACTAATTCATAACCCAATACTGGTTTTTGAGATTCGAGAATTCGAGAGCAAGTGTGGTCCAACAAACAATGTAAATTAATTTCGGCAGATGATTCTGTAACGCCAATTCCTGTTGGGCAACACCGTTTTTTTGCGCCAAGAACTTTTTTATAAGATGGTTAAGCGTTAGGCAATTTTGAATGAATAAAGTCTCTTAATAACAATTACTGATGTTTGGTGAGATTTGCCTCGCTAAATAGAGACAAAACTTTTTCCGTATTGAATTCTAAAGAATTTGAATTTGATTGCTTTGAAGTACTTAGTATTGCATGAATAGCGGAACTATCAACATTAGCTAGATCGGATAACCTGCGACGCTTTGTCCTCTTGCTGCAATACTCAAAATCTTTTCTGTGTCTCTGCCTGTGTTCGCTCGGAGAAGGATTCGTAGAGTTTGTCACCTCGCCCGACTCCCGCTTTTTCAATACACATAATTCGGTTTCAGTTAACCAATTACTGTACTTGGCAATCAGCCTTGTTTTTTGATGTTTGCACTTTTTTCCAGTATCGAGAAATCCGCGAACAGATCCAAGAAACACGATTTTCAACGTCTTCTAAGGTTAAATTTTCAGAGTTTGGTAAAGCTTGAATTATGTTCTTCAGTACGTGGCGGCATCTATCAACATCATTTCTAATGCTATTGTAACATAACCACGTGTCCAGAATATGCATGCGCGTAAATGAACACTTCAAATTTACACCTAAAACAAACAAAAAATCTTTATTAGCAATCTTGGTAGAATCACATTTTTCAAAATCCTACACATATGTACAGATTAGACCCTATATCAAGCGCAATCGCAGATCATCGCAGCTGGAAATTATTTTTCCTTAAAGAGGACATACGTAAGAATATTTTAATGCATGTTTTATTTGTGTAGATTCGTACGAACTTAGTTAAAACTTTACAAACTTCTTATAAAAAAAATAAACGGCAAATTTTAAAGTACATATTTCGTACGGTCTGAAAACCTATTAAATAATAATTAAAAAAGATAATAAAACGTTTAACATGTCGTACATACCTTCAACTTGAATTTCCATTGTACAACAGGACATAAACACAGTAATGCTTAGAAAAATAACACTTCCCGGAACTGCGTAAGTACGGAGCGGAGACCACGCTAACTATCACTTTTCAAATTCTCTTACTTTGGAGGCACAATTATAAGTGAATTGTTTGTGCAGTTGAAATTTCTTTTGTACTCTAAGTTACTATGACTAATGAACTAACATTTAGCTAAATATTGTTGCATAATTTTAACATGACTATTTTCATCCAATGTCCTATGGCGGAACCAGTGTGGTTTTTTGGCGCGTATTTAATTCAGGTTCAAGTCCTGAAGAGTCTTATTTCTTTCCTTGCAGAATTTTTTCTTTACAGTTCAAACCACAAAAGTTTGGTAAAATTTTTGAGTTTATTTTAATTATAATTGCTTTAGAATAGGTTTTTAGGTTTTTTGTATTTGATATTTAGAAATTTATTTTCGGTATAAAATATTATAAAGTTTTTTTTTAATGAGAGGTGTTATTTTGATATTCACAGAAAAAAGCTATTTTTTGATATAAATGATCGGATGTTTATTTCATTATAAAGAGGAAGGTATGCCGTTAATAGTGGAAAATAACATCAGGCAAATGACCACCACGACCACGCTTACAGGACAATATCATTTTCATGAAATTTTCCATAACCGAAATGCAAAGTGGCTGCCCTATTTCCTCGATAGCCTCACGAACTCCACCTTTGAGGGCTTGAATCGACCCTGGGCTGTTGGCGTAGATCTTCTCTTTCACGTGGTCCCAAAGAAAAAGTCACAAGGTGTTAAATCACAAGATCTCGGTGGACAATTGTGATCACCTCTTCGAGAGATAACACGGTCCCATAAAAGATCATTGGTTTCGTTGCTTGTGTGGCACGTAGCGCCGTCTTGTTGAAAATGAACCTTGTCCAGATCAATACCATCGAATTCCGGCCATAAAAAATTGTTAATCATCTCTCGTTAGCGATTGATAACACCTGTTATTGGAAAACTCTTTAGTTCATACTGGATATGAACTGATTTTTATATAAATCAATCGAAAAGGAAATATGTACATATAAACGTGCATATATTTAATCTCTTTCATTAAATCTAAACTAAATTGATGAGAAAATATCATTCTAATATCCGTCCAGAAAGCCAAACGCGCATACACATATGCATATGTATTAGGCCGAGTCGATTTGTAGGGAGGCAAAAAAATCTCCCATTGCTCTGTGAAAATCATATTCTAGGGATCAAAATAAGAAACTTTGCCGAAGATACCATACCTCTAAACCGAGTTCTGATGTTTAGAGGTATGGTTACTTCGGCAAAGTTTCTTATTTTGATCCCTAGAATACCTGTATGTATATAAATATGCATACAAACGTTCAACGAACACAGAACGTATGCAAAAAAAAAACCACAACTGCGACCGTCTTCTTGTCCGTCAGTGAAAAGATGGGATATGTACATACGTATTTCGATGTCAATATACACAGATATGCGGCTTTGCAGAAAAATGTGATTCGCTGAAATTGCTCAAGGAATCTAACTCGCATTCATTATAATGCATAAAGCCAAACGCGCATACACGCATATGGTTATAAATATGCATACAAACTACCACCACTTCTAACAAACGCAGAATTCAAGCTTCTGCGCACACTTGACACAGGGCATATAAAAACAACAACCATTCGCTGTGACCGCCTACTCCTTGCCCTTCTGGAAAATACGTACATATATGGGTAAGACTCCGTCAGAAAATATGAGATTTGCAAGTGGTCTTTCGATTTCTTTGAAACTTTGGGAAATATTAGTTCTAGGTAAGATACATTCGAGCCTAAAAGGATTTTGAAAAATTTTCAAAATTGAGTCATCTACGCCATGTTGAAAATCGGGACCGTGTTTTTTTCAAAAATCAATATTTCTTGAACAATATAGAAACAAATAAGTAGTTTAAATTAGTATTATGTTAAAAAAAAAATTTCGAAATTTTGACCAAAAAAAAGTCAAAAAAATTTTTTGAATCAATTTTTAGTTGATTTGGCCAGTTTTTTAGATTTTCTGTTATACACGTAACGATTCCTTATGATTTAACCTTTATTTTGAAAAAAAAAAATGTTATGGTGTCTATAATAGTTCTCGAGATATTGCGATTTTAGTGGAAGCGCGCACCGTGAAGTTCGCGGTTACGCAGCGCGGGAGTAGAAAAACGCGCACAGACCTGCAGCAGTCTGCTCCAGTCACTTCATACAGGAACACATAACGCAGCGCGCATTGCACACCTGTTACCTAAACCGTGCGTGCGCGCTTCCACTAAAATCGCAATATCTCGAGAACTATTATAGGCACCATAAAATTTTTTTTTTCAAAATAAAGGTTAAATCACAAGGAATCGTTACGTGTTTAACAGAAAATCTAAAAAACTGGCCAAATCAACTAAAAATTGATTCAAAAAATTTTTTTGACTTTTTTTTGGTCAAAATTTCGAAATTTTTTTTTTAACATAATACTAATTTAAACTACTTATTTGTTTCTATATTGTCTGTAAATTGCATTGAAATCCATCCAACGGTTCAAGAAATATTGATTTTTGAAAAAAACACGGTCCCGATTTTCAACATGGCGTAGATGACTCAATTTTGAAAATTTTTCAAAATCCTTTTAGGCTCGAATGTATCTTACCTAGAACTAATATTTCCCAAAGTTTCAAAGAAATCGAAAGACCACTTGCAAATCTCATATTTTCTGACGGAGTCTTACCCATATGTAAAACACATATGCGGTTGGTCGCACACGATTCGCTAAAAATTATAAAAAGGAATCCGCGCGACTAATGAGTTTTAAGTCTTTGGACTTAAATTAAAACCACCAAAGTTTTTTTTCCCCCTATTACTAAGGAAATCTTTGTGTGGGAACCTTTACTTGTGAAATCTTAGTGTCTTAGCATTTAAATATATTAGTTTGGTGTATGATTCCAATTTCATTAAATGTAAGACAATACTCTCACAACTCAAAAAAGAGAAATAAATAGATAGGGTGGTGGAGTGATGGTACGTAACTCCTCCCCCCTTTGTCAAAAGATTCTCCTGGATCCTATGGTTTGTTATATTTTAAGCCGTATTTCTCTTTAATGGCTTCCAGTTCCACATCCTCAGATTTTTTTCAATTTTGTTGATAATGTTAATTTTATTATTATTTTTTCTTAAATACAATATCACAATAATTATAACAATTCTTACAAAAAAGAAAGTGCTTATTGCATAAGAAACATGCTATTTTAATTCTTTTATTTCTTTAAAATTTTCAAAATTTTCCAATACAATTTTTTTAAAGTAATTTCTTTTTCAAACGTGTTATTTTCGTTGTTTACTGGAATATAATATTTCTCTTTTACAATTTCTATCTTATTTTGAAGAACGTACTCTTTAATTGTTATTTTACAGTTATATACAGATATTAAGTAATTTTTGTTAAGTGTGTTTTTTCGATCGTCACAATTTTGTAAAACAGTTTCATTTATTGCATTCTTAACAATTAAAGTTTCATCGTCCATAGCTAGGATCTCGAATTTGTTGTTATACTTTAACATACAGTTTTGATAATATACACAGTTTTGAGTTTTTTCACATTTTTCAAATCTGTCTCTTCTTCATAAGCATATACGTTATTTGCTATTTCGACAACATGTTCAATATCAGTATTTATTTCCATGAACTCTTTATTTGGTATTGGCACTATAGCTTTTACATAGGTTTTAATAAAATTTGTTGGTATTTTAATGGCAATAATTAACTTAGATTTTTCGTATTTCATTATATCTAATTTTAGTAATTTTAGCTTATAAAAATCAATATTGTAACGTTCTATTCCATTGGCCGTCAATATACTAGGGTGTCTTATGTCTAGCCGCTGATATGTTATCTTGAATTTGATTGAGCCTATTTTCCAAGTATCGTATTTCATTATATCTAATTTTAGTAATTTTAGCTTATAAAAATCAATATTGTAACGTTCTGTTTCATTGGCCGTCAATATAATAGGGTGTAAAATCTTATGTCTAGCCGCTGATATGTTATCTTGAATTTGATTGAGCCTATTTTCCAAGTATCTGATTTTTTGCATAAGTAAGCAAATATCTTACAATTTCGCTGTTCCTGGTTTTAATTTCGTTAAAAGCTGCCTGAATTATTTTTCTGTCTTCTTCTATATTATTTTTTAGTAGGCTTAAAGTGTCATTAAAGTGTTGGTTTATCTGAATTTGTTTATTAACTGTTTCAATAACGTTGTGAATATTTTCATCCGTAACTTTTAAATGCTGTAAAATTTCTTGACGGTCATCGTCGTCCATTGTGCCAAATAGCCATTTATTTGTTGTCCCGCCAATATTTAAAAGTCGTCTTTTTTGTTTAAAATTCACTGGCGAAGGTGTAATTGATTTAACTTTGTCTTTAAGTATTTCTATTTCTTTGAGTAATAAATCCTTATGGAGAATGTCTAAATTCTTAATATTGGATTCGATTTGTGAAATTATTATATTTATTTCGGTTGAATCTATTAAATGTATTACGGTATTTGTTTCGTTTATTACTTCCACTTCTCTTAATTAACCTGTTTCTTCCAATATTTTGTTGACTTGCAATGTCCCTTGAGTCCCTGTTACCAATATCGCTATCACCAGTACGAATGTTGCCACCTGAAAATTTATTTGGCCTTTTAATATTGGATGTATGAATATTTTGCAATTTCCTTTTTATAAATTTAGGTTCTTCTTTATGCCTCAAACTTTTGTAATTTTTTATAAATAAATTGTGGTTAACTTTGATCTTTCAATTCGATTTTTTATTAATTTGTGATCAACTTTGTAAATTTGATCTTCTCGTGGAGTAGTTTTTATTGTACTATGGAAAGAATTGTTATAAAATTGTATGGCCTTCTGCATTTGAGTTATAACTGGGAGTTTTTCCTGTAGGTTTAATATTCGAATGCGTTCTGTTAGAGTGTTATTAAGTCTCTCAATATCAGCATTTCCTGTATGACTGTTTGGTTTAGTTACGTGAAACTCAATTCCTTCCCTAGTTAAAAAATCTCTAACATTTTTGGAATTAAACTCATTCTCAAACACAAACTTTTCTATGGAACCCTTAATTGATAAAAATTCGTTTATTTTGCCAATAATAGTTTGATTATTCCTATCGGGTAGGTAAAAAGCCACAGCATGTTTTGAAAATTTGTCAAGAAAAATTATAAATGAGTGTTTACTATTAACATAAGTATCGACATGAACAATTTTATTAGTAGAAGTAGGAGTCTCGGTTAAATGGAATTTATTTTTTATAGGATTTCTATCATATTTTCCTCCAGAGCATATGTCACAGTTATTTATAATTTCATGTATTTTTATTTTTAGTTGAGGATGATAAACCTTGTGCTTCATGCCCTCGTAAGTTATTAATATTCCAGAATGCCCAGTTTCGTACTTATGAAACAGAGATATTTGCTTTCTTAACTCGCTTTCATCCTGGTAGCCGTTCACTACTTAAGAAATTGTTAATTAAAATTCGCTGTAATTTGTTGTATTCATGATCATTTGGGAAAATATCGCCACTTTTCCTTTATCAAAATTTCTTCGGACTATATTAGTTACATTGTTTGAGTCAATATCTTGTTTATCGATAAAGATTCTTTTGTTTTTGAAAATTTCCATGACCTCAACTTCCTTGTTATTTACTAAAATTAGTTGGTTTTTGAACCTACCAATTTACTATGGTATCTAAAATAGAAATATGATCATTGAAATTCTCTGCCTGAGAATGTACGGTTTCAAGGGAATGATTGGATTGAACTTCTAGAGATATATCAGATTGATTTGCTGCTTCTTCAGCATTTAGATTTTTTATTATAAAAGTTTCGTTAAGAGTGATTAATAAATCATCAGAATCTAACGCGTTTATTTTACACTTTTCACAATTAATGCTACTGAGAAAGTCTGCTAATTTATTTTCTTTGCTAGCAATGTAATCAATTTTTGCGTCGTATTCCCCTAATTGAACTAGCCATCTCTGTAATCTCGGGCTTAAATCTTTACCCGAGTTTTTGACTTGCAACCACTTTAGTGGTTGATGATCGGTTTGGAGATCAAATTCTCTTCCAAAAAGATAAGGTCTATAGTATTTGACTCCCCACACTATTGCCAATAGCTCTTTTTCAATAGTAGAATAATTTTTTTCATGATTATTTAGTGTTCGCGATGCGAATGAAACAGGATGACCATCTTGGGGCAAAACCGTACCAATAGCAAAATTGCTGGCGTCAGTGATAAGCTTAAAGCGCTTATTAAAATTTGGAGATTTTAAAATAGGCGGATTGTGTATTATATCCTTTAGTTTTTCAAAAGCTATAATATAATTTGGGTCTCTTATGTTGATTTTAGCATTTTTCTTTAAATATGCGATCATGGGGTAAGAGTAGAGTAGTAGTATGGATTGTAATTTCTAAACGGTATATGTTTATCTAGAATAGTAATAAATTTATTCTCTACATCAATCTTAGCTTTAAGAGCATTGAGAAAATTTTGACCTATTATTGCTGAATAAATTTTGCTATGGAAATCAATAACTAATTGTGTGTCACTTGCTTTATTCCGTTTATGGTTCTGTAAAAAAGGGGTGAATTGAGTTGTTGAGTGGGAAAAGTATTCCCAATGACATTAGGTTTAATTATGCTTGTTTCTGATCCGGTGTCTATGATACATCTAATTTTACAATTTCCAATTGTTACTAATATTATGGGCAATTTTGTGGAGAAGCCGTCATATAAAAATTTACGTCCTCCTTTTCTTTTAAATTACCGATATCCATTGGCTCTGGTTCTTGTTGATACGCATCAGTTTGGCGTTGTTGCATACTATGATAAGATTTTCTAGTTTGAGAAGAATTTGGTTGATTGTATTGAAATACTTTACTGAAATTTGATGGCTGTGTTGAATTTCTGCTGTAATTTTCAACTGGAAAATTATTGATTAATCTGTATTGTGACCTGTGGTAAGGGTCTGAATTCTGCCAGTTGAAATTTCGGGTTTGAATGCTACTATTCGGTTTAAAGTTGCCATTTTGGAAGTCATTATTTGGCTTAGATTTTTGCCAATTTGTATTTTGAAAACAATTATTAGTATTCCAATTATTGCTATGAAAACTATTACTTGGCTCTAATGATTGCCAATTGTTGTTTGTTTTTCGTTCACTTTGTATATTAACCCTATGGTTAAATGCAATGGCCCTTGTGTCATCTAATAGTTTCAATTTGGTATATTTTGTAATTATCTCATTCAAAGTCGCATTTTGTCTACCAGGTCCCTGTCTACATTTTCTGGTCGGTAGATACCAGGTTTTAATGGGTCAGACAAGTATATATCATTAATATTAAATTTGGAAGTTTCAAAAATATTAAACAGTTCTCTTAAATTTCTTACTTTTACTGTCCGGCAAAAGTTGAAGACTTCTCCGTAGGTCGTCTTTGGGCTGCATTCTTGTTGAATTTTTCCCTTCATTTCCTCCCACGATGCGCCGCTTTCTAGTTCTCTTACACGCCGGCCAGCATTGCCATGAATCTTCTCATCGGCCACAATTCTCAAACAAAACTGAATAAGGCTCAGATTTGTTCCGCATTAAGTAAGATTGGATTCTACAGCATTGATAAAGGCCCTTGAGTTTTGATTTTCTGAAAGGGGCTTCAAGCGTCGAAATTGGTCGATGTCATCCTTGGCGGTCATGTTAAAATTAAATTCCTGTTGTTGGTGTTGTGTTTGTTGTTGTTGTGAATCTACTTATAAGTTTTAAGTCTTTGGACTTAAATTAAACCAAAGTTTATTTTTCTTTCACAATTTTTATTTTATACAAAATCAACCTTCTTGGTTGTTGTGAATCTACAGACTGACTTAAAATAATTTCCTTATTTCTAATAACACTTGTTTTGCGCTCACTTTATGCAGTACTTTATGCTTATTGAGAGCATAAGCATACATACTAAGCAAATCTTTTAGTGGGAACCTATACTTGTGAAATCTTAGTATCTTAGCATTTAAATAGTTTGGTGTATGATTCCAATTTCATTAAATGTGAGACAATACTCTCACAACTCAAAAAAGAGAAATAAATAGATAGGGTGGTGGAGTGATGGTACGTAACTCGTGAGTTATAATTTGAACTGCAAAAATAAAAAAAAAGTACTTGCTTCTTTCACCACTGAATTACAATTAATTTTTTATTGTTAAAAATGTTCAAATGAAACTTATAAATTAATTACAAAATTGCTTATTCTGTATTTTAATAATTAACCAATTTCTTAATAATTTTAGTTTCCTTATTGTTGTTGTTGTTGTAGCAGTATCTTCGCCCTGTCAGTGTAGTGTAAATTACCGGTCGTCTTCGTCTAGCTCATCTAACGGTAGGCCCAGGAAACTGGCAGTTTCGACGGGTTGGGTCCAGAGGGAGAGAGGTGTTAGATGAGTGGGTTTGATGGGGCATGTGAAGAGGTGGTTAGTGTCGTGCGGGGTACCTTCACATGCAGGACATATGTTTAGTATGTCGGGGTCGATTCTGGATAGGTAGGAGTTTAACCTGCTACAATATCCAGAACGTAATTGTGCCAAGATTACGCGGGACTCTCGAGGAAGCTGGAGCTCTTCGTCTGCGATAGGTGCTGGTTGGACTCCGATAACGGCATTCGGGGGTCGGGAGTTTAGGAAGGTGGTAAGTGTCTCCCGATGAATGTCGTTAATAGCCTGTCTGTATACTGTCTGATCCTGGAGAGGTCTGTCCGTTTTGTCCTGGATCTCGTCCACGTAGTTGAGGAAGTGTCTCCTGATGTGCCTGGGAGGTGGCTCAGGCTCGAGCAGGTGTCTGCATGGGTGAGGCCTACGGTGACACCCAAGCAGAAACTGCTTGCCGAGCATTTTATTATGCTCCTTAACCGGGAGCATGTGCGCCTCGTCATGTAAATGGTGGATAGGGGACATCAGGAGACATCCTGTCGCGGTCCTGATGGCAGTATTCTGGCAGGTCTGAAGCTTCGTCCACTGCGTATCACTGGTTCCAGGCGACCAGACAGGCGCGGCATAGTTCAGAACCGGTCGGCCTATTGCTTTGAAAGTCGACAGCAACATTTCTTTGTCTTTGCCCCAAGTGCTGCCGGCAAGCGACTTGAGGACCTTGTTGCGATTCTGTACTCTCGTTGCAATAGCGGTTGTGTGCGCCGAGAAGGAGAGCAAGCTGTCAAAAGTGACTCCCAAAATTCTGGGGTTGTTTATCGTCGGAATTGGGGTATCGTCGACGTGTACCTGAAGTGGCAGCTTGACCTCCTTTGTCCAGGTGGTAAAAAGGGTCGCCGTGGATTTAGTGGGAGAAAGTTTTAAGTTTCTCGCAGTGAAGAAGCGAGAAAGGCGGGCGAGGTAGTCGTTTACTTTTGAGCACAGGCCATCAATGTCATTGCCCGACGCCATTATCGTGCAGTCGTCGGCATATGAGACCAGTGAGACTCCCTCTGGTGGCTGGGGGAGTTTCGAAATATAGAAATTAAAAAGCAAGGGTGAAAGGACACCACCCTGCGGTACTCCTTGCTTTATTTTTCTCTGTTTTGAGGTTTGGTCTCGAAATACTACCGATGAGTGACGACCACTCAGGTAGTTCGCGGTCCACCTCTTCAGCCCTGGCGGGAGTGTCGACTGTAAAATGTCATCTAGTAGCGTGGCGTGGCTGACTGTGTCGAAAGCCTTTTGTAGGTCCAACGCTACTAGGACAGTCCTCTCGCAGGCGCGGTTTTGGTTAAGGCCGCGGTTTACCTGGGTGTTTATGACGGTGAGTGCCGTGGTGGTACTGTGCACTCTACGGAAACCATGCTGGTGTGGGGCTGGAGTCAGGTGTTGAGTGAGAAGTGGGAGTAGAAGGGCCTCAAGTGTCTTCACTACTGGGGAAAGGAGAGTTATCGGACGATAAGACTCCCCTTGGTTGGCGGGTTTCCCAGGCTTCAGCAGTGGGACCACTCTCCCTAATTTCCACTTATCAGGAATGATGAGAGTGGCCATAGACAGGTTGAAGACCTTTGTGAGATATTCTACTCCCAATGGACCCAGCTTTTTCAGCATCAGCATGTTTAGTCCGTCGGGGCCAATGGCTTTTGATGGTTTCATGTGTTTGATGGCCCCCTGAACCTCGTCGCTGGTGAAAGTAAGCGGTGCACTGTTGTAGGGCAGTTTGTGCAGCCGTCTGGTGGCACAACGTTTGGATCTGTCGGCCGGAGGATGCAATATAAATTGCCGGCTAAAGTAGCTCGCGCATCTCTTCGGGTCCGACGAAGTACGACCGTTGAAGGTGATATCCACCTTGTCGTTGTGCTTCGTCGGGTTCGACAGGGACCTTACGGTGGACCCGAGCTTGCTCACACCAGAGGTGAAGTTACAGGACTTCAGATGCTCTACCCATTTGGTCCGCTTATGTTGGGTGACCAGTTGCCGGATCTCCAAATTGAGATCCTTTATACGAGGATCCCCGGGATCGGCCTGGCGTAGACGGTCACGCTCGTTTGCCATAACGGCTGCTTCGGCTGGGAAATTGGGACGTAATTCCCGGATCCGTCCAGCAGGTATGAAGCAAGCCGCGGCGGCTGTAATCGCCTTGCGGAATGCGCGTTCGCCTGCGCGCACATCGGTGGGAGTGGGTAGGGCTGCGAAGATGTTCTCAGTAAATTCCGCGAATCTGGTCCAATCAGCTTTGTTAAAGTTGATATATGACCGGTGATCCGCGGAAACAAAATCGGCGGGTCTCTCGATCGAGATGATAATGGGCAAGTGGTCTGATGCAAGCGATAGCATAGGTCGCCAGGTTATGCTATTTATCAGTCCAGCGCTAGCAATTGTTATGTCAGGCGAGCTGCTACAATTGCCCACTACCCTAGTGGGGGCGTCGTCGTTTACAGTGCTGAACGTCGAATCGTCTATCTGCTCTGCCAATAGCAGTCGCCTACGATCATTTGGCAGGCTTGAATGCCAAAGATCGTGATGCGCGTTAAAGTCACCTACTACCAATCGGTTTTCTCCCCTGATGAGCGCACCAATATCGGGGAGATATCCTGCCGGGCAGCAGGTGACAGGGGGTATGTAAATATTGTAAATTTCGAGCTCGGCATCGCCTGACCGGACAGCTATACCTTGACGTTCTAAGGTGCTGTCCCTGCGGTCGATGCCTTCATCAATAAGACGATACTGCACTGAATGGTGTACTATGAACGCTAGGCCACCACCGTTGTCTCGCTCGCGGTCCTTTCGGTGCACGTTATAGCCGTCCCTGGTAATCAGGGGGGAGCTAGCGTGCAGTTTTGTCTCTTGGACCGCAGCTATCTTAATTCCGAACCGACTCATGAAGTCGACTATCTCGCCAATCTTACTCGTTAGTCCGTTGCAGTTCAGTTGCAAAAGCTTGAAGCTTCGCGGGAGGGTCGTCGTAATTCGGGGGGTGAGGGATGCGTGATGTTGTCTGCGTTGGTCCTGCTGTGCGTTCCGCAAAATGGGGAGTGGCCTGATGTTGCCGGGTGGCCGCGCCACGGAGGGCGGTTGCGGGTGCAGAGCTCTGCAGCAGGGGGCAACGTAGTCGCGTGTCCACTCACGGGTGGTGTGCAGGCCGGAGCACCTCCGAAAGTGACACCAGCCACTGCAAGAACTGCATTGGACAGTTGTCAGGTTCCGAGGTACTACGGTCTGACACACGGAGCAGACTGTGCGGGGGACCAAGAGCTGCTGGTTTGTCCCCGCACTGGGGTAGGAGCAGGAGGGTTGTGGGTTGGAGAGGGAGTCGTGTTGCTCTTGGGGGCTCCTGGCCGTTGAGGTGTTGTTAGTGGCGGCAGTGTGATGTGCCGGCACTGAGGGCAGTGTAGCCGTAGAGGCGGTGGCCGCCTGTGGGCGGGAGCAACACGTGGCCACATACCTTGTGGACCACTCCCTGTGAGTCTTAAGGCCTGAACAGGTCTTAAGATGGCACCACCCGTTGCACTGGTTACACCTAACCGAGGTGGAGTTCGGGTGGAGCCGTTTGTGGCAAATGCAGCAGTAAAATACTTCAGGTCCGGGGTTGGGTTCGACGCCAGCCCGGAAGAGAAGTATTTGGAGCAAACTGGCTGCAATGAGTTGCTCCTGTGACGAAAGGTTTAGGGTAAAATACGGTGCACTAGACAGGGCTAGTGTACTGGGGCGGCAGCCCTTGGTCGGGAATAAAAACCCGAGTCATTCCGGTAACGTAGAACCAGCTGCCATGGGAATGTTTTTTCCTTATTGTCTAAATGTTAGGTTAAATGGCTGCCCTAGCTAAGGGCTCACTTGGACAAATATTAAGAAATTCGTCCGTTGTGGTGTTGTCTAAATGTTAGTATTGCTTAATTAGCATTTTGCAAGTTTTTTTGTTAGTTCAGCAATAGGTAATACTTTTTAAGAATTCTGCATTTATTTTGTTTTTTTATATTTTAATTAAATTTCCTAATAATTAGCATTTTGGAAGTTTTTATTAATTTGGCAATTGGTTTATTATTAATGCAGTTTTTTATAATAATTCTTATGAATTCTACCTTTAGTTCATTTACTTAGCTATTTACGTTTAACCTTGGTGGTTTGGTTGGTGGTTGTGTTGTTGTTAGTGCTATGGTGGTTTCCATAACTCCTCCCCTCTTAGAGCAAAGTGAAGGCCACAAGGAAAACATAAGGCTGGAACGTTTAGTGGAAGATCAGGCATGAATTGGAATTTAGTTCTTTTCTTTGAATATGATGCTCAATGAACATGTTTTTAGAATAATAATAATATTGTTTTTCTTTGATGATGTTTCGTTACTTTTGATTTGATAGCTTCTAAGTTTTTCGAGGCTCAGTTTGTTTGTTATGGTTTTTGGGCTTACTTCGGAATAGCTTATGAGTGGTAGGAAAAATTCGTCTCTGTAAAACATGGCGTTGTCTTTGTATTTAGATTTCGCCGTTGACATTGATTGAACAATTGTTGTAGTAGAGGAGAGCTGTACCCTTAACTTCATAAGTGTCGTTGTTGCAGCTAGTTGTTACGGTAGGCTTGTTTGTATTGATGAAGAGAATATAGTTTGACTCAAGTTGCATGATTAGGTTTATATTGCCAACATCTTCTAGGGCGCACAAAGCATCTTTGTTGTTTATTATTTGTGCAATGCAGGTGGAGTTAGTTGTATATTCAGTACTAATGGACCCTCACCCGCTTCGCTGGGAGAAAGAAAAATATAAATGAAAAGTGTTCTTTGTTTTTTCTTGTTTCATCATTTAATTCATGCTCGGCCATTATCTTGTCACTTATTCTAATAACAATGTTTTATTTATTTTAGTGACTTACTCTAATGATTGTAAACTAACAACTTATTCTAAAGCCTTCTGATACACAAAATTTTTGGTTTTATTTTCATGCGGTGTATAAATATAAAGTAACGATGGTTTCCCTACTCGAGAACATCCTACATACAGTTGCCCATGTCCAAAGCATGGATAAGTTAGGTCAATTCCATATAATTGAAGTGTTTGACCTTGAGACTTATTGATTGTAATAGCAAAAGCAAGGCGAATGGGAAATTGAAGTCGCTTAAAATCAAAAGGCAAATCTGTTGAAATCATTGGAATGCGCGGAATCAAACCATCTTCACCTTTAAATTTGCCTTTCAAAATTGTTGCTTCAATTACATTGTTCATTGTCCGTTTCACTGCTAATCTTGTCCCATTGCATAGTTTTGGCTGATTGATATTTCGCAACATAATGATCACTGCGCCGACTTTCAATTGCAAACGATGTGGTGGCAAGCCAGGCAAATTAAATGAATTCAAAAATTTAATTGGATAATTCACTACATCGTCGGGATTAGTGATTGAATCAATTGATTTATAGGTGACAACTTCACCTGGAATTTTAATCAAAATACTGGCATTGATTTCATTGACATCGACATTTTTGGCAGCTAATATAGCTCTCTCGCTTAGCCAATCTTGATTTCTATAGTTTTGTGCAATATTTGGGAATACACTTTGCACTAATTGTACTCTTGATTCTGTTACGGTACAAAAATTAGTTGGAAGTGTGATCATGCCTGTATTCTTATCAATTGGCTTTCGTCCATTTCCAATTTGCAACAAATGATCGAAAAATTCAGCAGCTGTTGGATCATTCTGTAACTGCACATGAACATTAGTAGTTAATGTGAGTTTTTGAACATATCTCCACAGATTAGAAGATTTAAGGTACGCTCTCAATTCATCAGCTGCTGTTGATTTGGGAGTAACAGGCAAAGTTTGTCGAAAATCACCGGCCAATAGAATTAGTGCACCACCAAATATGTTTGTGTTATTTCGAAAATCTCTCAGTGTTCTATTTAAGGCTTCCAGTGATTTTTTATGAGCCATCGTACATTCATCCCATACAATAATTTTACATGTTTGAAAACCTTTCCCATTCCAGAATTTTTAGAAATGTTGCAAGTTGGTTCTTCATTTACTTGCATATTTAATGGTAACTTTAATGGAGAATGTGCAGTGCGACCGCCGTCCAATAAAGTTGCCGCTATTCCAGATGATGCCAAAGCCAATGCAATATTATTCTGTGATCGAATGGTGGCCAAAATTAACGACAACAAAAACGTTTTTCCAGTCCCACCTGGTGCATCTAAGAAGAATATTCCTCCTCTTTCATTTGCAATATTGTCTATAATTGTGTCATATGCCTGCCTTTGTTCTGTGTTTAATTTTGGTAGGTTTGTTGTTACAAATGTGTTCAGATCATTTCGATCATATTCTTTTTCACGTCTTAATTCTGCATTGTATGCATCATGCATCGGACGATTTGGTGCGATCATACCTAACTCACTTAGAGTTTTATTTGCAATCATCAGGCAAAAGTCTTCGATTTTAATTAATGCCTCATTATATAATTCATCTGTATAATTCAAATTTGGATTTGCAGTAATGCAACGTAAGTAAATTAATTTTTATAATGTCAACACACGCTAATCATCCATTTCATTTAGTAGATTATAGCCCATGACCTTTAACAGGAGCTATTGGAGCAATAACATCAGTTTCAGGTTTAGTTAAATGATTCCATCAATATGACGTCTCACTATTCTTATTAGGTAATATTATTACTATTTTAACTGTCTATCAATGATGACGAGATGTTTCTCGTGAAGGAACCTTCCAAGGTTTACACACCCTACCTGTAACATTAGGCCTACGATGAGGAATAATTTTATTTATTTTATCAGAAATTTTATTTTTTGTGTCATTCTTTTGAGCTTTTTTCCACAGAAGACTATCTCCAACAATTGAATTAGGAGCTTCATGACCACCAGCCGGAATTAAACCTTTCAACCCATTTCAAATTCCTTTATTAAATACAGCTATCTTATTAGCCTCAGGAGTAACCGTAACATGAGCCCATCATAGTTTAATAGAAGGTAATCATTCTCAAGCAACACAAGGGTTATTCTTCACAGTATTATTAGGAGTATATTTTACTATTTCACAAGCATATGAGTATATTGAAGCACCATTCACAATTGCACAATAGGACTATGAATAAGTTCGTGCGGGTTTTTTTCGAAATTTGAAACTTTATTGACGTAAAATGGTTACAAATTTAATATTCAAAATATTGTCCATCGCTTACTACTACTTTTTCCCATCTTTCTGGCAATTCACGGATTCCCTTTGTGAAAAATTCGGTCGGTTTTGCCGCAATCCACGAATCGATCCATTTTTTGACTTCATCGTAATTACGGAAGTGCTGGTCAGCCAGGCCATGTTGCATCGATCGGAAGAGATAGTAATCGGATGGCGCAAGGTCTGGACTATACAGCGGGTGGGGTAGGACATCCCATTTGAGCGTTTCTAAGTATGTTTTGACCACTTGTGCAACATGTGGCCGAGCATTGTCATGTTGCAAAATAACTTTGTCGTGTCTATCGGCGTATTGCGGCCGTTTTTCTCGCAGTGCTCGGCTCAAACGCATCAATTGTCGTCGGTAGACATCCCCCGTAATCGTTTCATTCGGTTTCAGTAGCTCATAATACACAACACCGAGCTGGCCCCACCAGATACACAGCATAACCTTCAGGCCATGAATATTCTGCGCCGACGTCGATGTTGAAGCATGGCCAGGGTATCCATACGTTGCCCGACGTTTTGGATTGTCGTAATGGACCCACTTTTCATCGCCAGTCACAATTCGATGCAAAAAACCCTTTCTTTTGTGCCGTTGAAGCAGTTGTTCGCATGCCATAAAACGGCGTTCAACGTCTCTTGGCTTCAATTCATACGGCACCCAATGGCCTACCTTTCGGATCATTCCCATGGCTTTTAAACGTTTGGAAATGGTTGATTGATCAACTCCCAAAGTTTTTGCAACCTCTTCTTGCGTTTGAGCCGGATCTTGATCGAGCAATTCCTCCAATTCGGTATCCATGAACTTTGGCGGCGCACCCTCGCGTTCTTCGTCTTCCAAGCCAAAATCACCACTTTTAAAGCGTGCAAACCACTTCTGGCACGTTCGCTCAGATAGAGCATGCTCACCATAAACTTCCACCAAGATACGATGACTTTCGGCTGCTTTTTTCTTCATATTAAAATAATGAAGAAGAATTCCCCGCAAAAACACATTATTTGGCACGAAATTCGACATTTTCAAGTGTGGTAAAAATATTGTTGTTTACGCTTCAAATAAAAAACTTATACTGACGTTTGTGCCTTACGACAGTAGCTCTCCAATGAATGTTTGGAAATGTGGATCGATGGAATAATAATCAAGTTACGCCATCTGTTGTAAAACCGCACGAACTTATAAATAGACCTATTACTTGATGTAGGATATCTTCTGTCATGTATTCTTGGGAAGTACTCCACAATTCTTTTTGGTTTGCTGGGAAGCATGTAGCAAACATGATGGCAAATAGTGTTCTTAGTTGGTGTGGGGAACTTGTTGCACATGCATCCATAAGAGTTGCATCCCACTGATTATCATTTTCAAGCAAATTCAATTCTTTGCATGCTTGCTGATAAGTACAACAAAGATGACCATTATCTCGTTTCAAACTTTCGAATGATCTTGGGCCGGGAATATCAACTAAGAGTAAACGTAAATAAAAACATTCCACTTTACTTGGATGCACAGTGTAAAGTCGTCCGATTGCATCACCCAAATGAACACCTGGATATCCATCTACAGGTATTCCTCGTTGCCTTCGTACCCAGGACCTTGATGATGCATTCCAAGTATAATATTTAGGAACATTTGAATAAAGCAATGTTCTTGCAAATGAATCTGTTTCACATAAGTTGAAAAATGCAGTTAGTGTTGTTGCTGGTGGTCGTTCGGCCATTTGTTGAGCAGTATTTTCAGTGAAATAAACACTTTGTTAATTTTCTAAATGGACTGACAAATGAATAACAGCTGGATGGCGATCATGAATCGGAAATGATAATATTCTCCAAACTGTTTCGTTGCTACTAAGGAATCTTCCCATTTGGTAATTAGTAATTTCATCATTTCGATTTACAACTCCAAATACTGCCATGTCACTTGCTTTATTGATATATAATATTTGCATGTGTATTTGATGGATTTTACGGAGTTAAAATATTCAACATTTATATGTGCGTTAAATGTTTTCGATAATAATTTTGAATACGGAACTATCCAACGGTTATCGATCTCCACATCTTGATTATTTATTTTCACAGTGACTGTTTTTCCATTATCTTCTGGTGATCTTCTACGGTACAATGGATATCCATCATTTCCAGTCATTGTTTCAGCAATTAATTGCCTTGGGTAGTTTTTTGAACATTTACCATCAACCATACATGGAGAATTTTGATTTAACATACCACACGGTCCATGAATCATGTTTTTGGTTACAGTAGTATATAATTCTGGATCTTCATTTATATCTGGAATTTCAGCACATATAATATGATCAATTTTATCTGTGGTTAGTTTTTGTTTTAACCAAATCAAAATATGCGCATGAGGCAAGCCTCTTTTTTGCCATTCCACAGAATACATGAAACATTGTGCATCTCCGTAAACTTTATGTTTTACAATGAAATGCATTAGAGACTGTAGCTTTCGTCTAAACACTCTTGCAGTAATGTCTGGCCTATCAGTAGCTGATTGCCCAGTATATAAATGATTCTTAAAATCATCCCATTTCGGATTGCATGTGAAAGTTATGAATAAGTCGGGTCGACCATAATTTCTGACATAACACATTGCATCTTGGGCGTACTTATACATATGCCTTGGACTGCCTGTATACGATGAAGGTAATATTACCATTTGACCAATGTTATTAACGTTGGTATCGTTGTTAATTGCATCTCGTAAATGTATGTATTCGTCACAGCGTAATTTTCTTAGGTTGAATCTAATGTAATTCAATCGTTCTGTTTCTATTTTCGCATACATGTCAACAATATACTGATGAAATAATTTACGACATTTTAAAATGTGATTCTCTTGATTTTCTCTTATCATGATTCTGTATGCATAATAATTCATTGCGCTTACAGTTTTATTTGTTTCTTGACCATTTGCTGGATTTATTTGTTTTATATCAATCGAATAACCATCTTCACCACGACAGAACATAAGAAGATATTGTAATGCATCATATTTTCGATGCGTTTCATTAACACGTTGCAGTGTGTCATTTCTTCTTTGCAAAACAAATTGAAATTCATCTCCAAATATAACAATTGCAACCTCGTTGCTTGAAGTTGGTTGATTGTATCTTCCACGATATTCGCCGGTAGGCATTCTATTTGCATCAATTTTAATTTTATGATTATCAGATGACAATCTTTCGATTGTTGTTTTAAAACTTTGCACCAAAACATTATGTGTGTGTAATAAATCCTGTAACTCTCTCATAATGACTCTGTTTATATTTCTGGAAAATGCACACCGTGCTTCAAGTTCATCATCGTTGTCATTAATGAAATAAATTTGCAAAAATTTTGACTCTTGATCGGGTAATGGTAGTAATGAACCTATTAAGTGATATGCTTGCCCTTGAATCTGAAAAAAGCCATAATTTGTGTCCATAAAATCTAATCATTCATTAGATGTGTCAGCGAATGTTGTTGAACGTTGAAGTTTATGTATTACCTTGAACGTTGGCATGAAGTTATCGGTTATAATTTTTCCAGCACCAAAAGATGTCATTTGAAAACATGAATTATATGTGGAAATTTTTTCAAGAAAATGTTTGGAATCGGGTGATGTTCCCGATAATAATGTAGCTAATGGTTCGGGCGGATATTGTATGTCTGGTAAACGAACTTTTTCTGCAGCGCAACACATGCCTGGTGTTTTAGTTTTGAATTTCAATGCTTGACAAAATCCGCAAATTTTATCCATACTTCCAATGACAACGTATTTGTGAGATGAATAATCAAGTTGTGGATTATATTGAAATGCTGCACCATTCAAATTTACAGAATTGATATTTATTGGCCGATTTTGAGAACGTGACCTAGTACGATCTCTTTGTTGACTTAATCTATCAGTATGATTTTCCTCACTTTCATTTTGTCTGTGATTTTGCACATTTCTATTGTGACGTATATTACGTCCGATGTTAACATGTCTTCTACCTCTTGGCATTTCTTTTACCGAATCAAAGTGGTCTTCTTTATGTCACTCTGAGCTCTTGATTGCTACTTTTCTTGTTTTTAAACTGGAATTCAAATTAACATACTGTTAGCGCCATCTTTTAAAAATATAATTGAACTGTGAGCATGCGTTGAAATGAAAATTACACAGAACAGAAATGGAAAATGATCAGCAAAAATAATATATATTTTTGAAATTTTTCTTGAAAATATCTACGGAAAGTGTGAAAACAATTTCTTTTCTTAAATATCTTAAGTAAAAACTTCTAAAATATTAATTATTTTTGCCGATTTCTGTTGTGTGTATTTTTCATGCCATTTAGTCACTGTTTCACTTGTTATCAATCATTTGCAAAATTAATATATATTTTGTAAATTTTTCGAGAAAATATCGTTGTAAAATGTGAAAACAATCTCTTCGCTTAAATATTTCTGACGCACTTTTTTATTTCTTTGGTTGATGCCTGGAAACTGTTTCACTTGAACACTTTACCAAATAAAACACTTTCTTGCTAGTTTTAACACTTACTTTCACTATGCACTATTACTGATAACCTTTGGTAATCTTCTAAGAAAACGGCCTTGCTTAAGTACTTTTTTATCGACGACCTGTTCAGGTTCGTTGAGCTAATGGTTTTGCTTCGGTTATCCCGAAGTGTGGGTGTAAAGAAGAAGTATTTAAGCAAAGTGTTAAGTTAGTCACAGCAGCATTGTGTTACTATTAATTATTGCAGGCGGTCAGCTACAGCTGTGCCTGCTAATTTGTATGTTTCTATTCTATGCGAATGCAGGCGTGCAGCCACTGCTGTATGAATATATGTATATGTATGTATGTTTGCATTCCATTGAAATGTATGTAATGGAATGAAAATTTAGACATAAGTACTGCTGCGTTAACTTGTACATATGTGAGTAAAATGTACGCTCCATGCAACCGTTTACAATAACAACCACATGCGTTAAAAAGAACGCTACTGTGTGTTGACGAAGAAGTAAAGGAGATTTTAACCAAACATAGTTACTAACCTTCTCCATATGTGTCTCTTCAATGTGTCAAAGTTTGGTTAAAATCGATTGCGCCATTCTACGCAAAGTTCATCACAACGCGAAAAACGGCTGAATTTTTATATATATTATATTCAGTATATGGTGACTTTTTGCATAGTAGGAGTTCTATACTCTTGGACAAGGCTCGAATGTGGTTTTTATTGTATGTTAAGTATGGTTTTATTTTTATATTTTTAGTGTTATTTCGTCCGTGGTTAGTATAAAGGGTTTTGCAAAATCAGGGTGCTGTTAGTTAAGATAGATTTACATGTTTCAAAAACTTTCAAGTAACTCTCATTAAAGTCTATGTTTATACCCTCCTTGAGACATTCCGTTATTGGTTTGGTTAATTTGGAAAAATCTTTAAAGAATTTTCGGTAATACCCAACGAGGCTAATGAAGCTTTTAATATGCTTCCGAGTTTGAGGGATTGGAAAGTCTTTTATAACTTCCATTTTTGAATTGGGTTTTATTCTCTCTGTTGATATAATATGCCCGAGAAACTTTGTTTCTTTTTTTAGAAATTCGGCTTTATCTGTTTGAATTTTAAGGTTGGATGATCGAAGCTTATCGAATACTAACTGGAGGTTTTGTATGTGTTTTTGTAGAGATGTGAAATAGATAATAATATCGTCTAGATATACTAGTTATATTTTACCTACTTGTTCACCTGAAACGTTATCATTGACCATTTGGAAGGTGGATGGTGCGTTTTTGAGCCCAAAAGACATTCTAACATACTCAAAATGTCCGCCTTCTATTGTAAATGCAGTTTTTGGTATATCTTTATCATGCATCTCAATTTGGTGAAACCCACTTGCCAAATCAAGTCAGGTAAACTACAAACATGTACCTGATTTGTCTAGAATTTCGCTTATATTGGGGAGGGGATACCTATCGTATATGCTTTTCTCATTAAGTTTCCTGTAATCTGTTACCAGCTGCCATTTTGGTTTACCGCTGGCATCGAGTTTTTTTGGAACTATCCATACAGAAGAACTCCAAGGAGAATAACTTGGGCGTATTATTCCCTGTTCTAATATATCTGCTATTTGTTTTTATACTTGAGATTTGTGTCTGTTGATGCTATTTTATGCTTGACTTGATTGGTGAAAGTAAATTTTGTATTTTTCTTAAAAAATATATCTTTATAATTTCGGCAGAGTTTTAATAGGTGTAATTTTTCTTCTCAGTTTAAATGCTCTGTTCTAAGTGTTTCTAAAATATCGTATTCACAGTTTCCTGTTTGAATTGATGCGAGTAGGCTGAGCCCGTCTTTTGCTTGGTATATGTATACCTTCTGGTATATAAAGTGAAGCAGTAATAACAGTCGTTTTTATGTAAATTTTTTTTTATTAAAAATTTTCACTGTATCAGTTTTCCCTTATTACTTTATTATTGCATTTATTTATTTATTTTTTATAAGCTCTTCTAACCGGGAGGGTCCGGCTTTAAGGCTACGGAATCGCAGATTTGAATTTCTTTTATACTGGAGGGTCCTTCGATAGGAATCTAAGTTTATTGTATTTTGTTAAGGCTTTACAGGCCTGTTTGTAATATTTTTTTATTATATTGTATATTTACTTATACACATCACAATTTTCACTCACCAAATCAAGAATATGGTTCTAAACATTGTTGTTCCTGCTAGTAAAGAGTTGAAACTCTCCGATTTCTTACCCAGATTTCTCCCGAATTCCATCGATTATTTTTTTGCACTTTTTTCCTTGGTGATGCCCTCACAGTCCTTCAGGAAGCACTTTAAAGCTCCTTCGATATTCCCTCGGAGTTTTGGTTTTTTGTACCATTCCTGTAATATTCCTTCACAGTCCTTCAGGAAGCACATTTAATGGAGTTTGAAATCGTCCACCAGGCCTTAACCGATTGCACCAGTTATTATTTGAACTGCAAAAGATGGAAAAAATAAAAACGAAGTACTTGCTTCTTTCACCACTGAATTACAATACAATAAATTTTTTATTGTTAAAAATGTTAAAATGAAACTTATAAATTAATTACAAAATTGCTTATTCTGTATTTTAATAATTAACCAATTTTTTAATAATTTTAGTTTCCTTATTGTCTAAATGTTAGTATTGCTTATATAGCATTTTGCAAGTTTTTTGTTCGTTCGGCAATAAGAATTCTGCATTTATTTTGTTTTTTATATTTTAATTAAGTTTCTAAATAATTTTCGTTTCTTTATTTAAATTTTAGTAAGGCTTAACTATATTAGCATTTTGGAAGTTTTTATTAATTTGGCAATTGGTTTATTATTAATGCAGTTTTTTATAATAATTCTTATGAATTCTACCTTTAGTTCATTTACTTAGCTGTTCACGTTTAACCTTCGTGGTTTGGTTGGTGGTTATGATGTTGTTAGTGTTATGGGGGTTTTGATAATTCGAAATTCCAAAAATAATGAATTCGAAATTTTCCCTATTATTGAAATGTCCAAGACAGAACATTTTTATAAGCTTGTAGTTGTTGTTTTGCGCATCTTACTGTAGCTTTTGCGAACATTTGACTCACAGCAGCTGCGACTGTCGAGCAATTAAAAGACATATTTGCATGCATATAAGGGTAAATACATATATACGGAGCCGCGGCTACCGACATGACACATGATGCAAAGAATAATGAGATGGCGCCCATCGTGGTCCCGTTACTTTGCGCTCAGCGAATTTGACAACCAGTTACGTGATTTTAGCTCCCGTATAGCCAGATTACCATTTTCGTAACTTGATTTAGCATTTTTTTTTTTTATTTTTATTATTTTTTGTCTCGGAGTTTTAGTTCATTCCACATAACATTTTTCTAGCCTATTCTAATTAAAAGTAATGTTTATAATTTTGTAAAATATACATTTTTTAATAATTATTTAAATAATTCACTCAGTTTTATTTAGCTTTACTTTTTTTTAACATCTGGTGGCATTGCCCGTGATTGCCGGTGTTGTTGGTGTTCTTCTGCTTTCAGCAGTCAAATCTCTCTCTCGCTACTGCAGAGTTGCCTAGCTTTGGATATAAAAACGCCCTAAATGCCCATTTAAAGAAAATAAAACACGAAATTTTTATTGTGTTACTTAAAGAACTTTGTATGCGTGACAAATTGTCTGTAGAATGAGCGTTTTTTTTTTTTTAATAAATGTGTTATGGTTGTGTATAATTTAATTTATGAGTTTTTTTTGTTAGAAACTCTCGCTTAGAAACTCTCGCTTATGTACAATTTAATTTATGAGTTTTTTTGTTAAGCGAGACTCTTTTGTTAAGGGAACGACTTTTTTGCGATACTTGAGTTTAGGTAACTAGATAAGGTACTCTTTTTGTAAAAATGTCAGTAGGGTTTCTTTAGTATTTTCTGGTATTTTGTTGCTTATTTTTACTATGAATACAGCTCTTGATGTCCTATGCCCCACTAAGGATTGAGGACCGGAAGAAACGGTGACACCTCTGTGGTTTTAATTCGCATTCAATAAATTCAAAGGCTTTTTAAAATGTGTAAAAAGGTTTTCAATCTTAAGAAGAGTTGAGAGCGGGGCAAATAATATTTTTGCATAACCTTAAATGGAGCCAAAAATTAAATTTGCACTTTCAAATTATCAAATTTTATAAGAGTAAAAAAATTTTCATTAGCACTAAAATCTTCTCAGAGATCTGGTCACATTGCCCATGATTGCGGTTATTGTTGATGTTTATGAATATTCGTTTCTTATTTGAAATGTGCGTTAATAAGAACAAACGGTAACAAACGTTTTAGTGAATATTTACGCAAAAATAAGATATTTCGTGAAAGTGTACTCGTATAAGTGAAAAATAAGAAAACATGAAATGTGCAGTGAAAAATTGTGCTAGTAAGAACCTCAATAAAGCGTGTGATATAAGCTTTTTTATATTATATTTCCAAAGGATGAGGCGCTCTGCAAACAGTGGATGCATTTCTGCCGGCGAGGAAATGCCTTCAATCGAAAAACGAGCTTTATATGTATGAAGCATTTTACTAGTGATAGCATTGAAGCATTCGGTAGCTTTAAATTAAACGCAAAAAGAAACAAACACGAAACTTCAAAATTTTCGCATTTTCGGTATAAAAAAGCACTAAATTTATTGCGAAGAGCAAATGGTTGGCAATACTGCACAACTCAGCAAACGTGACGACACGTACGCTCTGATGGGCGCAATCTTGTTTATATCATTCTTGGACATGACACAACTTCAAGATTTACCAAATATTGACAAATAATTCTACAAGAAATATTCCAATATTGACTATTTTTGAAAATTGGCATATCGGCGGCTCGTTTTATGAATGAAAGTATTTTGCTCTTACAAATATGAGCACAAACTTACGAATGAATTTACTTTTGTTGTGAAACATGGCTGCCGCGACTGCTTATACGAATGTATTTGGTTTTTGTAGTCGCTAGGCTTAGATTTTGGCTTTGGACGACATACTTATGTTGAGGCATGAAGTGAGTGCGCTGTGTTTTCGTTGTGTTCTAGAACATTTTAGAATACGTGGTAGCAAAGCGGCCATCGCACTGCGCATGCTACCTTTTTTGCGTTTTTGAAAGTATATTGCTTTTCTAAGTTCAATATTAGGAATATCGACTGGTGGTGGACAAAAGTAAACGGAAACAAAAAGGGAGTGCTGTGCTCGCGACTTCAGTTGTCGTTTCCTAATTTGCAATAGAAATACAAAATTTAAGGTTGTTCTTATATTTAATTACTGTTCAGAATTCGTCCAATCTGGCATCACCTTAATTTATAGCAACTTCCTATGTACCATAACATATCTACTATGTATTGGTATTATTTCTTCGTACGCATCTGTTATTTACTTCATGATGTACATACATACATATGGTATTTATGCACAGTTAGCTTTAAACAGTTATTTTCCTGATATTCTGCTTTGTACTTAAAATGAGACGCTCAATAAAATTCATTGCTTGTACAGCTTCGAAGTGATCACGTTGTATATTTTTGCTTAAACATTTGGTGCCTCCTGTGAAGACAAATAATTAAATTGTGGAATAGAACCGTTTATTTAAAATATTTTTTCGCTAATGGTAGAATTAAATTTGCGCGCTTCGGCAATAAAGGCCATTAAACGCATACACGATCGGGTGAGTGGATTCCAGCAGGGTGCATTTGATGAATTTCATCTTGAGCAAGAGTTGAAATCATTGTCAACACATTATGCACGTTTCGTGACCAACCATGACCTGTTGGTGGGCAATGCAGCAAACGCCGAGTTGGAGGCTCACGAGAAGTTATGGGAAGAGGTTGAAGAAATTTACAACAATGCATGTACCCACTTGAACCGTGCTATCATGGGTGCAAAACCGAGTCAGTCTGCTGTGATGCCTTTGCGAGAATGTGAGGTTAAGCTAGAACCGCTTGCAATTCCAACGTTCGCGCTGGTGGTCCGTCAAGAGCTGTCAGATCACACGTCGTATCTGCAGAGGAGGGTAAATGCACATACTGCCAAGGTGCACATCGTATTATGAAATGCAGAAGACAGAATTACTGCTGCAAAGACTGCAAAGCTTTGTTTTAACTGCCTAAAGCAAGGTCATTCAGCAAGACAATGCCCATCGGGGAGTTGCCGTCACTGTGGTCGTAAGCACAACTCATTACTTTGCCGCGAATCATTATCTCAGAATCCATCAGAGTCAGTGTCAACGTGTCCGGAAGGAGCCGTCACTGCTATTGCATCCAGAAATTCGAATCGCTGACTAGAGCCTGCTGTGGTTGGTTGCCTTGCCAACGCGAGTTCAACAGTATTATTGGCAACTGCGCGTGTATACGCATGCGGCAACTCTACCAATGGACGTCTGGCGCGGGTGCTCTGTGATCCCGGATCACAGGTCAGTTTTATAACAGATAAATTAACTAACTCTTTGTCTCTTCATAGGAGCAAATGCGAAGTTTCGGTGGAAGGAATCGGAGCTTACTCCTACGCACGTACACGTGGGCGTGTCACACTCACGTTAAAATCGCTCTATTCCAGTTTCAGTTTGGAAATCGTTGCACTTGTCATGCAGTCAATTACTTAGGTCATCCCAACAGTGCATATTGACATGACACGGTGGCAGCATTTGAATGGTCTAGAATTGGCCGATACGCAGTTCGGTATTCCTAGCAATATCGACATTCTTATTGGTGCGGATGTATGGGGGAAAGCAGTCGAAGGGGACATAAGACTCGGTGGCCTCAATGAGCCACATGCCCAGCGAACCCGCTTCGGCTGGGTTGTCTTCGGTCCAGTGCCAGCAGCGCAGCCAGCAACGCCGCCCCAGCAAGGCGAAGAGGACGCACGTTTGGAGGAGCTCGTAAGATGCTTTTGGAAGTTAGAGGAAGTGCCTTCGCAAGATTGTTACGGCGAAGATGAATGTGAGAAAATCTTTTTGACCACACACTCCCGCACAAGGGAAGGGCGCTACATGGTTCATATACCATTTCAGCCTGACGCACCGGCTTTGGGCAACTCATACGCCCATGCTTTACGACAATTTCACCTTCTTGAACGACGACTAGCAGCGAATTGTGAGCTCAAGAAAAAATACATTGCCTTCATGCGCGAATACGCGAACCTCGGCCATATGGAACCCGTTAGTCACATTGGAGATGGGGGGGGGGTCAACTACTACATCCCTCACCACGCGGTTCTGGAAAAGTTCCGCGTTGTGTTCAATGCTTCAGCGCGGACCACGAGCGGCCTCTCATTGAACGACATCCAGTTGGTGGGAGCCACGATTCAAGAACCACTTGTAAATATCATCTTTCGTTTGCGGTGTTTTCGCGTAGCATTAACAGCAGACATCGAGAAAATGTTCCGTCAAATTCTGATAACTCCCGAACATAGGGATTTCCAACGCATTATTTGGAGAGAATCACCAGACACTGACCTAGCAGTATACCGTTTAACTACAGTGACGTATGGGATGGCTTGTAGCCCGTACAACGCAGTTCGCGCACTCAATCAATGCAGTTATGATAACTACAACGTAGTCGCAGATGGTCATCAGTCGATTGTTGCGCGCGATGCGATTCTGTCATCATTTTATGTAGGTGATTTTCTCATCAGTTGTGACACTGAGGATAAAGCCTTCGAACTCGCTGTCAATGTGAGTGCGATTTTGTCGGCCGGACAGTTCCGTTTACGAAAATGGAATTCTAATAGTGGTGAGGTTGT
Organism: Anastrepha ludens; assembly: GCF_028408465.1. Taxonomy (NCBI): domain Eukaryota; kingdom Metazoa; phylum Arthropoda; class Insecta; order Diptera; family Tephritidae; genus Anastrepha; species Anastrepha ludens. The sequence goes on from NC_071503.1 coordinate 10,909,373, forward strand.
AAAGCGTTTAATTAATAACAATTCCTCAATCGTAGAGTTAGCAAGTGAACCATCGACGGAAACTGTGCTTGGTTTAAGTTGGGACCCAACAACAGATGAGATTTTTTTCAAAGCGAATCTAAACCAGAACATCGGATGTCTCACAAAATGTCGGGTTTTAAGTGAGGTCGCCAAACTATTTGATCCTACTGGCATGCTTGCTCCAATTGTTATTCCCGGGAAGATATTTATTCAGAAGTTGTGGTCTGCTGGCTTAGAATGGGATGCACCACTCCCAGATGCACTTCAAAGTACGTGGGTCTTATTTTACAGAGAACTTGACGTTATAAACCGTATCCGTGTACCACGATGGTTAGGTTTGGCTGAGGGTAAGACTACTACGCTACTTGGGTTTTGTGATGCAAGTCCACTTGCCTATGCGGCTGTCCTCAATACTAGGACAACAGACGGTGAAGGTCGGTCAACTGTATCATTGCTAACAGCTCGCACCAAAGTGGCGCCACTCAAGGGTGCAACGATTCCTCGCCTAGAACTTTGTGCGGCACATTTACTCGCATCCACACTTGACAGTGTGCGGATTGCTTTACGTCTAACGGACACTTCTTATCATTTATGGTCCGACTCGCGAATCGTGTTATGTAGACGGCCAAATAATTCCATTAAGCGAACGCTTTAGTTCATTGCAAAAGCTTCTTCGTACCGTGGCAATCGTACTTCGGTGGCTACCAGTTCGCCGACATTTGCGAAGACTGATCGTCAATCCTACAGAAATGGACGATGCTCTTAACGTGCTAATCCGAAACGAGCAATATACCTTTGCGACTGATATGTCTCTGATTCGTAAGGGATCGGAAATATCCAGCTCCAGCAAACTAAGGTCATTGAACCCTTACATAGATTGTAACGACATATTGCGAGTCAGAGGTCGTATTGGTCACGCTGACCTTCCAGAAGATCGACGTTTTCCGATAATTTTACCGAAGCATGGGAGTTTGGTACACTTACTCATCCGACACGCACATGAAACCACGCTTCATGGTGGGGCGCAAATCACTCTTCAAACTCTTCGCGCGCGGTACTGGATATTGAACGGAAGGCAAGCAGTCCGAAGCTTTGTGCAGACTTGTGTTATTTGCCGACGACATCGAGGCGTAACGTTATCTCAGCAGATGGCATCCTTACCCAGGCATCGCATTACTGCAGCACGGCCATTTATATCTTCAGGCGTCGACTATTGCGGGCCTAGCTGTTTTTGTTTGCATGGCGACCAAGACCGTGCATATTGAAGTTGTTGATGATCTTTCATCACCCGCATTCTTAGATGCATTTACGCGATTTATAAGTAGACGAGGTCCATGTCGAGATCTCTATAGTGACAACGGTACTACGTTCACAGGTGCTAACCCTTGGCTTAAAGAAGACTTGGCTGCTTGGCAGAACGACAACAACCAACAAAGTTTGGCAAATCTCGGTACTCATTGGCACTTAATCACTCCCAGCGCTCCTCATCAAGGTGGGCTCTGGGAGGCTGCGGTAAAATCTGCCAAATATCATTTGGTGCGCCTCGTTGGAGCGCAGTCATTATGGTATAGCCAACTTCAGAATTTTGGCGACACGCATTGAAGCATGGCTAAATTCTCGTCCGCTCACACCTATATACGCGGATCCCAATGATAAGTTAGCTTTGACCCCTGCCGACTTTCTGGTTGGCGCTCCACTGGATGCAGTCCCTGAAGCTGACATCAGAACAATTCCGTCCAACCGTATTAAGCACTGGCTCTGGCTGTGTCAGATACATCAACAATTTTGGCAACGATGGAGCGAGAAATATTTATCTACTCTTCAAACTCGAAACAAGTGGCAGACGAAATCAAGGAACGTAAAGATCGGAGACATAGTCATCGTAAGACATGAGAACTTACCACCAACATATTGGCGCTTAGGGCGCGTAATTGCGGTTCATCCGGGCAGCAATGGTCTAATACGTTATGTCACGCTTCAGACGGCGAACGGTATGATGACGCGTGCGGTACAGAAATTGTGCCGGCTTCTGGACGCAGAGCATTTTGAGGCCAGCGCCTCAACCGGGCAGGATGTTCAGAATTCGTCCAATCTGGCATCACCTTAATTTATAGCAACTTCCTATGTACCATAACATATCTACTATGTATTGGTATTATTTCTTCGTACGCATCTGTTATTTACTTCATGATGTACATACATACATATGGTATTTATGCACAGTTAGCTTTAAACAGTTATTTTCCTGATATTCTGCTTTGTACTTAAAATGAGACGCTCAATAAAATTCATTGCTTGTACAGCTTCGAAGTGATCACGTTGTATATTTTTGCTTAAACAATTACTAAAATCGATTTGACCGGAGAAACAAGACTGACTTAAAACAATTTACATTTTGTGCTTTTATAGGGTGATTCAACATTGCATTTTCGTAATGGGGAGGGAAATGCAATAAATTCGAATTTTACAATTTCTTACCACATTTTCTTCTTTTCTTTTAAATAGTAAATGCGAATTTGACAATATTTGTTAAAATTTATTATTTTCTTTTTTCTTCCTAAAGTTAAATTTTGAAGCGGTTGCAATTCTTGGAATTGCGACCGATAAATAGCATTCAAAATATTATCTTTTCTCTATTTTTGCTATAAATTCGTCAATTGGATCATTCTTAATGTATGTGTGTGTATTTGTATATGTAACTTCTCCCTCCTTTAGTTTAGAATTCTCCAGAATTCTTTTATTTAGTATTTCTTTAATACATCTTTGCTTTATAATTACAAAAATTAACATAATAATTATTATTATTGCTAATAGAAAATTAAATCCATAAGATACATTATTGTTATTGTTGTTTTCTCCTTTAATTTCTTGAAATGTTATTTTATGTGAAAAGATTTTATTATATGTGTATTTTCAATTACATGTTTTTTGTTTTTGGTTTTCAATTATATTTGAAAAATAATAATCTCTCATTCTAACTGAACAATTATTGAATTTTATTAAACAGTTTCCATTTAAAATAATTTTCTGAAAATTAAAACTTTGATTGATACTAATATTTATTGCATTCTTAACTATGATTGTATCCATGTCTAATTGTATGATTTCTAAGTCTTTATTCTTTATTAGTTGACAATTGTTTTTTTATAGACAGTGATTGCTTAGTTTTACATTTTTTAAGTGTTTATTTTCTTCGAATTTATATGTCTTTTTTTTCAAATTCAATTGTTTGCTCTATTACAAAGTCTATTTCGTCAGAGTTATCATTTGGTAGTGGAACAATATATTTAAGCTTAACAGTTATGAATGTTTGGGTATTTTTAATCCAAAAATTAAACATGAATTATTAAAAAATGATGTTCTTATTTGAATATATTTTAGCTTATTATAATCTATTGCACATTTTTCTATTTCCCTATGAGTTAAAATGCTCGAATGTGCAATACCGTATATTGCGGAAATTACATTATCCTGTAAGTATTCTATTCTATTTTTAATTAATTGTATGTTTGTCAATTGTTTTAAATATACGTTTTTATCATTTTCAGTTTCTACAAATTTATTGATAGTATATAATTCTGTTTCTATTTTTTTCTGTCTGTCGGTTTATAGTTTTATTAAAGTAATAAGTAATTAAAATTTATTGGTTGTTATTTTCTTTAATTTTGTCAATACTAAAAAGATGTTTCTGAATGCTCTGTCTGTCTTCGTCGTCTATACACTACTTTTTCCGTTAATTATTCCTCATCGCTGTGTGTTCTGTTTTGGTATCAAAGTAACTAATTTATTTCTAGCATCCAACAATTCTAACTGAAGTATATATTTTTTCTTTGTTTTCATTAAACTTATGTTCTCCTTCATTTGGATTAAGATGTTTTCTATCTCGTGTAAGTTTACTATATGAAGTATTATATCTGATTCATTAACTATGTCTACTTCTTTCATGTAAATGTTTATAAATCCATCTTGTTCCGTAAGTCGTCTTGTAGTCAGCTCTCCGTCATTCAGCGGCGCCCATGTTATCATCAGCAGGAAGATGATCGTTATCTGTGAATTTTAACGGTTGTTTAATATTACAATAATGTATTCCTTCCAATTTGATTCTTTTATATTTCGGTTGTTCTTTATGTCTCAGAGCTTTGTAATTTTTTATATACCCTTTTTCTCTTGTTTCCCTATAATCTTCCGTTTTCAAGTTAAGTTTATCACTTCTCTTTTTCTTACATTCATCTAAATTTTTCTTGATTTTTTCTAAATCTATACCTCCTTCTTGTGCTTCTTTCGGTGTGTATTTTATGCTAGAATGAAACCTTTCATTGTAATTTCTTATTGCTCATTGAGTTCATTGCTGTATCGGTGAATCCTTGCTGGTTTGATATAAAATTGTAAATTTTTCTGCTATAGTGTTATGGAATCTTTCTAAATTTTAATTTCCTGTGTGACTATTTGGTTTTGTTAAATGCAATTCTATCCCTTGTTCTAGTAAATTTTTTTTTATTTTTAATGTTTTGAATTCATTGTCCGCTATTATTTCATTTGGTTTTCCGATTTTGGTAATGTGTTCCTCCAGTTTTGGTTAAATGATTTCTGTCGCTTAGTGCACAAGCGGTTCCAAATTTGGAAAACTTGTCTATTGTTGTTAGAAAGTGATGGCCTTTAATTACATATGTGTCGATATGTATAATTTGGTTCCTATCTGAGGGGGACTCAGTAAGCTGAAATTTATTTTTAATTGGATGTCTATCATATTTCACTTGTTGACAAAGGTCACATTGATTTATTACTAATTGAACTAACTCCATAAGTTTTGGAAAGTATATCTTGTTTTTGATATTTTTAAAAGTTTCGTTGATTCCCGAATTCATATTAGTAGTTTAAGTTTTTCAAAAGTCTTTAATATTTATTTTTACTCCTTTCTTTAAATACTTTGTTATTGGTTGAGCATTTTTCGCGTAATCTTTTACGAATTTAAACACACTAGAAGCGTGTCTGTCATTTATAACAACGTTATCGCGTTGGTTTCGCGTTTTTCTATCAGGAGACTGCCACGTAGCTTGGTGTATTTTTTATGCTTGAGTCTGGTACTGTAGACTACCATGTTTCGAGCGCCGGCGAAGTCGATCAGACTCTGTCCGTTACCCGGTGCTTCGTTGTGCAGGCTGAATTTCTCGACTGTTTGATTAAAAATTCCGTCCTTGCCTACCTCAACGTTGAAGTCGCCAAGCACAATTTTCGTGTCGTGGCGGGGCAGAGCTCATGGGAACGTTCCAGGCGCTCAAAAAATAAATATTTGTTTGCAACGGCCTACTACTTCGTAAGGGCGTGGGCGTAAATGAGCGACAGGTTAAGGAAACTCGGTTTGATGCCTCCCACAACAAATCTATCAACAAATTTGCGATCCTTTACATGGCTGATGTAGTACACGTCGCAAGGTCCAATGCCCTTCTTGCCTTGCCCCGTTGGGCATCTCCTGAATGTCAGTGATGTCAGTTTTTGCTCTTCGAGGACATCAATCAGTCGGACAGAGGGACCTTCCCCATTAACGGAGCGAACTTTCCAGTTTCATGCCCTTAAGGGGTTATACGCAGTTATGACTTTCAAAAAAATCGATTTTTTTTATTGCATTTTTGTAATGTACATATATTCATTCATACGCACGAAAATTTGAAGTAGATCTAAGCAATACTTTCGGAGTTATACCTAAATATGTAGAGATGCCTCGGCACGTTTTAAGGTAGGCATTGAAACTATAAACGTGTTTTTTTCAAAACGGCATTCTTCAAGTCGGTGTACACGATATCTCGAAAACGGCTTGTTTGATCGGTCAACCGTTTTAACTCAATCTTTAAAGATACATTTTCTAGTAATTAATCGTTCCTTTTGTAAATCTGATACTTATTTTCCATTTTATAATCAATTTACGGCCAAATTTTAACGTAAAAATCGAAATCATTTCTATTAAAAGCTGCCATTTTGTGAAAATTCACTATTTTGATTAGCCGAACGATTAATTACTAGATAATCTAATACATTAACAAAATTTGTTTGGTTCAGATAATCCAATCCTGAGTTACGATGTACACCGTAAATCGTCTTTTTTTAAAGGAGGTTCCAGAAATCGCCTGCAGCGCCCTCTATAATCAACATTTTCATAAATAAAAAATTTTGTTACGTTCTTGAAGGATGCTTTTATAACCGCCAAAAATTTTCAAATTAAAATATTCTGAAGTTTCTTCAGGATAAATCCTTGACAACCCGTCTTTTATTTGCTTCATAACTGCGTATAACCCCTTAAATCATAATCCTTAGTTTGTTTGCGGTGGTCGTCACAATAATAGTTGGTTCTTCTAATTGGACCCTTTGTTTTCGTTTTCAATGAAGAGGGGAGATTTTTACGGGCGGGTCCCAAACCCAGCGCACAACCAGATATCCTGGGTTGCTTCGCCTTATCACATAAGCTCGCTCTTCAACGCTACTTAGGCTATGCCCGGAAGTTGTGAGCTGCTTGGACCATATTCAGAGGAATCGTCCTGGCCAGTCACAAGTGAATGACAGTCAGTGCTTTTCCCCACCTGTGTGACCTCTATGTATTGTACCTTCCTGTGGCTTCTCTTCAGCTGACGAACAAATCGTTCGCTTTTTACTAAAGATTTCCGTGAAGAGGACCACTCGGAAAAAAAATTATACATATGGTAAATTTGGGGATATGTTCCAAAAAATTAAAAAATCGTGTAAGATAAACAAACTCGAAATATTTTGGCCTCAAAGGTGCAAAAAAAGAAGTAATGAAATCCATAAATGTAAAAACCAAATTCATTTCTCTTTTTTGCTTTCTCAACTTGGCTATACAAAATGGTGCAAATGCGTCGGACGTTAAGCCCGTCGACTCGCTCATGCATTTGCTGTCCACCAGCTTATATGCGTGCTTATTTCATGCCGGTGAACTCCTAAAACTTCGAATACTGTATTTTGAAAGCTAAAACTTTTTTTTAATTTAAATATCAAATAATTTATACGCAATTGCAGTATAAAAAAGGAACTTCATATATATTTTTAAGCTTTAAATAAAAAATAGAAAAAAGAGAAACACAGAACAGTTCAAAATTTTATGTCGCAGCTTATTTCATACAGTATTCATTTTTTCTTAAATTTAAGTTAAACTAATGATTTAAAAATGATTCAGTACTTTGTGTGGTATCCCTTGGTTTTATTTACAGCTTTCAACCTTTCTGGCATTGACTCCTCTAGCTTTTTCATTACTTCTGGTCCGATTTTGTTCCACTCCTCCAAAATTATGGTTTTTATCTGATCTCTATTGCTTATGGGATGTGTGCGGATTTTTGTTTCCAGTAACGATCATAAATTCTCGATGACGTTCATGTCAGGTGATTGAGCCGGTGGTTGCATTAATTGTGGACAGTTCCATATGAGGCATGTCTGCACGATTGCCGCCTTATGTTTTTGGTCAATGTCCTGGTAGAAATGGAGATTTTGAGGTACTCCAAGTTTCGCAGCAGTTTGGAGTAGATTATCTCTTAGAATATTGAGGTGCATTGTTTTGTCCATAATACCCTCGACAATCACTAAATTTCCTACTCCGGCTGCTGACATACATGCCCATACCATTATACTTCCAGCACCATGTTTCACAGTCGGTTTTATGTTGCACTTGTGGAGCTCTGTATTAGATTTCCGCCAGACGTAAGACATTCCATCTGAGCCGAATAGGTTGAATAGCTTCTTTCGTGCTACTCGACCATTAAAGTTCTTCTCACGTAGTACCCGTCGCACTGTTTCGGCGCAGTAGGATTTGCCTACTTCCTGCTGAATTTCGTTTAGCAGTTTTGGAGCCGACAGCATTGGGTTTTCTTTTATTTTTGAACAATTAAACGCTCATCACGTTCGTCAAAAATCTTATTCAATCTGTTCAATCCTAGTCCGTCGGCCCATTTTTTACAATATATATTTTTATATTGTCGACTTGGCGATCACAAACATACTAAAAATTGTACAGAACAATAACTGTGCGCTAGTTACATAAACTAGAAATTCAAATACCGTTAACCAAGCGACTAGCCGCCGCCACAACATAAACAAGTGCTTGCATGAAATAAGTTGTGAGCAAAGATACCACATTGTGGTTGCGTTTCATCCCGTGGTGTGAGTGGGACTATATTTCCACAAATTCTGCTCTACTCATTATGTTAGTAAATCAAATATTTACATTAAATTTTTTTTTAAATTGCGACAATTTTTCATCCGCAATAATTTAAATGACTTAAACTGAAACTGCATGAAATAAGCCACTGTATGTACACAGTTGCATGAATATGTGAATCGTTTCAGGGTTGCATTTCAACACTCTCCCTCAATATACATATTTATGCATGAAAATATTTCTTTAATTTAAACCCAAAACATTAGTAAACTTTTAATGACTAGGCTTAGCAAAATTTTTGATTAATATCTGTGATCATATTACTACTACTTCAATTTTCCAACACTATTTAGTCTCTACGATAAACATCGCTGACGTTATGAAATTTTATGTCGATGTGTTTGCTACGTGAGTAATACACTGAATTTTTTACTAAATTCGTTGCGTTTAAATTGTCCCCATGTATAGCGATTGTATCTGGACACATTCAGTTCATTTCTCGTTACAACTGCTTGAAGTAAACGGCTTATTTTACTACTGATGTAAACGCCATTTACTCCGTCTCCGTACTACTGAAAATATTCCTCCTGCTAAAATGACTGCGTAACCTGTGTACGAGTTCCAATAACCGTCCCAATATGCATACACCTATCTGTATGTTATTAGGTTAAAATGTGTATCCTTTGTTTTTTTTCTGTTTGGTATGGGTTGTGTTGTTTAATTCCTTTATAGCTACAAATAGCTCCTCGGTTGCTGATGTTGAATTCTTTATTTTTAATATTCTTGCCAATTCTAATATGGAATTAAGCGTTCATTCTACCTGGCTGTTTGCCTTTGATCTATATATTGGTGTCTGTATTTTGTTGATATTGTATTTTATACATATTTGTTTTCACATTGGTGTATTAAGACACCTTTCGTTATCTGTCATGAGTCGTTTACAGTTCGAAAAATTGTTGACAAGAGTTTCTTCTACTCTTTTGTCCATATCTGTTTTGGAGCCTAATTGTCTGATAGTTATGTATTTTGAGAATTTATCTACTGCTACTAAATATGTTTTGTGTTCATTAAAATAAATATCTAAATGTATGTATTCCCCTGGTTGTGTTGGTACGTCTGATTATTTTAATGGTTCTCTTGTGGGACTACGTTCGTATTTGCCGTAAAAACAAGCTGCTCACTTTTCGTTATGTGCCTTACATTGTTGTTTTATGTTCGGTCAATAGTATTCTTCTAATTGGTTGGTTGGTTAAAGTGGTGATTCTTCCAGAATCCAACTAGCGCTTCCGCACCATTTTGTTGCCACGTCCTCGTTACCAACTTGTTTAACGGTTATTTACAGCATAACTATATCCAGTCTGTGCGGTTAAGGAACCTTATTAGGTTGTTAACGTCTAAGCCAGATAGTTGTTCGAGATTCTCGAAGAGCGGTTGGCCTAGGGTTAACATTCTGTCCTTCCATAGGGCAGGGCATTCACAGAGGAAATGGAAGATTGTCTCCTTTTTCTCCGGTTGTTTACAACTGTGACGGTATGTATTGTGAGGGATACCCATTTTGGCTGCTTATTCTCCGATAGACTAAAAGCCAGTTATGACTGCCGTTAGTCTCCAGGCGTCCCGTCGTTTCATTCTTATTAATGCCGACGATTGCTTGAGGTTGTAGGTGGGCCATAACGTTCTGCTAATTTTGCATTTCGTCTGGACTTTCCACCTACAGTCTGCGATTCGGAGGTATTTTTGGGAAATTGTGCTTTGACTGCACTTAATGGTGTGAGTACCGATTCTGCAAGAGCGTTATTCATGGCAGATCCCCCTTTTGCCAGTTCATCTGCTTTTTCGTTACCTTCAATGTTCCGATGTCCCGGGACCCAGATTAAGGTAACTTTATGGTTTTCACTCAAGATGGTGAGGCTATTCCTGCTTTGTTCCACCACTTTGGAGGTTGTTGTGGCTGAACCCAGTGCCTGGATTGCAGCTTGGCTATCTGATATGCGATATTACCCTTAAAAGAAAAATCTGCGATTAGTAGCCTACAGGCTTCCCCAATTGCCAGTTCTTCCACCTGGAAGACACTGCTGGTATTAGGGAGACGCACAGATTTCTCAATTTTGAGTCTGTGAGAATATATACCGTATAGACTGTAGTGTCGAAGTTGTTTAGAGATAATCCCTTTTTCCATTCTTCCTTAGTTGGAAAGAGAGTGGCGAAATTCCTATTGAAAGTTACGGTCGGAACGATGTAGTCAGTTCTCACCGAGATTAACTGAGTTTGTCGCAATAATAGACTAGCATGACCATAAGTTTTTTCTCTCCAGCGACCCGCTTCGTTTAACCTAAATGCACTCATGGTTGCCGTCTTCTTAATATGTAGGTCTATTGGAATAACGTGTGTCAGTGCATTGAGAGCCTCTCTAGGACATGATCTGATTGCACCGACCGTTATTGCACATGCTGATCTTTGTATTCTGCCGAGTAGTTTGGTATTGTACTCTCTCCCCAGAGCCTTCCACCAAACTACCGAACCATACGATAGAATAGGTCGTATAACCGTCTTATACAGCCATAATGTCTGCTTTGGTTGAAGGCCCCATCTTCTTCCAAGTATACGTTTACAGGCATATAAAGCAATTTCTGCCTTCCTTACCCGTTCTTCAACATTTAATTTCCAGCTTAGTTTGGAGTCCAGAATTACCCCTAAGTACTTTGCGCTGCGTGATAGTGAGAGAGTTTGTCCGTTAATATTTGGTAGGGTAAAAGTTGGTACCTTATATCTGATGGTGAAAAGCATAAGTTCTGTTTTACGTGGGCTTAAGCCTAGGCCACAGCCTGTGGCCGAAGAGTTAAGCTCGCCTAATGCCCTTTAGATGATCCCACTGATCGTATTAGGACACAGTCCTGACGCCATTAACACCACAGCATCAGCGTACGCCACCGCTTTTACCCCACCTCTATTAAGTTTTGTTAATACTTTGCTAATAACGCATAACCAGAGAAGTGGAGACAATACTCCCCCCTGTGCCTCTGTGGACCTTCTTGGTTATATTGATATTACCCATATTAGCTTTGATGATCCTGGTTTCTAGCATAGAGATGACCCAATTACTAATGCAATTGTCTACCTCTAAGTCTATCAACGCCCGTTGGATCGCATCTGTACTAACATTGTTAAAGGCGCCTTCTATATCCAAGAATGCCGCCATGGTATAAAGTTTGTTCTCTAGAGAGCCCTCTATTGTTCGGATTACCTCGTGAAGCGCTGTCTCCGTAGATTTGCCTTTAAGGTACGCATGTTGTGCAGTAGATATAACAGAGCTCTCCAAAGAGCTTCTAAGATAGGTATATATCCAAAAGTCTTTCAAAGGTTTTTAACAGGAAAGACGAAAGACTGATTGGCCTATAGTCCTTCGCTGGTTCATGTCCCCTCTTGCCTATTTTTGGAATGAAGACGACCTTGACTAGTTTCCAGCTATCTGGAATATGACCTAGGTTTAAACACGCTTTAACAATTTCCTCTAGCCACGGTAGGATACAGTCCAAGGTTTCCTGTAACATCTTTGGGATGATCCCATCTGGCCCCGGAGATTTAAAAGGTGAAAAAGATTTAATTGCCCATGCAACTTTCTCCTTTTTAATTATTTCTTTTGCAAGGTGATGTGGATTATATTATACTTCCCCTCCCACTTTCGTGGACGCTGCACCCCGGGAAATGCGTGTTTAGCAGAACTTCTAGCGATCCTTCTGTCGTAGCTGTCCAAGTACCATTGAATGATCTTTCGACAGAACACGGCTAAGCCTGGCAGAATCCCTGGTGGATTCGATTGACGAACAAAATTCGCTCCAGCTCTCTTTCTTGGCGGCCCTAATTGCCTTCTTGTACTGTCTCCGACTCTCTTTGTACAATTTCCAATTTCCTGGCGAGTAGCTGAGGTTAAACGTTGATCTAGATTTTTCCCTTAGTTTTGAGAGCTCACTGCTCCACCAAGGGGGATGGGATTTTTTGCTAAATTTTATGGGGCAGGACGTTTTGTAGGCCCTACTAAATGCCTTCTCCAGTGTTGTGACCCTACTCTCAAGGTTTTCGGTGAGAGTGATTTTGTGGATGGGAATCTCTCCTATCCTTTTATTGACTATGTTTCTGAACCTTTTCCAGTTGGTTCTTAGTGGATTCATATACGGTAAGGGCGGATCAACATTAAAATCCAGATCGTACAGGATCCAGCTGTGATCCGAAAAAGACCTTTTATCAGATACCCTCCAATTGTCTAACCTTACTGAGCGATTTTCAGACATTAGGGTAACATCGATCACTTCCTCCCATCCCCTGAAGTACTCCGTACTTGGAAAGGTGAAAGTGGGAGTGTTACCCCTATTACATACCGACAAGTTAGTGTTAATTATGAAATCATAAAGAGACTCACCTCGGTCGTTTGTTTCGGAGCTTCCCCATAGAGCATGCCTTGCATTGGCATCGCATCCGAGAAGCAGGGTTTTGTTTGGATTTTCCTGCACAAGTTTACGAGCCTCCTCAGGCGGTGCTGGACTTTCGTGTGCCATGTATATAGAGGCAAGTGTTATTCTGACTCCGTCAGTGGCTTCCACCTCAACAGCCGTAACATCCTGTGAACTATATAATGGAATTAAAAATGTGTTTAAATGTTTTTTAGCTACAATACATGTTCTGGGATTACCTTCTATCCGTTTATAGTAGATATTGTAGGTTTTCCCAGTGAACCCTTTCACCTCGGTGCTCCGCACCCAGGGTTCCTGAATTAGTGCGATGTCCACGTCCTCCTCCGCCAGGAGAACGGTTAGGTTATCCGTTGCACACCGTGAATGCTGCAGATTAATTTTGACAACCTTTAAACCCATGTTTATTGGTTTCCTTTTTCGGACTCGGTGTCATCTCGCTGCATGCCAGTCAGCAGTTCGTTGGCACCATCGACCTCATCCTGCTCCTCTTCCGGGCTTGCAGAACGGAATATCTTCAGCTGGGTCTTCCTGATCCCAAACTAAAGTTTTTTTCTCACTTTTTCCAGTGGTTCCAGACTCTCTTCTGTAATTAGAAGGAGGAATGACCTGCTGTGCCTTTGCGGAGCCTCCGCTTTGATGATCGACCAATCGGTCATCGGCACCGAGCGATTATGCGCCTGAAGGTAGGGGATTAGTTGATTGGCATCAAACTCCATGTTTGGTACCCAGATGCGAGCCCTCGGCCTTCGTGGAATCTCGCTAGCCGGAATTAGCATGAGTTTCAAGCCTTCCCAGCTGTTCTGGATTTTACCAATCACGTTTGTCAGGAAATGCAGTGAGAATTGGTCATCGCATTTAATGACACGGTAACCGCGGACTACCTCCACCGAGTCGAAACCTGGTGTTTGGCCCTCCGGGTTCGCCATGACATGGTCAACGACTATGCGAGACAACCGTGCCTCAATCTCTGACCATTTGTCAAGCACTGGTTTTCCGCGGTTAGAGTTTTCGTCTACCAATGCCATTTGGAGATGTTTCTAATAATTAGTTGTTTTGCATTATTTTTGTATCCCCTGAGTGCTCGCTCGTGTGTTTGTTTAACTAATTCTAACTGTCTTTCTGGTTGTGTTATGTCTTCGAGTTTATTTGGTGTACCTTCTGCTCAAATATGAACGAGACGTTATCAATAAAACGGTCCGCGGATGACATATGGCAAAAATAAATTTTTTGTTTTTTTGGTAGGACTGTTATAAGCTTACATGGCAAATTTCAGCGTGATATGCCACATAGTTTGTTTTCTGTACTACTGTAAACAAGTCAAGCTCGAGTGTGTTCTTCGAATTCTCTTTTATGACTTCAATTGTCTCAAAATGTTTTCCACTGGAAAACACGTGCACGCGATAGAGCAGAGTCCCCATAGGTTGTCTGCAACATTTTTAAGGCGTCTGAAGCCGAAATTGGGTTGAATAACAAAATTTCAAACAAATTCTTTATTCAACTTGAATTTCCATCGTTAAATTCGAAGAACACACTCGAGCTTGACTTGTTTACCAAAAAACAAAAAAATTATTTTTGCCATATGTCATCCGCGGACCGTTTTATTGATAACGTCTCGTTCATATTTGAGCAGAAGGTATATACGAGTTTTATATCTGTGAACGTGTTTTTTATAATTTGTCCGTATCTACATAAATAAACACCCAACTGTTATACTGGGACCTATGTGTTTTCTTTTAAATCAAAGAAAAACCCCTTTATTTTTATGTTGACGGTAATAATAATTTTATTTGGTTCAAGTAGATTTGTTGACATCACTTTTTGAATATGATATCTCTCAAATGACCGCCTTAAGCCTGTACGGTGTATTGTGCCCGTTTTGCAGCATTTTCCATAGTTTTAGCTAACATTTCGGCTGGAATAGCGGCTATTTCCTCACGGATGTTGTTCTTGAGCTCTTCTATGGTCTTTGGCTTATTAACATAAACTTTTGATTTTAAATATCCGCACAAGAAGAAGTCAGGTTGCGTTAAATCGGGCGAACGCGGTGGCCATTCAAAATCGCCATTTTTCGACATAAAACGACAAGGAAACAGTTTCTTCAAAAAATCGATTGTGGTGGGAGCTGTGTGTGTTGAAACTCGAACTGCCTCATACGCTTTCGACGAATAATTGGCACCACAAAAGTGGTTATCATATCGCGATAACGCTCCTGATTAACGGTAACAGCTTGACCATCTTCATTTTCGAAGAAAAACGGCCCAATAATTTTTTTCGCACTAATGCCGCACCAAATAGTGAGTTTTTCGTCGTAAAGAGGTACCTCTTGAATTTCGTGAGGTTTTTCAGTGGCGTAAATACGGCATATGTGCTTGTTTACCGCCCCATTGAATAAGAAATTAGCCTCATCGGACATGTTGATTTTGTTCTTCTTTTGTTGAATGTAAATTTCAACAATTTGGGAGCCCTCGCGTGGCGTGTACTGTTGCATGGTAAACATCTGCTTGAACTGACGCTTCCAACGCGGTATGTCATTAAGCGATCTGACGTCTCAGTCAAAACCTACAGGGTTGCCAGAGGGTCCGTCGAATATGGGCAACCCCGTATGTATTGCTGCGATTTTTTTCGGCTGCAAATACCTTTTTAATTCGGATATCAGATAATTTTCGTCAGTAAAAGTTATTGTGTGATGTATTGTTCTTTGAAATATAATACGCGAACTTGTCTCATTCTTTTGTGTGTTTGGTATCATTGATTATGTCATATGAACTATCAGATGAGTGTACAGTACCTATAGAAGATGTATTAAATATTTGTTGTGACAAGGCGTCAGCTACAACATTCTGTGCGTCTAGTTTATACATGCCTTTGGTCCATAATCTTCGATAATATTTTCCATCTCTTTAGTTCATGAATCGGATTCTTATCCGATATGGCGTAAGTAAGCGATTGATGGTCGGTATATACATATGGTTAAGTCGCCTAAGCCGTATATGTTATTTCGTAATTTTTGTATGGTCGCTACATATAATGGTGAGTAACTCTTTCTCGTTGGTACTATAATTTTGTTCTGTGGTACAAAAATTAGATTTTTATTTTGACTCAATACAGCTCCAATGGCTATATTGGAAGTGTCTGTAGTGAGTTCAAAAGCTTTTTCATAATTTGGCTGGTATAATTCTACCTGCTCCTTTAAGCAGTTGTTCAGTTTATTTATGGCTTCTATGGCCGTTTGGTCTAAACTAGTTTTTGTGTTCTTACTTTTCTTTTTTCCGATATAAGAATTATCTCCTTTAAGAAGTAAAGTTAAGGGTTTAGCTAGAGCTGTATAGTTTTTTACGAATTTTCTATCTATCTATCCAGTAAGTCTTAAGAATCCTCTAAAGTCTTTGAGGCTTTCTGGTATTGGGTAATTTTCTATCGTTTTTATTTTATTCGGATCAGTTGAAATTCTATTGTTCTTTACAATATAACCTAAGTATTCTACCTCTTACATGAACAATTTCGACTTTTCATTGGACACTTTTAAAGAGGCATTATTTAATGCGTTAAAAATAGTTCGGATATGTGTCATATGCTCTTCATAGGATGAGGAGTAAATGATTACATCGTCAATGTAAACATATGCGAATTTACCTATGAAGTCACGCAGGATGCGGTCCACACATCTTTGGAAAATAGATGGGGCGTTCTTCAATCCGAAAGGCATTCGAATGAACTCATATTTACCTCCATTCACACAAAACTCTGTTTTCTCACTTTCTTTTATCTTATTTTGATGAAAGCCGGACTCCAAATCAAGTGTAGTGAAAAATTGGGCTTTCCCTAAGTTTTGCAGCGTAATATTTATGTCTAGTCTTACGTATCTGTCTGTGATCGTATGTTCGTTTAATTTTCCAAAATCTATAACCATACGTCTTTTGGGTTTTCCGCTTTCATCTATACCTTTCTTATATGCGGTTAGCATGGGTGAATTGTATAGGCTGTAGCTTTTTTGTATTATTCCCTCTTTCAATAATTTTTCAATTTCCTTATCTACGAATTCTACGTCATTTATATTACTTGTATATTGTTTGGTCCATATAGGATCCTTGTATCTGTCCGTATACTAGCTTCAATCCTTGTAGTGAAGGGTAACGGTCCTATGACATTATTGTCCTTGATTAACCTATCGATTTCTGCTCTATACGTGTAATTTGCATAATTGTTTTCATTAATATCCGACTTTATAACACCTCCAATGTCATTTTGTTCAAATTTATAACCGCGTTCAATTTCTATATTCCGTTCCATCCTAGTATCAAATCAAATCCATTTATCTCATCTACCTCAAAAAAATCGAACTCTTCATTCATACACTTAATAGTTTGTTTCGTATTAATTATAGAATTATCATGCATTGATATCGCTTGTAACGGTTTTACTTTTTTGGCTATATTAAATTTTAAAGTTTTCTTAACATAGTTATGGATTGCTCCTGTATCTACTAAAACATTATAATTTACTTTCCCATCATTCATTAAGGTACTGGGCAACCCGCTTATTAGTTTTAAATACTTAATTACTAAATGATTTTGTCTACCTGTATCGACAATTGTGCTAGAGTTGTCTTCTTCGGATGTTAAGTTGTTGTTCCGCATGAATTTTGGTTGTTGGTATTCATTGGTGAACTGGCCACTGTTACCTTGTGGTCTTTTTCAATTTTTATTGTTTCAATTCACGTCGTAGTAGTTGTTTTGATGCTGAGTTGGTTGCCGGAATGTTGTGTTTCCAGACGTTGTGTCCATGGGTTCTGCTTTTGGTAATTGTGATTGCAGCTGGTTATAGATGTATCTCTGCTGATACTTGGGACGTCTCTGGTGATGTTGTTTCTCATAGTAGTGTTTATTGTTAGTTGGATGAATGTTCTGTTGTGCATAGCCAGGACGTAACCTTCGATGTTCGTCATCGTGCTCTATGGTACGGGCTACTGCAAATGCATGCTCTAAATCCCTTATAGGACTTCCGTATAGGGTGGAACGAATATATAAGTTATTTATTCCATCCTTAAACACTCTTACCGCTTCTTGTGTTGCCTCATCAGTCATTACTTTGGTCACATCTTGGCTCTGACCAGACATAGATATTTTTGACGTGATTAGCGTCAGGGCTCTATTCACCTTGTCATGGAATTCGCTTAAATTGAGTTCCTTCCTTGTGTGAGTCTCTTCATCTCGTCCTGCAGCACATATAAAGGTCGTTGATCAGCACAAGTATAGTCCAATCTATTCGTGAATGCATCAAAATTAAATATTGTATTATGGTTGGTCAACACGTCAGCACCTTGTATTTTAGTTTTTATAAGAGCTTATACGTATCTGTTGGAATTCATATGATTACCAATTCCATCCATAAGTCTAGAGACATCTTCCATACGCGGTATTTGGAAATGTTGCCGTCAAATACCGGTAGTGCTTTAAAAACGCCCAGGTTGATATCGGTTGGATTGGTATAAGTTATGTTGACTGGTTCCAATGCTGCTTGTGGAATCATTGCTGGGTTAACGTGGATCGGATCTATCTGGGCTCTTAATGTTGCATATTCTGCTTGGCCATCTGCTGAATCATTGTTCATGTCGATTTGTTCCATAACGTCAATGATGTCCGAATTTCTTCGTGTATTAAGTTAATTACGTTTCTCGAAAGATGTTCTCATCTGCTCCTTTCTATGAGAGTTAGATCACTGTTTTTATTTTTTGAATGGAAGAAACACGAATAGCTTTTCTATTACTAAATTTTGTTCACTGTATTTTCACTTTTTTTCTTACAGCCTTTATATTTTTTACATAAGATTTTGTCCTTTATTATGAAGAATTTTGTATGTATGTCCTTGCTGCGACAAGGATGACTATTTTTTGGTCCGCTCACTGAAGCCTCAATGTATATGATACTCCTGGCAGGATCGCCTGTCAAAGACTTGGAAGATAGTTAAGGACTTGCTTGTCTTTGGAAAAATAAAAAAAAATATTTTTTTGAATTTAATTTTAGGGTAGTTCTTAACACCATGTTAATACTGGACTGACTACCAACATATTTGACAGTCGGATTTATACTTACTCGTATACCTCATCTTACTGTTTTAGGCACACGACTTGTATATTAGTTTCCTTGTTTGCTGTTTAGGAAAAACATGTTTATCTCTTGTTATTCTTAAAATACATATGTTAATCTTTTGGTATTCGTATTGTATATTAGTTTCTTTGTTTGCTGTTTAGGAAAAACATGTAAAACGTTTGATCTGAACTTGCTTGTGATAAATGGACATATTTTGTTGGTGGACGAATCGCAGTATACTTTTCGCAAACTAGAAGGGACAGCAAATTTCGTTAGTTTAAGAGAATGAGTCTTATTACCTGACAGCAGGGACAGAAGCTCATCATCCGTAATCTGGTCTACAGCTAGGCGGGTATAGTCAATTGGTGAGTAGTCGATCGAATTAATTCCCGACATCAAATCAGCGGTGGCGTTATTTTCACCCTCAACGCCACGAATATCTGTCGTTATTTGTGAAATGATGTCGAGCTGTCTTACTTGCCGGTCCGATGCCTTATCCAGACGCTGATGAAATGCGTATACCAACGGCTTGTGGTCGGTGTAGATGTGGCACATTCTGCCTTCTACCATGTAGCGAGAATGGCGTAGGGACATGTACAAAGGTGTCAGCTCACGGTCGTATGTGCTGTATCGCGTCTCAGCCTTCGTGAATCTCCTCGAGAAAAAACCCAGCGGTTGAATATTACCATCCACCACCTGATTCAGCACGGCACCCGCGGCGAAATTTAAGGCGTCGACCCATAATGATAATTCCGTATTGGATACGGGGTGTGCCAGCATTGCACACTTCGCCAGTTGCTCTTTGCAGGCTTCAAAATTACTTGAAGCCTCGTCGGACCAGGATAGAGGAGTAGAATCGTTGCGCTTGTTTGCGCCTATCATGTCGAAGAGAAACCTTTGAGTTTCCATTGCATGCGGCAGGAATCTCCGATAGAAGTTTAGCATTGCTAGAAACCGCTTCAACTCTTTTGCGACGGTGGGTCGTTTAAAGTTACGAAGGGCTTCTACGCGACTTTCTAGGGGTCGAATGCCATCCTTGGTAATGGAGTGTCCCAAAAACTCAAGTTTCGAAACCCCAAGCAGGATTTCGCTGCGTTGATAGTTAAATTATGATCTCGCAATCGTTAAAATATCTGCTGAAGATGTTTTCAATGTTCTTCGAATGATTTCGATGCAACACATACGTCGTCGAGGTATGTAAAAACAAAATCAAGACCACGAAAAACTTCGTTTATTATGCGTTGAAACGTCTGGGCTGCATTTCGTAGACCGAAAGTCATCTTTGTGAATTCGTATAGCCCGAAGGGCGTAGTGATGGCCGTTTTACAGACGTCGTCGGGATGTACAGGGACTTGATGGAACGCCTTCTGCAAATCAATTTTCGAAAAAATTGTGTTACCTGCCAAGACATTTGCGAAATCCTGCAGAAACGGGAGTGGGTAACGATCCGGCTCGGTTTGCGCATTGCGGGATCGATAATCCCCGCAGGGTCTCCACGATACGTCAGCTTTGCGCACCATATGTAGCGGACTCGCCCAACTGCTGCTTGATGGTCAGCAGATTCCTAATTTCAAAAGTGAGTCGAATTCAGCGCGGGGAGCTGCTAATTTTTCGGGCGAAAGTCGTCGCGGGCGCGAAAAGACAGGCTGGCCTTGCGTTATAATTCGATGAACTACATTGGAATTCGTCGTTGTACCCATTGATAGTGGCCGGGTGATATCAACAAATTCTTGCAGAATGTCAGCGAAATTTGATTCCGCGTTGACAGTTTTTACACTCACCGAAGGTGTCGTATGAATTGCGCAAACAGATTTTAATTCGGTTTTACTATCTCGTAAGCATTTCCGCTTGAGGTCGACCAAAATTCCAAAATTACTTAAAAAATCAGCGCCGATGATAGCATGAGAAACGTCGGCAATAAAAAAATTCCATACGAATTCGCGGCGTAAATTTAAATTTAATTTTAAAATGACATCACCATGCACTCTAATAGGTGAACCATTCGCAGCAAACAATTTTAACCCGAATGAGTTGGCTCCAGCTGCCCTCATATGTGATGGTATTACTGACACATCAGCGCCAGTATCAATAAGAAAATTAATTTTCGACGAAGAGTCAAAGATACGAAGCCGGTAACTGTTAACGATCTCAGGTTGTTTGCTGGCACCTGAAATCGCTGCAGCTGAGCAGCATTATTGAGATGATTGTTTTTGGGAAAACGCACATGGCTTGCGACACTTCGTTGCTTTGTCGGCAAATGTCCGATGATACCAACAAGAATGTCCCGAAGTGGCATGTCGGTTGTAGCGCCGTACGCTCCTTGCTCGAGAAGGTGACCTTGATCGAAGAGGACGATCCTTCAAGGTTAAATACTTTTGCATGTTTCGAGTTAGTTCTGCGATCTCGCTTTTGAGGTTAGAAATTTCGTTGTGTTTAGACACAACATACACATGACCGTTTTGCCAATCAATGGATTCCAGTCGTGCAATAGGCTGTCGTTGAGCGTGGTGCCAGCAACGCGCTTGATCTCACTGAAAAGTTCGCTTGGTTTACGGTCGCCAAGCGGCATGTCTTTGAGCACCTTCTGCAGGCGCCGTTGCTGACTATCAGTGAAATGATCAGTTACCTTCTGCTTAATGTACCGATATTTTTCGGTTGACGGCGCTGTCTCGATGATCGACCTAAGCTCAAGTAGTTTAGACGGCGAAAGGTTCGCTAAAACGATATGGAATTTTCTGGAGTCAGAATATATGAGCGAGGCAGAATTCTAAGGCGTAAAAGTAGGCCTCAATGTTCTCTTCACTCATTTGCGGCAGTGGAATTCGTGTTGTAATTTTCGGTATGCACAGCATCCGAACCGCTATTACCATGTGGGATTCTTGGTGCTGTGGTTCGTTGTGCGCAGCATCCGCGCCGCTATTACCGATTGCCATGCCGTCGTTCAGAGACATGGTGTGCAAAATTTGCCACGAAGTGCCACGAAAAGTGTGGTTATGTGGATTTTCGATGTGCGCACTTGCAAACGAGCGGGAGCAATTCCAAGTAAACGGCGAAAATTCAATATAATGGACAAAAATTTATACGATAGCTTTTTTTAAACGTTCGGGGTCACCAATTTGGATTTATTGTTAAGAAAAATAAATTTACAACCTTAAATTAGTTACCGACACGTGTCCGATTCAAAAAGAGAAGAACACTGAAATTGAAAATGAAATGACAGCTCATGCCAGTAGCACGGCGTTGCCATAGCAAAATTAATATAAATTCAACATATGAAATCTCAAGGCTAGTGTAGAATACAATTATTTTGTGGAAACGCCACATGTATAAATAAACTGTATGTCAATTTTGCATATGTGTACGGTCGCTGGCTGATCTTGCCTGTCACGGACACAGCACAACTCATATTTATGTATGTTTACTATGGCCATGGGTATTCCAATGGTATTTTTATCGCAGAGTAGTTGAAGCAGTACCTTTACTAGCTACCTCATCAGCTTTACAGTTTCCCTCAATATCTCTCTCTCCCCGGAACCCAAATGAGGCTGACCTTGAATACGACACTATTATCATTTAGGGCTGCCCGGCATTCCTGTGCACCCTTCGATCTGAGTATAGCCGCATTCATTGATTTGATGGCCGCTTGGCTATCCGAGAATATATTTATCGTCGTTTTTGTTATGGCATGCGTATTTAAATATGTAGCCACTTCTTTTATAGCTAGAACCTCTGCCTGATAGACGCTGCAGTAGGCTGGTAGTCGAACGGATAGTTCCAGTCCTAATTCCTTCGAGAAAACTCCATAACCAACCTTATCGTCTAGCTTGGGACCATCTGTATTAAAATTTAATTCCCCCCTTCTCCATGGCCTTGGCGTCGGCCACTCCTTTCTTGAAGGTATACTCGTCTTGAAGAGCCTTTCGAAGATGAGTCTAGGGATAGAGTAGTCTATTGTGTAATGCAACGTTGGCCTCCTTTACTCTTTCCTCAATATTAAATTTCCACGGGAGTTTCCTGTCTAATATGAGTCCTAGGTACTTGACATTTTCTTTCAAAGGAATCTCCACACCCTTAAAAATTAGCAGGGAGATTATAGGGAGCCTATGTTTCTTTGTGAAGAGAATTATTTAAGTTTTTGAGGGGTTTATATCGAGTCCCCTGCTCTCAGTCCAGCTTCTAAGTGTGACCATGTTAGAGCGCAAAATATTCGTAAGGGTGTTAGGATATTTGCCTTTAACGGGAATTGCTAAGTCATCTGCGTAACCTGTGACGTGGCAACCCCCTCTTTCCAGGGTCAGCAATATAGAGTTTACTGCCAAGATCCAAAGAAGAGGGGAGAGTACTTCGCCTTGCCGTGTGCCTCTGCAGACTGGTCTGCTTAGAGTAGTGCTGCCTAATTTAGCCGTTACCTTTCTTTTGACGAGTATATCTTTTATCAGGGCTACGACATGTGGTTCAACTCCAAAATCTTCTATTGAATCTACTATAGCGCTTGCATTTATATTGTTGAAGGCGCCTTGTATGTCTACGAAAGCAACCAATGCAAACTCTTTGTGTGATAAACTTTTTTCCACCAACCCGACGAGTGAGTGTAAGGCGCTTTCTGTAGACTTTCTCCAGAAATAACTTGTTTTGAAAAAAAAATTGTTTTGATTTTGTTCAAATATATACAGATCTCTTATCTCTAAGCGATTCCTCCGTGCTTGTTAATGATAGTCGCTGCGTTGCCTTTTAATTTGACGAATAAAGCCCAAAGTAGAGGTGCCATAACCATAACGCTATAAATTTTCTGATCGAACATATGGGTAACACTGTAATCGATTAAAGGTGACATCCTATAATTCCATAGTCATAATCATAGCCATAGAGACCCATTGAATTTTGGTTTTTCGCCGTAACCATAACTAGTTGCATTGTGTTGTATTATCTGTATCGTGATTTGCTGCATTGTTGTTATCTTTTCTTTAGTTTCTGCACTTCGAAATGCACAAATATGTGATTGTATACATATGTAAATATTAGCTGCTTCTGGCTATGGCACCAATAATTGATGACATAAATATCGTTATGGTGAATGCTACGGTTAGGGTTATAGCGTTATGGTATGACACCTCTACTTTGAGCTATACCCTCTATTGACATGTCTTCGAGTATGACATCGAACTGTTTTCTTTTTATGACGACTCCATTGCTTTTCGCCACGATTTTGTTATCGCCTGCTAACATTATTGATTCTGCACATACTTCGAACTCATCGAAAATGTTGCGATTGCCACATAAATACGAAGAAGCACCGTTGTCTATGCACCATGCGTTGGCATGTAATATGCTATTACTAACTGCTACAAGCAACGCGTTGTTGTTCTGTTGAGTTTTTTCGGATTGCCTTTGCCTTCACTGATCAGCGAAATGCCCCTTTTTGCCGCAGGTAAAACATTTCAAATCTAAACGTTAATCATTATTTTTATTTCTGCATATTGTACTTGCGTGGTTGTCTGCCTTTGCGTTCCTGGTATCTTTTTTTCTTGTGCCTATATATCCATAAGCGAGAAGTGCGTATTGTACGCTGCTTTCACGATACTCCGAACTAACCGATTATCTCCTCTCACCTTTATTTAAATTTAATAATTCGTCACGTGATTCTAGTGCCACAACCAAATTTTCGTATGATCTTGGCAGGCTAGCCAGGAGCATAATCACAAAAAATTCTTCTTGCAGATTAGCACCAGTTTCTGCGAGTTTTTCTGCTGTCGATGTGAACTTGCAAACATATTGCTGGGCACACTCTCCATCACTCATACGTGTACTAAGTAACTGCTTAAATAACGTTACTTTTCTCACTGGTCCTTTAGGTCGATGCACTAGAGGTCTATTTCTAGACTATTCCATGCATCTCTTGCCGGCGTGCAATTCTTGACATGTTGAATTTACTATGGCGTTATGCTTCCATAGCAATACATCTTTTTCTTCTGCATCATTCGCTGGACGCACCAGTTTTCCGTTCACAACAGACCTGATAAATAAGGACACTTTTGAGTTGCACAGTCCAAGAGTTAAAATTGGACTCATTTAATTTGTCTATGTTAAACAACGACGAAAGCATTTTACTTGAACCGAAACGCTATTTAATTCAAACTCCAGGGATTTGTATCTGGGCCCAAAACCTGTTTAATAGAATCCTGCGCTGTGGAAGAATAGTTCCAAGTAAGAATAAAAACACACACATGTTTCGTTATAGCTTCTTAGTTCAATTTATTCTGTTGTGCACTCCATAGATAACTAGATGTGAAACTTATTCATTTTGAGAGAGAGCGCGCCCATGAGGACGTTTCAAAACTTGGCAGCACTCACACATTATGGGATTTTGAACAGCTGATAGGCGAAATGGCAGACTGCCAGAAGAAACGCGCCAAAAATAACAGACGAAAACAGTTCGTTTTTGCTTAATGGAGAAATGACGTGTTGAAATGTTTATAATTATTTGTCTTAAAATTAATTCAATTGAAATGTAATAATTTGAATTTAAGTGAGTTTGTACAATCCAAAGCTCGTTATATCCTTTCCGACTTCTACTTTTAATTAGTCTTATGTACATAATGTAATTTTATTGAAAACTGTGTGTTGGTTTATGTAAATTTGTATATACGTAAATATTCTATGGTTGAAAAGCGTAGGTAAGGAAACTGAATTTGTGCTTGAGATATTTTACAAAAATTAAAGGTAATCTGCTTTAACTTATTCTGTTCGTTGTTTGAGAGTTTTTTTTTTGTTACCCAATTTCTGTGTTATATTAAAAAATCACAATAAGTCATGTTTTTAATTATAACTTATGTTTTTCGCGTTCATTACTTTATTATTATTAAATTACTTTTGTATTTCAGTTTTAAATAATTTCATTTACATATAAATTTTTAAATTTTTAGTATATGTAGGTGTTTACGAGTGATATAAGGCTATTGGGCAACCGCACACTAAATACCAACCTCAATGGTGGTGTGGAAACTAAAAATTTCCAATTTTTATTTAACAAAATACCCAATTCATGTTTCTACCGGTGTGGCAATATTGGAAAATGTTATAAAAAATGCACATTTTTCAGCGCTCTCACGAGAAAAAGAGTTTCACATCTAGTCATCTATGGTGTACTCCTTGAAAGAGAAAATGCAAGTAACTAATTTCTATGATAATAGATACATTTAAAATTCTAACATATGTAAATGGCCTCTGGTGACGATCCAGCATGCTTGTCCACCAGGCTTATATGTGTGCGTGTCGGGTGACACTCGTACTTGCTTCGTGTCACACATACTTGTTGTCGGCTTTTGTTTGATGAAAATCAATAATTTTAGATATTAGCGTCAAGCACCCGACACGCACACATATAAACCTGTTGGACAGCATGATGGATCGTTACCAGAGGCCAAAAGAGTTGCATGAACATGGGAATTGATTCAGGGTTGCATTTCAACAAGCATATTCATAGGGTAGTCTTTTCTTTTCTCAAATTGTTATACACGTGCCAGGCGAATGTAATAGGCCCATCACAATGGGTCCGTCCCCGGCAACGTGTTTGACTTACAACAAAGCGTGCCGTAGGCCATGCCGGAATGCATAAAAATTGGCAACTGTCTACTTTTGCCGTACATTAAGTGAAGCGAAAATGACAACTGTTTAAAGAAGAACAATTTTGTATCGCGCAAATTTTTATCGATGGTGATTTTTTATTATACCAAATTAGCTGCAGAAAATAAATGAATTGAGCCAATACAAATGCACCCTTATCTTTTCGATAATAGCCTGAAAGATTAGCAGAACGACTAGGCTTAACCAAGTTGCCCTATGCGGCAATACTTTCATTGTGGTTACACGGTACGTTTTACATGTCACGTCAGGAAAATGCGTTGCCACAACGGACGCAAAGGACCGATTATGACAGTTCTATAAAGAATGGAAAAATATTGGCCGAGCGAAAATCGTTTTAACATCAAATTTATATAAGGGCCCATTTACACAGGGAATCACTTAGAAGGGAA
The DNA here is from genome assembly GCF_028408465.1 of Anastrepha ludens. NCBI lineage: Eukaryota > Metazoa > Arthropoda > Insecta > Diptera > Tephritidae > Anastrepha > Anastrepha ludens. Next base: position 10,936,143 of record NC_071503.1, read on the forward strand.
ACAATTTGTTCAGGGGAGAAGGCCGGAGGCGAAAGAGAGAGCGGATTTTGTCTCCCTATTCTTATTCGTTTTTCCAATCTTAAAGCAGTTTTTGGCAGTTGCTTCATTCGCTTTCTTCTTTTGTGGGAGAAAGTTCTGAGTTCTGTTTTGATTTTCAATCAAATGGAAGAAATCAACGTCAGAAGACTGCTAGGGAAATGTAGGATTATTTTTGCTAGTAAAGTTGGTATAATTTAAAAAACTTTTAAGGCATTTTTATGTTGAACTCTAATGTTTTCCCTCATTTCCAGATATATATATATATATATATATCATATGTAATGTTCTAAGGTTTACGAGTATCCTCATTTCCAGATATATATGGGGCATTCTTCGCCAACCGGACACCCCCATCTGCCCAGAACAGTTTTTATAAAAAAAATTTTTCCCTATGCCGAAATAAAAGCTTATGTCATGTACTTTAATTTGTCATGTGGCACTTTTTAAATATTCAAGATGGACGACGAATATTGACATGATGATCGGGGGTTTCTGGGTTCGCTGCTGAATATAAATATTGAAGGAAATTGCTGAAGTTGGAATTTTTTTTTCATAATACTGGATTTTTTTCACAGTAAAACTTTTTTTTCTTCTGGAGAATTGGAAAATCTTTTAATAATCACTTCCTTTTTGTTTGAGATTTGGAAGGAATGGCTTTTTAGTATTTCAGGTACTGGTGCTGCAGACTCGAATCTTTTGTTAAGCTTCCAACATATTTGTCAATATTCGTCGTCCATCTTGAATATTTAAAAAGTGCCACATGACAAATTAAAGTACATGACATAAGCTTTTATTTCGGCATAGGGAAACATTTTTTTTATAAAAACTGTTCTGGGCAGATGGGGGTGTCCGGTTGGCGAAGAATGCCCCATATATATATATATATCATATGTAATTGACGCGTACAACCTTTTTTTGGGTGTTTGGATGAGCTCCTCCTATTTATGGCGTTCGTCTTGATATTGTTCCACAAATGGAGAACTCTACAGTTTCAAGCCGACTCCGAACGGCAGATATTTTTTGTGATGAGCGTTTTCATGGCAGAAATACACTCGGAGGTTTGC